>NC_134722.1:0-1257000 GCF_049634645.1 Pelodiscus sinensis | reverse complement strand
CAGATGGTCCTTTAATTAGCATGGGTCCATATTCTTTGAGCTCTTAAATTGTAGTCTCTGGATAGTAGACAGAAAGTGCAGGTCACAGAACATGGTGCTCATTAACGTACCAGTGAAAGCATGAAAGCATTCTGCAGTACTATGGCCTATGAGTAGTTTTCAAAAGTTGCCCCAAATAAATCATGCTACAGTAACCCAGACTAGAAGTCACAAAATTTTTTGAAGAAGAGAAAAGCCACACCTAACCACTGCTGAAACATGAGGTTCCATGTGCATCCTGTTAAATCAGTTCCATGCTGGAAAAGTTATCATCATGTTTGGGCATACCTCTTAGACAGATGGGGCTACTGCTACCAGATGACACCATCCAGATGTTCTTCCCTCCTCAGCAGTTAATCAGGCTTATCTGGTCTGTGCTCAGCTTGCTGTCCCTCATCCACACTATGCTTCTTTGTTCCTGGATAGTCATGTTTACAGTTAGGCATATTAAAATGCATGCTCTTTGCTTGTGCCCAGTTTACCAAGTAATCCAGATTGCTCTGTATCAGTGATCTGCCCTGTTTTTTATTTACCATTCCTTCAGTTTTGGTGTCATCTGCAAACTGTATCAGCGATGATGCCAATAAAAATGTTAAATAGTGGAGGGCCGAGAACCAATGCCTGCTGTACTCGACTGAAACACACCAGGTGGCAGGGATTTTTTTCTCTATCGGGGTATGTCTACACTACAGAGGTTTTTTTTTTTCAGAAAAAGACCGTTTTTCCAAAAAAACTTCAATTATGTCCACACTGCAATCATGTTCTTTCAAAAGAAAATCAAAATAACAGAAGGGGTTTTCTGACATCGGTAAACCCCTTTGTACAAGGAAGAAGCCTTTTTCCGAAAGAGCTTTTTTTGGAAAAAGGCATATGTGGACGGGGAAGAGGGAGTTCTTTCACAAGAAGAGGAAAGAGGAAAAAGCATAGGTGCCCTGTTGGCCATTCTGCCCATAGTAATCACAGCTTAAATGCAAGAGAGTGTCCATTCAGTGTCTATCTTTCAAAAAAGCAGATCACTTTTTCGATGCGCTTTGGCAGTGTGGACGCTCTCTTTCGGAAGAAGTTTTTTTTGGCAGATCTCTTCTGGAAAGCTTCTTCCGAAAGAAGCCTGCAGTCTAGACATAGTCTCAGGGTGCATCTACACCAGGGTTTCTTAAACTTTTTAAGACCGAGGAACACCAAACAATAATTTTTTTTATGGGGAACACCAAGGATTTTTTATTAATCAAAAAAAAAAAAAATTGCCTGCCCTATCAAGGGCAGTCGTTTTGAATTCTGTTGTTTTCTGCGGCACACCAGTGAACCATGGAACGCAGTTTCAGAAACGCTGATCTACACTGTACTCATAGCTTCAAATAAGCTATTCAATTTGAGCTATGCAAGTTGTGTAGCATATTTCAGTCTTATTTCAAAATAGCTTATTTTGAAATTTGGCACTGTCTACAGAGCACTTATGTTGAAATAAATTCTGAAAGGTCCCTTACTCCTTGTGGAATGAGGTTTGCAGGATGTTGGAATACTGAGCCCGTTCTATTTCAAACTAATGGGCGCTCTCAGAAGATGTGGAGTAGCTATACCGAAATAGCACTGCTGCATAGACATAGCTGCAGTGCCCAGTTATAGGTGATGTATCAATAAGGGGATAGTTTAGTTCAGGAAGGGAGTTGAGGAATTAGAAAACATTGTAAATGAAACAACAAAAGTTAGGTGACGTCAAGCCTTTAGCATGTGCCTAAAGCTGGTGTTTCTTAGACTTGAAGCACTGATGCATTGGTATTGTGTTTCTGTTTGTGCTTGTGCTAATGTGTTCTATTGTTTGTGACATGATGTTGTGATGTCACCTAGTGTTTGCCTCTGAAGTGAACCTAAGCTTAATACATTGCTAACATGACACAGTGTGATGGAATGCCAACAGCTAAACAGAAACATATGATTGCTGGATGAAATACCTGTTCTTGCCCACTATCTAATTGGAGAAAAGCTGGGATGTGCAAACAGGGTGAACAGTCAGAAGAGGGAGGGGAAAATTGGCATGTCTTTTGTTGTAATTTAATCCTCCCCCTCCCTGCTATGCCCAGAAACCATCTGCAAACTTTTCAATCAGTGCTGAGGATACAGTGAATTTTATCATAATTTTGTCAACCAAAACCATATGTGCTCTTTCTATTGAAGACATGGAATAATAAAATCATATTTGTTCTGACCACAAGGCAGGTAATAAATAACTGTGGACACAGTGCTGCAATTTAAGGTTCTTCAAAAGAAGTACTAAATATTACAAAAATGTCATTTGTGAGGCAGAGTAAAGTTCTGAAGAGGAAACCATCTGAAAGAGGCTTTGTGGCTCAATCACTTTTCCTTTCCTGTTTAGACCTTTTCTCAGTGTCCTGAGGCCATAGGAAAATGGGATTCTCTACAGACTGCCTGCCTACTCATGTGGTATGGGATGCACATACCAACTGCAGGTGATAGCTATGGCTGCATTCCTGATGAACAAGAATGTTCAGACATTATTGCACTTAGTCATGTTAATTCAGTGCTGGACACCACTTTGGGAAGATTTGAATCCCTGGGGTGAAAAGATTAAATGGAGATTATAGTAATTTAGGACATATTTCCTTCTAATTCTCCAGCCATGAAATAACTTTCCTCGCTGGTGCTAGACAGGCTAATCTCTCCGACGTGACAAAGTACTGCCAGAGCTATGTGGAGATCCTCACTCTAGATCTCTGAAAGCGTACTGGGTTTTGATAGGCGTTGGCAGCAGGCCAATATCTGATTGTTCTTTGGTTCTAAGAATGCCCAGCCAAATCCTGAAAATACAGTAGCTGAACAAAGGGTCTTTCAGATTTGGGTTCTTTTATTGAGTGGTTTACATCATCTTTGTGGAATGGTGTATACTACTTTCAAGTCTCTCTGTGTAAGAGTTCACAACTTTCTCCTTCAGAACTGATAAATGGTAGAAATTTGTTTTCTGATTTTAAAAGTTATTCATTGATTGATTGATTGGGAGTTAGGTGTTTTGTTTTTTAAAGTTTATTAATATTGTGACTGTGACATCAGAACCAAAGAGAGATACATTCTTAGCTTAATTAAATCTTTGATCCCTTAATTGATCATGTGAATGTTCTTAGAAGCAATGGACCAGGAAAAGTTACCAGTGTATTTGGTTGTTGCTTTCTCATTGCTAGCTGTGCTGCAAAATATATATTTACATGTACATGAAGATAGAAAGCAGTCTGTCCTTCTTCTCCATCTACTGTGCAGCTCCCAGAAATCCTGCTCATCAGGAAACACTGTCATGAAGGGCCAGTTCACCTCAGAAGAGATGGGTTACAGGTATTGGCCCAGATATCGGTTAAAAGGAACAAAAAGAAACAGGCAAAAAGGGAAGGAAAAAAATCAGACAGGAGGGAAGAGAGGGATAAAGAGAAATGTAAATATGAGTGAAGAAAAGAGAGAAGTACTAGGGTAGGATATAGGTAATTACTTAATGACTACAGCTGATTTAGAGACTAAGAATTGAGGGTTTTATGCTGCTTTTATATACTTATGTAAAATAAAGGTCATGGCTGATCATGCAATTGGAAAAGGAGTAATAGTATCATGGCTGATCATGCAATTGTAAAAGGAGTAATAGGAGTAATTACACACATGCATAGATGTTTGCAGGATAGAGGGCTAGGATTTGACAATTGTTCACCTCAGTGAAGTAACACCAGGGTTCATGTATTGGCTTTATACTCTGAAAGCTGGCTGTCTTAGTGACAAAACAGGCCACTAATTGTGACTAGGTAAGTTTAATACTGTCATTGTAGAATCAAGTATTCGTTGGTAAATGTGGCTCTTATATCACACAATTAACATGTTACTTCTGAACTAATGTGCAAAGCAACACTGAAACCTGCTGATCGATACACTTATATTTTGAACAAAATTTTAAGAGAAATTTGTGTTACACAAAATCAGAGGAAATGTGTTTTAAATACCATTTTGTTCTTAGTGATAGAAATGTATCTAGCTACACCGTGTTAGTCTGGTGTAGCTGAAACAAAAAACAAGACTATGTAGCACTTTAAAGACTAACAAGATGGTTTATTAGGTGATGAGCTTTCGTGGGCCAGACCCACTTCCTCACATCAAATAGTGGAAGAAAATTGTCACAACCATATATACCAAAGGATACAATTAAAAAAATGAACACATATGAAAAGGACAAATCAAATTTCAGAACAGGAGGGAGATGGGGGAGGGAGGGAGGTAAATGTCTGTGAGCTAATGATATTAGAGGTGATAACTGGGGAAGCTATCTTTGTAATGGGTAAGATAATTAAAGTCTTTATTCAAACTTAGGCGTAAAGTGTCGAATTTAAGCCTGAATTACAGTTCAGAGGATTCTCTTTCAAGTGTAGTCTTAAAAGGCCTTTGAAGCAGGATGCAGGTAATCAAGTCGTTGAGACAATGTCCTTTCTGGTTGAAATGGCAAGAAACTATTTTTTCTTTGTGATCCTGTCTAATATCTGTTTTGTGGGCATTGATCCTTTGGTGAAGTTCTGAGACGTTTGTCCAATGTACATAGCAGATGGACACTTTCGGCACATGATAGCATAAATTATATTTATGTACATATCTATGTACATAAATTATATCTATGTACATTGGACAAACGTCTCAGACACTCTGCGCATCCAGAAATATAATTGGCCCACGAAAGCTCATCACCTAATAAACCATCTTGTTAGTCTTTAAAGTGCTACTAGTCCAATTTTTTTCTTAGTTAGTTGAAGAGGTATTTACCAAAGAAGTTTATTTGTTGAGTCTATCTTTTGGTGATCAGCAAACACAGAAAATATTCCAAGATGAGAGAAGCCATCAATTCTGTCTTTCCATCCATCTGTCTATGCACTGCAACAAACATCATTTAATAGGCACTTAATTAAATAGAATTGACAAAAATGATTTAAAATGATGTTTATGGTGGTTTTAGGCCGAATACTATTCAGTATTTTTTATAAATGATCTAGAAGTAAATATAAAATCACTGCTGATAAAATTTTCAGATGATATGAAGATTTGTAGAGTGGTAAATCCTAATGGGGACAGTCTATGGGATCAGCTTGTATTGAAACAAAATCATTTTGGTACATCCAGATGCAAGATCATCCATGTAGGATCAAGGATTGCAGGCCATACTTACAGACTGGGAAACTGTACCCTAAAAAGCAGTGTAGGAGCCATAATGGACAAGCAACTGAATGTGAACTTCCAGGGTGATGTCCTGGCTAAAAGGGTTAATGGGATTCTAAGATGTATAAACAGGGTAAGCAAGTAGGTGTAGTAAAGGGATTATTTAAGGATTGGAAAAATGCTTTATGGTGAGAATTAAGGAGCTCAATCTGTTTCTCTTTAAAAAAGATTAAGAGGGCAATTGATTACACTGCATAAGTACTTCCACAGGGAGAAAATACAGGGGACTGATGGGTTCTTTAGTAGGGAACGGCAGAACAAGAACTTAAAACCGGACCGATTGCAATTAGAAATAAGGACAGCTGTTGAACAATGATGATGATTAATCACTGGACCAAACTCCCAAAGAAAGTGGCTGATTCTCTGAGTCTTATTGTCTTCAAACCAAGACTGGATGGATCTTTGGAAGTTGCTTTAGTTAAATGCAAGCTATTGGACTTGATTTAGGAGTAACAGAGTAAAATTCTAATGCCTGTATTTTACAGGATGTTGGGCTCGATAATCTAATGGTATCTTCTGGCCTTAAAATGTATGTCAGTGACTAAATAAACATTCGTTGTATAGTAAATCTCTATTATACAACAAATATGTGTTACTGGTATACAAAAGTAACTACTAGCATTGTAAGTATTATAGGAATGTCTCATAAAGCATATTAAGCAGAGTAATTCTACCCGCGAAGTGCTCTGTGATCTTGGCCAAACCGCGTTACCTCTTTGCGTTTTACCGGTACACCAAATGAGGATAATGGTACATTCCTTCATATATAGCACTTATAGAGCTACTGATGAAAATCTCTAGATAAGAGATCAGTATTAGTCATGTTGTTTTATTCTTCTTCTATTTTTACCTTAGTAAGACAGATCTTCATTATAAGAAAATATGGTCAATATTGCTGTATGCAAGGGCCTACAGAGAAGAAGGACAGCCAGGTAATGAGCCTGAGTGACAAGCACAGTGATGATATTGTCTCTGGTGATTGAGAAAAGAAGCAACAGGAAGGGTTATTTGGGAGAAAGAGTGAATCTGTACATTAGACAAAAAGTGTCTGTCTTTTTGTCTGTGTTGAGCTAGACTTCCAAAGAGAGACAGGCTGAGATCTTTTGATCGAAGCAGGCAAGATCAGAGATAGATCTGTGGGTTGTCTTCATAGAGACGGTGGTGGACTGTTTGCCACCACTGTGGTTCTTCTGTGACAAGTGTACCCTCAGCCAATCCACTAATTGATTTTTCAGACAATAGGATTCTTGCGGTTCCCACCACAACTAAATTAATAAATTTTTAAGGCCAGAAGGGACCACTGTGTTTACTTGGCCTGTGGTATGCAGGTCAGACAATTCCCCTGTATCAATTCCTGCTTCATGTTTGAACTGTGGTGTATCTGGAACTATGATTGAATGATATATAGTATATCTTTCAGAAAAACATCATCCAATCTAGATTTAAAGTTTTTCTGTGATGTAGAATTCATTACAACCCTTGGTATGTTGTTCTAAAGGTTAATTACTCTATGACTGTTACAAATTGCAGCTAATTTCTAGTTTAATTTATCTAGCTTCTACTTACAGGCATTGTTCCTTTTATACATTTGTCTGCTAGACAGAAAAGCCCCCTTTTATCAACTTTCTGTTTCTCTATGTAGATACTTATATTCGCTGATCAAGTCACTCCTTAAACTTCTCTTTGACAAGCTAAATAGATTGAGCTATTTGCAGTTTGCACTATAGATATCTTCTCCAATCTTTTAATCATTCTCTTATTCCACCCGGAAATATTATATTTGACTAGCTCTGTATTCCATAAAGCCATGTGGATTGGCATTACTTATATTACTCTCTTTTAATTCTTTATCCCATATCAACCCTTACATTATTTTGCCCAGGATTGATGTCCAGTTGATATGCCCAGAGTTACCCAGGTCACCCATTTACCCCAATATTAATTTACTTCTAATCCTCTGGAACCCCCGGTGTTCCAAGACTTGCTGAAAATCAGCATGGATGGGCCAAAGAGGCCCTTGGCCAGCTTTTTAAAAACTCTTGAATGCAAAATATCTGAGTTTAGTAGTTGTCATTTAAAATCCTGTTAGCATGTACTCTGAATATAGTCATGTTCATCTTTTTTGTCCTCCTCCTCCTCATGCTTTAAAGCCTTGTGGAGAGTAATACATTTTACAGAGGTGTATGGATTCCACTGAGATTTCTTTTTGGCTGCGTCTAGACTGGCATGATTTTGCGGAAATACTTTTAACGGAAAAGTTTTTCCATTAAAAGTATTTCCGCAAAAGAGCGTCTAGATTGGCACGGATGCTTTTGCGCAAAAGCATCCGTGCCCAGTATAGACGTGCTTTTGCGCAAGAAAGCTCCGATGGCCATTTTAGCCATCGGGCTTTCTTGCGCAAAAAATTAAGGTGCCTGTCTACACTGGCCCTCTTGCACAAGTATTCTTGCGCGAGAGGGCTTATCCCTGAGCAGGAGCGTCAAAGTATTTGTGCAAGAAGCACTGAATTCTTACATTAGAACGTCAATGCTTTTGAGCAAATTCAAGCGGCCAGTGTAGACAGCTGGCAATTTTTTGTGCAGAAGTGACCGCTTTTGCACAAAATCTTGCCAGTCTAGATGCACCCTTTCAGTTTACTGAGCAGAATAAAACTATCCTTGAATCCTGCACCTAACTTCTGATATGGTTGCTATGATGAAAAACCTTTCTAGTTGCATTCTCTGTATGAGTTGGTTGACATGTGATTTACATGGAAAACAAGTGGGTCCATGTGACTTTTGGGAAATGGCAGGTATTTGATCTAGACATTTATAAGGCACCTTTCACCATAGTACCTACCACCAAACACAAATGTAAGAAATGCATTCTTTATGCCCACAAAAGACTTTGTTCTCCAGCCATTCATCTGCATGTTACTAAAAAGGATATTTTTTGCTCCTCTCTTTCTCCATGAGAGAATGAAAGATGATGGAAGGTCTCTTCATTATATAATAGATGTTCTGTGCTTTGTGAAATGCTAGATGTTCTGTCTAGCCTAGGAGCAGAGCCTAAAGATCACACCTGCACTTGAGCCCTAAGGTAGTTGTGGTAGATTGAAAGTGGCAGGCACAGGTTTTCTGCCTAGCAGTGAAAATTACACATTTTTTATTTCTGCAAATAGTATAATGAACCATTAATGTTCAGGTAAAGGATATCTTGCTCCTTCCTTCTTTTTGAATATGGAATGAGGGATTCTGGAGTTCTTCTTCGAGTGATTGCACATGTGCATTTGAATGAGGGTGTGCACGCGCCGGGTGCATGGTTTCCGGAGTGTTTTTTCCCCAGCGGTACCCGGTGGGCTGGCAGGTCGCCCCCTGGAGTGGCGCCGCTATAACAGAGCATAAGTACCCCTGCCGGCGCTCCCCCTCCTCAGTTCCTTCTTACCGCCCATGACAACTGTTGGAGCTTCTCTGTTCTTGTGACAGATCCCAGCGAGAGTTAATTGTTTGCACGTTGGCAGTTTTTCTTTGTTTTCCAGTCGTAGTTTTTCAAGTAGTTAGCTAGTTTTACAGTTTGTTATTTCTCCCCGCCAGGGGAGGGGGATGCCAGGCCCACACTGCTTTAAGCCCTGTGCGTCCTGCGCCAAGCTGATGCCGAGAGGAGACCCCCAAGACTCATGTCTAAAGTGTCTGGGAGAGTCTCATCTCACTGACTTCTGTAAGATCTGCAGGAGCTTTAAGCCTCGCATTAAGCGGGAGAGAGATTCCTGCTTAAAACTATTACTTATGGAGTCGGCTTTCTAACCGGCGCCATCCTGCAATATTGCGGTGCACAGTGCACCGGCGTTGGTGCGGGACACTCAGCAGGGACTTTCCTGTACCGCGGCACTGGCTCCAGGGGCGCATGGCTGCAGGTTTTGGGGATTCCCCGGATGTGCAGACCACAATTCAGGACCTGCGTTCAATGGGAAATTCCTCTTCTCCGAGCATACTGACTCGAGGCTTCATAGCCTAAAGGACACGAGGGCCATGCTCAGATCACTGGGCATTCATATGCCAGCCCCCCAGAGGAGGCAGCTCCCTGCTAGGCAGTCGAGAAGGTTGCAGTTTCGGCCTTCCCGGCAGTACCAATGGAGGCGCCAGCCTCGAAACCCGAGTGGGGGTATTAGCAGTGCCGCAGGGACCCCTTCTTCACGCATTAGGCGTCGGCGCCCATGGGGTGACTCAGACAGAGGCACTGGCCCACCCCCAACCCAGCAAGCTAAGCAGACATTTTGAAGGAGCACCCAAGAACCTTTTACCAGCCCTGCTATCATCCCTCCCTTTGGGGACAGGCTGTCCCATTTTTCCCAGGCCTGGGCCCGCATCACTTCTGACAAGTGGATGCTAGGCCTGGTAAGGATGGGTTACTCCATCCCTTTTCTGGATTTACCCCTTTCCCTCCCTCCCTCCCAGTCCCTCTTCAGGGACCCATCTCACGAGGTCCTCCTTTGTCAGTTGGTCCTCTTGCTCATCGAAAAAGGAGTGGTACAGAGAGTTCCGCCTCACTTGGAGGGCAGGGGTTTTTATACCTATTATTCTCCCTATCTTGGACCTCAGAAACCTCAACAAAGAAATAGAGAAAATGAGGTTCAGGATGGCGATGCTGGCCTCCATTATTCCGGCCTTAGAGATAGGGGATTGGTATGCGGCCCTCGATTTAAAGGATGCCTATTTTCATGTGGCCATATGGCTAAGTCACTGAAGATTCCTCTGGTTCGTGGTGGCTCTGAGCCACTTCCAGTTTTTGGTGCTTCCCTTCGGGTTCTCCACTGCCCCCAGAGTGTTTACAAAATGTATGGTGGTGGTGGCAGCACTCCTCAGAAGGCATGGAGTCCAAGTTTTTCCATACCTGGGGCCAGTCCAGGGATCAGGTGCTAGCCCATATAACATTTACAAGATCCCTCTTCGGGGAACTTGGGCTACAGATAAACAAGAAGTAATCTCTG
This sequence comes from Pelodiscus sinensis, assembly GCF_049634645.1. Taxonomy (NCBI): domain Eukaryota; kingdom Metazoa; phylum Chordata; order Testudines; family Trionychidae; genus Pelodiscus; species Pelodiscus sinensis. The sequence continues at coordinate 1,246,748 of NC_134722.1, read as the reverse complement.
TTAACTGCTTCTCAGGACATAGAATTTGTGGGAGCTTACATAGACGCCACAAGGGGAAGGGCGTACCTCCCCATGGTCAGATTCCAAACTGTGGCGACCCTGGTGCATGAACTTATGCTGTCCCCGCTTACAACGGCTTGGACCTGCATGAAGCTTCTCAGACATATGTCGGCCTGCACGCATGTCATTCGCCATGCCAGGTTGAGGCTCAGACCTCTACAAGCCTGGTTGGTGAGGTCTTTCAACCAGGCCAGAGCTCATTGGGACTCTGTCCTGACATTGCTTTAGGAGGTGGTGGACTCCTTGCAGTGGTGGTCTGGAGAGGAGGAAATGTGCAAAGGGATTCCTTTCCTGGCTGAGGTCTCCTTGGTCAGACTGATAACTGGTGCCTTGGACAAGGGGTGGGGTACGAGGGTTGTGGGCCCCTCATGAGAGGGACTTGCATATCAATGGCAGGGAATTGAGGGCTATCTGGAGGGCGTGCAAGGTCTTCCTAGCCCATCTCTTGGGGAAATCAGTGTCGGTGCTGCTGGACAACGCGGCAGCCATGTTCTATATAAGCAAATTGGCAGGGGAATGGGGGCTTGCTTCTCTCCTTTATGTCAGGAAGCTATTCTCCTTTGGGAGTTCTGCAGAGCCCACAACATTCACCTCGAGGCCAAGAATACTCTAGTGGACACTCTAAACTGATCCTTCAGAGCCCACGAACGGCACCTGAAGGATGCTGTCCTTTTACCTCTCTTCCAGAGGTGGGGTCATCCCTAGGTGGACCAATTCGCTAAGGAAGCAAACAAGAAGTGCCCCTCATTCCTGGGCCTGGGGACGGGGTCCAGAGGGGATGCCCTGGTCATCGATTGGCCTCGGGGCCTGCTGTACACATTCCCCCCCGTTTCCCATTGTTCCCAGGGTCCTAGCCAAGACCAAGCAGTTCAGGTCCCAAATCATCCTGATAGCCCCGGACTGGCCCAGGCAGTTCTGGTATCCCATCCTGCTGGAGATGATGCAGGATGAGCCGCGGCCTCTCCTGCCCACTCAGGACCTGGTCATTCAAGCCTAGGATGGAGGTCTTCTGTACCACCCAAACATCAGGTCCCTCCACCTTACAGCCTGGCTTATCCATGGTTGACAGAGCCAGAGCTGGCTTGTTCCGAGGGTGTGCAGACGGTTCTGTTGGGAGCCGAAAGCCGGCCAACAGGTCATCCTATGCAGCCAAATGGAAGAAGTTTTCCCTATGGGCAGTCAGTAGGGAGCTAGACCCTTGTTCGGCCTCAGTACCGGTTATCCTCGACTACCTCTTTGAGCTGTGTCAAGCGAGCCTATGTACCTCTTCTATCAGTGTCCATTTGGCGACCATGTCGGCCTTCCACCTTGGAGTTGGCAGAAGATCCCTTTTTACCAACCATGTCATTAAGAGGTTCCTCAAGGGTCTAGATAGATTGTTTCTGCATGTGAGGGACCTCACGTAGGACCTTAATCTGGTGCTTACTAAGCTTATGTCTCCCCCATTTGAGCCCTTAGCCACGTGCTCCTTTAAGTACCTGTTGCTTAAGGTGGCTTTCACAGTAGCTATAACTTTGGTGCGGAAGGTGTCCAAGCTCAGGGCTTTGATGGTAGAACCCCCGTATTTGGTGTTCTCCGTGGGTAGAGTCAGGCTGCGTCCGCACCCAGCCTTCCTCCCTAAGGTAGTCTCCTCGTTCCACATGTCCCAAGATATTTATTTACCTGTTTTCTTTCCAAAGCCCCACTGCTCCCCTAAGGCACAGGCCTTACATTTACTGGATGCAAAAAGGGCATTAGCCTTTTACATAGACAGAACAAGGCACTTTCACAAATCATCTCAGTTGTTTATTTCTTTTGCGGAAAGAATGAAGGGGTTGCCAGTATCAGTCCAAAGATTGTCCTCTTGGATTTCTTCTTCTATCCAGGAGTGTTATATTCTGGCACACAGGGAGCCGCCACATGTTAAGGCACACTCCCCTAGAGTTCAGGCGTCCTCAACAGCCTTTGTGGCGCAGGTTCCAATAGTTGAAATTTGTAGAGCAGCCACATGGTCCTCTGTTCATATGTTATGGCTCACTATGCCATTCCCCAGCAGTCCAGGAGTGATGCTGCTTTGGGCTCTGCAGTTCTCAGTTCTGTTCTGTAAACCTAAAAAAAAAAGAAAAAAAAAGAAAGAGAGAGTTAATATATTTAGAGATGACATAAATACCTCAAATAAGTTGTTTTGTTGTGTTAAATAAAATGTATGGTTGGTTTGGTTATGACCAGTGAGTTGTGTTTTCTTAGGAGTATATCTCCAACCTCACCTCCGTATGGTTTCAGCCCAGGAGTCACCTCATTCGAATGCACACGAGCAATCACTCGAAGAAGAAAAGAGGGTTACTTATGTGTAACTGTTGTTCTTCGAGATGTGTTGCTCATGTCCATTCGATTCCCCCCCTACCTTTCCTTCGTCGGAGTCTCCGGCCAGAAGGAACTGAGGAGGGGGAGGGCCGGCAGGGTACTTATGCTCCGCTATAGCGGCGCCACTCCAGGGGGCGACCTGCCAGCCCGAATGGTACTGCTGTGGAAAAAACGCTCCAGAAACCATGCACACGGCACACGCACTCCCTCATTCGAATGGGCATGAGCAACACATCTCGAAGAACAACAGTTACAGGTAAGAAACCGTCTTTTACTACATGTTTTTTAAATATTTGAACTAGCAGAGTTTGTAACTTTTCCCCTTACCCTTTCCTTAATCTTTTTTGTCCAATCTCTAAATTCAAGCAGTGACTCTTTTAAAAATAAATTTTAGTTTTTCATCTGGTAAGTCAGACGTGCAGAAACGATGAAAATGCCACCAAATGTGTGACACCGAACTGTGAGCTTCATGGAAACTGCCAGGAAGCCTGCTTTTAAAGGAGATTACTGTGTTCTAGCAAACAGAAACCACTGCTAATGTACTGCAATAATTTTAAGAGGCTATAGCTACTTTTCAGGTGTACGTGCCAATAAAGACAAGGGCCCTGTTTTCAATATGGTTTTAAGGAAAAAATATGATTATAGCTGCCTCAGTCTGGAAGCTAGAATTTTTAAAAAGCACCTACTAGATTCCAGCAGTGAAGTGAAATGTCATCAGGGAAGTTCCTGTGTGCAAGAATGGGGAATAGTGCTAATGGGGTCGGGCTGGGAGGGGAGGCCTAGTTGAAGAAAGTGCTACTTAAAGTAAATGCTAATGATTTAAAATGTTATTCCTTCTGTGCTTTTAGGAAAAAAATAAAGTTAAAGTAATAAAGGCATCCAGCCTGCACCTTATCTCCAGTCACTCCAGCAAAATTCCCAAGAGTGCACCCAGGCGCGCCTCTCCCCCTCTTTAAAAATGGTGGACCTGGAACCACTTACAAGAGAGGTTTAATAATAGGCAAAATGTGTTTTATATTTTGTATCTTGTTAAGTGAAAAAAGATGGATTCTCACAAGTAGTCTCCTGGTGCAGATTTGAGTGGTGTGTGCACGCAAATGTTGTGATGCTTCGTCTGTTAGCATCCCCATTCCGGTTCCCTTTGGCCACTTAAAGTCCCACCCCTCCTGGAGTCAGCAGAGATGAAATTACTTCATTCGCAGACTGGATCTGCAGATCGAGGAGACTTGTTTCTATCTGATTTGCTAATAATTCACTCCTCATTTCATTAAAAAAAAGGTCTTCGTGCACATCTCATCTTTCCCAAGGAGGCAGGGGTTATTTCACAGGGCTAAGAAGTATGTCTGAAAGCAAGGGAAAAATTAATAAAGATCCACACACAAATTTGGACATATATTAATAGACAAGAAAAATCTTTGCATCAGTAGTAACATTTGAATTTAAATTCCTGCCTGCCGGTAAATCAGCTAATAAAATGTATCTCCGAGTATGTTATGTGAGTATGTATCTCACACAGCTATACACATTCCCTTTTTGATAATCTTTTTTTTTATGACCTTTTGGTGCAAGATACCACTATGCTTACTGTCTGATTTCACTATTCAGTGTTGAGGAAACACATTATATCTGTCTTTGATCCAGAGATCTGGATTGCTAAAACCGATGGCCACAATTAAAGACAGTCTTGTTGAAAACCTGACCTCTGTCTGCTCTCAACTTCATGTAAACTTTTCAATATGGATGTAATTTGGTATTAAATTACCCATGCTTTATTGCTTTTTAGCACAGCTCTGTCCTGTTGCCTTTTAAAGATATAACGGCTAACATAAAAGAAAAATTGCAGTGTATCTGCTTAATTATGTAATTATATACTTGTTTTCCTACATTTAGAAACCTTTTTATGTACTCTATGCGTCTGCAGAAAAGCCAAAAAGTTTCCAATATTCCCAGAGCATGCTCAACATTGCATGTGTTGCCCCAGTTAAAGATGGTGATACAGTCCCACAGAGGTTATGATGTATTCAGTTTTGTGGCACGGTTATTTAATCTGTTTGGTGATCCTGTAGACTTTAAAGCTACCATCACCATGTGATTTTTCACTCCTAGGTCTTGTGTTTCCTGTGTGAATCAGGACAGAACACTACTTGCTTCTAGATATTTCAGCTTTGTGAGGCCGAAGTAGTTATGGGGCAATGTCTGAGAACCTTCCCCCCACAAGCACCCATTATCTTCTACCAGCTGTCTCTGTCCCACTGCCCACACCTTCCCGGTCCATTCTTCAGCCTGATCAGTGAAAGACCTACCTGCAGGAGAATCGTCTGGAACTTCAGTGTCCTCTATTCTAACTCATTCAATCTACAGCCTCATTTGTGTGTCCTTCACCGTAGACCTCCTTTTCAGTCATGTCCTTAAGGGTATGCCTACACTACAAAGTTAATTTGAACTAACAGTTCGAATTAACTTTAATAGGGGCTACACATGCAAACCGCTATTTCAAATTTAATTCGAAATAGTGGCGCGCTTAATTCGAACTAGGTAAACCTCATTCTACGAGGAGTAATGCCTAGTTCGAATTAAGCAGTTCGAATTAAGGGCTGTGTAGCCACTTAATTCGAACTAGTTGGAGGCTAGCCCTTCCCAGGTTGCCCTGGTGGCCACTCTGTTATAATTTTGACCTTCTTCCTCCGGTAATGAGTTCCACAGATTAACTACATATAATGTGAGGAAATACTTCCTTATGTTTGTTTTAAACTTGCTGCCTATTAATTTCAGTGGGAGGCCCTTGGTTCATGTTTTATGTGAATGGTAAATAATACTTCCTTGTTAATTTTCTCCCTACCACTCATGACTGTATAGACCTCTATCTCACCTCAGTCATCTCTTTTCTAGGCTGAAAGTCCTAGTCTTTTTAATCTCTCCTCATATGGAAGCTGTTCCAAGCCATTAATCATTTCAATTGTCCTTCTTTTTACCTTTTCCAATTTTAATGTATCTTTTTGGAGATGGGGCAATGAGAACTGCACACAGTACACAAGCTGTGGCTGTACATAGAATCATACAGCAGGAAGAGACCTCAGGAGGTCATCAAGTCCAGCCCCCTGCCCAAGGCAGGACCAATCCCAATTAAATCAACCTAGCTAGGGCTTTGTACAGACAAGATTTAAAAATCTCTAGGGATGGAGATCACACCACCTCCCTAGGGAACCCATTCCAGTACTCCACCACCATCCTAGTAAAATAGTTTTTCCTAATATCCAACCTAGACCTCTCCCACTGTGACTTGAGACCATTGCTCCTTGTTCTGCCATCCGTCACCTCTGTGAACAGCCTCTCTCCATCCTCTTTGGAAGCTGAAGGCTGCTATCAAATCCCCTCTCAGTCTTCTCTTCGGCAGACTAAACAAACCCAAATCCCCCAGGGTTTGTCTACACTAGCTCGTTAGTTCGAGCTAGGTAGGCAAACGAGGGCAACTAGAGTTGCAAATGAAGCCCGGGATTTAAATATTCCGGGCTTCATTTGCATGTTCCCAGGCGCCGCCATTTTTAAATCCCCCTTAGTCCGAACTAACTGCCCACAGCTAGACACGGCTGTTAAATGTTAATTCAAACAAACTCCTTAGTTCGAATTAACTGTTACTCCCCCTTTCTATAGTGGGGGGCCCAGAACTGGACACAGTACTCCAGATGTGGCCTCACCAGAGCTGAATAAAGGGGAAAAATCACTTCTCTGGATCTGCTAACAATGCTCCTCCTAGTGCAACCTAATATGCCATTAGCCTTCTTGGCTACAAGGGCACACTGTTGACTCATCTCCAGCTTCTCATCCACTGTAACCCCCAGATCCTTTTCTGCAGAACTGCTACTTAGCTGGTTGGTCCTCAGCTTGTAACTATGCTTGTGATTCTTTGGTCCCAAGTGCAGGACTCTACACTTGTCCTTGTTGAACCTCATCAGATTTCTTGTGGCCCAATCCTCTAATCTGTCTAGGTCACTCTGGACCCTATCTCTGCCCTCCAGCATATCTACCTCTCCCCCTAGCTTAGTGTCATCTGCAAACTTGCTGAGGGTACAATCCATCCCCTCATCCAAGTCATTAATAAAGATGTTAAACAAAACCGGTCCTAGAACCAGTCCTTGGGGCACTCCGCTAGAAACTGATCGGCAACCTGACATTGAGCCGTTGATCACTACCCGTTGGGCCCGACAGTCTAGCCAGCTTTCTGTCTATCTTACAGTCCATTTACCCAATCCATACTCCCTTAATTTGCTGTCAAGAATATTGTGGGAGACCGTATCAAAAATTTTGCTAAGTCAAAGTATATCACATCCACTGACTTTCCCATATCCACAGAGTCAGTTACCTTATCATAGAAGCTAATCAGATTGGTCAGGCATGACTTGCCCTTGGTGAATCCATGCTGACTATTCCTGATCACTTTCCCCTTTTCCAAGTGCTTCATAATGGATTCCTTGAGGGTCTCTTCCATGACCCCAGAAGCAGCCAGCAGCAGACTCCTAGCCAATGGGAGGGTGGAACTAGTGCTCAGGACACGGGCAGTGGGCAGAGCTCTGGGCATTCTCCCCCACACCTAGGAACCAGGCCTGTTGCCGGCCGCTTCTCGGTTGCAATGCAGCCTGCGGTGCAGAACAGGCATTAGCACCCCTACTGGGCACCTGGTCCCTCTGCAGCAACGAGCCCCAGTTCCTGACTTTCCACGACTCAATACTGAGTTTGAAAACCACTGGACTAAGACATAAACTTGAAAATTAGAATGTCCCTTGTCAATCTTTTTGCCGGTCCTGTGCCCTGAATGAAGCAGGGGTCCTGTGGAAACAATAGGAGATGATTGTGAAATATAATGCTTACACCCAGGTAGGCAGGAGTAAACATGCATGGGAACCCTACACTACACTGTTTCTTAAATGTTACAGTAATCTTATGGATCTAAAGCTAGAAACAGTGACTAGATTCAGCCCAGACTTAGTCAGCTTAGAAGCACCTGGGACCCGGCATGTGGGTGCACTTGCAAGAAAGGAACACCTGGTCAGGTTGTGACTCTTGGGTTCCTCCTTCAGGAAAGACTCAGTTCAGACTCTGTGTTGCTGAAGCAATTTCTGAAGTAGGGTGCCTACTGGACCCTGTGCAGTTTTGGGGATTTATTAAATTGGCTACCTCTTTAAATGTTTTGCTAGTAGGTGAAAACATAGAACCACAGAGTTAAAGGGGACTGCAAAGGTCATCTAGTTTAACCCTCTGCCAAGATGCAGACCATCCAAGACAGATGGCTCCCCAGCCACCTTTTGGAAACCTTCAGTGATGAAGCTTCCAAGGCACTCTGTTCCTGGGGTGGCTGGCTCCCTGTGTTCACTCTGCAGTATAGCTGTCCCCCACACTCACTGACACTAGTGGTCATTCTGCAGTACAATTGTCCCTCCTGTTCTACGTGCTGGAAAACAGTTGGATTCTAGGCACCTCCCATTGTTGTGGCAGAATCAAACCCTGACCTTGCATTAAGTTAGGATTAGGGGAAGGTGCATACCAAATTTGGTGGTCCTAGCTCTTATAGTTTAGGAGTTCTTGAACAAATGGACCCACAGATGGATGGTCTAATTGCCACAGAATATTAATGAGGCCAACATTAAGTACATATAGAAAAGGATTAAGTAGATATTGAAAAAAATGAAAACATTCACAGTTGTTTTACATTAGGGAAATATATTTTTGAAGGAATATAAAGCTTCATTCTTCAAGGCATGAGACAAAGCTTCCTAAGCCCTGGTCTGCAATAGAGAGTTATTCGAAATAACTGACCTTGTTTTAAAATAACAAGCAGATAGTGGCAGTGTGGACACTCCACTGCTGCTATTTCAAAATAACTACTCAGTAGAGTCATTCAAAATCATTATTCCCCAGCACTTCTTGGGGCTCTAAGTCGAGGTGGTGCATCCACATTCAGGGAGCCTGCCTCAGATTAATTTCGAGGCTTCCTTGTAGTGTAGATGTGCTAATTTGAAATAGCTATTTCAAGAGTTATTATTTCAAAATAATTTATTTTGAAATAATTTCCAAGTGTAGCCATGCCCTCGCTGAGCAAGTTACTTCATAATTGTCCACTAAGGGTATGTCTACACTACAGCACTATTTCGAATTAACTTAATTTGAAATAGTTAATTTGAATTAAGCTAATTCGAAATAACGCATCTACACACAAAAACTATTTCGAAACAGCACGTCCACACTGAGTGGACCCTGAACCGAAGTTAAGGCTGGCCGGAACCAGTGCAGGCAGGGCATCAGATTAGAACTTAGTGTGTGGGGCTGCTGCCTGAGGCTAACTGAGCTCCATGCTTAAAGGGACCCTATCCCCACCCCGGACAGACAGTTCTCAGGGTTCCCTGCTTGCTTGTCTACCTCGATGAGGGACAACAAAGCAGTCCTGTCTTGGAGTGCCTTCAGTGCCCTCACTTGGGACACCACAGCACTCGACCACATGGAGCCAGAGCTGCCCCTGGGAATGGCGATGTGTCTCGTGGGGTCATTGCCATCAGCCCAGCTGCACTTGCTGCAGGCTGCCATCTGGGGGGCCCACCGGGGGGGCTGTCAGGATCCAGGAGGCCCTGAGGGAGAGCATCCACCCCGAGGAGCCCTCAGAGCCTCCCCGGTCCTCACCACCGGGGGCTCATGCCACATTCCTCCCTCACATCCATCCACTTACCCATCCCTAGCCCCCCTTCCTGATGTCAAATAAAAAACATGTATGTACAAAAATAGAAACTGGGTTTATTGAAAAAAACTGGGGGGGGGGATGAACCTCTATAGAGACTAGGAAAAGGAGGTGGGAGAGGGGAAGAGAGAAGATAGGAGAGGGGAGGAGGAAACCTGGGAGGAGGGAGCTGGAAGGGGGAAGAAAGGAGAAGAAGGGGGATGGGAAGCTCAGGGCTCAGGGTTGAGGGTCTCACCAGACCAACTTGACTTTCATGCTAACCTGATCCTGGGTTTGCATGTGGCCTTTGGTGACCAGGCTGGCAGCTATCCTGCCATAGACGGCCACATTCCTCCATCTAGTGTGGAGATCATTCCTCCATCTAGTGTTGAGCATCCCCCCCAAACCTGAATAAGGTTCATGATCTCCACCCTGAACCAGGAAGGCACCCGCCTTCTCCAGCCTCTGGCAGGCTCCTGGGAGCTAGCAGACTGCTCCTGGGGAGTGGTGGAGGGCTGGCTGCCAGTGGCTTGCTGGCTCATGTTTTGGGGTCTCTGGGTCGGGGCCCCAGTGGCCACTGCTGGCTCTTGGTTGGCAGACTTGGAGCTGGCACAGGCACTGTGGCCAGAGTCTACCTCTTTAATGGCTCTGGGGCTGGGGGAGAGGAGAGTAAGTTTTCCTGGTTGTGCCCAGAGTGGCCACCAGGGCTCCCTGGGAAGGGCTGCAGGCCCCCTATTTCAAATTAAGTGTCTACACAGCACTTAATTCGAAATAGCTATTTTGAATTTGGTGTTACTCCTCGTAGAATGAGGTTTATCAAATTCAAAATAAGGGCTCCACTATTTCAAATGTATTTCGAAATAGCGGTTTGCCTGTGTAGATGCTATTAAAGTTAATTCGAAATAACTGTTGTTATTTCGAATTAACTTTGTAGTGTAGACATACCCTAAGCATCTCTTGTGTCTCCTTCTACTATTGTCCACAGTTGGAGGTAGACATTAAATGGATCACTGGCTTCATCCTAAGATACTCTGGTTATAATGCTTTATTATTATTATTTTTGGGGCATCTTGCCTCTTTATACTCTATGTACAATATTGTAAACACCTTTTTATAAGAATTATTAAACCATTTTGATGCACAGTTAAGATGGTAATGATCTAAGAGGCTAGGTAAAATAAAAGCAAATTTTCATTTCTAGAAACACGTGATGAGAACTGTGTGTGAACTGTAGTTTTCTGTGCACTTTCTCTTGTTAACTATATTATGGAGGGATTTTTCTAGCATAACTATGCAGGCATCCTTGTGGATAAATCAACTGATGTAAAAACAGTTAAGAGAAGTAAAACATGATTCACTAGCAGATCTAAAATATAAAATAACGTAAAAATGTCATTTAAAATGCATCCACAAGATATAGCAATAAGAGAAGAGTTCAGAGTGCTCATAACCCAGCCTTCCTGTATCATGCTTTTCCTGGTTAAGACTTGTCTTGTTTTCATCCTCTCTTCCTTCCGTAACAAATGCAGCTTTGCCCAACCAATAATTTATCTAGAGCTATTCTGTAAAAATTGCAACCACCAGAAAACACATGCTGCATGGCATTTTATTGACTTCCATGCAAATATGTAATTCTAGTCTATAAGAATATGATGGAATAGGTTTTATACCACGACTAGTTATATTTATATATTTATTTTTATAGAGGTTCATTTTGGGGACTATGAATACTTTACAATAAAAGCAAAAACAAACAAATCAAAGTCTAGCTACAGGTGTAGTATTTTTCCCCTAAGCTGATGGTGGAATAAGGGTTCATCATTTTTTTGTTCAGTCATGCATCATCCAACTCCCCGCTGTTGCATATATTTATTACTAGTACTTTATCTTCACAGATGTAGTACAGGTATACAGGAACATATAAAATGTATGGACAAGTATCAAGAAGCAATATGCAATTTTGACAAGTTGAATAATACATTTATCTCCCATATTGAGACCTACGTAAGTTATGTATCTCCCAGGGTAGTAAAATCATGAATAAGTTAGTGTAGGAAGGTTTGTCTTAAAATTTCACATGTTATCATCAATGTTTTTTATTTTGTTTCCTAAAATTATAGGCCCAGTGTCATCTAAGTAATTTAGAAGCTGAAATTTCCATTATTCTAGATAAGAAGAGGTTTTTATTTAGATTTTGGAATGGAGCAAGTTATGGAAGTATAACTTAAACACCAGTTGATTTCTGCTTGCTGCTTTGTTTAATATCAAAATCTGGAAGTAATTCTCCTGTAGAACAGGGACCCTTCTATTTGAAAATATTGGTGTCCAATAAAACTTGTAAGGTGCCATTATCCACATTTTACACATGTAGACGTGTGGCATAGAGCTTGAATGATCTACTGCGCATCTGTTTGAGTGACAAAATAAATCGGGGTGTCCTATCAGAGGAGGAGGAGAAAGATCCTATTGTATTTGTTATAATTTTGGCTATTGAATTGAAATAGGGAGAATGGATTCCCTTGAAAAGACTTTGGAATCTCATGTTTTCTGTCATGCAGTGACCTTGGCAAAGCTATTTGAAACATCTATGCAGTCATTCTGAGTCAGTGATACTTTGGCTATACATTCATTAAAATAGGCTAGTCTTTTTTTATAATATACACTGCCACAATCTACAAAACATACTTAATTAGGCCAAGAAATAGTTGCTTGAAAAATTATTAAAACTGTTTTTAACAAAAAATGGCATGATGAAAAAATGGAAATATTTGCCAAAAATTCTGTTTTTTGTTGAAAATGGTTGAGGTTTTATTTTAAACAAAAAACAAAATTATTTTCTGAAAACAGAAAAAAATAGTTCTTTGCTTTTTTGATACCAACCTGAAAAATGTTGAAAATGGAAATTTTTCGTTTTCATTGATTTTTTTCATAAAAAAACAAAATAAAATGTTTTCTGATCAGCACTCTGAAGAAGACAATTTTTACTAAGCTGAATTCTCTCTCTTAAGATTTTGATTCCATTGATAAATAACAGTGGTGGCTTGGTCTCCAGAGAGATCTGTATCCATAGATTTGTAGCTAAGTGGTAATCATGTAGGTGTATTAGGATGTTAAAAACACACCACAGTGGTCAAATCATAAGGGTTGGTGTGAGTGTGAAGCTCAATGAGGTGTTACTGGACACTCTGGAAACCTAAAAACATATAACACAAGGGTGTTTGAGAGTTTGAAAGTGAAGGAAATGTGCAAACGCTTACATGTGTCATTCTGAAAAGACAAGGGATTGAAATCTTTGTTAGCAGGATGCAGGCGCAAGCAAGCTCAATTCTGTACTTTCTCACCAGTGTCCAGAATCGTCAGAGCCCTACTTGTAAGGTTGTGGATTCAGGGAAGGCTGTGATGTAGCCACGTGATGTAGCCCTTAGAATATGGCCCAGCTTCCCAGAAGATGACACCAGGAAACTGGATACTAAGAATGGCAGGAGGGGTAAGGCTATGTTAGGGAGGGCCTGGCAGCTGGGCATTGGATCTTGTGTAGAGTCTAACATGGCAGTCAGCAGAAGTAACACAAGTAACTGGCAGCGGGAAGGGAAAGGAGTTTGGCCGGCAGCCATGTGATGCTAGCTCAAGCTGTGATCCTTCCCTACAAGCTACTTCCGGATGGGTCAGTAGTGGGATGGGATACCTCTAATTGGAGCCTGGAGGTGGCTGGAAATGTGGTTGGAGATTCAGTAAGTGCGGCTGTTCCCTCAGGGCTGAACTCAATGCCCTAGGAGCCCTGTGCCCATGAAGATGTACAATGAAGCCCTGACCACTTCTTGTCAAGAAGGGTCTCATGGTCCTGTTTATGATAGTGAGGGGGATGTGAAGTGCTCCAGAGTCATTCATTCTCTCCACATGCTGAGGGCAAGTGAGTGTTACGGGGGCCAGCGAGAAGCAAAGGAAGGTGGGCAATGGAGCTTTCCAAGGAAGAGCCAGAGAACCTCAATGCCTGGTGAGCAGCTGAGGTCAAGCTTCCCACAAGAGAGGTTAGTAAGGGTAGGAGGTGCAGGAAGACTGATATTTTTCATGCCTTGCCACTGCCGGCATCCCCACTGCCACAGGATGTGGTTTGTTCTCTTTGTCAGAGAGTTACTTTGTTTTGTCTGGGGGAGAATTAATCTACACAATATGCCCCTCAGTGAGGTTTGTCCTTGAGTGTGATTGTAGGAAGGGAAGGGATCTTCAGCCAGAGTTCACCTGCCCCCGGGTACTTCCATCTGACTGTGAATGGGCCAGAGAGAACAGTTGGGTCCACTCCTCTCACAGCTCAAGGTTCTTTGCCAAAAGGCGGCTGCGATGATGCTTCTTGCCATGAAGGGCTGTTCAGCAGATGCAGGTCTTGAGTGTATTTTGGAGATTTTCCAAAGCTCTGGAGAATCTGCAATGGACTTCCACAGCCATGGAGAGTGGGTCAGCCTAGACAAGGAAGGGTCAGTGCTGAGTAGCTGTTAAGCTGGTTTGTCTCTGTTCCCTAAGCTGGAGGACTCTGGCCAGAAATGGGAATAAGCAACTTGGCTTGCTTGGAAAGAGGGGAAGGAGACGGGTAGAAGGAGCAGAGGGGGAACGAGGGCTGACAGCTTCAAGAGAGAGAGACATCTTTTAAAAAGTGGAAGTAAAATCCTAGTGAGGAAAATAGAAAGGAGCATAAACATTGTCAAATTAAGTGTAAAAATATAATAAGAAAAGCCAAAAAGGAGTTGGAAGAACAGCTAGCCAAAAACTCAAAAAGTAAGAGCAAAATGTTTGTAAGTACATGAGAAGCAGGAAGCCTGCTAAACACCCAGTGGGGCCCTTGGATGATTGAGATGCTAAAGGAGCACTCTGAGATGATAAAGTCATTGCAGAGAATCTAAATGAATTCTTTGCTTCAGCCTTTACAGCTGAGGATATTGGGGAGACCCCCAAACCTGAGCCATTCTTTTTAGATGATAAATCTGAGGTTAAGACTTAGAGCGTGGAGCTGCTGTCTCAGGCTAGCCCAGGGCTGTGCTTAAAGGGACCCAACCCCCATCCCGGACAGACAGTTCTCAGGGTTCCCCACTTGCTCATCTAACTCGATGAGGGACAGCAAAGTGCCCGCACTTGGCACATCACAGCACTCGGCCATCAGCCCAGCTGCACTTGCTGCAGGCTGCCATCCGGGGAGGGTCAATCGGGGAGCTGTCAGGATCCAGGAGGCCCTGTAGGAGAGTTTCCACCCCGAGGAGCCCGCAGAGCCACCCCAGTCTTCCCCATCGGGGGCTCGTGCCCCATTCCTCCCTCACCTCCTTCCACTTACCCTTCCCTAGCCCCCCAATGTAAATAATAAAGGACACGTGTGTTCAAAACTAGAAACTCTCTTTATTTAACAAAACTGGGGGTGGGGGGATTAACCTCTGGGGAGACTGGGAAAAGGAGGTGGGAGAGGGGAAGAGAGAGGGTGGGAGAGGGGAGGGGGAAACTTGGGAGGAGGGAGCTGGAAGGGGGAAGCCAGGGGAAGAAGGAGGAGGAGAAGTATAACACTATGGTACACCATATCTTTAGTACTGTGTACAGATGTGGTCTCCTCACCTCAAAAAAGATATTTTGGCCTTGGAAAGGGTTCAGAAAAGGGTAACTAAAATGATTAGGGGTTTGGAACAGGTCCCATATGAAGAGAAGCTAAAGAAACTGGGACTTTTCAGCTTAGAAAAGAGGAGACTGAGGGGGGATATGATAGAGGTCTATAAAATCATGAGTGGTGTGTAGAGGGTGAATAAAGAAAAGTTATTCATTAGTTCCCATAATAGAAGGAGTAGAGGACACCAAATGAAATTAATGGGCAGCAGGTTTAAAACTAATAAGCGAAAGTTCTTCTCACAGCACATATTCAACCTGTGGAACTTCTTGCCACAGGAGGCTGTGAAGGCTAGAACTAGAACAGAGTTTAAAGAGAAGTTAGATAAATTCATGGAGGTTGGGTCCATGGAGTGCTATTTGCCGGGGGTAGGAATGGTATCCCTGGCTTCTGTTTGTGGAAGGCTGGAGATGGATGGCACGAGACAAATCGCTTGATCATTGTCTTCGGTCCATTCCCTCCGGGGTACCTGGTGCTGGCCACTGTCGGCAGACAGGCTACTGGGCTAGATGGACCTTTGGTCTGACCCAGTACGGCCGTTCTTATGTTCTTATGTTCTAAGCTCAGGGCTCAGGGTCGGGGGTCTCACTGGACCAACTTGATTTTCATGTAAACCTGCTCCTGGGTTCACATGTGGCCTTTGGTAGCCAGGCTGGCAGCCATGCGGCTGTAGATGGCCACGTTCCTGTGGCTAGTGTGGATATCGTGGGTGTTGGAGGTCTCCCCCCAAACCTCAATGAGGTCCACGATCTCCACACTAGACCAGGTGGGCATCCACCTCCTGCTGCCCCGGGCAGGCTCCTGGGAGCCGCCAGCCTGGTCCTGGGAAGAGACGGAGGGCTGGGTGGCTGCAGGTGGCTGGCTCATGCCGTGTCAGGTGCAGGGTCTGCAGGCTGGGTGCTGGCAGGCTTGCAACTGGCACAAGCACTGTAGCCAGACTGTGAAGGGGGCAGAAGAGTTTCCCTGGTTTGGCCCAGAGTGGCCACCAGGGCAACCTGGGAAGGGCTAGCCTCCAACTAGTTTGAATTAAGTGGCTACACAGCCCTTAATTCGAACTACTTAATTCAAACTAGGCGTTACTCCTCGTAGAATGAGGTTTACCTAGTTCAAATTAAGCGCTCTGCTAGTTCGATTTAAATTCGAACTAGCGGTTTGTCTATATAGCCGCTATTAAAGTTAATTCGAACTAACGGCTATTAGTTCGAATTAACTTTGTAGTGTAGATGTACCCTTATAGACTAACAGATATATTGGAGCATAAGCTTTCGTGGGCAAAGACCCACTTTGTCAGATGGAAAGGAAAGGAAAGGGATTCACAGGTGAAAATATAACAGGAGAGAGTTGCTATGGATGCTAACAGGGAAAAAGGAAAGTGAACATTTTAGAGGTGGCTTCAGTTTATAGAGGGAAAAAAAGGAGAAACCCAGCAAACACGATCGTTCTGTGTTTTGGTTAACTGAACACAGTTGCATCGTCACTTTCAATGGGTTTGGTGAAAGGAGGGCCTCCTTCTGCACATTGGTGAAAGGAGGGCCTCCTTCTGCAAAGCCTCGGCGGAAGCCGGCAGCGGGACAGCCCAGAAGTGCCTGGGCTGCCCCGCTGCCCGAGCCCCTCCGCGGCTTTGCTCCTCGTCTTCCTGGAGACCCCCCAGCAGACCAGGGAGACACGGAGCAAAGCTGGGGAGGATGCGGGTGGGACCGCGGCGCATCTCCACGGTCCTGCTGTCCGGATTTCCCTGGTCTGCTGGGGGGCGCAGCTAGTGCGCCCCCCAGCAGACCAGGCTTTTCTCGCCTGGGGTAGAGCAGCTGGGGCTGCTGGGTTGGTCCTGCAGCGCCGCTCCTCAGTGCTACTGGACCAACCGGGCAGCACCCCAGCTGCTCTTCCCCAGGTGTCCCCAAGTCAGCCGCTGCTTAAACTGATCAGCGGCTGACTACAGGAAGCCCGAGGCAGAGTTGCTCTGCCCCGGGCTTCCTGGAATCAGCCGCTGATCAGTTTCAGCAGCGGCTGACTTGGGGACACCTGGGGCAGAGCAGCTGGGGTGCTGCCCGGTTGGTCCCCGCAGCGCCCCAGCTGCTCTGTCCTAGGCGTCCAGATTCAGCTGCTGTTGAAACTGATCAGCGGCTGATTCCAGGCAGCCCAGGGCAGAGCAACTCTGCCTCGGGCTTCCTGTAGTCAGCCGCTGGTCAGTTTCAGCAGCAGCTGAATCTGGAAGCCAGTTCCGACTTACATACAAATTCAACTTAAGAACAAACCTACAGTCCCTATCTTGTACGTAACCCGGGGACTGCCTGTACTTTGTATTTGTTGACCATCATCTTTATGTTTCCCATTTTCCTGGCTTAGCCAGAGATCCTCACAGACCCCTCTGCTCTGGACTCCCTTAAATAACTTTGTGTCACTTCCAGGCTACCTCTAGATTGCAGGCTTCTTTTGGAAGAAGCTTTTCTGGAAGAGATCTTTCAAAAAAACTTCTTCAAGAAGAGAGTGTCCACACTGCCAAAGTGCATCGAAAAAGCGATCTGCTTTTTCGAAAGATAGCATCCACACTGAATGGACGCTCTCTCGCATGTAAGTTGTGATTACTATGGACGGAGTGGCCACCAGGGCACCTGTGCTTTTTCCTCTTTTCTCTTCTTTCGAAAGTACCTCTCTCTTCCCCATCCACACACGCCTTTTTTCTAAAGAGCTCTTTTGGAAAAAAGGCTTCTTCCTCGTAGAAAGAGGTTTGCCAATGTCAGAAAAACCCCTCTGTTCTTTCAATTTTTTTTGAAAGAACGTGATTGCAGTGTGGATGTAAGTGAAGTTTTTCCGAAAAAACTCTGTAGTGTAAACATAGCCCCAGGTTTTCCTGTCTCACTACTCGTCCCATTTTTCACATCACTAATAAATATAATATATATTGAGCTACACAGAATGGAAATGTAGAGAACCCTGAGACACCCTGCTATTATGCTGTGATAAAACTTGGCCATATAATCCAACCTTCTGTTCTTTTTTTTTAGCCAGTTTTTCATCCAGGACAATACTTTGGGTTTCGCTGTATGACTGCTTAGCATCTTTAGTAATCTTACATGAGAAACCTTGTCAAAGCCTTTGAAAAATCTAAGTAAATTATGTTCTTCTTCCAGTAGTGTCCCCATGGGTGCTCCACTACAGGTGTCGGGTTCGTCCCGGTGCCGCAATCCGGAGAGTTTTAGCCAGCAGTAGCCCCCGGTGGACTGCACATGCGCAGGAGCCATCTCTCGCCGTTCGCGCTCTTTCTGCGCATCGCAGTCTAATGCCAGTTCCTCCTAACTGTCCACGGCTGCAGATAGAGTGGGAACGCACTCCTCATCACCCTGAGGAGAATTTAGATCTAAGTTACTTGTTCCTTCCCAGTTAGCCCTCTACCCCTTATAGTATAGTAAGTTATGACAGTTCATTAATTAGTTAGTTGGTTAAAAAAAAAATTATTATTGTTCGATCCCTCAGGCCCTTCATTCGGCCTGCCGGGATCTTTTTCCTCCTTTTCCTGCTAAGGCACTTACTCCAACATGCCTGCGGGTTTAAAAGATGTGCCTCCTGTGGCGACGCGATGCTGGCCTTGGACGGACACTGCCGCTGCATTCGCTGCTTGGGAGAGGGGCATATCCCACAGAAATGCGGTCATTGCTCTAAGTTGACCTCCAAGGCCAGACGCGACAGGGAGATGCATCTGAAGATGCTCCTTTTTAACACGGCACTTCGGCCCTCATCTGCGGTCCAGAGGCTCCACAGTCGTGGAAGGCCTGCGAAGGCAGAACCTCCGCTCCGTCTAGGAGTGCGAGTGCTGGGGACGCACCGGGCTCTTTGGCATTCCCGCCTGCCCATGGCAAATCACCCAAGGGTCGTAGCACATCGGAACCTAGTCCCATGCTTTCCTCGGCACCGCCCCGTACGGCGCCGCGGTCCGAGTCCGCACCGGCGGCAACAGCACCGAGTGCTCGGACGGCACCGCAACGATCAGCACTGTCTGTATCGGCACCAGAGAGTGCTTCATAACGCCATGCCCAACCATCTGGGGCTATGTCTAAGCCGATGCCGAGGCGTGAGTGGACGCCGAGACCGGAGTTGATGCCGACACAGGTGCTGTCCACACCAACATCGGTATGGAGACATACACCAGCACCAGGAATGGAAATGACTACGGTGCTGGATACACTGGCACCGAGGGCGGCACCGAGGGAGACAGCGGCACAGCTGGAGAAACCGGCACCGAGGCATAAGCCTAAGACGAAGCCAAAGACGGTGCCAAGAGAGGATACACTGCCGCCCTCACCGCACCACGCATTACTGTGCATCACGGAGTCCTGTCAGTTGTAGTTGGCACCGACACTGACCAAGGCACCGACTACCCAATCTGCACCAGAGACCCAGCCATCTAGTCCCTCATCCCAGGGCACGGCATCACCTTCTTTGGCTTCATCACCTGTGTCACCATCTGAGTTCGCCTCCATCATATCAGTACCTTGTAGCCCAGTGGTCACTGCTCCCTCTTCAGTGACTGGAGTACTTACAAAGGCTCAGAGGAAGAGGCGCCACTTACGTTCACCATCTCCCAGTCCCAATAGGATCATGTTCTCACCAGGACCTTCACCTTCGTCTCCATATGACCGACGGCATTATTATGAATGCTCACGGTCACCGCAGTATTGGAGATCTCTGAGACACTCTCTGTCATCTCCACATCATCATTGGCACTACTATTCCAGATCTCCATTGAGATATTCTGTGAGGTCATGGTCTCCGGTGTCACCTGCTCGTGTGCATCACTATCGGCAAGGCAGTTACTCACCTGCATATTCTCGCCATGGCCATCACCGTCGGTTAGATCATGCACATTATCATGACCGCTCGCACTCGCCTTCTCGGAGTTGCTGTCAATCGTACTCACCTCAGCCGCCAACTCACGACACCATCCCTCCAGCACAACCGCCTCCAACACCCATGGTCGATGATAGAGCCTTTGGACAAGCCAACATCCCTCCTTCTCCCGCCGGGGATATACAACCCATTGGTTCTCCAGTGGACATCTCATCCTCATCACCAGATGATGCAGTCTTCGATCACGAGTCTTCACCCATAGATGATTACAGGCAATTCCAGGAGCTGTTTAAAAGGGTTGCCCACTCACAAAACCTACGCGCTCCCGAGGCACCTCAAAAACAGCATGCCCTCTTACAGAATTTACAACAATCCAATAAGGTGAAGTTGGCCCTTCCTTTCGATGAGGCAATTCTAGAGATTTCTAACGACATCTGGCAGACGCTTGCGTCCGTAACACCAACACATAAGTGTGCGGACAAAAAGTATTTCATTGATGCCAAATATGCTGAGTTCCTTTTTACCCATCCTCCTCCCAATTCTATTGTCATTGACGCAGGTCAACAAAAGTCGAAGACGTCCCAATCTAAGAACACACCATCCGACAAGAACGCAAAACGTTTGGATTTGTTTGGGAGAAAGGTTTATTCATCAGCGACAGCAACTCTTAGGATGGCAAACTACTCCGTTCAATTGGCCAGCCACGATTTCGATAATTATGCAAAGCTGGTTCCGCTAATGCAGCACCTCCCAGATTCTAAGAAGGAGATACTCAAGGCAGTTGTTCAGGAAGGCTACGTGGTGGCCCGTACAGCTCTTCAAATCTTGCTCGACATCGCCAACTCGGCATCCCATCCGACAGCTACAGTGGTTGTAATGCGATGCGCTTCTTGATTGCACCTTGCCTCTGTCCTCAAGGACTTACAACCAAAAGTGGAAGACCTACCCTTTGACCGTTCTTCTCTATTCGCTCAGAATACTGACCAGGTCTTCCACTCTGATATAGACTCCCGAACAACATTAAGAACACTCGGGATATATACACCGCCCTTCAGGCATAAAAGAGCTTGGCCCTACAGTAGACAGAGACCCCAATCCTACACGGCTCAACGGTTCAGGCCTTACAACCAACAAAAGCAAAGGCAGCAGCCACAAAGGCGGCGTCAACAGCCCGCCAAGACGCAAACTCAGTATCAACCTCGTCAGCAGATTTGACGTCCCCATTGAGGGGCTGTGCACCATTCCCCTCCCAAATAACTGGACTGTTCCATCACCGGTTGAGACCCTTTCACCGTTGTTGATTCGCTATCACCACAGATCGATGGGTCAGAGAGATCATAACATCTGGACTCTCTATTCCCTTCACCACTCTTCCCCCTTCAAACCTCCCTTCCCCATCGCTTTTCAGGGTCCCCTCTCACAATCTCCTGTTGCGATAGGAGGTCATGCGACTACTTACCATCGGAGCAGTGGAAGCGGTCCCACGTCAGTCCAGAGGCAAAGGCTTCTATTCCCGGTACTTCGTCACACAGAAGAAGTCCAGCGGGTGGAGACCAATCCTCGATCTTCGAGAACTCAACCGTTACCTGAGAAAACAAAGATTCAAGATCGTTACCCTAGCCTCTATCATTCCGACTCTTACCAAAGGGGATTGGTTCGCGTCTCTCAATCTTCAGGATGCCTACTTTCACATTACCATCCACCCGGCACACAGGAGATTTCTCCGATTCACATTCGGCAACGATCATTACCAGTACACTGTGCTACCTTTTGGACTTTCAGCGGCCCCAAGGGTGTTTTCAAAAACCCTAGCTGTCATAGCCACTCACCTCAGATGTTCGGGGATCATGATTTTTCTGAACCTCGACAACTGCCTCATAAAAGCTTACTCAGCAGTCGAGGCACAGAGGGCGGTAGCTATGATCAGAAACACATTTGAGGCCCTCGGCCTCATTATCAACCTGCCAAAATCCTCTCTTGTGCCTTCCCGGACGATCGATTTCATAGGGGCGAGGCTGGATTCCACCACCGCCACCGCCTACCTACCGGTCGACAGGTCTCAAACCATTCAGGATCTTGCGAATGTCCTACTCACTGCTCCTGCGGTCCCCATACTTACCTGCCTCCAGCTGCTAGGTCTCATGGCAGCGGCAACCTACATCGTTCCACATGCTTGCCTTCACATGAGATGCCTACAACATTGGCTTCTTCAAGTCGACAATCTAGTCACCGGCGATACGCAGTCTTATTCCTATCCCTATCCGGGTGAAAGACTCCCTCGCATGGTGGCTCAATCCGAGCAACACTTTAACAGGCTTTCCCTTCCATGCTCAAGCCCCATCCTTCCAGGTTACTACGGATGCTTCCCTTATTGGCTGGGGAATGCATATGCAACATCATCAAGTACAAGGCCTGTGGCACCACACGAATCCCTGCTTCATATAAACTTCCTCGAGCTCCGTGCAGTTTACAGTGCCTGTCGCCATTTCGTCCAACACCTTCGTGGTACGACTGTGCAGATCCTAACAGACAACATGTGCACGGTCTACTACATAAATTGACAGGGCGGTGCCAGATCCAGGTCCTTGTGTGCGGAGGCCATACGGCTATGGAATTGGGCAATTCGTAATGGCATTACACTTACGGCTGCTTACCTCCCCGGCAAGAGCAATACCATTGCGGACACTCTGAGCAGGACCTTTCATCAGCAGCACGAATGGGAGCTCCTCGACAATGTAGTGTGCGACATCTTTCTGTCTTGGGGATACCCAGATTTAGACCTGTTTGCCACCCGACGCAACAGGAAGTGCCGCCTATACTGTTCAAGGACTGGAATGGGATTCGGTTCAAAAGGCGATGCCTTTCTTCTCGATTGGGGAACATATAGACTACTATACGCGTTCCCACCTTTTCCCCTCATACGGAGGGTAATACGGAAGATATTGGCGAATGCCGCAATGGTAATATTCATAGCACTTTTTTGGCCTCGCCAGAGCTGGTTACCACAACTCATGAGGATGTCGTCGTCTCAACCCAAACGACTTCCACACGTACACAATTTACTTTCCCAGCAATACGGCACTCTATTTCACCCGAGCATCGACCGTCTCCACCTCACAGCGTGGCTCCTCACTGGCTGCAGGGCTTAGACTTAGACTGCTCACAAGCGGTTAGGGACATCCTGATACAAAGCAGACGACAAATGACCCAAAGGTCTTATCGTTATAAATGGTGCTGCTTCCAAACCTGGTGCCATTCACGTGACATGGACCCCTTGTGTGTATCTATCCAACACATATTGGACTACATCCTCCATCTACATTCGCAGAAGTTGGCAGTCACTTCACTAAAGGTACACCTGGCTGCAATCTCAGGTTTTCACCCACATATAGACGGTGTTTCAGTGTTTGCTCACCCCATCTCTAAAAGATTTATGAAAGGCATGATCAATCTTTATCCACCGCACAAGGCTATTCCAGAGCCGTGGGACCTAACACTGGTCCTTGATACACTTACCCATCCACAGTTCGAGCCCTTAGCAACCTGTGACCTACAGACTCTGACTATGAAGGTTGCATTCCTTTTAGCCATCACCTTTGCTCGAAGAGTCAGCGAGCTGGCAGCCTTGTCTGCTGATCCTCCGTACACGCTGTTCACTCACCAAATGGTAACACTACGATGTCACCCATCGTTTCTTCCAAAGGCCAATTCATTGTTTCATGTCAATGAGCCAATAATTCTCCATACATTTTACCCTAAGCCGCATTCCACCCAGGAGCATGCGCGTCTGCACACTTTGTACGCTAGGAGAGCTTTGGCTTTCTATATAGACAGGACGCGTCAATTCTGCAAATCAAAACGCCTATTTTTGTCCCTCGCAACTCGTTCCAAAGGTCAACAACTCTCATCTCAGTGTATTTCATCATATAAGAACATAAGAACGGCTGTACTAGGTCAGACCAAAGGTCCATCTAGCTCAGTATCCTGTCTGCCGACAGTGGCCAGCACCAGGTGCCCCAGAGAGGGTGGACCGAAGACAATGATCAAGCGATTTGTCTCGTGCCATCCCTCTCCAGCCTCTGACAAACAGAGGCCAAGGACACCATTTTATCCCCTGGCTAATAGCCTTTTATGGACCTAACCTCCATGAAATTATCTAGCTTCTCTTTAAACTCTATTATAGTCCTAGCCTTCACAGCCTCCTCTGGCATGGAGTTCCACAGGTTGACTACACGCTGTGTGAAGAAGAACTTCCTTTTATTAGTTTTAAACCTGCTACCCATTCATTTCATTTGGTGTCCTCTAGTTCTTCTATTTAGGGAACTAATAAATAACTTTTCTTTATCGGCCCTCTCCACACCACTCATGATTTTATAGACCTCTATCATATCCCCCCTCAGTCTCCTCTTTTCTAAACTAAAAAGTCCCAGTCGCTTTACCCTCCCCTCATATGGGACCCATTCCAAACCTCTAATCATTTTAGTTGCCCTTTTCTGAACCCTTTCC
The DNA here is from genome assembly GCF_049634645.1 of Pelodiscus sinensis. NCBI lineage: Eukaryota > Metazoa > Chordata > Testudines > Trionychidae > Pelodiscus > Pelodiscus sinensis. The sequence continues at coordinate 1,222,656 of NC_134722.1, read as the reverse complement.
AAGGCCAAAATATCTTTTTTGAGGTGAGGAGACCACAGTATTCAAGTTGTGGGCGTACCATAGTTTTATACAGGGACAATAAGATATTCTGGGTCTTATTTTCTATCCCTTTCTTAATAATTCCTAGCATCCTATTTGCCTTTTTTACCGCCGCTGCCCACTGTGTGGAAGTTTTCAGAGAACTGTCCACGATAACTCCAAGATCTCTTTCCTGATTTGTCGTAGCGAAATTAGCCCCCATCATACTGTACGTATATTTGGGGTTATTTTTCCCAATGTGCATTACTTTACACTTATCCACATTAAATTTCATTTGCCATTTTGTTGCCCAATCACTCAGTTTGGTGAGATCTTCTTGGAGTCCCTCACAGTCTGCTTCTGTCTTGACTATCCTAAACAGTTTGGTATCATCTGCAAACTTTACCACCTCACTGCTTACCCCATTCTCCAGATCATTTATGAATAAGTTGAAAAGGATTGGTCCCAGGACTGACCGTTGGGGGACACCACTAGTTACCCCTCTCCATTCTGAAAATGTACCATTTATTCCTACTCTTTGTTTCCTGTCTTTTAACCAGTTCTCAATCCAAGAAAGGACCTTCCCTCTTATCTCATGTCCATGTAATTTACAATCATATATTGTAAATTGCATCACCCGCTGTTATACACTCCGTAACAAACCATTGCCCTCTAAGTCTAGAGCACGCTCTACCAGAGCCATGGCCACCTCCACGGCTTTCTTAAGAGATGTTTCCATCCGGGACATTTGCCGTGTGGCAACCTGGTCGTCCGCATCGATGTTCACCAGACACTACGCGCTGGAACGTTTTGTTTCTGCAGATGCAGCAGTGTCTCAGGCAGTCCTATCCTCTGTGCACGCTTAATTCCAAAGCACAGTACTGTTTTTGGTTACTGCTTCACACTCACCTGAGTGGAGCACCCACGGGGGCACAACTTGAAGAAGAAGAAATTGTTACTCACCCTGTGCAGTAACATCTGTTCTTCGAGAAGTGTGTCTCTGTGGGTGCTCCACTACCCGCCCTCCTCCCTGCTTCGGAACTCTCACCTTTGTATTTTTCAGACGTTCTGGCTAGGAGGAACTGGCGTTAGACTGCGATGCTCAGAAAGAGCGTGAACGGCAAGGGAGGCCGTCTCTCACCGTTCGCGCTCTTTCTGCGCATGCGCAGTCCACCGGGGGCTACTGCTGGCTAAAGCTTTCCGGAGTGCGGCGCCGGGACGAGCCCAACACCTGTAGTGGAGCACCCACAGGGACACACATCTCAAAGAACAGATGTTACCGCACAGGGTGAGTAACAATTTCTTACATTTGCTACCATCCACCCCTTTGGTATAGTATCTGTTTTTAATGAAACAAAGAATATTGACTAGAATTTTCTTCTCTATTTTCAAAGGTGTTTCTTCCAGGCGGTACAAACTTCCAATGGACTGGTACGACTTTCGGATGTGTCTGTTCTGATCCTCTTAATGAAATGCTTGCAAGATATCTGCACCCTCTTCTTCTCTAGCTGCTTCACTTCTCAACTTACTCTCTTTAAATCTATTCAAAATAGAATACCAGCCCCATTGCTGTCACTGACTCTGCAAATGAACCCCAGTTCATCTTTGCGTCGACTTTCATGTTGTTACCTAGGTCTGGACTCCCTCTCCTTTCCAGTGCTCCAGGCAGCTAATCTTTCTTTATTGAATCCTCTTTTAAAAACTTGCCTCTCCCACATATAGTACTTCACACTTTTAAAATGCTGCCAGCAATCCTTCAGTAATAAAACATTTCCAAATGGTTAACCAATAATGAACTTAGGACTTGGTCCTACCAATGTTTACATGAGTAGCCCATCTGAGGAAGTGGGTTTTACCCAGGAAGGCTCAAGATGATATCTATATATTTGTTTGTTTCCAAGGTGCCACAGGACTACTTGTTGTTTTTAAAGTTACAGACTAACATGGCTTCCCCTCTGAGACATGAGGAACAGTGTGAGAGTTTTCAGGAATGGGGCCTTAGAGTGAAAACTGTTGCTACAACTGCTCAGGGCAGGTGGTGGCCTTGCTCTTTCCCTTCTCCATCACAGAGTACCATTTTGAATCTTGAAAAACAAGTAGGCATCAGTAACTGACATTAGCGCAATTAGCCAGGCACTTAAATTAGGCATGAACTTGAGACCTGGAGCCTACCAGATAAAATGCTGCTTCTACCAGTGACAATTGCATGAGCATAGACTCCCTGATCAGAAATCCAGATGTATAGTGTGGTGCATAAAGATGAGAATGCAGAAGAATTGTATTGCTTCCTATGCTCTTGCATTTAAAGTGACTCATCACTGATTTTGAATATGATAGGAATTAGGAAATGAATATTTGGTTTTAGGAAGGGAGCTGGTTAAAACATAATGTTCTTTTTCTATCTAGAGGGCCATATTTAATCTTCAGAAAATTTGCTTAAAAATCCCAGATTAATTGGCTAAATACAATTATTGGACATTTTACAAATGACATTTAAACAGATGGAAAGTCAAGCAAAGGGAAGCAAAATGGTTTAACAAATAAACATTTTAGATTTAAATCACTTCAAAAACAGGATGTGATTTTTATCCCTCCCAACTGTGATTTTCCCACTTCTTGTCTGTCAGCTTGCCCTTCTTCTTCTTCTTCTTCTTCTTCTTCTTCTTCTTCTTCTTCTTCTTCTCCTTCTTCTTCCATTTTTTACTGCAGAGCATCCGGGATAATTTTTTGCATCTCGTTCGCTATGCCAAGTATGCGCCTAATTTTGACCCTTTCACCTTTCCCACTTTCCTAATGCTTTGTAATATTGTCTGACACTGGCACCGTAAAGCCTTGCCTCATGTATCAAAAGATGTTATCAATGGGAAATTAAACAACAACCTTTTGAAAAATGCAAGTTGGTCTATTGTTAGTATGTTTAATAACTGTTACTCTTTTATTGAGCACTTTGCTGCATTACCTTATTTTTGCTTTTGTACGGACCAGAAATGCTTTTCAAGAGGGTATTCTTTTAATGTGCTAAAAAAATAAAAAGAGCAGGGGAGTGAGAGAGAGAGAGAGAGATTTCTATGAGGGAGTGTGATAGGACACATTCTCTCTATCTGCTGATGCTAACAATATTAGTACTGTGGCTTATAGGAAGATGTATACAGGAGAAAAGTAAAAAGGATAGAGACAATCTTTTGCTTTTCCAGATCAGTAGCATAGGGTCTTTTTTCCACGTTGTTTTCTCTTGGTTTTTTGTGCTCTCATCCACAGCTGCAGATTTTCCCATTTTGAATAATAATGTTTTGTTTTTTTCATGAGGCTGGAAAGCCAGTGTATCAATCACAGTTTGTTGCGCTAGCAGTTGTTTTCCACTCTCAGTGGAACTTAAAACACAATTGGAAATGGCATTTTCTGAATCCAGGGAATGTCGCCACAGCAGGCTCGCCTTCTTCCCCTACCCCTCTCTTCCTATTCTTTTCCCCCAGTCAAGTGGTTCAACAAGTTACAACCAACAAGATGATTTAAAAAAAATTAGAATAGTGTATGCTCAGTGACAAGACTGAGGCTTTAAAGTGAGACAGAAAAAGAGAGCCGAGCTGCTTTCTTTACCTGCTGTCAGATTTATCCACCAAAGACAGACATAATCATCATCATTAATGGTCTTTACTGGGGAAGGCAGTTGCATTTTGTGTTTCCTTCAAATCTGCACAGCTCTCTCTGGAGTGCTTCCTAGACCCCCCTGTCTGGGTTGTTCTTTGTTCACTTGACTTTCTTTGGTTGTTTTCATTGTGGTCGGAACATATTCAACTTGTCTTGGTGATTCACGTTTGAAAGGGAAGGGGGCGGGATTTACGGGCAGGTTTCTTTTCTGCCTTTGAGAACAAGAGCTCTATACTTTAGGTTTGATCAAGTGAGTAGCTGGGGTAGGACAGCTACTCTGTATCCACCCTACTCCCTGGAAAATATGTATTAATTTCAGTATCTTGCAATCCAGGAAGTGAATTTTCAAATGTAGAAGCCTTCCTAATTCTCTGGGTTGTAAACCTTGGGGGTGTCTGGCAAGGTATGGTGCAAGCTGGGAGTCTCAACCTCTGATTCTTTAAATTAGCCCCTTTTGTCAGTTTGCTCCGCAGTGTTGTATGCCATGCTCTGATTTGCTGGAACCAATAGAGTGGTGTAACAGGAAAATGTGATCTGTAATCATGGGAAATACGTATATCTTTCCACTCCGCCACAACACAATTTGAGACCAAAATAACTCGTCTGAAGAACTGTAGATGAGCAGCAAAAACTTTCTATAAAACAGTATTTTTCACTTGTTTTTTGTAAATAAAATCTCTGCTACTAATGTTTTCCATTATAAAAAGCAAACAATACGTTTTAGTATATTAACTAGCGCAGCCCTGTCTCACACATTACTAAATTGGAACTTCCTCTTGTCTTTGTTTTCTGCTTCTACATTTTAGAAATTGAATGTTTTTTGGTGTCCTTGTTTTATTTCTGCACAGTCAGTTCTTTCCTGCACAATAAAATAGTTAAAAGATCTTTCATCTCATTGTATCTCAGATTAGAAATTTCTGGCAGATTTTAAAATTGACTGAAGCTTCATTAGTATCTTAGTCCCTATGTATATTTATTTTATTGTAAATCGCCTTGTTACCGAGAGGTGCCCAAGTTACATAGACAAGGAATTATAAATTTGGATTTATTTTAAATATTAGACTCCTGTTCAGAATGCTAAATGATGAAATGGATTCCTATAGAATGACAACTCAGACTAGGTCAGTGTTCCAGGAATGCATTGCAGACAGTGAAATTCTGCTGTATTCTGCAGGATCGTCAAGTAAATGATTTGAGAGCTGAAGGGGTCATGGTAGGGATGAAATCCTGCCTATCAGTCTCAGGCTTGTAGTAGCCACTATGTCATTTTGCTAAACTCTTCCCCTTCTCTGAAGGGGGTTTGGCTGCTGGATTAATGTAGTCTTAGACCTCCGTCGACCTGTGCTTTACCCAAAACCCCTCCATTGCGGTGGGCTCTGTTGTGTGCAGACTTCCTAGTTAGCTTCCAGCTTCCTGCCACCCCTCAGACAGCTTGGTACCGACCAGTACCCCGCAAGAAATACCCCAAAGGCAATATGAAGCACTGGTACAAGGTATTGTCCTAATGTCTGCTAAATGGGGATAGAGGTGGGCTTAGGGGTTTGTGTTCCCTGACCTCATCTCCATCTAGGCATCACAAAGGGAACATAATTACAGAAGGATGCTAGCAAGAGTATTAGATTTCACATGTCAATCCATTCTACTTTTTTCATACTCTTTCTTCTGCTCTTATCTGGTTATTTCTGGCTATTGAAAGGGGGCTGGTTAATGAGATGGTCTTAGCCACCTTTTGTTCCTCACTTCAACCTGCAGTGGAGTTGTAACCCTAAATGATGGCATTACAGTCGTTTTCATATTAGCAGACTGTTCGGAGCCTATTGCAGGATCAGGTGAAAGGAGAAAAGGAGCTTTGAGAGAGAGAAGCACAAATATTTGAGCCCCTACCAAAGGCACTGCAAAAATGACCATCTGGGTAAAATTACCTCAGGAAGAAATGGGTTTTTCCAATCTTTGTGCAAGTGTGAAAGTCTTTAAGGCAGGCATAGCTAATACTATAGTCAGAAGTCTTGTTTGTGCTTACACTGATAAGTCCACTAGTGGGCGCTGTAGTGCTTTCAACACTATACGGTACAGAAATCTTGATCAGAGGCACACTATAATATACAATATAGCAAACAGTGAATTTCCTTTATAGCTGTAGTTCTGTCTAGAGAGACACTGAGAATATATGCCGTGGAGTGTAACATTTGGAATTATTTCATAAGATTTTCAAAGAGATCAATTTTGTAATTATAGCTATTATCTAATTTGTAGTGAAATTCATTTGTATGTGTATTTGTATTGTCACATTTATCTTTGTTTTACAAATAGATATTTCAAATAAGTATGTGCAGAATTAAAGGTGCACAGCAACAGCCCAAATTAACAATATTTACTGGAAGAAAAACTGCCTTTTTTCTATTCAGGAACAATGTGAAATGTGCTTGGTTTGTTGTAATTTTGAGTATGGGGTAGAACAGTCGAGGATAAGATGTCTGTCTGATATTTAGGGAAGGATTTGATGTTTTAATAAGGGAATCCTCTGTCTCCCTCATCCATCATTCGTCATCCTCATCCATCCAAACACCACTGTAAATTTGTCAGAGCCTTTTCCATATTCAATACTTGGATAAATAATGACCATTGTGACTTGAGAAAAGGAAATGTGCATTTTCTACTTCTGTCCTATTGCCAATCAGATTCTTGGCAATATTAAGCAGGTTTTGTTTTCAACTGCTCGTACTTGAAGCCATATAACTGCCAAGGCAAAAGTACATTCCCGTGTTGCCCTTTATTGTAGTTGCTAGTTACCAGAATGATGTTAGTTTGGAGGCTTTTCGATAATAGATGAAACGGTCTCTGCTCCATTAATATGTGCTTTCATCGTAGCTCATCATTTCTTCCTCCTTTTCTGTGCTATCTTAGGGATTATGCAGCTTCTCTGCAATATTCTGAAATTAATCAAAGCAAGCAAAACCTCCTGCCATATTATCTATCACTGGAGGAGAATGATTTCCGCCATCCAGACAGCTTTGTGCTGCTGTTGTGTCCACTGGCTGCACTAGAATTTTATTAACTAGAGGATGCTCGAAATTTGATTTTTCCCCAAATTGACAATTTCTTGCTAAATATTCACAAACAATGAATTTGTAGCTGTGATACACAATCTAGCTCTTCGAAGAATGCAGTTTCTCCAGTTTCAATAAGGAACTGAGCAAACCATAATGTACGCTTTTTTTTTTTTTTTTTTAAATTTTCGCTCAGCTGAACAGCTGCCTGGTGTTAACGCAGCTGGGTTGAAGAAGCTTTTATGCACGGAGATATGTAAAAACTTAGAGGATGCTTATCCATACTGTTTTATATTTCATCTATTATATAATCAAGCTCTACAAATAATTTCTTTCAATAAATTGGTAACCATAGTACAGATTGCAGACACTTAGTATGATTGAAAGTAATAAAGGGAGATTATCCATAGAGTTGGTTGAGTGACGGTTGTGACTTGACCCATTGCCCAGTGAGATAAGAATTAATCTTATAAACCTCTCCACACTTCCACCCTCTCTGATCCTCTGAACAACATTGCAGGATTGCATTAGCTTCCCTTTGTTCTAAAGACTGATACTGTAGGTATTAAAATGTCCAACCCTTCGGGTACATGTGAATACTATGAAATACCCCTGAGTAACTGAGCATTTCAGTCCCCCAGTGTGGCAGACATTTGGTCCCAAAACAGAGCTACTCCAAAATAACTGTTTGGCCTTAAGTCCTAGTTCGTCTTACCGGCGTTAACAGCAACACCGCAGTGCATAGAAAACCCCTCATGAGCCCAAAGCAGAAGAAAATGGACAGGAGAAAAAAAGAGAGTAGTTACTTGTGCAGTGGATTTCCCCCCCTCTTTCTTTAAGAGATCTTTTTTTTTATCCCCATACCTGGCTCTGAATCCATAGTGTCTTACTTATTCTGGATCAACAGCACCTGATTTACAGATGGGCATATGTAACCACAGCTGTTTTAGTTTGTATGTGACTGCTTTCCTGCAGGGAGATTTTCTTGTGAAGGATATGGCTAAAAGAAAAAAAAAACAATGCAGGGTGTGTGAAGGTAGCTGCTATCACTTATCCAGCAAAAATTGAATGGAAGCATTAGATAGCTCTGATCTCACCGTACAAGTTACAATAGCTTCCTTGCTGGCTAAGCACTGTGTGGTAGTAAGGAGCAGACTGGGAAGGAGGTAGATGATTCCAGCTCTCCAAAGGGATTTCCTTCTCACCGCTAGTCTCATCCTCTTGAGCTTTGGCTTCATTTTACAGCCGTGCCCAGTCATGCTCTTTGTTCTCGTATCTTTTACTAGTGGGAGAAGGTGTTTCCTCTCTAAACGGCATTTTAACACTTATGTCCACCATTGTTTATGATCCCACCATTAACTCATGCTGCAGCATTTGGTAACAACACCCAGCCATTTATCTGTAATGAGGTTGGACTTAGTTGAAACACTCACAGCCTCTTTGGCATTGAGCCTTGTGAAGAACTGTCCGTGTGGGGAGATGGCAGTGCCTGAAAATAAATGAAATTGAACTTTTCTGTGCTTCTGGGAAGGGGTTGTACTCACAGTGAAATGGGAGATTTCGACAAACTCTGAAAGATGACTGGATGTAACGTGGGGTTGGCTACTCCACTGGCCAGCTCTGCAGGTTAAATGACAACCCTAGTAGGAGTCTGCAGGAGAGACAGAGGTGAGCCGTGGGTCCAGGGAAAAGCTATGTGTGGTCAGGAGATCCACAGAGTGAAAGCCTGTGGAGGCCTAGGGCACAGGAAGCCATGAGCCAGTAGCTGACCCAATAAGCAAAGGAGCTCCGTGAGTATGGAGGAGAGTAGAAGAGACAGAACAAAGGTACTCAGGTTGTGTCTTACAAATGACTGTCCAGAGGTGTCCAAAAGAGAGACAAATGCGCAAAGGGAGGAGTTCTCTGAAATGAGCATTGTCATGTTCATCCTTCTGGTAGCTTCCTCGTCATCCCTGTGGCCCAAACCCAACTCAGGTGAGAGGCACACTAGGTGTGTTTTTTTAATGGGAGATGGAGGTTTGTATTTAAGCCATTAATTTTTGTTAGTGTGTGTAATTATGGTATCAACTTTCCCGTGCCTTGGTAAATCTGTGAGTATACTTGCATGTAATATGTCTGCTTTGTACTAAAATGGTGTAGTTTGTGATGCTTGCTCTCAGGACAGCCTGCAATATAACAGTGAAATAAAAATAAACAGCAGATTGAGTACGCAAGATAATTTTCAGCCAGCAAAATATATTACTCTTTCCTAATAGGTAGGAAGATACGTTATGTATTTGCTGTTTTGCACAGTTTGTGATTCCACTCTGAAATTAAATCCCAGTGAGTTCAGAATGTGTATAAACTGCCATGCTGTTGCAACCTTTTTAAAACTCTTTCAGAATTTGTAACGTCTGGTAAAATGTAGGAGGAATTAGGGTACAAAATATGTGTGTTTAACTTACATGGTCCTCACAAACCAGCGTGTCTCTATTTTTTTCATGCTTTCCATTAAGAGTGTGTGCTGGCTTTGTGGAATCACTCCAGTAAGTGGTGAATGTTGATGTATGAAATAAAAGAAAAAATCCACCTACTGTGAAAAGAAGATACACTAGTGCTGTGTAATTTCATTGTACGTTTCAGCTCAAATGCAGCCAGAACAACTCACCATACCAAAAAGTCACACAGAAAAAAAGCGAAAAGAAAGAAACATAGCCATAGAATTAGTTTTTAAAATTAAAAAACTAAAATGTACTTTGTCTGTCTTTGCCTTTCTCTAGCAACTAGCTAGCAGAAGGCTTTGTGACATTATCCTTTCTTACAGACAAACGGAGCTCTCTGATTCTAAAGCCCTCCATTAGTCGTTCTAATGGTGATAATACCACTGGGTTAATGCACTAACTTTCACACATCTGCAGGCTTCAGTTCAAACCCTGGAAGGCTTACAGCTGACATGAACGTGGTGGTCATCTCTACCTGATCTGTGATGGATAGTGGTCCATGTCGCTGAATAATTGCACAATTTCACACGATGGGTACTTTGCTCAGGAGGAGTCCAGGCTGGGGCCCCAGTCTAGTGAGGTACAATGTGCCTCAACTGTCATTAAAGTCAGTCTGGGTATATGCACCTCAGAGGATTAAGCCCTGACATAACAGGCATGTGCTGCCAGGTGGAATTTAGGCTCTCTTGCTGTCAGTTCTTTCTGTTGGTGAAGGGAGGTGTGCATATAGAGACAAGGTATAACTTGATACCGATGCCAGACAGGGCTGAAAAGGAGCCTCAGCCTATCCTTATGCATTTGGAAAGACAACAGCAAAGTGGATTGGCACCAGTGGGTGAATTTTAGACAAACTCACTTCCTAACATCCGTCACCATTGTGCATTTACACTTACACCACAGCTGGGTGGAGGGCTTTTAATCTTTGTTCTCTTAACAAACAAACAAACAAACCTATCCCAAATGTTGTTAATCAACAAGCCAAACCAAGCATCAGTGCATCAGAGGAGCGTGTTTGTGACATCACAAGTGTTGATAATAAAGAGCTATGCAAATGTTATGCAGCAAAGAGCAGGCTTGGGCTTCAAGTCTGGATTCTGTGAGTGTGATCCGTCTTTTTGAGTAAAGGCCCTATGAGATGCACTGCTTTGGGTTAAAGAAAAATAAAAAGGTCAGGCACTACAGAGCTGACTTTAAAGAGTCAACAATTATTTTAAACACCATGATATACTCCTTTTCAATAAGAGCTGTTGGATGCAAGCAATACTTAGCCAGGCAAGTATTTAGGTCTCCTGAAAAGTCTTTCTTTCCCCCACTTGTGCTAATACAGATATTAAGTTTAATAGTATCTACTTAGCATAAACAAGAAGATAAAAATGATTTCTGTGATTGAAATGTTTGTTATTTAGCATTAAGCGTCTTCATACTCTCATGCATTTTGCATTTTAATCCACTCTGTGCTTGGTTTTGGGATTGATAGATTAGTTTTAATCCCCTGTCTAATAGTGGAGTACGGGTGAGATTTATTAAACAGGCAGGGTTTGGTACTTGGATTTAAGAGGACTCACATGCACTGTTCATGCATATTAAATTTGGGAAATCACTGGTTCAGTTTGTAAAGGCCTGCTAGATTTCCTTTGTCACTGTGTGTTTCTGTTGTGCCTTAAAAAGTTCAGCAAGCATTTATCTTATCAACGAAAGAGTCCCGATGGCCCAGCTTTTTGTGTAAATCTAATGTTCCAAGGACAGGTTTCTTCTCATTTTTTTTAATAAACTGTCTCTCAAAACTATTATTGATTTTTTTGCATTTTTGTGAGGTTTTTTAAAATGTGCAAGTCAGCATGACTTATAATGGCACATGATACCAAAAACAGAGGGTTGGTTTTTTTTGAAATAACACTAACTAGAAATCATCTATAAAGCAGGGGTTTTCTATGAAAAGCTACATGCTTCAGTAGTTGTGATATCTGGTTATCTCCTGGCATGTCACCACATTTCCCATAAGCGTACGCAGACCATTCTTGTGAAAGCTGAATATTTGTGCTGCAGAGATTTCCTCTATATTTTGGTTAACAGTTTTGCAATATCTAATGATGACGTCCAGTTTTAGGTATATGCTACAAAACAAACAATAAGAAAGCATTATCTAGTGATTAACAAGTTAAAGTGCATCCTGAATGAGCCGTACTAATTGATTAGAAAAATGGAAGCTCAACAACACAAGGTATGGATTTATAACTGAGGCGGTTTTGAAGTCTTAAGAGAAGAAGGGCTTACTTAGTTTCTATTTGAATTGGTTAGTATTCCTGTTGCTATACTGAAAAATGGGGATAATTAACGTTTTTGTTAATTTAATTATAACAAGAGTCATGCAATCAAGTTTTGCAACCAGCAGAATTTAAAAGTGAGTTAAGATTATCTGAATTCAGTTACAGGTATAAGAAAAAAAGAAACAACAAACATTGCTTTCTAAAGGATGTTTCATTGCAGAATTATTTTTTTCTTCCAGGATCTCCTTAGTTTTCACAACTTTCATTCATTGTTTAAGAATGTATTTTATTTATACTTTGGAGACTCCAAGATAAATGCTTATTGCAGACATTGCAAAATTAAGTAATCAAAGGTCAGAATAACTGGTTTATGAACCACAGTGTTCTAATGAGACTATAGATGATTAAGCAGTCCACTGCAGAATTTTATTTGGATATAGACAACTGATGAGTTTAAGTTAATTAAGAGACGGAAAAGAGAAAAGCAACACTTGGCTATAAGACTGGGTAAAAGCAGAAATGGACATTTTTATACTTTCATATTAATTGGGAAAAAGTACTGTATTATAGTTAATTAATAATTCACCACTAATTTAGAGAAATGTATACAAAATAATAAGCTATAGAATTTAAACTGGCAATTATTTACTGTTTCCTCATAAATCTATCTATCTGTCTATTTTAAAGAGCTTGTGCATCTGTGCATTCATCTGTCTGTAAGTCTGTTTGTTCAAGAACTCCTCCTAAATAGTAAGAGCTAGGACCACCAAATTTGGTGTGCAGCTTCCTCTTATCCTAACTTAAAGCAAAATCAGAAAATTGTTTGCACCGGGACAACAAGATGTGTCTGGATTCCAATTGTTTGTCATAGCACTGAAAGCGAGAGGTCTGATTATGGGAATATTTATGCTCTGCAATGACCACAGGGGGGCAGCAAGCACAGGGAAGGGACAGTTATACTGCAGAATGACCACAGGGGGGTGGCTGCACCAGGAAGAGAGTGGCCAGCTGGGTCTGGAGCTCTCAATGTTGCTGACCACAAGCCATGGGTAAGTGGCCCCTATGCCCCAAAGCCTCAAGCCAAACCCCACCTCCCTGCCCACCACAGTACCAGACCAGAGGGTGTAGGGAATCCCATGGGCCAGTGCCCTCCTGCAGTAAGCAGCGGCTGGCCAGGGCTGAGCCGCGCAGCCCCTGCACCTCCCCCTCCCAAGGAGCATCACCAGCATGGTGGTGCAGACCTGGTCTCCTGGGATGAGTGCACAGCCCTGACCCTCCCCCCCAAGAGGAGCTATCAGCTAGGGCTGGGCAGCGCATCCCTGGGCACCCCAGGGAGCCACGATTGCTGGAACAGCACTGTCCTCACCACCATGGGTGCCCTGGTGAGCTCTCTTGCAGGTTCTTGGCCTCAGCTTCTTGGCCTGCACCCCCTGCCCTGAGCATCCCACCTCCTTCCCTGACTTCTGCACTCCCCACCTCCTCCCCGGACCCCTCTTCATCCTCCAGCCCTGACTTCTGTATCCTCCACATCCCCAAGCCACTGCCCTGACTCCTGCACCACCCCCACCATGCCTCCAGGCTCCTGCCCTGAAGGACCTGCACAACACAGGGTAAATCTCCTCGTACAAGAATGCATGGATGGTTAATGATACTAAATGTAGGGATGTAAAAAATGGTAAAAAATAACTGTGGGACCATTAAAATTCCTAGCAGTTATATGTGCTCTGGGCTCCCTGGGAGCGGGGCCAGCAGCCAGGCGCTGGTGCTTGCTGGCAAAAAGTGTAATCCTAATGGAAACCGATAAACTGATGCTTGTCTGCTTAAACGGTTCCGTTTTTACATCCCCAACTGAAAGGTAACATATTTGAAGCTGATGAATGATTTCTTCCCACACAATGTGCAAGTTGCCTGTGGGATTCTCTAACACTAGCTATAAAGACAAACAAATGAGAAGGCTTAACCATTTACGTGGTCAAGCTATTCCTTCATTGTCTCCTATGGGGTTTCTTGTACCTTCCTCTGCTGGCGGGGTGATGGTCAGAGCTGCTCAGCTGGGATGTGCCTAAGAAGACCGATGTCAGACTGCGTCTTGAGTCTTGCGCTTTTGGGAGGATTTTGTTTTGGTTTTGGGTTTTTTTTCAAAATTAAAAGTGTCCTTGTGAAATTTCAGAAAACCTTTGCAGTAAGTGATATTGTCCGAAGTGTGGAGACCTGCTCTGTGTCTGTGTCCAACTCTCTGATACCTATGATGAAAGTTCAGAGGCCGAGACATAGCAATACTACCGAAGTACGTGTAAAAAGAAAAAAATCTCTGGCATGAAGGAGGCCTTCCTCTTTTTCAAACTGTGACTGAGATGGAGCAGCCCCGCACTTACACAAGGACTACCATGCTCACGGGCATGGTGATGCCGAGAAGAGAGCTTGCTGTGGGCAGACAGCTCTTTAGAATAATGCTGTACTTTGGTGTGTAGCCCCTCCTGTTCACAAGTCCAGTTATTCAACAGAGGGGAAGCCTTGTGACTTTTTACACAACTTTGGGAGACTAAGCCTGAGGCTCCTTTGTGTGTTCTGCGTTGTGTGTCGGTGTGTGTGCCCCTCAGAGCAGACCCACTCAGAGAAACCCCCAGGAGCAGGCTTTATTCTGTAAGGAACACAGAACAGGAGTCCCGTCCAGGCTACTTTTTTGCTGTGGCAATCCCATTGTCCCTCCTCCCTGGAATGCCAGGTTCCCCAGGTTCCAAACACTGCCTCTCCTGCAGGCTCTCCATTTCTGTTTCCAGGTACAGAAGACCAGGGAGCTACAACTGAAGTTGATCTCCCTGGAGAATACACTAAGGCCAGCCTCCGACCCGGAGCTTTCCACCATGCCTCAGCAGCCCACCCTAGTGGCCATGTCCAAGAAGGCGGCCCTATCTGCCTCTGCTGTTCGAGATTCTTCCCTAGATTTATCCAGGAAGTGGTCTCATTCTGCGAGCAAGGGTCAGTCCCCTTCAAAAAAAAATGGGGACAAACACTTAAAATACCCCTTGCACCGACCCAGTCTAGGACACCAGACAGGGAGGTACTGGGACTGTCATCATCTCACAGTTCCCGAGGGTCTAAGGACCTCACAAAGGTGGCTGATGGCACTGGACAAGCCTAAGTTGAAGTTGGCACCGCCTTTCTCTGATTCAGCACCCAAGAAGGCCAAGTAGAAAATGTCTTACAAAAATGTTTGTCACCAAAAAAGCCTAAGTTGTACACTGCACTGTCGGTACCCATGCTGCCTCTGGTACTGAGAAAACAGAAACAACCACTGCCTGCCGTTCAGCTGGTACCACTGGCATCACAAGTAGCCACGGTACCACCATCTTTGGTTCCGCCTGCACCCTTGATGCCGCTCCCATTAACAACAGCTGAGGAGCTCAGAGTGACGTCTGTGCCGACCACCCCATTATTTGGCACCAACACTACGCCCCCTTCTGGCAGGTTTACCTTGTCCACTCCTGTGGACGTGGCACTGCTACTATCAAGTGATGAGGACAACGAACCCCTCGTCAGTGCCCATACACCAATGCACTCTTTCACCTAAACCACCTCAACTGCAACAGCAGCAGCATATGGCAACTACCCCAGTGGCTCCCACCTCCAATGCCTATGCCAGCCAACTGGCCATACTGGGATTCTTGGTCCTGCTATAAGGTCCAGCAGCCACAACAGATGCAGCCTAAACGAACCCCTCCTGTACCACCAAGGACTGCCTCCATAACATCCATGGATACCTCTCGGTGCGAAGAAGAAGATGAGCTTCCTTCAAGTGATGACAAATCTACAGTCTCCTTACACCCACCTACACACATATCGTCTTCTTCCCCTGATGATACCCTGATGCCTCCACCTCTCACAGTGGGAGATGACTTTCAATCCTTCCAAGAACTGTACAGAAGGGTGGCTGATGTTGTTGAGGTCTGTGATACAACTACGCTTATCAAACTATACAGCCATGCTGACCAAATACACACATCACGTTTTCAAGCAGATGACACATTTTATTGAGGCACTACCAGAGGATGTAAAGAGACCAATTTAGGGCCAGTATTAATGAGGGTGCCCTGATCTCATGTATGGCCCTTCAATCCATGCTAGATGCATTTGACACTGCTTCCTGATCTATTGCGACTGCAATGGTGATGAGGAGGTCATCCTGGCTACATTTGTCCAGTTTTCCACACGAGGTCAAGGCCATGGTCGAAGATCTCCCCTTTCAGAGATCCAAGCTCTTTGCCTACACCACTGATTCCTTCCTTCACTCTCTAAGGGTATGTCTACACTAGAAAGTTAGTTCGAACTAACGGACGTTAGTTCGAACTAACTTTCCTAGGCGCTACACTAGCGCTCCGTTAGTTCGAACTTAATTCGAACTAACGGAGCGCTTAGTTCGAACTAGGTAAACCTCATTTTACGAGGACTAACGCCTAGTTCGAACTAGCTAGTTCGAACTAAGGGCTGTGTAGCCCTTTAGTTCGAACTAGTGGGAGGCTAAGGCTTCCCAGGTTTCCCTGGTGGCCACTCTGGCCAACACCAGGGAAACTCTATTGCCCCCCTCCCGGCCCCGGAACCCTTAAAGGGCCACGGGCTGGCTACTCACTTTGTGCCAGTTGCAAGGCTGCAAGCACCCGTGCCTGCACAGCCTGCACCTGCCACACAATGAGCCAGCCATCCGAGGGCTCCCAGCCCTCCACTGCTCCCCAGGACCAGCCTGGCGGCTCCCGGGAGCCTGCCCGGGGGCGCAAAAGGCGGGCGCCCGCCTGGTCAAGTGCGGAGATCGTGGACCTCATCGAGGTTTGGGGGGAAGCCTCCAATGTCCACGATCTCCGCACTAGCCACCGGAACGCGGCCGTCTACGGACGCATGGCTGCCAGTCTGGCCGCCAGGGGCCACCAGCGCAGCTGGGAGCAGGTGTGCTGCAAAATAAAGGACTTGCGGCAGTCCTACTCCCGGGCCTGCCTGCCAGGGGCCAACCCGGAGGCCTGCCCCCACTTCCATGCCCTGGACCGCATCCTGGGGCCTCATGCCGTCCCTGCCCCCCGGGACGTGATTGACCCCGGGGCAGAGGGACCGCTCCTGGACACGGAGGAGGAGGAAGAGGGCTCTGAGAGCCAGGAGCCTGCTGCCAGCCTTCCCAGGACCCGGGACCCCCCGAGGCACGCCACAGACCTGCTCGCCTGCATCGTCAGAGGCCGGGGAGGCGTCCACCTGTGAGTACCCTCGTGTTCCCCTTATGTGTACGGGGGGCTGGGGCGAGAGGGAGCCCCGGGACCGTGCGCCTGGGCCTTGCCCACCACGGAGCAGCAGCTGGGGATCCTGCAGGGGCCCTGGCCTTGCAGAGGGGAGCTGGGTTTCACACACCTGGGCCCCTGGGGTAATTGACCGCTGGTCTTCTTGCACCACAGCTGCAGCACCGGGGCCTGCAGGGCGCACCACACCGCCTGCAGCAGCCGCCCGCGCCCGGGCAAGCAGGACAGCCAGGAACCAGGAGGACTACCAGAGGCGGCATCTCCGGTTCCTGGACCGACAGCTCCATCTCCAGGACCACTGGGTCCAGGAGGACCTCAGGCTGCACCGGAGGAGTCTGGAGGCCCTGGAGGAGCTGGGCCGTGCCCTGCGAGGCCACCTCCAGAGCCTGCTGGACCGCTTTCCATTTCCATTTCCTCCTCCCCCTGCTCCCCCTCTTGCTCCCCCTCTTGCTCCCCCTATTGCTCCCCCTGCTTCCGCTCCTGCTTCCGCTCCTGCTTCCGCTCCTGCTTCCTCCACACCCCGTCCCCTCTGCCCCCCCCCACAACCATTCCCCACTGACGCCCCCGGACCCGCAGTGTGGCGAGACGGGAGAGGCAGCAGGACTCCCACCCCTGAGCTTTCCTTTCCCTTCCTCCCTTCCCTCCCCTCCCCTTCCAGCTCCCTCGTCCCAGGTTTCCCCCTCCCTTCTCCCACCTTCATTCCTCCCTCCCCCACCCCAGTTCTGTGAAATAAACAGACGTTTTTGTTTGAAAAACAGGTGTCTTTATTTGACAGTAGGTAGGGAGGGGAAAGGGGAAGGGGGGGTAGGGTGGAAGAAGGCCCCGGTGGGGCATGCAGGGAGAGGTCAGTCCTCCTCCTCCTCCACCTGGAAGCTTTCCCACAGGGCTTCCCGGATCCGGATGGCCCCCCGCTGGGCTTCCCGGACGGCGGCGGTGCGGGGCTGACCGTAGTGTCCAGCCATGCGGTCAGCCTCAGCCATCCAGGCTGGCAGGAAAGCCTCCCCCTTCCGCTCACACAAATTGTGGAGCACACAACATGCCGCCACCATGGGAGGGATGTTGTGCTCGGCCAGGTCCAGACGGGTGAGGAGGCATCGAAAGCGGGCTTTCAGTCGCCCGAAGGCCCCCTCCACCACGATGTGGGCCCTGCTCAGCCTGTTATTGAAGGCCTGGCAGGAGGGATTGAGGTGCCCCGTGTAGGGCTTCATGAGCCACGGCTGCAGTGGGTAGGCGGCATCCCCCACCAGGCAGATGGGCATGTCCACGTCCCCGACCCTGATGTGGCGGTCGGGGAAGAAGGTCCCGTCCTGCAGCTGCTGGCACACGGAGGAGTTCCGGTACACCCGTGCGTCGTGTGCTTTGCCGGACCAGCCCACATTTATGTCCGTGAACTGTCCCTGGTGGTCACACACGGCCTGCAGGATGACGGAGAAGTACCCCTTGCGGTTCACGTAACGGGACGCCTGGTGTTCCGGGGCACGGATGGGGATGTGTGTCCCGTCGATGGCCCCCCCGCAGTTGGGGAAGCCGAGGGCGCCAAATCCCCGGATGACGGCGTCCGGGTTGGCGAGGCGGACCACCCTGCGGAGCAGCACCCGGTTGATGGCCTTGACCACCTGCGGAGAGAGACACAGCAAAGCGCCAATCAGTGGGGCGCCCGGGTGGCTGGGAGCGTGCGTGCCCTGGCAGTGCCCCGTGCCCCGTGCCCCACTCCCGGAAGCAACCCCCCGGTGGCGTGTAGTACGGCCGGGACAGCCCGACCCCTCCGGTGCGGGGCGCTTTCGCCTCCTCCCGCCCCCCCCTTTGTCCCTGGGGCGGCCCATCTCCTCCTCGCAGCCCCCCTCCCCCCCGGCTCGGTGGCCGACGAGCGCCGTACCTGCATGAGCACTGCTCTGACAGTGGATCTCCCCACGCCGAACTGGTTCCTGACGGATCGGTAGCTGTCCGGCATGGAGAGCTTCCAGAGGGCGATGGCCACCCGCTTCTGGAGGGGGATGGCGGGCCTCATGCGAGTGTCCCTTCTTTGCAGGGCAGGGGCGAGCCACTCGCAGAGCTCCAGGAAGGTGTCCCTCCTCATCCTAAAGTTCTGGGTCCACTGTCGGTCGTCCCAGCGCTCCAGGACGATGCGGTCCCACCAGTCGCTGCTGGTGTCCAGACGCCAGATGCGGCGTGGCACGCCAGTGCCGGGGCGCCGCCGCGGCTCCTCCACGGCCCCCAGGGCGGCCAGGCGGAGAGGCAGGGGGCTGACGTTCCCCAGGTGGTGCCAGGCAGCCTCGAGCCATTGCTGGCAGGCTTGCAGCAGCAAGTCCAGAACGTGCACCAGAAGGTGCAGGGCGAGCCGTGGCTCCATGTTGCCACCTGCGGCGGCCCCCCCGAAGGGAAGCACCGACACAGACGGGCACAGAGACCGACGCTTTGCTGTCCCTCGGCGAGGTTGGCAAGCAAGCAGGAAAAGCTGAGAACCGGCTGTCCAGGGGGGTCCCTTTAAGCACGAGCCTCAGATAGCCTCAGACAGCAGCCACACAAAGCAACTGCTGACCTGATGCCCTGCCAGAACCGGTTTCAGCTGCCCTTAAATGCCCCCCTGCGTCCAATCAGTGTGGACGCGCTAGTTCGAACTAGCAAAACGCTAGTTCGAACTAGTTTTTAGTTCTAGATGCGTTAGTTCGAACTAGCTTAGTTCGAATTAACTAATTCGAACTAAGTTAGTTCGAACTAGCGCTGTAGTGTAGACGTACCCTAAAGGACTCCCACATTACCTTGAAGACACTTGGTATTCACGTTCCTGCAGTAAAATGCAAACAGGGAAGAAGTTTCATTCAGAGGTATAGATCCACTCCTTTTAGCCACGTACAAAGGCAATTTGATAATAGAAGAAGACAACGCCAGAGAAGGAGGAGGCAAAGTTCTGATCAACTCTCCACCTTCCAACCATCTTCATCAAGATAAACATTTTGAAAGTCAACTCAAGAGTTTGGTAACATCTCTTTGCTCAGGGCAACCTCACTCTCTTCACCTATTCCGTCAATGTCTGGCACCCTTTTACCATCAATGACCTTCCATCACAACTGACAGATAGCTATTGGATATTGTAAGGAACAGATATTGCATCCTCTTTTCTTCTACTCCCCTTTCCCACTCACCTTTCCCATCTCTCTTCAGGGACCCAACTCACAAGATTATCCTCTTCTAGGAGTTTGAACATCTACTCCACCTCGGCACGGTGGAACACACACCACTACAATACAAAGGGGAAGGGTTTTACTCCCACTAATTCCTCATGATGAAGAAGTCAGGGGTGGGGTTGGGATGGGGTGCAGACCAATTCTCAATCTTGGAGACTCAATAGACACATACGACCACAATGATTCAAGATGGTCACCCTATTCACTATAATCAATATAAATTGGTCTCTTTCATCCACTATAATCCCAGCCATGAACAAAGAGGATTGGTTATTGACTCTTGACCTCCAGAACACCTATTTTCACATATCCATTCACCCAGCACATTGCAAATACCTCAGATTCACAGTTGGCAGTGCGTACTTCCGTATGGACTCTCCACAGCCCTGAAAGTCTTCTCAAAAGTGCTTGTGGTCATCACGGTGCACCTATGCAACAAGGGGTCTCCACATTACCATATCTCGATGACTACCTAACAAAAGCAAGCACAAGTCTGGAGGCACAAAACGCAGTCTCGCTGACCAGAACTCTGTTTCAGACTCTAGCACTACAGATAAACTTTTTCAAGTGCGAACTTCAACCATCTCAGACAATGAGAGCCATAGCATCTCTACCTCAGCAGAGGTTTCAGAGTATAAAGGACCTCATAGTGATTCTCCAGACCATCCCACAGACAACTTGCCTGCAGCTATTAGGGCACGTGGTGGCAGCCACATCAGTGGTGTTGCCCACTAGACTACATATGAGATCAATGCAACAGTGGCTCAGAATGGTGTATAGACCATGATACAGCAGCATCAGCAAGCTGGGGTCAATCCTAACCAGAATCAAATGTTCTCTAGATCGGTGGACAGACCCAAGAAACGTGTGTTGGGATACCTTTTCACAGATGTCCCCTGTCCATGACTTCTGTCATGACAGATGCCTCTCTTCCAGGTTGGGGAGCTCACTTGGGCCCTCTCACAACTCAGGGTCAATGGTCCCCAAAGGAATCCAACATTCGTATAAATGTATTAAAACTTAGGGTGGTATTTTATGCATGCCAGCACTGCCTATACCAAATACACAACAGCACTGTTCAGATTTTTACAGATAAGTAGGCAGCAATGTTTTACACCAACAGGCAAGGGGGGGGGGGAACCAGATGTTACCATCTATGCAGTGAGGCCATCTGCCTCTGGACTTGGTGCATAACACACGACATATACCTGTAGGCATCATATCTGTCGGGCAAGGACAACCTCACTACCGATGACCTCAGCAGGAATTTTACATCCAATCATGAATGGGAAATGGACCCCACGATCCTACAGCAACAGTTCACCTGATGGGGGTTCTCCACAGTGGACTTGTTTGCAACCAGTGCCAACAAGAAGTGTCCACGATACTGTTCACTTGCGGGCATTGGCACACATTCCCTGGAATATGCATTTACAGTACAGTGGAATGCAACGCTTCTCTATGACTTCCTCACATCCCGCTTCTCCATCAAGTGGTCAACAACATCAGATCAGAGATAGCCATGGTAATCCTTATCACCCCGGAGTGGCCAAGACAGACTTGGTACACTCATCTGCCCCAAATGCCCACGAGATGACCATGACACCTCCCTCTACTCCCTCATCTCTTGACTCAGAAGGGCAGGCATCTTCATCATCCAAGCCTACAGGCACTCCAACTTCATGCATGTTTCCTCAATGGCTCACCTCAGTGGAAACAACATGCTCTGATCAAGTCAAACAGAACTTACCGAACAGCTGTAGAACAACAAGAAGGAAATCTTACCTTTACAAATGGCAAAGATTCTCATGGTGGACAGAGTAAAGAAGCTTAGAACCAGCCACAGTACCACTGCCTGCCATTCTACAATACATCCTAGAGTTGAGAGAGTCGGGATTGTCGTTCAGCTCCTAAAGGTTCACCTGGCAGCCATTATGGCTCTTCATCAACCCATTGATAAAAATTCAGTCTTCACCCATCCAATGACCAAACGTTTCTTGAGTGGCATACAAAATACTTACCCACCAACCAAGCCTCCTGTCCCAGCATGGGACCTCAACTTGATTCTCCTGGCACCCACTTCTAAACCATTCCAGCCCATACTGACATGTGCCATGCTCCATGCTCCACCTCTCGATGAAGGTGGTCTTATTGGTAGCTGTCACATCTGCTAGGAGAGTTAGTGAGATTGTGGCTCTCATAGCAGACCCTCTTTTCACGATATTCCACAAAGACAAGGTTGTTCTCTGTCCTCATCCTAAGTTTCTCCTGAAGGTCCCCAACCCATTCCACTGTAATGAACCCATGAACTTACCTGTTTTCTTCCCAAAGCCTCACACCTATTGCAAAGAGGCTGCACTGCACACTCTCGACGTCCATTGGGTGATTGCCTTTTACTTGGACAGAACTAAACTGATCCGTAAGACAAATAGGTTATTTGTCTCCACCAAAGAGAGAGCCCTGGGCACGCCTATTTCCATCCAGAGAATATTTAGGTGGATAGTAGACTGCATCAAACTAGTCTATTCCACCTATGGCCAACCACCTCCATTTCAGCTACAGGTACATTCAATCAGGGCCATGGCAGCTTCTACAGCCCACATATGCGGCATCCCGTTCATGGACATATGCAGAGCAGCAACGTAGTCCTCTGCTCACATGTTCGCTGGATACTATGCTCTGGAAGTCACTCCTTCTGGAGCACCCACTTTGGACACACCATCCTAGCTCCTGTGCATAGTAATATGTAACCAAAGCTTCCGCTTCCATCGTGGGTGCTGCTTCTCAGGAACCCACCCCACCTCCCTATCTCCAGCAGGTCCATTATCCTACTTCTCTAGTGCGGGAGCTAGTTCCATCCTTGGGGTGGTTTGTGTTGGCTCTGCGGTCTCTTGGGGGGCAGGCACCCTATGCTCCCCAGGTGAATGCTCTTTCCCCCAAGCCACCCGCAGGGACACTCCTCAAATGAGAAGAGGGGATTACTCACCTTGTGCAGTAACAGAGGTTCTTTGAGATGGTTGCCCCTGTGGTTGCTCCACCACCTCGCCTTCCTCCCCTCTGCTTTGAATTTGTTGGTTTCACCTTCCGGGGCAGGAAGGAAGTGAGGGGACGGTTGCTGCATGTGTGTAGTGGCGGCATCATGTGTGCCATCTGCTCCACATGTGCAGCCCACTGGAGGGCACTGCCATCAAAAATCTCTGACTAGGTGTGCAGTGGCGCTCAAACACATTAGGTAGAGCACCCACAGGGACCTCCATTACTGCACAAGGTGAATAATCCTCTCTTCACAGGACTGCTCCTGAAGCACACTGGACCTTGGGCTACAGGTGGAGATGGTTTGAGAGGCTCTTTGACATGTTATCCTCAACCAACACTTTGGGGTGTGAGAGAAATGGGCAAAACACAAAACATACCTGCAGCCTCCTGTGCGTGTGCGTGTGCGTGTGCGTGTGTGTGTCTCCCCTGAGGTGGTAACATTTATAAGACTAATGTCAGCTCAGAATATTGGTTATTGTAAGGTAGATGGTAAATTATACAGGTTGACCCTCTCTATTCTGGCACCATTGGGACCTAACCAGAGTCGAACCAGAGAATTTGCCGAACCACGGGAGGTCAATCTTATCTAGCAGCATTCCCAGCATTTCCACTGCTTACTGGACTCTTAGATGGGATTGAGGGGTAAATTTAGAGCTAAATAACAGCACAGAACACTGAGAGCCAGAACTGGTGGCTGCAAACAGGCTTTATGGGACTGCGGAAACTTGGCCACGCCCATGGTAAGTAGATATCTGGCTAACTAAAGTCATGCTGGACCATGAGAGATGTTGCTGGACCAGAGAGTGCCGGACGAGAGAGATTCAATCTGTAGTTCATGAAAGAGACTATTCAGTCCCCTCTTCTACAAGGAAATAGTAAGGCAATATAATTTTCAGAATTTTAAGGTTTCTTGGTAGAAACAAAGTGACTTAATGAAAGTGAGGCACCTACTTCCTTCCTTCCAGCATGACTGTCCTGTCTCCCAAAATATTGTTGTTCAAAATCTGGAATTTCCTTCCAACCAGCTAGCTTGCTTATGTGGGTGGGTGAGTGTTTCATGTATTTTCCTTCTGCTCCCTTTCAGATCCCAGCTGTGAATTTGCATTATGGGTAATATGGTAGAAATGCTTCCTCAGAGGCTCACTTAAAATCTGCTCTAGCCCGAATGCTGTCAGTATTAAAGTATCCAGCTTGTGAATATACATATCATTAAAATACATTTTGCTCATCCTTCCATAAGTTATTTGAGGAAGAGAAACGTCACTCTGCTAAGCTGAATATTTGTGTAATGTGGGTACATCATGTGGGGAATAGGTCTTTGCAGATGAGATCACCCAGAGATAAGGCATGCAGGGAGAAGAGATGACCATGGACAGAAACCTGTGATGGACCTTATGACATAAGGAAATTTAGGACAAAGCTAGAGATTTTCAGGATAATGCAGCCCTATGTTTCTCAGCCTTCATGGGTTGTCATTAACAAGCATCATGCAAACATAGGTGGTGTTTTTTTCCAGTGAATTTACATTAAATGCACTGAAGCCTACTGGTAAAAACAGCACTCCACAGCTCTAGCTACTGTGCTTCTGAACTCAGCGATAAAAAGGGTTCCAGCTAATACGGCTGCTGGTTTTACGTGTGTCACTCATGACTATAGCATAGTTGAAATCCAAGTGTTTTTGCTTAACACCAAAACCTAGCTGCTTTCTTCTCCCCACTCCTCACAGACATTAGTTTTTCCTTCTTTGATTATTTACAGAAGCCTCTGTCATGTCAGACATCTTCTCTATTTTGTTAATGTAATTCTGGGATGATATCCCACTCCCATGTGACTCTTTCCTCTGCTCATAAATTGGGATTAGGTGTTATTTCAGCATACGAAGCAGGGTTGATGATACACTTGACTCCAAGTAGCAGATTTGTTGTTTCCCACTTTTTTACAGCGCAAAAGTCATAAACCATCACTGTGACCAGATTTAGAGTTATAATATCAAGTTGATATTATATACATTTCCATTAACCTATGAACCTAAGTGCCTACTGTAAAGCCTCCAATATCTTTAAGTGTTGTAATTAACTCTGTGCTAATGTGAAACAATCATAAATGATATTACATGGGTATAAATAAGGCAATATCAGTTTTTACAATAATCGGGAGGTTGCATGTACCATGGAAGAATAATACGTTATCTGATGAAAAATACTTTGTATCTTTTTATGTAAACACATAATGCTAAAAAGAGGCAACTATAAAATGTTAAAAACCCTGTAGGGTATTAAAAATACCAGTCTCAATGCATGTGTTCATTCCTTTCACTTTCTTTTTAGATCACCAATGTAGGTACAAAATGAGCTGGGAAAGAGAGAGAATTCTAATTAGGTTTAAAAAGAAAAATATGGCCGTTTATTTTGAGCGCATGTATGGTTTGCAAAGGCACATCCCCATTTCAGACGCAGGCACAATGAATCATTATTACACATTTATCATCATAAAATGCTTATTTGTACTTTTTTTTTAAAAAAAAAGAAAAGGAAAAATTATAAAAAGGGCAAAGCAGAGAGCCGTCTCGGAAGGGCAGTTATTGCTTGCCCTTGCTTGGAGAAAAAGGCTTTCTCAATGGGATTACGTCCCCTCTCATAACCTATCAGTCGTCTGATCAGAAATTCATAATGCAGGCCATCTATTTCTCAGCTCTGCTAGGGCTGCATGATTGAATTTAAATAGGCAAATGCCAGACTTGAGCTTTGACATTCTCACTGTCTCCCTCAATCTTTCTCCTGCCCTCCCAGCCATTATGTCTTTTTTCCTTTCTTTTCTTTTTTTTTTCACTCCTCCGCGCACCACCATTTTATATTAGACATGAACTAACGTGATGAAAAGTTATCAGGAAATGGAGGATGGATGTGGAAAGAGACACACAGAAAGGGAGGGAAGGAGGGAGGTTAAGAGAACTGGATAGCAGAAAATTGTAAATCGTTTCTGTCATGCTCTCCCTGGGACAGTAAAATCTGTTTTTAAGGGCCCCCTCCACTCACCCCTTTTTCATTTAAAAAGAGCTAGTTCAGGATAAATGACTTGGGCTGTATGCTTACCCAGTACATAAGCTGTCTGTGAGCATGAAAGCTCCTAGCTCATTTTCTTTTCCCTACTTTTTTACATAGCTGGTAAGGAAGAAAAGAAATCCTGATCGGGATGTTTTCAGTCATGGCTTTTTTGCACAATGTATAGAATGAATGGACTGCAACAAGAATGATATTTACACTTGTGCCTTGTAAATGCTGTTACCATTTCACTCCTCACCCCAAATAAATAGACTAAACTATGGACAAAGGATGAGATTTTCTGCTCGGAAACCCTAAACAATAGCGAGAAGGCTTTTTAGGGTTGGAGGTGATGTGAAATTTTTGCTAGAGAACAAAAACACTGAAAGTCATATTTGAACATATTTGGCGAGTGCTAATCAAGCCGTTTGGATTTTCAGCTAAGATAATTAGAATGTTTGAAGAATCCTTTTAAGATTAAAAGTGCTAATTATGAGCTAAATGTTTGTATTTATTAACAATAGCTAAAGTTGTTGGAAAGTGGCTTGAATTCTCTTCTTGTCTTATTTTTCTGTCTAGCAGACATCAGGGTCAAAAGCCACCATGGGCTCCAGGCAAGGCATTTCTTTAAAATATGTTTAATTTTAAAAAGCACTAAAACACTTCAAGCCCAAGGTATGTATGTCACAAAGTGAAGGGAGGCTGCTTGTAGTATGAGGCAATGCTGTAAACTTTGTTTTTCAAGCAGATGCAGCCGTGCATCTATCAGACATCTGTCAGGGATGGTCTAGATGGTGCTTGGTCCTGCCATGAGGGCAGAGGATGGGACTCGATGACTCTCAAGGTCCCTTACAATTCTAGTGTTCTGTGATTCTATGTGTTCTGCTTAGGTATGGGTACTAGCAAAATCTGTAGGAGGGAGCTGCCTCACACCCTGTGGTTATAAACCCTTTCCCTGGCTGTTTGAGGCAGCACCTCCTCATCCCACTCAGTTCTTTCTCGCCTTCTATGGCTGGAGTGAAAGATCTGTAAGGTTCTCCCCTCTCCTCAGTTTCTAAGAGCTGTCCTGTTAGTACGTTAGTGTAGCTTGTTGCCTTGTGTGATGCCCCCACCCGGGTTCAAAGAATGCCCATCCTGGGAGGCTACATCAGAATAGCAGTGGCCCTCGAGTCTGGGGAGTGATACCGCTCCGAGTTCTGGGGCTGGCCCCTCTCTCAAGATCAGTTGATGGCTTCATCCTCATCCCCTGACAATTGAATGATACCAGGCTCCTCTTCAAGGTCTACCAGGGCCTTTTGTAGCTGGTGGCTGCTACTTTAGTTCCTGCAAGAGAATACTCACAAATGACGGGAAAATCTCTAGCCATCTGCCCTGTTGAGGTTAGCCCCCTCTATTAATGGTGCACTAGTGGAGCCTGCCAAGCTTCTTTCAGGTACTTTTGCCATGGCTCCTTCCCCACTCTGGCATGGTAAATGCATAAGTGGGGGCCAGCAAGTGTACCCCAAAGCCTTATCTACCAGTCTTTGGTATAAAACTTCCCCCAAAATCTTAAAAACCTAGATCTTGGGAATAAAACTTCCACTGCCACCACCCAAATGTTGCTAAAGAAACCAGGGGAAAGATCATTTGGGAAATCTCACCCCTAAAATAAAAATCAGGGCACACAATTAACCACTGCCAGGTTAATAAAAAGAAAAGAAAGAACTTTTATTATTACAACAATATTCCTGTTGCAAGCAGAATGACTAGATAGGGAGGTAACAAAATATACTCATGGAGAAACTCCATGGGCCTAGAACTTAATTACAAAGAAAAGCCAAAACATCTTTTAAACAGTGCCAGATCTCAGATCCCATACCCAATCCTTAAAACAATAAAACCTAACGAAACTACCTAAACTTTACCCTACTTACAGAAAATGAAGAATGGTGTCTTGGAGAGAGAGAGACATGCTTGTCCCTCTCTGTAGCTACAGAGAACTCACTCAGAGAGACAAAAGGGAGAGAAGAAAAAAAACCCGAATTCCTTTGTCCCAGTTTGAAAGTCCCACCTACATTCCTACTGGTCACTCCACCTGGCTAGGTGTAGTTAACCCCTTAATCCCCAGGCTGCTGGCTAACCCTCATAATCATGACAACTTTGGTCTGGTGCTGTCCGATTTGAAGCAGCCAGAGAAATGTTGTTTCATACCAGTGCAGGGGTTTGAGGGCTTCTGTTCCTATCTGATCCCCAATCTCATGTTGTCTCTGCAGTGAATGATAGGGCCAAGCAGGGCAGGTATAAGTCTAAGCACAAGGACAAGAAGTCCAAGAGAATGGACTTAATTGTAAAATAATTTATACCTCCTCTTCCCTGGAAATGCATAATCCAAACCAGCAGGCATTGCTGCCAAGTACAATTGTACTAATTGGACAGCTGTCTAAATTTGTAGACCAGTTACCGGAAGCTCCAGGAGGAATTTTGAGGTTTGGTTGCAGAGGGCTGTTTAGTGGCCAAGACATACTTGCATTTGGCATGGGACATGGCAGATACATGGGCCAGGTTAACCTCACTGGTAAGCATGAGAAAGGTGTCTTGGCTGCAAAGTTTGGGCACTGTTCCCCATGTGCAGTCAACTATTGAGGACCTGCCCTTTGGTGGCTGAGTCCTTTTGTTTGGGTAAGACAGATGAAATCCTCCTTCATTTAAACAAACAAGGCCACTACCCTACACACTGTGAGCATGTGTAGTCGGGTAATATGGAGACAGCATTTCAGTAGACAGCAGCAGGCAGCATCAGTGGTGCTACTGAGGCAGAGAGGCAACCTCAGAAGAAAATCACTAAGGCTTCACGAGAGCTTCCACTAGTTTGTTAGACACCCTAGGGTGGGCTTCATCCCGCCCCTGGTGATCATCCACTGGATACATCTAGAACATTTAAATGTTCTTTTACATGTTCTAACCAGATCCTGGTTTGTGTTTCCCCCTGCCCCTTGTGGTTAATATTAGTTGTGTTAAGCGTGGGGCCATGATTCACCTTTTTAGTGAAGACAAGGTAAATAGGCATTAAACATCTCAGCCTTCTGTTATTAGCTCTCCTTTCCCAATTCCAATTTCTAATTGCAATTAGGTTGGTTCGTTTTTACCTTCCATTGGTTCTTCTTTCCATTGGTTTTTGTTATGACTTCCTTCTCTAAAGAGCCCATCAGTGCCTGGTGTCTCCCTGAGTAGTACTTCTATCCCGTAATCAAGTTGCCTCTCAGCCCTCTCTTGGAGAAGATAAAAAGCTGGAGTTCTTTACCGCGCACAGCTGTGGCGCCTTAGCTATACTGCTATTGTGTGGGCGCTTCCTACAGCGATAGAATGTCTCCTTAATGACAGAAGCTAGGCCAATGAAAGCATTCTTCACCCAAGTTAGCCGTGTCAACACTGAATTGTTCACATCCCTGAGCTTCATGCTTATGTCAATGTATCTTTTAGGTCTAGAACAGACCTAAGTCTCTTACCATATGGACATTTTTGCCAGCCAAAGTCATTTTTTGTGTCCCTTTTCTGCACCCTCTTCAAATTTCATTATTCTTTAAAAAATGTGGATACTAGAATTATACCCAGTATTCCAGTATCAGTCTCATCAGTGTTATAAACAGAGGGAAACCCCCTCCCTATTTCTACTCATTACCCCCTATTTACACATCTAAAGGTTGAATAAACCCTTTTTTATCACAGGATCACAGAGGATCAGTTTCTTGTCCACTGTAGACCCACGGTCCTTTTCAGAATCACTGATTTCCTGGAGACAGCCTCCCATTCTGTAGGTGTGGCCTATATTCCTTTTACAGTACTTAGGTGTATGATTTTGCATTTGGCTGAATTAAAAATATGTTTTGTTTTAATGCTCCCAACTTTGTTTGACAAGGCATTTCACAAAACCATGTTGACTGGCACTAATTATATTCCTGTCCTTCAGTTCTTTGTCAGTCAAATCCCATATCAGTTTTCCATTATTTTATCTGAGATTGATGTCGGGCTAACCATTTTATAGTTGCCTGAATTTCCCTGGTTGCCCTTTTGGAATATTGGTGCAACATTAGCACTCTTTCAGTCTTCTGAAATGTCCCTAGTATGCCAAGATTTATTAAAAATTAGCATCAGCAGACCAGTGATCTTCTCAGCAAACTTTTTTAAGATCTGGAGTGCAAGTTATATGGGTTTGCAGTATAAAAATGTTTATCCTTAGTAGACATTATTTAACATCCTCGTTATTTACTGATCTACTAGAGAGTACTTTTTCATGTTTGTGATATGAATATATCATTATTATTTAACACTTCTACATTTTCTGTAGCATTATTAATCATTTTTCCGTCTAGCAATGGGTATATATAATTGCTCAGATTTCTTTTCTTCCTAATTTAATTTAAAAACTCTTTTTTATTTTCTTTAGCCCTATTAGTGTATTTCCCCTCATGTGTGTAACTTCCCTTATCAATTTTCCTTAATGTATAACTTCCTTCATTTATATCAATTGCTTTCTATTTCCTTTTTCCTTTTATTATGTCTTTTTTAAAATGTCAAAGTCCTGCCTTCAGTTCATCACTGAGCCAGAATAAGTTGTCCCATTTCTTGATTTTGAAACTGTGGCTTTTTGGACACCTAGTAGACTCTTAAAATTTTCATTCATATTTTTCTGTGTACTTTTTTCTCCCTCTTTGATCATCTTTTGGAAATTAGCCCTTTTGAAGCTACATATATATATATACACACAACTTGAGACTGTTCTCTTCTTGCTCATAATGAATGTAAGATAAAGGTATTCTGCTAAAAATAGTTTTTGGATCTCTGGGCTCTAATCTACAGATACCAGTGGTAAAATCAGATATTTTCCCCTTCATTGCCTTGACTTGCCTCTATATTCAGTATATTCAGGAGTTTAAAGACATTTATTCTCCTTTCATAGATGAGTAATCTCTTTTAAGATTAGAATTCAGGTGGGCAGGCAGCATAGTGTGACTGGCCAAGCAAACTAAATATAAAAAGTTAAATTTTTGGTTGATGGGAATAGCCTTCTTCTGCAAACAGTCACCACAGGCTTTGTTTAGCTGAATAAAAGAAACAGAGAAGGTAACTACTGTTTCTCAGCATGAAGTAACTCTGACCGAGTATGTTATTACAATTGGCAAAGGGAATGTAATGAAGAACTTCTTTCCTTTGCCATAGATTGTCAAAATAGAGAAATAAATACTCACGAAAAATGTTAGAAGTGAATTTTGATGATTGGCATGGCAAGCCCTTCTTCAACATAGAGGGCATCTTTGTCTTTTTATAATCTTTTATTTTATGCTTTCCATGACAAATACATTAATTGGGTTTTCCTGCATTAATAAAGAGGTTGTCTGTCAGAGATACTAAAGCTTGTATGAGGTTTGGTTTAACACAATAGTTTACGTATACTAATAATCTAACTATGATTAGACAGACTATTAGTATAATAATATCAAACATGCAACTAGCAAGCAAAGCTATTATTGTGGAGAAAAAGGATGAGCTTTTGATTTTTCACGGCTCCACAGTAAGAGCCTTACTTGCTACCTGAATGTTTGCTAAACTTGTTCATGACCTGAGATGTCATGTGTGCAGTCTCTTGTTTTGATATTGTAACAATAAATTGATTTATCATCTCTGAAAGCTTTCAGTTTTGAGTCAAAGAAGTAAAAATGAAATATCCTTACTCCCTGAGCCTTTGTAACAGCTGAATAAAAGCTGTCTCGTTTCAAAAAAAGTATTTGGAATATTGACTAATTACCACAAATAAATTGGGGGCGGGGGGAGGAAGAGGCTAGTTCTTCATACTGTCAACATGTAAGCACAGTAGAAAAAATGCAATTCATTTCACCAGAGCTCTATATAAAACTTAAGATACTAATGTAGTGATGAAGTGCACAAGCAGGAAACATGGAAAAATGTTAAAAATATAATTCCAAAACTAAATTCCCTGAGCTGACATACAAAGGTCTAAAAGGTGGGTGGAATCTAATTCAGGTTGAACCTCTCTAGTTCAGAACTCTCTGGTCCGATAATATCTGTGGTCTAGCATGATTTGAGTTAGCCAGATGTGCACCTGTCATGGGTGTGGCCAAGTTTCCCACAGTCCCATAAAGTTTGTTCACAGCCACCAGTCCTGGCTGTCAGGGGTCTGTGCTGTTCTTTAGCTCGAATGTACCCCTCAATGTCTTCTCAGAGCCCAGTAAGCCATGGAAGCGCTGGTAATGCTGGTAGGCAATACCAACCTCCTGTGGTTCAGCAAATTCTCTGGTTTGGGACTAGTCAGGGTCTGAGGGTGCCGGAGTAGAGAGGTTCAACCTGCACTGTAGATGACTATGTAAAATGAAAAAATGAACAGAGTCTGAGAAATTTGCTAATCATTTCTCAAAGAAATTGCTAAAAACTCTGAAGAAAGTGATCCCAAAATGGAACCAGAAATGTAAGGGTATGTCAACATTTCATTCCTCTTCCGAGAGAGGAATGCAAATGCAGACACCCGAAATGGCAAATAAGCGCGGATTTGAATTTCCCGTGCTTCATTTGCATAATCGTGTTATGGCACTATTTTGAAATAGCGCTATTTTGAGAGAAAAACCCCAGGGAAATAGCGCAATTTCAAAATAACGTCATAATGCAATTATGCAAATGAAGCGCAGGAAATTAAAATCCGCACTTCATTTGCAATTTCGGGTGTCTGAATTTGCATTCCTATCTTGGAAGAGGAATGAAATGTAGACATACCCTATGTTTAGATCCTATCAGAATTAAATGAAAGATCAGTTCATGTGCCAGACTTTTGTGTTGGATGAAAATTGACTGGTAGTTTGAATGCTCCTGAAAGAAACTTGCCTTTTTTATGTTTTTAATTAACTTGAATCCAAAATTTACTTATGGTTTATTTCTTTTTAAGAAATTGCCACATATGCAGTATATCAAAATTAGCTGTCTTTGTTGGATGTGGTTGTTTAAATGTGCAATCAGCTTGAATTCATTTTGAGGAGCTTGCAAGTACCATCTAGGTATTAGTTTGGGCCATTTGTGTCTCTTAGGTGAGCTTCTGTTTGAGTTAGACTATAAATGCTGCTGAGTTGTTGTGTCACATTTACTTTGATTTTCTCAATATATTTTTTCTTTTTTGCCAGGGAGGGAAAACTGCTATCCAGCATGATGTTCTTCTCATGCATTTCAAAAAACTAGGAAATATGAAAAACATATTCTTGTTGAATGTAATGTTTAAAGAACTTCAAAAATGTATTTAAAGGTGATTTATTGATAACAAAAACTGTTTGGTACACAATGTATCCATTTGATGGACCTGTTCTTTTATCAGATCCATTTTTTATTGTTAGCCAGGTGAATTCAAAAGCTATACCTTTACAACGGGAACCTGTGAGGCTAAGCTCTGGGGGAATTGTGTATTATTAACAGGAGAAATAACCAAAAAAAAAAAAAAATGTAGTCTGCAACTTTGTAAGAATGACCCAGTGTTGACTGGGCTGCAAGTTTATTAATAAATTGAATTGCACAGTAGAATTTGCCTGATATCTGGCTTTCCATAGCTTTTCATTATTTTTGAGACTATGAGAAGTTGTTAGAAGCAAGCTTTTGAACGAAAGCAAATCTCAGTTTATTTTACATAACACAAGTAACCCCACACATCTTCTGAATGTGGTGCACTGTTTTACCTAGTGACACTGAGACCAGTTACAGAGAGAATAATGAGTCTGCTCTACAGTCTAAGCTGAGTGCCTGCCAGCTTTTGGCTCACGCACTAAGCTCCAGAGGACCCAGGTTTAGTTCCGCCTCCTGGCATTACATATGCAAGATTTTTTACTTAAATGTCGTATTTAATATTCTAAATGTACAGTAGTGTGTGCATGGTTCCTCTTCGAGTGCTGTTCCTGTGACTGCTCCACTGTAGATATTTGGGTGCCATTGTGCTTGTGATCAGAGACTTTTGGGAGCAGTGCCTGGTTGGGTCACACCTGGGTGTGTGGGCCCCATTTCATGCTGCTTCAGACAGTTAATTGGCATTGTGCAACAGCCCCCCCTCCCCACTCCTAGTTCTTTCTCTCCCACCTTTGGCTTTGAGTCAGAGCTCCAGCAACGCTCGCTACTTAGCTGTATTTAAGCTCACTATGGTTATTTCATTAGCATAGTTCATTTACTACTTTCTTTGTCCCATCGCTCACGGCTTTACCAACAAGAATCTTTATTTATATTCCTGGGTATGTCTACACTACCCTCCTATTTCGAAATAGGAGGGTAATGTAGGCATACCGCAATTGCAAATGAAGCCTGGGATTTGAATTTCCCGGGCTTCATTTGCATAAGCAGGGCGCCGCCATTTTTAAATCCCCGCTCGTTTGAACCCCGTGCCACGTGGCTACACGTGGCACGAACTAGGTAGTTTGAACTAGGCTTCCTAGTTCGAACTACCGTTACTCCTCATTCCACGAGGAGTAACGGTAGTTCGAACTAGGAAGCCTTGTTGGAACGAGCGGGGATTTAAAAATTGCGGCGCCCCGCTTATGCAAATGAAGCCCGGGAAATTCAAATCCCAGGCTTCATTTGCAATTGCGTTATGCCTACATTACCCTCCTATTTCGAAATAGGAGGGTAGTGTAGACATATCCCGTTATTCCTGTTAGAGGACAGGCTTTTTCATATGCCCTTCTAAGATAGGCCACCTTCCTGAGGACAACAGCCTTCCTTTATGAGAATGCCCGGCTAGAAACATTGCCTGACCTGTAGGCCTTCTGTATGAGTTTCAGACAGACACAATCAGTCTGTGTGCTGCCTTGACGAAGTGTCCTTGTTGCCACAGATCAATGGCATGGACAAGAAAAGCAAGAGACTTACAATTGAAGCTCCTCTTCATGGAGAAGTCTCTTAGACCACAGCCAGAGCCTGAAGCCCAGACCTTGTGTAGATAAGCCTCCCCAGCCATTGCTTCTGACAAGGCTCCTGCCTCTACCACACAGGCTCCGGCTCAGCTGGCTAAGAAAGTATTGTTTCCCCCACAGGAAGAGCCTTTCTGTGGAAGGGAAATCAGCATCGTCACCAACTCTAAAAGAGCCAGACTCCAAGGGGAAATCGAAACCCCATGCCTCAGCACCGACAGTTTGGCACTGGGTCCTACTGTGGTCTTTCGTTGGTGCTCAGGGCAGGTGTGGCCACCACTCTGGGACAGCGCAGAGCACTGACTTACACGCTGCTGATCATGCACGTCCCAAGGCACAAAGATCTTGTTAGCTCCGTGCCTGACTCTCGCATCCTTGGCACTGACATGACCCCAGCACAGCTGGCATCAAGTGTGATTGCAATTCCATCACACCCTGCTCCTCCTTTGAGTGATGAGGAACAGGAAGTTCAGCTACATTTTCCTCCACAAACACCTGTCCGCCAAGAGCCTTGCCAAGTGGTGTCATGTCAGAGCCCTTACTACATTGCTCCGGCACATTCACAGTGGTATGGCCAAGTGTGGTTTCTACCTATGCCCCTTTCACCCCATGGGCATACTGGGCCACTCAACAGGGACTGCTTGCCACACTGTGATTAAGTGTGCATTAGACACCTTCAGCACCTGCACCTTCAGAACAGGCAGGACGGGGGAGAAGGAGGAAGAAAAAGAGAAGGGGCCTCACCTACTCCTGGGGGATGATTTCAAACAATTCCAGGGCCTATTTAAAAAGGTGGCCAGTTCCCAGGATACCCTCTGGAAGAGGTTTCAGTGACATAGCACAGACTTGTGAACATTTTGACTACGTCTTCTTCATCCAAAATCACTTTACCCATGAACAAGGTGATAATGGAGCCTGTCAAGGCCATTTTGCAAACCTCTGCAGCTACTTCCCCAACTTGCAAGAAGTCTGACAGAAGTATTATGTGCCATCAAAAGGCATGGAATTCTTATTCTCTTGTCCTGCACCCAGTTCATAGGTGATCGATACAGTCCATGAGTGGGGCAGACAAAAGCAGCCCAAGAACACTCTTTATGGTGAAGATTGGAAAAGGCTTGACCTTTTTGTCCACAAAACCTATTCTTCAGCTACATTGCAACTATGCACAGCCAGCTATGAAGCCTTGCTAGATAAATATGATTATAATAACGACATAAAGTTTTCAGAGTTTACAAACTTTATAAAGATGACAAAAAAGAACAATTTAGAGCATTCATGACAGAGGGACAACTTACCTCCAGAACAGTCCTCCCAGCTGCACTGGGCCCTGCAGACACAGTGGTGAGATCAGTAGAGTCCTCTGTAGCAATGAGAAGAGCATCCATCTCTCTGGCTTTCCCAGAAAACCTCAATCCATGGTCAAAAATTTACCATTTGGGGAGCCTAAACTCTTTGCTGTGAAGATGATGATTCTCTTCATATGCTCAAGAATACATGAGTAATGGACACGTCGGTCTCTTGGGATTTATATACATAGGCCAAAGAAAAAACAGAGAAGATATTGCACCCTCAACACTATCGCTACACTCCTTATGCACAACATTAGTATGAATCACAGGGATACAAACACAAGTCATCAAGAAGATAATGACCAACTCCTCCAACAATCAACTTCATCCAGGCAATACATTTGAAGCCTTGGTTCAGGGCCTGAGAACCCATCTCCTTTTATGCTAGAAAGCTATGTCTAGACTGGCATGATTTTCCGCAAATGCTTTTAATGGAAAAGTTTTTCCTTTAAAAGCATTTGCGGAAAAGAGCATCTAGATTGGCACGGACACTTTTGCGCAAAAGCACTTTTTGCGGAAAAATGTCCATGCCAATCTAGACGTGGTTTTGTGCAAGAAAGCCCTGATTGCCATTTTCGCCATTGGGACTTTTTTGTGCAAAACAGTTTTTAGCTGTCTACACTGGCCCTCTTGCGCAAATACAGTTGCGCAAGAGGGCTTTTTCCCAAATGGAAGCAGCATAGTATTTGCGGAAGAACACTGACAATCTTACATTAGATCGTCAGTGTTCTTGCGCAAATTCAAGTGGCCACTCTAGACAGCTGGCAAGTTTTTCCGCAAAAGCAGCTGCTTTTGCGGAAAAACTTGCCAGTCTAGATGCAGCCGAAATGTCTACCCTCTCCCAACCATTCGGAGATCACCTAGCCCTGTATTACCCAAATGCCTTCTTTCTGGACTGGAATGCCCTTTTCCTACATGCTTTCCCTCCCATTCCTCTCCTGACCTGAGAGATCCACAACATCAAACAGGAGAGAACCACAGTAATCCTAATAACCCCTGCATGGTCCCAACAGAGTTGGTGCCCTTACCTTCTCAGCATGGCATTGCACCCGCCACATGCTCTCCCTCTCCTGCCACATCTACTGTTGCACGGCGCAGCTTGTAGCTGCACACATAATGACTCCATCTTAATGTCTGGCTCCTCCATGGCTCAAGGAACCAGAGATGACGTGCTCAGAAGAGGTTCAAAACATATGACTTAAACAGTCAGAAAATAATGACCCACCACATGTAATTACAAAAGTGGCGGCTATTTGATACCTGGTGCCAAGAAAAACAGCTGACATCCGTTTCAGCTGCCTTACCTTAATATTAGACTACCTCTTAGAACTTAAAAGGTCAGGCCTTTGCATTAGTTCAATGAAAGTGCACCTCTCTGCTGTCACAGCCCTTCACCACAAAGTAGATCAATTATTTGTCTTTGCAAACCCACTCGCCAAGCGTTTCCTCAAAGATCTCATTATTGGCTACCCTGACCTATGCATCCCTACCCCACCATCTGTCCTCAGCTTACTTCTCCAGGCCCTCGCCAGTTCCCCACCTGAACCTATGATCACATACTCCTACTACATTGTTCTACGAAAGTGGTGTTTCTTATGCGGAATGTAATCATATCTACCAGATGGGTAGGAGAGCTGGGGGCACTCAGGGCAGAACCTCCATACACTTACACTATCTTCTATAAAGTATCCCTGAGACCATACCCTAATTTTCTACCAAAAGTCATCTCAGCCTTCCAACTTAATCAATCCATTTACCAAATGATGTTCTACTCCAAGCACCAGAAGGAGAATCCATACTCCATGCTCTTGTAGTACCAAGGGCATTAGCTTTTTGTATAGACAGAATGAGATATCTTTGTAAATCACCCAGACTGTTCATCTCCATCACAGACCATTCTAAGGGGTGTACTATATCCAGATACAGACTCTCCAAGTGAATCTCTGATTGCACAAAACTATGCTATCACCTATGTGACTGACAACCCCCAAATGAGATTTGCATGCATTCCGCTGGAGACTATTGATGACCACTGTTGCTTTCTTTAACAATGTAGTCATCATGGACATCTGTAGGACTGTCACTGGTGGGTCCTGCTCTGAAGTCATGTAAAGTGGAGCACCCACTGAGACTGAACTCAAAGAAGAAGAAAAGGTTACTCACCTAGTGCAGTAACTGAGGTTCTACTACACACACTCCTCCCCTCTACTTCAGAGGTTTTTGTTTGCATCCAGCAGAGAAGGAATGGGGGAGGGGGTGTCACACAGCGCATGAGATTGCATGGTGGTATGCATGGTGCAGCATGAGCCTGGGACCATGCATGTGAGACATGACCAGCACTGCTACCAAAAGTCTCCAATTACGAGTGCAGGGGTGCCTGAACTCCTAAAGAGCACCAAGAGGGACACACCTCTTGAATAACCTCAGGTCTTGTACTAGGTGAGTCTGTTTCTCTTTCAAACCCCTAGGCAAAGTCCTTCTGTATTTACAATTTGCAAGAATATACAGTTACTGTGTAGCTCACTTATATGTACCAGGTAGAACCTTTGCACGCTAGCTGCTGTTTAAGGAAAGAAGCAAGGGAATGATTTTAGTGATCTTCATTGTAAATTTTTAAGTACACGAATTACACACAAATGTTCAAATGACTTTCTTTTCCCTTTTCTTAAATGCCCTTCTTATTCACCTCTCTGAGACTTTGTACATCTCCCCTGCATAGCTTTAGGCCCACATTTTTAGCGGTATTAAGGAGAACTCATTTAGGAGCCTACGTCTCATTTTCTGAGTGTGTTTAAACTGTTTATGGGATTTACAATCCTAAATGCCCAAATTCCTTTTGGAAATGAGACTTAGACTCCTAAATCAGTGAGGTGTTGTAAGACTGAGCACAGAGATGACTAAATATTTGAACAATCTGGGTCTATGTTACTAGAGTCCTCAGGTGAAAATAAGATGATTAGGCTAAATTGGATGGCCACATTAGACAGCACAATTTCTTATCTGCTCATTGGCAGTGAGACACAAGCAGGTCTGATCGCTGACACTGTGCCCCCCACTGCTGTTTAAGCCAGAAATAACATTTTTGGTTGGCTTTCATTGGAAGTGTTTGTTTTGATGGCATTGTGCCAAGATAGGCGCTCAGGGTCAGAGGCTTTCTCCTACTATGTGACTGTAGCAGAATGGGGCCCAGATTCGGCTGGGACCTCTGGGCACTACTGTAGTACAAATTAGTAAGCCCCTGAGATGGTGTTGCAAATAGCAATGAGGACAGAGAAGTAATGGAAAGATACCTCAGCAAAGTAGTTTGAAACGTGGCATGACAGGGTGTTTGCCCTGCACTGGCCCTTTAAGGGCAAAAACCTGGCCCTGAGCGATGGCTGAGTGAAGCCCCAGCTGAGGCAGTTCTGCTAATGAGGGCCCAGCTGGGGGCTATAGAAAGAAGGGCTTCTTGAGGGAGAGGAGGAAGAACTGGTGGCTGCTCTGGTCAGAGAGTAGTAAGTGACTGCCAGGGAAGCAGAGCAGAGCAGAGAAAGGCAGGCAGGCAGGGCTGGGGAGGCTCTGGCCAACCAAGCTCCCAGGCTGCAGGGCCTGATGCAAGGCCTGAAGCTACTGGGGCTGCAAGAGGCAGCCATGGTAGGCAGGGGCAGCAGGTCCACGCCCCTTGGCTAGTGATGAGTGGCCATTACAGACTGCAGT
Source organism: Pelodiscus sinensis (assembly GCF_049634645.1). Taxonomy (NCBI): domain Eukaryota; kingdom Metazoa; phylum Chordata; order Testudines; family Trionychidae; genus Pelodiscus; species Pelodiscus sinensis. Next base: position 1,182,689 of record NC_134722.1, on the reverse strand, counting down.
TTGCCCCTGAGGTGGGGGCTAGATGGAGACTGACAGTGGGTCACTGAGGCAAGGTGGGTCCAGGGGAACTGGGTTTTTTCTGGGAAGAGGAACACGGGGAAACACCAGCAAGAGGGAGATGTCTAATGAGCCAAACAAGCTAATTCCCAGGACAGCTGGCTGGAGGTGCCATGGAGGTGAGTCTGCCCCATGACACATGGGCAGGAAGTAAAATTAGATTCACTTCAGGGAAAATGGATCCATAAGAACTGACTTACTGGGCCAGATAATGGTCCATCTGACCCAGTTACCTGTCTCTGACAGCTGCCCATCCCAGAGATTCAGAGGGAGTGTACAGAATAGGGTAATTACACAGTGATCTGCCTTTTCTTCTACTCCTGGCACTTGGGTGTCAGAGGTTTAGGGTCACCCTGAACATGGGATTGCATCCCTGACAATGCTGGCCTATCATGGTCAGATCCTCTATGAACGTATCCTGGGATATTTAGATAAAATGGATGCATTCAAGTTGTCAGGGCCTGTTGAAATCATCCTAGGATACTTAAGGTATTATCTGTTAGAACCATTAGCAATTATCTTTGAGAACTCCTGGAGGGTGGGTGAGGCTCCAGAGGGCTGCAGAAAGGCAAACATATACCTGTCATTAAAAGTGGGAAACAAAGAGGACCCTGTGAATTATAGACCAGTCAGCCTAACTTTAATTCCAAGAAAAGATTCAGTAATGAATTATTAAACCATCAGTTTGTAAGCACCTGGCGGATAATAGGGTTATAAGGAATAGCCATCATGGATTTGTCAAGAAAAAAATTGCACCTAACCAACTTCATTTCCTGCTCTGACAGGGTTGTTGGCTCAGTGGATGGAGGAAGCAGTAGACATGATATAGTTTGATTTTAATAAGGCTTTTGACAGTTCCCCCTGACTTTTTCAGAAATAAACTAGGGAAATGTGGTCTAGATAAAATTACTATGAGGTAGGTGCACAGCTGGTTGAAAAAGCACATTGCTGTCAAAGTAGGGGCACATATAGAGGGCTCCTGCAGGGGTCTGTCGTGGGTCCAGTACTATTCAATATTTTTATTAATAACTTGGATCTTGGAGTGTGGAGTATGCTTATGAAATCTGTAGATGACACTAACCCTATTGAGGTACCAAGAACTTGGGAGGAAACCAAAAGTACCTTGACAAATTGGAGAGTTAGTCTGAATTCAACAAGATGGAACTTAATAAAGACAAGTGAAAATACATGGGAAGGAAAAATCAAATGTGGCTTGGCAGTAGTAATGCCACCCAATGGATTTTAAGGGGCTGTGTCTACACTGGCCACTTATTCCGGAAAATCAGCCGCTTTTCCGGAATAACTTGCCAGCTGTCTACACTGGCCCCTTGAATTTCCGGAAAAGCACTGACGATCTACTGTAAAATCATCAGTGCTTTTCCGGAAAAACTATGCTGCTCCTGTTCGGGCAAAAGTCCTTTTCCGGAAAACTGTTCTGGAAAAGGGCCAGTGTAGACAGCACAGATTTCTTTTCCGCAAAAAAGCCCCGATTGCGAAAATGACGATCGGGGCTTTTTTGCGGAAAAGCACGTCTACATTGGCACGGACGCTTTTCCGGAAAAAGTGCTTTTCCGGAAAAGCATCCTGCCAATGTAGACGCGCTTTTTCCGGAAATACTTATAAGGGAAAACTGTTCTGTTTTAAGCATTTCCGGAAAATCATGCCAGTGTAGATGTAGCCTGGGTGTGTCTAGACTACATGGCTCTGTCGACGGAGTCATGTAGATTAGGCAGGACGACAAAGGGAAATGAAGCGGCAGTTTAAATAATCACCGCTTCATTTAAATCAAAATGGCCACCGCTTACAGGAGGCTTATAGGATCTGCCGATGAAGGGTTCTGAGGTCGGCAGATCCCCACCTAGACTGCCGTGCTGAGCCAACAAACAGCTGATCTGCACAGCATGGTGGCCATTTTTATTTAATTGAAGTGCCGATTATTTAAATCACCGCTTCGTTTCCTTTTTTTAGTAAACTAATCTACATGGCTATGTCGATGGAGCCGTGTAGTTTAGATGTACCCTAAGTGAGCTGGTAGATCACAAATTGCTTGTGAGTGAACAGTATGGTGCAGTTGTGAAATATGCTAATATTCTAGAAAGCAATAAGATAAGTGTTGTATGTAAAACACAGGAGGTAATTATCCCATGCTACTTGACGCTGCTGAGGTTTCAGCTGGAGCACTGGTTCTAATTCTGGGTACCACATTTTAGGAAATAGTCCAGAGGAGAGTAACAAAAATGATACAAAGTTTAGAAAATGTGCAAGGAAATACTAAAAAATAAAATACCATACTATAAAAACTGGACATGTTTAGTCTCGAGGAAAAGACGGCTCAGGGAGGAACTTACAAGTCTTCCAATATATTAAGAACTGTTACAAAGAGGACAGTGGTTAACTGATCTCTATGGGTATGTCTACACTACCACCCTAGTTCAAACTAGGGTGGTAATGTAGGCAACTGGAGTTGCAAATGAAGCCCGGGATTTGAATTTCCCGGGCTTCATTTGCATCTTGCTGGGTGCCGCCATTTTTAAATGTCCGCTAGTGCGGACTCCATGCCGCGCGGCTACACGCGGCACGGACTAGGTAGTTCAGACTAGGCTTCCTATTCCGAACTACCGTTACTCCTCATGAACTAGTCTGAATTACCTAGTCCGTGCCGCGTGTAGCCGCGCGGCACGGAGTCCACGCTAGCGGACATTTAAAAATGGCGGCGCCCGGCAAGATGCAAATGAAGCCCGGGAAATTCAAATCCCGGGCTTCATTTGCAACTCTGGTTGCCTACATTACCACCCTAGTTCGAAGTAGGGTGGTAGTGTAGACATACCCTCTATATACTAAATGTAGGAAATGAAGAAGTGTTGGAAGTAATTCTTCCACTGTAGTCTGCACTGATTAGGACTCAACTGGAGTACGGTGTCCAATTCTGGGCATCACATTTCAAGAAAGATGTGGAGAAACTGGAGAAGATCCAGAGAAGTATAATAAAAATTATTAAAGGTCTAGAAAACATGAGGTATGAAGGAAGACTGAAAGAATTAGACTTGCTTAGTTTGGAAAAGAGAAGACTAAGAGGGGACATGATAGCAGCTTTCAAGTATCTGAAAGGGTGTTATAAAGAGGAAGGAGAAAAATTATTCTCCATAACTTCTGAGGATAGAACAAGAAGCAATGGTCTTAAAATGCAGCAAGGGAAGATTAGGTTGGACATTAAGAAAAACTTCCTGCCTGTCAGGGTGGTTAAACACTGGAATAAATTGCCTAGGGAGATTGTGGAATCTCCATCACTGGAGAGATTTAAGAGCAGGTTAGACAGACACCTGTCAGGGACGATATAGAAGATGGTTCTTGGTCCTGCCATGAGGGCAGGGAACTGGACTTGATGACCTCTTGAGGTCCCTTCCAGTTCAAGTGTTCTAAGAGTCTATGATTCTAATCTATAGCAAGGGAGATTTTGATTACATATTAGAAAAAAATTAACTATAAGAGTAGGTAAGCTCTGGAATAGGCTTACTTGGGAGGCTTTTGAAACCCTGTCATTGGAAGGTTTGAAAAAGAGGTTGAACAAACACCTGTCAGGGATGGTCCTGCTGCAACACAGGTGGCTGGACTTTATGACTTCTCAGGGTCCTTTGCAGCCCTACATTTTTATCACTCTGTGAACACCCCAGGTCCCTGTATAGCTTTGAACTCAAATACTATCAATATTACTTTTTTGTTCCTTCAGTGAGTGGTCTTTCAGGAAACAGTCTCAAAGCATTGAAAGAACAAAGAGAGAGAAGGGGGATTTTAAAAGCATCTAAGTGACTTAGAACACAAGTGCCACTAAGCACAGGAAAGTGGATATTTTTAACTATTCCATTGTAACTGATAAAACTCCCTGCATGGATACTTCCTCTGGAACAAGAATGGCTTTAATTAATTAATTAATTAATTTTTGTTTAACCTAAGTCCCTTCCAAAGAGGGATAACTAAACCAAAGTAAGCAACACCTACACGTTTGGGAAGATCGACACTTTGAAGGTCGATCTTCTGGCTTTTGATTTAGTGAGTCTAGTAAGGACCCACTAAATCAAACACTGGGAGCATCCCCATTGGGCTAGAACTCCTTGCAGTTGTGAGGAGTAAGACCTCCCACTATGGGGCTGTCCCAGAAAATCAGTGCAAGGTACATTGACTCCAGCTACGCAAGTATGTATCTTGCATTGATTTTCTCTACAAGGGTAGACCTGGCCTTAGTTTGGAATAAGAGTGATCACACAGAGAGTTTTACTGGCATAACCGTATCAATTTTAATTCAGACCATAGTTTATACCTGTATAACTTGTCTCTATGTGGAAGCCCAAAGTCTCTCAAGCGCTCCTGAAAATCCAACCCAAATTACTTTAGAGTAATTCATTAGTCCATTAAAACTAACAATACGTCTGTGAAGGTAGGGAAATAATATTAACCTAATTTTACAGACTCAGAAACAGATATATAGCAATCCTAGGGTATGTCTATACTGCAACACTATTTCAAAATAACTAGTGCTATTCCAAAATAACTTAGGCCATGTTTACACAGCAAGCAGTTATATTGAAATAGTGTCAAAGTACCGTCAAGCTGGAGGACTTCTTACTCCGACTCCTGTAACCCTCATTGTACAAGGAATAAGGGAAGTTGGACGAAGAGTGCTCTATTTAAGGAAGGCGAAAGCTCAATTGGAATTGCAGCTAGCAAGGGATGTGAAGGATAACAAGAAAGGTTTCTACAGGCATGTTAGCAATAAGAGGGTGATCAGAGAGGGTGTGGGGCCCTTATTGGATGAGAGGTAACGTAGTGACAGGTGATGTGGGAAAAGCTGAAGTACTCAATGATTTCTTTGCCTCTGTCTTCACTGACAAAGCCAGCTCCCAGACTAATGCACTAGGCAATGCAGTTTGGGAAGGAGGTAGACAGCCCTTGGTGGGGAAAGAACAAGTTAACAACTATTTAGAAAAGCTAAACATACACAGATCCATGGGCCTGGATTTAATGCATCCAAGGGTACTCAGGGAGTTGGCAAATGTAATCGCAGAGTTTTTGGCCATTATCTCTGAACATTCGAGATCAGGGGAGATCCCAGATGATTGGAAAAAGGCAAATGTAGTACCTATCTTTAAAAAAGGGAAGAAGGACAATCCAGGGAACTACAGACCAGTCAGCCTTACCTCAGTCTCTGGAAAAATCATGTAGGGGATCCTCAAGGAATCCATTTTGAAGCACTTGGAAGAGGAGAAAGTGATCAAGAATAATCAACATGTCTTCACGAAGGGCAAGTCATGCCTGACCAACCTGATTAGCTTCTATGATGAGGTAACTGGCTCTGTGGATATGGCAAAGTCAGTGGATGTGATATATTTTGATATGTTCTCCCACAATATTCTTGCCAGCAAGTTAAGGGAATATGGATTGGATACATGCACTGTAAGATGGATAGAAAGGTGGCTAGACTGTTGGGCCAAACGGGTAGTGACCAATGGCTTGATGTCAGGTTGGTGGTGGGTCAGTTTCTAGTGGAGTGCCCCAAAGACCTGTTCTAGGACTGGTTTTGTTCAACAGCTTTATTAATGACTGGCTGAGGGGATGGATTGCACCCTCAGCAAGCTTCTAGATGACATTAAGCTAGGTGGAAAGGTAGATATGCTGGAGGGCAGTGAGAGGGTTCAGAGTGACCTGGACAGATTAGGGGATTGGGCCAAAAGAAATCTGATGAGGTTCAACAAGGACAAGAGCAGAGTCCTGCACTTGGAACGGAAGAATCCCAAACATTGTGACAGGCTGGGGACCAACTGGCTATGTAGCAGTTCTGCAGAAAAGGACCTGGGGGTTACAGTGGATGACAAGCTGCATATGAGTCAAATATGCCACTGTGCCCTTGTAGCCAAGAGGGCTAATGGCCTATTATGATGTATTAGGAGGAGCATTGCCAGCAGATCCAGAGAAGTGATTATTCCCCTTTATTCGGCTTTGGTGAGTTACAAAGGGGGAGGTCTAGGTTGTATATTAGGAAAAACTATTTCCCTAGGAGGGTGGTGAAGCACTGGAATGGGTTACCTAGGGAGGTGGTGGAATCTCCATCCATAGAGATTTTTAAGTCTCGCCTTGACAAAGCCCTGCCTGGGTTGATTTAGTTGGGATTGGTCCTGCCTTGGGCAGGGGGATGGACTTGATGATCTCCTGAGGTCTCTTTCAGCTCTACGATTCTATGATTTCAAAATAAGTGCTGTGTCGACACTCCCTATTTTGAAATAAGATATGCAATTGATGTAGCTGAATTTGCATAGCTTATTTGAGTTATGTCCTACAGTGTAGACACACCCCTAAAGGCCTGTTAAAAATTGGAGGCATGCAAATTTATGTGAACACAGCACACTTACTTACAACTGTCATGCCTGGTTTTAGGTATATGCCCGAGAACCAAGTATGTGTTCATAAGAAATGGCTTTTGATGGTTTATCCTATATAAAATAATCCTGGGCAAAGGAAAATATAGACAACTAGCAGTTGTGCTTGGCGTAGCATGGGTTCCATAATTCATAATTTTTTTGGAAAATAAAAATGAAATATACGTGCTTTATTTAGATGATTGTATTTTTCAAATATACAGTGTTATTTTTATGGAGTTAATTTTTATTTCAGATTTCTTTAAAAAGGGTTATTAAAAAATTTCCATGCAATTGTTTTTAGTGAATGTTTTAAAGTGGGGATTCTATCAAGGAGCCAGATTTGAGGGGATGCGGAGGGGCAAAGGGCAGGGGGTGGACTCGGGGATGTGTGGGGCTCAGGGCAGGGAGCTGGACTCAAGTGTGTGAGAGTCACGGTAAGGGGTTGGGGATGTGTGTGGGTGCAGGAGTCAGGTTTGGGGGGCAGGGTTGCCAGATGGTTTCAACAAAAATACTGGACACACTTGACATTACATCACGATCTACATTACATCTTATTTAGAAAATACCCGACATTTCTATTTTCTCAATTTGTTTCCCGGACAGAAAGCTCAAATACTGGACTGTCCAGTTCAAAACCAGACACCTGGCAACCCTATGGGGGGGGGGGGGAAGGGGTGAGGAGCTGGTCAGAGCATGGGACTGTGTATGGGGGGGGAGAGGTAGGGAAATGGCCTAGGAGTGCAAGGATCTGTAGCTCCGTACCCCCAGCTTCATACCAGGGCTGCTTTCCCCTTCCTGTCCCTGTCAGGGAGTGAAAACAAAGTGCACAGCTTGTCTGCACCCTGCACTCTCACAGCCAGAGTGAGGGATGCAGCAAACTGTGCACTTTCCCCTCACTGCCTGACAAAGGGGACCAGCCAGCAGTGTTCCCATATGAATCCAGGGTGGTGGTTGGGAGCTTCAGTCTCACTCCAAAGGCACTCTTGGGGGTGGGAGGCTCATGGCTGGGGCAGTCCCTAGTGATTGTCTCCTTTCTGAATGGTTTTATGAGAAGCAGTCCCATTCCAGGAACATCCTATTGCCTTGGTATAATCAACCCCTTGCCTTGCTCTAAGATAGGATGAGAGGAAGCCGCTTACCAAATGTGGTGGTCCTAGCTCTTACCGTTTAGGACTTGAACAAGCTGCCAGACAGACAAACTCTCTCCAATATACAGCAGATGTCAGCAACTTTTCCTAGTAAGGAGGTTTTATAGAGAGTGAAATAATCTTCCAAGGAAGGTGGTAAAGTTCCCATCACTTAAGTAAATTAAATCTAGACTACATACAGCACACAGGACTACTGTGCAATCCTAGGCTTTCCTAGGCTTTTTGGGGGCGGCAGGAGGGGGCTGCATCACCTAATTCATTAGCTTTCTTCCCTCTCAATTTCTGTGCCTTTCAGTCTCTAAGGGTACGTCTACACAGCCGCGTTATTTTGGAATAACAAAGTGTGCGTCTACACAGCAAGCTGTTGATTTGAAATACCTTCAAGCTGGAGGACTTCTTACTCTGACTCCTGTAACCCTCATTTCACGTGGAGTAAGGGAAGTTGAAGGAAGAGTGTCCTTCCTTTGACTTCTGGCTGTGTAGACAGTGCCAAAAGCCAAATTAAACTGTTTCGACTTCAGCTATGCAGTTGATGTAGCTGAAGTTATGTACCTTCATTCAACTTTTGCCTGCAGTGTAGACATGTCCTAGATTTTGAATGTTGGCTCTGTAATCCAGTGGGCTAATGCACTGGCCTGTGTACCAAAGAACAGCTGACAGCCTCAGTATTCCAGCTTTTGCTTCAAAGCTTCAGTTTTATGTTGAACTTCTGGTGCACTGAAGAAATATCAGTCAGACCCTTTCACCTGAGTCATGGCCTTCGGCAAGTGCTTGTCTGCTTCCTACAGGGTTACATTCCCCACACGGGGAGCAAAGCAAATTGCTGCTCCCTTCTCCTTCCTAACCTGCTCTCTGCAGGCTTATACTCGCCAGGCCCGCTGCCTATGCTAAGAGTCACACCTAAACTGCATTTTCCCTGACCCAGAGATTCCTGGAGGAGACTCCATGCTTCCTGCAGCTCTTCATCCTGCTCCTGGCAGGGTTACATGCCACATGCCTTGTACACGGGAGCAGTACGTGAGCTGGGTTCTTTCACTCCATCCAGAGATTCCTACAAGGACCTTTTTACTCCTGGCAATTCTCACTAGCAACTAAGCTGATTTGCTGACTCTTAGGGAGACCTGCAATCCCCTGAACTCTAGCCTCACATCATCAGCTGGGGTGCACCCAATTAGTTTCAGATGGAAGCTAAGCCAACTCCATCCTGTGACACAGCCCTTTAACAATTGTCTGAGATGTCCGCTGCTCTAGAAATGCAGATATTAATTAACAGCTTCCACTTCTGTCCAGGGTGTATCATTTAGACCATAAATGAATAAGATAGATAGAGTCAGGCACCAAATCCCAGTGAAATTTGGGAGTCTGATTTTCTTAGGCTTTGAAAATCCCAGCTGTAATGTTCATTCTATCTCCTTTTTGATCTCCCCAGAACTGGGCATGCGCATGTGCACACATTCATCTTTGCAAGAAGTGCTAGCATAACTCCCATGCCTGCTGGCTGTGGAGCACTGTCTGTTGCACTGGCTTTGAGACCACTTTCAGAGAGCATAATGAGTCTGCTCTACAGCTTTACCTGAAAGCCAGCTGGCTTGTAGCTCCTGTGGAAGAGATGTATGCACTGAGCTCCAGAGGGCCCAGGTTTGGTTCCACCTCTTGAAGCTGGAGTTGCTCTGCTGGATAGCAGTGATGGTACAGCTTTCATGTTAGTTTTACATTTCTCTTGCCTCAGATATGCAGGTGTATTTATTTGTATAAGAGCAGCGCTGGGAGACCTTCATCAAGGTCTGTGCCTCATTGTGCTAGGTGCTGTACGTACTCATAGGAAGAGATTATCCCTAGATTAAACCTGGCCACCAGTGTCACTGTCAAAAGTCCCATTGGCTTGGGAGTAGGAATGCATATTACAACCTAAGCAGGCAGGAGAAGTCAGGAGTAGGAGGAAGAAAATATTTGTTTTTGTTATTGGCTCCATTTGGTAGATGGAGAACTGAGAGACAGAAAAAATAAGTAACTTGCCAAGGCATTGAGTAGAGGGCTCCTGAGTCCCTGCAGAGACCATCCTTCTTGGACATCTCCATGTCCCCCAAAATCAACTGCATAGCAAATTTCTTAAGAGAAACACTTAAAATGAAACACGTCTCCAGGAATGAAAATACAGGCAGTCCCCGGGTTACGTACAAGATAGGGACTGTAGGTTTGTTCTTAAGTTGAAACTGTATGCAAGTCGGAACTGGCGTCCAGATTCAGCCGCTGCTGAAACTGATCAGTTTCAACAGCGGCTGAATCTGGACGCCAGTTCTGACTTACATACAGATTCAACTTAAGAACCCCAGGCATCCTCAAGTCAGCTGCTGCTGAAACTGATCAGCAGCTGATTCCAGGAAGCCCGGGGCAGGGGCTTCCTGTAGTCAGCCACTGGTCAGTTTCAGCAGCGGCTGATTTGGGGATGCCTGGGGCAGAGCAGCTGGGGTTCTGCCGGGTTGGTCTAGTAGCGCCAAGGAGCGGTGCTGCGGGACCAACCGGCAGCGCCCCACCTGCTCTACCACAGGCCCGGGGCTTTGCTCCACGTCTCCCTGGTCTGCTGGGGGGGGCCATTAGCTGCGCCCCCCCCCCCCAGCAGACCAGGGACATGGGGAGCAAAGTGGCAGCGGAGGCGCGGGACCCCTCCGCCTCCCCGGCTTTGCTCCGGGTGTCCCTGGTCTGCTGGAGACGGTCCCCAGCAGACCAGAAGCACCGGGAGCAAAGCGGCAGCGGCGGCGGGGTGCCGCGCCTCTGAGGCTTTGCTCTGGCAAAGCCTCAGAGGCACGGGACCCCTCCGCCTCCCCGGCTTTGCTCCCGGTGCCTCTGATCTGCTGGGTACCGTCTCCAGCAGACCAGGGACACCGGGAGCAAAGCCGCAGCGGCGGCGGAGTCCCGCACCTCCCCGGCTTTGCCAGAGCAAAGCCTCAGAGGCGTGGGACCCCTCCGCCTCCCCGGCTTTGCTCCAGGTGTCCCTGGTCTGCTGGAGACGGTCCCCAGCAGACCAGGGGCACCCGGAGCAGCTTTTCTCGCCCCGGAGGTCGAGGTGGTGGGACCGCTGCGCTCTGGGTGATCCCGCTGTCTGCGAGCTCCGGGGCGAGAAAGCCCTGTTCGTAAGTGCGGATCCGACATAAGTCGGATCCGCGTAACTCGGGGACTGCCTGTATGCATTATTTGATACTTTTAGAATTACATTTGTGAGTTGCTTCAATAATTGAGAAAGTTGGTTGGAAATCAAACAGGAAAGTATTCAACTAGTTTGAAATATGAATATTTAGTGGAAAAATGACCATAGCATAGATGGTAGAGCCATAAAGAATACCTACATGCCCCATACGTGGCACGGGGACCTTAGAGATAAACGCTGAATTTTCTTGGCAGTCCTCAATAAACGTATCTATATTAATGCAATTACTGGAGGTCTGTTCAGAAAATGTACCTGCATTAAAAAAAAAATCACTCGGGCAAGAGGTTTTCGGGGGAGGAAAGAAAACAGCCTCATCACAGGGACAGAAGACTGTAAAGAATACTTTGTAAACAGTTGTGTTCCTGCTGTAATTTGGAGTCCATTTCCACAACTCAACAGTCACATAAAGCACTCCCAAACAATTGCAGTATCCAGCCACTCCCTCAGAAGTGGGATTTTATCTGCTTCCTCACAACTCTCTTTCTTGTCTTGTTTGGCCCCAGTTATGGATTCTTGCATAAATGATCATTAGATGACATATTCCATTCAAATGTTTATTGCTATGGTTTTGCAACCCAAAACGCATCCTGGCATTGAGAGGAAGCAAGAAGGCACTGGTCAGGGAGCACACCGTGAAGAAGACTAGCAGATCCGGTCTGAACGCTTCCTGAATCCTTTTGGATCTTTTGGGTCTGTTGTCCAGGCCATCTGAAATTCACTAGTGAAGGATGGTATGACTTGTTGTCCCTGGCTTTTCATGTGGCATCAGGACAGAGGCACAGACAGTCTCTCAGCAGTTTTTCCTGGGTCACACATTCATTTTCAATTATGCCTCAGTCGCAGAATGTATAGAATGGCTTTGGGGACCATTTAAATATTTATGGCATATGCACTTATTCCATCACACGATTGTGCAGACTCCTCCCCTTCCTGGCCTTCTCAGCTGCTAACAGTGCAAAAGGGGCAGTGCTCATTCTACCCAGCCTAGTGGGAGACACTTTAGGCAGAACAACAAAGAAGTGGCTGCAGTTTTGACTTTGTGCTCTCCTGAATTTTCCTGGATCTCTCTGATGATAAATATGAGAGGCCCATAGCTGATAAAAAGGTCTCTTGGTTCATCCAGCCCCATTTCAGTGCTAGATGGACACCAAATGAAATTAATGGGTAGCAGGTTTAAAACTAATAAAAGAAGGTTCTTCTTCACACCGCGTGTAGTCAACCTGTGGAACTCCTTGCCAGAGGAGGCTGTGAAGGCTAGGACTATAACAGAGTTTAAAAAGAAGCTAAATAATTTCATGGAGGTTAGGTCCATAAAAGGCTATTAGCCAGGGGACAGAAATGGTGTCCTTCGCCTCTATTTGTCAGAGGCTGGAGAAGGATGGCAGGAGACAAATCGCTTAATCATTGTCTTCGGTCCACCCTCTCTGGGGCATCTGGTGCTGGCCACTGTCGGCAGACAGGCTACTGGGCTAGATGGACCTTTGGTCTGACCCAGTACGGCCGTTCTTATGTTCTTATGATTTTCCTCTCTACTATGATTTTATTATTGAACACATTCGGTGTGGTGGTTCTATAGGATAGGGAGGTCTGTAAATCGTTGAATGTATGGTCAGCTGATTTTCTGCTGAACACTACAACTCTCTTTCTGGGAGGAGGGGAGTTAGACATTCAAAATGCTCTTCACTAGGAATACAACCGAATAGTCATAGCCATTTCTAATACCTATCATGCTCCTTACTGCTTTGTTGCACGTCCTTCACTCTGGGACATTCATGGTGGACTTGATTATGTAATGTCTTTTCCCATGAAAAGCTTTACGTAGGGAGGAAGAAACATTTTACACATGATCATTTCTAGTACTTTTGCTTAATATCTGGTATAAAGATAATAACAAAACAGAGTTTCGTCTGGTGACAGCGGTGGGGCAGAAATTGCTTTTCCTTTGCTGCACTGTCAGTTTATCTTACATTGACAGAACACACGTTCCATTTACTTCCCAGAAGCATTTGACTAGTACTCCTTTGATTTTGTGTATTATCCATCAGGGAAGAACTGTGATGGATTTACCCACCAAATCATATCAAGAGCATTGCACTTCTGCCATGGTTAAATTAGGCTGGCTTGTGGCTGCTAGGTGAACCAGCTTCTTGTGTTTTCTGTGGTGGCTGTCACAGCACTGAACAGACTCAGGACACCTGGGTTCTATATCCAGCTATGCCACTGGCCTGCTGAATGACCTTGGTCAAGTCACTTCACCTCAGGATTCCCATCTGTAAACCAGGGATTATGATAATGAGCTCCTTTGTAAGTGCTCTGAATCTGATGATGAAAAGGGCTCTAGATGTGGTAAGTATTAGTTATTATTAACAAAAATTCTGTAGGCCTTCTGGTTGCAAAGATTCCGCTTGATGGACACTTACACAGTGATGTAGTGATAGTGACACATACCCTGAAAGATTAGCTGTGAGAGGAGTGAATGATTCTTTTGTGGGAATGTTGGCTTTGATTTCCATTGCCAATTAATTTGCTGGTGATCGAAGCCCACACCTAAAGAGAGAGATGATCGTCTATTATTGTGAACTGCATCTGAATTTACTGCAACATGTGGGGGAGCTCGCTTTCGTGGATGAGAGGAAGAGTTGGCTTTGCAGGTAGACCACAGGACATGCTACTCAGTTTGTCAGTTTGTTAGCTTCACAGTTACCTGGGCCCTATAAAAGACCTGGTGGAGATTAATCTGGCTGAAACCCAGGCAGTGAATAGGCTCCATGAAGGACCTGCTGAGGAAAGGGTACTCTGGGGAACCAGCTGGAAGCGACTACTCTATATCAAGAGGGTTGTAACCCCAGGGAACAGGTAGGCTCAGTGGCAGAGACTGCAGGGGGAAATGGCTTTCCTGGGACCCAACCTGGGATCTGTGCTTTAACTCAGAGCAGAAAAAGACACTCAAAGTATTCCAGACAGTGGCTAGAAAGAGAGGCCTGAGGGCAGGCTGAAAAGAAGCCCCGAAGAGCAGAAGAAGTTTTTATTTTGTTGGGATTTTTTTGTTTGGAAATTTGCTGCTCCAGAAGAGGTTAAGTTTGTGATTTGGCGGAAGGGCATAGTGACATCTCCAGCACCGCGCAGTGTCCAGGGAGCTGAGGATGCTCATCTTGGGAAGGAAGCTAAGGTAGAAAGTGCCAGGTATGCCAGACTCCACCAGCAGGGATGCTATAGTGTGGCACTGCCGCATCACAGAGCAGTTTCATGTAAACGAGAAACAGTGCTATCGAGTAAACGTTTTGGAATCATACCTTTGGTTCCACATAGCCTGCTATTAGAGCTCATATAACCTTTTTTGCAGTGTTCCTAATAGCTCCTATTTCCTTGCCATATTCTGGGGGGAGGGAGAGAAAAACCTTCTTGTTCTAAACTAGATTTTATTTTTGAAAACAGTTCATATAATAAATAACAATTTATTAAGCCAGGATGCTTTAATGCCCAGAATCTTAATATACAGACTATGGTGAGCACAAACATAACAATTTTTTTAAAAAAAATCATGCACAGTTATTTATCCTCACCAAATCTTCTCCCCCAGAGTGAATGCAAGCTGTCTCTTTAATAATGCAAAGGAGTAGTAAATTTCAAGCTGAGGATGGGCAATAAGAAGGAGAGTTATTTCCACAATGCCCTAATGTCACTTGAGTGGCTTAGGAGCACACCTTATTAGTTCTAACAGGCTGGTTAGCATTGGGTCACCTCTGCGTCTCCATGTCCCCTCAGCAGGGTCACTCATCTCCAGGCTATATTTGGGGAGGAGGGGGAAGGGAGGTGGTAACACACATCCAGAGCTTCTCTTATATTCAGAAGCATTTTTAGAGCTGTTTATTTTTATTTTTTACACATTCCCTCTCTGTTTTTATTCTCTCTCTCTCACACCCAGCACATCTTTTCAGCCTGCATAAATTTTGTGCGTTGAGTAAACCCCTCCCATATGAGAGCAAATTAAAGCAGAAACCATGTCACTGGGACTTTTCATCAGTATTTCTGCTCAGCAGAGAAATCATTCAAATTAATTTTGGTTGTGCCCGTGTGTGGATAAATAACCTACTGCAAGAAAAATGTTTAACGCAAAAACAAACAAACCTCCCCCCCTCAAAAACAAAACAAAAACCAAAAAACCAGAACATGGTTGCACATTCAGTTAAGCATGACTGACCTGAATGAATACATGAAAATATATGTAAACGTATGTAAAGACAGCAAATACTGTTCCAGTGTTGAGACAATAGAAATCATTTGCACACTTGTTTTTTACGTAAGCAAGTTGAAGACGCTTGTTAAATGAATGAACACCTTTTTCTCAAAAGGAAGAAATTTGCTAAAAGCTTTGCATTATGGAAATGTGCATGTAGGGTTCTTTTTTATGTGTGCCTATCTCCATCAATCCCCTTTCCTTCCCCCCTTCTGTCCGCCAGTTCCCGTCCAAAAATGAATGCAAAGAAATACTATTAGCCTGTCTGGTTATGTATTTTTTATGAGGCCATACAAGACACTGCCTGACCCTGTGCAGCTCATGTTATAACCACATTGAAGATGCTTTTCATTTGGGTTCTGCTTTTCAGCCCGGATGACCTCTATTAAATAAGAAAGAAAGAAAGGGAAAAATGGCCTAATATGTGACCCCCGGGACTAGTCGCTTCAAGGATTACATTTAATTCATATGATAATATTGAAATATAATGTTTCTGTTGTTTAATGTTTTGGATTTTTTCCTTTTTCTTTCTCTTTATTTCTGGGACTCAGCTTTGTCACAAATATTTTCCACCAATATTGTGTGGAGGACAGTAACTCAGACTCTGTGGTCAGATTCTTAAAATTACCTTTTTTTCTTTAGGAGACTCAACGTGAATACAAAACGTTGTTTTTCCCAGGCTCTTTGAAGGTGGAGAAGAGACACATAGGCAGAGAAATTAATTTTTCTAAAAATATGTGTCTGCCAAGAGCTCTCTTTCAAATAGAGAAAATGCCAAAATAAAGCTTGTTTTGACCCCTTTTTAATAACTAATCTCCCCCTCCCCCAATTCCTCAATCAGGGTGACTGCTAACTCCTTCCTTGCCTTCCTGCTTCTATTGTTTGTATTCCCATCATAGCATTCACGTACAGTTGGTAGTGTACATGTATTTATCATACAAATATATATACCCATAGTATGTCTGTCCTTGCTTATGCACACTTATTATTAAAACTGCACTGTTCATAGCCCTAGACTATGTGTATTTAATGTTCCAGCATTTATTATGGAAAGCACATATTTTAGGGATTTATAAGTTGGCTATAAAAAGGCACTCTGGGATGAAACATGAGGCACTGTGTTTCACTTTAGGAACATACTTGAAAAAAATAAATTTGGACACTTCTAATTACTCAGTGTGAGAATATTTAATAAAGTTTATTTGGTTTTTGTGTTCATTTTATAACGAGGAATTTAGCAATCCGTCAGTAATCTGATCTCCTAACTTGTATTCTGGAACAATGCATCTCTCAAAGCATTCATGCTAATGATGAGGATTCTCGAACTACTACTGCACGTAGACAAGAGATATTTTCCAACAGACATTTAATTTAGGGCGCTTAGAAGGTGAATTTAATCTACACACGTGGCAGTAGGCTTGATGCAATGGATGGTAACACTCCTGAGGAGCCATTACAGTCTATTGATAAATAATATGTGTATCAAACTGGATAACAAAAGCTGTGTTTTTTAAAACAATAGGCCTGCACATATTGTTCCATTCTGGCCCATAAACACAGAGCTGTTATTCCGATATGTTTACAGAGTAGATTTGTTTTTCTCTCTATTATTGTCATTAGAAAAATTAAATAAAAAACCCCTGGCGCACAAGTGCAGTTTAAATAACACTGAGGTTTTCGTGTCAACAGACCAGAGCCAGAAATTGAGAGTTAAGGCTGAACCTCCATCCTTAACCGTTGTACACAAATGCTGCAAATACTGTCTAGGATGTAACATCCATTGCTATTTGAATACCCATGTTCTGAAACAACAGGGTAGGTTCAGAACAGAGTTTCCATATTAACTCTGAATGTCATGGCGTTTGCGTCAAAGGCTGAACATTATTCACATTTTGGGATGAAAATGTCATTAAGTATCTGTAATACGTACACATGGGCTATATAGGCGTACACACGTGCATCTCAGTATTTTGTGTAGGATATTTTAAAAAATATATACAGGCTTTGGGTTCCCTTTTGTAAAGCATTAAGCTGTGACCCTCCCCTCCTCTTTTCCCTCCCCTTGCAGCCCTAGACTTCATGATGCCTTGACTGCTAGCTTAACATGGAGTTGTCTTTTTTATTTTTTTTATAAACCCAGTCACAACACAGAAAGAGGAGGAGGAGGAGGAAGAGAGAGAAAGAGAAAACTAAAAACCCTGAAGGATGGTTCTCAAAAATTCGAAAGGAACCACAGGGAATTCCTTTTAAGAGCCACAGCAAGCGAGCCAGCTGAGGTAAGGCAGTTGGAGCTTACCCTTTCTTCCCCCCCACCCCCTTTTGGGTTATAAATTGCTGTTTCTTTCTGGAGTGGGGAGGGGAGGTGGTTGGGGAAGACACCTAACTTCTTTCCTACTTAAGCAATCTGAGCATAGAACTCATGTGAATATGCAAATAGGGCTGCCTGGCTGCGTTGCTGACACGTGTATGTGTTGTATTCCTCTCCCCACCTCCCTGTCTTAGCGTCTGATCTTCAACAGATTGCTGTTGTTTCTTGTGATCACCAGCACTGCGTGCTGGAGAGAGAGATGGGGGGGGCACGGGGGGGAGTGTGGCGGGGCTGGAAGGCATGGAATCATGACATGATTGCTGTGACTTTTTTCTATTAATGTGTGCCTTTTTTCTAGCTCATTTGCATGTCAAAGTGGTGGAGGTGTGAGGGGGGAGATTAGTATGGAGATGACATAATAATGCAATGAATTAAATGTGATCACTTCTGTGAGCAACCTGGGGGAGGAGGGGTGAGGATGGGGGAGAGAGCGAGGGGGAGAGCGAGAAAGGGTTCTGATTTTTCACCACACGTTGATTGATGTCAGGGGCTAACAGGATGCATCTTTTTATTGTTATGATGATGATGATTGCGATGATTATACCGATCATTAGTGTGAGATTTAAATTTTAAAATGGTCAGTGCTGGATCTGTGGTGTGCATGCCTGTTTCGAGCATCTGGCTAAATCCCCTTACGACAAGAATTTAACTTTCTCCTGTTCAAAAAGGCAGCATGCAGGAGTCAAAAGATTCTTCATTGATGAAATACAGTTGGTGGAATGGCAGAGATTTCTAATGCGGGTCTGTTTTTATTGTGAATATACAAAAAGATCAAAAAGACATTTTTGTTATTAAAAGAAAATATTTCATTGGAGGGTTGGTTTAACAATTTATAGTCAATGAAATTTGATTTTTATCTTTTGTTTTGCTCTCCCCACATTTTAATAAAGCAGCTATAAAGCATAACGCTACCACACGGATTGCTGAACAAAGCAGATTCTCAGGCAGTTAGTTTTGGGTCTGACTATGATTTAAAAATTGTGACTATTTTCTCTAATTCTTATTGCTGTTTTGGACATAACCCCTGAAAAGTGCAAAGACAGTTGAAGGCTGAGAGAATTTCAAATGTGAACAAGAAAAAAATGTGATTAAAATATTCAGCAGACTTTGAACTTTTCTAATAGAATTGAAACTCATTTTTGACTGCAGATGTGCTTGTTTTCCTGATAATCAGGATACACCTGATGTCCGTTCAAAATTATTGTGTATATGTAGGGGGGGAGGGAATGTGGGTGTGAGTGGCATACAGAATCTTAGTGCTGGTTGTGATGCTTGCCAATAACCCTGATGCTATAAATGACCACTTAGAAGTCCACAGAATATCACTAAATTTAATTCATTGAAAAAGAAAATCCATGGCAACTCCATTAGTTTTCCTTCATTATTACTGGAGACTTTAAAGGAATATACTAATTGGATAATTGTATTCACTGGTATACTAAATAAACAAGAAAACAAATAATTCTTGCTGGGTGTGTGTGAATAAAGATACTGCATAGAAATTGCCTGATTGATCAGAATCAAGAGATTCTGAAATTCTAAGAGACAACACGACAATTGAAAGTGGAGAGGCAAAGACAAGTTAAGCAAGGCTGGTGTAGAACCCTGTTATAACAATGTGCCGGAGATCCACTTGCCCAGATTCCTATGGCCATAACGGTGACTGTCATCACATCCTACTTGACCTCTGCAATACTTAAATTCTCGCACCTTCCTTGAGTTTTCATAAAAATCAAAGACTTATATGCACTTCTGCTACATGTTAGCTTTTGTTCTGCTCATCTCATTATTCATGTGATCTGAATTTTCCATGAACTACTGTAGAAATGTTAGGCCAGTCACTTAAAGCCACCATTAAACTTGTATATCACAAACAAAGGTGCCAGTAGAAAGTTGCTTCAGCGCACAACATGAGCGTATTGGGTGCTGAAGTCCCCAAATTCAGCCGCTACTCTTCCTATTCATGTAAAAGGACAGAGATATACCAAGACCATTTATATCTTTTATGAGAAATAAAGTTGCATGACTGCTTCTTCTCTTTGGCCGCCCTTTCAGGGGACATTTTCATCCGTCTTTACAGCTTTATATCTCATAAGAACACCTGGATTCTTATTCTCTCTCTCTGTGCACCTCAAGTGCTGTGCATGTATGTGTACTGCTTTCTCTTTGCCTCAGTCTTCTGTGCCAATAAAGAAGAAAGGCAGGGATGAGGATTGTTGCTATTGATCTGCCCAAGGGGATCATTAGGCATCAGTATCAATCTACAAATCAGTGGGGCTGTGTTACTTGCTTGGGCAGTCATTGCCAATTTGTTCCTATTAGATGGCCGAGCCCGGAGGTGTTTGATGAGGAGATTGGGTCTTTATCTCAGCACTAGAGAGCTTGCAGACTTGCAGAGAGACAGCAGAGGGTTAGGGGATTTTTGTTGTTTGTTTAGGGTTTTTTTTTTTTAAACCAAAATCTGGCTGCATTTGTACTGAACTATAAAGAGAGGCTCTGTGGGTTAAATGTGTTTCTAGTTAAATTTAGTTTTCCAGCTCATATTAAATGTATTGAGAGTTAAGGAGAAACTATTTTTACCATAATCCATTGCACTTTATTTGGTATGTTTACCAGCAGTGCACTGTATAAACATACATATTCATGCCAGGTTCTTTTGTTAGCCATTTCATGTTACACATCAGAATAATTGAAACAGACTTTTTTTTCTTGTCCTCTCTTTGCCCATTTCTAGAAGTTCATATAGTCGCTATGGGCGAGGCTGTATCTTTGTGGTTTAATTACCTAAAAGTGAAAGTTAAAGCTTTTAGATAATTTTGCATTGGCAAACATTATGTATATTTTGCCCATGAAACCTAAATGGAAAAAGTACTCTAGATAGCTGGTGTGACATACTTTAAAAATAAAATCATGTTTTTAAAAGCACTAGCTACAGGCTGATAATATAGATGGTATTAGAACAGTCTCTCCCCTAATCTGCATGTTGTTTTTATTTTGTATTTTTTCAAACATGTTAAGAAATGTGAAACAGCTAAACACACATTTCATATCATTCTGGGGATTACAAAACAGGAGTAGAGAATGAATCAGAGCCATTCGAACAAGTGTTGTGATGCAACATCAAATCTTCATTATTTCGTGAAAACCTCAATTTTCACCCATGTTTCATTCACTCATGATATGAGCATCATGCACAGTTTAAATATCTGTCCAGCTCTTACAGCCCCTATTGATGCTCAGTTATTGGATTTCTAATTTCCAGGTTTTGTCAGGGGGGTTAACAGACTTGTATGGGTGTTTGTACTTTCCAATGAGTTTATAATCTGTAATTTGTGCCTATTACCTGTGACTATTCAATCACTTTCCCAATATTTGTCAAGTAAAAAATTCTAAACAAAGCACTGAGGACTTTATTTGTCATGCTATTTATATACAAGGACATAAGTAAAACCAAAATTATTACATTTTATTGAGGAAGATGATAGAGTGGATGTAATCCTACATTTACACAGCAATCACAGCATCTGTTGGATACAACCCAGTTCCTTTGAGTAGTTGTTATTTGAAATATAAAATATAACCAACATAAAATAATGAATGCTATTAGAACTTAGAAGTATTCTAAATTCTTATTCATATTGTTTTTCTTAGTATTTGCTCAAATTAACCTTGTTCTTCGCTACATTTTGGAGACAGTTCAGGT
Source organism: Pelodiscus sinensis (assembly GCF_049634645.1). Taxonomy (NCBI): domain Eukaryota; kingdom Metazoa; phylum Chordata; order Testudines; family Trionychidae; genus Pelodiscus; species Pelodiscus sinensis. The sequence continues at coordinate 1,161,561 of NC_134722.1, read as the reverse complement.
CCTCCACCTTTAGAAAAGAATTTACCTCATTCTGTCTGACAAGCATTTTTGTTGCTGTGAATTCTATCATATCTATGTAGAAGTATATTTGTTTGGGGGTGTGTGTGTGACTTTTGGAAGCCAGATAATGCTAATTTATCATAAACTACATACAACCAGCTAGCTTTAATCTCTATGTATAGAAATCAATTTGGAGTATACTCAGAGGGATTTTTTTTCCAGAAGGAGTTTGTTGTACAAATATTTATGGACATTTTTCTTTGTAGTAGCGATTCTAGTTGAAGTGACCATCATGCCATGAATGGCAGATTTATCTTAAGGAAAATGTTGCCAAAAGATATTGTGTGTTCAATCATAAGGGGTTTCCAATGGAAATTTATTTTGCTATTATGGATAAAAATGCATGATCTTTTAGAAGAAACTGCAGATCTCTTTTTATACTGAAATAAAAGAAGGGGCGAGCACCCTTACCAAACTAAATGTAAGAATGTCTGTGTGTGGAAACTAAAACAACTTTTTAAATCAGTGCATGTTCTGACTATCTCCTGTTCAGGATGTTTGTAGTTGTGCATGCAGAAATATTATGGGTTTTGCTTTTAATCACAAATCTTTCTTTTTCATTCCATCTGTTTATTGCTGTAGCTATATTTGGGCTCTTTCCCCTGTTTTGTTTCGTATGGTTTCATATGTAAAATTTCTCCATGAAACAATTGATACATTCTCCGCACGCTGTGGCGAGTGGGAAAAAAAAGCCCTTAGATTAATGGTCAGTGTCTCATACACACAAATTTGTGTTACGATACTACAGAGAAGCTGCGAATTACTGACAAGATCTAGAATAATTCCTAATGCTGTCGAAGGCTTCATTCTCTGCTCCACATGATGGATGAGGCATAAGAAGTGCTTTCTGAGATCATTAATGTGCATCATTCTGTTAAGTGTTATTAAAGTCCGTCTGTCTTAGGCAGCAGAAACTATATCTTATCCCTTATATTGCTTCTGTTTTGTAAAACTATAACTGTAGAGCCCATCTTTTGCTAATGTGGTCTTTTTTGGTACCCTTTACCATAACATTTAATACATTTTTAGGATTGTCTATTTTCTTCTATTCAAAATATTTGATAGGTACATGTGAGACTACATGTAGTTTCAAGATTACATTACTTATAACCTTTAAAATATAATAAAGCTGGAAAGCATCCTTACTAAAATAATTATTCAAGGGGTGAGCTTAAAACTGATTTTTTTATTCTGAATTTGTGCCTGTGTTCAATCTATGTGAAGCTAGTTGGCAATTCAGTCCTGTGTGATTCAGTTTGAATTAAGCAGACTGCCTTGTAACCTTAAGAAGAAAATAAGGCTTTCCAATTTTGTTGTAAGTACACAATGCATAAGATGACATTCAGTTTCCATTGCAGACCATTGGATTAATTGTTTAAAAAACAGTAGCACTGTTATTTGAAGGTATAGTAATCAAGATTTCTTGTTTGAGTAGGAAACACATGCAGAGCGAAAAATGGAGATATAGTATTAAATACAGGAAGCAAAACTTTGGCAGCTTTGTTCCATTTAGACAGAAAACTATCTTGTATTTTGCTTCTTCTTGTACTTCTCCGCACTGCCCATTCTGTTGGCTGTAGCACTTGACTTTTTCCAGGGAGGGGGAGGTAGGAGGAAAGGGAGAGAGGTAGGCCAGGTAGAGATTACAGATGGATCATATTAAATCAAAAGTAATTTTAACCAAACAGGAGAATTCACTTTAAAGGTTTTTAACCTTTCTCAAGAGCCAATTTTTTCCTAAGCCTGGTGATAATAAAACACAATATAATTTATAGAGCACGTTCCGTGGGTACACATTCCTAATTTTTTTTACAGTCAGATAAAACGTTATCCAACCACTGGGATGATAACCGAGGGAAAACAAAAAGCAAGTGATCATAAAGCCATTTGGAAATGTAACATTCCTTTTTAAAGAGATTCAGACATACTTGGAAAGGCTCACATATACTTTTAATAGAATTATAGAAGTTTGAGGCACAGCTGGTAAAAGCTCAGTCATCCACAGCACAGCTAGTTTTTCCAGCATTTAATTTTATATTTGAATAATTCTCCAGATCAAGCTATAATCATGAATGTCATATAAAAGATTTTTTTTCATAAATTACGTTATTTCACAGATGTGCAAATACTTCTGAGAAAAAAATTACATTGATCAGTTTTTAATACCCCCCTGTCTCACCCTTCAGTCAAAGGAAAAAATAGCTTTTTTCCCATCTTTGTCTTCAGAAAGGTGCTAGATTGTAAACATCTGAAGGAAATGAAAGAGGGTTGGCCAGTCCACCCCAAATTCTTTCCAGATTTTCATTCCTTTCTCCAGCAGCCTTCTGTTCCTAGAAGAGAGGGAGGGACAGAGAAAGAGAGAGAAGATATCTCTGTTTCTTATTAAAATTTAAAGTGAAAAGCACTGATATAATTTACTCATTTTGAATCTGCTCATTTACAGGGGGGGTTGCACACCAAGAAGCACAGTTTAAATAACATGTGTACTCTGGCGATTTGGCAAGGTAAAACATTTGCCACCAATTAAGATCTAATCCTGTACAGAAGACAATGAGCAAGACATTGTTCTGATTTGTAGTTCTCAAAACAAGTGTTTGTAGGAGTTGATTTTTTTCTGCTAAGCAATAATCCAACTCATGTTCGCATGAAGAAGTAATTATCATGCGAAGAATACTTTTGATACACAGTGTGTTCTTTTTAGGCTTAATAAAGGTTATTTTCTTTCTGTTGCAAATGTTCAGATACACGTGAAAATAAATGTTCCAATTTTATGCCATGGTAGTTTTTGCAAACATTCACTTTTGATCCTGAAATGTGATTAGTCTTTAGCAAAAGAAACAGGTGCTTTTTGCATCAGAAGCGCACAGTTCCATTAACTTCAGAACACATTTTTCTACATAATTCTTTATTTGACATGAACATTTAATTGATCAATAGTTCATCGTACTTATATTGTTATTGCCTGATATATATTTGAATATATTGTGTATTGTTGTGTATGGAAAAAATTGACTTTATGTTTAATTCATGGATGACAGTTTGGATAAATGGTATATTTCAAAGCTTCCTCCTCTAATATATGATTTAGTCACTCTTTTAAGTTAAAAATAACTTTATAAAAATAAAACAAGGTGTTATACTGGGACTGTTTGGCCTGAAACCATAGTTGCCTGCTTGTCTTTCAGGACATGTAAGTGCCAGATGCAGTGGGGGAAAGCAATCTAAACATCAGAGTTTATTTTCAATATGCAAGTGGTATAAAAATATGCAAACCCTGATCACAGTGCTATGGAAACTGCTCCACAAAAATGTGGAACGAAAGCTGTTACTGTAAGTGTGGTTCATGTATTGTAACAGCTGTGACAGCCTGATGCAGTTTAACACTTGTTCAATTAGAAGAAAAATATTCAAAAGCAAACGTGATGTTTAAGAGGTTTTTAATAATCTTTCAAATTTACAAAAGAAACCAAAACCAACCTCCATGTCCCACAATGTTTTCCCCAAAAGTTTATGTTTCAGTTGAGTCTCTGAGACTTTGAAATGTTCCTGCCCCTTCCTTCTAATCCCAGAACGGTATTTCCAGGCTTCTGTCACAGCTATTTGCAAATTATTTTAGACTTGTGTTTTTTTATATCCACTTAAAACTACTGAAAAATATTTCAGGTACAGGCCACATTTGGTGGTTTTAGGGAGCGAGGATGCGTTAAAAGTAAATATACGTTTCGGACACATGGGTTTTCGCTGACTCAGACAAGCCTGAACTGACACTAATGTGAACTTTCCATTCTGGGAGTTTGGACATCTATCCCTGTGCTTTCTGTTAACCAAATGCTTAAATTAAATGCTGCAAACATAAAATAAACATTAGCTACAGTAAAATGTAGTTAATATCTGGAACACAAAGCAGATCTTTAAAGAGACAATTGTTTTTATTTTCAGGAGATTACGTCAAGCTTTATTTGCTTTTAGAGGCATTGTTAAAAATATTGTTAAAATATTGTCACCTTACAGTATATTTTTAGATATTTTGATCATTAATATATTGCAATAAATCTTTTTTGGCTTCATAAAATCAGTGACTTGATGTAATTTAGTATCTGTAAAGAATCTGTCCTTTAATTTGTATAGCTCTTAAACTCTGTAGTTTGGACAGAATCTGTATGTTCTGCCCTTGCTTCACTTACTAATTATTTGTAGTCTGTATCCGGGGAAATTTGAAAAACACTCTTTTTAATTTTTATCTTTGCCAAAAATGATCATAGCTTTTTTTCCCTGAATTTCCCAGACGTCACGACTACAGGGCATAACTGTTAGTGATGATGATTTTGTGTGTGGAGAGTGGACAATAGGCCCATACCCTGCCATTTTCAGAGTTGCACTGAATATAACCCAGCAACTCATCCTGGAGTAATAGAAATTCTGGGGCTAAATCTCATGCAACGTGTTTACAAATGAAATTGAATATTCAAACTTTTGTGTGCCTTCAAAGAAAGTTAAGTTCTGAGATGTCTAACAAATGTTTACGGGCATATAATTGGAGGTGAAAGTGGCAAGAATAGAAAGGCTACAGAATATGTTTTTTTCATTTTGCTTTTCTTGGTGTGGGCAATTCAGAATTGTATCCTAGTATTTCCAGAGCCAAACGCTCTCCTTTTTATGTAATTACTGTTACCTGGAATAAAATGTTGCCTTAGAAATTATTGACATAATAGTCCCCACGGGAACTCCATAGCAGCCAAAGTGAAATCCAACAATAAATCCAGGGGCCACCTGCATAACTATCATTAAACAGCTTTTTCAATGGAAAAACTCTTTCAAAGCTTAATTCTTCCTAAATGGAAAGTTCCGCGATCATATTTCTGTGCAACTTTCATAGAGTTTGGTCTTTTACTTTCAGTTTGTTTAAATAACCCTTCAAAGTGTCTTTGACAGAAAACATGCTGTTTCACACCCATGACATCGCCCACTAAACTCCAGCATTGTTGAAAGTAAAGAGGCTACAAAACATTGAGAGTGGCAATGGTCATCTTGTGCCACCAGGCCTGAATGTGTTAGCATGTAAAATAGCTTCCAATAAATGTTGGGAACAAACAAAATAAAATACAGCACTTTGTATTTTCAGTAGTTTTAAAATTAATGAAACCTTGCCAATTACAAGAATATTTGATGCTGCTTTCAGCACCTGATAAAAGCAAAGGTCCAAATTTGGTAGCTTCTGGCTATGCCCTAACCCTTCCAAGAGAACTTATATCAAACTCCTGCAAGTGCAGGCCTGCTTTTAGTCTGTACTACTATTAAAATCAGTGACAATGTTGTCTGAGGTTGGACTGTATGATTTGACACACTTGATCACATTTTAGCCACATTCTCTACATGGAAATCCCATTGAAGTCAATTTGAATTTTTAGCAAAAATTGAGGTTGAGAGCATGCCTTAAAAAGAGTGGGGGTGGTGGTACTTAAATGCAGGTAGACTTTGGCCACTGAAATGAAGATTGTGAAAAGTTATTCTTCTCATCTCACACTGGTGCAGATCAGGAAGGATTTCATTGAAATAAATGAATTTAAAATAATAAAAGTGAGATCAGAATTGGACCTCAAACTGTTTTTTGATAATATCTGTAGATAACTGAAAGAAAACCACACAATCTTATTGAACAAGCAAACCAGCTTCTTGTTGTCACGACACTTGACAGCTTTTTTATTGGGAATAAATAGGCATGGTGTACAGCAGTATGCTCACATGTAACTTTTGAGTTTGCTTTTCTAAAGTAGCAAGTGCTTTATTAGGTAAAAGAGGTATCAAATACCTGAGCGATACAAACTCTTAGTTGGATCCAAGACTTTGTCGGTTTGGTCAATGGGGTTGTTTACATACATTTCTTTCTTTAAAAAAAATATTAAACCAAAACTCTACCTTGTGACCAATATGGGCTACTGTACAAAAGTGTCCTGGTAAAAGAACCTCAGCTTTTGAAAGCGAGCATACATGTATCAAAGCATCTTCATATATAGTGTGATAAACGGAACAGTTTTCAGAACCCTTTTCTGCTCTGCAGCTCATCCATTATGTGAATGACATGTGAAAATAGTTGTTTCTCTGAGATATCAGCAGGCTGCACAAACTCCGTTACTTTAAAAATACTGGAGGCTAGCTCATCTATAGACTTCTTCTGAATGAGTGAGTATGTGTGGTCCAGCTCATTTAAAGAAAGAAAGTCTCTACAAAAGACATTGGAATTACATACCGTAACCTGGTACCACTGGCTCTATGCTGTGAAAATAACAATGGCTAAGTTGAGAGAGACATTTGGGTAGCTCACTTATTTATTTTTAAAGTATGCTTTCAAATGATTTGGAACCATCAAATTACATCCCAAGGTTTGTGTGGGTCATATACTCTCATAACCATTACTCCTCTTCTTCCTCTCCTTCCCCCAGCTTTTGTTTGTTCTCTCTGGTCCATGGTTTGATTGTAAGGTTGCTGGGGCAGGGAGTTTGTCACCCTAAGTGTGTGAGCAGCACACAGTACAATAAGCCACTATCATATTTGTGTGTTAATAAACTATAAATAATATGTATAATAATAATAATAATTAATAATAACAGCTGCTTCTCAATCCTGGCTATTCTTTTATTCTCTCAAGTGAATACTAATGTCTTGAAATTAAAAATTTCAGACACCAAACTGTAACCCTTCTTTCCAGGGCAAGTCACACAGTATAGTAACATCTTGTAAAAAATATCCTGGAAAATAAATGGGCAGAAGAAAGATGCATTAGTCATCTCAGGTTTTCATTATAATTTTCTGTTAATTTCTGCAAGTTGTATTTTCAAGTTCAATAAGAACTGTCCAAACAATTGTGCTTTGATATTTACAAATGTAACATTATTACAAAAGACAGTTTAAACTAATTTCAGAAATACATATTTATATTTAAAATTGCTGGAAAAATAGGGTAGGTTTTTTTCTAGAGGTATTTAAATATATCCATTTCACAAATCTCGTGATTTGATACTTGAAAGGCAGAGCTACTGGCAGGTAATCAGAGCTAAAATAAACCTACATTATATTAAATTAAAGGTATTTGTGTAGGTTTTTAAAGGTAAGTTTTATAGCTGGTATTATAATACATACAGTATGTTTTATTTCTTCCATTGGTCATCTCCAAATTTCTAATACCTTAAACAATATCTGCTTTTCATATACTATGACTCCTTTATATTTTACAAACTGAACAAAATAATTTCTGTTTTTAATTGCAAAAAGTAAGATGTGTAATTTCCTCTTCCTTTGCTTGTGTTAGTGTAATGAAATCTGTATCAGCTTTGTATTTTTTCTAGTGAATTTTTTTGTCAACTTTTTTACTTTTAAGAGAATTCTTTTGTTTCATAGAAGCTTCCTCTCCTTGCATATGTGAATAAGATCTGCTTTTATGTTCTTTCAGAATAAGTGATATATAGCAAATACATGAATTCAGGAGTAGAAATTGTGATAACTTTAGTGGGAACCTTTTTGTCTAAAGATCTAGGGTGAAATCCTTGCCCCCGTGAAGTTAACAGCAAAACTCCCATTGAATTCATCAGAGGCAGGATTTTCACTGACTAGCTTTAATATGATTGGATTCTGGGATATTGTTTTCACTTTGGCCACAGAACAGTCACTCTCCTTAAACACAGTCTTCAGGGTTCTTGTTTCTTCACAAATGTTTATTATATGGTAGGAAGAGATGCAAATACAATTTTATAAATATTCTTTTTTTATATAATTTGAATAGAAGCATCTATTGTAAGGTAGAAAATATTCCTGAAATAGTTTTGCTATGCATTGGGTGCAAGTTTTCTGTAAAATATATTCCAGGAGAAACCATATTTCCTTTACAAAATAAGAAACACAGTCATCGTATATGGGCCCTTATCCATATTCTATCTTTGTACAGAGATGGATGATAGAATAAGGTCCTATTGTTTGTACAATAGCAAGATGGTTTAACCCCTAAAACAATGAAGATGAATCAACTTGTTTCTGCTCCTTCTCTCACTTGATGTCCTAGCTTCCTTTCTGTTATTGCTACTTCCCTTTTTCTCTGCCCAACAAAACGAGGTCTTCCCACCTCCTTTTTGACCTCTGACCCCGCCAGTGAACAACAATTGCTGTAAAGCCAAGTGAACCAATCATATCATGTTGCCTCTCACAGGCCATCCCAGCTCCTCAGTCTTCAAACATGTGGGGTCCATATTGCTCCTTCCCTATCCATGGCCAGAGTGCTGATGGTGACCACACCTTTGCTGATTCTAGTCAGAGGGAGTAAAGAAGAATCAGCCTGTAGGGAAGGAAGGGGGGCCTTCAGGAACAGCAGGAAGAGCTGTGATTCTTGCATGGAGGAGAGGAGGGTTTTGCGCCTTCATCATGTTTCTTGGTCAGCCACTCTTCACAATCACCAGGACACCTGCCTGCCAGGCTAAAGGAAGGGTAGGCCCAGGCTTTCTGTTGGAGATACTGGACTGAGATGTGGGAGTCTTTAATTCGGTTCCTGGCTCTCCCCCAGATTACCTGTGTCAATTACATGAGCCAATCACTTGATCGATCTGTCTCAGCTTCCCCACTATACAAAGGTGACATTCTTGTCTTTCCCACATCCTTTGCTTTGTCTGGTTTGATTGCATGCTGTTCTGGACAGGGTCTGCTCTTACCATGCATGTGCACAGCACCCATATTGGTCATGGCCTCTGGGTGCAAGTTGAGTCTAAAGAATAAAGGGTGAGAGAGATAAAAGTACTTGCATCATTTATGAGCAAAGGGCCTTGTGCTTCTCCCTTACTCAGTTGCTTTTGAAAAGTCCATGTATTAGTATTATTATTAACAAATACAATTAATAGTGCTTCAAAGCAGCTACGGAAAATCCTTGGAAATCTGTCTGGGTCTAAGTAAAATGCATCTAGGAGTTAGGTAACTTCCAAAAGGGTTAGTCTATGCAGTGAAGGATGTGAGCAGAGACTGTGTGGTCATCTAGTGCAAAACTTTCAGTGTACCCTGCAATTTTCAGAGATTGGATTACATCACATACATTGCACAAAGCATCAGAAATGGTGATGTGATGTCAAGGAGCAATGCCTGAAATATGGGAACAGCCTCTCTCATACCTTTTTCCTCCCTTCCACTGGAGATTCTGACATACGCTGCTTATAAAAATCAGACTGAAGAGTGCAGAGGGGGACACCAAGGTCGCTTGCTGCTAGTGATTATTTTTCTGGGTGTTGTTAACTTGTTACTCAGCAGTAGTTGGAGGGAGTTGAAAAGAGGCTTGAGCTGAAATTAAGAAGGAAAATGCTGGGAGGAGATCTCAGAAACAGAACATAATGAACTATATAAAAGATCTGATGTTTCAATGACATTTTTTCTTTCTTCAGTGCACAATGTTGGATTGGGCATTTTTCCAGTTAATTCTCCAGCCTTTTGAAACACGAGCTTTTAGCTAGAGTTTAACTTTCCTTTCCCAGTAGATGGCATTGTAGTCTATCCAGTAGTTAGTAAGAAGCTCTTCTAACCTGTAATATACACTGGTTCATTTTTCTGAGCTTTTTCTTCTTCCTCTCCCTCCTCTCTGTCTTCTTTCTCCGTCTTCGTCCTCTCCCCCATTTAATGCCATTTGAGTGTTCATAAATAAGAATCCTGTGTTTTGTGTTACATGTAATCCTGACAAAAATTGATGTCTTTAAAATATTGTTCAGTAATGTGAAATCAGTGTTCCAAATGGAAAAATATAGAAATATTAATGATATGCAGGTTAAATAAAGATGGACATTTTAAAAATATAAAATTCCATAAAATCTACCTCACATTTTACTAAATGCACTTTTGACCGTCAATTGCAGTACCTGTGGTATTTCTCTGTGTTTCTGTAGGAAGCTTTTCTGTTTTATTTCAGAGGTTTTGCTCATAAAATGTTGTCCATGACAATAACTCTTAAAGCTACTAATTAATTTGTGGCTAGTAATCATCCTGAAGTACTGTCAGAAAATGTACACTAAATTTAAACCAAGGGGAGTGGGGAAAGAGTATGTTTGAATTTTTTTAGTGTGTGTGTGTGTGTGTGTGTGTGTGTGTGTGTGTGTGTGTGTGTGTGTATTGATTTATTTAATATATATATATATATATATATATGACTCTTATTTGTTAAGGCATGAGAGAACCCCTACACATCCTTCCCCACTACACTTTGTGTTTGTTTGGAAGATGCACAAAACAGGCTGTGGGCTTCTGATGGGGTTGTATGTTCTCAGATTTGTATTTCTGCTTCTTATATTTGTGTTTGATTTTCATGGACTTCTTTTTAATACCTAAGGGAACCATTAATGCAGCCGTAATAACAGGAGATCTGATGGTCTCATGGTATTTCAGTTCCTGGCTGCTGAAAATATCTTGAGAACACCAGATCTCGCGTTATTTTGGCCCCATAAGTAGCTCTCTCAGGAATAAAAAAAAAACCCTTATGAAATATATACACAAATACTGAGATATTTGGGTTCCTGTGGAACTCAAATGCATAGTCCTGTTTTTCATCAGAGATACAAGTTAGCACCTTTTCTTACCTTCAAGCTTATATATCCCTATCATTCAATGAAATTACCATTTCCCCAAAACTGTAGTTAGAATATTGAGCTAAAATAGGAAACTTTTGTGAATTAGAAGAAAATTGTAGTTCTCCTCTATAGACAAAATGTTTGTTCCGATAACCCGTGATTTAGAAATACAATTGCTATATAGAATTTTTAAAAAATTATATCAAAGCTGGTTTTATTTTGTAGTTGTCTTCACTATTCCCATCTATGGTATAGGTAGTTGTTAATCATTAATCGAGTAAATGATTTTTTTTGTTAACTAAAACAAGATAACCTCCCCATATCTGGATTAAGTTTTCTTTAGTATCAAGTGGCTTAAAAATACCAAACTTGATTCCTTTTGAATTAACTGAGCTTTATTTTATTTTTTCAATATCACATATCACCATAGTAACCACTAGCTGTCAGTTCAGTTTCTGACATTTTTCTCATTTGGTAAGATTTCAGAATTGCCATCCTCCCTGCCAACATGTCATGAACAAGAAAAAAAAATTGCATGAAAAATCTAATGGGTGTCTGGTCTGATTGTCCTCACTCGTGGCAGGAAAGACAAAAACTGATGAATTGTGAAATGTATTCAGAGGGATTCAAGAAAAGCAAGTGTCTAGGACCCCCCCTCCCACTCGCCAGCACCTCCTCGTTTTCATCTTGTTATGCTTGATGCGCCATACATGCTTGCCCTGACACTTGGGTTTGTAGAAATTTAAGATTAACAGTTTTTACATTCACCCTGCTGATCCCCTCCCTTTTTTAAAGTCATCATTAAAAATAAAGTTAGCAGAGCTTATATTTAGCACTATTTCCCACTCCTATTGCTGACATTTCAGCACCTTCAGATTGGCTTCAAACATTTAAAATGTTATGATTGCAAACAGACAATTCTGTTTGTTTCTATATTTCTTTGTCCAGCTGAGGGTTTTGTACCTATTAGAGAGAAATCATTAAGCAGGCCTCATATGTAATAAAGAATAAAACGAGTGCTGGATAACTTACCAGGAGATTGTACTAGTAATGAGGAAAAGTACAGTAAATAGCAATACTGACTTTCTCCTTTCCTTCATCAGCTCAGTTTATTGATTGACTCACTAAAAATTAGGTAAACTATTTTAAAGAAAACTATCTCATTGTTTTTAGTTTGGAAAATATTTGCGTTCAGGAACAAACAGCTAGAAATGTGATCATTAGTACAATAGAGAGGACAAAGTAAAAGTCTGCTTTTGGCAAAACAAATATTAAACCGAGTAGGGACTATCTGGGAATGTAATATATATGTTTATATGTATATAAGATATATGTGCACAAATGCACATTGCATGTGCGTGTCACATTTGTGCGTGCATATATAATACATACAAATATAGAGAGCGTTTTGAGAGAGAGAGTGTAACTTAGATGTGTTTCCAGAGGTTTTGTTTTGGGCTAGATCAATCTTAGCACAGTATATTTTTTCCTTACTGCCTACAAATTCAGACTTGGCAGCAGGAACTCATTTCAGAAACATAAAACTGATTTGATAAGCAGCTGCAGTATTCAGTTCCTTTTTACTAACGGGTGGACAACCCCAGGATTTTGAGTGCAGAGCTCAGAACTGTTTCTGTTTCAAATTTCAGATGTTGTGGCTCAGTCTTTTATGAAACATGCACAAAATAACTGAAACAACACTAGAACGTTATAAACATTTGGGAACATTTTTTTAGGAATTTATATTTGTAAGTATATTTGCACACTGCATACATATATGTGTATCAGGAACAGAAATCTCTGAAGATATTTTTAATTTACAAGGATATATTTCTATTAAAAATTAAATCCAAACTACATTGTGGTATATTTTTCTCTAAATATAGGATTTTATTCTGCTAAGTTCATGTTTTGAATTTTTCTTACATGATTAAGAGGTGGTGTTCAAAATATTGTTCTGTGTGTTTGCATACGCCCTTACATGCTTCTGTATGTGCAGTTATATGTTATTTTATAGAAACACTCACACATCTGTGTGTATGTGTGAAGAATATATGAAAATTAGGTAGATTTCTTAATCATTTAACTTTAAAAAATAAAATTAAAAAGAGTTGAGGAACTGGTAGTACCTGTTCGCTTTCCTAATTTTATTCTGAGCAGATATCCCGGAGAAATACATTCAAAATTATTTCTCAGTTTCACTGTATGTTTCAGCCATGTATGTGGTAAAATATAAAATATTTTAAAACCTCTGCATGTTTTAGATCACAAAGCAAATAAACTGGAAAGATACAGGTTTTTTATTTAAAAGAAATTTTGAAAAGAAATGCTGTAAACAGGATAACCTATAATTTCTTCATGGTTTTATAAGATTTATAACAATAATCAGCAAAACATTGTAACATTGTTTGCACCTTGTGTGCCCTTAAGCCATGGGATCATTCAGTTAATTGTATAAATTCCATATATTATGGGAAATCATGATGTATCGTTTATATTCAGCTTGTCAGGTGTATAAATATTAAAATATATTAGCAAAAATGGCTGATTATCCCTCAAACATTTTGTGATCAATCTTATCTTTTTATGATTTTGGTGGGAGGGGGCACAAGACTAAATATTTTATGTTATTTGAAAATATTCTTTGAACAACCTAGATTTATTAATAACATTTTAAACATTTATAACTGCCTTAAAAATTCTGAATTTTGGTCCTCTTAACAGACCTATCCCAAGGTAAAGTTATTTTTGTATGCAAAATATATACTGTTGATAGAGATTTTACCATTTATCCAACATAGTATGTACAATTTATACACATTTCATCTTTATTTCTGTTTATAAAATATAGGTGATATTCACAAATGTAATCATAGGCATACAGACCTTGATGCAATAATAGTGAATGTTAATTTATGTGCAAGCATGCTTTATATTATTCCTGTACACACTTTGGTTTATTTAGTAATATTCAGAGATATACAGTTTATATGTATTTGCATATATATGTACATGCAGTAATTTTACTGAAAATGTATTTTTAATTTTATATGTACATATCTCTTTCTCTGTGTAAATATACTCCATACAGCATACTGCAGTGCTATCCCATAAAGCATGAATATGTAAAGACTGTATAAGGGAATATAAAGAAGACACAGAGATGCATATTTGTTGATACAAATATATCTGTTTAATGAATAAATAAATACAGAGTTGGACTGTGTCGCAAATGTATTTGGCAACTAGCCGTATCCAGTGAGTGCGCACAGTACGTTTAGAAGGGAGAGGAAATGTCAGAACAGGGTCTTGTAAATACATGCGGCTGGAAAGAATAAAATAAAAAATGATGACTAGCACTGACAGGCAGACTTGGGGTGTATGATATACTTTGTTCATTTGATTCTTAGAACTCAGTCGGGGGTTAAATTGGAATCCAGACATCAAAGAATTCTTTCACCAGACCCAAATTTTGTCCATATAATTTTTTTTCCTACAGTTGTCATAATTTTAGCTAATTTCACAGTGCAATAAATTTTTGCTGTTTGAAGTAGTTTTCTAAATGTACATATAATATATGGATGAAATATATTCTCATATATAATATGCAAACAATCTCACACATATATTCATACAGAATACTTACTATATGTGGTCATGTAAAACACCTATATTTGTGTGTTTGTATGTGCGTATGAACACATGTATAATGCACAAACATGATTCTAATTAGCCAAATGTAAGGGAGGAAAAAGCTAACTAGTTAAAATAGCAACACCTTTGTTTCTTTTTTGCTCCTGACTGTTGTGTCTAAAAATGCTTGAAGCATGTGGTGCTGCATATTTGGTGGGTTTGCAGATTTCTGTACGATTTTTATCTGAAGGTCAGGGCTGTGGAAATACATCAGGTTGCGATTTGGGATGTTTGCTGTTTGCCATTTAGCCTCACTTCTTTTTATCAGATTGCTTTGTAACATGGGCCTAATAAAACAGGGAGCTGTTAGAGAAAAAAATAAATATTGTTTTATTTTTATGCATTTTCTTAGCTGTGCAGTGCATGCAATTTTAATGATTTGTTTAACGTTATCCCTTTGTTATAGATTTGTTGACCTATGGCATTATGTTTAATGGCAGTTATTTATATTTTCACAGGAAATTTGCATATATACAATAAAAAATGAAATAAGTCTTTACATTTCTTCAGAAAAGGTATGCAAATAGGAAGGGAACGTTAGAAAGAAGCCACTGCAAATAACTTTTGCAGGTACATTCTAACTCAGTTTTAAAACACAAATCTCATTTTATATGATCAAGTTTTCTTCAGCAGAGATTTATTATGTGAAATTCTAAAAGCTTGCTTATAGTTGTCCATTGGCCCTATTTTCACTCTTTACCCATGTGTAAGGTTGGTTTAATTTGTCTGCAACACCCTGTACTAAACACAATACAATTAAACAAGATGTGGCTAACATATCACTGCATTAGTATTGTTTATGGAAGCCCCAGATGGCGAGAGAGGGCTTTTTTTATATTGTGAATGGCAGAGATTAAAGTCATTAAAGCTAACTGTCCAATTTCCATCACTTTATCATCCGGCATTCGGTCTGTATGTATGTAAGAGAAAAGGGTAATTTTCTGTCCATGAGAACTAGGGAAGGAGCTTCACTTTCTGCTTTTACCTTGAAGGGCTAGAAGAAAGGAGTCACTGGTAAATGAATAGCCTTTGGGCTGCACAGTTTGTCATGTTGACCATGGCTATTCAGAGAGGAGTGCGCAAGTAACCTTCATCCTTTCATGCCTGTTGACTTATTTGTAAATGATAGTTTTAATTTAAAACATTCAAAATAGTGTCAGTCTACAATTAAAAATTAAGGGAGTGAGTTAGTTTGTCAGCCAGTTAAAGACAGCTGCTCTTCAGCATCGTTGTTTACAGTCGGAACCTTTGGAGCAGTTCAGGGAGGCACAGTGGGACTGCAGGAATTCCAGGGCACATACTATGTCCCGTTAGTGTGGATGCTGACAGAATGGCTCCAACGGAAGCCCAGTCTGAACTGTTTCTGAGTGTACAGACATAGATAGTTCAGGTAGTTTTGAAATTGTTTGTTGCTTCCAGGCAGTTATTAACAGTTCCATTTGCACAAAGCCATCTCAGCTGTGGTCTCAGCACAAAATGCTTTGCTTATTACTGCCTCATGGCAAAAGCCAGTCCAATACAAGGAGTTTATTTTTTCCTTGAATTGGGGAAGAGGGAAAGAAAGCTCACCGCAATCTTTATGAAAACAGGCTTTTGTTGTTTTAATCTTTGTTAAAGATAAACATTTGCTTTCCATGTTGATATTTTTGTATTTTATTATTTTGTTACTCATTTATCTAACCATTAGCAAATTAAGGTATATTACTGCTTGGATGCATTAAAAGCAGCACCAAGGAGTTGCGGTCCTTGTGGCTATTTCGGGCAATGTCATAAGCACATTCTTTTTTTTTTTTATTGTCCTCCCAGGGAGCAGAATTTGAACTTAATATTCCATGAAATAAGCCATTGTAATCACGTTGGGTTAATAGAAGAAGTAAAATTGCCTCTCCTCTCACAAGACATTAGAGCAAGGCTGCATTATTAAAGTTTTCTTGCGGACAGGCGGTTTAAAATATATCCTCAGTGCCTGACGCAAGTCTTTTCAGTGGGGATGACAGCTTTTCAGATCTTAATAGGCTGTTCATTTCTGGCCTACGAGTTTTCAGCATTTCTTCTTTTCAAGCCAGGCTGTGACATGATGGCTAAAAACTGACATAAAGAAGTGCCATGTACTGTGAAAACCTTTATTCACTAAGTGGCTCCATGTAAATTGATGTCAATAAGCAAACAATTAGAACTTTAAAATTGTTGGTTTAAAATCCTTTTTCTTTTAATCATTTGACCTAAATTTATTTTTACTACTTTGGATCCATTGGTGAAGATAAACACTGACACAATGTTTAGCACATTAGAGTAGATCAGTTCTTTATAATAAATAGGTGGAAGAATGATTTTGTCGAAGTGATTTTGTTGTTAGAAGTTTGGCTTTTTTTCTTCAAACCAAATTTCACACTATGCTAGATTCTGGTGAAAGGAGAAGGAAGAGGCAATTTTTTTGTCTGTGCTCT
The DNA here is from genome assembly GCF_049634645.1 of Pelodiscus sinensis. NCBI lineage: Eukaryota > Metazoa > Chordata > Testudines > Trionychidae > Pelodiscus > Pelodiscus sinensis. The sequence continues at coordinate 1,144,778 of NC_134722.1, read as the reverse complement.
GGCTCTCATCCCATGCCACACAGCACTCTCCAAGGTTTAGAAATATACAGTGTTAACAGCAGTGATAGCTCACTGATCCTGTGACTGAGCTAATTTAGATAGGTGTGGTTTTGTTGTCCACTAGGAGCCATAAGAAGCTCAGGAAACTCCTTTGACTTTCACCTCTTCTTTTGCACATTTTGTGTGTCATAGTGTCTTGCAATATGTTGCCTGAAGATGATTTTACTGGAATTATTTGCGCAAAATGGACTTTTTGTGTCATTAATTGTTACAACATATCTGAAAACCTAGTGCTTTGCATGCTCCTGAGCTGCATGCAAGAATTCGCAGAAGAGCTTTTTGTGCCTTTATTTTAATTTCTCCCTTTCTTCCCCCCATTTTCTCTTTTGTTCCTCTCTCTGCATCTTGCCTTCCTCTGAACAAGGAAATGAATAGCCTGCTCTGATGGCTCCATGGCTCCAAAGGGTGGCTGCAGGCAGGGCTTTGTAAGCGGTGTAGCTTAGTCTCCTTGAGACCAAATGTGTCACTTTCACAACTGGCCCAATGCCCACTGGTCTAGAGGGAAGGTCCTTTGGAGTCTTCTGCATTAATAAGCTAATTCTTCATTTGGTCTTAGTGGGCTCTCTAAGGTGGGAAGTCTTTCGCACCAGGTGCAGATAGCATATCAGGTATAGTAGCGATTTTTCAAAAACTTGCCAGTGGCTTAAGGTAATTAAATAATATTATCTTAGTGCTTCCAGTATTCTGGTCGTTCTTTCTGTTGGGCAATATGAAGGAGTGTATTGGTGAGACTGCGTCTGTTTTTCTAATTCCTTCAGTCTTCCCTCATAGCTCATGTTCTCTAGACCTTCAATCATTTTTGTTGCTCCTCTCTGGACCTTCTCCAAGGACTCTGTGACAAAAGAAGAGGAGTGGAGCAAGCCTGAACCATCCATCCTAGCTTCCCCCATGCTTCCCCTTCACTTCTGCAAGGGAGGCTTCCGTGCTATTCCAAAATGGGGCACATTGCTGCAGTGGAGATATCACTGTAGAGCCCTGGGGCCCCAGTTCATGGGATGCCTAGGGCCTTGGAATGCCTTCATCTATCCTTGTCAAATTCCAAATTTTGCCATGGCACAACGGAGAGAAGAGGGCCTGGGGTGTAGGAGGAAAGTAGGTATAAGTGTGACTTTGTGTGCAGGGGAAGCTGCCATAGTATTACACTATTTGTGGTGTACAGGAAGAACTTCAGATATGCAGCTCAGAAAAGAGGTGGTTGAGATGAGAGAGGTACTTAGGTGAACTGACTGGACCATATGAAAGTGGAGAGTAGATATAGTGGAACTCTGCTCCTCCGTCATGTTCCTCCCTTCTCCGGCATGCCCCTTTGACAGAGGTGGTGGGCAGCTCTCTCTAGACCTGGCCATATCAGCTTTTCCTCAGCAAACAGTATCCCTGCATCCTGTGGGTTCCCTGCTGGCCATTTATGGTCAAATTCTGGCCAAGGAGCAAAGCAGCAGCATCTTATTGGAGAGCTTGTTTCTGCCCCAAAGGTTTTGCAACACTCTTTCTCCACCAGGAGGATATGTATCCCGAGGGGGGGAGGGGCACACAGATCTCCCACAGGGGTTACATCTGCTCATCTGGGCAGTTGCTAAGTTTTACAACAGGCTACATTAAAAGAACTAGCAGAGTCAGTACAAACTAAAATTTCATGCAGACAATTACTTGTTTATATGGCTCTATATACAATACACTGAATTCGAAGTATAATATTTATTTTCCAATCGATTTATTTTGTATTTCTATGGCAAAAGTGAGAAGGTAAGCAATTTTTTCAGCAACAGTATGCTGGGACACTTCTGTGTTTCTGTGTCTGATTTTATTAGTAAGTAGTTTTTAAGTGAGGTGAAACTTGAGGGTATGCAAAGTACATCAGATTTCTGAAAGTGGTACAGTGGTCTGGAAAGGTTGAGAACTAATGCTTTATAAAATACACCCATATGTAGTCTATAATAAATCTTTTGTTCCCACTGTCCTGAAAATCAGCTCTCCTTTTTAAGGATAGATTTTTTTATTAGGATACCAGTAGCTCTTCCAGTGTTGTAGTACACATATAGGTATTGGGGTTGGAATATCTTTGGCACTGGCAAATCTTGCAAAATGGAAATTATTTTATGATGTATGCAGCGAAACTAACTAACCTTACTCTACTTGCAATGGATTTTGCTTGCAAACTGTTGCAGCAATTAGTTGTTTTTCACACTGAGATTTCATCTGAAAATAAATGTACAGTGCAGTCCCCACTACTACTTAGCATAGGAAATACAGTACCTCGTGTCCTTTTATCTTTTATTTCTTCAACAGCTATCATAAAAGTATTGTCTTCTTTAAATATCAATTTTTTGTGTCCACAAAGGAGAAATCCTTCTACTCAAGTGCACTTACTAAGATCATGCAGTGTACATGCCACCAAGTAGTATTAGTGGAAAGTCATTCAATATTAATTATTGGGGAAAGGCTTATTAGTTCTAAAAGGTAACATATTATGCCAAGGATATTGTATGAAGAGGACTGTAAAAATCAGAGTAATACTGATAGTGGAGAGGAACCAGATTGGTGCTTACAATGACAGTAACACCTAATACATACCTAGCATCTGTCACCAGAGGATTTCATGGTATTTTACAAACATTAATGAATTAATCCTCACACAGCCTTTATAGTTCAGTTTCTTATTCCCCTTTTGCAAAGAAATGGGGAAACAGAGGCTCAGAGATGAAATGATTTGCCTCTGATCTCAAAGAAAGTCCATGGAAGAGCCAGGAATAGAACCCAGAATTAAGCTCATGGCAATTTTGAGGATTTAGGGCTCCACTCATAGATTTTGTTGATGGAAGGTCCGGTGATTAAGGGACTAGTCTGGTAGTCAGATGAACTGGGTTGAGTTCCTGGCTCTGTCATCAACTTTCTGCATGTGCAAGAGCCAGTTTTTACATATCTCTCTGCCTAGCTCCTTCTGTGTAACCTGGGGTAATACAAGATGTCTCCTCCCAACCTTTCTCTGTCTTGCTGTTTAGGTTGTGAGCTCTGAGGCAGGGACAAAGAGTTGTCTCTTGCAATGTGTATGTACAGTGTGTAGCACAAAAGGGCACCGTCTGGGTTAGTGGCCTCTGGGAGCTACTCAAATATAAAGAATAAATTCTGTTAGTAACAAGAAGTGCTGAAGTCCAAGTACTGAAAGATAAGGAAATAATTTGGAGTATGGTTAAAACCCATTTGCTGTCTAGACACCATTCCCGTTGATTTAGCTGTGGTTTGTTGGTGCAAATACAGGGTATTGTGCATCATGAATCCTAAAATATATATAACCTAAAATCCCGTGCTACACAGTATTACAAACACATTGGCTACATCTACACTATGAGTTTTCTCGGCAAAAAATATGCAAATGAGGGTTTTTGCGCAACCCCCCCGTCCACACTGCTTGTTTTTGTGCAAAAAACCCAGCACAAAACCAGATTGACAGAAAATATGCAAATGAGATTACAACTCATGCAAATGAGTTCCTTATTTGGATTTTTTTTGCAGAGAAAACTCGTAATGTAGGTGTAGCCATTGTATAAAGTGTGTTTGCAATACTGTGTAATATTTTAGGATTTTAGTATGGGATTTTAGGTAACATACATTGGTCCCTTGGTCCTAATGATGTCAATGACAAATCTCTGATTCATTAGGACCTAGATTTCACCCTTTGTTATAGGATTAAAAGTATTAGCTGCTTGCTATTTCTCTCTATATTAACAGCGTTTAAGCTTCCCAAGTCCTTCTGTATGTTTGAAACAATATGACAAATAGGAATATTTCAATAAAGGAACATGGTAGAAAATAGGCAGCTTCTGAAAGGAGATTAAAAAAAGGAAAAGAAAAGGCTGTGGGTATGGCTGTCTGTTTAGAGAATGTACATGATAAATGGTACCCAGCAATTGCACCCAAGTTAGAGCGCATGAATAAGAAGAAAAATGGTAAATATTGATGACAGAAGATGGCAGCTGAACTTGATATTCCGGAGATCAGGATAGTTTGTTAATACTCACTCCCAGGGAAAACCATGAAATAATTCTGTTCATGAATTACCCTATTCCAAGTTTTCAGTTACTGCTCTCACTGGGATGATATGGAAGGTACATAAAGCAGACCCCAGAGCTGTTCAGGATCTGTATTTTTTTTTTAAACAAAGATATTAGTGAGATTTCCTATAAAGACCATAATGGGTCCATGTGAATTGTATTATTAGACAAGAGGTCTTTTACTCTTCATGTGATACATTAGTATTAGAAACACATGTTGCAGGCCAAGGTAATTTTCTTTACAGACAATGAAGTGTATGATTAGTTTTAACAAATTTTCTGTTCTTAAACAGTTTACCACTCTCCACAAATGCATGGCCTAGAAAGAACATAACTAATATTAAAATAAATCAGAAACTTCAAAAAAGATTTTGAAAGTTTGTAGAACTAAAGCAGCAATAGGCACCTTAGAAATGCCCAGAGAATATTTATTTTGTTCAGAAATTATTATACTTTTGGGGAAGTTTTTGGTAATAGTCAAAACATAATTTGAAAACAAATCTATCATTTGTGATAATTTTCAGTAATTTGATAATTTCTCAAGATTTTTTAATTAACAAAAATATTGTTGTTTTGTCTTTTCACTTGAAGTGGTGGACAATTAGGCAACAATATAGTTTTCAAGGATCGTCCAAATGTGTGTGTAGTTTGCAGTATTTTCCAGTGACCAAGGCAGTGTTTTTAAATAAAAATGAAAACTTACATATCCTTCACTGTCAGACTCTGTTTAGACCATGCCACAAACAACACTTTGCTTTTTCTTTTAAATTATCTGTTATCACCTTTTGCAGTTTGTCCATAGGATGAGAGAAGCAAGATATAAATATAATGGGATGTTTTAATTTTAGAGCCATTTCTGCCTGCTAACAAATAAATATTAGCCTTAAATGGTTGCAAGGGAGCTGCTCCTCTTTTGGTTTGTTTGATCACTGTTCTTATGTCAGACTTCAGTTACTTTTCAAAAGATTCATTTTCCATTTTTAAAGCTTTGGGTTTTGTTCACTGCCATTTTTATATTTCTCTTTTCTCATTCTGTACTGTCTTGTGCATGAATGGTTTAACATGATATTTACTCTAGACTTGCTTGTTCCATAGCAAAAATGCTGGTTCCCCAAAGCTTGTTGCCCATATTGAAGGTAGTCAGGCCAAAAGCTGTCAGACTGTAGGAATTCTCTTTCTTGTTCCACTGGGACTCTACCTGACTCCCCCCCAAGCAGGAATATGTTATTGCAGGGAGATCCTGGCTTTTGGTTGAAGTGACCCTCACATCACCTGGGTTGCCATTTTCTTCCTTGTTGTTTGCACCTGCCTCCCATTCTTGGGCTAATACTGACTAACAAACACCACTTGCTCAGAACTGCTTGTCAGAGACTGGATCAGTGCAACCTTTTCCTTCTTGGTGGCTGAAAGGAACACATTTCCACTGCTTGTTTCTCTTTGGAGACACTCCTTAAAATAGAGCTGTACAAGTGCCCCCAGCTCCAGTTGCCCTGTAGCATGGTAAGTACTGTTCTGCTCAGCTTCATCATTTTTTATGGACAACCTAGTTGAGTGCAATGAAACAAAATGCAAGAAAACAAGAGCTAGAAGCAAATGCAACTGAGGAATTAATGTTGCATCCAGCTAAGATAGCTTTGCAAGGCATAGCCAGAATACTGGGCTGTTCTTTATCCCTCCACCCCCACCTTCTTGGTTTTTATATGTATGTTCACCCCCCCTCCCCGCCCCCTTCACCATATTGCATTGCATTTAGAAGCTTGGGTTGTGGCATATTATATTACTCTTCTGTTTCCTAAAATTGCTTTAAAACCATTTGTTTATTGTTTTGTATATTACTTGATTCAAAATTCTTACATTGCACACAAGAAAAAGTCAAATAAGTCCTTTTATAGCATTCCTTCTGAAAGCAAAAACCCAGCTATTCAAAGTGAGAGAGAACGTACTACAAAGTATTTATAATGGTACAACACCACCATGCAGATGGCGAAATTGCAGTACGATGCAATTTAAGAAGCATAATTATTTCCTTTTATAACTGCAGTGTTGTTTTTAATGCAAAAGAACATGGCCGGGGTCCCTTTTGTGCATAGAATTCCTGTTTTGATCCGGCCATCTAAACCACCAAACCGAGAACAACAGACTGGCGTGAGAAATTGACCACCAGACTAGCTTATCCATGTGTTGCTTATGAAATGCTTCCAGGCGTCTTTGGTGTGGCATTGGACTCTATTTTTCTAATTTTTAATCGTGTTATCTGAGCACTATAGCGACACACTGGCCTTGTATCTGTTTGGCCAGTACAGTATGAAAGCATACACAGCAGTATATAATGCAAGGGGACAGACATTGTTGGGCTACCTACTCCTCCTCTGAACATATTTTATTCCTGTATTATTGTATCAAAAATGAGTTTTAATACAATACCACAGGAAACTAAGGGCCCTATTCAGAGATTACTCACACCCCATGGAAGGGTGCTTTTCATGTACTGGAAGTCTGATAGAAAAAACCAGCCCTACATGACTCTCCTGTATACTGTAACTTACACAAAAATGGGTAGTTCTTGAGGTTTCCTGTATTAGTATCTGCTCCTTTGACATGCCTGGCACAAGCCCAACAGGATCTCATTGTGGCATTTTTATTAAGAAAGGGGACTTGGATTCTTTTTTCTCCGTCAGCTGCTGAAATAGGAAGGTTTTAAGAACAAAGGGAAAACTTGTGCCAAGGAGAGACACAAGCGGATTATCGCTTCCTAAAGAAGGGGGATGTCCCACACGCCAAAAGACTTTCCATCCTAATGAGCAGACAGGTTTTCAGAGGCTGGTAAATATATTGAGAGAAGTACATTTGGGTGCCATCTTTACTCATTTATTCTTCAAATTGTAATGCTGCACATTTTGGGTTTCAGTATATTGCATTTTAAAACTAATGATGCATTCATTCTCCGAGCAAATCTTATTTCTAAGCCCTAATTTAATAGAATTAAACTCTAAGCTGAATTGGCTTTATGAGATAAAACTCTGAAGTTGATAACTGCATTTAGGAATAGTTCAGGTATTGAGTTTCTAATTTGCTTCCTGAGCATGGAAATCCCTCAGATAGTCAATATTGACGACCTTTAATTGGTAGGATAGGTTCTTGTGGGTTTTCTCTCATCTGCTGAAGGGGTAGGCACTACACAAAAGACGGTGATTCCATAGCAGCAAAGGGTCAGACTCTTCCTGGCTGGTCACAGTTTTTCAGGTTTAAATTCTGAAACATTTTACGCCTGGCAACAGTTTCCAACCTGTTGACCACAGCAATAGCCTGTATCAGTAATAACATTTTCCATCTGCAGCAAGACGGCTAGCTAGTGACATCTGCTTGCTTCGAAATCCAACTGTGATGCAGCACCGGTGTGGAGTTCTAATTATCCCAGGTTTGATCCTTGAATAAATGCAGCCCTTGAGCCCATCATGTCACATGGTTTGATTCAGAAAGATGAATTCTTAAAAATGCATCAGAAATGCCTGACAGAACGAGCTGAGGTTCTGGGGGGAAAGGGGGAAGGGTCTCACAGAGCTGGGTGATGGGCAAAAAAATGGCAGATGCAGTTTAACGTAGATAAGCTTGAAGTACATTGGAAAGCAGAATCCCAACAGTACCCACAGAATGATGGTGCCTAAGGCTATGTCTACACTGCAGGGAAAAGTTGGAAAAAGATTTGCAAATTGTGGTTCGCAATTTGCGTTTCTTCCGAATGAGGCATTTCTGACAATTGGCCCGTCTACACAGGGTCAAATGTCGGGGAAAAAAGCCTGTTTTGGATCAGCCCTTCTTCCTCGTAGAACAAGCTTTACAGGGATGCTGAAAAAACGTGTTTGCTTTTCTGAAATTTTTTTTGGAAAAGCAGACGTGTTCCTTGGATGCGGCAGAGCTTTTCTGGGATACCTCTGGTATCCCGGAAAAACTCTGCAGTGTAGACATGGCCTAAGTTAGCTGTTAGCCCTCTAGAAAGAGATCTGGGTACCATGAAAATGTCTGCTCCATGAGCAGTGGTGGTCAAAAAAGTGAGCAATGCTAGGAACAATCAGAGAAAAAGGATAAATAACAACATAGTCCATATCATGCTGCCATTATATGAAAGCATGGGCCACCAGAACTGCGTGCAGCATTCAGTGAGTGGGCACACCAATCTCACAAAGATTTGTTAGAATTGGAAAAGGATAGAAATGGACAACAAAAATGGCTAGGGGCCTGGCGCAGTTTCTATCCCATGAGGGATTAAAAGGGCAGGGGCAGTTCAGCTTGGAAAGGAGACGACTAAGAGGATACGGTAGAGGTCTGTGGAATCACGACTGGTGCGGAGGAAGTGACTAGGGCAGTGGTTTCCAACCTTTTTGATACCAGGGACTGGCAAACCCAGTCACAAACTTTTGGTGGTCTGGCAATATTTGCATATTCATTATTTGCATAATGAATATACAAATGTACAAATAAAATGTTACCAGTCTGCCAAAATCCCCAGCTTCCAGAGCCAGCCACTGACCCCCTTAGAGCTCCCCACCAGAGCCTCCAGTGCCAGCCTCCTGTTTCCAGAGCCCCAAGAGCCTTCTCCCAGTGCCAGTCTCTAGTCCCCAATATTAGCCCCATCCTCAGAGCCCCCCAATGCCAGCCCCCCCTCTTAGAGCCCTCCATGCCTAGAGCCCTCCAGCACTAACCCTGCTCCCCTCACCTACCCCTGTGCTGCGGCCCAGCCACCGGCTGAGCACAGCTGTGCTAAGGCTGCTGGGCCGGGTTCTGTGTAGGGCTGCCGGGTGTCTGGTTTTGAACTGGACAGTCCAGTATTGGAGCTTTCTGTCCGGGAAACAAATTGAGACAATAAAACTGTCTGGAGTGTTCTAAGATGGAATGTCGATTGGGGTGGAATGGCAAGTGTGTCCGGGATTTTTGTTGAAACCATCTGGCCACCCTAGATCCGTGCGGCCCTCGTGCCATGCAGCCAAGTGTTCTTCCATGGCCAGCAAGAGCCCCCACCCCTGCCCTGCCAGGCTTGTGACATCCCAGCCCCTGCCACATGCACAGGATTGGTGCTGTCTGCGGCACAGGCGACGGGCAAGTGCATGTTTCTTGTGGTTCGAGAGTTTCTCCTCAGTTGGGGCCTAGAGGTACAGGGAGGCCTAGGGTCACCCACCCCATGCACGTCTTGGGCTTGCGGCACCCACCTGACAGCTGGGCAGTACTAGCCCCCGTGACACCCGTTGGTTTGAGTCAGGGAGCCCGGCTCCTGCCACATAATTCTGACTAATGCTGCAGGCTGCGGTGTCCCAAGATGTTGGGAAACAGCCAGACACATGGTGCAGGCCGGAGTTGGCAGAGGAGACCCCATGGGGGAAGCCGGTCCCTGCCAGAGGACAGGCAGAAATCGTGGACACCCAGTACAGCTCTTCAGGGCCTCTAGCCTGAGCCTCCTTCGGACACTCTTGGCCATGAAGCATCCACTCTCTGGTCCCAAATGCGCCGCCTGCCACACAACTCCGCCGGCAGGGCCACATGGCTACCACTGGGGTTGGAGCTGTGGCCGTGGTGTGGCTGCCCCACTAGGGCCAGCTTCACCACAGCGCGGCTCCAGCCACAGCACACGGGGGCAGTCCGCATCGCCATTCACCATGGGAGGAGAATTTTCAGTGTGTGCACAGGCATGCATCTTATAGAGAAAGGTGCTCCTTTGTGGGCGGGACTCAGTAGCAGCTGGGGGCGTGGCCTGGCAGAGTGTCACGACCTGCCACCAGTCCGCAGACCAGTGATTGGGAACCGCTGGACTTGGGAAGCGTTATTTACTCTTTCCCACAGCACAGCCAGCCTGTGGAACTCCTTGCCAGGGCACGTTGTGGTGCCAAGAAGTGTAACCATGTTTGAAAAGGGGGTTAGCCTATGGAGCTTACAGCAGCGCTGTTAGTACAGATACTACAAGCTGATGGGAGAGAGCTACACTGCTCACGGGGGCCTGAGTAATTATGTGAGTGGCAGAAGCTTTCCTGCTACTATAGTGCTGTCCAGACAGGCACGTAGGTTGGGGTGCCTTATTCACACCTCTGAGTGATGTCAGTTGAACTGAAGTCAGTGGTACTGTGTACAGAGCCATGGCTAAGTTCATGGAGGATAGATCCATCAATGGCCAGGAATTCAACTGGGATCCAGGATGGCCAGGAATTCAACCTTGTGTTCTGGGTACAGGCTGTCCTCATTATAAGTCCAAGGTACATTCCAAAAAACTTGGACTTATAGCGAAACAATTTAAAGCAGGGAATTTTTTTCCCATGGCTGACTTCCATTTGCTCAAATTGCGGGGGGGGGGGGGGGGGGAGAGGTTGTGCAACTAAAGATCAGGGCACGGTCAGACTTACAACACATCAATTCCTACAAGCGTCAGTGACGTTAGTGTGGAACGGATGTATCCGGGGTGACTTTCACCCTGCGTCTTTGAGCTTCAGATTGCTGGGAGTAGATGGCAAGACATGGAGCACCTGATAATTAGCCTGTTCTGTTCGTTCCCTGAGAAGGGTCTTACTTTGGTCCCTGTCAGGGACATGATGCTGGGCTAGATGGACCCTGGGTCTGACCCAGCATGGCCATTCATAAGTGCTCATGCAGATCTTTAGTTCGATCACAGGTATTTGAACAGGGGAACAGCGTTCCAGGGCACATAGAAATCAAGTGATGCAGTGGTGATTTCAGGACGCGGAATCTCCTGTAGATTTATCACTTTCTAGAACAGAAGCCCTGTCATTTGCAATGGTGGAAGGGCTCTCTGCAAACTATTTACTGCAAACCCTGAGAAAGCAAATGGACGTTGTACCGAAGTTCATCTAAATTTCTTAAATTTGGGATGTGTAACTCATTAAAAATGTTTTTCTTCTCGTTATGCTTATACCACTACTCTTTCCCCCAAGTAGAATGAGGCATTTTCATAAGCAGCTGGTGTATTATTTAATAGATGTGGAATTTTACCAGTACCTGAGAGCAATTTGATTTAACTTTGATATTCAGATGTAAACCAGGTTTTAATTCTGCTCTTTTGAAGTATATAGAAAATAGAACCAGAAATGCCAGCTGCATGGGAAGCTTTTACTGTTAGTATTGCAGGTCAGTTTTTCTTTTTGTTTTGTTTTTTGTTTTCTGTTCCAAAATTCTTTATTGTACAGATGAAACTTTCAGTTCATTGTTGTTATTTAATAACTCTACGTTAGGAGGCTGAGCTCCTAAGGGTTCTGTTCCACCAAACAATCTTTCTGTGCCTTTTTTCTCCTACAGAAGACTAGATTTTCACAAGGACTTGCAGGCAAATTAATCTGTAAGCGTGTGCCAACATTCACACATGCCTCTATGAACATGGGATTATCTCCATCTAGGGGAATAGTTATGCCTGTTGTTTGAAGCCACTGGCGGTTTTGTTGTGAAAATGTACATGCAAAATTGCTCTGCAAGATGCTGTATACCAGAGAGGGGAACCTCAGGCCTGGGGGCTGGATGTGGCCTGTGGCTTGCCTGGATCCAGCCCCCAAGACTCAAGCCCCCCCCCCCCCCCCCAGTATTGGGGAGCCCGTGGTTGTGCTTCAGCCCCACCTGAGGCTGGAGCAAACAACATCGACTTGCCTGCCCGCTCCCCAGGCTTTGGTGTGCTAGGGGAGGGTCTTTCTCTTGAGCCTTATAGAATCATAGAACCATAGAGCTAGAAGAGACCTCAGAAGGTCATCAAGTCCAGCCCCCTGCTCTAGGCAGGACCAATCCCAACTAAATCAACCCAGCCAGGGCTTTGTCAAGCCGAGACTTAAACACCTCTAGGGATGGAGACTCCACTACTTCCCTAGGTAACCCATTCCAGTGCTTCCCCACCCACCTAGTGAAATAGTTTTTCCTAATAGCCAACCTGGACCTCTCCCACCACAACTTGAGACCATTGCTCCTCGTTCTGCCATCTGTCACTACTGAGAACAGCCTCTCACCATCCTCTTTGGAACTTCCCTTCAGGAAGTTGAAGGCTGCTATCAAATCCCCCCTCACTCTTCGCTTCTGCAGACTAAACAGACCCAAGTCCCTAAGCCTCTCCTCATAGGCCACCTCAGTGAGAGCTTGTTTTCAGGTCTTTTGCTTCTCACTTATGTGGCCCCCAACTGGTTTTTCTGTGGGTCAGCAGTCCCCAACCCGAAAAAGGTGCCCACCCCTGCTACCTACAAATGTATTCGTTTGACATGGCAGTGCTTGTGAATCCAAACACTGGTGTTGGAAACCAGTTTAGGCCACTCCATGGTATCTCAGCTAACTAGAAAAATCCATCGTTGAAGTTGGGGGAATACATTTGGTTCAGGTACCTCCCAGCTTAAGTATTTCCATTCCAAGGCCTAGCACTTGGTCTGTCCGTACATCTGGGTGATAGGGGCCCACCACTGGATTCAGCTCCAGAATGTCCTGTCCCCCACAGCAGCACATGAGGATCAGAGAGCCCTTATCTTTGTACTTCCTTCCATGAGATTTGCTGCTTTATTTTCCATTATTCACTTTTTTTCTTTACTTAGTTGCCTTCGACTCTGTAAGCTCCAGCATGGAGATGATAGGTGGCACCCACAGGGCAGCAGTAAAGCCAGGGAAAGGCAGAAAGGGTGTGATGGGGTACACTCTGGAGTGAGGGTAAATCCAGAAGTGATCAGCAGAGCTCCTGGAGAGACAGCTCTTGGGGGGCTGTTTCTCCCCCATCGTTGAAAGTACCAGTGCTAGTGGCCGGTGGGAGAGGACGAGGGGACGGCGTCTCCCTCTCTGCGGAGAAAGAATTCAGTCTGTGTTCTATCCAGGGAGGAGCTGCACGAGAGGCACAAGCCAAGCAGCAGCAGAGAGATGGAGGTAAATGTTACTGTTGCCTTCAGTCAGGAATGCCTGACACCCACTCGTCAAACCGCAGCATCAAGGCTGCCTGAGGGGCTAAGTGATACACGGCGTTGGGTCCCAGAGAGGGTTTCTCCAAACAGTCATGTCTTAGGTTATAATATTAATTGGTTGGGCCCCTAGAGCTCATGCAACGGCCTCTTCTTATGGTTTAAGATCTAAATTAATAACTAGAACAGCCTGAGTTATGGCTGATATGCCCACATTTGCATCAGAGGAGTAAGACGGGCAGCAAGAAGCTAGCATGAACTTCAGCAGCACTTGTCTTTTAAGCCACAGACTCTCTTGGCAGAGCAAAACCAGCAAGGAAAATCTACCCTAATTTCCATTATTTAACAAAAAAAAAAAAAACCCCAACAAAAAAGCCAACCTGCTAGTCAATAGAGAGCCCGCTCGGGTGGCCATTCAGCCCCGTGTATTTGATCCTCAGCCAAATATGCCTTTTCTCCATAGAAACCCTCGGCCTGCTCGTGTGTTCCATTCGTCCTTTGCACAGCTTTGGAATTCACTCTGAAATGCAGAAAAGAGTTCAGTAGGACACAAAGAGGGTCAGCCAGAGGGATTATCAAACAGCCATAGGAAAAGCTGGAGCACACCTTACAAATACAGGAGACCCTAAAAAATCCCTTTCCAGGACCATCCACATCCCTGAGCACAGTGCATTGTTCACGATGTAGTGACTCTGGCATTGCATCAGTGAGGATTACAGAGCTAAAAGGCCTGTTTTCATTCTCTAGTGTTATGGCATAGCAGCCCGGCTTGGCTCCTCTCTGTGCTGAGGAGGTGTGCGTAAGCGCCGGCGTAGATCTGCAAGGCCGCTGTTAGGAACAGAATGCGCATTTTGACAAAGCCCTGTAAAACAGACAAAGTCCCCTGTAGATGCAGTCCTGGAGTCTGCTGGCCCACAAGTGCTGCACCAACCTTAAAGATATCGTTTCATCTTCTGTGGTTCTCACCCCTTGCTTTCTTTCTGCCACTTTATTCTCCAGCTTTTGGAGATCTCCCTCCCAGCTGTACTGGACCAGAAAACCTGTATTTGAAGGAGAAAAGAAAAAGCCCCTGTCTGGTCATTTCATTTCTTTCAGACAGCTTCTCCTCTGATCCAGGCACACCCTCGTCTTCTCTGGAGTTAAATCGTCCTTTCTGTCACATTCATCACGTCTTTGTTTGTTTGGTATCTCCCATTTGCTATTTTACGCCTTTCATTTTGTTATTAAGGGTGTTTTCAAGTACAGCACCTGGTGAAGGGGGCCTCACTCTGATAAAAAGAATTCTGGTACCCAACCCAGTGTCTTATGCGATCTCTTCCTTTATTGGATGGCATTCTTCAGAGGCCTCTTGCGAAGGCCTCCCAGGAAAGTGGTGAACAAAAGCTGGTAAAAAAAGAAAAGCGATTGGGGAAAAAAATGAGCCACATTTGGTTACAGTGAGACTGACCCTAGCGCTGCCATGTACCATGGAAGAACTACCTGAGCTGCTAAATAAATAAGGGTATGTCTTCACTACAATGTTAGTTCGAAATAACGGACGTTAGTTCGAACTAACATTCATAGGCGCTACACTAGCGCTCCGCTAGTTCGAATTTGAATCGATCTAGTGGAGCGCTTAGTTCGAACTAGGAAAACCTCATTTTACGAGGCTTAAGCCTAGTTCGAACTTACTAGTTCCAATTAAGGGGTGTGTAGCCCCTTAATTCGAACTAGTGGGAGGCTAGCCCTCCCCAGCGTTCCCTGGTGGCCACTCTGGCCAACACCAGGGAAACTCTATGCCCCCCTCCCGGCCCTGGACCCCTTAAAGGGGCACGGGCTGGCTACGGTGCCCGTGCCAGGTGCAAGCCTGCCAGCACCCAGCCAGCAGACCCTGCACCTGGCACGGCACAGAGCCACCCACCTGATGTCCCCCAGCCCACCCCCTCTTCCCGGGACCAGGCTGGAGGCTCCCGGGAGCTTGCCCTGGACCGCAAGAGGTGGGCACCTTCCTGGGCTAGTGCAGACATCGTGGACCTTGTCCACGATCTCCGCACTAGGCACAGGAAAGTGGCCGTCTAGGGCAGGAGAGCTGCCAACCTGGCCACCCAGGAGCAGGTGTGCATGAAAATCAAGGGGGTCTACTGAGACCCCCCCGACCCTGAGCCCTGAGCTTACAATGGCCGTCCTGGGTGAGACCAAAGGTCCATCTAGCCCAGTAGCCTGTCTGCTGACAGTGGCCAACCCTAGGGACCCTGGAGGGGATGGACCGAAGACAGTGACCAAGCCATTTGTCTCGTGCCATCCCTCTCCAGCCTTCCACAAACTTTGGGCAGGGACACCACTCCTACCCTCTGGCTATAGACTACTCCATGGACCCAACCTCCATGACTTGATCTCACTTCCCTTTCAACTCTGTTCTAGTTGTAGCCTTCACAGCCTCCTGCAGCAAGGAGTTCCGCAGGTTAACTATTTGCTTGGTCAAGAACAACTTTCTCTTACTAGTTTGAAGCCTGCTACCCATTCCTTTCCTTTGGTGTCCTCTAGTCCTTCTTTATGGGAATCAGGAAGAACTTTTCTGAATGCACCCTCTCCACCCAACCCCTGCTTTTAGAGACCTCTATCCTGTCACCCCTCCGTCTCCTCTTGTCTAAGTTGAACAGTCCCAGTCTCTGTAGCCTCTCTTCATCTGGGACCTGTTCCCAACCCCTGATCATGTTAGTTGCCCTCCCCTCTCCCAGCCTTTCTCTTCCCCTCTCCCACCTCCTTTTCCCAGTCTCCCCCAGTTTTATTCAATAAAGACAGAGTCAATGTTGGAAGAAACGTTATCTTTATTTTGTACATCAATAAGAAGGGGGGCTAGGGAAGGGTAAGTGGAAGGAGGTGAGGGAGGAATGGGGTACGAGCCCCCGATGGGGAGGACTGGGCTGGCTCTGCGGGCTTCTGGGGGTGGAAGCTCTCCTACAGCCCCCCGATTGCCTCCTCTCCCCAGATGGCAGCCTGCGGCAAGTGCAGCTGGGCTGATGGCCGAGTGGTGTGATGTGCCCAGTGTGGGTACTCCGGGCAATCCAAGCCAGGACTGGTTTTCAAGCGGGGCACCCCTTAGAACTGTGTGTCCGGGGTGGGGGTCGGGACCCTTTAAGCGCAGCCCTCGGCTAGCCTGAGACAGCATCTCCACGCTCTAAGTCCTCCTCTGATGCCCTGCCGGCACTGCTTCCGGCCATCCTTAAGCCCTGTTCAGAGTCCACTCTATGTGGACTTGCTAGTTCGAATTAGCAAAACGCTAATTCGAACTAGTTTTTAGTTCTAGACGCGTTAGTGCGAATTAGCTTAGTTCGAATTAACTAATTCCAACTAAGTTAGTTCGAACTAGCGCTGTAGTGTAGACATACCCTAATAGACTTAAGGGTGCCAAACTGACACACGGTGGCCATGCACATCTTTTCACACATGCTGTTCTTACTGGTGTCTCTGAGCAACTTGGCTTGACCCATTTCAGGCCGGGGGCTACTACTTTGGCGCAGTGCAGCTTAAACTAAGCTTTGTGCCTCTGTGAAGGCTTTGTTTTTGAAAGGGTCTTAATGCTTTTTTTTTTCTTAGCGGGGAGCTCCTCATGCCAAGGGGTGAAACTAGAGGAGTCCAGTGATGTTATGTGCTCTGTGAAAGGGAGTGTTTCTCTTTTGCAAGCACAGGGTTTTATTATGAATGCTTCTTATTTGCTTCACTTTGGTTTTCAATTTTCATGTTTGGCTTTATTTTCACACTGGAAGAACTCACTTAGTTTTCTCATGACAGGTCTGTGAATAGGTATGTACAGATCTCCCGGGGCAGAACATCATGGTAACAATACATTACTTTTCTTCATTCATGTATTGAGATGTGAAGATTTGGTAGCCCTGAATGGAAATCAGATCTACCAGTTCATATATTCTAGTTAATTAATAAAGAAAAGGCTTGGCACTTGTGGTTTGGTTTGGTTTTGTTTTTTTTAAAGGTGATGGGGAGTGGCACAGTTTGTATTTAAATTGCCTGAAGGAAAAAAGTGTGCAAAGATGGCCATAGGAAAACTTGACTTCCTCATTAGCTGTCATGGGGTAAGAGGGAAAGTCCTCCCATGGATTGGAAACGGCCTAAAAGATAGGAAACGAAGGATATGAATAACTGCTCAATTTTCAGAATGGAAAGCGGTAAATAGAGGTGTTCTCTAGGGATCCATACCAGGATCAGTCCTATTTAACATATTCATAACAAATCTGGAAAAAGGGGTAAACAATGAGGTGGCAAAATTTGCGGATGAGAGAAAACTTTTAACGATAGTTAAGTCCCAGGCAGACTGAGAGCTACAAAAGGATCACACACAACTGGGTGACTGGGCAACAAAATGGGAGATGAAATTCAATGTTGATAAATGCAAAGTAATGCACCTTAGAAGACATAATCCCAACTATGCATATGAAATTATGGGGACTAAATTAGCTGTTACTACTCAAGAGAGAGATTTTGGGATCATTGTGGATAGTTCTCTGAAAACTTCCACTCAATATGCAGTGACAGTCAAAAAAGGTATCAGAATGTTGGGAATCATTAAGCAAGGATAGATAATAAGACAGAAAATATCATATTGCCTCTATAAATCTGTGGTACGCCCACACCTTGAATACTACATTAGGATGTGGTTGCCCAATCTCAAAAAAGATCTATTGGAATTGGAAAAGGTTCAGAAAAGGGAAATAAATATGATTAGGGGTGTGGAAGCGCTTTTGTATGAGGTGAGGTTAATAAAACTGGGACTTTTCAGCATGGAAAAGAGTTGACTAAGGAGGAAGCTGAGGTCTATAAAATCATTACTGGTATGGAGAAAGCAGATAAGGAAGTGCAATTTATGCATAACACAAGAACTAGGACTAATCAAATGGTAATAATAGGCAGCAGGCTTAAACCAAAGGAAGTATTTCTTCACATAATGCACAGTCAACCTGTGGAACTCCTTGCCAGAGGATGTTGTAAAGTGTATAACAGGGTTTTAAAAAGAACTTGAAAAGTTCAGAGGATAGGTCAATCAATGGCTATTAACCAGGGATGGGTAGGGATGGTATGTCTAGCCTCTGTTTGCTAGAAGCTTGGAATGAGTGACAAAAAATGGATCACTTGTTGATTCCCTGTTTTGTTCATTCGCTCTGGAGCACTGGTATTGACCGCTGTTGGAAGACAAGATATTGGGATAGATGGACTTTTGGTCTGACTCAGGATGGCTGTATTATGTTAATGAGATTTCTTGTAATTCTCTACTAATTGTTCTGGGTGCTTTTACTAATTTTAAAACATACTCTAAAACATTGCACCGAATTCAATAATCAAAATAGCCGAGAGACCGCTTTCTTCACCACAGTTATCCCTGTGGCCACCTCTGCTGACTGTCACCTCCCCCATTCTTTCTGTAGAATGTTCTGCCTGCCTCTCCTCGGATACCTAGGCCCTGCCGACCGAGAGAGGAAACAGGCTCCAAAGAGAGAGACCTGTCACAGGTCAATGCCCTCTGCCAGCCCTTGCTTGCTTACCTTCGGAACAATGTTTGCCTGGTTAGACCCGTGTCACAAGATCTGCAGCTGAAAGGAAGAGCCACGCTCGTCATTTTAGGGGGCAGGTGGAAGAAACGAGCTTTTGGTGACCGCTGTGACTGGAGTAGCCTGGGAGCCCACAAGATTATAATGAATGCTCCTGTGCTACAGGTGGCAGGGGTACTCCATTACCCAAAGGCTACAATCCTCAGCGTTCTTCCGCTTGAATCCCTAAAAACCATCCACAGAAAAATCAGTCGGGGGCCACACACAAGAGAGAAGCAAAATAAAAATCCCCCTCCCCCGAAAAACACAAACAGAAGCCAAACAAACCCTCCCTGACGTGGCCCCTGACTGAGGAGAAAGACCCTCCCCACATTCCCCTCAAAAACCACAGCCTGGGGGGTGGGGACAGGCTAGTACATTTTTGTGTTCCAGCCCCGTGGTGGGGTGTGGCCAGGGGGCTGGAACATCAATGCAGGCTCCCCAGTGCTGGGGGAGAGAGGAGCCCTGAACCTCGGGGGGCCAGCTCCAGGTAAATCAGGGGCTTTAGCCTTAGGTTCCCCACCCTGGTCTGTAGGATGAGACGTGACAGAGACAGTGTGGTGTTGTTAGCAGACCGTAGACATTGCAAACCATGTCTCCTTATTAATTCTTCCACAGTTTCATATGCATGTTGAACAGGCACTGACCGGGACGATGGACTAGAACAGGTTGCTCTTTCCTCGTGAAACAGGAAGTTTCCAGGCTACCTTAGCCTGAGTTAGCGTCTTTTCTGCTTAACTATTATCATGTCTATTTAGCTATAAACAGTTGCAAATGCTAAATAAATCAATATTTGTTAATGTTACGATGCACGAGCATCTATCAGATACTCATTGAATGATTTATAGAGTACAGCGTTTCCAGCCTGACCCCTGCAGGTCTCAGAAAGCACTTAAAAAATAAATTTACCCTGGCCTCGCTCACCCTATTTCAAAAGGGGTGACAAAGATGAAGTAATTTATAAGTCACACTTTTATTAATGCTTTTAACTTTCACACACTTGGCTTTGTCGCCCTCCGAGCAGTGTAAGTGCAGCTCCTGGTCGAATGGGAACCGTCAGTGCTTTGAGGGGGCTTTGTACAAATGATCAACTCATAAATAGGTGCTGTGCTCCACATTAGCCTGCCATAAATTCACAGGACCATTCAAGTACATCAAGAAAGAGCAACTTGAACGAGGCGTTTTGCTCGGAGTTTGCAGACTAATGTGGTGCTAATGAGCAGCTGGGCCAAGGGTTTCCAGAGCCTGTCTGGCGCGCTGCATTGCGATACCCTGCGTATCGCCTGGCTGGAGGAGACTTCTACAAAGCAGGAATGAAGTGGACAATACAGCTCCGTCTGAGTGAATTCAGAACTGCAGCCCAATGAAGGCGCTTTGAGTGGAAGTACATGGTCTGTCTTGCCTGTGATGTTAGACATCATTAGGATATTTGATGTAAAAGCAAACCAAGAAAAGCTTCAAGAGATTGTCACAGATAATAATTTGCTCATAGGCCCTGTTATTGAGACTTTCAGGGTTAGCAGCATTGGTTGGACTACCCATCAACTTTTCTTGTGTATAATAACCATGTGAGAAAATCCGGGGTCAAATTTTTCCCTTCTCCCCATTGCCTGGGTTATTGATCTTTCCACAGAGATTTGCGCTGAAGATGTATAGGAATGTCAATTTGGATAAAATAATCAACATCCCTGGTATATGAGACGATGTATGCGTTATATCTACACCTATATCAATTATAACTGGAGCAAAATTATATAAAATATGAAAAGTGTTGGCTTAATGGTGCTCTCATTTAAATCAGCTGTAAAACTCCTTCTAAGACTGTGGCTACGTTGCCAAGTTAGACAAGATAAAGACAATAAAGCGGTTTAAATTACATTTGTACAGCTACTAATGTGTTTTAATATTTGCTAAAACCTAAGACCCCAAACAAAGGACCAAAATCAACATGTGTTCTCAGCCCCACACACCCAAAGGAGAGGAGAAATAAAGCTGCTTAGAACACGTTTTCTGTCTTTTTAGTGGGTCCTTGAGTGTCAAATAGGGTATTGTGTCTGAGCTGTTCTAATGACTGTTGGAGCTATCAGCAAAAGCACAGAGAAGAAAATTGCACATCTCAATAATTTTCAGTTAATAGGGTAGAGTTGTGAGGTAAAAATACTTTTCCTTAAAGTGTATGGAGTGTTTTTAGGTAAAATACTCAAACTAGTTAAAGAAATCTTTATGCTACCAAGGTGTGCACAAGAAAAAGCTAGTCTGGGTATTTTGGGGAGACAGGGTAATGACAAGAGTGTGCATTACAGTCAGATATTTAAAATAGCTAATAGTAACAGCTGCTATGACCACTTTCGTTGTGCATGGATCATTTAAAATTGACCAAATCCTTGTCCTCAATGAAGTCGGTCAGAGTCTTGCCATGGACTTCATGGAGTCAGGATTTCACCCATTCAGTTGATCCTTTCCCAGCTAGCAATACCAGGTTGGGAGCATCAGTAGAAAGTGTATGCACTTGAGCGGGGACAAAAGAGTTCACAATGCTCAGGCCACTGGTGCGTAAAGCAACCGCTCCTCAGTGCCAGTGGACAGCGCCACGAAAGGCTCGGGTTTGGCTAGTGATGGAGCTGGTGTACTTAAAGGGCAGCAGGAAAGAATCGGGCTTGAAGGGTTGCTAGGAATTCTCCAGAAGGGAATGGATACAAACCTTTAGCCTCTTAGTTTTAGACAAGCTGTGAAACCCAGCTATCCTTGCTGATCTTCAGCTGTGTTTCACATGGATTTCTTCTGAGCCAGGGGTCTCCCTGAGTCCTGAACTTGGAGCCTGCCACTCAGCACAATTAATTGCTGCCCAACCCTTTACCTTTGCAGAGCATGTTAGAATAGCACATTACTTCAGGTGGCTTACTAGACACCCATTTGAACAGGGCACACAGTGACAATCTGATGTGGTGGGTTAAAGGAGCCTGCTAGTGACACACCACATATTGCACAGAAAGTTATTTTCTCCTTTGGAAACAAAATAAGTTTGGCTTTTCCATTAATGGTTCCTGTTTAAAATGTGTTTGGTTGTGTTCATTGGGAAAAGACTTGTCCACGCTTAAAGTGAAAAGCTGTGTTAATTTTAAAAGGTTTAGAAGTGACCTTGAGTGGTCTATAGGATCCATGTCTAGGTTTTGAAAGTTTTTGTTGTGGTTTCCTATTCTCCATCGGATTGACACTTACTGACACTCTTGGAATCTCATTTACAATCAGAGAAGCTGAAAGTGTTTTTACGGACAGTCAAGATATGTAGGAAGATTTTACTGGATTTATGTGCTAAAATTAGAGCTGTAATGACAGGTTTGATCGGAGAGTTATGCAACAACCCTAAACCCCTGCATCAATAGACTAGACCTCAAAACTTACGAGTTCCCAAGTTATCTTTGTGCTTAGAATGATTAGTGAATAATGGGGCTGTCATCTGGTTTCAGTGGGAGCGCTTAAAACTGAACACAGAAGTATGCCAAGTGCAGAATCTCCTATGTACAAGCTCTGCGTCTACTGTACACACTGAACTCTAATTGCATTTGTCCACACTCTTAAGGGAGAGAATAATTATATCTGGCATCAGTTCTTGGTTGCCTTTGATTATATTAGTTAAGTGGTCACTTACTACAGGTCATTGTACACTGCTTGGAGACTTCTTGGGACTGTCTCACAGGGCAGGGGACGGTTAACATGGGTTTCGTTGTAACTGTTTCCCACGTACTGTACTTACCTGAATCAAGGAAGCCAAGCAAAGACAGAGAGGAATGCTGTTTGGAATGACTGACTGACAGTGGTCAATCTCAGCTAAGGCTGTAGAGCACACTCATTTTTCCTCTCTCTGCATGGTGTGTAAGTGCCACTTCACAGGGTAGTACACCAGACCCAAATGGTGTGTGGGTTACAGTGGGAGTTAGAACATATTTTCTTTTCTTTTTGAATTGTTGATTGTGGCAGTGGGGATGTTCTCCACTGAGGGGAAATGAGTTTGTCTTCTGATGAGAAAACAGAAAGTCAGTCTGACTTGTGCTTCTAAGTCACCCAAGCACCTTTGGGAATCCCACCCAAGGTCATTGTAAGACGTCTTGTTAGGGCTCCTGTGTCCTGTAGTACATAATTTCACTCCTACCATCATTGTGCTGGGATGTAGTACAAAGTGGGAGCCTCGGTCTCCAGAGGAGCATAGCTGCCGCTCGCCGTGTTCCAGTGCGCCATAAATGCTTTCAGGTACCCTCATTTCAAACATGCAGCGGAGCTACGAGAGTGCAGGGAGGGCGTCCAAGATATGTCAATGCCTAGTGCACTTTGATGCACCTGCAGGCAGCCAAGAAACACCAGGCTACTGAGTTAAATGAAGGCACCTGAATCCATGCCAGGACATGTGGGGATGATTAAAGGCTTTTCCAGCCTTTTTCTCTTTTGTGTTAACATAAAGAAGAGAGAAAAAATTAAATAAAAAGACCATCAGCACTGAACCAGAGCAAAGGCTCTGAGGGAAACAACCTTACCTCTGAATTTCTCTTTCTCTGTTCAAGTCAACATATGTCAATACGTGGCTTTGTATCTTAGAGCCTCCCCTTGTAGAGGCGTCTGAGTCAATGTAATTCCACTGTTGATAATTTCAATGATGAAGGGGACTCAGTGAGGACAATAGCCGTGAAACACACAGAACCGTCTTCAGAGCAGGACATAAATCCGTGAAAACTCAAGGCTCCGCCGTTGAGCACCTGAGTAGATTACCAGCGGCATGAGGGAGCCCTGCTGTAGGAGGGGACATTTACCGACACTACTTCGGTTCTAACCTCCAGCCCAGTCTCACAAGGAAAACAGCAGAGTTCTGTCTCTTCAGCTGTGCAATGCACCTCAAGCTGTCGCATCTTCACCATACAGTAGGATCGGCTGCTTCCCAGGAAAATGCACACAACATCTGTAACCAGGCCCCATCTGTATTTTCTGTTAGCTGTATCGTTAGCCTCAGCTGACATGAATTGACTCTGCTCCATTGACTTCTGGTTGGGGAACTTCCCCATGCTCCTTTCCAGGTACAGTAGACTTCCGATAATCCAGAACCTTTGGGACTTAGGTGGTGCCGGATTATCGGATATGCTGGACTATCAGGAGATACTATAAGATGGTTTTACACACACACACACACACACACACACACACACACACACACACACACACACACACACACACACACACAGAATATACTGTATATAAAGTGTTTTTAACCCTTTTTATTGTAGCACAAGCACTGTCCAGCATCACACAATGCCAGGGGCAGACTGACTCGGTCCCGTTCGGTTTCGCTCGGTTCAGCTGCTGCCACTGCTGCCTTGTGACTCATTTTTTTGCCAAAGCTCACTCATTAGTCTCTTGCTATTTTGATGCCAGACTATCAGGAGTGCCGTACAATTGGATGCCGGACTATTGGAGTTTTACTGTATATCTGCACCTGAGCTGCAAGGCAGCTTGGGGACACAGCCGCACTAGCTGGGTGGAAGTGTAGCTGTGGCAGACAGTGGCGCTAGCTGCCCAAATACCTGCCTATGACATCGAGCTGGGAGTAGCTGGACCCTTCATGCCCCCACAGATACTCTATTGTTCCCCTACCAGTGAGATCACAACTAGCTTGGGTGTGTCTCCTCAGGCTAAAATACACGCCTTCCAGTTTTAATGTAGACCTTACCACATTTAGGATCTCTCTGATGAAAGATTTAACTGCGTTCCTGCCCAAAAGAAAGGAATGTCTGATGTATGCTCCCCTTTGTAGTCTTGGAAAACTTACTTAACTTTTCTGTCTGCCTCAGCTTCTTGAGCTGTAAAATGGGCCTGAGCTTACTGAGATGCCGTGTGAATGCTGGGTAGAAAGTAGGAACAAACGAATCCTCATTTAGTTCAAAATCAAGATGTTGAAAACAAAATTAATCAAGAGACCAAGGGACACAGAGATGATATTCTTTAATTGCCTACCAACGTGAGGGACCTAGGTAAATAAATAGGAGGAACTGAAATGTTCATTTATGAGCATAAAGTTGATGTAGCTGGTATTATTGAAACCTGGTGGGAATTGTGCATGAGTGGGATGGAAAGCAACGTCTGTTACCTGTTAAGTCACTAACAACTCAGAAGCAAATGCTTGTGGATCGGTGTTCCAAGAGATAAAGCACAAGATGGGGCATTAGTAGGTGACCACTGAAACGCACTAAGGAAAAGCGACGAGGAGTCCTGTGGCAACTTATAGACTAACTGAAATGTAGGAGCATAAGCTTTCGTGGGCAAAGACCCACTTCGGCAGATGCATCTGATGAAGTGGGTCTTTGCCCACGAAAGCTTATGCTCCTACACTTCAGTTAGTCTATAAGGTGCCACAGGACTCCTCGTCGCTTTTGCAGATTCAGACTAACACGGCTACCCCTCTGATACTAAGGAAAAAGATAACCTGCTCCTTAAGTACCTATAGAGTGTGAGTGTGAGTGTGAGTGCGCGCGCGCTCATGGGAAAAAAAAAAAGCTGCATGATCATGGGGAACTTCAGTCAGGGTGACATGTTGGAGGCCTCCATTGCCAGCACTAGAACATCCTTGGAATTTCTAAAAATTATAGATGACACATTCTGAACTGGGAGTTCTACATTCGACTTTATCTTGACAGATAAAGAGGAATTGGTCACAGAACTAAAAAAGGGCAGTTGTACAGGTGCAAATGATCATGACTTGATTACATTTGTTACATGAAAAAACAATATAGCCCAAACCAGTAACTTGGTGCCTTAAAGGGGCCAATTGCACAAATCTGAAAACAATTGAGACAAATCAGCTGGGAAAGAGCAGTTAAACAGAAAAATCAGAATAGTAATTCAGAACTGTTTCAGAGCATTTTATTAAAGGCCCCATAAGCCACAGCTGAGAGAGTGTGAGACAGTGGGTAAAAAAAACATTTGGACTTAGGTGGGAATTGAAAGCAGTTATACAAAATAAAGAAATAGATAGTATATAAACAAAAGAAAAAAGTAGAAGCTGATAGCAATTAATATAAACTAGAAACTAGGAATTGTGGAAAATTGATAAGGAATGCAAAAGGACACCAAGTGAAATCCCTGGCCAGGAAAGATAGGAACAATAAAAAGGAGTTTTTAAGTATGTCAAGATCAAGAAGAATCTTAACAATGTCATTGATCCATTAGTAGATGGCAATAGCAGAGCTGTTAATTATAATGTCAAAAAATGCAATAAATATGTATTCAATAAACACTTATATTCTGTATATGGGAGAAAGCCAGATGATGTATTTGTATCATATGATGACAAAATATTTTCCATTCCAGCAGCCATGAAGGAAGATGTTAAACAGTAGCTACTGAAGTCAGATATTTTACAGCATGTTTGGATAACTTGCATGCAAGAGTTTTTGAGGAGCTGGCTGAGGAGCTTTCTGGCCTGTTAGTATTGATTTCCAATAAGTCTTGGAGCTCTGGGGAAGTTCTAGAGGAGTGGAGGAAAGCTAATGCGCCAATATTTTAAAAGGGTAAATTGGAAGGCCTGGATAGTTATAGGACTATAAGCCAAACATCAGTCCTAGGAAAATAATGGAATGATTGATAACAGGACTTGATTTTAAAAAAGAATTAAAATAATTCAGTATAACTGATGCCAAACAACATGGGTTTATGGAAAGTACATTTTGTCGCAACTGTGTTTTTGTGAGATTATAAGTTTGGTTAATAAAAGGTTATATGGGCTGGTGTAACATACCCAACTTCTGTAATTGTATGCAGTGTTAAAGCTGTGTTGGTCCCAGGATATTAGAGAGACAAGATGGGGAAGGTAATATCTCTTATTGGACTAACTTCTTCGGGCGAGAGACAAGCTTGGAATCTCCATCCCTGGAGGTTTTTAAGTCCTGACTTGATAAAGCCCTAGTTGGGATGATTAAGTTGGGTTTGGTCCTGCTTTGGGCAGGGAGCTGGACTCGATGACTTCCTGAGGTCTCTTCCATCCCTAAGATTCTGTGATTCTATGATCCAATGATTGGGGCCTTTATAGGCTACCAAAATATACATAATGAACATTTACCAGTAGAAATTGTGGCTTTCTCTATTCTGATCTGTCTGTTGAGCCAAAGGGATGTCTGCTTCATTGCTGCTCTATGGTTAGCAGCTCAGTTCTGTAAGTGAAGGATATATGCAGTATGATGTACACTGTGATAGTTTTCAGTGTTAGGTCAGCATAAAAGATAGACCTGATAGCCCAAACAGAATTGCCATAAGAGATCCAATATGTGGTCCTTGTTGCTTAGAACCCCTTCTCTTGATAGCGGCCAGTACTGATGCAAGAAGTTCTATAATGGACAGTTATAGAATAATCTGCCCATGTAGAAAAAAATACCTTCCTGACCCTAGGTAGTTAGCTGTGTCCTTATACCCTGAAGCATGAAGATTTATATCCCATATACATTTTATAGTATCTAATCTAACTCTGGATGCTTTTATTATTAATAAAAGCATCTTGATGAGCTCTTGACTTCAGAGCTTTCTTGTGGCAATTAAGTTCCAAAAGTTATTTGTCTATACAAAGAAGAATTGCATCCTTTTACCAATGTCATTAGATGTTCTTTATTTCTCATGTTATGTGAGGGTAAATAGGAGTTCTTGATTTGATGCCTAGCTCTCTTTCCTCAGCAATTATATTTAATTTAGATACTTCCAATATGTGGAAGAAATAATTTGAGTTATTCCTAATATGCATCCCATTTTACTAATCTGCATTAAATTTCTCTGCCATTTTGCTTCCTAATCTTCTAGTTTAGATAGGTTCCTCTGCCTTTCTTCACAATTTTCTCTACTTTTAATTGTCCTAGACAATTTAGTGTCATTCACAAATTTTGTCACTTAGCTATTTATCCCATTTCTAAATAACAGTAGGTGGAGCTGGTAGTCTGCCTATAGTTAAGGTCACATGACACTTTGCATTATAAGGCCCTGTTTTCAGTTGTTTATAACTTTGCCAAACTATATTGTTTGGTCTGAAATTTCCCATGCCAAGTGTCTGCCTCGGATTATTTGTTTGAAGTATCAGCTAAATGGTTCAGCTGTTTCAGAGAATGTATTCAAGGAAAAATACATTATTTTGCCTATGTTAAAAAATTCTGTTTAGTTGAGACGCTCTAAGACCACTGGACTTTTAAACAAGGACTTGAAGTTTAGTGGTGTGTGTGTGGTGTGTCAGTCATCCTGATCTCAGGGATGTGCCTTTTGCTATCCCTATTAAAATTCACCCACATTTGGCCATGTTATTAACTTCAGGAAAAAAATCTGTTTGCACATGCTCAGTAGACACCTCTTAAAGTTTGGGAGATAACATCTCCAAAGATTTCACTTGCATTGGGCATGCTTCAGCCCAGGGTTTTGTTGCAGGAGCTAAGTTGGACTTTCCCTGTAATTGTTTTTCCTGGCATGGGAAGACTGCTGCCCCACCCTGTGTTCTCAGGCCTCCCCTAGGATGCCCAGGAAGCATGGAAGAAAGGAAGAAGAGGCCACATTGGAACACAGAGGGGAGAGACATGAGGGGAGAGGAATGGACAGAGGGGAATGTTGGAGGAACCAGAAGGTGGGGCGGAGCAGAGGGGGCAAGAACAGGAATTATAGGGTGCAGGGATTGGATAACAACCTTAATTCTGGCCTTTCCTAACCGTTGGGTGCTTGACTTTGCAATTGTAATGTCTTAATGTAGTTTTGGGATGTACTGAATAAATATATTAAGCACTGATCTTAGTATTGATCCTGGAAGCACCTGATGGTTAATCTTCTGTTTTGTTCCTGTCATCCCACTCTTTCTGTCTCTTTGTTTCTAACCCATTCTAGAACTTCATTTGCTTTTTGGTGCCATCAGCATGTGGTTGGATTGCTCCAAGCCCAGCAGACACACTCCCTGCCTGAGGGTATGTCTACACTACCCCGCTAGTTCGAACTAGCGGGGTAATGTAGGCATACCGCACTTGCAAATGAAGCCCGGGATTTGAATTTCCCGGGCTTCATTTGCATAAGCGGGGAGCCGCCATTTTTAAATCCCCGCTGGTTCGAACTCCGTGCAGCACGGCTAAACGGGGCTCGAACTAGGTAGTTCGGACTAGGTTCCTATTCCGAACTACCTAGTTCGAGCCCCGTGTAGCCGCGCTGCACGGGGTTCGAACCAGCGGGGATTTAAAAATGGCGGCTCCCCGCTTATGCAAATGAAGCCCGGGAAATTCAAATCCCGGGCTTCATTTGCAAGTGCGGTATGCCTACATTACCCCGCTAGTTCGAACTAGGAGGGTAGTGTAGACATACCCTTAAAGAGCAAACTGCCAAAATAGGCAAAGCCAGAGGAGGGAGAACAATGTGTAAGGAGAAAGAGATTAGGGTGACAGCCCACTTCCTCCCCTGTTCCCCACAGCAGTGAGTAGAGAGGAGAGAGAAATGAAATGGTTTCTTGAGGCATCATTGCACAAGTGGATCTTGATGGGAGGGGTGGCTTTGTAGCAGTGGGTCCACCAGATTCTCCAGGCCCCTGGTCAAAGTAGAGGGCCCCGGCTCTGCACCCCCAGAAGGGACGGGGCTGGGGCAACTTTCTCTCAGGCCACCTCAGTGCTGCCTGGCAGCCCTCAGCACTGCCTGGCATGTACCACATGTGGCTCCGGCGGCAAGGTAAAGGGCCCAGGGCTCTGACCGCCACCACAGCTGCAGTGGTGGTTGTGGTGTCTGGGAGCCCCAGGCCCTGCTGGAATTGCTGGGCCCCAGGGAGCTGCCCCTTTTGCCCCTCCCCACTTCTGTTGCCAGACCTGCTTCGTAGACTAGTTCAGGAAGGAATTTTCCTTTCATTGGGAGGGGAGGATTTGGAACGTTGCCTTTTCTCTTGCCTGTGTAGTCCCTTTGGGGTGTATAATGCCAATGATCAGTATCAAAACCTTCTGGTGGGCCTGGGAACAGCCAATGCAGTGTCCTTGCAAAGAGGGGCAGTGTGGCCAGCCCCCTCCGCTGCGTGACCATGACCTCACCTGTCTCCTGTTCCTCTTGCCCCTTCGGGCTGAGGCGCTAACAAGGAGAATCTATGGTCAGCAGTGTGAGCACCACAAACACTTTGACTACTTCCCCTTGCCACTTCTGCGCCTCTGCAGTGGCTGGCGACAGTTTGGCCTGCGATGTTTATCTGAGGTTGCTCCTGAGGACGGTAATGCTGAGTTGGATATTTCAGCCCTGTCTACACTTCAGTGCTGCCCCCAATCCAGTGGAGTCAGAGCACTTGGTTTAAAATCAATCCAGGCTGACATGATCTAATAATAATAACGACGAGCGAATCAGCAAATGAGCACTTAACATTAATTAATCTTTGTGAATCTATTTGAAGTAATCAATGTCAATTTTATCATAGTTAATGTGCCTGCATGGCCCTATTATCATATTATCCGACACTTGCGCAACATTCTTGGAATTATCATTACAGCATGAATGTGAGATGTGAGTTAGGGAAGTGTTCTTGTCCCCATTTTATGGATGGGAACCTGAGGTGCATCTCTGGCTCAGGTCAACACAGGCTGTCCCTAGTCAAACCTGAAGTTGAATCCAGATCTTCTGAATCCTAGTCCAGTCCCTTCACCGCAACACACTCCTCGGTCTCCATGTAACAAGCAAAGCTCTGCAAGGGTAATTAACTTTCTGAAAGCTGAACAGCAAATTGGTAATTGAACTGGGATTTCCAGAGGAATGGGATCCATTCATTGCTGCCTCGTCTTCAGTCCCTGCCAGCTGTGGATTGGAATGTAATTGGTAAATGTTATTTTACAACAGTTATTCTCAATTTAAATTATAGCAACCTGAACCAGTTTCAAACCATATTTAAAGCTTTTCCTGCTAATCTGAATGTAAATGAGGCCTTTCACTACACACTGTTTTTCTAGCTCTCTTTAGAATAAGCACTCACTGATACAAGGTGCAGAAATGCCACGGAGCTAGTTAATTTTGATTATACGATTCCATTGTATTGGTGCCAAAGGAGATGTCTGAACTGTCACAGAGAACCGACAGCCTTGGTTGTAGTGCATGTTTGATGGGACTCCCTATCAAGACCTCTGGAAGCTCCGGCAGCGTGAGATGCATCTAACTCTTGTCATTGCACTAAACAGAAACCTTCCCATTGCCAAAGCTCTTTTCTACTTTCCCTGGCTTCTTGTCAGGAAATGAGGGAGGACAAAATTTGGTAATGGCATGCAGAGAAGAGCATGGTGACTTTTCATATGTCACAATTTGCATGCTTCTCTCTGTTGTGTTCCCGTCATCAGTGACCTTGGAGTTTGACCAGCATTTCTGGGATGAGCTATTGGGCATGCTGCACGTGGGGGCAGGGCCTCGGAAATGGTCTGTTCCATTTCGGAGAAGAATGCTCATTAGAGAGTGAGTTAGCGCTTCCTGAAAGCAAATGCTGATTTCCCCGCCCTGCCTAGCTACACTGCACACAGAAATGAGGCGCTGGCCTCAGCTGCTCATGTTCTGCTCCCTTCCCTTTGGCGTTTGAGTGGAATGTGTTTGCTTATATTCACGTTTTCTTAAACGTGCCACCAAAAAATATTCTTGTTGTTCCATGCTGCAGCAATAGCTGCTGCTGCCACTACAGAACATAACCGCTCACCCCTTTAAAATAAAAATAAACAAACTCCCAAACCCGTGTTAACTAAAATATACTGAATGTTTTCCAGTGTGAATTCATTACTGTTCTATTCTCCTGCTACTACGGTGGGCTAGAAATCATGGAAGTGGTTCTGGAGGTGTGGGGGAGCCTCTTTCTCATTAGACCTCAAGAACAGCCAGATGGGGTCAGACCAAAGGTCCATCTAGCCCAGTGTCCTATTTCCCAACAGTGGCCAAAGGTGGGAGCCCCAGAGGGAGTGAACAGAACAGGCAACCATCAAGTGATCCCTCCCCTGTCATCAATTCCCAGCTTCTGACAAACCGTGGCTAAGGACACCATTCCTGGCTAATCAGTATTGATGGACCTATCATTTGAGAACGTATCTAGCTCTTTTTTGAACTCTGTTATAGTCTTGGCTTTGGGCAAGGAGTTCCACAGGTTGACTGTGTTGTGTGAACAAATACTGCCTTTTGTTTGTATGAATCTCATTTGGTGACTCCCAATTCCTGGTGTCACAGAATCCTAGAACACTAGAACTGGAAGGGACCTCAAGATGTCATTGAGACCAGTCCCCTGAAGTAGTTGCTTGAGATCTCGTATATATACTGCAAGGAGGCAGGGAACATTGAATGGTAACATTCTCAAGGCTAAATCTTTCCTTCAATTGAATTTTGCCCAGATTTCTGTGTGCATCGTCATTTTAATGAAGGCATGCCACTGGCATTCAAGATAGCATCTGTCACATTTGTCCATATTTTTTAGGCTACTATGTGGCTGGTGAAGACTCTTGATTATCTCCTGGATCAGCCCCCCAAACAAATGCCTATGTTAGAAATATGGTTGGAGAGAAGCAGGTGCTGATGTCTGGAATCAACAAGCGCAAACTTAGGCAGAGACACAGGAATGGTCTAAGAAAGCTGTCAGGGCAGGAACAATGGCAGGGTATTGCAGCAGATGAAGAGCAGTGAAATTGATAGGTGATATAGGGTATCAAGGGAAGGCCAACTGCAAAGTGGGTAAAGTTAGCAATGGATTGAGAAGGTTTCCAAAATGTCTCCTGTGATGTCATTAATATTCAGATATGAATACACAGATATCCATTTACTGATTTCCATCCTATGGGAGGGAATCACACGCCCAGGATGTTTTCATGGATACTGCATTTGCTATAGTTGATTATTCTTGTATATATAGAGTATGCGAAGAGACATAGAAGATAAGTGGATAGCTGGGAGAAAGCGCTGTTAAAAAATAATGTAGATATCTCAGAAAGGACCCCAGAAAATGAAATCCCTGTCTGTCTCATGTTTTATGTTCAAGAATTCAAACAGATATAAGTGTCCTGCAAAATATGTAGTGGTTTAGTGCAGCTGCTTATTCAAACTTCTTTGACCCTATAGTTGAGCTGGAAATCTTTTGAGATCTTGCTTTTTTGTAAAATTTCCAGCAGTTTTGGTTTTGGCCAGAAATACCACATCATCAGCATTTCTCAAAGAATACAGTTGCCGAAGAGCAGTGAGTGAAAGAGATTTAGCAAATTATTTAAAAGCAAAACTTAAACACCCGAAACCTGTAACATTTATTTCTAACCTGGAATGAGCGCACACTCTATGCATGCACACATTAATTCTTCACATGCAGAACATTCACTTTCCCTGCTTCTAGCTTTGTATCCTGAAAAGGAAACTTTTGTTAGGAAACTGCTAAGAAAAGTAGCAAGGCCAATGCTGTTGCCCTCTTTTTGCCTTCCTTTAGATTTAGAGTTGGCCACACTATCTCCTTCCTTTCTTAAACACAAAGGTGGTCCACAGCTGCCTGGCTCTTCAGAACTCCTGCTATTTTCTGGGATGGGTCTGCAATCGCAGATGATACATTTCACCTTACGTCTAGCTCATGTTTGGCTCCAATGGCATTAATAATGCAGAATGAATAGCAGGTGCTATTTTGAGTCTCTCATAGGTTCACACTTCTAAGTGTAAAAAAGAACAGTGAAGCGAAGCACAGTTAAACGCACAATTTGCTGGGTTCTTATGTAATTAAATAAATTATGTATTACAGTGGATGGGATTTGTGTCTGAGGTGCAGCAATTAGAGCTGCTTGGTTTCCCAACTGTTCCAAAACATTGGAAAAAAATCAAGAAAGGTCAAAGCAAAATTTGTAGACCATTTTGGTGAATATAAAAGTAAAAAAGAAAAATTTGTTTGGATTGAACAAAACATTTGTTCAAGCCCAAACTAAACATTTCATTTCTATTTTGAGCATTCATTAATATTTTTATTTAAATTTTTCCTTTAGTTTTATGAAAAGTTAGTTTGCTCTGAAAAACAGAGGTTTTAAAGATGCCACAACAAAGCATTTTAGATATTTTTTATTTGTGTTTTAGTTTTTTAAACCAAAAGAATTTGGCAACATTGAAATACAGTTTAAACAATTTTTGTGTCACCAAGTACTTTTCACTGGAAAAAAGTTTGTCATTTTTTTTTTTGCCCAGCTTTAGCCCTAGTATTAAAGCAATAACTTGTGCAGTCAGAATTACCAAGTACCCCTCTCTCACCTTCCTTGTGCCGTCATCAGTGGAAAGGCTAGTAAAGAGTCCTGATCTAGGTCATGAAGAGTCCTTACTGGATCAAAAGAAGTGAGTTTGAATACTGAGTCCTCCTCTGTTAATCTATGGATTTGAGAACTAATGACAACTGTCCCAGTAGTAAATGAGAGAGAGGTGGTTTTTCATTTAACGAGAACCCAAACCATTGTCGGGTTTGATGGATTAAAACCAACACCTTGATTTGTTTCAGGAATTGTATTGCAGTCACTGCAGATCACAAGGGGCTCTCAAGAAAGTAGAAGGCTACCTCTTGCCCGAGATGATATACCTAATAGAGTTCAGGGGTAGCCTCCTGACGAGCACACTGCAGTCAGCCAGTTTTATGATGCTACATGCAAGAGTGAACAAACTAGGGCATATATTTGACAGAACTTGCCCTATAGCACTTGAGATACATGTAAATTGAAAGTATAGGAAAAATACACTGAATAGAAACAGTGAAGAAAGAAGCAAAGCAACATAACCTAGACAAAGGCCAAACTAAACCAGGTCTTCCAGAGGTTTACACAAACTGACATACATTCTCCAGGTACTATGAAAAGAGCACTAATTACCATAGACTGTCATAGCTTGCCAGCCTTTCTCCTGTAAGCCTACACTGTTTATTTTTAATACAGGCACTTTCCGCCTTATACACATTGTATTTCTTTTCATAACATGAATGGTGATGACATGGCTAGTGGAGATTTTATCTAGATCCTAGTTCATCCTATGAGTTAGCCTCAATCATATGGTTTAGAATACAACTCAATTTCTTAAATGTAAATAAAATGTTTGCTACTTTCATTTTTATATTTACTGCAATGTATCACTTAGCTGGATTAACAAATAATTGTGAAAAAATTTGGAGATTTGTATACTGTATTTGTACATTTCTTGATATAATCTAAATCGAATGGGACAGATATTCTTTTGTAATTCTGCCCTTGCTGTCATTAGCAGGAAGCTGGCTGAATCTTCAGTGCTACTGGCTCTCATGATTTGATCAGGTGTCCTGCAATATGTGGAGTTTTTGTTAAAGTCCTGCTCATGGACTTCAGAGATCAAGAGAGAATCTTAGCTTTCGTTTTAAAAAAAAAAGTGTTTGATCTTCATGGTAATGAGGAAAAAGTTAAAATGTTCCCCCTCCCCCAGAGAGCTAAAAATCAGAGGCAAATAAAACCCCTAAATCTCATGAAGTGTAAGTAATATTTATGAATAAGTTTCTGGACTGCATTGGAGACAACTTTCTGTTTCAGAAGGTTGAAAAAGCTACCAGAGGAGAAGCTGTTCTGGATTTGATTTTAACAAATAGGGAGGAACTAGTTGAGAACTTGAAAGTGGAAGACAGTATGGGGGACAGTGATCATGAAATAATAGAGTTCATGATCTTAAGGAAAGGTAGAAGGGAGACCAGCACAATTGAGGTAATGGATTTCAGGAAGGCAGATTTTGATAAGCTCAGAGAACTTGTAGGTAAGGTCCCATGGGAAGCAAGACTGAAGGGAAAAACAACTGAGGAGAGTTGGAAGTATTTCAAAGGGACATTGTTAAGGGCCCAAAAGCAAACAATTCCGCTGTGTAGGAAAGATAGAAAATATGGCAAAAGACCAGCTTGGCTTAACAAGGAGATCTTGCATGATCTCAAAATAAAAAAGGAGTCATATAAAAAATGGAAACTAGGACAAATAACAAAGGATGAATATAGGCAAACAACACGGGAATGCAGGGGCAAGATTAGAAAGGCAAAGGCACAAAATGAGATCAAACTAGCTACAGGTATAAAGGGAAACAAGAAGACCTTTTATAAATACATTAAAAGCAAGAGGAAGACCAAGGACAGGGTAGGCCCACTGCTCAGTGAGGAGGGAGAAGCAGTAACAGGAAATGGCGGAGATGCTCAATGACTTCTTTGTTTCGGTCTTCACCGAGAAGTCTGGAGGTGTGCCTAACGTAGTGAATACAAGCAGAGAGAGGGTAAGTTTAGAAGATAGGATACACAAAGAACAAGTTAAAAATCACTTAGGAAAGTTAGATGTCAGCAAGTCACCAGGTCCTGATGAAATGCATCCCAGGATACTCAAGGAGCTGATAGAGGAGGTATCTGAGCCTTTAGCTATGATCTTTGAAAAATCATAGAAGACAGGGGAGATTCCAGAAGACTGGAAAAGGGCAAATATTGTGCCTATCTATAAAAAGGGGAATAAGAACAACCCAGGAAACTACAGACCGGTCAGTTTAATGTCTGTCCCAGGGAAGATAATGGAGCAGGTAATTAAGGAAATCATATGCAAACACCTGGAAGGTAATAAAGTGATAGGGAATAGCCAGCATGGGTTTGTGAAGAACAAGTCATGCCAAACTAATCTGATAGCTTTCTTTGATAGGATAACGAGCCTTGTGGATAAGGGAGAAGCGGTGGATGTCATATACCTATACTTTAGTAAGGCATTTGATACGGTCTCGCATGATATTCTTATTGATAAACTAGGTAAATATAACTTAGATAGGGCCACGATAAGGTGGGTGCATAATTGGCTGGATAATCGTAATCAGAGAGTTGTTGTTAACGGTGCTAAATCCTGCTGAAAAGGGATAACAAGTGGAGTTCCGCAAGGGTCTGTTTTGGGACCCGTACTGTTCAATATCTTCATCAATGACGTAGATATTGGGATAGAGAGTACGCTTATTAAGTTTGCAGATGATACCAAACTGGGTGGGGTTGCAACTTCTTTGGAGGATAGGGACATAATTCAAAATGACCTTAGCAAGTTAGAGAAATGGTCAGAGGTAAACAGGATGAAGTTTAATAAAGAGAAATGCAAAGTGCTCCACTTAGGAAGGAACAATCAGTTCCATACATACAAGATGGGAAGCGACTGTCTAGGAAGGAGCATGGCGGAAAGGGATCTAGGGGTCATAGTGGACCACATGTTGAATATGAGTCAACAGTGTGATGCTGTTGCAAAAAAAGCAAATATGATTCTAGGTTGTATCAAAAGGTGTGTTGTAAGCAAAACTCGTGAAGTCATTCTGCCGCTCTACTCTGCACTAGTTAGGCCTCAGCTGGAGTACTGTGTCCAGTTCTGGGCGCCACATTTCAAGAAAGATGTGGAGAAATTGGAAAGGGTACAGAGAAGAGCGACAAGAATGATTAAAGGTCTAGAGAACATGACCTATGAAGCCAGGCTTCATGAACTGGGCTTGTTTAGTTTGGAAAAAAGAAGATTAAGGGGGGACATGATAGCGGTTTTCAAATATCTAAAAGGGTGTCACAAGGAGGAAGGAGAAAATTTGTTCCTCTTGGTTTTTGAGGACAGGACAAGGAGTAATGGGCTTAAAGTGCAGCAAGGGAGGTTTAGATTGGATATTAGGAAAAAATTCCTAACTGTCAGGGTGGTCAAATATTGGAATAAATTGCCAAGGGAGGTGGTGGAATCTCCCTCTCTGGAGATATTTAAGAACAGGTTAGATAGACATCTGTCAGGGATGGTGTAGACGGAGCTTGGTCCTGCCTTGAGGGTGGGGGGCTGGACTTGATGACCTCTTGAGGTCCCTACCAGTCCTATGATTCTATGATTTCTTGGGGTCCAGTGTATAAACTGAATGCTTAGAATTGACAATATAAAATCTCATTATCTGTGCATTCCCACAGCAGAGTGTTGTTACCTGCTAATACAAGTCAGGGTAGCCTGATGCTGCTCTAAATTATGCTGAAGTAGATGTAGATCTGAAAATTTGGGAGCTGCAAGTGGCTCCTTTGGAAATCCCCTTCCCTACTCCTCCTGCTGCACACACTAGTGACTAAGCATTCACTGACTCAGGCTAAGTAGGTTGTTGTTATTTTAATAAATATTAAAACAAGCCGACGAGCATGAGATCAACTGCGGCTGATCCGTTCTGTAAAAATTGAGGCAAGGAGTTATTCTCAATCAATGACAGTTCAGGTTCTTAAAGCCGCCTTAGAAATATTATCCCCTCATTTCCCTCTCTCCCCCTTTGCACTAGCCAGCTCCACCAGGATGCTCTATGATTGCCCCTCACTTCCTTACTCCACTGATGGCCTTGCCTCATGTTTTGCCACCTAAAAGGAGCTGGGGGCGCAGAGCTGCCTATTAGAATTGGGCGCATAAAGGTTTTTATGGAGCGAGCTGCAGGCGGCACGGCAGACAGCACCATGGTCTCATGTCCTTGCGGAGCTATTGAAACTGGCCATGACATTTCATTATGTTGATTTTAACTGGCGTGAGTAAAACTTGTGGACAGGCTCCAGCAAGGAAAGCAAAAAAAGGAGGGGACAGCAGCAACCCATAAATTAAAATAATAACAGTATGGGCCAACAAACAGCACACACATATACAACAAACAAAGTCACCCTAATAAATACATCCCCTTTGATTTATGGTTGTGTGATAATCCCTACAGTCATCCTTTCTGTAGTTGGGTTTTGGTATGTGCTGATGAAGGACAAAATCAATGTTGGGTTTTTTCATTCTTTTAATAAGGGGAATATAATTCCTTCTCTGTGCTCTGTCAGTCTTAGGAACTTCAAAACCCATATAAAGCTGTAGAAATGTAATTCCGCCTCTGAATTTTCTCCCTCCTTTTTCTGGAGAAGGGTTTCCTTGAAACTTTGGCTCATAAATATAGATGTTCTGTTGCCCTTCACATTCCTCTAAATAGACTCATGATTATGAAATGCTAAGAGAGATTAGAGAGGCTATCAAAATAAAGAACTCAATAATAGTGGGGGATTTCAACTATCTCCATTTTGACTGGGTACATGTCACCTCAGGACGGGATGCAGAGACAAAATTTCTTGATACCTTAAATGACTGCTTTTTGGAGCAGTTGGTACAGGAACCCACAAGGAGAGAGGTAATTCTCGATTTAGTCCTGAGTGGTGCGCACAATCTGGTTCAAGAGGTAACTATAAGAGGACCATTTGGAAATAGTGACCATAATATTATAATATTTATCATTCCTGTTGGGAAGAACACCTCAGCAGCCCAACACTGTAATATTTAATTTAAAAAAGGGGAACTATGCAAAAATGAGGAGGTTAGTTAAACAGACATTAAAAGGTACAGTGACTAAAGTAAAATCCCTGCAAGCTACATAGAAACTTTTCAAAGACACCATAATAAAGGCCCAACTTAAATGTATAATCCAAATTAAAAAACATAGAAGAACTAAAAAAGAGCCACCGTGGCTTAACAACAATGTAAAAGAAGCAGTGAGAGATAAAAGGACATCGTTTAAAAAGTGGAAGTCCAATCCTAATAAGGTAAATAGAAAGGAGCATAAACACTGCCAAATTAAGTGTAAAAATATAATAAGAAAAGCCAAAAAGGAGTTTGAAGAACAGCTAGCCAAAAACTCAAAAGGTAATAAAATATTTAAGTACATCAGAAGCAGGAAGCCTGGTAAACAACCAGTGGGGCCCTGGATGATCGAGATACAAAAGGAGCACTTAAAGACGATAAAGTCATTGAGGAGAAACTAAATGAATTCTTTCTTCAGTCTTCATGGCTGAGGATGTTAGGGAGATTGCCAAACCTGACCCGTCCTTTGTAGATGACATATTTGAGGACTTGTCACAGATTGAAGTGTCATTAGAGGAGGTTTTGGAATTAATTGATAAACTTAACAGTAACAAGTCACTGGGACCAGATGGCATTGACCCAAGAGTTCTGAAAGAACTCAAATGTGAAATTGCAGAACTATTAACTATGGTTTGTAACCTATCCTTTAAAACAGCTTTTGTACCCAACAACTGGAGGATAGCTAATATAACGCCAATATTTTAAAAGGGCTCTAGAGGAGATCCTGGCAATTACAGACCAGTAAGTCTAACGTCAGTACCGGGCAAATTAGTTGAAATAATATTAAAGAATAAAATTGTCAGACAAATAGAAGAACATAATTTGTTGGGCGAAAGTCAACATGGTTTCTGTAAAGGTAAATAATGTCTTGCTAATCTATTAGAGTTCTTTGAAGGGGTCAACAAACATGTGGACAAGGGGGATCCAGTAGATATAGTATACTTAGATTTCCAGAAAGCCTTTGGCAAGGTCCCTCACCAAAGGTTCTTAAGCAAAGTAAGTTATCATGGGATAAGAGGAAAGCTGCTTTCATGGACTGAGAACTGGTTAAAAAACAGGAAACAAAGGAATAAATGGTAAATTTTCAGAGTGGAGAGGGGTAACTAGTGGTGTTTCCCAAGGGTCAGTCCTAGGACCAATCCTATTCAACATATTCATAAATGATCTAGAGAAAGGGGTAAACAGTGAGGTGGCAAAGTTTGTGGATGATACTAAACTGCTCAAGGTAGTTAAGACCAAAGCAGACTGTGAAGAAATTCAAAAAGATCTCACCAAACTAAGTGACTGGGCAACAAAATGGCAAATGAAATTTAATGTGGATAAATGTAAAGTAATGCATATTGGAAAAAATAACCCTAACTATACATATAATATGTTGAGGGCTAATTTAGCTACAGCTAATCAGGAAAGAGATCTTGGAGTCATCGTGGATAGTTCTTTGAAGAAGTCCATGCAGTGTGCAGCAGCAGTCAAAAAAGCAAACAGGATGTTAGAAATCATTAAAAAAGGGATAGAGAATAAGACAGAGAATATCTTATTGCCCTTATATAAATCCATGCTACGCCCACATCTGGAATACTGCGTACAGATGTGGTCTCCTCATCTCAAAAAAGATATACTGGCATTAGAAAAGGTTCAGAAAAGGGCAACTAAAATGATTAGGGGTTTGGAACTGGTACCCTGTGAGGAGAGATTAAAGAGACTGGGACGTTTTAGCTTGGAAAAGAGGAGACTAAGGGGGATATGATAGAGGTCTATAAAATCATGGGTGGTGTGGAGAAAGTGAATAAGGAAAAGTTATTTACTTGTTCCCATAATGTAAGAACTAGGGGCCACCAAATGAAACGAATAGACAGCAGGTTTAAAACAAATAAAAGGAAGTTCTTCTTCACACAGTGCATAGTCAATCTGTGGAACTCCTTGCCTGAGGAGGCTGTGAAGGCTAGGACTGTAACAGGGTTTAAAAGAGAACTAGATAAATTCATAGAGGTTAAGTCCATAAATGGCTTTTAGCCAGTATGGGCAAGGAATGGTGTCCCTAGCCTATCTTTGCCAGAGGGTGGAGATGGATGGCAGGAGAGAGATCGCTTGATCATTACCTGTTCGATTCACCCCCTCTGGGACACCTGGCAGTGTCCACTGTCGGCAGACAGGACACTGGGCTGGATGGACCTTTGATCTGACCCAGTACGGCCATTCTTATGTTCCTATTACCAGGGCATGACAAATGGCATCGAAAGCTGCTTGCCAGTCCCGCACTGTGCATGTGCAAGAGCTGCATTGCGCATGCGCGTGCTGCTGGTAAACGGGGCACGCGGCGTGGCGAGTAGATTCTATAGTTTGTTGAGCCCTGCTTATTACACATTTTTGTGATCTAATGCTGAGAGTACTGATGGGGGGTGCGTGTTTGCGCATATGTGAGACAGTGAATGGTGAGGAGAGGGCTTTAGTGGAGAAGGTAAGGTAAATAACCAATGGTGCTTGAAAAGTGCAAATGTTTGCTACTAACAATTTTATTACATAATGGTGGCAATATTGAAGTATTACAAATAATATTTTTTTTGAAATTTTGAAAAAAAATTGAAAAATTAAGATATTACAAATAATACTTGTAAAGTGTCATTCATCAGGAAGGATTCAACTTAGACAAATGATAAACATAGCCATGTGAAATGCAGCCACCTTCAAAGTGGAGGATGGGCGCCAGGTCAGGACGTACCTCAAAATAATGGGAGGAGGAAAAGTTTGCCCAACACATGAAGGCAAACGTCTATGTTTATGAAAAGGACTCAAGCTGGAGAGCTGGCAAAACCGTGGTGCTCATGATCTTGTATGCAAGACCTAAACGGCTAATTGCATGATACTCTGTTCAAATCAGGCGGGTGGTATGAGCACTGGCTGGTGCAGCTCAATCCAGATAAAAGAGGAAGCAGCTGGAAGATATGGCAAGGATCGTATCTGCCCCTTTATTTGAGAACTGTTACTCGAGTTTGTAATCTGAGGCAGCATTGGCTCTTCAGATGCTGTTAACTTATGTTACAGCACAGAGGCGGGCAAGATACGGCCTGCGGGAGCTAAGCCAGGTTCCCTGCATGCTCCGCCCCCAATCAGTCCTCAGAGCAGCTCTCTGAAGGCTGTGGGCCCAGGGGGAGGAGAGAGGGCAGAAAAGGCTTTGCATGCTGCCCCACCTCCAGCATAATCTGGCAGCTCCCAGTGGCCATTTTCTCTCTGTAAGTGGTCTCAGTGCTACTAGGTGGGACAGTGCTCCACACCCAGTAGGTGTGCGCTTGCACTAAGGAAAAACAGCACAGGCACAATTTTTTTTCATTAAAAAATGGAATAAAATTCCCAGTGACCTGCAGGGGAAAAAAATCTTCATTTCATTATACTAGGTTTTGCATAGGTTTGATTGCATATATCCTAGGTACTTTATATAGAAATGATTGTGTATTTCAAACTACAAAATAGACCAATATTATGTTGTGAATGAAATTTTGTATTCATTTTAATTACATGTTAGGTGTCAAGTAAGGATATTAAATAACTATTACTTTACTAGTTGAGTAGTCGATGGAATTTCCATTGACTACTCGATTAGTTGATAGGCACTTCCACATTCCTCCTTCGAAATGTACTAGAGCCCCCCTGGGGACTCTTGTGCATTTCAAAACTGGATCTCTGCATGCAGCTCGGGGCCAGTGGGAAGTCCTGCTCCGTGTGGAGCTGCCACTTTGAAATGCTGAGGTGGTGTTTCAAAGGGGCAGCACTGCACAGAGCCTGGGACGAGCTGTGCAGTGCTGCCCCTTTGAAATGCTGTCACAGCTGTCACAGCGCCACGTGGGGTGCGGGCTCCGTGCAGCACTTCCACTTTGAAATATCCTTCCCCTCCACCCCTTTGCTACCTCTGTTTGATAGAGACAACAGGGGTGAGTAATCGACTAGTCAGCTTGACTATCCGATAAGCATTTGCTTATCAGATAGTCAACTAGTTCTTAACATACTTAGTATCAAGCTGATTGTCAGTCAGATATGAATACCCAAGATCATTCTGCAGCAGTCCTAGCTGGACACTTGCAAGGACAGCTTGAGAGTCCAAACTTCTGCCTTTCCCAACTCTTACCCAAAATCATCTAGTAAATTTTAAGCATGTAATATTTACAGCTATCTTTCAAGGTATTTAATATATTTCATGACATCCTGTTGTAAAATATATTTTATTGTCTTCTAAATGTGTTATCTGATGTTTTAAATGCCATGAAAACTGGACAGTTTTGTTATGTATGACCATTTTTTCACATACTCAGTCACAAAATATTCAGCTAATTTGCATATGCAGTTATTGCAATTATACATGCAAATTGCACTGCTTTAATGCTGCTAAATTCTTCTTTGACATGTAGTATAGAGATTTCTATACAGGATACACTCTTTATTTCTAGACCATTTTATCAATGTAAATCTAGCTCTGCATATGTTGTATGTATTCAAAAGGGAGGCAGCTATTTCTACAAGTATAAATCATGGGATGTATTTGATGTTTAGCCAAGAGGCTCGTCGGTATCTTCCACTAATGTTACCAGGAATACTGGCCATTACGCTTGCATGTATCAAGCAGAGAATATTGTATTGCTTGACTTTTAAAAAAAAGCAAATCTCTTACGAAAGCGTTGGGTGGATTTACAGGAGAAGCTTTGGTGTAAGGACAGAGCGGAGTGATGCAGACAAACAGCACTGAAATGTTTTCCCACAGTGTGGTGGGGAGAAGAAGGCTGTGAGTGGGCTCTGGTGCGAACTGTCCTGCTCTGAATTCTTGAGAACAAGTTCTTGGTTCAGAACCATTTTTTGGTGTTTGTCGAAGCTGTTGGATGTTCACATTGTTTTCCTGTGGACTTTCACCTGAACAGATTCCTTTTGTTGGAAGTGGCAGAGAACGAGCCTGCAGTCAGGGAAGAAAACCATTTTTTGATGTGATGTCGCTGCATTAAAAGGGCCAATCTTGTGTCTTGTAACACGTGAATAATGGGGCTAGCATGTGATGTCAAAAATTTCCAACCACCTCATAAATAAGCCAGTCGCACCCTTCCCCCGCGACCGCCACCAAAAGGTCACCCAGTTTTGAACCTCAGCTTGCATCCCAAATTAAGAATGTGTTCAGAGTCAAGGTTAAAGGTATCGTATCCCCTTTCAAAAGATGCATGTCAGTGTCTCTGCTGAGAATGATAAATAACATTTGAAACAGGCTATCAATTTTCAAGGGCCCTTCCCACTCCCCCTGCCTTTTTGTTGAACCAAACTTTCCTAAAGGAAGGGAACAGATATCATTTAGCAATCAGCTAAGACATGATGCAGTTTCTTTAGCCCAGTCTACTTGAGCTAGTTGCTTGCATAAAAAAAGAAAAAAACTCAGCTTCAGACAGGTTGACATTATGGTGACAGCAATTCCGTTAATCAGTTCTTTATTAATATAAACATCGTTACCCTCAACAATAAAAGAAAACAAACATTCTAGCTATTGAACTTATTTAATCCTATAGAAACGTATACTTACATTACAGCTCCCACGCAATTTAAAAAAGAGATGAAGATTGCAAAGTCAAGAACTTAATAGTTA
Source organism: Pelodiscus sinensis (assembly GCF_049634645.1). Taxonomy (NCBI): domain Eukaryota; kingdom Metazoa; phylum Chordata; order Testudines; family Trionychidae; genus Pelodiscus; species Pelodiscus sinensis. The sequence continues at coordinate 1,100,195 of NC_134722.1, read as the reverse complement.
GGAAATGCCAGAATGAAAGTCGCCCATACAACCGTAATCTGGGCCCGTTGTGCGTATGCATTATGATGGTCAATATTTCCTGCATACTGTGCAAACGCTGCACCGACTGCAGAACTACTTCTTGGGCTTTTCTAAGGTGCTGTCCACACTGTCTCTTAGTGCTTTGTGAACTCTGAGGAGTGAGGTGATGCCAGAGATTTTAAGACCACAAGAGATCATTAGGATTATCATTATCTGCAACTGAGGTATGAAGATTAAAGTCGAAATTGTCGGAAGTGTTCACTGTGTTGGGTGACCAACTTCTGGAGCAAATGAAACGGGTCTTACAGACAACAAACTCTGATTCATTACACAGTCCCGATTCATTCCTTGAGCACAGTCCAGCTAGTGCACTCAGAGAAACAGAGGTTCTATAGGAAAAATAGGATGTGATCGTGTATTCAAAGTTTTTATCCTAATGCAAGTGCACAAGGGGGCTAAATTAAGGTGCTCATGCCCCTCTTCCCCACTCCATCTGCATTTGTTCTTACACGTACCCCCATACCTGCTCCTACCACAGGTTTCTATTGTGCCATTCCCCCTTTTCTTTAAGTTCCTCACCTCCGGCTCTCTGATCTACAACTGCCCTACCCAACTCCTTACCCCTCCCCATTCTAGCCAGCCTGCTTCTTCCTTCTCTGTGCTGGTACGAGGGAGCACTGAGAACATGGAAAGGAGCCTACAAGTTCTCCTTTCCAGGGCCACAACAATGCAAGATAATGGGGAGGAGCAGTTGCGGGGCAATTGCTTTTCAGCGCCTGCAGCCCTGGGATGGAGCATGCTCAGTTGGATTTTAGAATGGCACATGCAGTCTGACATGTAGGAGCGTTGGGAATGGGACACGTCCAGGGCACATGGACTCTTCAGAGAATTGAGATGCCAAAAGCTAGGCTCTACTGCATGCACGTAAATGAGATTTTTCAGAGGAAATTGGCCAGATTTTGATGATGAGTCCTAGAGGAATTTGTTCTCTACTGCCAGCTGTGGAAAGTTTAACAGCAGGAACTGACAATGGTCCAGCAAATTGTATGTGGGACGTGGACAGTGGAACTGCCTGTCAAAAGTGCCTGCTTCAGTAAATAGCTCCATGGCTGGCAAATTTTGTTTCAAGATGTTGAAGAATATTTCTTCCGTTTTTTGCCCATTGTTTTTCATGCTTTTCATGACTTGAAAATTTAGTTTTTAAGAATTTTTGAGACCTCAAATTATATTTTAACTTAACCTCAGAAAAGTGATGTCTTTCTCCAAATGTCAGGATTTCACAATTTCACATGGCAGCCTCTGTGGCAGTTTGGGCTCATGGACAGAAGACAGGTTTAGAGTGGCATGTGGACATGCTCATTTAAAGGTATATGCAGAAAACACACAGCAGGTTCTCTGAGGGTGGGAGAGACCAGAGAAACGTGTACTTCAGTTCTGTCCCCAGAAATGGCACAAAGTCTTTATTGTGCTCACAGCACTCATTTCAGCCAGGCCAAAGGGCTGAGCTGTCATGCCGGGTAACCCTTTCAAAAACCGTTGTCACTTCGGCTTGCCACAGGTGGCAGGGTTCTTTCTCTGTTGTGTGGAGAGTGCCCTAAAGTAGAGCCGTTGAAAAGGACTGATTTCAGGATCGCTGTCCCTGAGAATATTTATTGGACTTTCAGCAGAGGGGACTATAAGTGACTTTCTTTGCCTCTATGAAAATGAGTCAAAATGATGCCACCCAGCCCTTGTGTAGACATGGCCAATGCAGGAACTGGAATCAATGCCACTGGTACTGTAGGGATCACTGTTAGACCAAATCTGCACTAAATCTGGATGGTCAGGTTAAGATATGCAACTCCAGCTTCATAAAATAGAGAGCTGGAGTTGACTTACCTTCAACTGAGCTTGGCACCATCTTCACAGAAGGAGGCCAAGAAGAGCGTCAACTGGAGCCACCCTGAGCGTTCGATTTAGTGGGTCTTAACTAGTCCTAAGAACATAACAGCCATACTGGGTCAGACAAAAGGCCCCATATCGTGTCTGCCGAAAGTGGTCAATACCAGATGCCCCAGAGGACAGGATCACAATAGATAATCCTCACGTGATCCCTCTCCTGTCACCCACCTCCAGAGAAATGGAGACTAGGGACACCATCCCTACCCAGCCTGGCTAATAGCCATTGCTGGACCTAACCTCCATGAATCTATCTAGCTCTTTTTTGAACCCTGTTAAAGTTCTAGCCTTCACCACATCCTCTGGCAAGGAGTTCCACAAGTTGACTGTGCGCTGAGTGAAGAAAACTTCAAATGCCAGAAGATCAATCTGTGGTGTGGCAAGTGGCGACAAGTCCTTAGACAGCCTGTCATTAACCAGCAGCTACCATAGATTTTACTTCTACTTAGAATAGGAAACAGCTGTGGTAACTATGTGGCTTCTCTAGGCACATGTTGGCCTTTTAATAATGACCAGCTATTGTAGCTCTGAATTTAACAAAGTAACATAATGTTTATCACAATGTTTTGAGTCCTCCTAATAGCAAAGCAAAGCAATGTATGTAGAAATTATGAGGGAATAACAAACTTCCATAAAATGGCCTAGTGTTTTCTTAACTTGAAAACAAATATGCTTCAGCGAGAGCGCTCTCTTTAGAATAATTTTCCTGACTCCAGTTTCACTAATGAAATTCTGCCTATACAACATCTGTTTTAATTGGCCATATTTATAGAAAGTCACTTTTGAAAGCAAGAAGCACGCTGATAGACTTAAAATAGCCTCCATCAGTAGCCTCCCATTTGTTTTTTGTAAGTATCTTCTTCCTTAAGAACAAGGAGCAGTCCTGTGGCACCTTGGAGACTAACAAAAATATGTAGGATCATGAGATTTTGTGGGTAAAACCCACTTCATCAGATGAATAGTTTTACTCATGGGTTTTACCTACAAAAATCTCATGATTCTATATCTATTTTTGCTAGTCTCTGAGGCTACATCTACACTGCAACGCTATTTTGGGATACCAGAGGTACCCCAAAATAGCTATCCTGCATCTTTACAGCAAGCCTGTTATTTCGAAATATAATGGGCTCACTATTTCAACATCCCTGTAAACTTCATTCCATGAGGAGTAAGGGACATTTTGTAATAGCAGGTTATTTTGAAATTTGGCACTGCGTAGGCTGTGCCAAATTATGAACTAAACTATTTCAAAATAAGATTGAAATAAAATACGCAATTTGTGTAGCTCCAATCGAGTATCTTATTTCGAGCTACAGGGCAGTGTAGACGCACCCTAAGTTGCCACAAGACTACTGGTTGTTTTACAGACTAACCTGGCTGCCCCCTGAGACTTCTTCCTTATGTTTTGGCTAGTGGCAGCAAAACCCTCTGGCACAGCAGCATCTGCGTATGTGTGCCTAAAAAAATGGAAGGGTCAGATATTTGTTGAACCAGAGGAGGAAAAGGAACTCGAAATCAATGTGATGCTCAATAGCACAAATTGGTGGGTAAATTTGACTTAGTTTATATATTGCACAGCTTTCTGTTGCCCATTCTTCTTTCTCCTCCAGACCCAGGGCAGACTCTTCTTGGATAATGCCACGTGTGTCAGAAGCTAGCATTCTGGGAACGAGCGTGCTGACCTGCTCTGTGTAACACACGTCAACCCCAAACTATACAGAAGTAGCTACATCTGTTTTGGCTTTGTTCGCAAGGCAGAGGGGAGGGGAGGTGCACTCTGTGGTCAAGGGCCAAACTACATGTCATATTTCATTACCTTCATTAGCTACTACAGAAGGCTGCATTACAAAGAAAAAGGTTGCAGTTAACTCTTCAATGACCAGCTTTTTAAAAATTCCTTTTAAATTTAACTTTCTGTTCTTTTTTATTTGTCTTTGCCTTTGGTTTTAGCTTATCAAAACTATGAATCAACTTCTTTGCCCAAGATTTTGCCCTCTGAATGTGAAAGAAACATCAGGCTTCGTTTCATCTGTAGGAAGCTATTCAGAGGATGGCTGGAACATCTGGAACTGTTAAATGCCGTAGCGTAAACTCAAAGGGGAAAGTGTATTTAGCATTAACAAAACTTTCCTTTTTTAGTTTGTCCAAAGTTGTCTTTTCCTTTTTCGCCTCACATTACGTGTGTGATTTAATGTTGCTGGAGGTTTATGTGGGAGGGTGTTTTGTTTTGTTCTAAGAGAGGGGCATATTGGGTTGCTGGGTAAATATTCTTTCAATTTTCTCACATGAACAAGAATCATCTTATTCCTTTCCATTGGGTATTTCTCATTACTTGAATAAATAAAATAGAATGTACAGCTCTTTAGAACTTAATGGAAAATGTACCAAATACAGTTATTAAAGTTACTACAAGTTTTAAAATAGATGCCCCCAGGTCTGCCCAATATTAAATATACCTTAATACGTTGCTTCTAAACAAAATGTACCTTTTGGCTAACTAGGAACACTGAGTTGATAATATTTAACTGCAGAAGAAGGATTAGGTTGAATCGCAAAAAGAAACAAAATGTCTCATTGAGCCAACCTTCTAAAGAAACTCACCCCAGCAATACTCAGGACTCTGATTTTGCATGCATTTGTGCACATAGCTAGCATAAAGGTGCATAAACATCGCTGTCATTTCTACTCAGGACTTGCATAGCACCTAGAAATATTCCACCTCACACCTTGAAACAGCACCAGAAAATATCTTTGAAGCGATGTATGTATACTTAGATCCCAGCATGTAAGGGCCTACAAAGAGGATCCAGATCCCCCCCAGCATCACCTTGCTGATGTGGGCTGAGGTGAAAGAATGCATTTTCTCCCTTCTCAGGTTGTTGACAGTGGCATCAGGGGCTGTATGCAAGTGCCCTTCCACTTCGTGTGACAGTGTGAGTTGACCCGGGGCTGGAGAGCTGAGGCTAAGCCATCACTGATTGCAAGCTAAGCCACTCCCGAGAGCCATCAGGTGATGCCAAGCTCAAAGAAGCAAGAAGTTGCAGTGAAGGGGGAAAGCTTTATTGGCAGATTATTTTATATTAATAAATCCGGTCCCCATTGAGGGGTAATTTTGACAAAGAAAAAGGCCAAAGAGAAGTTAATTTCTAAGAAGGGAAGCTGAGGCAGGCTGCCTTTCATATGACCCAAGACCGCAAGGGTGAGTGCACCCAGTTACACTTTGCTGAACTGTTGGGATGTTTATTACGCTGTCCCTGAGGGAAAAGGACTTGAACTGAAGTAGAATCTGGGCTTTATATTAATTCGTCTGCTAGCTTATATTCCCGACAGCTTATACTTGAGTGTAGGGAAACACAGGAATTCCTTTAAAAGCGTTTTCTCTCATATGGCTAATGTAAATAGATTCACATTTGAAGCAGGGAAGTTGGTCACAGTGTGAGTAACTTCCTGTATAATACTCTCCTTATCCACACCATATTTGCAAAAAGAGTTCAGGAACAAGCTGAGAAAAAACAGAAAATGTACAGTATCTCTGTAGGTTCTGATCTTTAGAGCACCTGTGTACGTGTAAAATTCATATCTGCAACAATCTGCAAATATCCACAAATTTGCAGGGTTTTAGATCCAAGATTTGTATCCGCATCCATATCTGCACAAGTGAGCCACAGATATCCATAGTGACATCCATGGATGCGGATACCTGTGGGTATAAAGCAGATATCTACGGATCTGCAGGGCTCTACTGATCTTAATTCACACAGTGAGAGGGGAAAAAGACAAAAGGATGGAGAGCAGCCATAAATGTGAATTCTATGCCATGTCAGTTAGCGTTGTGACCATACAAATGAAATTTTAATTCCTCGGTAATTAAAATTTTTTTTCATGGGTGGCTGTAAAACTGATATCACTTGCCTGCATATTCTTTAAATCCTCTTCACTCTCTCAGGAAAGTACCTCTTTGTAATTGCTTCTAAAATGCGTATGTAAATATTTTGATTGAATCTGATCAGAAGCAGAACAGCATTGCGGGATCAAGGCCTACATCTTAATTTGATATTGAGATACTAGTGAATCTAGGACTTACTCTCTTATTTTTAGAAGTGTCTAAAGGCTTTCTGCCCGCATTCTGAAATTATTGAAACACAAGCAGAGAGCAGGAATGAGGGGACCTTCCTTTTCCCCACACATTTGTAACTTCCAAACAAGTCGTGTTGAATTTTGAGGGCAAAAACCAAACATTTGATTCCGGAATCAGACCTTGCATGCCAAGTTTCAGCCTGGAGCGAACTTTTACAGCTGAATTATAAACTCTTAAAAATAGGGGTTTATAATGGAAACGCTGACACAACCTTAACTATAGCGGTGTGAGTGCAATGTGATAATAAATGAGGCAGAACATTAAAGTGCCGCTTTTAATTTATCATTTAGCAGTAGAAAAAGGCTTGTTTACTTCTTCTTTTTCATCTTCCTCTCCAGTCCTAAAACCTTCAGCCATTATTTTGAAATGTATTTTATAATAAAGCCTCAGTGGTTATGTTGCCTAGGGCCGTAGTGTCCATTTTCAAGAGAGAGGAAGAGTATTTTTAGGCTTTAAAAAGAGCATAGTCTGTTGACTGATTCCATTTCAGCATTTTAGTTGGATGCTGCTGCTTTGCAATATATTTACTATAACATGGATTAAAAATAATTGGGTGGGACCCTCTGGCTTGAAAGGTTCTATAACTCTGAGTGGCGAGTGTAACTATTGAGGAGTTGGTACAGGATACGTTTACAATTTGAACAGGCAGGACCGACAGGGTGTGTCTAAACTACATGGCTCCATCGATGGAGCCATGTAGATTAGGCTGATGGGCAAAGGGAAATGAAGCCGCGATTTAAATAATCACGGCTTCATTTAAATTTAAATGGCTGCTGCGCTGAGACGACAAACAGCTGATCAGCTGTTTGTTGGCTCAGTGCGCTAGTCTGGATGCTCCCACGCCGACCTGAAAGCCCTTTATCGACCTCCCCGTTATGCCTCGTAGGATGAGGTTTACCGGGGAGGTCGATAAAGGGCTTTCATGTCGGCAGGGGAGCGTCTAGACTGCCCCGATCTGCCGACAAACAGCTGATCGGTAGAGCGGGGCAGCAAGGAAGGAAGCCTGCCTTTAGTACCCACCCAGGGCACCTGGGCATCCTACAGCAAGGCGCCCCAGTGCTCCGTCGGTCCTGCGTCGTGACTCAGAGCTGGAACATGACTGCACTAGACCACATGGCCTCATCTTTACTGAGGGGAAACTACTTCCAGTGCGCTCCTCTTGCTGACCGGGGGAGCAAGTGCAGCTTGAGTGCTGAATGGGCTTTGTTACAAACTCAGCAACCCTGGGACGGAAACGTTAAGAAGGGAAAACGAGTGAATGTGTAACGCCGACAGCCCTGGTTTGTGAGCAGAACCCAATCTGGGACCTCTGGAGCTTAGTACGTGAGTGGCAAGCCAGCTGGCTGGTAGCTAAGGCTGCGGAGCAGAGTCTGTTCTCTCTGTAAGTGGTCTCGGTGCTGCTAGGCAGGACAATGTGCCACACCCAGGAGGTGTGTGGGTTACACATGAAGAATGGGTGGCTTCATGTAACATACTATACGATACCAGAGTACTTTTGTGAGAACTTTTGTAGCACTTCCAAGACAAAGCATGTGTTGACACTCTGAAGATCAGTAATTGCCGTAAGTTAAAGCCAGGGATTGCCCAGCCTGATTCCTAAGTGCTTCTGATCAATTTGGGGCCCTTTGCCTTTGGGATGGACATACACAGAACTGGATTTTTTTTATTGTGCCTCTTTTCAATTTAGGGCCTGGGTTAGTCTTGAAAGTGGCAGCAGAAAAGTGAAGAAATCAGTAAAAAAGGGGTAGTGTTGCCCACCTAACAGACAGAGTGCTGTGAGTTGGGACTCCCCATTTTATCTGTGATTTTGCTTCTTGCTGGGAGCAGATCACGTAGGCCAGTGTTTTCGGCAGTGACCCAATTTGAAATATAATGAGCTTGAATTTCAGAACTGCTCAGAGCCCTCCTCTCCAGCTGGATTCAATAGGAGTTGTGGGGATTGAATAAGGGTGCTCACCACGTCTGAAAATCAAGACCAGGATGTGACAAATTGAGCACGTCAGGTTTGAGGCGCCTACAATCAGTGGCCACTTCTGACCCTGGCTTTAATTTCTTCCTCCGTCGATCCATATTTTCTGCATAATGGAAGAATACTATTTTCAGGTTTGTAAAACTTGTCTGTGTAAACTCTTAGGCCACGTCTACACTACGCAGAGGATCAATGCTGCCATGGTCAATCTTCCGGGCTTCGATTTAGTGGGTCTAGTGAAGACCCGCCAATTCAAACTGAGAGGGCCCCCCAGCACCAGTTATCCTGTTCCTCGTGCGAAGTAAGGGAAGCTGATGGGAGCACTTGCTCCTCTCGATCTCCTGCTACATGGACAGTGATTTAAGATACGATGACTCCAGCTGTATAATTAGTGTCACTGGAGTTGCACATCTTAGGTTGACCATCGCCTTTACTGTAGACGTCCCTTACTGCTGCTGATAGTAGTAATGCAGAAATATTCTTCCAAAATGGTGATATTTGGTTTTTAGATTCTGGTCTTGGGTCCTGGACCCTACATATCTCTCAGAGGTGAGCTGTGTCAAGCATCCAGCCAGCCTCACAAGATCCCTACTTGCTTTTCTCTGGGTGTTTTCCTGATTTCGGTGGTATTGCTTTAGAACATTCCCATGCAGCAGTGCCTAGGAGCCACTGGTGGTAACTGCTGTACCATGCCAGTTTGCAGGTTCTGGTGTCAGTTGTTATCCAGTGGCAAAGCTGTCTAGCTTTAGCGCATAGGCATGTTCACAACATTTGCCCCTGGTTCCAGCTCACAGTGGGGGAGAAACTGTCTTGCTCTGAGACTGATTTATAGCAGTAGCTAGTGAGACCTGGGGACTCTCCCTAGATGTACCTATTTGCCAAATATTGCTGTGAAAAAGGGGAACTTGCCCACTCAGCTATCTACATAGCGCCCCCCTGATTTTATGAGTTCTTATGCCAGGCACACACAAATCTTCACATTAAAAATGAGATAAGGGGAAATTGAAGAGACCAATCCGCACAGTTAGATAGAAATAGTCCAGATATGGAGGGGAGTGGAGGAAAGAGAGGGACTTCTTTGCATTAACAGACGATGAAGATTAATCTTGCTAGCCAAGTTCCTGTCGTCTTGTCTGAAGTTGAGAATTAGACTATTTCTAATGAATACGGGGCAGGGTTATAAATCTGATAGCATTGTGTCTTTAAAATAAAATAAAATAAAATAAAATAAAGAAGCCGTACTGATTGCTTATATGGATAGCTGGCACACCTTAAGAAGTAAGAAAGATTCAGAAAGGAATATAATAAGGCCTAGGAAAGTGGCAGCATGAAAGGGATGACCTTTATTTGCAATCATAGCTGAGATTTACAGTTTATTACTGATAGCTTTTATAAAGAGCCATTCAGTTCAGAGGTGAGAGGTTTGTCATCTGGAAATGCAATTAACTTTAGCCTTATCCCAATCCCCCTGGTCTTAGAGTGAGAGCAGCACTTCAGCCATATCATGATTTCCCTCTTTTTGTTTTGTTTTGTTTCTTGCATCCTTGTTCCCTGGCATTAACACAGTTGCATATTTTTGCTGCTGTTTTTTTCTTATTGTTATTGCTATTCCAGGTCATTAGTAGCTAAAAGGCACTTGTGATTTTTTTATTAGATCCAACTTATTTGATTTGTGAATGTGGAGATTTCAAAGAAGAGAGACATTTAAATCTGAGAAGAATTAGGAGACCACATGGGAATGAAGTTCTGTTGTGATCAGTGTGAAAAATTAATTATAGCAATGGAAAGTCTAAAGAAAAGCAGTTGGCTTTTAAGTAAAGGATGACCCCTACTCCACCCCGGCTTAAATTCACACACAACACTCTCCTGGTAGCTGCTAATGACCCCCCATATGCATATATGCTTGAAAAAATATGGACTCAGATATACAGTCCTCCCTCCCCCACATGCATGCACACACACATGCACAGCATGATTTGAAACATGGACAAATGAAAGAGATTTTGGCTTCCCTGCTGTGTGTGTATGTGAAATCCCTAAAGGTCTATTTTTGTTTCACAGGTTCAGTTTTATGACCCTCTCTTGTCTGTTAAGTCAGGTCTGTAGGAATTTAAAAGCCAGACACAAAGGCAAGAATTTAGTACATTTGGCCAGTTGGTTTAGGTTATTTGAAATATAGCCTAGTATATTTTCTGCAGTAGGCTTCTGCCAAATAGATCAGAGACAGGGAGGAGAGAGCCAGAGCCCGTGTCAACAAATTTTAACCTTTGCAACGTTGAGGAAGAGAGGATGGGCTCTGTTTGGAAGCCTGTCAATAAATATCCTATCTATGGCTGCAGCAAGTTACCTCGTGTGTGCTGCACAGCTGTGTTATAAAACATTGAGCTGCAGGGACTTCAAACATTCCAATAGGCCCCAGTTGAACACTGTTTGTTCTGGGGTAAACCAGAACCGACTAATTACCAACAATGTGTTTTTCATCCCTATTTCAGTGTGCCTATTATTTTCATCAGTGTGAGAAGTTAATACCCCAGTTCTGATCCTCCACTGCAGAATACAATGAGAGTGCCGTACATAATCAAACCAGGGAGAAGAGGAAATAAACTCCAAAGTGGGTTCAGATTAATCCCTATCTAATGAAAATGTTTGGGCCTAAGGTTGCCAGGTGGTTTCAACAAAAATACCGGACACACTTGACATTACATCACAATCTCCTTTACATCTGATTTAGAAAATACCCGACCTTTCTATTTTCTCATTTCTATTTTCTCAGTTTGTTTCCCCAAACAGAAAGCTCAAATACTGGATTGTGCAGTTCAAAACCGGACACCTGGCAACCCTATTTGGGCCTGGCCTGGGGTAGGAATCACCCTGCTGACGTTTGCCCTGACATGACTATTTCTTTTCTTTCTTTTTGGAAGAAGAGAAGAAAATAAATATAGCATGAAATAATGCAGTTTTAGACTCGTGTAGACAAAACTTATATTTTTTAGCCAATCTCATCTATCTAGGGCATCTGTGAGGCATCTCTACATGTGGAGATGCATCTCTACATGTAGGAGAGAAAGGCAGCCCAATGTATGTCCTTAAAAACACCTTTTTGTGGTGCAAACAAGCGTTAATATGAAAGGGGAGATTGCCTCAAGCAACATGCTGCTAAATTGAAAAAGTGAACATTGCCCTTTCCTGCAGAAAGATTTTGTTCTAAGATGCTCTTTATCTTGATGATGTTCCAGTCCAAAAACTCTCTTCCCTGGTTCTCGGTAGAAATACAGAAGCCTTGGTTGTATTTATACACTTGGGTTTTTTGAGGTCTAGTATCCTTGATGAATTTTTTTGACAAGGATAATTTCATTCTTAAAGATTTTGGTTGTGCAGGAATACCTGGGCCACTTGAGAGCACCAGGGCTAGTTTTCCTCAATCAGGAATGGGGTCAGATTTTGAGGCAAAAAAGAATCCTAGAAGAATCATAGAGTTACAGAATATTAGGGTTGGAAGAGACCTCAGAAGGTCACCTAGTCCAATGCCCTGCTCAATGCAGGACCAACCCCTCTCTCAAGGACAAAAAAAAGACAGTAGACTAGAAGAATAAACACTATGCAATGGGCTGGAATAAAGGCTGTTGTTTTGAAATTATTATTTTTACAGTGATTGCATTGAAGTGTCTCCAGTTCTGTAAGTTAGCATACAGCTGGTAACATAATTTGTAAAGGCACGATAAGCTTCCATTACCTTTTGGAATGGCCGACAAATGGATCAGACTTGCTTTTCAATTGTTTTCCCGTGTGGGTGAAGAGAAGTTGCTCCACAATTAGACAAGTGACTAGTGCAGCATTTGACCTTTAAGATGAAAAACAGTTTCTCTAGGATCCTTTACAATGGTAGCTAGTTGCTTTTCATAATACTCTACAGGAACAAAACAAAAAATGCAGCAAATGTTAAACAAAATAAATATATTTTGTCCTGGGCTTTCCAGGTCACTAGATCGGGGCTCTGAAAGGATGCCAAGGTGAGTTAGTTCTGAAGAGGGAGAACCAAGGCATTGAAAACAACTTCAGTCAGAGCAGCAGGGGGCTCAGCCCTTTTGAAAAGCAGCCACTTATTTGGCTGAATATGGACGGACTTAGAAGGTTAACATTAGGCCCTCGTTTTTCATATGTGGGTCAGGGCGTTACCTATCAGGGACACTAATTGCTATCAGAGTAAGGGGAAAGACATTTCACATGATGTAGTGTCACAGTGCCAGGACTTTAAATGTTATCATCAACACCTTAAATTGCACACATAAGCATCCATGTTTAACAAGCTGTTTACTTTTGATTATAATGATAATCCACTTATAATTTATAATTTAGTTATAATTTAGTAGCACATTTCTTGAGATAATCTCTTTCACTTACTACCGTCTGTATGCACCACAAAATGATGCTAAATGTTTGCATCAATCCACAGACATTTGGTATATACAAATGCAGCTGTACATATAACATATATGTAAATAAAATTGAAGCGATACAGGTTGAACCTCTCTGGTCTGGCAACATTTGTGGGCCAGTATGATTTGAGTTCGCCGGGTGTCGACGTATCATGGGGGTGGGCAAGTTTCTCGCAGTCTTATAAAGTCTCATAAAGCCACCAGTCCTGGTTCTGTGTTCTGTGCTGCTACTTAGTTCTAATTTTACCGCTCAATGTCTTCTCAGAGCCCAGCAAGCAGTGGAAGCGTTGGGAACGCTGCTAGCCAATACGGAACTCCCACGGTTTGGCAAATTCTCTGGTTCAGCACCGGTCAGGTCCTGAGGGTGCTGGACTAGAGAGGTTCAAACCGTGTTTTATAAATATATATTATAAATTAGTAAATATACCACAACGACAGACACTATATCAATGCTGATAAACAATATAAGATAAAATATCTTTAAAATGGATTAGACGTTAATTGACAGGGAACAGAGAATAATTATCGGTAAGATTGCCAAGTGGGAAACAGTATTTAGTGGTGGACTGTAGGGATCAATACTGGGACTTACAGCTTCTTATTTAACATTTTCATTAAAGATCTCAAAAAAAGGTGTGAATTCAAACATGATTAATTTTGTCGATGCCATCAAGATTAGAGAAGCAGCAGATACCCTGGAGTGCAAAACCGAACTGCAATGACCTGGAGAAAGGAGAAAAAAGAACTGTTGGCAACAAGATGAAATTCAGTAGGAATAAATGTAAGGTGTTGGACTCGGGCAGAGGAAAAAACAGCGCACACCCACATTAAAGACTTGCTGCCTGGAAAGCAATGAGTCAGAGAAAGACCTAGAGTAGGTAGCAAACAAAACATGAGATTTTAGTTTGGTACCAGTGTTGTTTTTCACATACAAATGTAGAGGGGGTCATGTGTAAAAGTAAGGCATTGAGTGCACATTCCGTGTAGCTGGTGTAGTATTGGGATTCCGTGTGCATTTTGTGTTCCCACATTTTTAAAGAATATAGACTCCCCCTCCTCCCTTGGGAGCCTCCCAAAAAGTATAAAGTACAGAGATAATTCAAATGCGAAAAGACACAGCTTGGAGATTTCCTATCTGCATGGTAGCTTTGAAAAGAACCTGAGAGCGTTGATAATTGCTTTGAGCCAGGAGAGAAAGAGGAGGTTTGTTAATTAATTAGAAGAACAACAACTTTGGTTTCATTTGTTAAAATGTATTTTATATACCTGTAAAAATTTTCTGATCCAATAATGAAAGAACAAAACAACTGTTAAAAAGTTACTCGTCCATCCCCGTGATTCTCAGTCTGCTGATGTGGAGCAGGCTAAAATGTGATGGTGTACATGTCTACGTGTAGACTTGTGCAGGTTTGGGTGGGCCTCTGAGCTTCTTGTATGGTGAAAGGCAGACCTGGCATTTGCTTAAGTGAGTAATACAAACCTAAAAGGAGGGTGGATGAGGTAATATCCTTTACTGGACCAACTTCTCTTGGTGAGAAAGACAAGCTTTGAGCTTACACAGATCTCTTCTTCAGATTTGTGTGAGCTTGAAAGTTTGTCTCATTCACAAACAGAGGCTGGTCCAAAAAGATACTGCCTGACTGAGATAATCTTGCTAATATCATGGGACCAACGTAGCTACAATAACACTGCATGCAGCTGGAGAGAAAACAGGTGTAAAATTCTAAATGTTAGGAATGCCATTGATTTTTTTTCTAAATGTCCCTTCAATGAAATGCAGTTTGATGTCTTTAAAAACACCACCTGGAAATGTGGTCACACCTGGAGACCTCTATGATTCTGTTTCTTATCTTACATCCTTTCTGGGGTAGATGGAGTTTGGAGGGGTGGAGGAGAAAAGAAAGAGTTAGAATATCAGTTTGGAATAGAAGTTCTCAGGCAGAGATTCTCGTACCCCTGGGAGTGCACAAAGTCTTCTGGGGGTACATCAACTTATCTAGATATTTGCCTAGTTTTGCAACAGGCTACATAAAAAGCACTAGTGAAGTGAGTGCAATCTAACATTTCATAGGCAATGACTTCTGTACTGCGCTATATCTGGCATCAGTGTTTCTCAACCTGGGGTTGCAATTTATTTTATAGTTATATAGTAAAAGTGAGAGAGCCAGCGACTGTGCAGGAACAGCAAAATGCAGGACAATGTAGCACTTTAAAGACTAACTAGATGGTTTATTAGATGATGAGCTTTCGTGGGCCAGACCCACTTCCTCAGATCAAATAGTGGAAGAAAGTAGTCACAACCATATATACCAAAGGATACAATTAAAAAAATGAACAAATACGAAAAGGACAAATCACATTGCAGAACAGGAGGGGGATGCGGTGGGGGGGGGGGGGGAGGAAGGAATGTAAGTGTCTGTGAATTGATGATGTTAGAGGTAGGGAGAGTGGGATGTTTGTGAGTTAATCGTATTACAGGTGATAATTGGGGAAACTGTCTTGGTAATGGGTGAGATAGTTCAAATTCTTGTTAAGTCCTTGTTGGCAAGTGTCGAATTTTAACATGAATGACAGTTCAGAGGATTCCCTTTCAAGTGCAGATGTAAAAGGTCTTTGTAACAGAATGCAGGTGGTTAAGTCATTGAGAGAGTGTCCTTTCTGGTTAAAGTGGCAAGAAACTGTTTTCTCTTTGTGATCTTGTCTGATATCTGTTTTGTGGGCATTAATCCTTTGGCGAAGTGTCTGAGATGTTTGTCCAATGTACATAGCAGACGGACACTTTCGGCACATGATAGCATAGATTATATTTCTGGATGCGCAGGAATATGTGTTCTTGATCTTATAACTCACTTGGTTAGGTCCAATAATGGTATCAGCAGAATGAATATGTGGACAAAGCTGGCAACGGGGTTTGTTGCAAGGGAAGGTACCAGGGTTGGTATTAGTGTGGTATGTCCTGTGGTGGTTGGTAAGAATCATCTTGAGGTTAGGTGGTTGCAGTGTGCTGTGATGCTTTTGTGTTTTTATGTCTGATTTTGTAAGCAAGTAGTTTGAGAGGGTATGTCTGCACTACAGCGCTAATTCGAACTGAGCTAATTCGAACTAACACATCCAGACTAAAAAACTAGTTCGAATTAGCGTTTTGCTAATTTGAACTAGCATGTCCACACAGAGTGGACCCTGAACCGGGATTAAGGATGGCCAGAAGCAGTGCCGGCAGGGCATCAGATGAGGACTTAGAGCGTGGAGCTGCTGTCTCAGGCTAGCCGAGGGCTGTGCTTAAAGGGACCTGACCCCCACCCCGGACAGACAGTTCTCAGGGGTGCTCCGCTTGCAAAGCAGTCCTGGCTTGAATTGCCCGGAGTACCCACACTGGGCACATCACAGCACTCCTCCACCAGACCGGCTGCACTTGCCGCAGGCTGCCATCTGGGGAGAGGAGCCAATTGGGGGGCTGCAGGAGAGGTTCCACCCCCAGAAGCCCGCAGAGCCAGCCCAGTCCTCCCCATCGGGGGCTCGTACCCCATTCCTCCCTCACCTCTTTCCACTTACCCCTCCCTAGCCCCCCTTCCTGATGTACAAAATAAAGGACAATTGTGTTCAAAAATAGAATCTCTCTTTATTGAACAAAACTGGGGGAGACTGGGAAAAGGAGGTGGGAGAGGGGAAGAGAGAGGCTGGGAGAGGGGAAGGCAACTACAGAGATGAGGGGTTTGGAACAGGTCCCATATGAAGAGAGGCTAAAGAGACTGGGACTTTTTAGCTTAGAAAAGAGGGGGGATATGATAGAGGTCTCTAAAAGCACGAGTGGGGTGGAGAGGGTGCATACAGGAAAGTTCTTCATTAGTTCCCATAATAGAAGGACTAGAGGACACCAAAGGAAAGGAATGGGTAGCAGGCTTCAAACTAATAACAGAAAGTTCTTCTTCACAAAGCAAATAGTCAACCTGAGGAACTCCTTGCTGCAGGAGGCTGTGAAGGCTAGAACTAGAACAGAGTTTAAAGAGAAGTGAGATCAATCCATGGAGTGATATTAGCCAGGGGGTAGGAGTGGTGTCCCTGCCCGAAGTTTGTGGAAGGCTGGAGAGGGATGGCACGAGACAAATGGCTTGGTCACTGTCTTCGGTCCATCCCCTCCAGGGTCCCCAGGGTTGGCTGCTGTCGGCAGACAGGCTACTGGGCTAGATGGACCTTTGGTCTGACCCAGGACGGCCATTGTAAGCTCAGGGCTCAGGGTCGGGGGTCTCAGTGGACCACCTTGATTTTCATGCACACCTGCTCCTGGGTGGCCAGGCTGGCAGCTATCCTGCCCTAGACGGCTGCTTTCCTGTGCCTAGTGCAGAGGTCGTGGACAAGGTCCACGATGTCTGCACTGGACCAGGCGGGTGCCCGCCTCTTGCGGTCCCGGGCAAGCTCCCGGGAGCCGCCAGCCTGGTCCCGGGAAGAGAGGGAGGGCTGGGGGGCATCGGGTGGCTGGCTCGAGCCGTGCCAGGTGCAGGGTCTGCTGGCTGGGTGCTGGCAGGCTTGCACCTGGCATGGGCACCGTAGCCAGCCCGTGCCCCTTTAAGAGGTCCGGGGCCGGGAGGGGGGCAATAGAGTTTCCCTGGTGTTGGCCAGAGTGGCCACCAGGGAAGGCTGGGGAGGGCTAGCCTCCCACTAATTCGAATTAAGGGGCTACACACCCCTTAATTCGAACTAGCTAGTTCGAACTAGGCTTAGTCCTCGTACAATGAGGTCTACCTAGTTCGAACTAAGCACTCTGCTAGTTCGAATTAAGTTCGAAATAACGGAGCGCTAGTGTAGCGCCTATGAAAGTTAATTCGAACTAACGTCCGTTAGTTCGAATTAACTTTGTAGTGTAGACATACCCTAAGTAAGATGAGACTTGGGGGGCACGGCAGACAACTCCGACTCCTGAGGGGAGTGTAGCTGTCTGGAAAGGCTGAGAGCTTCTGGTTTGAAGGGTGGGGTTGGGTTTTCCCCACTGTAGAATTGATGCTTTACGGAAAACTACTGAGCTAAGATCACAATGACAAACACAGACACTAGAAACCTGAACCCCTTTGCCTTCTGCATTCGGCTGCAGCTCTTCCCTCCTCCTAGTGCTGCAGAATGCTGTGGCTCTCTTCTGAAGTGCTGACAAACGGGTTGTACGTGGCACTTCACCAGGGATGTATTTTGCTCCTTCTGCGAGGTGTATGTGGCAGCCAATGAATGGCAAATATTTCATATGCTTTCTTGTGGATTTACTTAACCAATGAGAGAGCTTTGTCACAACATCTGAACAGGCAGAAGGATGAATAATTTTTATTACTGTTTGAATAACAAATAAATAAAAAAGTTAAACTCATCTTCAGAGACTTTCCCAATCCATGCTTACAATATAATAATGACAAAAGAAATCCTAATGTTAGAAGAGGCCAAAAGATCTGTCATACTGCACTGGTTCCTGTTTTCTTCACTTTCACCTCTGTTCTCTCAGGGTGCGTCTAGACTGCACCATTATTCCAGAATAACAGCTATCATTGCGGAAAAACAATACTAGCGTCCACACAGCAATTGCCTTATTTTGAAAGAAAATCAAAATAACAGAAGACTTTTTCCAGCGTTGGTAAACCTCATTCCACGAGGAATAACACCTCTTCCGAAAAAGCAATTTTGGAAAAGGATGTGTGGGGACGCTCCACTGTTGGTATGTCGAAAAAGCTCCTCACCAGGGCCATTCTAAGTTATTTATCCCCAGTGCCTCCTGGGATAGCGTGTCCACATTAGGGGAGCCTGCCTCGGATTCATTTGAAAGCTTCCCTGTAGTGTGGACGCTCTATTTCGAAATAAGCTATTCCAGAAGATATCTTCTGGAACAGCTTTTTCTGAAATAAGCTTGCAGTGTAGATGTACCCTCAGTCCTCCTGCAATCACTGTTGGCCGTTTTTATGGGAAAAGTCAGTGGTGGACATGGGAAAGTCAGTGGATGTGCTATACCTTGACTTTAGCAAGGCTTTTGATACTGTCTCCCACAATATTCTTGCTAGCAAGTTAACGGAATGTGGATTGGATAAATGGATGGTAAGATGGATAGAAAGATGGCTAGAAGGCCGAGCACAGCGGGTAGTGATCAATGGCTCGATGTCAGGATGGCGGTCGGTTTCTAGTGGAGTGCCCCGAGGTTCGGTTCTAGGACCGGTTTTGTTCAACATCTTTATTAATGACCTGGAGGAGGGGATGGATTGCACCCTCAGCAAGTTTGCAGATGACACTAAGCTAGGGGGAGAGATAGATATGGGGGAGGGCAGGGATAGGGTCCAGAGTGACTTGGACAAAATGGAGGATTGGGCCACAAGAAATCTGATGAGGTTCAACAAGGACAAGTGTAGAGTCCTGCACTTGGGACGGAAGAATCCCAAGCATTGTTACAGGATGGGGACCAACCAACTAAGCAGCAGTTCTGCAGAAAAGGACCTGGGGATTACAGTGGATGAGAAGCTGGATATGAGTCAACAATGTGCCCTTGTA
This sequence comes from Pelodiscus sinensis, assembly GCF_049634645.1. Taxonomy (NCBI): domain Eukaryota; kingdom Metazoa; phylum Chordata; order Testudines; family Trionychidae; genus Pelodiscus; species Pelodiscus sinensis. The sequence continues at coordinate 1,081,180 of NC_134722.1, read as the reverse complement.
GCCAAGAAGGCTAATGGCATATTAGGGTGCATTAGGAGGAGCATTGCCAGCAGATCCAGAGGAGTGATTATTCCCCTTTATTCAGCTTTGGTGAGGCCACATCTGTAGTATAGTGTCCAGTTCTGGGCTCCCCCTCCCCCACTACAAAAAGGATGTGGACGCATTGGAGAGGGTCCAGCAGAGGGCAACCAAAATGTTTAGGGGACTGGAGCATATGACCTATGAGGAGAGGCTGACAGAGTTGGGTCTGCTTAGTCTGCAGAAGTGAAGAGTGAGGGGGGATTTGATAGCAGCCTTCAACTTCCTGAAAGGAGGTTCCAGAGAAGATGGAGAGAGGCTGTTCTTGGTGGTGACAGATGGCAGAACAAGGAGCAATGGTCTCAAGTTGTGGTGGGAGAGGTCCAGGTTGGATATTAGGAAAAACTATTTCACTAGGTGGGTGGTGAAGCACTGGAATGGGTTACCTAGGGAAGTAGTGGAGTCTCCATCCTTAGAGGTGTTTAAGTCTCAGCTTGACAAAGCCCTGGCCAGGTTGATTTAGTTGGGATTGGTCTTGCCTAGAGCCGGGGGCTGGATTTGATGACCTTCTGAGGTCTCTTCCAGCTCTATGGTTCTATGATTCTATGAATATACCTAGGGCTAGTAGCTTTAGATGCTGTTTGCAGATAGTCTGCATATATTTAAGCTCAGAATCATGCTACTGCCTGTCAAACTCTCCAGACAATTTCTTGAGGTCACTGGTGTTTGGTTCTTCATGGTCATATATTGGCAGCACATTGACTTGTGTGAAAATTTTTGTAATTCTGTTTCTAATTTTTTACGTTTGGATCATGGAACATGATTTTTGCATTTGTATTTTTCATGCAAATGTAAAACATGAATCAGTTTCTTAGGTACCTCACCTGATTTCACATCAGCAATAAATTCAGTATAAATTTTCCCCTTTTCCATGGTGACTAGACCTGGCTTTCCCACTTTTTCATGCCGTTATCTTTGCTGATCTGGCATAATTTTGTTTGCTGCATCGTTTAGAGAGCTAATTTATTTACATTGTTCAAAATCATTCCCTTGCAAAAAGCATCAGACTTAATCTCAACCAGAGATTTCAGGTGGTAAGAGTTTGGGAACAGAATGTGCTAGATTGTAATTGGATTTTTTATTAGTGTATTTTGACAGCATGGGTGAATTTTTAAGACCATAAGAGCAGCCAGACTGGGTCGGATCTCAGGTCCATCCAGCCCAGTGTCCTGTCTGCCGACAGTGGCCAATGCCAGATGCCCCTGAAGGTATGAACAGAGCAGGGAATCATCAAGTGACCCCTCCCCTGTCGCCCATTCTCAGCATCTGGCAAACACGGATGCCTCTCACTAGCTGGGTGGAATCTCACTTGAAAGAAGATGATTCTCTCTCTAGCAGAAAGGGGAGTAAAAGGTGGAGTAAGACACATACATTTTATATAAGAGCATCCACTTTACCAATGTGCACATGGGCATAAATGGACCCGTGAGCTGTGGATAAATAACCAAGAAAGGGTAAAGAATCAATTAAAATGTATTCATAGTAACACACCTAACTCAAGCTTCTTAGTTACATTGTCTGTTTTTAATTGCTTTCTTTGTGTGATTTTCTTCAGACTTAAATATGTAAAGCTTGCATTCGAAAACATGCTAAATCTGTTTCCAGAGAGGGAAATATTTTAAAACTGGGAAAAGGTATTTTAAAACATTAAGTGCTGTGTGCATTACAAATACCTTAAGTTTGTTTGGTCATGTTCCAGAGGCTTTAATCTGTGAAAGTGTAAAATCCATCAGAAAAGAAAGTAAACTCTGGGAATTTATTTTCAGTCTGCCGTCTCTCTTCTCATCCATGTACAAATAGTCAAGGCTGTGGAGACTGGAAATCTCATTTTGCCAGGGGTTACAAGATTTAAAAGTTCCGGATTGAGACAGACTCCCCAAACAGGGCTGGCACTACTGGGCAGGCAAAAGGGACATTTAAGGCCCTCTCCCCCCAAAAACTTTTTGAGGCCCCAGATTGTCAGAGCACCCCCAGATCTGAACAAAGTTCTCCAATGGGAAGTAGTGCACTAGAAGCAGATTGGAGAGTCTTCGTCCTTTATACAATAGTTTAAATCAAAAACTGCTGACCGAGTAGCTAAATTGTATCTTGTTTTGAAGAGTTTTAATGGAGAGATCTCCGAATGTAACTGTAAACATGGAATCCTCAGTGAATGACTTCTCTCGTGTGCCTGCCCAGTCCCTGTGTTAGTCAACATTTTATCTGGAAGTAAACATAAAATCATCAATGATAATGTTTGCAGATGATACTAATTGAGGCAGTGGTAAATACTGAAGAGGATACATCTCTGATACAGAGCACTGGTTTGCTTGGTAAGGTGGGTGCAAATAAACAACATACCTTTTAATAAGGCTAAAAGTAAATGTATATATGTAGGAACAGCGAGCGCAGGCCATATTTACTGCTTCCCAGCCAAGAACCACCCACCATGTGACTGAAACAGATTTGGAAGTGGTGGTAGATAATCAGCTGAACATGCGCTCCCAGTGTGGCTGAAAGAGCTAATGTGATCCTTGGAGGCATAAACAGGGGAACTTCAAGTAGGAGTAAGGAAATACCACGGTATTTGGCACGGGTATAACTGCTGATGGAATACTGCATCCATTTCTGGGGTCCCCAATTCAAGAAGGAAGTTTGTAAACTGGAGATTGTCCAGAGAAGAGGCATGAGAAAAATTAAAGGGTTAGAAAGCATGCCTTGTGGCAATAGCGTTAAGGTGCTCAATCTATTTATCTTAACGAAGGAGAAGGCTAGGGGGTGATTTTATTACAATCTATAAGTACCTACCTGGGGAATAAATGTTTGATAATAGGCCCTTCAGTCTAGCAGACAAAGGGAGAACACGATCCAATGGCTAGAAGTTGAAGCTAGACAAATTCAGATGGCAAATAAATTGCAAGTTTTTGTAAGTGAGAGTAATTAACCACTTGAACAATGTACTAAAGATTGTGACAGATTCTCTATCATTGGCAATTGTTAAAGCAAGATTGGTTATTTTTTTGAAGGCTGTGCTCTAGGATTTATTTGGGGGAAGCTGTCTGGCCTATTTCATGCAGTAGTTCAGACAGTGGTTCATTTTGGCCTTGGTACCCGGGGAAATCCAAGGGATGTAACTAGCCCTGGAATCTTGGAAGCCATTTGGGGTTTTTTTGAATAGCAACATCTAGGGCCCCCAAAATGTCCACTCCACCCAAAAAAGGGACCTGAGAACTGGCCTGGCCCCAAAATTTCAAAATTCTCCATGAAAGAGAATTCAGGAAAAGAATACCTTTGGATCGATCAAAACATTCTGTTTCAATTTTTGACCTTTTACTTTATATAATACTAGCAGAAATACATGCCATTGCCCGGGGAAAATATAGTAAAAGGTGTGATGAATGAACTATGTCAATGACATTAACATAGCATAGTATATTGGAAATACTTTTCTCTGATATATTACTTTAAGAAATTAACATAGCTAGTGATGTGCTTACAAAATGACAAATCCCATAGGGTCTCTGTTCTCAATCCCCACAAATCAGGAAGGCCCATCTTCCCTTAAAGACTCCATGCAAACCAATGCCTGCAGCCTCCTTGCCAGAAACCCTGAGAAATGGAGGGGATGTCTCTGGGGCTCTGCAGCAGCAATAAATCGCTGGTCCCCAAGTAGCCGCTCCCCAAGTGCCTTCAGTGCATGCTCCATGGGGCAACCTGAATGGACTTCCTAGCGGCAGCTGGACTGGTTGCATTGATCAGACAAAGCGGAAGACCTTCAGACCAGGTGCAGTGAGCGATATCTAGATGATCAGAACATGCAGCACCTGAACGTACTTGTTCTAATGAGAATGGGCTGCTCTGAGTGTACCATGTCCTCCTCAGGCTCCACAGTGCTCAAAACCTTGTCCTCCGACCCACCTTCTCTTTGTACTGTGAGCTGAATCCTGCAAAGTGCATAATGCCCGTGGCACTTGCTGATAACGCACACAGCCCTGCCAGGAGAACGCATGCAGCCCAAAGGAGGGCGAGTGGTGGGATGGCTTGTTTGGGTGTGGGGGAGGGAAGCAACTTTAATTTCCAGAAGAAGTTCAGTCGGAGCCCAACATCTGTGTGAAGATGTTGAGAAGCTGTGATAGCTAGAGGCTTCTCCCCACCACAATTAGCAAGGCTAGACCCCAGCGAGCATCAGCCACAATTGGGTTTGTCCTGGAGACCTGCTGGTGCCCTAGTGTAGGGGTGGTTGCTGATTCTCTGCCCCACTGCAGCCTCTCCCCCATGGGCTTTCCCTTGATGGTGCTGCAGGTGCCCACATGCTTTATCCTCTAGGATCTCGTAGTGGCAGTTTATGTGACACGCTTAACAGAAGAGTCCAGCAAATGCCTATGATCAGGCGCTACTAAAAGCTAATTATCAGTGGGCCCAATTGGGACTCTGGGGGAACGGATTTTGAGATATAACCAATCCAGTGATTTAAGTTAGGAAATCAGGAGTATCTGTGGAAAATGTGTTTCTATGATCAGGCGCTACTAAAAGCTAATTATCAGTGGGCCCAATTCAGGCTCTAGGAGAACCGGGAGAACTGATTTTGAGACATAACCAATCCAGTTATTTAAGTTAGGAAATCAATAGTATCCGCGCAAAAGTTGGTGTTTCTAGCTCTTACCGTTTCAGAGATCTTTTGGGACAAACAGACAGACAGACAAACAAACAAACTTTCAGAAATATTTATAAGAAGGTAATATAAAATAAAAATAGATTTGGAAAGAAAAGTTTTTTTTCAAAATGAAGACATTTTGTTCCAAAAATGTCAAAATGATAACTTTTTGTCCTGTTTTTTCCCTTAAACAAAATGTGTTGAAATTGATACATTTCCATGAAGTGCTTAGACTTTGACAAAAGTGTATTCTCTGAGTGAAATGGCTTTAATGGAGATTTTTCAGCAAGCTTCAGTAAATAGCTAATTCGCCATAATACTGAGAGTCCCTGGCACCGCGATACTATTGGGTAGTGTTTTTAAAATTTGGGTACACGACTAAAGTTATAATTTCCATCTGGGTCATTACAAGTGAAGGAATGTTACTTACACCTCTATTTATTAAAAAGTTTGCACATGTATACTAGGAAATTCAATGTATTTTTTAAAAAAATGTCATGTCCAGACTTTCAGTGAGAAACAATTCATGATCTGATGCAGTGTCTAGTGACTATTTGGGTACATATTTTCATTTTAAGATTGATACAGTGGTGAAGTCCCTCTTTAAAACTTGCATGGGAAGAAGTTAGCTATTTCTGTAACCAAGGGCTTTAGGTAGGGATTATTCTCACTGTACACCTCTGTATAAAATTAACGGGTGAAACTGATTTATTATACAGGTATTTTAAAGAGGTGTCAGATTGTTGGCACCCCCTGGTTTAAATCAGGTGAGTAACACAGCAGAGTATTGGGCTGTGGGACAAAACAGCAGTTGTAATTAGAATTTCAATAAAGTGTTAAATATTTCATATTATTGTGCTTAAATGGGACTTCTTTTCTCCCAGTACCATAACACAAGACAAAGGGGTTATGCAATGAAATGGAAGGTCACCAAATTAAAAACTGATAAAAGTAAATACTCTGTCAGAGAATGCCTGAGTAGAGACTGTTGCATGAACTACTAAGAAACAAGAATTTTGAAGGGGAAATAAGGCATCTGGGTTTAAGGCAATTTCTGAAGATTAGGGTTAGGAAGAGACCTTGATCGGGGACATATTATTCTATAGTTGCCAACTGAGCAGTTTTTGTGTGGTTTCCATTGAGGTATCACATGCTCGCCACTGTTCAGACCTGTTTGCCATCTCTAAGCACAGTGTTAAAGAACTAATATGATTGCTTTCTGCTCAGTGAGTGACAATTAAAATGATACAGTATAAGTCCTGTTGTTCTAATAGCATATGCAAAACACTTACTTCAATAGCTTTCCATAAGGAATTTTAAGATAGCCAGTAGGATGCTTTTTGTTGGGTGGGAACGGAAGAAGTGATAAGGCTAATTGACTACTTATTTAATACCTCCCAAAAGGGCTAGGAACTCCACTTACTCTACTCACCTGGGAATGGACGGGGCCATTCATCTGAGATACAATTATTATTGGAGTCGTTATTTTAAGTACTTGTCCAAAACAGCTCTGACTCTAAAGCCACAATCCTTTGTTGGGTTACACTAACACAGACCTTGTGGCAATTAATGGGACTTGGTATGACCCCAGGGTCAGCATTAGTGGATCTTGATGCCGAATCCAGGCCTAACTGATAGACTTACAGGCAACTAAAGAAAAAAACACACAGTGGAGGGAAACCATATATCTTGGTTCACATTTTGGAAGTGTAATCAGAGTCTTTCGAGGTAGGCCGTTTGGCAGAAGTGTTACGGTGTGACTCAGATTAGGTGAGGGTAGGAGCTTGATTTTTGGAAGGGAGTTTTGAGCAGAAGGGACAGCATGTGAAATGATGTGGAGACCTTTTGTGAGTGGAGATGAAGGGGGGGTTATTGAATCCGGAATAAATGGTAGTAAAATGAAATAACGTGTAACGTCTGACAGGAGACCCCCTCCGTGACAAGTTATACCTCCTGTGAGAATGTTCCTACCGTGGCCCTTTGGCAGACGTGACTCAGATACTGAGTAGTTCAGACTCACAAGCCATGGTTCGTTTTAATTTTTCTATGGCTGTTGTGAGGAAATATTCAGTTGCTTATGTAACCCACATCCCGACTGGGTGTGGTGCACTGTCCCATGTAATGGCACTTAGACCACTTACAGAAAAAGAGAATTAGTTTGCCTATAAAATGCAGGTCACTCATGTGATTGGACGTAGTCTTCATTCCTAAATGAAATGCAACACAAATAATTCTTAAAATCAGGATCATTCTTGAAGCAGACTCTTGGAAGGGCTGTGCCTGGAAAAAACTTCCTAGAGTGGGGGAAGGCAGCACTGAATCAGGACTTACTTTCAATTGGTTAATGACACCATCTGAACTACAGAGCAGAGTTGTTTTCATTTCCTGGGTCTCTTTCTTGGATACAAATGTGCAAACATTGTTGATTTTTCTTTTAGGAAGATTTAGATGTTAATGATCAAGGATTCCCATCAGTGTGGAAAGCAACAATCCCACAGGTGAAGATCACTGTATATAGAAAGTAACTTAAAGTGTATAACTTGGAAATGTTTTATCTCCTACCACGTCAAACGCTTTTTGTCTTCATTTATTCTTACGGGTTTCCCACTCCGCATGTTGGTGCTTTTTTATATAGGTCACCTCATTATAATATTTATTAAGAACAGAAATGTATTAGGTAATAATTTGAAGGCTATTTCCATGCGCTATATCCTAAAAAGATGATGTAAATGTGAAAAATTGGGGAGGAGGCAGTGAAGTGAGTGGTAAAGTTAGTAAAGATGTCTTGTTGATGTCACATCTTTTGTTTTGGTTCCCTCCCTCTCATCTATTCTGTTAATCCTTCCGTGAGGGGAAAATTAGAGTTTAGAGACATCTTGGAAGAAATGTGTCTATTAGTGTCTTGCATTTTTTTCGTTCTGCTAATATAAATCTCTTGGTGCTGATTAATTCACTCCAATCACAGTCACAAACCTACACCACATCGCCCCCTGGGCCAAGAACAGTTTGAATGGAATGGCTCTCTCCCGAGTTCCGCCACATAGTCATTGCGTGCTCCTTTGTTGATTAGCTGATTCTTTCTTACATTTTGACTGTGCCCATTTTTATCACTTTTGCTTGATTAATTTTTCCTTTCTTCCTTCATCATCTGAATTCCCTCAAGCATTTCCACCTTTTAGCAGGCAACTAGGGACAGAGATCCTTCGGCTTTTACCGGGTAGAGTGATTTATTGCTAGTGGGTAGAACAACCTGCAACGTTTAACCAACGTTTTTTTGCACTAGAGGGGCCAAAACTTTAAATCTTATTATCTAATGATGCTACATTATTTAAAAAGTTGGCCTGTTAGATTTATTCACACTGATAACTTCCAGAAGTTCTTTTTAAAGCAGAATAGAAATAGAATGAAGAATTATTCATACATTCTTTTCTATCCTGAAAAATAGTCTGGTACCCTATCTACTTATTGATATAATTAAAACTGGATTAGTGGGATAGATTATAGAGTTTTCTAAAGTCATTAGGGAGTTTTCTGTCTCTTTCCAACCCTCTCTTCCCCCCCCCCCCCACCCTCAATTAACTCTATTATTAACTGCGCTATGCTAGTGATGGCTGGCTATACTTTGTTCTTAACCATTTTTCCTAGTTTCTGGCTTACAGAACAACTCTCTGAATACTGTTTTACTGGAGTTGGGCCAAGATAGAAAACCTTATTTTTACATTCAGGTTCCTGATTCAAATCTTAAATCTTTTATAGGTGGCAAGTAGAAGAGTGAAGTAGAAAATAATCTTGTTTTATGGAAATATAGAAATAAACAGTAAAAATGTATCTGATGCTTTCAGGCTTTGTTTAGATTTCCAGGTGAAGAGATGCAAAGAGTTCCTTTGTAGGGAACTGTGATATGGCGGTTGAGTTCTATCAGGCAGGCTGTGGGGCATGTGAGAGGTGTTCATTGGTCAGGTACATGGATGTCATTTGTATCCTTGAGGAACAGTGAGTGCATGTGTCCAATACCAGATTTAGGACAGGCAATGTCCTATTTCTACTCTCTAAGGCACTCAATGCATGTATATCACTATAGAAATGCTGCTACAGTGCGTTATATCAGTAGTGCAGAGATTTTGTTTCCCTGTGTAATGTATTTCCATTTCTTTCTAACCTCTCCATTGTTGGGGTGGAAACAATTAAGTCATATGGCTTCATGAAACAGAGGCACAAGTGGAATCACTAAAATAAAGATGGAAAAGGCCTACAAGAGTCTCTAGTCCTAACCTCAGTGCAATTCAGGTTTATTTTGTCCTGTGTTGAAAGGACCCAAGTTCTTGGACTTCCAACACTTCCTGCAAGAGTAATAGCACTTGCCCATATCATTTAATCCTTTCTAATAAATCAGTCCCTCACGTGCCATAACATTTATTCTGGTGCTTTTCTCATTTCCCTGAGGTTTCCCAAGTATTGGGGTGCCCAGAACTGAATGTGGTAAATGCAGTTCACTGATGCTGAATCTAATCCAGGCAGGCTCTTGGAGCATGATTCAGCGAGATATTTGAGCACATCCCCAACTCCGAGCATTACCAGGGTGCTAGTCCATAGAGACGTTGGACTGGAAGGGACTTCAGTAGGTGTCTGTCTAACCTATTCTTAAAAACCTTCAGTGATGGAGATTGCACAACCTCCCTTGGGGGTACTTGGCTTCTCCTCCTCCATTTGGGAGGAGTGTAGTGAGCTCAGCACCCACCTGTCACAAGCACGCTGCTGGTTGGATGTTCCCATGATTCTTAAAGCAGTACAGCTTTATGGGGCTGTATCCCAGGGCTTCCTCTCCAGAGACACTCTCTTCCTGCAGGCTCCGGGTCTGGAACCAGCCAGGAGCTCCTTCATTGCTTCCCCTGTCCCCCCCAGCAAACTCAGCTAGGAGCCCTCACTGCCCTGGTCCCTGCCCACACTGAGCTATCCATGGTCCTATTGCTCTTCCAGGTAGCCAGAGCTGCAGGCCTTTCTTCTCCAGCTCCAAGCAGCAACTAACAGCTGCTCTGTGCTCCAGCTCTTTTATATGGCCCTCCTGGCCCAACTGGCTGTTTCAGCAGCTACTCTGGTTGGTTAAGAACATAACATAAGAACAGCCATAGTGGGTCAGACCAACAGTCCATCCAGCCCAGTGTCCTGTCTGCCAACAGTGGCCAATGCCAGATGCCCAGAGGGAGGGAACACAACAGGTTATCCTTAGGTGATCCCTCCCCGGTTACCCATTTCCAGACAAACAGAGGCCAGGGACACCATTCCTACCCATCCTGGCTAACAGCCATTTATGGACCCAGCCTCCATGAATCTATCTAGGTCTTTTTTGAGTCCTGTTGAAGTCCTAGTCTTCACCACATCTTCTAGCAAGGAGTTCCACAGGTTGACTGTGCACTGTGTGAAGAAAAAACTTCCTTTTGTTTGTTTTAAACTGCTGCCTATTAATTTCATTTGGTGACCCCCCTAGTTCTTATATTGTGGGAATAAGCAAATAACTTAGCCTTATTCACTTTTTCCACATCAGTCATGATTTTATAGACCTCTATCATATCCCCCCTTAGTTCCCTCTTTTCAAAGCTTCCTCGCAACCACGCTAGGCTGCTTGGAGGACCTCTCCACTGCTTCTTTCCTGGGATGGGTGTGGCAGACTCCTGAGGCAGTCAGCAGGGTCCCTTTGGGCCTACTCTACCCCATCATAGGAGATTCCTTGTTGCCAAGGAGAAAACACTTTTTTTTAACCTATGTGGATGGTGGGCTGGAAGCTATAGTGGAGCACTGCCATAACCAGCAGCCAGGTTTCTCTCTTGGAAGGAGCTGTTTCCTCCACCCCTGATGGTGCTAATGGATTCCTCTCCATCTGGATTTCTTCTTTATCCTTGGAGGTCTCTATATGCATGTTTTCAAAAAATATCTTGTGAGTATGGGTGCTCCTCAGCCCAGCCAACTACTCCTGTAACTCTCCCACTTGTTTTCTGTGTGATTCAACAAGAAATCACCTCCCACACTGGATGGTCTACCTAACCTGGCTTTCCATGATGGGGAAGTGCAGGCCAAAAATCTTGGGGAATCCACACCAGGCTGTGGGAGAGGCAGTCATGGTCGGGGTCACTATGAATTGAGACTCTATTCTCTGTTGCTCCCTGATACATAAAATACTTCTGTATATGCAGCTTGGAATTTCATTGGCTTCCCTTTGGGGAAAATTCATGTCTTAGCCGAGTCCCTTTTGGCATTATTGCTTTCAATTTAATTCCTTTCCATTGTCTGTCTATTTCTTATTATTTTTCTCAGACACATTAGCTTGCTATGTTTTTATTATTTGCCAGTATTTCTGTATCTCTGTATTATTTCTCTCTTCACGGGTATTTCCAGTATCTCCCAAGTCAGGATTTTCTCTGAATTTCATAAACATGTTTTCTACCCTCTCATCCGATCATGAAGGACTTTACGTGAAATTGGTTTGCTCCAAAGTCCATGTCCCCACAACTCTATACATCACTACTTCTCATTAGTCTTTCATTACTGTCCTTCTGCCATTTTTTGGTCCATTTGAGAGTGCTCGTAAAACCCAACCACAGAATCTGTTCTGTAAGTATATTCTGAACATCACTATTACGTGGAGCTAAGGACATACCATCTAAAAATGTTATTTATCCCTTCATGTAACACAAGAACTAGGGGTCACCCAATGAAATTAATAGGTAACAGGTTTAAAAGAAACAAAGGGAAGTATTCCTTCATGTAACACACAGTCAGCCAAGGGAACTTGATGCCAGAAGATCCTGTGAAGGCCAAAACTATTACTGGGTTCAAAAAAGAACTAGATAAACTCATGGAGGGTAGCTCCATCCATGTCTCTTACCCAGGATGGGCAGGGGTGCCATACTGTGTTCTGAGTGTCCCATCACCCCTAATTCCCAGAAGCTGGACCATGGACAATCTCTCAAATTTGTGCTCTTCTTTTCGTTCCCTCTGAAGCACCTGGCCCCAGCCATTGTCAGAGGTCTGACCCTTCGTCTGCCCCAGTGTGGCCGTTCTTATCGTACCCCTGGCTCTTTTCTGAACCTTCTCCAGTCCTCAATAGGATGTGTAGCTGTTGCGGCCTAGAGAAAGTGCTGTCCCTTTCTCAGGGTTATTCATGCCTGCCTCTGCTAAGGCACATCTGTCTTGAAGTTGATTGATTTTAAATGGCTGCTCTTCTTTTAATGTATTATTTGTATGTTTTACAGAAAAATATATTTAGGCAAAGGCTGCTCATGCCTGGGATTTGGCTACGCTGCTTCTAAATTCCTGGGCATGATCTGCTGTGCCAGAGGCCTTGCAGCACATGGTAAATACACTGAGTCCAGTGCAAAGGGTGTTCCATGTGCCATGGCTGCTTTCTCTGTTATCTTTAACTCGTCTTCATTTTAGGCACAATTATTTACTTTTCTTTGAAGGACCGAGAGAGCGCAAAGCTTCTGAGGTAATCCCAGGAGACTCCAGTATCTCCAAACACAGGGATATTCAGTTCCTTGCTTCAATTTGAAAGTTACTGAGGGTTTTTTTTGTCATTACATCATGTTGTTGGTTTAAAAAACATAGGGAAACCCTTGTGCCTGAAGATTTATTGAGCTGTGGTGTGACCATGAGCAGGAGTTGTGTGTGGTTTTTTACAGCTATTCTACTGTGATTAGTGCTTGTCTTCACATTGCCTAATTTTAAAGTAGTTACATGTTTACAACACATGGGACAGAGAAAACAGAAGCTTGGAGCATTTTAGGCAGGACCTTTCTCAAGATGTAGAGGCTGAAAGATACACTGTGATGTGTGCTGGTGCTTTCCGTTTCCCCATCTCAGGAGCTCAAATATGCTACATACAGTGATTTAGTTTCACATCCTATTGCTTTTCCCTCATTGAGCAAACAAAAAATGGTATGAAGTACAGGGTTTTGTTCACAGTTCCACAGGAGCGCCCTGTCTCTGGTGAGTGATGTATATCACGAGGAATACATTGGTACCTGTCTGTGAAATATAGAGCATGTCTTGGGTTATAAGGAAGAATAGCTGGATGCCTGTTTTAATGTCCTGTACTCACAAATGTTACCTCCACACTCCTGGGCACACAACTTTAACCTTTCATAGTCTCAAGGTATAACCAAGTTCATTTAGGCTTCACCTCATTTTCCCGGATTCTAGGGCTCTGGGCAAAAGGCATCTACCCATATCCCATTCCTAAGGCTCAATGTAACTTTCTAGGAGGTCTTTTACTAGTGAAAGAGCCTCACACAGTAATATCCTTAACCTCTGTTAAGTAACAATCACCAAACCAGAATGCGCACACCTAGCGTACAATACTCACCACTCACAACAAGGCAGATGAACTTTTCCTCGTGGTCGGTCTGGCCCAGGTCATCCAGACATTGTAAGTTCTGTTCATTATAGTGGACAGGGGGTTGAGTTCTGGTAGCTCCGGGCTTGGGCTGTGTCCTGGAGTTGGTTCCAAAGACTTCTGTTTGGAACTCAAGATTATATAGTGAAACCCATGTCCCACTTAGCTAGACTTTAGCAGTAATTTTATTAAGTATTATCAAATAGGTCTTTGCCCAATCCTGCCATATTGAAGAACAGTCCTCTACCCAATCATACCCTGCCACCTTAGTTGGTTTAAATCTTGCAAAATTTTTCTTGTCCGTTGCATAACTAATCAAAGAACCAGACAGAAACTATACAGATAAACAATTGAGAAGTAGGGGCCATAAAGACATGACAATAAAGAGTATGGCTTTCACCATCACCACAGCTGATAAGTGCAGACAGATCTTTCCACGTCTTAAGATCTGTGTCTTTATGTGGTGGTGCTGGATACTGTTAGGACAGGAGCCCCTTAATAGCCTGATATTACATTGCTTTGATACAATTTAGAGGGAAGGTGAGGATGTGACTGTTTCTTGGTTTATGGCTACTGCTCTCCTAAAGTAGCTGCACAGAAAGTCCTCAGAACTTACACAAAGGCAACAATTTTATTTTACAAGAAAATAACTCAAGTGTAAATATGTTTAAATTTCTGGGCCAAATGATATTAAGATTAGCCTTTACTTACATGGTAACTATACCAAGCATACTCAGTAAATACCCTGTAACTACGTCGTAATTGGTAGATCCAAAATTAATGATGTCATTTAAACTGTCAAAAAGGTCGTATTTGTTCTTCTTTGGTGATGTCCCCATGGGTGCTCCACTTTTGGTGCCAGGAGGCCTCCAGAGCCACAGATTGGAGTCTTTTGAAGCAGTTATCAGTTGGGCTGCGCATGCACATGCGCAAAAGGCACTTTTTGCTGCTTGCGCCTTGGAGCCTTACACGTGCGGCCTGATCTCCCTCTTCAGTTCCTTGCTTACCGCCCTCGGTTGTGGATGGAGCTCATCTCTTGCCTCAGGCGTATTCTCCTCATGCAGGTAGTTAGCATACTGTGTTGTTTCTTCTTAGTTAATTAATTAGCAGTTATTGTTCTTGTTATCTGTTCAAAATGTTTTCATTTGAGAGGGCTTGCAGAGCAGCAGGGCCTTCTGACTAGAAAATCCGGCCACTTGACTCCTGCTCCTCCCATATCTATTTAAAAAAAAAGAAAGCAAAAAAAAAGACAAAGACAAAATGAAGGACAGAGAAAAAGGCATGCTGGGCTCATCTTTTTCAAGAGCTGACTCGTGTTGGGAACCCATGTCATGTGTCCTGTAGTCGCTGCCTGGGAGAGGTTTACGTACCTCAAAAATGTGAGCTTTGCTGTAGCCTGATGGCCCATGCCAGAAAAGGCAGGGAGCTTCGGCTCCGAATGATTGTATTTGAAAAGGCCATGCAACCCACGGATGTGTCACAGCCCCCTCAGTTAGGGTATGTCTACCCTACCCTCCTAATTCGAACTAGGAGGGTAATGTAGGCATACTGCACTTGCAAATGAAGCCCGGGATTTGAATTTCCCGGGCTTCATTTGCATGAAGCCGGCCGGCGCCATTTTTAAATGCCGGCAGTTTGAACCCCGTGCCGCGCGGCTACACGTGGCACGGAGTAGCTAGTTCAGATTAGGCTTCCTAATCTGAACTAGCTGTACTCCTCGTGGAATCTGTATGGGATACACTAGTCCCTTGCTCTCACTTCCTCTTACCCTTCCCCCTTAACTGTTCATCTTCAGGGACCCCACCCATGAGACTCCTCTCAGACAAGAAGCCAATCGCCTTCTTCATCTAGGGACAATAGAGAGGATCTCTGAAACATATTGAGGGAGGGGGTTTTATTCCAATTATTTCCTGACCCAGAAATGCACAGATGGCTGGAGGCCGATTTTATAACTCCGCAAATTACACACATTCCTACACAAACAGCAATTCAAGACAGTCACAATGTCATGAATTATCCCAGCACTGGACAAAGAGGACTGGTTCACAGCCCTCAACCCACAGGATGCGTATTTTCATGTTACCATGCACCCAGCTCACAGACGATATCTTCAATTCACCACGGGCGAGGACCATTTTCAGTGCAGGGTCCTTCCCTTTCATCTATCTTCTGCCCCCTGTTTTTTTTTTGAAGGTCCTTGCAGTGGTGACAGTGTATCCTGGCAACAGGGAGTGGTGATATTTCCTTATTTGGATGATCACCTCATAAAGGGTCGGTCATATGCAGAGGCAGCCAACATGGACTGCCAGACCAGACTTTTATTTCACTGTCTAGGGCTTTTAACAAGCAAGGAGAAATCAGCTCTAGATCCCATTCAGGACATAGAGTCCATTGGGGCTCACCTCAGTGGTCTATCTGCCTGAGCTTATCTACCGAAACAGTGCTTCTCGGCCATGCAAGATCTCATAGCCATGTTATCGGTAACTCCTTCCACTACCGTTCATCACTGCCTTCAGCTGATGAGTTACATGGTGGCCACCACATATGTCCTGCACTTTGCATGCCTCCACTTTCGTGCCCTGCAACATTGGCTGGAATCAGTTTACATTCCCTCCTGCCATACACTTCACAAACCAGTCACCATTGCAGAGACAGTATTGGACTCTCTCACATGGTGGACATTACCCAATAACCTCCTAGTGGGTGATCCTTTCCATCAGCCCGAGCCAATGGTGCAAATTCCTACTGATGCCTCTCTACTAGTCTGGGGCACACACCTCCTTCAGAATACCACTCAGGGTAGGTGGTTGCCCCATGAAACCATGCTCCATATCAACCTACTTGATTTCAGGACTGTGAGGAACACATGCGCACACTTGATGCCCAACATTACCAACTCCGTTGACTGTAAGTATGCAGACAATATGACCATCATGTTCTATATAAACAGACAGGGGAGTGCCCATTCCTGATCCCTTTGTGTGGAGACCATCCGTTTATGGAATTGGTGCATTTGCCATGGAGTCACCTGAAAAGCCTCATATCTCCTGGGGATGAACAATGTTATTCAAGGAGCTGATAGAGGAGGTATCTGAGCCTCTAATTATCATCTTTGGAAAATCATGGGAGACAGGACAGATCCCAGAAGACTGGAAAGGGGCAAATATAGTGCCCATTTATAAAAAGGGAAAAAAGAACAACCCAGGAAACTACAGACCAGGTAGTTTAACTTCTGTGCCAGGGAAGATAATGGAGCAAGTAATTAAGGAAATCATCTGTAAACGCTTGGAAGGTGGCAAGGTGATAGGGAACAGCCAGCATGGATTTGTAAAGAACAAATCATGTCAAACCAATCTGATAGCTTTCTTTGATAGGATAACGAGTTTTGTGGATAAGGGAGAAGGGGTGGAAGTGGTATACCTAGACTTTAGTAAGGCATTTGCTATGGTCTCGCAAGATATTCTTATAAAAAAAACTAGGCAAATACAACTTAGATGGGGCTACTATAAGGTGGGTGCATAACTGGCTGGATAACCATACTCAGAGAGTAGTTATTAATGGTTCACAATCCTGCTGGAAAAGTTTAACAAGTGGGGTTCCGCAGGGGTCTGTTTTGGGACCGGCTCTGTTCAATATCTTCATCAATGATTTAGTTATTGGCATAGAAAGTATGCTTATTAAGTTTGCAGATGATACCAAGCTGGGAGGGGTTGCGACTGCTCTGGAGGATAGGGTCATAATTCAAAATGACCTGGACAAATTGGAGAAATGGTCTGAGGTAAACAGGATGAAGTTTAATAAAGACAAATGCAAAGTGCTTCACTTAGGAAGAAACAATCAGTTTCACGCATACAGAATGGGAAGCGACTGTCTAGGAAGGAGTATGGCAGAAAGGGATCTAGGGGTTATAGTGGACCACAAGCTGAATATGAGTCAGCAGTGTGATGCTGTTGCAAAAAAAGCAAACATGATTCTGGGATGCATTGACAGGTGTGTTGTGAGCAAGACACAAGAAGTCATTCTTCCGCTCTACTCTGTGCTAGTTAGGCCTCAGTTGGAGTATTGTGTCCAGTTCTGGGCAGCACATTTCAAGAAGGATGTGGAGAAATTGGAGAGGGTCCAGAGAAGAGCAACAAGAGTGATTAAAGGTCTAGAGAACATGACCTGTGAAGGAAGGCTGAAAGAATTGGGTTTGTTTAGTTTAGAAAAGAGAAGACTGAGGGGGGACATGATAGCCGTTTTCAGGAATCTAAAAGGGTGTCATAAGGAGGAGGGAGAAAACTTGTTCATCTTGGCCTCTGAGGATAGAACAAGAAGCAATGGGCTTAAACTGCAGCTAGGGAGGTTTAGGCTGGACATTAGGATAAAGTTCCTAACTGTCACGGTAGTCAAACACTGGAATAAATTGCCCAGGGAGGTTGTGGAATCTCCATCTCTGGAGATATTTAAGAGTAGGTTAGATAAATGTCTATCAGGGATGGTCTAGACAGTATTTGCTCCTGCCATGAGGGCAGAGGACTGGACTCGATGACCTCTCGAGGTCCCTTCCAGTCCTAGTATTCTATGATTCTACAGTGGATGCCTTGAGTCGCAATTTCTCCATTGACCATGGGTAGTAGTTACACCCTATGGAGTATGCCAATGTGTTCCGTCGCAGGGGCTATCCTCCCATAGACTTCTTCACCATTCAGTGGAATATTAAGTGCCTCCGCTTTTGCTCTTTGGCTGGCCTTGGTCAGGGCTCATTGGGAGACGCTTTCCTGATACACTGGAACCAACCACCACTCTACTACGCATTTTCACCAATTCCGCTCATCCCCCCCAGAGTCCTGAGCAAGTTTTCGTCCGATAGTTCCTGGGTCATCTTGATAGCCCCATCATGGTCCAGGCAAACCTGGTTCCCATATCTTGACCACATGTCGCTAGACCTGCTCACCCATTTGCTCACCATCACAACCTCCTCTCTCAGAACCGAGGGAAACAATTACATCCTCAGCCCTTCACCAACACATGTGGCTACTCTGGTTTCATGGAGCTGAATCCCACTGTTCTGAGCAAGTGAAGTTAGTTCTCTTTCATAGTAGGAGGTCATCTGCAGATATATTTACCTGCAGGAATGTTTTTTTCCCTTAGGTGCCAATAAGTACACCTTGATCCCCACACCTCTCTGCTTCCCTGTGTCCTGGATTACATTTTACATCTAAAGACGGGGAGGAAGGGCTAGCCGTTTCTTCCGTCAATGTTCACCTGGCAGCAATAACCTCCTCGCAAACAGGAGGAAGGGTCATCTGTCTTTGCACATCCTTCTACAAGGAGATTTCTTCCGGCTCTCCTGAATTTCTACCCCCCGCATAGGCCCGTGGCACCCTATTGGGACCTAGTTTGGTGCTCACCTGTCTTATGTGACTGCTATTTTAACCTATTAGCCACATGCTCTCTTCCTTTCATTCTCATGAAAGTGCTGTTCCTGGTTGCTATTACCTCGGCTAGGAGAGTCAGAGAGATAGAAGCAGTGATAGCCGACCCATCCTACACAGTCTTCTCAAAGGACAGAGTGACTTTATGACTGCATCCTGCCTTTCTGCTGAAAATTAGTACCTCATTCCACATCAAGGAGCCCATAGTTTTGCCCACTTTTTCCCCAAAACTGCATACATCACCCAGGGATTCAATGCTTCATTTTTTGGACATCCAATGGGCTTTAGCCTTCTACATAGACAGGACTCGTGCTTTTTGTAAATCTCCACACCTTTTTGTCTCACCTTTTTGCGATCCAAGGGCACATCGATCTCAACCCAGCGGGTCTCCAAATGGATTTCATCCTACATAGTATGGTGTTAATCCATCTGAAACAAGACGCTCATCTCTCTGCCGAGAGTGCACTTCACTCGTACGACTGCCACCTCCAATGCCTTCTTGAACAATGTGCCCTTCGGGGACATCGACCAGGCAGCCACTTGGTCATCTGACCACACCATTGCAAGACATTATGTTGTCATGCTGATACAGCTAATACAGCCATGGCTACAGCAGTGTTATCTTCAGCCACTGAGCAGTGACTCCGAGTCCCACATCCATGTTGAGTACTGCTGTGTAGTCACCAACAGTGGAGCACCAATGAGGACATCTGCTGAAGAAGAAAAGGAAGTTACTCACCCTGTGCAGTAATGACTGTTCTTGGAGGTGTGTGTGCCCATGGGTGCTCCATGACCTTCCCTTCCTCCCCTTTACCCAGCTTCCTTGGGTGTACACGAGGAACTGAAGCGGGGGGTTGGGCTGTGCGCACGAGGAGCCAAGGTGCAAGGTGCAAGCTGCATGAGGCGCCTTTCACACATGTGGCCCAACTGATCACTGCTTCAAAAGACTCAGATCTGCAGCTCTGGGGACCACCCAGCACCAACAGTGGAGCACACACGGGGACACACACCTCAAAGAACAGTTGTTACTGCATAGGGTAAGTAACTTCCTTTTTTCATTAATCATTGAATAACCATTTTGTAATGTCTTTAGATGGCTTGATCCCCAGACTCATTAAGTGGGGTGATGCAGGGAAAGCAATTCATATATTCCAAAAGGCTGGCCGGGGTGGGAAATCAGCCCCACAGCGGGATGCCGATGGGAGCAAACAGTTCCCATCAGCTTCCTTTACTCCTCGCAGAAACAGGAATACTGGCTACTGGCAAGGGCATGCTCTGAGTTTGATTTAGTGAGTCTTAATTAGCCTTGCTAAATCGAACTGCAAAAGATCGATCGCAGCAGCGTCTTCCATTTAGTGAAAATGTGGCCCGAGTGTGGGCTGTATGAAGATGGGCTAGAGCAAAATAATAATTATCCCTGCCTGCTACAAAGTGATGGGGGATGGGCACATAAAGGAGTCTGCCTAAACCAGCTGTTAGTTCATGGTTAAAAAACATGACAGAGACTTCTGTTCAAATGTCTAAGGATCCTGACCTCAGTAACAGAAGGGGATAAAAGACTGTACAAAGCAAAGCTGCCCAGGTTTAGAGAGAAACGTCCTTACGTGCTAATGAGCTAGAAAGAGAAGTGCTCTGCCTGGTACTGAGGGGAGACGGAAGAGTTACACATTCCCCAGGAGGCTCTCCAGAACGAGGCTGAGCCCGAGAGGCTGTGGTCTTTTCAGGATAGTGAAAGAAAAGGTCTTTCAAATATCAAGAAACATATTTTATAACCAGAAAAGTCCATGATGAATGAGGTAATAATAGTCCACCCGCCTATGAAGATAAGTGGTATGGACATTATTGCTTATTTGGACACTGGAGCAACTGTATCACTCATTTCTGAGAGGTTGTCAAAAAAATTGAAGGGTTTAAATGTATGACCTTTTACAGGAATTACTTCAACAATAGCTTATTCTACTGAGTCAACTACAGTTGGTGTAATAACAATGAATTTCACTTTGAGAAATGCAAATTGAGTTCCTAATTGTGAGATTTAATCCAGTGTGTGCTGGGAAATAATCTCCTAAAATTGGGTGCCTGCTAAAACATAGTGGGTTCCTGCTAAAAACAAATACACTGTTCCAAAGTTTAAAATATTAGGAAAAAAGGAGAAATGGGGTAGGGAGGGAATAGAGATGAAATGGTCTTGCTGAATGCAGATGCTCCTGGTAATGAAAGAAAAGGCTTTGCACATTGCAGGCATGAGACAGTGAAATCTCTTAGATCTATTGGGTCCAGATTTTCAGTGAGCTTTCATTAATGTACCTAGGAAAATTATGGGAGTCATTTGCATGCAGAAAACACTATGTCTGTGGATACAAAACAAGAAATTGCTTATCCAGATACCATTGTTTGTGAGCACAGTTATGCAATGTGTGCACACAAACAAGTGCCTGCAAATAAGCATTTTAACTGAAGCCCAGGGAAACTGTAGCCTGTACTCTGCCATCTTTCAGCTAAAGACTGATAAGGCAAATGGCTCAGACACAGGAGGGGTAATATAGAAACCAGCAAGTTCTGTGTATTTATCCAAATGTGTATGAGAGACACACAAAACCCTCTTTACGACACACACGAAGGAAGCTTTTTAATTTTGATGATAAAGTATGAAAAACCAAGGAAATCTCCCTGGTGGGGGTGAGTGATGAAGGAGATGTTTAAGAAGATTTGCTGAAGAAATTGTTTATTAAAACAAGTGGCTTGGTCCCTCATTTGTTGTCTATGGGCTTTGCCAGCTCTATAATAATATCGAAATCGTTGGGCAAACGCCAGCTTTGTATGAATTAGTGGAATTAAATGATGCCACCTGAAAAGATAAATACTCGATGATCATCCCTTGGATTTTCTCTGTCAAAGTAGCTATGGGAGAGCCTCAGTCTTGTCCAACAGCTGCTGGCAAATACATTTAGATAATGAGTGCAAATTAGTAACTGCTTTTGTACGTCAGAAGGGATCATGGCATCTCGATGGCATGCCCTTTGGGTTAACAAATGTGACTGCATTGTTTTATAAATTAATGAGTACAGTTTTACAAGGTTTAATTTAGAAACATTTCTGTTGTCTGATTGTGACATCATGCCAATATTGCCTAGTTATCAAAAGCATTTGAAATGCTACTTTTAAAACCATAAAATCATAAAATCCAGCCCAGCTTGTGCCTAAAGTAAGCAAATTGCCAATGAAAATAAACTTCGTGGGCCATCAGGTTATAATTTCAGAAATGACAGTATATCCTACAGGAGATGAAAGGGGTGACATTTTGATTAAACTCCAGAAAGATATAAAATGAACATGGCACGTTAAGTCGATTAAACGCTGGCTAACTGATAAGTCTCACAATGTAATTGTAAATAGAGAATCCTCATCGAATGTCCCCAAGGTCTGAGGCAGGTTAAGTTTTATCACATGGCTGAGTAACTCCGTTATGAAATTGGGTCCCTCCAGAAACAGAAGGCTGAGGAAATTCCAAGGTAGCTCCAATGAGAGGGTGGGGAAGGAAGGAACGAGAGAGAGAGAGAGATTACATGTTGGGATGTACTATAGTTCTTGCAAGACCTGTGAGATCTACGTTATACAGATCTACATACAGTTTTTGACGTATCCTTCATTCAGGCTCAACGCAGGAGCAATTAAATGCCCTTTGTTTAGTGATAGCTGAAACAATAGGGGCTATCGCCTAAGACGTGAGCCAGCATGGCAAGTAAAGGGCTTCCCTGGGAGTTGATTGTAAACACAAGTGCTTGAGCATTAATTGGTTGAAGCTGCGTATCCCTGAGTGTGAGTGAAAGGAACCAGAAAGCTAGCAAGTGGCAGAAAAAATGGGAGGAAGCCAAGAGACAGTTTCTTTTGGGCAGAGTACTTGCTGAAAAGGCAGACCTGGATGTCTGAATAAGGAAACTGCCTCGAATTGTAAATTTCTACTGCATTCTGGGAAACAGGACTTTGTGTAAATAAACCCGATTTCATCACAGATATACCTGACTCCGTTATCAATCTTTCCCAATGCAAACAAACAGCCTGGCATGTTGGCTAACTGCTTGGGCTGCAAGGGGCAATTGAATTATACAAACATGGGGGAAGTGAAATGTAGGATAAGAAAGATCACATTGTGAATTCCAAAGCCAAAAAATTCATCCTGAATCTTTCTTTTTGAAAGCAGAGACAGTCAGTAACTCTTGAAATGACAGTGCAGTTACAAGCAATTGTTTACCATGGTGTGATGAGAGTGCTCTGTCTTTTATATTCCTTCAGTAGATTTAACACCAAGAAGGAAGCCTTTATTTACAAACGTGATGCTATACAGGAAACCTTCTGCATTTCAGGGAAAGCATGTAAATTATCTCCACATCCCTCCACGAGTCTGTTTGAATGCAGGGGGTGATGTTCAGAATACTAGGGCAGACTAACGAAGAAATGTGTAGGAGATGTTTCTGGCACTCCACCCCAGCACAGAAAGCAGCAGATGTCCCTCCAGCATTTCCTCACTGGGCATGATGACTAGTATGTATTTAAATGTAAGATGACATTGCAACAACAAAAATCTGAATTTGAAATCCAGTTTAAGAAAGACATATCTGGGAAGAATTAATTAACATGCTGTTTGATATGGAAGGAAGCTTTTCTGAGTCATATCTAGCTCATGCCAAAGCACGGATTGATTTCATTGACCTCACACCATCCTCATTGATGGGCATCCAGATTAGCCCACTAGGAAACCCTGAAATCTAAATTGTTTAATGTTTTGGCAGTTCCTTCCATGGTGCCTCCCATTATTCTGACAAATACATGTTTCTCTGGCTGGGGCAGAATCAAAAAAGTTTGCCATAGTAATGCCTTCCTGGATATATATTTCATACCCACAAAATATTTTAAAAATAAACATACTGTTCCAGCAAAGGAACAAATTGCTTATTATTTCAGGAAAAAAACACTCTGGACCCTATCCCTATGGTAGAGAGTAGGGACAGGGACCAAAGTGACCTAGACACATTGGAGGATTGGGCCAAAAGAAATCTGATGAGGTTCAACAAGGACAAGTGCAGAGTCCTGCCCTTGGGACAGAAGAATCCCAAGCATTGTTACAGGAGGGGGACTGACTGGTTAAACAGCAGTTCTCCAGAAAAGGACCTGGGGGTTACAATGGATGAGAAACTGGATATGAGTCAGTGTGCCCTTGTAGCCAAGAAGGCTAATAGCATATTAGGTTGCATTAGGAGGAGCATTTCCAGCAGTTCTAGATAAGTGATTATTCCCCTTTATTCGGCTCTGGTAAGGCCACATCTGGAGTATTGTGTCCAATTCTCCCCCCCTCCCGCCCCCCACACCCATTACAGAAAGGATGTAGACTCATTGGAGAGAGTCCAGTGGAAGTCAATGAAAATTATTAGGGGGCAGGAGCACATGACTTATGAGGAGAGGCTAAGGGATTTGGGCTTGTTTAGTCTGCAGAAGAGAAGAGTGAGAGGAGATATAATAGCAGCCTCCAACTACCTGAAAGGGGGGTTCCAAAGAGGCTGGAGAGAGGCCGTTCTCAATAATGGCAGATGACAGAATGAGGAGCAATGGCCTTAAGTTGTAGTGGGGAAGGTCTAGGTTGGATATTAAGAGAAATTATTTTCCTAGGCGGGTGGGGGAGCCCTGGGATGGGTTCTCTAGGGAGAGGGTGGAATCTCCGTCCTTAGAGCTTTTTAAATCCTGGCTTGACAAACCCCTGGCTGGGATGATTGAGTTGGGTTGGTCCTGCATTGGGCAGAGGATTGGACTCAACTCCTGAGGGCTCTGCCCACCCTAGGATTCTCTGACTTATGGTTGAAGGGAAAAACAACTGAGGAGAGTTGGAAGTATTTCAAAGGGACGTTGTTAAGGGCCCAAAAGCAAACAATTCCGCTGTGTAGGAAAGATAGAAAATATGGCAAAAGACCAGCTTGGCTTAACAAGGAGATCTTGCATGATCTCAAAATAAAAAAGGAGTCATATAAAAAATGGAAACTAGGACAACTAACAAAGGATGAATATAGGCAAGCAACACGGGAATGCAGGGGTAAGCTTAGAAAGGCAAAGGCACAAAATGAGATCAAACTAGCTACAGGCATAAAGGGAAACAAGAAGACCTTTCATAAATACATTAAAAGCAAGAGGAAGACCAAGGACAGGGTAGGCCCACTGCTTAGTGAGGAGGGAGAAGCAGTAACAGGAAACTTGGAAATGGCGGAGATGCTCAATGACTTCTTTGTTTCGGTCTTCACCGAGAAGTCTGGAGGTGTGCCTAACGTAGTGAATACAAGCAGAGAGAGGGTAAGTTTAGAAGATAGGATACACAAAGAACAAGTTAAAAATCACTTAGGAAAGTTAGATGTCAGCAAGTCACCAGGTCCTGATGAAATGCATCCCAGGATACTCAAGGAGCTGATAGAGGAGGTATCTGAGCCTTTAGCTATGATCTTTGAAAAATCATGGCAGACAGGGGAGATTCCAGAAGACTGGAAAAGGGCAAATATCGTGCCCATCTATAAAAAGGGGAATAAAAACAACCCAGGAAACTATAGACTGGTCAGTTTAACGTCTGTCCCAGGGAAGATAATGGAGCAGGTAATAAAGTGATAGGGAATAGCCAGCATGGGTTTGTGAAGAACAAGTCATGCCAAACTAATCTGATAGCTTTCTTTGATAAGATAACGAGCCTTGTGGATAAGGGAGAAGCGGTGGATGTCATATACCTAGACTTTAGTAAGGCATTTGATACGGTCTCGCATGATATTCTTATTGATAAACTAGGCAAATATAACTTAGATAGAGCCACGATAAGGTGGGTGCATAATTGGCTGGATAACCGTAGTCAGAGAGTTGTTGTTAACGGTTCTAAATCCTGCTGGAAAGGGAAAACAAGTGGAGTTCCTCAAGGGTCTGTTTTGGGACCCGTATTGTTCAATATCTTCATCAATGATGTAGATATTGGGATAGAGAGTACGCTTATTAAGTTTGCAGATGATACCAAACTGGGTGGGGTTGCGACTTCTTTGGAGGACAGGGACATAATTCAAAATGACCTTCGCAAGTTAGAGAAATGGTCAGAGGTAAACAGGATGAGGTTTAATAAAGAGAAATGCAAAGTGCTCCACTTAGGAAGGAACAATCAGTTCCATACATACAAGATGGGAAGCGACTGTCTAGGAAGGAGCATGGCGGAAAGGGATCTAGGGGTCATAGTGGACCACAAGTTGAATATGAGTCAACAGTGTGATGCTGTTGCAAAAAAAGCAAATATGATTCTAGGTTGTATCAACAGGTGTGTTGTAAGCAAAACTCGTGAAGTCATTCTGCCGCTCTACTCTGCACTAGTTAGGCCTCAGCTGGAGTACTGTGTCCAGTTCTGGGCGCCACATTTCAAGAAAGATGTGGAGAAATTGGAAAGGGTACAGAGAAGAGCGACAAGAATGATTAAAGGTCTAGAGAACATGACCTATGAAGCCAGGCTTCATGAACTGGGCTTGTTTAGTTTGGAAAAAAGAAGATTAAGGAGGGACATGATAGCGGTTTTCAAATATCTAAAAGGGTGTCACAAGGAGGAAGGAGAAAATTTGTTCCTCTTGGTTTCTGAGGACAGGACAAGGAGTAATAGGCTTAAAGTGCAGCAGGGGAGGTTTAGATTGGACATTAGGAAAAAATTCTTAACTATCAGGTTGGTCAAATATTGGAATAAATTGCCAAGAGAGGTGGTGGAATCTCCCTCTCTGGAGATATTTAAGAACAGGTTAGATAGACATCTGTCAGGCATGGTGTAGACGGAGCTTGGTCCTGCCTTGAGGGCGGGGGCCTGGACTCGATGACCTCTTGAGGTCCCTTCCAGTCCTATTATTCTATGATTCTATGATTATTTTATGTAAGGAAGAAATAATTTAAATGCACTCTAATAAAAGTTCTGCTTCTGAAAACTAGATAATTTGGGTGTCTGTTAATTTGTAGATAACTTTTGTTTTGTTTATATACCACTTGAAGCTAACTTAGTTTTTAATCCCTCAAATGATTACAGCTGGTTGAAGTGCCACTGTCTTTAAAATCAAGAACTGTTGGACAACTCTAAAAATCATTTTCTTGTGAAAACAATTCTATTGTTAAGTAATCTGGTAGAGCTTTTTCATTGATAATCTTTATAAATGATATTGATTTTACCATTTCTGCGTTTGTGATTCGGACCCTGGTATTGAATGAGTTTAGTAAGGTTTCTGCTTTCTTTGGAGAAGTTCAAAGGGCTGTAGTTAGCTGGAATTGCTGCCTCTTCCTAATAAAGTACCTGCTTACTGTTATGCATTATAATAAGCCGTTTCTTTTCTCAATTATCAGTTTTCCCCCGAAGTTGGTAACAGCTACATTTTACCTCTCATATTTTGATTTTAGACAGCTGCCAGAATGAGCATTTTGTAGCGCTCCGAGCTCATGGAGTGCCATGTAACGCAGAACAATTGTTACTCTATTTTTGAAATTGTGTAGGGATGGAGGTTGAATACCAACTAAAAGGAAGAGCCTTTTGTACCAAGTGCCAGCCTTATTAGCCAGCTGGATATCCTAAAAAGGTTTCTATTGGCAGACAGCCTGCGTGAAGGCAAGTCAGAGGGGAACGTGTGGGTTATTGAGTTTGTCAATAACTAAGCAGCTCGCCAAGGAAGCTTCCATTGAAAGGGACGGAAAAGCCATTCTGACAATGTTTCCCCCAGTTCTGTCAGCCCACATGCCTATGCAGGAGAGACAAATAGTGGAGTGGATTTCTGTCTGTCCTCTTCTCTCTCTTTGCTTTCCACCCTGCAGGATTCAGTTTCATTGAATACGCCATTTCATGAAAATTAGACTGTCTATGAAATGAAATGTTAACATCTGGCAGATGGCTCATAAAGCAAAGTCTAGGGAGGCACCTGGATTGTGCCTGAATGGAAAGGAAACTGTACTCGAATTGCGGGGCTTACTTCGGAAACTTGAAGTGAAACCAGAAAAGTAGAAAATGTTCTCTCAATGCAGAGAAATGGCATCACCATGTGGCCTTGGGGAAGAGAAGGTTGCTGTGTAGCCTAGAAATGTAGGGGAGACACAAAGTTAATCAGAACGTTTTGTTTCTTAGGGGATGACCTGGGTAGCTGAGTTCTTGTGACTTTAGAGATTAGGTCTCCAAGTTGGTTTACAGATGGGGTCTACTATCCCTTTTTCCCCCAACATGAGAATGGCATTCTGCCAGCAGGGGAGGCTGCTGTAGTTGAATCATGAGTCACCCTGTGCCAATCTCCCTGGGAAGACTCAACTCCTGTTCTGTGTCCATCCTTATCAAGGTGTGAGGAGATGCGTTAGTTCAGGAGATACTGTATTTATTTTTGGAAAATTTTCTAAGCAAACGTAATAGATGGAGGTTGAAATCATTTTGAATAACATCAGCATTTACTCAGAGAAAGATTTGTTAGTTTTTTTCTCCTCAAAAATGCAATCCAGTGATTTAAAATAGTGAAATTTGTAGTAAACTAGGATCTTTCACGTTCTATTAGAACTATGTCCCTGCTTTGTCCCTTGAGAGGAAAATCTAGTTCCTTACTTCTTCTTCCATAATTAGTGCAGTTTAACCAGCTCACTATCCAAGAAAGTGTCATTCTTGATTTATATTTGTTGGCTGAGAGCTGTTAAGTGGTAGGAAAGATTAAGCTTATATTGGTAAATCTAGCTAGCTTTTGTAGGGTTTTCTGTGTTGTCCATTTGTAGTACCCAAAGTCAGAGAGAAAATTCCTGGTTTCATTTTATTTTGGTGACAAATTCCTGTTTTGCTTGTAGCTTATCATTTGTTATTCAAAAACTTTACTTTGGGAGTTTGGAGGGTCTTGTTATACTTTGTACATCAAGAGTTTATGTGTATGAGCTGTAGTAAAGAGCAGTGATTGCTTAAAAACACGATACTTACTTAAAAGAGATGACTTTGATTGTGTGTTTTTTGTTCCCATCACAATAACACTTTGCAGGTGATTATTAAATTAGAGATTTTCTTTGTTTTTCTAACAAAAAAAAAGAAACCTTTTCATGTCAGCGCCAATTATGAGTGGTAATTTTTCACATTTTACAAAAGAATTTTCTGTCCTATCTCCACGCCCCCCCCAAGTAAAGAAGGGCTTTGACACTCTATGACAAGGAAGATTTTTTTTTTTTTGCATACACAGTGCTTTTGACTTTTTTTTAAAAAAAATCTGTTGACTCTATTGAAATGTGACAGGGCAATATTTAACCTGAATAGAGTCATGTTGACTCCTCTTATTAAAACTGACAGTTAAGGACATTTCTCTCTTTATTCCTTCTGATACACGCAGACAAGTCTTCACTGCTAACTAATATACAAAATCAAAAACAAAAAAATACAGAGTGAGGAGATGAGTACTTTATAAACAATATATGAATGATAATTGCAAGTTTAATCTAGCAAAGAAACCTTTTTTTATCCTTTAAGAAAATTAAAGCCCTTTCAAATTAGCTTGATATATGAAGACAGGCTGACATCATTAATTTTCAAGTATTCATTCTTCCTCTGTCCTTGCTCCCTCTCACAGATATCTTGTTGCATTATGTTCTGGATAGGTCCACAGTGACACCTATAGCTAAACATGGAGTTTGCTTTGGCTAGTATGGGAGGAGCTAAAACCAAAAGTCACCAATCTGTTGTTCCTCTTTCCAGCTGTTTTGGTTTTTGTTTTCCCTTCTTCTGTCTCAGTCTGGAACAGCCAGTGCTACTGACGGTGGGCTGGTTCTCCTTTTATTATCTAATGGTTGCTTTGTTTTTCAAGTGAAGATGTAAGATCAATTTGCACCATTTGTTCTAAGGTGCCCT
Organism: Pelodiscus sinensis; assembly: GCF_049634645.1. Classification (NCBI taxonomy): domain Eukaryota; kingdom Metazoa; phylum Chordata; order Testudines; family Trionychidae; genus Pelodiscus; species Pelodiscus sinensis. The sequence continues at coordinate 1,051,775 of NC_134722.1, read as the reverse complement.
GATCTGCAGAAAGGAGCTCCTACGCAAGGTATGACCATTGTTCTTCTGCATCCTGTAACTGAAGTCACCAAAAGCTGTTTACAGTGTGTTCTCTTTAGAGGCAAAGAGGTACCAACTAATTTGGCCACGATGTAGGCCCCTGCAAAGAGAGGTGTACTTTTGCCTATCTACCTTTTGCCTACGAAGCTGTGAAGGATTGCAGGTGCTTTGGAGGATAGGGTCATCATTCAAAATGATCTGAACAAGCTGGAGAAATGGTCTGAGGTAAATAGGATGAAGTTTAATAAGGACAAATGCAAAGTACTCCACTTCGGAAGAGTCCATTTCACACACACAGAATGGGAAGTGACTGTCTAGGGGGGAGTATTTTAGAAGGGATCTAGGGGTCATAATGAACCACAAGCTAAATAGGAGTCAACAGTGTGACACTGTTGCAAAAAAAGTGAACATGATTCTGGGCTGCATGAACAGGAGTGTTGTGAGCAAGACACGAGAAGTCATTCTTCCGCTCTACTCTGCGCTGATTAGGCCTCAGTTGGAGTACTGTGTCCAGTTCTGGGCACCACGTTTCAATAAAGATGCAGAGAATTTGCAGAAGGTCCAGAGAGGGGCAACAAGAACGATTAAGGGTCTAAAGAACATGACCTATGAAGGAAGATTGAAAGAACTGGGATTGTTTAGTTTGGAAAGGAGAAGTCTTAGGGGACACGATAGCAGTTTTCAGGTATCTAAAAGGGTGTCACAAGGAAAAGGGAGAAAAATTGTTCTCCTTAGCCTCTGAAGATAGGCAAGAAGCAATGGGCTTAAACTGCAGCAAGGGAAGTTAGGTTGGACATTAGAAAAAAGTTCCTAACTGTCAGTGTGGTTAAACACTGGAATAAATTGCCTAAGGAGGTTGTGAAATCTCCAACTCTGGAGATATTTAAGAACAGGTTAGATAGACCTCTGTCAGGGATGTTCTAGACAGTATTGGGTCCTGCCATGAGGGCAGGGGACTGGACTCAGTGACCCAAGGTCCCTTCCAGTTCTAGTGTTCTAGGATCTTCATATACTCTGCTGCTGTGTGGTAACAGCTCTTCCCACTCACTCCAGCTTGGTCATAAACTGTAATCATCTTTACTGGTTCCTCTCTGCCATCTCAATTTCCACACAGCAGAGCTCTTCTCTGTGTTTGGCATCGGAGAATGATGAGAGGAGTACCTTTGTCCAATTGTCTAGATAGTTGTGAAGAGTTCCTTAGCATCCCACTAAAGGCTACCTAGACGTGTGGTGCACACTATTAGTAAAATTGCACCCACTTTCATGAATACATTACTCGAGGGAAAGAGAATACTTCAGTTGTTCAACTTCTGCTTAGACATGAAGACTGTAGACTAGACTTTGGCATTATTAAAACTTTCTTTGGGTAAAAGACACACACACGTCCACCATAATGCATCATCGCAAACTTCCTGACAACCCACTTTGCTCCAGGTGTGTACTATGTGAAAGGTGAATTTTGGCTTTTGTTAACCAGGGCCTCCTAGCTGGAGAGAGTGAAGGTTGTGGGGAGCAGAGAAGGATTAATTGGAGCATTTCTATGACCCTAATTTACAGCTGCTAGTAACTCTCCTTACACAGGCTTAGAAACTAATTGTCTTATCTGGAAGGTAACCTACTTCCAAGTAGGACGAGGTCGGGGTATGTGGTCTGAAACACCAGGTGTTTGAGCACAAGGTGCCCACACAACAGAAAATTCCAACTGTAACCTTATCAGTCATTTTCTGCATGTGTAAGGCCTGCTGGGGTAAAGCTTTGAAGAAGATGGAGCAGCCTTCTGATAGGATTCAGAGAGTGGACTTGACCTTTCTCCTCCCATCATTCAGTAAATTTAAGCGAGGGAAAAGTCAGATGAATATTTTGTGCAAGTCCCAGATGACTTTGGAAGAATCTATAAAGCCAGACAATTCAGACTTCTACAAGAAACTGTCTATTGCACCATATGTCAGCCGAGCCCCGCTGCTGAATTGGGTCTATATGGATACATTCTCATGTGAGCATCCACGGAGGATTATCAGACCATCAGCAAAATATCTGAGGAAATCCTGGCAAGGTGTGATAAACTGTGATACTCCTGGACATCAGTGGAGAAGAGGGAAAGAAGAAACATAAGTCTGAATATGGTGGAATATAGAATTAATGGTGTTGAATGACCTGCACATTAAACTGAATTTAAAATAGCAGGAGTTAGATTGCAAAAGAAAGCTATGATCAAAGGAATATTTGTGTGTGTGTGTGTGTGTGTGTGTGTGTGTGTGTGTGTGTGTGTGTGTGTGTGTGTGTGTGTGTGTGTGTGTGTGTGTGTGTGTGTGTGTGTATGAAGCATCCAGGCTGGGGCCGAAGCTTGTTTAAATATAAAAAATAATACAAGTATATTTGTGTGTGGGTATGTGTACTTACAACTTTCCTGGGCCACATCATGGGTGGAAAAATGATTGCATCTTTTACAAACAGGAATGAGTGAGAGCAAGTCCTGAGAGCAGTGAAAGGGAAAGATAAGAAGAGGGGAAATGACATGTTCTTGATAGAGATGGGGCAGTAACTTCATTTCAGCCCAAACTCTGTGCAATTTTCTTTTTCTTTTTCTTTTTCTCATTTATATTCCTGCAGCACCCACAGGTTCCACTTACGATCAGGGTTCCACTGTATTAGTGCTGTATAAACATATAAATCACCATTCTTGTCCCAAGGAGCTTTCTCCATTCAAAACAGGGTTGCCAAGATCATCAATGTGATTCACTGATTATGCTACACCCTTCTTTCAGGCCTTCCATTCACTCATCCCCTTCTCTGGCATCAAACAAAAAAACACTGAATTGAAGATGCAAGAAGTGAATGTAACAAAAAACCAGAGGGTGGATGGGAGGATGAATGTAATCTGATAAGATTACTGTACAACTAACCGACAAACCCAAAAACTCGTCTTTTTCAGGGTCCAGAGTTACTGGAAAACACTGAGTGGACAGCTAACAACACAATGTAGAATATGGTTTGTTGTGTTCAACAAAGTTGTGTGAAAAATGATAATTGTGAAGTGCTTTCCTTAAAAGATCCTGGCATAAAATTGTAAAATTCATGTATCCTGTTTCCACTGGAGTTCGCTAATTGTAAAGAGCTTTATATGCCTGGAAAATGCAAAGTACAATTTATTCATAACTGCAATTGAGTGACTGATCTGCAAACATGGCTTTGGCTATTGTTTTTTAGCCAATGATTTACCAATCTACCTCTCTCCTATGGACCCATCTTCCTCGTCCCAAGTGAAATCTTGCTTCACCTTTCTGGCATCTCCTTGTGAAGATCTGCCCCCCACCTGCAACGCAACAAAGCAAATCCAAGTGCCTAATCTTTTTCTGCAGCCTGCCCCTTTAACTCAGGTTGTACAACCCTGCCATTCTCCTGGTTGGGCAAACTTCTGCTATTAATTATATTATTTGCCAAGTCTCTCTCCTTTGACATACTTTTGGGCGATATCTAAATTTTGCCGCTCCTTCCTGTAGATCATATCCAAGATCAAGCATTTACTGCCTGCTCAAGCTGTGCAAACTAGGCTCAGGCCTTTATTACATGTCTCTTTGACAAGTGTAACCTCCTTTCCTCTGGCCTATGTGCCTGCAGCTTCACTCCCCTCATTTCCGTTCAAAACCGGGATGCCAAGAGCATCAACGTGACTCACTGATCTATGTTACACCCTTCTTTCAGGCCCTCCACTGACTCATTCCCTTCTACGGCATCAAACAAAAACACTGTCCTTCTTTCCAAAAGCCCTCTACCAGAGCGAGCTAATTTAACTCAAAATGGTTTAAACTGCTGCTTTTAATCATCAGATAGGAAACTTGATTTAAACAACTCATTTCAATCATGTTTTGTCATTGCATTTTTTAGTTGTTTTCCTAAAGAAAGCTTGATTCTTATTGATTGGTAACCATTTACAAAAGCTGATTTGCAGCTAAATGTAGCGTTTGCACTAAATGTAGTGGGTTTTTGTGGGTCTCTACACATTTAAGCAATTATATAGCTTAATTTACATTTATTTTAAATTATTATATTTTAAATTTTGTATTAGATTGGAAAACAATGAATGATGCATTAATTTTGTGCTTGTGATTTGTATCAAGCTCCGTTTGGATAGAAACTTAATTTAAAAAACACAAAAATATAATTTAAAATTTTATTAAATACAATTAAATGCTGGATACGAAAGAGAAAAAATTATAATATATTTTGTATTTAAAACTGATTTATTAATCAAAGGAAGTATGATCTGCAGTTAAATTAAATTGTTTCTGGTCTTGTTTCTGATCCTTCTAGATTGTGAAACTAGTAGATCTTATCCTTTCACACTCAGTTTTTATTCAGAGACTGGAAGAAGAAAACAAACTTTGCTGCTCTTTCAACTCATATTGTTTTCTTAACTTTGAATCAGCTAGTAACTGAACTCAACTAGTTGAATAAACTGAAATGAAGAAATTATTCTCTCTGCACCCTGCTGCCAAAACCTAGTTTAGCTCTTCAGTAAACTCTGTTTCCTGATGTTAGCAAGTGACTTAATTTGCCTTTCTGTAAAACTAGATAGGAAACATGCACTGTTTAATATTATTTTTTCTATTTTAATTTAAATTATTTTAATAGATTATTTGATTAACATAAGTTGTCAATTTAAAATTTAATTTTAAATACATTTACTTAAAAAACCCCTGCATTTTAAATTACATTACATTCAGATTTAAATGAAAAGATCTGTTTATTTAATAGAATCCCTCCACCTATAGTTTTGTATTCATCCTCCTCTCGATAACTGAGCCCTGTCTCAGCTTTTGGCACTGTTACCTTTTGGCCAGTTTGTTTCTCTCCTTCATTCTGCCAAAGATTCTAGCCCCGTTTACGTGCTTCTTTCCCCCAGGCTGCCACCGAAGGGTGTGTCTAAACTACACCCCTCTGCTGACAGAGGGATGTAGATTAGGCACATCGCTATTGCAAATGAAGTGGGGATTTAAATATACCGTGCTTCATTGAATAAAAATGGCCGCCACTTTTTGACGATGCGGCACTTTGCCGGCAAAAAGCGGCAGTCTAGACGGGGATCGGTCAACAAGGAAAGCCTTTTCTGACAGATCGCTTATGCCTCATGCAACGAAGTTTACAGGATCGGTCGGAAAAGGCTTTCCTTGTCAACTGATCCCCGTCTAGACTGCCGCATCAGCAAAAAGCGTCGGCCATTTTTATTCAATGAAGCATGGGATATTTAAATAGCAGAGGGATGTAGTTTAGACACACCCTAAGAGTGGGAAATGCTCCCAGTCCAAGTCTCCACCTCATCTTTCATGTTTCTTGCCCATCTCTCCCATCGTGAGTACAAGGACTAGGCACAGGTGAGTTTGGATCAGTGCTACTGAGCGGCTAGGAATTGTGCACGTCCTATTAATTTGTTATCTTGTCCTAGGCCATACTTCCAGTCTCTTGTGTGTTTCATTGATCTGTTACATATTGTCATTTACATTGTAAGCTCTTTTGCATTGGGACATTATGTTTATTCAGTGACTAACATGAGTGAGCCCAGCTTGGCTTTGGCTGTGAAATGCTCCCACAATATAAAATATGAAATAATAATGAGACAAAACAGACAAAATTAAATGTGATAACCTTGGCTGTTATGTCAGGGTGGAGAATAAAGAAAATCACTCTTTACTTTGGTTCTCAAAGAAGACATGGAAATTCCATGGTTGGCATCCTTTCCCCTGCCCAAAGAGGCCAAGTGGCAGTGCTGTACTGAGTTCCTGCCATTGCTTCTGTTGAAATTAATTAAACGTATAGATCTATGGCCTCCTAAGGGAAAGCATCCAGAGATTAATTGGTTTGGTTACAGTATAATTATTTATAAATATTGTAAAATACCTTTTAAGAAAGCATGATGGAGCACTAGCTCCCTTGGGATCCCATGCAGAGGAACCTGTAGAATCAGGCTGTGGTTACTTTGGCCTGCTCTCTTTCAAAAGAGGAATCCCCACTGCAGCTGGATTCAAAGAAACTCTTAAAATGACATGAACAAAGCTTTTAAAAACTGAATAAGTAACTGCAAGGACATGTGGCTCAGGAGGAGGGAATTGAAGATGGCAACTAGGTTTTTTTTATTTGCTTCAGAAATCTGCAGACTAATGACTGGGTTCTGCAATGAAGCAACATTTGTACAGGGGATAATTCTGGGGTAATAGCTCTTGCCTGTACCTCCATCTGTCTGTAAAGGTGAGTCAGATGATTATCCAGGGATATAGTTGTAAAGTGACATTGGCTTTAGATTATCTTGTCTTTTGCGGGGAAATCCTTCTTTATCATCATTGGTAGCACCAGATGTTTTCTTGTTGTCATTCATCTCAACTTGAAAAAATAAGTTTCCGACAAAAAGATGGAGAAAGAGGGGGAAAGAAGATATGGAGTTTAATAGGAATTCTGACACTGGGAAAGGATTCTGGTGCAAGTCCCTGAGAAATGAATGAGGATGAATTGAATTATGAAATTGTCTCCCATGGTCCTACCTTCAAATGGATTGCCCTGTGGTTAATGTATTGTGTTATGTACAATGACCCCAGGAAGGACCCAGATGTACCACAAATGAATGCATCCATCTGAAATGAAGAAACAAGTTATGTCTGAATCTAAGAAGAGTTGGCAACCCAGGGTATCACTTTTGATTGGTCAGCAACAAGATGTGCACTGCCTTTTCACGTAGAACTACAGAAACCAATGGTTTACGCAAAATGTAAATGCAGAGGAAAACACAGAAAATCTGCAGAACCACTATCCTGCAGAGCAAGGGTATGAACACAGCCTCCATGTTGTTGGGCTAATCCATCTGAAGAATCGTGAGAGGAGAGTTCTGTGCAGGCTTGTGAGTCGGTGCTAGGGGCTCCTGTATCAGAGATGGCAAAGGCACTCAGGAAGCATGTGACAGTGTCCACCAGTGGAAATAAATGTGGCAATAGAATTACTTGTCCTGTGCAGAGGTGGGGACCTTTGCAGCATTTGGAAATAGCCACTGGTTGACAAATTCCATTTGTTATCATTTCTAGAGCTCATTAAGTGTGACATAGTCATAGACAGTCAATTGCTGCTGGGAGGGGGCGGGCGGAGCCTGGGACTGTGCAAAACATCAAGGAGCCGGGATTTCATTCATTGCCTGGCATGAGTCAGCAGGGCGTTTGAAGTCAGCCTTGATTTAGAACAGCAGCCCTTATTGTCATTTTTTTATATAAAGCTTTTAAAAATATGTCTTTAAATGTATTCTTCAAGAAATAAACTTTTATTGCACTCTTTCTATTGCTGTAAATTATATTGACCAGATGTTTGTCAGGTTTAATATAGGTTTTTTAAAAAAAAGTAATTTCTAGATGTTGACAGAGGGCATTTCTGGGGAATGGACAACTTCTACAGGAGAAAAAAATGAAATAATTTTTACACCTTACAGATGCGGTAATTCCTTGACAAATGTTTGGCCTCTAAAATGTGTGGTATTCCCTTGCTTTGCTTTTATGAAATCAAGATTTCTTAGAAAAGGAAAATAGCATCTTGGAGGTATGTAAATGGGGGGGGGAGGGAGATGAAAGAAGAAATGACAAGGGGTGAAGACTGAAACCCAGGAGTTCATTTTGAAAATTAATTGATCGCCCCTAGATCAGAGGAAAATAATCCTTGAAGGTTATCGGACAACGGGGAATAAAGGGATACACTGTATGTTCCACTAAAATAAGAGCTACTGCTCCATGCTGCCCACATACACCTTTCTTTTTGCCTGAGTTTTTTTGCCTGAGTTTCTGTTCCCTTCCGGAATTTGTCAGTGGTAGTTCACCACATGCTCCATGGAACCCCTCCCAAGTACAATATTCGGTTTTACTGTTCTATGCTGGATCATTTTGGTTTTGCTGTGAATCAGTATAGAAAAATAAATCAAGAAACATGGAGGCATTTAGCTCTAGCCATGCTTTCCCTCCTCTGCCTGAGCCAAAGAGCTGCATGTTGTTGATGAACTGAAGTCTAAAGTAAGGGGGCTGGTGTAGGGCCCTAATGGTGTGTCCACATCTGCACTTAGATCCCAGACTGAATTTCCCCAAAGCTCCCAAGTGCTAAGATTGGTTGCTCTAAGTCAGCCCTTTAAAGAGATGGGCACGAGCCACACTAGGAGGTCTCCGTTCTCATGTCCTTGTTCCAGTTAATCCCTAGATAAGAGACTGACACAGGGAAAACCCCCTCATTCCTGTCACCTACTTGTGCTCTGTACCTAGCTCTGTGGCCACAGTGAGAACTGAAAATCTACATTCCAGGCACAGAAATGTAAGGGCAGACAACTTGAAAGTGATCAGTAGTATAAAGTAGTAACTGCTAACAATATTCTTGATTGGAAAATGAATGAGAAGCCATGGATAACTGAGTAAGTGCAGCATATGATCACAGGCATTCTAGCGCTACTCTTATATCCAATTTAAAAACAGGCACTGCAGTTTAATAGTCAAATATCTAACTTAAACCATCACCTGTGTTTTCCTTCTCCCTTGCTCTGAGCCCCCACGTCACTTCCTTTCTTCAAGTCTCACTCCAAAAAGCTCCCTTCGGTCTTCAGTCTGAGCAACATTCTTTGGCAGTATGTTTTGGTGCCATATGCTAGGGGTGCAGTACAGAGAGACAAGATATCAACTCTAAGAAATGGACAGGCACTGACGTTTTCATATTCAGTGTTATTAACGCGCAGCCTGTAAAATTTACAAGACTGGCGCTTGATTTTAGCAACTTCTATTAATTTCAGTCCTCCTTGGTTCTCAAAATTGTAGTTGATTGTAGTAGTTGATTGTGATAAATTAGCTAAAAAATTGTTGAACCGTGGAGTTATTCAACATTCTGAGCTGAAGCCAACTTTGGAAACATTCATGGTCATGCTGGGTTTCGTAGAGTCTGTATACTGTGTGATGAGGACTTTTGAGAGAGACTATGACTGACTGCAGAACAAGCATGCAGATATTATGGTTTAAAAAGATAGTCTTGGTTGGATAATTATTGCTATGTGAGTATCTCTGCTTTTTGTTTTACTGGTGTAAGCAGCAGTAAAATATATTCTCCATCCCCCACCCCACAGCCCCCAATCACAATATTGTTATACACATTCCACTGAGAGACATCTATAAAAGGAATTGACTTCAGTAACACCACATTATTCCAAATGGATATGTTCGCCTGTCACTTGCTGGGATCCTCAGGTCATCCTCTTTAATTAAGTCTTGTAATGTTAAGTGTGAACTCAATACCCACCCTGCCCTTACAGAGCTAACACTTTTTTCCTGGGCTGCTTTTATCAGCATGCCCAATTTTCCACCTGGAATTTGTTTTAAAGAAGCCCAAACCCTTTTTTATGACATGCTGCAGGCTATATGGAATATTCTGCCTCTCCGTCTGGTATCCATGCTCTGAAACTCAGAACAAGCACTCTGTGCATAGCATTCTGATTTCAGGTTAAACTGTTATGCTACAAATTGTGTTTAATACAGCTTTAAATACTTTCTTTAATATTTTATAGGGCTTTTTTCCTATTGAATTAGCAGTAAAACAGCAGTGTTTCATATTTCAGATCCTTTCCCACCTCTCAGGGCCTGTGTTCCACATGCTCTGGTTACCAGCTGGACAGGCAGGGCCAAACACAAAGAAAGGAGATGCAGATTTCAATTCGATCCTGGTATTCAAACTGCGTGTGTGCTTCTAAACTTTATGCGCTCTGTACAAATAATCTTCTTTCTTATATTTCACTCCTTTTCATTCTTAATTCCATAAAACTGAGAGGCCCCTTCATTGATCTCTGTCTGTCTGTCTGTCTTTCTCGGGGTTGACCGCTAAAAACCAAGTAATTGAGTCTCCGTTTATTTATTAGACAGCCCATCACTGCACATTTAAACGTCCATTTACATTTGCTTACTCAGTTCTGTTTACCACTTCCAAAGAGAGCAACCCTCTTCTTCATCCTTCTCCTCTGCCGCCTACTCTTCATTGGAGGTTTTTTAGTGCCTAGAACGGGCCTAAAATATGAGTTAAAAACTGCCCAATAGCTGTCAGGAAAGTAAACCTTAACAATATAAAAATAAACAAAAGTCTTGAAACATACACTTAATCTGCAATAGACATTACGTTCTTGGCCAATGACAGAGAATTAGGAAAGAGCCCGCCCATGGGGAACTGGAGATGTAGAGGAGGTGGAAGGAGAGTAAATGTACCTGCTTTCAAAAAGGAAAGAAGAGCGATCCCTGAAATTATTGTCCAGGAACGTGTCACTTTGACCCCTAAAAAACAAGGTGACAAATGCTAAGAATTTGCTGGCACTAGAGGCTTACTTGTAGGTCTGTTGAGGAGCTGCGGGGCACCAGGAGGCATTCTGCAGGCTCACCTAGAACTCCCTGGCACACCGGGGAGCACGCAAGCCTGCTGCACCTTTTTAAGGAACGACACATCCTTCCTGTGTATGCTTGTGCACCTGTCATGGTTCCTTTGCACCTTTTCACACTCCTTAGCCCCTTTTGCGGAGTCCTGTACCCCGAGAGGAATACTTAATGAGCAGTCCCTGAGCTCACTGGATCACAGGGAGTTACAATTCCTCCTGGCTTTGACTGTCTGGAGGAGGCTCCTCCCCAGCGACCATGTGCTGAGTGTCAAGAGGCTCACAGGATCAGGAGTAATAAGCAGCACACATGTATAAATAAAACATCCTTCCTTTTTCTGGCAGATTACAAACTGAAGGGGCCCAAGAAATGCTGAAGATTTGATTCTGTGTGTGAAGTGTGGGCGTGCTGGATTGACAGGTGACAGGTCAGAGAATGGATTATGGATTAACTTTTATTGAAGAATTTAAAAGGTGCACTTTTGCAAAGGCCTGGTGAAAGCCAGGGTGGGGTTCCACAGTAGTGCTGTCAGAATGATTTCCAGGTCACACGGACTCAGTTTTAAAGTTAAAAGAGGCTTCTTCTGTTAGCTCTGCAGTCAGCCTAGGCTCAGTTGATGTGTTTGTAGTAAAAAACTTGCACAAATGAGGATAAAACCAGTGTGGTTAAATTAGTGCAAATCCCTAATAAAGATGTACTTAAGCCTATTTAACTTACTGAATTAAGCAAAATTGGTTTGCGTGATTTAAACCAGTCCCAGTGTGCATGTAGGGGTTTTCACTAAGGTGGTATAACTAGATCAATTTGAGTTACATTGATGAAAGTTTTCTAATACAATCAAGGCCTGAGAAACAAACAGGTTTTTTTAAATACATCTCCTGTGTCATTACTATCATCAGGGTTAATTAGGCCCTTATTGACTCACATACACTCCCTGTTGTCTTTAGGAGATTTGCAATGGTGTAACTGATTGGAGAAAACTATTCTTTTGATAATGCAGGAGATAAAATAGAATTTAGCTCTCACACCCTTTGCTGTGTTGGTTTGGCAGGGCCAAAAATCAGTCAGTAGCTATTTGTGTCACTGATGTCAGCAAATCTGACCCTAAATACAGGGAACAGACCTGTTGAGTGAGAAAATACCATTTTTACATTGTCATTTTTCAGAGTAAGGTCATATGTAATAAAATAATCCTTTTCCAAACGGGTGAGAGAGGATGAGGGATGGGATGCATGGTCTGTGTCAGATGAGCTGAAAATTGTTCCCCAAAACTAACCTGGGAACTTCAAATACATGAACGGTTCAGGATGCAGCATATGCTTCTCTTATAACTTTGGTGGACTTCAGACTGGTTAAAACAAGAAAGTAAAATAAAAATGATTTATCTGCAGGCTGGTTTTTCTAAAGTCTTTGAGCTGATGTTTTTCCCTTACTTGTTATATTTAAACAACAGCAACATATGTGTCTGTATGCTTTTGGGTATGCATCTGTTTGTGGGCGTGTGTGCACGTGTAGGAACATATGTATGAATTAAGTGGAGTGAAATATTGGCTAAATGAGGGAAACATAAGGTAGCCACCTGTTCTGACATAATGTGGGTGCATATGCCCCAAAGAGAACTCGATGGGAAAAAAACGTATCTGGAATATATATTTGGGAGCCGAAGAACAATCAAAGCTAATGTATCCCATAGGATGCTGATTCATTATCAGAATTTTCCTGCTATTGAAATTTGCGCTAACTGCTTAGACAGCAACCACGTTGGATTATAACAGTATTAGCCACTTTTCGACATGTGATAAATTAGCTAAAATTCCTTGGCCTGCCATGTCTGCATTATAAAGCTCATTTTAGTTTTCTAGTGACAAATGAGGAACGCCTTCATTTCTCTAGAGATTCTTCAAGAGCAGGAACCTCATGGGCTATCTAAAGTATATTCCATGGAGCAAGGAACCATGGAGGATTATAAAGACAAACTACACAATAACTTGGTAACCCTGATAACACTGCTGTTACCCATTGGCCATCTTCCAACATTTTGGTCACTTGTCTTTAAAGATGTTCCTTTGGAAACACTGCAATCTGTTTACTGCTTGGTGCTTTTATAGTGAACGTACTTGGTGTAAAAGCTCTTCTGTTACTAGAACAGTCCATATACTACTGTCCCACAAGTCCATAGGAGGAAGATCACATTTTTCCAATAATGTGTAACAGAGTCTAGTTGCTAACAATAAAAAAGAAATTAACTTATTGTTCTGTTTAAAATTCAGATCCTTTATTGGAATATTAAGTAAGCAGATCAGAAGATCTGTAGAAGCCAGTGTTTTGACATAATATGACTCTTTTTGCTAATTTCTTCCCCAAACCATCTGATTCTTGGACAAAACCACCACGTGTACATGTATGTTCCCTTGTTCCTGCGCCCCATGAAACAGAGTGCCTTCCTCATGGCAAAACTATAATCGATCTTAACTGGAGTCCAATGCGATCTAAACAGTAATTTACAAACTTTTGTTTTATGGGCTACACAGATTGAAAAGATCAAGGAGTCTGGTGGCACTTTGAAACTAACACATTTATGAGGGCACATGCTTTTGTGAGATACAACTCACCTCAGATGCGAGGAGAGGAGAGAAGAGGGGATACAGAGATGGGACTGTGACATCAGTGCTAACTAAATGAGAGTGGATGTGGCTTATCTCCAGTGGTGATGAGAAGGTGAGAGTGAAGGGGAAATTACCTGCTGCAATAAGAGTGCCACTCTTTATTTAAACCTCTTTTGACACTGGACTCCTTGTTTTTGCTGAAACAGACGAACATGGCTACCTCCCGGAACAAATTGCAGGTGTATAGCCACTTACCAATATGCAGACCCAGTGATCCAGATCAATTTTTTGTTCAAATCCCTCTCCTAGCTTTTTCATCTGGGTTGTTTCTTGCCAACTTTTTCGACCAAAACTGCATGTATCTTGGAAATTAAGCCTTTTGTTTCAGTTTGCTCCTGGCTAACATCCATATTTCACAATGAAGTGTTTGACATGTAAATATTGAATATACAGCCTCTGTATATTATTTACATCAACACTTACCTCTTGGTAGAATTTCAAAGCAGGGAGCTGGAACAGGGGTCCAAATGGCATAATCTCAACTCTTACCCCCAAAGAACAGTCACTGGTATTTCTTAGGGCTATTTATTCCTGACTATTAAAATAACTTAAGGTAGAAGGCCTCAGTGACAAGCATTTAGAAAATGTGTCCAAAATTGCTAATATGTTCAGGGTGAATGGGTAACTTTCATTTTCATGGTCTAAATTATTTTTTAAGTAATTACTATGAAGAGTTACATTTGTCCTGTTCGAGTTTTATCCATTGTCTCAGTGGTCTGTTGTTAACCCAGCTAATCACACTTTGTAAGTGGGATGCATAACAATGCCAAGTAGTTACACACAGTGCATGCTACGTGATAGGCTTATGCAGAACTTTAGAACTTTGTCTTTTATGTTTCCATGTGAATGTCAATAGTGCGTCCTGCCATGGTTTTAATGCAGGGGTGGGCAAAAGGGCCTCCAGGGTGAGATCCGGTCCGCCAAGCAGGTGGATCTGGCCCATGGAGTCTCTGCTGCTCCCCCACCCCCAGGCCAATTAGGGTCTGGGGGCAGGGGAGCATGCGAAGCCTCCTCCCGCCCTGCCAGGAGCAGCGCCGCGTGCTGTTCGCAGAGCAGGGAGGAGAGCAGAGGAGGCTTCATGTGCTCCAGTCAGGCCCTGGGGTAGGGGAGCTGTGTGAAGCTTCCTTCGCCCTGCCCCGGCCCTGTGGGGAAGAGGCTTCCCGCACTTCCCCACCGCCAGACCCTGATTGGCCAGAGGGTGGGGGAGCGTGCCAAGCCTCTTCCAGGGCATGGATGCTTAGTGGGAAGAGGGCAACGGGGCTCCCCCACCCCCAGACCAATCACGGTCTCGGGGTGGGGTAGTGCCTCCCCTTCCTGTCTAGGCCCTGCCCCTTACGGGGTGGTCCAGGGCTACTTCAAACATTATTGCCCACCCATTTTAATGTCATGTCAGGGATGTACTGAAACAACAATCAGAACGTTGGGAGGACTTTCTTCTTTGGAGAGGCTATCCTGTGTACTTAGGGTAGTGATAGAAATGTAGCCGTTAGAGTCTGGTGTAGCTGAAACAAAAAGTCCTGTTCTATGTACTTAGGGAATTTCATATTTGCCCCATTCACCCAAGTCTGTTTGACTTGCCTTGAAAAGATGTGCATGCTTCTCCATAATAGCTCTTTCTCATTATTTTAAAGATTCCTTTACTCATTTCAATTGCATGGAGCTGACAACAATTTGTTTTGACCCTGTGGGGAATAATAATTCCGAACATTTCAGATTTATTGGACTTTATTATGAAGCCTGTTACTGGCCCAAATTCCAAAAAAGTTGATTATTTTTTAATGGTTAGTGAGACTTCTGACTCCTGTGACGATACCAAAATGTTGTCAGCCTACCAAGCTACTTTATCGTGTAATACAGATGGCTTTTGATGACAAGGAGCAGTCTATGTATAGTTTTAACATATCGTTTTTCACATGCGTACTACTGACAAGGAGTAGAAAGCTGACTATGGATCTGAAAGAGAGACGAGGATTTGCAAAGGAACCACCAACTATAATCCTGCCGGTGGTGCCTGAACATATGGCAGCTGTTTCCAAAGAGCAATAAATGCTGCAGTATTTGGGCATGAGACAGCGAGGCCAGGAACAAAGTGAGGAATGGGCTAAGGCAGGATTCAGGGTTCTGGTCCTGAGTTTGGAGAAAGACCATTGCCCCCAAAAAGTTTGGAGTAGCGAATCCATGGGGTCAGCCGGCAGAGTAGGTAGCAGAAGCCAGTGTTGAGAGGGCAGTGATCCGGGGTACCCCAAGCATTTTCATTTTGTAGGTGGTGGTTTTGTGGGGGGCTTCTGATGTGTTGAAGACACTTTGGAGCTGGATCCAATTGCACCGCATAGGAGCCATCACCCTACTTTACCTCTGAAATTCCTGGACTTAGCTGGCCTGTATCAGAGCCTTAATATTATTTCGATGTGGCACTGGGCTTTTTTGTGTGTATGTGTAACCCCTCCTGTTCACTAGCCCAGTGTGAGGTTATTCAGCATAGGGGAAGCCTCACTGTGGGAGACTAGGCCTGAGGCTGCTTGGTGTGCTCTGTGCTGTGTATTAATGTGTGTGCGCCTCAGACCAGACTCACTCAAACCACCAGGAACAGGCTTTATTCTGTAAAAAAAAAAATAGAACAAGATCACAGTTCAGCAGCCCCTTCTCTCAGCATGCACCCACCTGCTGCTCCCAGCTCAGTCCCTGCGGAGACCCTGCTGGGGGCAGAGGGCACTTCCTGGCAGGAGCCAGGAAGTTCTCCCAACATGCCGCAGTTTGTAGTCCACAACTTTGGACCTTGGGCTACATATGGCTTCAGTACACACTCACTGAAAGGAGCCCGCTGCTATAGACAGGGATATAGGCAGTCAGGCCTAGGAGTCAACAGCAGAGTTGGGGACCATGTCAAGGATCAGGCCAGACTCTGCAGCCTGTGGTGGGGTGGAGAAGCAGGGCTCTGGAACAAGACAAGAACAAGAGCCCTAATATTCCAGCAGCTAGGGGTTCCACCAGTTTCTCACCCACCTTGTGCCTCCTTCTGACTTGCAGAGCATTGTGAGCCAATCAGAGAGGCTGGATGCATCTGCCAATCAGGAGCTTTGTAGGTGGCATCTCTGGCGGGTTAGGGTCTGCTCGCCCAGACTCCCTGCTGGCACTGGTGAGTGTTCTGTGCTTTAAAGACTTTTGGGAACCCAGAGAGTCAGATTGAGACTCACCCTCCCTGACAATTGTACGTGGCTGGCTTGCTGTTGTCTCCGTTTGCCTGGTGAAATAGGCATCCACTGCTAGTTTCAGTATTAATGCCCAGGCCCACAGATTCCAGCTGAGCTGGAACATTCCCATAAAGCACTAAAAGAGCAGACAGACGAGCTTTGAATGCTGCACGCTCACAAATGCTCCTTCTCGAGGAAGAAGGACTGATTTGTGTGGCTGTACATGCCAGCCCTCCTAAGGAGGGGATGGGGGGCTTGAATTTTATCCTAACAAGTGTCCTTACCAAAAGCACCGCTCGCAAAGCAAATCTGACAGATTCATCACTCTTTCCTGAGAACAAAGTTGCTTCTTTTCATGAGATAGTTTGATTGCTATCGAGCCGCGTGTGTGAGTGCCAGAGACGGCCCAGGCCTTCAGCAAAGTGCTGTGTAATTGTGCAGTGTCTGTGGTCTGCCTTTGGAACAATGTCTCATAAAAATCTTAAGCAGCTATCACTTTTCATGGCTAATGAACTGAGGATCTGGGAATTAGACCCCGAGCCAATTCTTGGATTAAGCCTTCCGAGCCCAAAGCAAGGCTGTCTCTGGGAATTAAAAAAAGAATCCAGGGCCCTGGAATATGGTGCTACAGATTCTGGTCTTAAAGATGAGAAATAAGTGACCAACACGAGGGGTATGGCAAAGACTAATCAAAGAAGAGGTATGAATACCAAAAGCCTTGTTGGAGAGTCAATAATGCAATTTGGGGTGGGGGTTGTTTGTTTTTAGATGGGATTCCAAAAGGCTTTTTCTTTTCAGACATTTTTGAAGTAAGGATCCCTCAACATTCACATGCTGATTGGGGACAGAATGGGGTTAGTGGCTTCAGCCTGCCCCCGGGGAACAGCAAATGGGAAAAAAACCACACAAAACCGTTCGGCGCACAAAAGAGCGGCGTTCAGTTGGTAATCTCTGCAGCGAGTGGGTGGTCTGTATTCAGAAGAGGTTTAAAGGCAGATTTCATCCCACAGACCAGTGCTGTTAACAACTGTGCCACACAACCCTTCCGCTCCCTCCAATCTCCTCGCCACCCCGAAATGCGAGAGAACGAGCCTGCGTCTGCCGCAGACTTTAGCACCTTTGGAGAACCGAGATCAGCGGGGGCCGCGGGACAAGGCAAAAATACCTGCCTTCGAGGAGAACCCTGGAGTGTGTTCAGAGTAAATTAGCTACTCTCCCCCTGCCCCCGTGTAGAGGTTCTGAATTTCCTTTCCTTTCTCTTAGCTGTCAGCATTTGCACTAATTTCCAGTGGGGAACACGACTGTCCTTTTGTACGGCAAGGTGAAAATAATTTTATTTCCTCACTCCCGCCCCCATTCCTGTGATGGATTTACTCAGAAAAAAAATAATGACGGGCTTCAGAAACTGGCCTGACAGTTGTGATGCAGCGCGCGAGCTGGGTGAGCAGGGACAGTGAGGCATCTCGGTACCTATTATGGCAAAAATCGATAATGCTTTCTGTAAATTGCTCCTCCCAAAGGAGCTGAACAAATGCAAGAGACAAGGGAAGCCATCATTCTATGTGAAAGCCCCTGCACGTTCGGATCAGTGCAATTATCCACAGGGTTTGGGTTTTGTTTGGTTTTTCCTTCTGCTTTTTGGGGAACAGGCAGGGAGGCAGGGCAAGAAAGAATGCCTTACTCCCCATACAAATGTTAATTGAGGGCTCGTTCTGGGCATTAGCCAAAACGTGTAAGTCTTGGGGGTAGGAGAGAAGCAAACACACGGTTCTGCTGTAGTGCACTGCTGGAAACAGCTGATTGAAGTGATCATACATTCAGGCTTTTCTGGTTAATTGTTGACAAGTGACAGTTCACCCCATTAAGGGCTTGGGACCACGTGGTTCCTGCTACCCTCACACACGCTCTAGTTCCATGGGAAGGAATTCCACAGCATGTTGAGGGAGGGCAGCATCTTGCCTTTCCCCTACCGTGGGATTCACAAACTTTACAACGGGGGTGGAAAGAAACCTGGTAGCAGAGCAGTGGATTCTGCAGGAGAGTGTCATTCCACATGCCTCCCTTCGCCTGCCCCAAGGTCTCTGGCCAGGCAAGATTGTTCCCTGGCTGTTTTTCTAGACAGGAACAGTCTAGTGGCTAGAGCACAGGCCTGGGAGCTGGGCTGTGTGGCCGGGAGCGATTAGCCTGTGCTGGCACTGGCTTGGGTGCGCCCTTGGGTGAGTCCCTTCAACTCCTCTGGGATTCAGCTTCCCTTTCGCAACATGGGAATAATAATAAGGCTTAATTGGGTCCCTTTGTGTTCTGCTGATGCTAGACCTGGAGATTTGGCCCATTAATGACACAATTGAATCTGGAGAACTGTGCACGAAAGGCAGGAATTTGGGGTCTCCCTCTTGTGTCTGTTCCCTATCTGCTATTCGGGATCCTAAGAACATGAGATCCATAGCCACACTGGGTCAGGCCAAAGGTCCATCCAGTGCAGTGTCCTGTCTGCCGACAGCAGCCACTGCTAAGTGCCCCAGAGGGAATGGACAGAAGAGGTAAAAATCAAGTGATCTGCCCCCTGTCGCCCGTTCCCAGCCTCTGGAAAACAAAGGCTGGATACACCATCCCCACGCCGTGGATTTGGGCTTCCTTTCCCCACCAGATGGAGACAGAAAATTTGTTTTGTGATTTCACTTCCTCTCTCTTTGCACTACTGGAGAGTGATTTCTTGGAAGCCTGAGGACAAAATCTAATAGAATAATGCCTATGAATTAGGACATTCTATCTAATCGCGCTCTCTCTGCTTGGGGGACAAGGGGGATCCAGTAGATATAGTATACTTGGATTTTCAGAAAGCCTTTGACAAGGTCCCTCACCAAAGGCTCTTGTGTAAATTACATGGCCATGGGATAAGAGGGAAGGTCCTTTCTTGGATTGAGAACTGGTTAAAAGACAGGAAACAAAGGGTAGGAATAAATGGTAAATTTTCAGATTGGAGAGGGGTAACTAGTGGTGTCCCCCAAGGGTCAGTCCTGGGACCAATCCTTTTCAACTTATTCATAAATGATCTGGAGAAAGGGGTAAGCAGTGAGGTGGTAAAGTTTGCAGATGATACCAAACTGTTTAGGATAGTCAAGAAAGAAGCAGACTGTGAGGGACTCCAAGAAGATCTCACCAAACTGAGTGATTGGGCAACAAAATGGCAAATGAAATTTAATGTGGATAAGTGTAAAGTAATGCACATTGGGAAAAATAACCCCAACTATACGTACAGTATGATGGGGGCTAATTTGGTTACGACAAATCAGGAAAGAGATCTTGGAGTTATCGTGGACAGTTCTCTGAAAACATCCACACAGAGTGCAGCGGCGGTCAAAAAGGCAAATAGGATGCTAGGAATTATTAGGAAAGGGATAGAAAATAAGACCCAGAATATCTTACTGCCCCTGTATAAAACTATGGTACGCCCACATCTTGAATACTGTGTACAGACGTGGTCTCCTCACCTCAAAAAAGATATTTTGGCCTTGGAAAGGGTTCAGAAAAGGGCAACTAAAATGATTAGGGGTTTGGAACGGGTCCCATATGAGGAGAGATTAAAGCGACTGGGACTTTTCAGTTTAGAAAAGAGGAGACTGAGGGGGGATATGATAGAGGTATATAAAATCATGAGTGGTGTGGAGAGGGCTGATAAAGAAAAGTTATTTATTAGTTCCCATAATAGAAGAACTAGAGGACACCAAATGAAAGGAATGGGTAGCAGGTTTAAAACTAATAAAAGAAAGTTCTTCTTCACACAGCGTGTAGTCAACCTGTGGAACTCCTTGCCAGAGGAGGCTGTGAAGGCTAGGACTATAATAGAGTTGAAAGAGAAGCTGGATAAATTCATGGAGGTTAGGTCCATAAAAGGCTATTAGCCAGGGGATAAAATGGTGTCCTTGGCCTCTGTTTGTCAGAGGCTGGAGAGGGATGGCAGGAGACAAATCGCTTGATCATTGTCTTCGGTCCACCCTCTCTGGGGCACCTGGTGGTGGCCACTGTCGGCAGACAGGCTACTGGGCTAGATGGACCTTTGGTCTGACCCAGTACGGCCGTTCTTATGTTCTTATGCTGTTCTTATGTATCCCACCCAGTAGGATCTAGATGCCAGTTGCTGTAATCAGACATATCCGTGTGCTCTCCAAATTAGTGTAGAAGAGGGAGAGACATGTGAGAGCCAGTGTTCCTTATTGTAGTCATAAAAAGGTGAGAAAAATCACTAAACAGATATTGTCAGACAGCTTCTCACATTTGTAAGAGCCTGAGGATGGAAAAGTAAATGCAATGGACATAGTTAAAGTAGTTCAGCATCTATCAGCTTGAGTCATGTCCTGCACCAGGAATGAAAGGAGGGGAGCTGGGGGAAGAGGATTTCACCTCTTCTTTAAACTGTGCCTCAGTGCTCCTGGGAAAGGAACATGGTTAAATGCCTTGAGGGTGTCGAGTGCCAGATTTGGAGACATCAATGGTGGGTAGGATTTTGGTATAAATGAATGAAGAGCCATGGATATTGGCTTGTTAGAGCCAATGGCACATTGTAGGGAGAAGTAAACTGCATTTCTCATACCACAGATGTAAGGAGTAATGAACGAAGGACAGCCGAGAGCTTTCCTCTGAATGATCCATCCATGCTGAGCAGCAGTGAAGGGAAATTTCAACATGGAGGCAGGAACTGGGAGTTACGTAGTGGAAAGGTTGGTAGACAGTGAATAGAGGATGCTTCTTCACTTCTACTGAGGAAAGGGAGCGTGGGTGTGAGTGGCACTGAGACTGTGCCTGGAGATGGGAGCTTGAGGAGAGAAGGCATAATACAGATAGGTTCATAAGTAGTCCCTAACGCTGGGGAAAGAGCACATTGCTCCCAGTGGAGACAGTTTCCATGATCCTGAATATGGAGAAGTGATGGAGGAGGAAGCACACAAAGGGAAATAGAAAGTATTCTAGAAATACATTTTTTGTTTGAAAACCAGTAGTCCTGTGGCACATCACAGACTTAACATATATATAATCTTTCGTTGGTAAAACCCACTTCTTCAGATGGTGCTCATCTGAGGAAATGGGTTTTCCCAAAAAAGCTCATATCGATGTGTTAGTTTCTGTGGTGCCACAGGACTACTTGTTGTTTCTAAAGTTACAGACTAGCCTGGCTCCCCCTCAGAGATTATTTGTTTGATTAGTCACATGGATTTTCTAATCTTTGTTGTCCATAGCTGTAATTCTTGTCTCTTGGATACCTTCCATTTCTTTGATCAATATTTTACTTGCGTTATTACATGTGGTTTTAGAGCTGGAATAATTATTTCTGATTTTATGAAAAAATGTGTGATTGAAGGCATGCATCGTAATTTCAGTAATCATGCTGTTCAGTGCAACTGTACAATATAGTCATAACAATCTTTTATTTTGTGTGTGCAGCTTGCACTGCCCAGATACATTTTTGAGATGAACATCTTTTTCTGCCCCTTCAGATAAGACTTTTCAAGTAACTTTAATTTGAACATGAGAAGAAATGTATAGAGCCCTGCAAATCTGTGGCTATCTGGTTTATATCTGCAGGTATCTGTGTCGGTGGATGTGGAAGCGGGTATCCGTGGATCGTTTTTGTAGATGCACATGCAGATCCCAATTTTGTATCCATGCAGGGCTCTAGAAATGTACCTCAGCTCTCCATTTGAATGTTAAAAGCATGTATCCAACTAGAGTGGTCCTCTGCCATCCAAAATGCAGGTCATTACTTGTGAGGGGACATCTATCACTGCACCCAACCGCTGATGGTAGGTTCAAGCAGCTGAGCTGGGCAGGAATTGAGGCCATCTTTCTCCAGACCGGGGTGGGGAAACATTTTTGAGTTGGGGGCCGCTGACCCACAGAAAAATCAGTCGAGGGCCACACACAGGTGAGAAGCAAAGTGAGAAGCCCCTGACTGAGAAAGAAAAATGCACTCCTGACATTTCCCTCACGCACCAGAGCCTGGAGGGGAGGGGCAGTCTAGTACATTTTGTGTGCTCCAGCTCTGGGTGAGTAGCAGGGGGCTGGAGCACCAGCGGGGACTCCCCAATGTGGGGGGGGGAGCCCTGAGCCTTGGGGGCTGGATGCAGGCAAGCCAGGGGCCACATCTGGGCTCCAGGCCAGAGGTCCTCCCTCCTCCCTCCCCTCTGCTTTAGACACAATGTTCTGTCTCCCCCTTCTGGAAGCCCGAAGCATAGCTTGCCATTCAGACGAGCATAAGAATGAAGCAGACCCAATGACTTGTTAAAGTCAGTACTTTTCACATTGCCTGAATGTAGTCTCATTGCCTTGAACAATCAGTTATTTTTTAAAAAACTACTAATATGGGTCAGATATACTGCAAGTTATACATAACTAACTACCACAAAAGATCTTGCTGAACAATGAAGGTGGGGAGTTGTTGCTGATAAGTAAACTCCTGGCAACCCAGCGTACTACAGGTCAGGAAAGGGCAGCGAGGAAGGCAACATCCATCAAGCCTATGCCAGCGGCTGGGTATTGGTGATCTGCTTCCGCTAGCAGTAGTTATTCTTCTGAAGGGAAAGCCTTCTAAACAAGGCTGTGAATTGGTTTTCATGCTCGCATTGACAGATTGGGAAAGCAGTTTGTTCTACCAAATTTAACAATGATATATCATTATCACAACTTTGGGGGAAATCTATAAAATCAATAAGTTTGTAGCCTGAACAGGATTTGTATCGCTCGCTTGCTGTGCTGGTGTCAAAGCGTGAGCATATGGATTGAGTCACAGTCTGAGATCAATGGAATTTGTGGACAGTAAGCTCAATAACAAGCCCTTCTGAAAAGAAATAGATGTAAAAAGCAAATTTACTAGAGTATAAAAAAAAAGCTAATATCTTTTCCGCGCCTGGCTGTAAAGTGCTGTTTGGCTGCCGTTGGCTGCCGGTCCTTTGAAAGCTGTCTAGGGTATGTGCTTGTAATGCTGAGCGCTGCTGCTCTAGTTCCAGGCGTTGCATGTACAGTTGGGTGCTTCTGTTTGCAGGGCTTGTATTCGGAAACTAGCCAAGAATAGAGGAAGGGGGGCAGGGAATAACCCTTTATATTGTAAACTGAATAAAGAATAAAAACAGTCAGTGTGTCTGCTGGGGAAAGACCATAGTGGCTTTATTTACTTTGTGCTGGCAGGGCTTGCTAATGGAGAAAAATAAAAAGGCATAATTAAATAGTTTAATGAATTCGCAGCTCTTTTGTTTGAGTGGGGCTGGGAATGAATGTTCCAGAGGGCCTCACAAAGAGCTCGGCTGGTAGTGAGTTAAAAGTAGGAAATCAGTCCTTTGAAGGCATTTTTATACTTCATTATCCCAGCATGTAAAATGACTTGTACTAAACGATTGAGGATTTTTTTTTCACTCGCTCTCTTTCTCTCTTCTTTCTCTAAACAAAGGAGAGCATCAGGGCGGCTGGAGCATAATTCCCCTCCACGTCCTGGAGCCAATAGATCAGCTTGTCAGCGAGCTGGTGGGCCTGCCCTTGGGCTTGGGAAAAGTGTAAGGCTCCGGGAAATGATAGTGAGCACCTAACCCAGCAGCCAGCCCACCAGATCTGGGAATCGCACCCTTCTGGACTGTTGAAAGTTTCTCCACTAGCAGAGAGCCACTCTTAGGGGGTTTCACGCCTTCAAAGAATCAATGTCTGTTTTGTTCCTTTTAATCCCTCCCTCAGTTTTTCCGTTCTGAATTGTAAAGTGTGGGCTGGTGGGGCCAGGTCAACTAATGTGCATGTCCTTCCCAGCGTGCCAAGGGAGGGCATGTGAGATTGGAACAGAAGAGCGTATTATCCTCCCGCTGCCGAGACCCCGCTGCTGTGCACTGCACAGTCTTGACCTTGGCCTCTCTTGTTGGTCTGGTCTGGGCGCTCCACCCCTCTGTGACAATACGTGTCAGTCCCGAGCTGCAGCATTTCTCCTCTTCCAATCCTTAGCCCCACCGAGGTCGGCCAAGCCACCTCAGCCTTTGCTTGCTGCCTGCCGTTGATATTCCAGCCCCGCGTCTCCCTGATAGCAGCTCTTCTCTCCCATACAGCTCTGCCAGTGCAGCCCCAGGCTGCCCCGCCGCCTCTGCTGTTGTGCTGCTGTCCTTCTCCTGAGCAGCCATCTTGTTTTGTCAGTCAGGGTTTGGTGGCTTGTATTAGGAGGAAGCATCTGAATCTCTGAACTCTCCTACAGCTCCACCTAATAAAGCCATTTCAGAAGAGGGAGAGGGTGGATTTTGGGCCTGAATCTGAGTGCAGTTACATCCTATTACACAGGAAATCCATTTGAAACCAAGTCCCAAATCTGAACCCCTCTGCACCCTGGAAAGACCAGATTTGGACCCAAACACTGTGGCTTGGGCTAATTTGCATCACATTTGCTCCTATTTGTAATAGTTGTAGAACGGGTGGTTATTATTAAGGAGAACTTTAGCGTCTTCACTGCTTATAAGAGAAGACAAAACCCATGGTGAGAGAGGCCTCCTGTCATTGGGTACGTCTACACTGCATCGCTATTTCGGGGCCCAGAGTATCCCGAAATAGCTATCCTGCATCCTCACAACAAGCCCGTTATTTCGGGCTTGCTATTCCAATGTCCCTGTAAACCTCATTCTATGAGGAGTAAGGGGCACTTTGGAATAGCACTCTATTTCAAAATTTGCCGCTGTGTAGACAGCACCAAATGATGAAATAAGCTATTTTGAAATAACATTGAAATAAACTATGCAATTTGCGTAGCTCACACTGCCTATCTTATTTGGAGTTACATGCTGTGCGGATGCACCCATTGTGCCCTGCCCGAAAACCCAGGGTGCACGGCAGTTGGATGGAGGGTCTGTGTGCATGTGGAACCAGCTGCCAAGAGCAGGGAGTTTTCCTGCGGCACCTCGTCCAGCCCATAAGCTCACATTTACAAAGTATTCCCTGCTTTTTTACAGCTTGTGTTTGCTTATAAACCACACTGTTTGTTTTGTGTTAAACTTTACCTCATAAACCAAGTTTACTGGGGGAGTTCAAGCCAATAATTGTTTAATCCTGACTTTGGCATACCTCTAATATACTGGCTGTAAACCTGAGGTTTACATCTCCCCTCCATGAGAGAGATGCAGCATCTCCTGGCAAGCTGGGATCTTTGCCAAAGCCATAATACAAAGGTTGAGGCAAATCAGGCTGGGGATGCAGCAAGTGCAGCTCTACAATAGGGCACAAGGCTGCCTGTGTGCCTGCCTGCCTGCCTGCAGGGTTTGATTTCCTGGAAAGAGTTAAAATAGTCAAACCCCTCAGAAGAAATTCAAACCAGGCTCTTGTTTTGGAATGTTTGCCCGCTTTGTGATGCAGCGTTTAGGTTACACGGTAACTTACAGCCTGAGTAGAAGGCTATCCCATGGAAGCGACTGCTTGTATTGATTGGTGAGGCTAGAGAGAGAGTTGGAGACCTTCAACACTAACACTTACAGTGGGCGAAAAGCCCAGACTGACCAGTAATAAAGGCTTTGAGGCTGTCCAGGGTGGCTCTTGGGGCAAGTGCTGCCTTGGAATAGGGAAGGTGGGGGGGTGAAGCTGTCAGATCCCCTTGTCTGAGGCTCACGAATGAAACATGCAGCCTGTGAAACTGTTGGAGAAACATGCTGGGTTCTCTGTGCAAAGCCCCTGGCTAAAGACTGCCACCCTCCCGCAAGTATTCAGGGATTCTGTGACTTCGTTCACCAAACAAACTCGCATGTTGACTCCCCTCTTGGATCTGAGGGATGTGGCAGTTTGTGACATGCACAATGGGGTGATCCTTAGTGCGGACTCGGATGAACTGTTCCTGCCTTTGACTTCAAACTTTAAATTGTTTTTCTGCTTTGAAACCTGCAAATGGTTTTGTGCAAGGAAAGTTTAAATCAAAGAATAAGATGGAATTGGTGGAAGTCACAGCAGCAGAATGTGTAGGTGAGAACATCCAGGTAATGACAAAACAGTTCATCTTCTAAGTAACTTATGGCAGGATATCTCCAGACACTTTACATAAGCGGGAAAATGATTTAATAATGCTGTCTTCGTGTTGCGTAGACTAGCTGACAAATTAACGCAACGGGAAAACAAGAGTCTCAGTGCTGATTTAAGTGGTGAATGACTGGCAGGACTCTCTTCCGGACATCACACATGGGAGACATGCGACTAGTTGGAACCTGTAGACTGGGTAGATTACAGTAAGGTTGTTCTGCTTTGCAGAAATGTTAAACGGAAAGGGTTAGTTAGAAGCCATGTCTTTGGGGCTTTTATTGATCTCAGTAGCTCTTTGAAAATAGAATTTCTAGACAGCACACCCTGATGTCCATATAAACCTGGTTATTCACTTTTTTATTCTTGTTCAGGCTAATAAGGGTTTTGGCTTCATGCTTGGTCTACAGTAAACACTCTTATCAGCTTTACAGGGTTATTTTGTGTCCATGGACTTCAGTTTGGGTCCAGTTGTTGTGTCCTTCTCAGTTAGTGAAGATGTCTGCCTTGGATCCTGAATACAGGGTCTTGGGGCACTTCAGCATGAGTAAGATTGACAATTAGCCCTTCCCATGGCCATGCCTCCTGTCCTGAGGGCTGAAAAGGGGGTTGTCATAGAGATACTGTTCTGGCGCTGCACCCCCTAGCAATCCCCATTTTCAAGGGTCATTTAAACACATGTAGAGGTGCTTTGTGTCCCTAGAACAGCACAGAGCAGCCTTAGTAGAGCCAAGAATATAACCCAGCATTTTTAATTGTAACCATATTGCAAACAGGTTGAGTTTCAGGTTTTGAGAGCTGAGCCTCCGCCCATTGTATTCCCCAAGAACAAAGTCATCCTGTGTCATGTTCCAGGAAGCGTGCGATGCTCCTGGGTCAGTTTCACCGTTTAGTTTTCAGTTTTGTTTCCCTCACTTCATTCTCATCAGAGGGCACCTGGGCTCTACACTGTAAATGTTCAAAGGGGTTTGGGTTCTTATGCTGATTTGGCTCGGCCATTTAGAAAGTCTCCTCCCCTTTTCTGTAGCTTTTGTAAGGCAGCAATGCCCCTTGCTCTGTGTGCGATCAGAATGGATTAGGTTTTCAGAACGCAGGTGAACAGCCACACTGGGTCAGACCAAAGGTCCCTCCAGCCCAGTGTCCTGCCTGCTGACAGCGGCCAGTACCAGGTGCCCCAGAGGGAGGGAACACAACAGGGAATCATCGTGCGATCCCTCCTGTCACCCATCCCCAGCTTCTGACACAGGCTAGGGACGTCCTCCCTACCCAGCCTGGCTAACAGCCACTGAGGGACCTACCCTGCATGACTGTATCTAGTTGTGCAATTATGCAATGAGCCATGTTATACTTTACCTTGGTGCCAGGGTGTGAGGCTCTTAGGTCTCCCTCTGTCAGGACTGGAGCAGCACTATGTCGTGTGTGCTTCATAGAGAGCTGCATGGCTGTTATCTGGAATTACCAACATAGGAACAACCACACTGGGTCAGACCAAAGGTCCTTCTAGCCCAGTGTCCTGTCTGCTGACAGTGGCCAATACCACTGATGCCTCAGAGGGAGGGGACACAACAGGTAATCCTCACATGATCCCTCTCCTGTCACCTCCAGACAAACAGAGGCCAGGGACACCATTCCTACCCATCCTAGCTAATAAGTATTGATGGACCTAGCCTCCATGAATCTATCCAGCTCTTTTTTGAACCCTGTTAAAGTCCTGGTCTTCACCGCATCCTCTGGCAAAGAGTTCCAGATGTTGACTGTATGCTGGGTGAAGAAAAACTTCCTTTTGTTTGTTTTAAACCTGCTGCCTATTAATTTTATTTATTAACCCATAGTTCTTATACTGTGGGAATAAGTAAATAACTTTTCCTTAGTCACTTTTTCCATACCAGTCATGATATTATAGACCTCTATCATATCCTCCCTTAGTCTCCTCTTTTCTAAGCTGAAAAGTCCAAGTCCTTTTAATCTCTCTTCACATGGGACCCGTTTCAAACCCTTCATCATTTTTGTTGCTCTTTTCTGCAACTTTTCCAATGCCAATATATCTTTTTTGAGATGAGGCAACTACATTTGCAGGCAGTATTTAAGATGTGGGCGTCCCATGGTTTTATACAGAGGCAATAAGATATTCTCTGTCTTATTCTCTATCCCTTTTTTAATGACTCCTAACGTTCTGTTTGCTTTTTTGACTGCTGCTGCACGTTGCGTGGATATTTTCAGTGAACTATCCAAAATGACTCCAAGATCTCTCTCTTGAGTATCTCTTGTTCTTCAAGTGTTGTCTCAGCATATTCCCACTTCCCGCCCCTCTCTCCCTCGGGTTCTAGTTTCTGATACCAAGAAGAAAGATGGCAGTTGAGGGCCACATAGGGTTAGTTCTGAATATTTCTTGCTGCAAGAGAGCAGGATGTGTTCCCCAACAGGCCCTGCTCCTGAGAGAGTTTCTGGGGCTGAATTGCCACAGGTGAAGGAATATC
Source organism: Pelodiscus sinensis (assembly GCF_049634645.1). NCBI lineage: Eukaryota > Metazoa > Chordata > Testudines > Trionychidae > Pelodiscus > Pelodiscus sinensis. The sequence continues at coordinate 1,022,982 of NC_134722.1, read as the reverse complement.
TCACAGATATTGATATGCTGGAGGTACACACTCAAAGGTTAAGGAAGTTAAGGAAGTTTTGTGCCTTCCTTTGAAGTATCTGGCACTGGCCACTACTGGAGACTGTATACCAGCCTACATGGTGATGACGGCGGCAGCAGCAGCAGCAGATTGACATGGAAATTCTATGGCAATATGTAGCATGAACTTCCATCTTGAACATCCCTCACAATCTTCTTCCTTTGGCAAGAGTCAATAGAGGAGAGTATAGGCATCTTACATCCCTACAAGTTGCAACTTCCAGCATCATTTGTGGACAGTTTTGTGCTTTGCTTCCTTTGATGGTAGCTCTACAAACCTTCTCCACATTGAATGTGACCCCACCATTGCAGTCACCTTCTTCTCAACTGGTGCAAGACTGCAATTTTCCGGGATTGTGTGACTGTCTTCTCATTCATGACAAAATCAAGCCAATGTCTGATAAGACTACACGGCAAAATATGAGGTTTGAGAACTGAAAAGGTTCCTCTGCTCAGCTGTTTTTAAATGGCCAAGTTTCTGCTCCATATAACAGAATTATCATCGCTACCACATTGAACATTTGAATCTTAGGTGTAACACAGACATCCCATCTGCCAAACAGAGGCCTTAGAAGATGCTGAAATGCCATGGATGTAAGACCAGTCTGAAGTGTGACTTCTCCGGATATAGAAATTCCTACTGTCAACCAAATACCCACATAGATAAAACTATTCACCCATGTTTGCCTTCTACATACAGCATTGGCAGGTATTTTATTTCCATTTTGGAGAAGGCATTAACAGCTTTGGTTTTATCGCTATTGATCTGAAGTCCCATCAAGTCTGCTTTTTTTGCTGTTTTTCCAGCATTAGCTGTAGGTGGTGAGTGCTAGTTGTGACATAGTCTCCACATGATTCTCAATAAAGATGAATCTTTACATTTCAACCTCCTACTTTGGCTGCCATCAGCTAGTCTGTTCGAACATGTAGGTGAGAGAACACATCCATGGCGCACACTGGATTTTATTGAAAACAAGCTGGTATGTACCTGCTGAACCTCACACAGCTATATGTACTGAGGTACAATTCCTCCACTACGTATACCGAGTCCTCGGGCACCTCCTTGTGGTGGGGCAGAATCCACAATGCTGATCAGAAGTGGCTGCAAAATCTATACATGTGACGTTAGCTTCCTTTTGTTGATCTAGTCATTTTTAATTGGCATTTTGAAAGCATAGATAGTTTGGATTATAGATTGACCTGAATGGAAGCCACTCTGGTTGTCTCTCGTTTTTGGGTTGAGATTATGTTTCAGTCAGTTCAGTAGTATGATTATAAACACCTTCCCTGGGACTGAAGGCAGCTTTATTCTCTTGTAATTTGAGCAAGCTAATCACACTCTTAGAAGAAGGGATGATGCAATACTTTTCCAAACTTCTGGAATGTGACCTGTTTCTCAGCATTTTTAGACAACTCCATGAAGCGCCATAAATCTAGGCCCCCACTGTTTAACAGTCTTGTCAAGACCTGGTGTGTTATCATTTCATAACTGTTTGACCGCACTCATCAGTTCCTCTAATGTCATCAGTCTGTTTTCTGCTGGGTTCATTTTTTAATTAAGTTGTAGTTTACATTTTAGTGGGGATCTGTTCATTTATTAACAAAAATGCAAACACTTAAATTGAACATCAATCGCCTGGCAATATTCTCCATTTTTGTCCATTCTCATGGCAGAAGCTGTGGGAGAGGACATCCCATTAGAATCTTCAAAGTCTCAAGTACACATTTCTGGTCATGTTTTCAGAGCACTGCATCGTGTTATTCCACTATTGATCCTGATCATTTCCATAGGCCGACATTTCTTTTCCTCCATTGCCCATTTTCTCCTTTCATCGTTGACTTTACTTTGACCAAGAGGTACATCCATTCTGCACCACACCTCATTTTTCTCTTCCATAATTTGATGGTACCTCCTGAAATGGAGTGTTGCTTTTTTATTTTCCTCAGTCCCTCTTGTTCTGCAGCTATCTATGTGATTGTATCTCAAAATAAAGTCCACTCTGCCTTCTCATTGGACAATCAGTATTGAATATTTGTTGGAAGTCATTATGCATAACTGTTAGCGATCACTTCATCATGAAGCTTATCTGCACTGATGCATTTAGACACTATTAGAAATTGATAATCAGAGTCCAGAGCAAACATTCCTAAATATATGCATATCCCTGATGAGTTTAGTCAAAGGTTTCTGAACTAGAACATGAGCCAATGTTGCATTGTCACCTTCTGGGTACTGAAATGTATACTTACAGTAATTATTTTGCTGAAAACAAGTAATGATTAAAAATAGACCATATGTGGAAACAAATTCTAATATACACACTGCATTATCTGAACTCTCTTCTGGTAGTCTGTGTGAACCGTGTACCAATTTGAATTCATTTTTATCTTGGCCAGGTCTCATGTTCATATCTTAGAAGATGACAATAAGAAGTCAGGTGATATACCAAATACAGCGTCATCTAACATAGCATAAAAGGTGTCAGGCCTTGCGTCACGTGGAACAAATGCATTAATATCTATCACATGTCCTATCTTCAAACTGAAAATGGCCCTGATCAGACTTGGAGAACAAACCTTCCAACTCGGTTGTGCAAATGTTGTCATTGGGGACAAAACCAGACCAACGTCAGTGTCCCCGTCAGGTGTATTACCAGCATGCATCAGTTAAAAGGTCTGATTACTGTACAGCAAAGCTGTGCTCTCCGTGTTCAGATTCCATCGTGTCTCCTGCATGCTGCTTATATCAACATTCAGCCTTTCCAATTCTCCAGACCGGAGATTTATTATTGCAGCTCTCTTAATGATAGAACATTCCACAGTCTTATCCTCAGATACCGACATCGCTGCAGAAGTGGACATACCCTCATTGTATCAGGCATGTTCCCCCATCTCTGGTTTAGGGAAGAACCATAATCCTATGGTCCAACTCCTCTGCATGTAGTAGATGTAGATGACTCTGACAGCTTGGCTGTCTTGTGAGACTAGTGAATGAAATAGGCAAAGCAAATGAAGTTGGCAAAGTGTTATCCCCTTTCTTCTCCTTGTCCAAATTAGAGCTGTTTTACCCAGTTGACTTGCCAGGCCATCACCCGCCTGGCAACTAATGGTATGTTGAGATATACTAATGCTCTTCTTTAGTCTGATTTCCAGTGGTTCAGTTTCATTGTGTTGTAGCTAGGTAGATTTCTCGACTGTGTATATGTCTCACATGTTCATTTTGAACAGTGAGCATCTCCAAGGGAATTTAGCATCTCAATTAGTACTCCAGTTCTTTTGTGACTAACCCCTAAAGGGGGCTATCTTTTAATTCTGTGTATGAATCTGTGAATACTTCTTCATTAATGCGATGATACCTCAGTGGGAAATGTAAACATGAAAGTCCATTTTGCATTGTTCCACCCTTGCGCCTTTGGCACTGTATAATTCTCCTCTGCGGTGGCCCATGCTGATTGGATAGTAATAGGAACACTTGAAAATTCTCTAGGCTTTGCAAGGATTGTCCTGTGTTGTAAACACAGCAAAGGGCACGCAGGCAATCTTTATCAGTCTGCCTGTGTCCATCTAATGTGGTTCTGTTTGTTTATTTGAAAGTATACTCTGGTCTCTGCCAGGATCCCACTGGGAACCTTAAATCTTTCTAATTTATAGAGTGATTCAGGTAGGCCCAGTGCACCCGATGTCCATTCTCCTCTTTATTACTCGTTTGTTATGGGCGAAATTTCATGTCACTTTCTCTTTCTCTCCTTTAATAGTGTTTCTGTGAATTATGAACTTTCTTCCCTTTTGCCTGTCCTGCGCCCCAGTATCTCCCTTTGACAGTGCAAAGCACACCATGTTTCTAATATTATTAAAAGCTATTCCTTATTAGAAGGAGAACAGCTCCTTTTAATGAGTGCCGTAATGCTGTATTTCATGTCACCATCTGGGGGGCCTCTTTCCTTTTGTTGATAATGAGGAACACCTCATTTGCAAGGTTCTTAGATTTATGGAAAGACAGAAAAAAACCGCCAATTTATTACATCTTAAAAGAACTGCTCCCAAAGCAAAAACCAAAAGGGCCGTAAACCAGTGTCTCTGTGCTATCTAGTTGGATTTTTATTGAGCTGCAGAGTGGTGTTCTGATTGGCCTAAGAATGGGAAGGGAAGCATTGACTATAATTACTACTTGTGAACCCCACTTCTTGATAACCCCACTGGCCCCTACCTCTTTGGTCTATTGAACCTGTCGGTTAGGATGTTTTATTTCGCTGACACCGATCCTTTCCCATAGGGCCGGGAGAGAAGCAGCACCTTCTAGCTTGATATATAGTTTATTTGTAGAAATGGGGAATGCTCCCTGAATTTGCAACTGTGAAAATATTTCAGTCATGTTTTTCATGTCACTTTTTAATGAGCTTTTGTAATTGCTTTTGGATATCTCTGTCCTGTCTCCTCCATTAGTTTCACTTTTCATCGTGTTTTATTTTCTGTCGGTGTTCAGCTGCACCTCTTCCATCAGTTCCCTAAGGGGATCCCGAACTCTGCCATGGACAGTCCCCCTCCCGTGCCGTAAGAGCCGATTAAAGAGAAAACAGGTTGATTAAAGACAAAAGCCCGGATTCCGAAAAGAGTTCTGGGCCCCAAGTCTGTCTCTGAAAAGTACAAAAATAGTAGCAAGATGTATTGTTCTTTGTCTAAGATTAAATCCAGATATTCTTGTGGAAGATTATTTGTGATAAAAGGGTGCCATTCTTTGCTTCTGAATTACCTGGACATTGAATATTAGGAAAACCAAATAAAACCATTCATGCCCTAGAGCTTTTAAAACAATTGAATAGTTTGAGCCTAGGAATATTTTGGTCAAACATACCAGAACATTTCTCTGACGCAACTCATTTAAAAACAAACTGGGGGACGGAGAGAAGATTTCTTCCTACTCCGGTGACCTAGGAGATAGTCCCCTAAGTCTTCGAAGTTGATTCCATCTTAAACATTTTTCAGACAAATATTAACAATGCAAACTTTGTGGTATGTCTAGCCTCCTCCTGTGAGACACTAGGTGAGCTCAGAAGTGGAGGCTTAATCGTAAACTCCTGTCTAGTGCTTTCCTGGCTGTTCTGTGGCTTTTGTCTGGGGTTCAAAGGTTATATGAAATAGTTCAGACAAATTCTAGTTACAAATAATGTTTCTATTATAATATATTTCATAAAACTTTAAAAATCCTCTTATTTATTTCCATTTTTTATACTTATAAGATAAGGAGCCTTTGCATACCAAGTCTTTTTTAAGACCTAAACTTCAGAATATTTTCAATATCTGCAACATTATCTTTTGAATAATAATTACCTGTTATATTAAATTATAAGACAGCAGGATTCAGGATTAGATCTCTCCATATTATTCTAGTGAAGGAAATTATGACAGGGGTCATTTTTTAGAATTATGTAGGAGGGTAAAAGGTCCCAGGCAGCATTAGAAGGGAAGGCGTTTATAATTAAATTGTAATTTAGGCCTATGATTTATAGTTTTCTCAATGAAAAATTTGGTGCTGAAGAGAGATCCTAGGAGGAACTTTAAGGAGATGCAATTTAATGAAATAATAAAAAGAAAAATTGTTCTGGAATAGACTGCATTATAGTGGCACCGGTAGCACAACTGCAGTATAGCAAATGTTCTGTCAGTATTTCCATTAGAAACCCTGTTTTTCAGGGGTTTTATATCTAGGCAATAAAATCTTTGTTCCAGGCTGAAACTTGCCATGCCATGTCTTAGGCCAGGAGCAATTTTTAAAAGACAGGATTTTTAAAAAATGGCTTAGCTTTTTGGAATGTGTACAAGAATTTTGATGCATACGTGTTTATGAGTTTAAGAAAAACATTGCTGCCGATCTTTGTGGTAGTGTTATTTCCGAGTTACTGAAGCATTCTGGAAATCTCTGGGCCAATTCTTCTTTCCATCGCTTGCAGTCTTTGGGGTAGAACCTAGCACAGAATTAGGACCTTCTTTTTTTAAAATCAATCCACTGTTTGTGTCTATTGTTTCGATTGTTTCTGTGTTTTTCTGCATTGTTCTTTATTACAGAGAGACTTTGGAATGAAACCAGGATCTTTTCTGTGCTTATTTTTGTTAAGGAATCAGCCCAATTTCCTTACTCTACAGAAGTATTAGTATTCACATTGAGATGATGTTAGAACATTGATGCTGGCAGGTTAAATGATTAGCCCAAGGTCGCTTAGTGAGGCAGTGGCTGAACTAGCAATAGCAGCCCGGATATATGATCAGATGTATTCAGCTAAGTTCTTGCTAGATTATTGAAACATAAATACCTTGTTAATGCACGTTAAACATAGTGGGCCTAAAATGGTTACATAGATCTACACTGGCTTTGTGCTCACATGCTATTAGGTTTAAACATGGTTTAAACATTAAATTACTTCATATTCTATGTAGTCTGGGTCAGAGATCTTGGGAACTATTTGTGTCACAGCCACTGACTTATTGCACAGTCTCGGGCAAGTCATTTAACGGCTGGTTTTCAAAATGCGCATGTGTAACTGCACAAAGTAAATGGGTCTCTCTTTAATTCATGTACATGCACACAGTGGTTGTAGGTGTGGTTTTGATGCTGCTGTTGGATTTGTGTGTGAAATCACAGCAATTGCATTCATTTACATGCATTTTTGAAGACCAGTCCCTTGATCTTATTGTATCTTAGTTTGAGATTGAATCGATATCCCCATTTTGACCTGTCCCAGCACTGAGTTGAGTGTAAGACATGATCGAGCAAAGCATTTAAGCACCTTTGGCCATAAGTTAGTGTCTAAGCACTTTACCTGTTTATAAATACCTCATGGCATCTTCCTACTTCATAGGTAGATTTGGAGGATTAATTAACAAAAATACGTTTTTATTTTGTTCAAATATCACTGTACTTGGAAAAAAAAGTAGTAGAAATCCCTGGGTATGAGAAAACAGCAAGATAATTTGTGAACAAGAAAGGACAAATCCTACATTTCATTCTGTCCTGTGCTAATTTGCTAAAATCAAACATATTTAAAATGGCTACATTAACACGGTGCATGGAGCCTCATGGGTTCCTTCTCTTTATTCCCAAACTGAATTTATAACTCCTAAATCTCTCTCTCTCTGTTACCTCCAATGGCTTCTGAAGAAATGGAATGTCATAAAGAGAGTGGTGTATCTTACAATGGAGAAAAAGAGGCGTACCCATAACTAAAATATGAAAATGTCATTATGCAACTTTTCCCTTATGATTAAAAACACAGGAAAAGAAATGGAAAATAAATTAGCAGAATGATTTCTAAATGGGCTTTGTTTTAACATTGTCATTGGAGAGCCAGATGCTCTTTAATCTTTTGTCACAGTAGACTATGCAAAGATGAAGTCCCTTTTGTTATTTTAGGTTAGAAATTGATGACGGATTTAATTCTGAATAATATGTGCTGTGGATTGGAGGTAACCATTTTTCATAAGAATTTTTACTATGAGTACTTTAAATGCTCACTAAAAAAAATCTAAATATGTGTTTACCCTCAGATGAAATAACTCTGTCCCTAAACACTTAATGTTTTGAATGAATACTTGTTTTTAAAACATGTTGTCTTTTACATTATGAGCCTTTATGTGTGTTAGGCAAATAACTTACATGTAACAAACTCTTTAAATATCTTTACTCAATGGTAAAATTTACCATTTCTCGTTATTAAGTAAATAATACACACTTTAGAAATCGTCTAAAGACATAGCTACAGGATAGGCCATATCACCTCTAAAGGAACCATTAAAATGTATTGTGTCGAGTCTTACACACTTCCAGAAGAGATTTTATATTTTGTATTTTTTTCCTTTTTTAAGCTAACTTAAAAATGAAAGTGAAAGGCTAACATTAAAAGGGGAAGTCTTTCACCCTGACACACACTTGGAAACAGGATAGTTATAGAAAGGGGATTTGCCAGTCATTTTCTGTATAAACCTCGCAATACTTACTAATTATGATTGTTCGAAATCCAAGCTCTCGTGATTGTAACTGTTTTTTCTTCTCAATGAGTCTGCAGTGAAACCCCAAGTCTCGCTGTGTGACTCATTCTATTGTTCTGAAAAAGACTGTAATCACATAACTAATTCAGGATTATGACACCACTCCTGGAAGAGGAAGAAGAAACCTTTATTTAGAAAGCAGATCCCTTTGATAATTAAAATCAGTGATAAAGGTATTAAACTTCCAAGAACATATGTTTCGAAGTAGGGAGGAATGTTATATTGTGTTAGGCTGGCGTTTGCTTCGTTTGAAAGTCATAGGAACCACTGCACCAGATCTTACATCCCAGATGTAGGTTGAGACATATCTAGCAATAGGCTGTTATGGAATACCTTGCCCATGGGAAAAATGTCTTACCAACCCTAATCAATTAGAGGTTGTCTTATGTCTTCTGGCATGGGAGTTTATATCTCTTTTTCAACATTTTATTTTAAATATAAACAACCCATGTCAGAAATTTGGTGTGGCTATTGTTCTCAGGCACTGCCTTATGTAGGGACGACAGTGCATATGGCAGGTCGAAACACTTCCTTTTTCACAGAGTCTTGAAGTACTGATGCACATTACAGGGAGGGTGCAGGACAAATTTCAACTCAGCATTTTGTAGTTGGGGGTAGTTGAAGCCACTGATGTTTTATGGAGTTCTTTAATTTTGTACTGTTGGGTCTCAAAACGGGATAATGGCCTTTCTTGGAAATTAACCTAGTTAATCTTTATTATTTATGATTATGTCCACCAGTTTGGAATTTTCAAATATAACCTTAGGCGTCCATCTGGTGCTTGGGCACCTGTCCCATAAATTAAAATCACAACATAAACAAAGGACTGCCCACAAATATATCTATCTTGACTCACCATCTCGAGAGCCTACAAAGGGAGAACGCCTGCCCAGAGGGTTAGCAAATTTAGGAAGAGCAACTTTAAAAATCTAAGGACCTCTCCTAGCAGCTGCCTGCGATCCTGAGGGGCAACAGTTCTGAAAGCAGCACTCGTAGCTGGTGACAAGAAGTTCTGTGACGGTGAAGGAGTTTGTTACCTTTTATGTTATAAAAAAGGAAAGGAGGAAAGATTTTACAATTATTCACTCTCACATTTTGTGTAAGTGTAGCTATTGTAGGCAGGGTGGGTCGCCCCGCCCATCATTACAAGTAACCTGATGCTTCCCATTATAAAACAGTGGTTTCAGTTGCTTGTAACTTTGCTAAAATTTAACCATTCGGGCTGCAATTTCCAATGTCTGTCTCATGCTGAATTGTGTGTGCGTGCGGGGGGATGGGAGAGGTCTCAGCAAAAACAATTCTGCCATTATTGAGAATGAGGTCTGGGGAAAAGTCACGGTTTTGCCCATGTTAAAAAAAATCTTACAGCCATTTCATTCAGAAGTTTTAGCATCTCTGTGCTTTAGAGCAAGGACTTGAAACTTGGTAGATGGTCATTCTTATGTCAAGGATGTGCCCTTTGCTGCCTCCAGGAGACTTCGCCCAAATTTGGCCAAGTTAGCGGTCTTTGAAAAAGCTTAGCACACGCTCAGTAGAGATGAGTTAGCATCTGGCAGCTAAGGTCTCTGAAGAGTCTGTCTGGTCTGGGCACCGCGCAGCCCCCAGCTATGGTGACTAAGGAGCTTTTCCCATTAGTGTAATTGCTCTTCCAGGCAGCCAGTGGCTTCTTTGGATTTGAGAGCGACTCCCTTCCTGGTGCCTCGGAAGCCCGGAGGAGGATGGAGTAGCCTGGCTGAACTGCAGAGGGGTGGAGAGATGGGTTTGAGAGTAGGAAAGTGATTGGCTCGTGGAACTGGAGAAGACTGGTGGCTGGGGAAGGATTGTGGGGTTGGCTAGAAGAAGGATCCTGTGGAGATTTGGAGAAACTGGGCCTAGCTGGGCAAAGGGGCTGGGCCTGGAGTCAGGAGCCAATGGTGGGGGGGAGACAGGAAGTGGTGCAGGCTGCAGGACACAGCAAACCATGGCCCCTAGGAGCTGCATGCGGATGTGGGGCGTCAACGGTGAAAGCTCCTTAACATTTCATACGGGTTCTGTCCTATTGCAACCAGGGTCCCTGCCAGCTCTTCAAGTAGCTCCCTGCTGGCTTTTGCCGCAGCTCAGCCAGCTCTTGGGGGCCTCTGGGGGGCGTAATTGTGGAAGCTCAGCCTCCGCAAACCCCCTTGCAGCCCAGCAGTGGATTACCCTGACGGTTGCTGACCCCATTCCAAGGGATCCTATTCCCTTTGGGTGGGGGCGGACATGCCCCACCCGCTGCACCAGGCAAAAGGCTGGCACCACCTTTGGCTGACCTTTCTGAAGGAGGTTCAGGAAATGGAAGGGAGTGGCAGTGCCTGCTAGAGACTGGAGCAATGGCCGGGAGGAGCCGCCACAAGGAGAGGGCCTGGGGAATGTCCTGCTGTCACAAAGGTGTTGAGGTGGGAACCAGGAATTGGGGGGTGAAGGACTCGCGAGATGAGGGACAGCCTCCGGGAAAGGGATTTGATCCTGTTTTGTTAAGAAGACTTGAAAATACAATGTGCAGCAGTTAACCCGTCTGGAAATGCCTTTCCCTGGATTCTGCAAGTGTGCTAGGGCGGGGGTATCACTCAGCAAGCGCAGGCCCAGATCCAGCTGAAAGAGGGCGCTCTAACGTAGGCCCAATCCTTTACGAGAGTCTTGTGGAGAACAATAGCATGTGACCATGTAATTCAAAGTGCATCCGAATGCATACGTACAGGGGAGCGCAAGGAAAGTTGTATGGGTAACCTTAACTCTGAGGTTTCTAAACTTCTGTGCGCCTGGTCTTGCAACTTTTAATCTTCATCTGTTGGGTTTCATTAAAGCAACGTGTGCCAAAAAAGCACAGTGATCTATAGAGATGTGTAAACAAATGTCCTTTTCTTTATTGGGTCATTTTTTTAGGGCAGCTGGGCCAGGAGGGGCTTTTCTCTCTTAATTTCTTTGTCCAAATTCTGATTCTGACCAGTCTACCAGAACCTCACCTGTCATCATTCCAAGGTGACTAGCATGGTGAGACTGGCAGACTTTCTTGTGCGTTGGTTCCAAAAGTAAAATTGCCTGTGCAGACCCTTGTAGCCACACACGCTGTAACTGACAACACTGGGAACCAAAGATCTAGGAATAATGAGCAAACAAATCCCAAGTTGGCTCTGAAAATCCTACTGAGAAAGATCCATATTTTTCATACACAACACTGATGTTCTGCCTGACACCAAGATAGGGAAACCCAGAGGTCTTTTCTAATTATGCAGGTGAAAGAATTTCTAGAGCTGTCTCCATTGCAAAGTCCAGATAATGTATACCAGGGATTCTCATTTCTTTACCTGACTTCATATAGAGGGCTGCAGTCAACTGTAGTATCTGCTATCCTCCAACCCTATTTTTTTATTATGGATGTTAGGAAGCAAGTAATTAGCTAATCGTGTAGTTGATAGAATTTCTATCACCCCTGTCTGTGGGGGATTCTTCATGGCAGCCTCTCCTGTCCCCCCTCTGCCCCATGCTGCTGCCTCTGACAGAGGCAGCAATGTGAACGGGCAGGCAGCACTGCGGAGACTCTGCTGGGGGGAACTGGCTTTTAAGCTGGCTCCCCTCCCCACCAGTTTCTGCTCCTTCCCTCCCCTCCCGTTTGCTGCTTCTGATACAGAGGCAGCAAGGGGGGGATGCGAGTACTCAACTTGACTAACTGATATGCCCAGGGTTATTGGGTAGTCGACTACTCAGCTACTGGCTTAGATCCCTATTTTTATTTTCTTTCCATTTAAAAGAAGGCACACAGCAATATGAAAACTTGCACACAAGGAACAAACACACGTATGTTTAGAGCTCTGTTGTGTATTCATGCCTCTTTTACTCATTTGAAGCTATGTGAGGGTTTTTTAAAGGAATTCATGAAACCATCAGTGTGTCTCTGAAGAAACTAATTGTGAGTCTAGCTCATAATCTAAGGGGGGAGGAACTCCTTAAAAATAAAACCTAGTCCATTTTCTTCACCCCTTTTTAAAATTCTGGTTCTGTAAGTAGGATTCTTATAAATCAGGGGAACTTGTTGCCCGAGTGCACTTACTTTAGTTCTACATCTTAGCCAACTCTAGGGAACTTGAACTTGTCATTATCAGACATAGAAGGTCAATGCATTAGCCATTGTACCAGCTCTTTCATGTGGCCTTTCTGAAGAGGGAAAAAACCCAGCTTTAATCTTTCCCTTTGCAGAGAACACTGTGTGTACTGGGATACATCCTAACTTGTCATTTGCTTGTCGGGCTTAGTGCTGGCGGCTATCTGCAGACACTTTATGATGCCACACAAACACACACTTCTGCAGAAGGCCTAATCTGAAGTGAATCATCTATAAATAATAAACAACAAATAGGTTCCATTTAGTTATATTAACCCCCAAATAGGTCAGGTACATTGTTTTAAATGCAAACATACCAATAAAATGAATTCCCTAGGCACCAAGTTTGATGTGTATGTGCATATTTTCTGGACATGGCACTCACACACACAGAAAAGCCAACACCTGTATTTTACTACCTAAAATATTTATATACTGTCTTTTAAGTGCTGTTTTTGAAATGTTTATTATAAACCAGTTGTGCTCATAAGTTCTTAGTTACAGTATTAACACCTCTAATGTTTCTTAATGTTGTTTAAACGTAGTGGTTACGAACTTTCACATTTGAAGACATGGAGACTTGCATTATCTTCAGAAGTTATCACCTTTGCCACACTTTTATTGTATATTGGTGATTAACTTGGAAACCTTCAGAAATGTTGATTTTCAGCATTGTTCCTTACCAATCCAAAGATGACACAAACTAATTTTCTATATGATTCATAGGTGATGTATAGTCGAACCTCAGACTTACGAATGCTTCAGGAATGGAGGTTGTTCGTAACTTTGAAATGTTTATAACTCTGAACAAAACAGTATGGTGGTTCTTTCAAAAGTTTACAGCTTTACTATGCAGAGGAAAAATGCTACGTTCCCTTCTTTCAGTTAAAGATTAACATGGTACTACACTGTATTTTCCCTTTTTTGTTTTGGTTTTTTTGGTCTCTGCTGCTGCATGATTGTGTTCAAAATCACATATGTGTTTGACTGGTCAGTTCATAACAGTTCATGTGTTTGTAACAGGTTTTATTATATACCGTATGTTAGACAAATTAGACATTGAAACTACAAATAAAATAGGGTATTTTCTCAGGAAAAGCACACAAAGATAGAACGTATTTTAACTAATCTTCCTTTTAAAATACTGGTATTCAAAACCTTTATATTACAGATGTACGATATACAGTACTAATATATTTTTGTCTGCTAGCTCCTGATCTTTAGTAAGGCTTTTAGTGCTTTTTGGGGTACAAACATTTGCCAGCATGTTCCTTCAGTATTGTGTAAGCCCCTTTCCTGTCTGCCCCATTTTTGAGTACCTTACGTGCAGGGACCGGCTCCAGTGGGTAGTTGTGGGTCCTTTAAGTTCAGTGCATGTGGGGACCTGTCTGCAACTGCCAAAGTCACCAGGTCACTCACTGCAAAGGGCCAAAGAAGGCAATCAGAAATTCCTCCACCCATAAAATGGCCTCCCTCCTTCCCCCCACTCTGTGCATCTGTGCTATAGTCCTTAATAATCCTGTTAAGGACGAGCTGTTGTTCCTCTGGTCCCGCTCCTCCTGGACCACCCCTACGAACTGCCCGCATGGGTCTGGGAAACCCAGCAGCCTTCTCCAGCAGGACAGGCAGGACACCCGCCAGATACAGTGGTGGGCCAGACACCGTATATTGTACCACTGGTGTGTGGGTGAAGCCCCACCTGTGCCCTAAATTGCATGATCTCTGTAAGGCTGTCGGCCCTCTGAGTCATGGGGCCAGCGAGCCCTTGACTAGTCCCACAGTTCTCATGAGCCAGGGTTTCAGAGTGATGAAGCATGGCCCAAAGTCCCCCTTGAGTCCCCTTGGACTGACCCCTCACCCCTTCCACACCCAACCTCCCTTCAGGAGCCTGCACCCCCCTCCCAACCTCAGCCCAGAGCCTGTGCCAGGCACCCAACCTCTCTCCCAGAGCCTGCACTCCAGGCCCCCTCCCCGAACCTGACCCTGTGCCAGGCACGCAAAGTTCCTCCCCGAGCATGACCCTTTACCCCTTCCCCACCCAAACTCTCCCCCAGACCCTGACCCATCCTCCTCCCCCACTCCTCCTCATCCACCTTGATGAGTCTCAGACCCTCCTATCCCCAAATTCAGACCCTGGGTTCTGGTATCAGTGGACTCACTCCATGAACTCAGGCCCAGCACTCCTGTTCCCGCTGAGGTGGGTCCTAGCTCTGTGTGCTGTGGAGGATGGGGCTGGCCCTGAGGGTTATCAGGGGGAGCCCAGGATGAGAACAAGATTGTTCCAGAGGCAGAGTCCTGGGGGTGGGCAGGAGCTCAGAAGAAGACCAGAGCGGGGCCGAGAGCTTCAAGGAGGGGATGGCTCCGAACCCCGCTCTGCCTTCTCCGAAACGCCCGCCCACCCCAGTGATAATTGCCACAATGACACTTGTGAGAGCTGCAGTGTAGAGTGCCCTGCCCTGGCTCACTCCTGTGTGTGCACGCGTGCCCTCAGCTCCTCCAGGGACACTCATTTTTGCAAAGGGAGGGGCTGTTCTAGGAGATGAACTCATGAAAGTACAAGGCCCACGTGCAAGGAAATGTGCACAGCACTGAAATAAGGTTGTGTTGGTTGTTGCTTTTTGCGCAGTAATCTGCAGTAAGCAGTGTGTAGTGTGTGGTGATGCGTGTTTCGATACTGCCAAATGAAACGCATGCAATATGCGGTTGTGTACTTGTAAAGGAGAGACCATTTCTTCTTTATCTAGCACTAAGAACGTGTGGCCTCTTTCAGATGGGCGGCTGGCAGCCTGGTTGGGCAATTACATTTTGGCCCAGAGTACCTGAATTTTGCAGCCAATCCTAGAAAAGGTATCTCTCTCCTTTGCCAAAGGGGTAGAGGGGGTCTGTGGCATCACAAAAGCAGGCTGCAAATGATGTATGAAATGAAAAATCCCTGCCCAGTGCACCGAGCGAATGCGGCCGGTGCCATCGTTCAAGCCGTGCGGTGCAGGGCACTTTGTTTTAATAAGATCTCCAACATAGAGCACATTTAATTTCCTTTAACTCGTGTGCGTCCGATCAGCTGCTGTAGCTACTGAGAGAGGGAACCCTCCCCACCGGAAACCCCAATCCTTTACAAGCCCATGAAGCCTTACACAAGAGCCCATGAAGGCTGTCCCTCTTGTTATTTGTAACTTTTTCCATTTGATGCCAAAGAGCCTAATGTCAGAAGCTAACCTAGGCAAACCAACATTCGAACGCTTTGTCCTTCTGCAGCCCCTTCCCTCTGAGTGCTCTACAGATGTGTGTGAACCGAGACGCGAGTCAGGGGAGAGACTCGGCTTCGAGAAAGAGCTAGGTTGGGGAGACCTGCATGAGGCGACTAAAGTGAGCTGGAGTTGGGGGCAGGGCAGTGGGATTGACCGAGGAGCCTGCTAGGCAGTGAGGGCCAAAGAGACTTGGTGGAAGAGCCTCGAGGGGGGCCTGGGACTGGGAGGCTGAGGTAGGATGAGAGGCCTAGAGGGTGAGACTGGGATTGCCTGGCCAAGGACACTGGCCCTGGGATGAGGGACTTGGGAAGGCAGAGACTGGAACTGGATAAGCAAGAAGTCTAGAGCTGAGCTGGGGTGGGAGGAGCAGGTTTGGGGAAAGGATGGGATGGGAGAAGTTGGGGCAAAAAGCTCAGGTTTGGAGGACACGAGAAGGGTCTGTGCACTGGAATCTGTCCCTCGCCAGAAACAGGTCTGGGAAGGGTTTTTGACTGGAATGTGGGTTGAAAAGGGACCCTAGTGGCCCCAGTCAGCACCACTGACCAGGCTGCTAACGTCTGGTTGGCAGCTCAGTGGGGCTAAGGCAGGCTCCCTGCCAGCTCTGACACTGTGAGGCTCCAGGAAGCAGCCAGCATGGCCAGCTCCTAAGTGCTGGGGTGGCCACTGGGACTCTACGCCCTGTCCCCACCTTGAGTGCCAGCTCCACAGCTCCCATTGACCAGAAATCTCAGCCTATGGGAGCTGTGGGGGCAGCGCCTACAGGCACTGGCAGTGTGCCTAGCCCCACCCTTCCGCCAAGGAGCTGGACATGCTGGCAATTGCCAGGAGCTGCACAGAGCCAGGAGCTGCCTGAGGTAAAAACTGCCAGGCTGAAGCCCACATTCCAACCCCCCCTTTGTACCCAAATCTCCTCCCAGAGCCTGCACCCCAACCACCAGCCCCAGCCATGATCCCCCTCCCAGCCAATCTCCCAGAGCCCACACCCCTTGTGCACCCCACCCCAGCCTCCTCCTGCATCCAAATCTCTCATCCCTGACCTCATCCTAGAGCCTGCACCCCAGCCCTCTGCCCTTGCCCTGTGCCCCACCCACACTCCCTCCTGGAGCCTGCACCCCCTCCTGCACCCTGAGCCCCTGCCTCATCCCAGGGAATGGGAATGAAGTGGAGGACAGCAAGCAACAGAAGGAGAGGGGGGCGCAATGGGGCTGGCAACCCCGTCTGGAACCCAAGATGCTGGAGTTTCCCTATTCCTCTGCTCTCCGCACATGGCTGTAAAAACGACTGACAAAGTGTGTGTCTGCTCCCCATCCGTCCACACACTGAACGGCTGCCCTTCAGCTACTCCATTACACAAGGGGCAGAGGTCTGTGCTTTGGCTTTAACCCTGCTGATGACCCATGCAGGTGTCAATATGATTCCACATGATGGAATTTGTGTCTTTTAAAACACGAGCTTTTCAGTTTGCTCTTCAAAAAGCCCCTACGATATTGCACTCCAAAAAGCTGTGTTAAAAGAAGACTTTGCAACCAAAGTCAGGGGCTCCAGATTTAAGAAATTCCAGAATTAAAGTTGCCTGTGCAGGAAGATGAAGGTTAAAGGTGAGTTTGTTTAGTTTAAAAAAGAGAAGACTGGGGGGGGACATGAGAGCCGTTTTCAGGTATCTAAAAGGGTGTCATAAGGAGGAGGGAGAAACTTGTTCATCTTGGCCTCTGAGGATAGAACAAGAAGCAATGGACTTAAACTGCAGCAAAGGAAAAAGTTCCTAACTGTCAGGGTGGTCAAACACTGGAATAAATTGCCCAGGGAGGTTGTGGAATCCCCATCTCTGGAGATATTTAAGAGTAGGTTAGATAAATGTCTATCAGGGATGGTCTAGACAGTACTGGGTCCTGCCATGAGGGCAAGGGACTGGACTTGATGACCTCTCGAGGTCCCTTCCAGTCCTAGTATTCTGTGACTCTAAGGTGGCTTTGAATTTTGGGTGCTGGGGTGGGACGGTTGCCCACACTGGCTGGCAGGGTTAAAGCAGGCTGGAAGGGGCATGCACAGAGCCCTGGCCAATTGGAAAAGGGCTTGGAAGGAGCCAGTCAGAGGGCAGCTTGCCGGGGCAGGCCTGTATATAAAGGGTCCTGACTGGTGAGGGAGCAGGATAAGTTCCCAGTGAAGCAGAGGGATCTTCAGTGCACAGCACTAGGCCGGCTTAGAGGATGAGAGCAAGAGAGGCTCCTGCGTGATACCTGCCAGGCTGCAGGCCTTGCTCAAAGGGCCAGGAGGGTGTAGGGTTGCCGGGTGCCCGGTATTCACCCGGACAGTCTGGTATTTTCGCCTCCTGTCCGGTAAAAAAAATTCAGAAAATACCGAACACCTAAAATGTCGGGTGTGTTCTGATTTTTTTCCCGGCCAGGAGTCGAAAATCCTGAGTGCTTCCTGGGTTCCACAGGGGAGCTGTCCAGCCTGGAGCAGGGAGACAAATGGCGGACGGCTGTCGGCAGCCTGTTAGGGCCAAAAAGCCTCAAAAGCATTTCTTAAAGGGGCTACGCTGGTTTTTTTTAATTTTTATTTTTTTTGCTTAACAACTTTGGTCTCCTCCTTTTTTTTTCTCAACAGAATTTTTTCCTCAGTGGGTATTTTTTTGGGGGTGGGGGTGGGGATCGGGGGGTGTTTGGTATTTTTGTTAAACCATCTGGCAACCCTAGGAGGGTAGGAGTCAGTTAAAGTGGAGCAGAGGAGGGCAGAACAAGGCTGCCACCAGAGGGTCCCTGGAGGACCCAGAGTAATGGGCAGGCCTGGCCCCTGCCTTCCCTTTTACAGCACCCCTTGCCTCCAAGAACAGTGGCCTGTACTTGCTATGCCTCGCCCTGAGGCAGAGGGGCTAGGCTTTGGGGCTGCAGGTGAAGCAGAGGACTGGTGATACACCCCCGGAAGGGGGGAAGCAACCACTGGAGTGGGCACTGCCAGAGGACAGTGTCCCAAAGAGAATGCCGTGATCTGGGTGCGACATGGGTCCGGAGCGTGAGGGGGAGCAAGACTGCAAGGACACTACAACGTGATGACAAGTGAGACCCCCGCCAGAAGGAGGTGCCCTGCTGAGGACTGAGCTAATTCCTGGGGCGGCCAGCAGGAGACACCCAGCAGTGAGTCATGCCTGTGACGGGTGCCCAATTTCAGATGCATCGTACCTGACTTGCCGGAAATGTGACTTGCCCACATCACCCAGGAAACAAAGATGGAATCTGTTTCCCCCGAGTGCCATCGCCTATTCGTAACCAGTAGACCAGTGGCTCTCAATGGTGGGGGTCCCCAGACAGTGGCTGAGATTGCCACAGGGATCCACAGTCATTCGCAATTGCTGAGGAGTCTGCAAAAGAGCAGCTGGGAACTACAGCGTGACGGCATCCTTTCTGCTCCGAGAGTCCGTGGCCTCCTTCACAGCACATCTTCCAGCTTATGCAACCGGGGCGGGGGAGGGGGGGTACAGGCAACAGCCTCCGTTTCTATGTAGCCGACGGATTCACCCACATATCATCCATCCTCTGGCCTGTTAATGGGGGAGGGGGGGCAAAGGAGGCAACTGCCCTGAGGACCAGTGATTCAAAGAGGCCCGGGGCCCCTGGCCCCCGCTGCTACAGAGGGCCTCCCCTTCCAGGACCATGGAGCCTGCACCCCACCTTGCCCAGGGGCCCAGCTTGCCTGTCCAGCCTGTGCACTGAATGTGGCAGGGCCATTTGGCAAAAAGAGTGTGACACCATGTAATTCAAGACGGTACCATACATGGGCTTCCATCCGCATTAAGTTGTCACAGAGAGCCTTAATGCTGGTGTCTTGTAACGCCTGAGTGGTTGGTGTCCGTTGGTGTGCTCTTACGACAATGAGGCTTTGGTGTATTGTATAAAAGCGAGCGGGTATAATTACACGACTACATCAAGAGTGAGTTACATAGTGTGGGTGCATGTAGAGCACCTCACTCAGTGGAACCTGGAGTCTGAGGAGGGCCTTTGGTGCCATTGCAATGAAAATAAATGATAAAACTCTTCTGTAAAAAGGAGACATTAGGAACTGTTTAGCTTAAACTTTACAAAGTTCCCCTGTGATGTCTGAAATTCTTTGTGTTTCTTGGGCTTTCTCATTAAACGTTGACTGTTCCTTTTCTTGAATAAATGCTAGGAACAACTCTCCTATTTACATTTCATCACAGGCTTTGAGCCTGACTGACCAAATGTTCTGATTTTATAGGGACAGTCCTGATATTCAGGGCTTTTTCTTATGAAGGGAAGTTCCAAAGAGGCTGCAGAGAAGCTGTTCTCAGTGGTGATGGATAGCAGAACAAGGAGCAATGGTCTCAAGTTACAGTGGGGGAGGTCTAGGTTGGATATTAGGGAAAACTATTTCACTAGGAAGGTGGGGAAGCACTGGGATAGGTTCCCTAGGGACGTGGTGGAATCTCCATCCTTAGAGGTTTTTAAGTCCTGGCTTAACAAAGCCCTAGCTGGATTGATTTAGTTCAGGTTGGTTCTGCTTTGGGTACGGGGCTGGACTCGATGACCTCCTGAGGTCTCTTCCAGCCCTGTGATTCTATGTAGGTGCCTATTACTCTCCAATCCCAGTCCTGATTTTTCACACTTTTTATCTGGTCGCTCTGCTCTGAGCAAAGAAAATATCCATTTAAGTGGTTTAAAATTGTTAGAAACTCTCTCGTGAAGTCAGCATATTTTGTCAGTCTTTTTTCCTTACTACTGACTTTGACAACTTATCTGCCTGCCTGCCTCCCGCTTTTCCCAGTTTACATCCCATCTTGCCCCTATATAAAGCTCCACATAGTAATTGTGTAAGATTTTGAACCTCCTGGCTTTCCAGAGAGCTATATTACATTTTTCATCCTTATGGTAGCTTTGCTATGGTAGAGAATGTAAAGACTTGGCTCAAATGTCGCATCCATCAGAGAATGTAAAACAGTTTTTAAAAGAAGAAAAAAGGCAAATGATTGTGATTGGCATGTTGCTGTTCTGCAGCATTCCCTCCAGAACTCTTGGGAACCTCGGCAGAAACCCTCTTGCAGCTTTGGATTTATGATTCATAAGTGGATCAATCTTATTAAAATCCACAGGAGCATTTGTTCATTGACTGAGTCAAAGGGCCACCCCTCAGTCACTTCTAGAAATCTGTTCTACACAAAAGCTGTTTTCAGCTGTTTGTGATATAATCCCTCGGCGGAAAGCAACTAATTATGCCACTGAAATATAGGGATTATTGGGAACTGGAGCTGGTTTTTGCATATGAGTTTTACAAAGTTACCTAGATAAATGATTCCTCAGTAGAAGGAAGCACATCTCCCCTCCTTCTGTGCCGAGCGTTTGCTTGGGAATTATTCCTTTCCCCTGGACACATAATTTTGGTCCATTTATAAATTGATTAGGTGTCTGTTTTGCCATTAATATTGAAGTCAATTAACATTGGGAGGAAAATCATTTGTTAATTGAGTGGTTTAATCTTAGAGAGGAGAAGCTACAGTTAGTTTTTAAAGCGGAGAGAAGCACTTTTCACTGTTAGCGCTTTATCACTCTAAATTTTGTTGTATTTTTCCCTTGCTTTCCCCCTCTTCAGTCACAATATATCCTTCCTGGTGCCCTGGTGCTGGGGACCATCGAAGATTTAGAAAGAGAGAAGGCTGAGAGGTAGACGGGAGAGGCACGTTGATTGCCTCTGAGAACAACATCCACCTCTGTAGTTTCCCGTTTTTGGAAGCCAGTTTTGTCTAGTTCCGCATTCTTAATACAAAGCCTCATGTTCCCTGCATTCAGTATTTGGAATTTCCTGACTGGAATAGACTCATGATCCATCTAGTTTAATTTCCTGTCGTAAATACTTCCCAATCCTCGAACCTTTTAAGAAATTCCCTCCATCTTCAAGAAACTACCAAAACCCTGCCTGTCCCAAGAAGCAGACACGCTCTCACATATGTGCTCCAACGTCCAATCTGTGTTTTGTCCGCTTTGCCTTTGCCTCTGCCTTGTTACTCCAAGAGCCCCGGGGCACGGAGTTATGTTTGATGCCATCTTAGCACGAGGCAATATTATGTACATCCCCAGGACATTATAAATTATGTATGGGGGGGGGGGGGAAGGGTGCATGTACAGCGTCTTTCTGGATACTCATGCAGCTAAAATGTTCCAAGTCGTTTGCTTTACTAGTATTTATTTTAAGGAAATATCGCCACATGCCAGGTGAAAAAGGTTGTATGATGTTGTGCATCTTTGAGTTAGTTCAAAATCCTCATTGTGGGCACTAGCTCTTTGCTGAAGTAGGGATGAAGGGCTTAGAATCTGGCACTGAGATGGGCTCTCCTGTAAGTTTCCGCTCCCATAGAAAAGATGGAAGAAGAGCAGCATCTTTTTGGTGCAGGTGAATCTCAGTGGGAGAGCCGGGAATAAAGCAATTTTGCCCCTTCCATGGCCTATCTCCATATTCATTGGTAGTCTTAGCCTAAGGTCCTTCCATCCTTTTTCTATGTCAGTAACTACTGAAGCATTTAAAACAACAACTGCAAACTATGTAGGCAGAACCACTTGTGGAGGCTCACGGTAAGGCTGGGTCAGGCAGATCAGGGGTTCAGCTAGAGCCAGGACTCGGAGCTGTTGCATGTAAGGATGGATGAGCTTTTCAGGGGTGGCAGCTTGTCTCCCGTAGCGAGCTGCTGAGGGACATGCAAATGCCCAGGAATGCCGACCAAAAGAGGAGCAGCACTGAGGAGTGGAATCTCCCCCCCCCCCCCCCCCCCCGAGCTAGTTTGAGTCAGGCAGCAAGTGGAAAAAGGAAATGGGTCTCAGATGCTTGTCTCTACTGAATTGCTTCTTTTTTTTTTTTTTTTTTTTTGGTTAGTGAATAGTATGGGGAGGATATTCCTGCTGACTTTTGCCATCCAACTTAAGCACCTGTTAGCAAATCCTTGTCCCAGGAACAGATTTAGCTTTAAGGGGCTCCTCCCCCTCCCCAAAATCTGCATTCAGCTCTTCCCAAAAGCAAAAGGTCCCATCTTATATGGACACCATCTTCTTACCTCCCTTTTCAGCAATTAACAATTAGGAGGCTGAGCTTCTATGTGGCAAAATGCTCCTGCGAAATTGCCTGTGTGTTTTCGCCTTGAATTGCAGGTGAAATGAAATTGTTCTCTTTCAATGCTGCTTTGTTTTTGACCCCTTTTTGTGAATTCTCAGAGGAAAGAAACATATTCCCATCTTTTATAGTAATCAAATTTATCTGGCATCTCTCAGCCTCTTGAATTACTTATGCTACAGTTGGCCAGCCTCGGGAAGGCTTTAGCTGGTTTATTTATTTATTGTTCTAAAGTGAGGGTTTTTGACATGAGGTCCCCACATCATCCTAGGGGAGTTTAGGAGGAAAATGGAAAGTGCTTTTGCTGCCATCGTTCTTCAGAGAGAGTGTATATAGGTGCACGTGTGTAGGTGCGTGTGTAAATGTAAAAAACACTCCACTATTGAGAAAAAAAATACTTCCAAATCTTAGCTGTGTGGTATTTATTTTAATGTTTCAGTGTCATCTTGAGAGGGGTCATTGAAAACAATGTCACTGCAGTTGAACTGCAGAGAGAAAAAATGTTAAAAGGCAAAGTGTTTCATAATTGCACATAAATGCCAATGAAAATTCTTAAACAAGTTTAGCTTTGATTGTGTCTGTTTGCACCAAATTGTTCTAGACAGACAAGAGTAGGAGGCCACATCTGGAATATTGTGTCCAGTTCTGGGTCCCCCACTATAGAAAGGATGTGGACGCATTGGAGAGGATCCAGCGGAGAGCGACCAAAATGATTAGGGGGCTGAAGCATATGACCTATGAGGAGAGACTGAGGGATTTGGGTTTGTTTAGTCTGCACAAGAGAAGAGTGAGGGGGGATTTGATAGCAGCCTTCAGCTTCCTGAAGGGAAGTTCCAAAGAGGATGGAGAGAGGCTGTTCTCAGTGGGGGCAGATGGCTGAACAAGGAGCAATGGTCTCAAGTTACAATGGGGGAGGTCTAGGTTGGATATTAGGAAAAACTATTTTCCTAGGAGGGTGGTGAAGCACTGGGATGGGTTACCTAGGGAGGGGGTGGAATCTTCATCCCTAGAGGTTTTTAAGTCTTGGCTTGACAAAGCCCTGGCTGGGTTGATGTAGTTGAGGTTGTTCCTGCCTTTGGCAGGGGCTGGACTTGATGACCTCCTGAGGTCTCTTCCAGCTCTATGATTCTATGACTTGTTACCTGGGAGTAATAGCAATTTTGGTCTTGGTCTTGAGAGGCACTGGGTGCTGGGGTTGGCCTGTTGCAGAAGCACAGGATCAGACAGTTTGGAAGCCCTTGTACCAGGCAACTGCATTGGAAAAGGAGCAATTGTATGGGCATAGCATGCAGATAAAAATCAAGTCTAGACAAAACTTGCTCACTGTCCAACTGACTGGGTCTGCGATTTATTGCATGCCAGTCACAGAGCTGCTAATAAATGAGAAATACATTTTACAATAAACACCTCCACATCAAATTATACTCTGGTCTCGCCACCCTAGAACTTCCAAAATAACCTGCAAACTTACTTGCAAAGTAACATTATTTTTAAACATACAAGTGTCATACAAACACACACAAGCTTCCAAAAGTGGCTACCATTAATTTGGTAACACAGTTAAATATAAAAAAGAAGCCATATGTTTTGCTTTTTAGTTTATCTTACAATAAAAATTCCGAGATGACTTCTCCCCTAAGTGAATTTGTGAGTTTGAAATCTCAGGAGTTAAATGTGCAAGACTGAAGGAGCACCAGGATGCCATACTGAAGCACACAGCAGAGATTCAGTGAAATCAAAGAACTGATATCAAGAGGAGCAAGTTTAGTTTAAAGGTAAGACAATTATTTTTGCAGCAGTGTGTCTGCAGCTTGGGTTCTGCTGAAAAGAGCCAGTGGAGAAGGCACCAGAAAAGAACTGATGGGGCTACAGAAGGAAAGAACTGTGTCTGGCCATAAAACCAGAGCTTTACTGAGTGTTACAACACATAGGGTGTCTGGTCTGCTTTGGAGCTCTCAGACTTGAGAGACGCAATAATTAGGTGATTTTATTATCTAAAACTTAGACTTGAGAAATACAGTGATGGCTTGACATTAGTTTTATGTATGTAACTCCATGCAACATTTAAAATTCGGAGTCCCTTCTCCAAAGGGCTTATGGCCTACAGAGCAGGTCCAGTGGGGTTTTGAGGGCTTTGTGCAAGATGCTGAACACCAACAATAGTCACATCTTTGGAGCTTGTAATAGATCTAGAAATATTCCCTTTTATAAAAAGTCTAAGGTATAATTTACAAAGCTCCTAAAACAAAAGGAAAAAATATGTTGCACTTTAAAGACTAACAAGATAGTTTATTAGGTGATGAGCTTCCGTGGGCCAGACCCACTTCTTCAGATCATATTCTGAAAAAGAATTGGCATGACCATATATAACAAAGGAATGCAATGAAGTGAACACATTATAAACTAACAAATCGGATTTTAGAACATAAGGTGGGGCAAGGGAGAGGGAAGGAGGAAATACTTTATTGTAAATCAGTGAGTGGCTAATCTGGAATTACTAGAACTATCAATAGGTGGGGAAGCTGTCTTTGTAATGTGTACGGTAATTAGCATCTTTATTAAGGCCCACTCGTAACATGTAGAATTTAAGCACGAATGAAAGTTCTGAAGTTTCTCTCTGTAATCTGGTGTTAAAGTCTCTTTGAAGTAAGACGCATGTTGTCAGGTCTTCAAGGGAATGCCCACGTAGATTAAAATGTAGACTAACAGGTTTTTCTTTGTGATGATGTCGGATGTCTGATTTGTGGGCATTGATTCTTTGGCAAAGTAACTGAGCAGTCTGTCCAATATACATTGCAGAGGGACATTGCTGGCACATGATGGCATAAATCACATTGCTGGATGAACAGGATTATGAGTCCTTGATCATATAACTGACTTGGTTAGGTCCAGTGATGGTGTCACCAGAGTAGATATGCGGACAAAGTTGGCAACGGGGTTTGTTGCAAGGGAAAGTTCAGGGTTAGTATTGATGTGATGTGCCCTATGGTTGTTTGTAAGTATCTTCCTGAGGTTAGGTGGTTGTCTATAGGAGAGTATAGGTCTGTCACCCAGGGCCTCTCGGAGTATAGTATCCTGTTCCAGTATGTGTTGGAGGGGTTTAAGTTGGGGGCTATAGTTGATGACAAGTGGTGTTCTATTGTTGGTTTTCTTGGGCCTATCTTGAAGTAGATGGTTTTTGGGTATTCTTTTGGCCCTTTCAATTTTTTTTTTATTTCCCCCAGTGGGTAATTGAGTTTTATGAATGCTTGGTAGAGATCTTGAAGTTTTTGGTCTCTGTCAGTGGGATTGGAGCAGATGCGGTTATATCTGAGGGCTTGACTCTAGACGATGGATCATATGTATGGTGTGTCCTGGACGGAAGCTGGAGGCATATAGGTAAGTGTAGCAGTCAGTGGGTTTTCTGTAAAGAGTGGTATTGATTTTGCCATCAGTGATTTGTACTGTGGTGTCCAGGAAATGGATCTCTCGTGTCGAACGGTCCAGGCTGAGATTGATGATGGGGTGTAGGTTGTTAAAATCTCTGTGGAATGCGTCCAGTGTTTCTTGACCAGGGGTCCAGATCATAAAGGTGTCATCAATGTAGCATAAGCAAAGGAGGGGTAATATAGTGGTGATGTTCTAACTATCTGGGATAGAAGTATGAACTGCCCATAGTATAACTCAAAATGGTCACTCAGAAGAAGGGTGACAGTAACATAGAAATGTTTGAAAATGAGAAGATTCAGTTAGGATAGACTCTCCATTTGCAAGCTGGCATGAATTGTTACGGATCTGAGGTCATTGGGGTACATCAACTCCTTTGTGTTCTGCTGTGCCTAGGCACGACACAGGGTCACATCTAATTTTCCCTGTGTGTGAGACTATATTGACTAGAAAAAACTTAAAAAACAAGAAATAGTCCTGCAGCACCATTGGGTATGTCTACACTGCATTCTTCTTCCGAGAGAGGAATGCAAATGCAGCCGAGCGAAATTGCAAATGAAGCGCGGATTTGAATTTCCCGTGCTTTATTTGCATAATCGCATCCAGTCGCTATTTCAAAATACCCTATTT
This sequence comes from Pelodiscus sinensis, assembly GCF_049634645.1. Lineage (NCBI taxonomy): Eukaryota > Metazoa > Chordata > Testudines > Trionychidae > Pelodiscus > Pelodiscus sinensis. The sequence goes on along the minus strand of NC_134722.1, from coordinate 996,352 downwards.
CGAAAAAAGAAACTCTGTGTAGACATGGTTATTTTAAGAAAAAACCCTTCTTTTGAAATAACCCTTACTCCTTATAAAATGAGACTTAAGGGTTATTTCGAAAGAAGGGTTTTTTCTCGAAATAACCGTGTCTACACAGCGTTTCTTTTTTCAAAATAGGGTATTTCGAAATAGCGGCCAGACGCTACTATGCAAATGAAGCTCAGGAAATTCAAATCCGCACTTCATTTGCAATTTCACTTGGTTGCATTTGCTTTCCTCTCTCGGAATAGGAATGCAGTGTAGACTTACCTTTAGAGACTAACAAAACAGGCAGTCTCACACACAGGGAAATGTAGATTCTGCAGATGGAATTATTTACCCCTAAATATACTTAATTTTTTATACTTGAACTGAAAACTTACTTCTTTCCTCAACCAAAATATATGCACTAATTTTGATGTACTTCTTTAATTCATTTCTGTTTCTGCTGCTGTCTGCTCATCAATTTTTAGAAAACAATTTGCATTTGAATAATAAAATGCCATTTATGAAAGAGGACAGAGCCTTACTAGGGATCATACCAATTATTTCACTTTCAAGAATATCTATCTTAGAAAGATCCTTAAAACCTTTAACTTAAGGGTTTTTGGGGGAGGGGGGGAGAAGGGTAGGAGGCTTATGCTCATAAGATCCATTAAGGACTGACCTATCTGTATGGCCTATTTTCTGCTTTATTAGTGCCAACCCAGGGCTATGTCTAGACTGCAGGCTTCTTTCAGAAGAAGCTTTTCTGGAAGAGATCTTCTGAAAAAACTTCTTCTGAAATAGAGCGTCCACACTGTCAAACTGCATTGAAAAATCCATCTGCTTTATCGAAAGATAGCATCCACACTGCATGGACGCTATCTTGCATTTCAACTGAAACAAAATACAGGACTATGTAGGACTATGTCCTTTTCATATGTGTTCCTTTTTTTAATTATATCCTTTGGTATATATGGTTGTGACTATTTTCTTCCACTATTTGATCTGAGGAAGTGGGTCTGGCCCACGAAAGCTCATCTAATAAACCATCTTGTTAGTCTTTAAAGTGCTACATAGTCCTATATTTTGTTTCAGCTACACCAGACTAACACGGCTACATTTCTATCACTATTTTGCATTTCAACTGTGATTACTATGGACGGAGGGGCTACCAAGGTGCACCTGTGCTTTTTCCTCTTTCCTCTTCTTTCGAAAGAACTCCCTCTTCCCCGTCCACACATGCCTTTTTATGAAAGAGCTCTTTTGGGGCTTCTTCCTCATAAAAAGAGGTTTACCAGTGTCGGAAAATCCCCTCTGTTCTTTTGATTTTTTTTTTTCAAAAGAACACGATTGCCGTGTGGCCATAAGTGAAATTTTTTTCAGAAAAAGGCTGTTTTTCCGAAAAAACTCTGTAGTGTAGACATAGCCCCAGTCTAGCAAGACTTTTCTTTCTCTAACTCTAGGATTATATAAAATTCTGCCTCAAAAGGATAAACAGCAACAACAGGTAGATGTACACATTACGTTTCTAGATGTATATGTCAGTGCAGAGGAATTTTATTACTAGGAAAGAAATCAAATTACTGTCACCTAAAGTACTAATTATGTTTGATAAATGTATGGTATACATTTAAGGCAAAGAGAATTTGGGAAAAAGATACATCTTTTGTAATTACAGTGACAAGGCACTTCCATCAATCTATTTTTTTCCAATTTTAGGTTCATTTGCATTGCTTTATTTTGATTAAATGAGCTTTCAGTGGTTTCAATAGACACCCTCCTTGTTAAGAATCAGATACTGAGAAATTTTTCAAACTGCATAAATTCAGTATGCATGACATGGATTATGCACATGTACATATATGGGTACCTCACACAAATAAAGGTAGTAAGTTGAAAAAATGTGTCAATGTAAAGTAAAAATACATAATGGTCTCGTTTTCATTGATTGTCTGGTAAACTAATGTACAGGTTGAACTTCTCTAGTTTGGCACCCTCAGGACCTGGCTGGTGCCAAACGAGAGAATTTGCTGGGCCATGGGAAGTCAGTGTTGTCTAGGAGCATTATCAGCGCTTCCACTGCTTACTGTGCTCTGAGAAGACATTGAAGGGTACATTCAAGCTAAATAACAGCACAGAACACTGAGGGTATGTCTAGACTACATGGCTCCATCAACGGAGCCATTTAGATTAGGTTTCTAGACATAGGAAAATGAAGCAGCGATTTAAATAATTGTCGCTTCATTTACATAAAAATGGTTGCCGCGCTGTGCCAATCAGCTGTTTGGCAGAACAGCACGGTAGTCTGGACGCTCCGCAGTCGACAAAGGAAGCCCCTGTCGACCGCCCTGGTAAACCTCATTCCACGAGGCATAATGGAAGCCCTTGTCGACTGCTCCATTATGCCTCATGGAATGAGGTATACCGGGGCGGTCGACAGGGGCTTCCCTTGTCGACTGCGGAGCGTCCAGACTACTGTGCTGTGCCGCCAAACAGCTGATCGGCACAGCGCGGCAGCCATTTTTATGTAAATGAAGCGGTGATTATTTAAATCGCCGCTTCATTTTCCTATGTCTAGTAAACTAATCTACATGGCTCCATCGACGGAGCCATGTAGTCTAGACATACCCTGAGAGCCAGGACTGGTGGCTTCAAACAAACTTTACGGAACTGCGGGAAACTTGGCCACACCCTGATACATGGACATCCAGTGAACTCAAATCATGCTGGACCACGGATGTTGCTGGACCAGAGAGTCCTGGACTAGAGAGGTTCAGCCTGTACATGCACACAAAATGTAATAGCGACAACAGCTTTGGATTGTAGTCCTCATGAGAAACTACTCAAGAACAGAAATCTGGTGCCACAGAAAGGCCTCTGAAACTCCCTTCATCAGGAGCTGGGTGAACTTTTGTAGGCATCTTCCCTGGAGAAGACCTGTTGATCACAATGATGGTGATGATTATAAACATTTAGAAATGCTCTTCCCAGGCGGGTAATATGCGCTTGTTCAGCATCCCAGCAGCCATAAAAGAGCAATCAAATGAACCAAGTAAATGCTCCAAACCGTTTCTTAATTAAAAAGGGGTCGACTTTTCTGCCTCTGTGCTCAAGTTCAGTTAACACTAGTGGAAGTTATGCCTGTCTCGTCCCCCTCTATTGAGCAGGTGGGATGGGGTCACACAGATTTTGACAGTTCTGTATCAGAACTAATGTAAACTTTTTGCTTGTTTTTACCCATTAATACACTACAAGTATTTTCATGCCAGCTTACACAGTATGTGGCCTTTCTAATAGATCTTGAATAACAAAATCAGATCAATTTAGTCTTCCTTATCTTCCTTTTTTCCTTTTATTTGCTTTTTGATACAAAACTGCCATTTGAGGTCCAGCACAAGATATATGTGATATTAGTATCTTGAAAGTCAATAGAAGTGTTTAAAATATCACTTTATTTCTGTTTTTATAACTTTGTGCATTTTCTGTTCTTTGCGTCTTCTTGAGGTGCTGACTCTATGGGTACGTCTAGACTACAGGCTTTTGTCGACAGAAGTATTGTCGACAGATACTGTCAACAAAGCTTCTGTCGACAAAGAGCGTCTAGACTACATTCAGTTCTGTCGACAAAGCAAGCTGTCGACAACCCGAGATTGCATCTGTCGACAACCCGAGATGCAATAACATCTGTTGACAAAAGGCGTTATGCCTAGTAAAATGAGGTTTACCAGCGTCGACAAAACTGCTGAGTTCTGTCGACGTTATGTCGACAGAACTCAGCAGTAGTGTAGACGCAGGTATAGTTTTGTTGACAAAAGTCCACTTTTGTCGACAAAACTCTGTAGTCTAGACACACCCTGTGTTTCACTCTAATGCACTGCTGATAGTCTGTGTTTTGGTGTCTTGTGGAAAACTTCCACACTTTTTTTCTTTTACAGATTTCAGCATTTTATTATGAATATTGTTTAAAATGAATGTTTGCAGTGACAATAGCATTAATTTTCATTATATCTGTAGCTATAATTAATAATTGGGAAAAACAATCACAATATAATTTAAACTTTATAATTTATGTATATGCCATTTTATTTAATTACATTCTTATACTTGAAGCTTTAATTCTTCTATAACTGCTTTTAAACTTATATTTCAGTTTGGGGTTTAAAACCTATTTATTTTCAAAAATAGAATGGTGCTTTTATGCAAATAATGTAAAGGGTGCTAACTACTACAAGCTAACTACTTTCACCTGTGAATCCTTCATGCTAGAAAACAGAATTGTGCTCAAATCAAATACCTGTTATGTGTGACTAGAACTTGACACACAAGATGGCCACAGCGTTTTTGTATATCCCTTGCGGGGTCTTTCTGTGAGTGGAGACTTTTTGCAGATAGTACCTCTCCACACGGTTTACATTTCTGAGCATTTGTTTTCAGTTCAGATCTGATACAAATAGCTGATAATTGCTATGCTAATTATGTGATGAAAGAGGGCAGCTGCTACTAATAAACAAAATGACTACACGCATTTTGGAGAAGCCTAGCTGAGTGGTATATTTAAAATCACACTTGACAAGACATAGCTAAGTATCCAATAGGGTGAGAGTTGGCTGAGAATTTTTTTTAATGAACCTTTTTTTTTCTTGGTAAATCAATTTTTCAGCAATACTGTATCTGTTTACAAAATAGGATTGGGTCTGATGGATTTTCCATCCCAAAAAAAATCAAAAGGCATTTTAAAATTGTCTAAATGAAATGTTTAGACATTTTCTAAACAAAATGTTGTGCTTTGCAGTTGGAGACAGCTGTTCATTTAGAAATACAATCTAATTAGAATGAAAAGGGAGGGAATAGAAATTTTTAAAAATTACAAATTATCAAAACAAAATGTTTTACTGACCCTGAAACAGAAATGAAGTTTTCAGTTCTCCAATATTTCTGAGATTTTGACGACTTATCCTGAAACAGGAAAAAATGTTTGAACTCTCAAAAGTATTAACAGGCGAGCTGACCGGTTCCACCTTGCTCTAAGCAGAGACAAGTCTCACCCTGTTTGGAAGATGGGGAGCACATGACCTCATAAGCTGGACTTTTTCTCTCTCTAACCTCCTAGATATTTGTGTGTGTTTTGGTCTGAAGCTCTACAGGGAAGATTTTCTCTCAGGGCTCAGGAGCACAAACTTTGCCTGATGCAGACACGCTAAGGCTCCGACCCTGCAAATACATACACCACTGCTTCACTTTACCCCCATGAATCATCTATGACCAAAGGAATTTGGAAAGCCGGTGTCAAATTCACTCTACGATACACTTGTAATGTTGGCCTTCTTTGAATGGCTAGCGTTTCACATTCACACATCATATAAACATTACACCTACATTAGGTTTGGACAAAAATGGACAAAGCAGAGCAAATACAGCCACCCCTAACGTAGGAAATAGTTATCAGATATACAATATATATACCCTTAGCGCAGTAGTTATAGTTTAGATTATTTGGCTCTGGTAAAACTGTATTTTCAGCTTTTAATAACTGTCTGAACCAAAAAAAAAAAAAAGGCCATTTGGGCTGAAACTTCATATTCTTGGGCTTAGCCCAAAGATGAAATTTTATTTTCAGAGATTGAATGTAATACGTTTGCTTATTTTTCAGCTAGACAACCATAAAACAGCGTCGGCAGTTTAAAGAAAAATGTGCTCGCTCACTGACTTATTGGAGTGCAGAACAAAAAATGGCTGCATGTGGGTTTTTTTAAAAAATTCAGCCTGGCCACGAGACAGTCTCGAATTAGGAAGTTGCTTTGCTAAGTGAGACCATTTCCCCCCCAGAAATAACAAAGCTGTGGTTATAGATAATTGTATTTTGAGCACACCACATGTCATCCTACCGGTTGCACTGATAGAATTTCAGCCTCAGGGCCCGGCACATTTCAAGTCTAACTAATCCTCCTTCTGAATTCCCTCCTCCTACCTTTTAAAGTAGCACTGGAAACACCTTGTCAGGTCCAGAGGCCTTTCCCCTGAACACCTTTAATTTCAAATTCTGCATATTCTGAATTCACTCTACACTGTGCCTCTGTTAAACGGCTTTCTCTGCTCCCAGCCACAGAAACTCTTCTAAATCCCAGCTCCTTCCGATGCCATATGCACTCTGATACACTGTGCTGGGGTGTGTGGATGCCAAAAATAAGGACTAATTCACAATGCTTGTTGAAGAGAATGAGGAACAAAATGCCGTGGACTGTTTAGGAGAGGGTAAAACAGAGTGAAATAAAATTACAGTGATAAAGTCATGCTGGAGAGCCTAAGCAACTGGGAAGGGATTTGATTGGGCCAGAGGAGTAATTGCTTAACATGAAAAGAAAAATAGAAGGGAGCTGGATCTGGCTGGAGAAAGAACAGGAAGAAACCAGCAGGCATGGAATCAGTTTCCGAAATCATGTGAGTTCCAGAGACGTCAACCCCCACAGAGAGGAAAATAAACCTCTTCTGCAAAGCCTGAAAGAAAGAGAGGGGAAATCCGGAGAGTTCAAGCTTATTGGGTTTTGGTCTTCTAGCCAGATCCAAACGATCCCAAATAATTCTCTGATCTCAACAAAGGGCTCACTGAAAGGCCGTGAATGAGCAAGTCATACTACCCACATATGGTATTGCTAACGGGTGATGGAAGGGCAGGGTGACGGGTGAAGGGGCTGTCAGAGTGCAGTGTGGATGGGAAGTGAATATGATGCTCCCCATCTAAGTTCCCAAAAGCTCTCCAGCACTATCTAGTACCCAGGCTTTCCTGGCGAGAAGGGCGACTGAGCTCATCTTAGCACTTTGGCAGATGAGGGTCCGTATTTCAGGTGCTGCTTTGCCTAGTTCCACAATCAGTGAAATAGCAGTTATGGAGAAGAGTCACTATCCAACCTTCCCATGACCCTTGCATCCAGTATCCTCTATGCCTAGGACCTCATGTGGGTTCCTCAAAAGGCTACAACAGTCACCTTGATTATGCCAGGTGGTTTTTTCCTGAGCACTGCTGTAAATACAGGCAGTCCCCGAGTTACGTGGATCCGACTTATGTCGGATCCGTACTTACTAACGGGGCTTTTCTCGCCCCGGAGGACACGGGCGGCGGGACCGCCCAGACGCACCGCAGTCCTGCTGCCCGCGTCCTCCGGGGCGAGAAAAGCTGCTCTGCAGACCAGGGAGACGCAGAGCAAAGCCGCAGAGGACCCGGGCGGCGGGACCACAGCGCGTCTGGGCGGTCCCGCCACCCGCGTCCTCCGCGACTTTGCTCTGCGTCTCCCTGGTCTGCTGGGGCCCTCCCCCCACCAGACCAGGAAGACGCGGAACAAAGCTGTGGAGGACCTGGGTGGCGGCACCGCGGCGTGTCTCGGTCCCACCACCCTCGTCTCCATGGTCTGCTGGTGGCTAGTGCGCCCCCCCCCCCCCCTCCACCAGACCAGGCTTTTCTCGCGGAGCCTGTGGTAGAGCAGCTGGGGCGCTCCTAGGCGCTCCTGGACCAACCCAGCAGCACCCCAGCTGCTCTGCCCCAGGCAACCCCAAGTCAGCCGCTGCTGAAACTGACCAGCGGCTGACTACAGGAAGCCCGAGGCAGAGTTGCTTTGCCCCGGGCTTCCTGGAATCAGCCGCTGATCAGTTTCAGCAGCAGCTGACTTGGGGACACCTGGGGTAGAGCAGCTAGGGTGCTGCTGGGTTGGTCCCCGCAGCGCCGAGGTGTGGCACTGCGGGGACCTACCCGGCAGCGCCCCAGCTGCTCTGTCCCAGGCGTCCAGATTCAGCTGCTGTTGAAACTGATCAGTGGCTGATTCCAGGAAGCCTGGGGCAGAGAAACTCTGCCTCGGGCTTCCTGTAGTCAGCCGCTGGTCAGTTTCAGCAGTGGCTGAATCTGGACGCCAGTTCCGACTTAAGTACAAATTCAACTTAAGTACAAACCTACAGTCCCTATCTTGTACGTAACCCGGGGACTGCCTGTATACTCACTCATCAGTAGTGGTAGACAGGATAACTTGGCTATGAGACCCAGAGAGGAGACAGATAAAGTGGGAGACAACCAGAGATGCTCTGAGAGAAAACTAAAAACAGCTGCCTGCCACATGGAGACTAGTGCGAGAAAAGTCTGAATTGAGAAGCCAAGGAGAAGCAGCATAGTTCTGACCGAAAATGCAGATCTGAGACTGCTTGCCAACAGACCTTAACTGATATCTGAACAACTCCACCAGCAATCTGATAAAACTTGGAAGGCAATACTGATTTGACATTACATTAAACTCCAAGCCCTTTGCAACGGAGCAGCCAAGAGAAGCAAAACAATTAAAACTCATTGTTAAGACGCTTTTCCGGAAATAGTATGTCCCACTACAGTTTCAGACTAACAAACGTCAATGTTAAAATCAGTGCTGTTTCCTTTTGGTAGGCCACAAACTAAGGGTTTTTATTATTTTTGGATAACTAGGGAAATTTGATGGTAAATTTAATGGTAAAATATTTGTTAATATTTAGCAGTTGGCTTTCTGAAATAATCACAGTTCAGTGAATACAATCCAATGGCAGGAAGATCATGAACTGGTTGTAAACTGTCGAAAACTCAGGACAAGTTAAAAATAATTCCTGAATTTCTGAGGGGTTTAATTCCTGTGGAAAACAAAAGGGGTAAATACTTTATAGTTTAATGGCACAGGGAGATTTTCTCTAGTGTATAATTGCATGTTTTATTTAGGGAATAAAATGCTAAAGTGTTCTTTAGAAATAGTAGCTGTTCATAATAACAAATACTGTAAACAGTGATATGTATAATAGTAAAAATGCTTGTTTCTGAAAGTGAAAAGTTACTGATAAATGTTAAAATTCCCTTTAGAGAATTCTGCAGAGATTTTTAAACCTGACAAAGATTATGCTAATTTTCAGCTCAAAGTAAAAAGTGAGGGGTAGTTGTCCTGGTCAAATGTCCACTAATAATTTGAGCTGCCCCAGTCTCTTTGTAACGAGCAATGACTGGGAAAGATGGTATTTCACCATAAAATTCCTATGATTCAACCTGGCAAGCAGCTTTCTTTCTTGTTGGTGACTATATTTCTGATGTTTATATTGTGGTTTGTAAGAATGGTTTTGGCTATAAGAATATAGGAATGTTCATACTTCATTAGATCAGGTGTCATCTAGTTCAGTATCATATCCCTGATAAGGGCAAGTATCCGATTCATCAGAGTCCTATGCAAGAAACCCTGTAAAGGACAATTCATAGGTTCATTTACTGATTTTTTAAGACTGAAATAGACCCAGATTGGTGTAGGAGGTCAGCCTCCTGTATAGTAAAGGACGTTCAATTTTACCTGGTTACTGCTGTAATGAGCCTAATAGCTCGTGTTTGCCTGATGCATCTATTCCAGAAAGTCATCTCGTCTTGAACTGAGTTTCATGAGATGCCTCCATCACTTCCTTTCATGGTTTGTTTTCACTGTTAAGAAGCTGTGCTTTATTTTCCATTTGAATTTTTCTGACTTTAATTTCCAGAAAATTTAATTTTTCTGACTTTTGGTTTCTTGTTGAGGTTCTTTCTCCCCTAAATAAAAATACCTTTAATATCTGGTATTTTCTCCCCAAGAAGGTATTTGTATAACATATCAAGTCATATCTTTTGATAAACTAACAGATTGAACTCTTTAAATCTTTTCACTATAAGCCATTTTTTCCAACTGTGAATATTTTATAGCACTTTTCTGTTCCCTTTCTAGTTTTCCAACATCATTTTAAAATATGATGATCAACCTTACATAATATTCTAGTATTAGGGCTTGTCTACATGGGAGCACTCAAGAACCTTAATCCAAATTATGTTTCAAAATGAATTCCTAAACTGCATTAGGTCCCTGTGTAGGCACTTTTGATCAGAGTTAAAATGGCCTTAATTCAGCTTAGTGTAATTCACTCTGAATATGATTTAAACTAAATAAAATTAAGGTCACTTTAATTCTAAATCAGAGCATTCACACAGTGGTTTGATACTGTTTAACGGAGCCATTTTAAACTCACACATTTAGTTCTGGATTAGTTTTCCTGAATGTCCTTGTGCAGAGTCTGGCCAGTGCAGGATACAGATATATAATTGCCTTCCTACTCGATACTCCCTGGTTAATATATCCCAGAATCTCGTTACCCCTTTTTGCCATAGCTCACAGCTCTTGCTGAATTGTTTGTCCATTATGACAACTAACTCCTTTCAAGACAACAGCCCCCAGGTTTGTAGGTCTGGTGTACATTCTGTCTCTGTAAAACCATGTTGTGTTTGACTGGTCACAGGTTACCAAGTGATCCAGATAACTAGGCGTGACTATCCTATTCTCATTATTATTTACCATTCCTCCCAATTGTTGTGCCATCTGCATAATGATTATATTTATTTTTGGTAAAAATTAATAAAAATATCAGATAATGTCAGGTACAACATTAGACTCTTCCAATCATCTGAATTTTCCAGTGTTGCAAGTTTCATTAAAAATTAACACCAGTGGCATAAAGATCTCTATAGCCAACTCTTCTAGGATACTTGAGTGCCAAGTATTTGGCTTCTTTGATTAAAAATGTGTATCCCTAGTAGATATGGTTTTACATCCAGTCCATTAGTGACTGAGGAGGAAAGTAATTTGTCATTCTGATGTTACATTTTCTTGTTTCTTTCCAAATGCAAATTGTGGAATTTTGTGAAGAAACTCAGGCTCTGAAGGTTGTATGGCAGATGTGTGTGCGTCATGCTCACTGAGGAAGTTTTTAGGTTAATTAAATATGAATACCTCCTGTCTCAAATTTTCATAAGTTTAGGGGGGTCAGTTATTTCTTTTAGTGGTCTTTGAGGAGGCTACAAGCCTTTCACAATGATTCCCCTGCATTCTTTAAATTAGAGTTTGAGGGTCTCCCCCATTTTCTCTATATTGGGGACAGTCAAGCCAACAAACTGGCAGACCTGCACTCCAGAAGTGGCGGGGCCTTCAGTGAAAGGGGCATGGCTCAGGCAGTCAGCCCACAGCCACCCGGACTGGGACTCTGGCAACAATTTAAAGGGCCCAGGGCGCTGGCCCCTACCAGTGCTGCAGTGGTAGGAGTCCTGGGCCCCTTTGAATTGCTTGGTCCTGGGGCAGTTGCCTTCTCCCCATCCCCGTCAGCAGGCCTGATGGGGGCAGGCTCCAGTCTTCTCCCTTGTTAATTTCTCTTGGTCCTAGTTCCCTGTGTACTAGTCCCCAGTCCCCTCAACGAATTTTCATTCCTCATGGTTGCAACCAAATCCATGATTAACCAGATTGAAATTAATGTTCCTGTGTTCCCCTGAGAGTAGCATTTGTTACCTTCCCCAAAGATTGAGAGAGAGAGAGAGAGAGAGACTCACATGCCGTTTTGGAGGATGAGTAGCATAGTTCACTCCTGGCTACTTAACATGCTCTGCCTCCTATTGTAGCCATCCCAAAATAATTCCATAAAACCTTTGAACCATTTCACATTCCGGTGTGTACTCATAATGCCTATATACAAACACAGCACGTGTGTGTGTAAATAGTGCATGTATTTATTTATTGCACCACGCTATGCTAAAAGATTTAGCTCTGTAAATTTTTGAGAGCTGCTATCCTGTTATGTGTAGGCACATCCAGTAATCTTCTGACTATATTTACTTTTTACTAAACAGCTGCTAGCACGAACTGAAAATTATTAGTGACAGCATGGTCAAAGCTGACCATTTGATCTGAAAGTGGCAGGGTCACATACATGAATTGTAAAGAACCGTAACAGAATTGTCAATAATCAATGGCCATGGATTATTACACTAATACTCCTGGTAAGCAGTCTCCAGTAGTCTTCTCAGATTTGGACTGTCTGGTTTCCTGTGTTATAAGGATTATGGCCACAGACTTTCAGTTTGCATATAGTTTGGGAACGGTTAATCAGCCTCTTGGATTTTTTACAAAGTGCATGAGCATTTTTGCACAGGGAAATGTTCTACAGTATCAGGAAAACACTGATCTGTTGGAAGGGAATTCTATGAGAACTTTTCAGATTAGCATAGGGTCAGTCTTGGGGGAAAATAAACAAAATTTTAGTTGGTTTGAAACACACATACAAAATATAATTCTTAGAATTTAGTGAAAACCTAAGCTGACATTTTGAGAGGTAGTACAGTATTTTCCAATAGTAGCTCAATAGAGTAGTTGAGTTTTGGGTCACACTCTATATTAAGATTCCCTTTCTAGATAGTTTATTAAAGATTAATAAATGATGAATAGATGTCTTAATAAATGGTTAATCGATTATTATACACTATTATAGAATCCTATAGGTTAATAGTTTGCTTTTAACCATAGCTTACATCCTAGTATAGCACCTTCTACTGATGTGCTTCTGTTAACATGTTACCCACGTCTGTAACATGGTTATACCATCTATTACTCATTTATTAACCCTATATAAACAATTTATCAATGGAATTTTGATATAAACCGTAGCATTTTTATACTACAAGTCTTCTGTTTAATTTATTTAGCTGGAGCCTAGAGGGTCTCTAATGTTGTTGGCTGGAAAAAATAGCACCATAAATTATGCTGAGTGTGGGAGTGGGAAAATAAATGTATTTAAAAGGGAACCTCCCCACAAAAAACAAAACAAAAAAGGTCAGAGAGGAAATTGGTTCTTTTTATGTTGCAATTTGCAGCACTGAATTTTTCATTTGTAATTTTTAAATTGGAATCAAGAACTTCATGCAGTTTGTAATTAAATACCTTTTCATTTTCTTTTTCTTAGCATTAATCACTAATGCATAGAAATTAAAACTTAAATATCATCCAAGAAAGTGCTTTCAGGTCTGCAAATGTCACAGGCAATGCCTTACCATTTAAAAATCCCTGTGCTTAACACTTCTCTTATCTGACCTAAGAGTTAAACTGCTGTATGCTGGGAGATTTTTTTTAATGTAATTTAACTGAAAATCTCTCCAACCGGTATTGTTGGCTTTGGTGCAGCGCATGAAATAATTTTTCCATTTTACCCCAGCATTCTTCGAAGGTCAGACTTTAAATTGGGCTGTTACTGTCTTGCTGCAGAGTTTCCAAGCTACGTTAATTTTTGGTCTGCCATTGATGGATGGAGCAGTTTGAATTCTGACATGTAGCAGCCTGAGTTGAATGACCTGCAGAGGCAGATGTCAGCCTCTTATTTCATACCCGTTTGTCAGGAAGGAAAAACAGCATCTTTTCTAGCAGTTCTTTGTTTATCCAGGCAGGCATGCGTGTGTGTATCGCAGGAGCTGATGTGTGTATATTGTACTGAGTGAACTTGTATGCACATGTCCCAAGTCTTTGGAGAGATGGGAGGGGACAGTGTGCAAGGATGCATGCATTCATGTGTATTCTATGTTGCAGAAGTGTGTCTAGGTTCTAGATTGTAGTTCTCTGTTTGTGAATTACATAATCAGGCATTGTTTTCCACACAGGCTGTGCATATGAGCATGTATCTGTTGTTAGAACAGAACAGGTAACACCTGTTAAATTAATGTTGCAAAACAGTTTCCATTATAAACCTCTTTTCATAAGTGTATAACTTTCTGAAACACCCGTGTATAGGAGTGCCCGCACATACATGCTCTTGTCTTTCTGGATTCCAATTCTGAAGGCTTCTTCCATCTCTCTAGGGGTTGATTATATTTTATTTTTAAATGTATGTATTTATTTGAGAACTTCTTTCATCAATATCAGTGAGGAGAAAATAAACAAGAAATTGACTTTTTCCAATAAAAAAAATTAGAAACAAACTTCTGGGATGGCTCCAGCAGAAAGAGCTGAAGCTTGCAACTTGGCCTATATATAGAATCATAAAACACTAGAACTGGAAGGAACCTTGAGAGGTCATCGAGTCCAGTCCACTGCCCTCAGGGCAGGCCCAAGAAAGATCTAGACCATCCTTGGCAAGGGTTTGTCTCACCTGCCCTTCAATCTCCATTGAAGGAGATTCCACAACCTCCCTGGGCAATGTATTTCAATGCTTTACAAAGAAGGATGAGGAAACACTGAAAAGGGGTCATAAAAGAGCTACCATAACAATTCAAGTCTGGAAAACGTGCTATACAGTGGAAAAACATAGGACATTCAATCTATTTAGTTTATCCAAGAGATGGTAAAGCAGGCACTTGATCAGCGTCTAGAAAAACCTACACAAAGAGAAGATTTCTAGTCAGGGCTGTGGAGAGAGTGTCCAGGCTCATAGACAAGGTAAGGGAGCACAGCTCTGTGCCTCCAGAATAGGCAAGGCCTCAGATGCAAGGGAGCACTCCTACCGCCTGTTGGCCCAATAGGGTTATAGCTGTTCTGATCCCCGTCTCTGGTCCCTTGCTGCCCCTCTGTGGTCATTCTACAGTATAACTGTCCCTTTTACCAGACCCCTCACTTTCCATTTTATGAGAAACAATCAAATTCCAGGCACATCCCATTGTCCTGGCACAACCAAACCCTGGCTTTGCTTTAAGTTAGGAGAAGAGGGAGCTGCGTATCAAATTTGGTGATTCTAGGCCAGTGGTCCCCAACACAGTGCCTGCGGGTGCTATGGCGCCCGTGGGGGCATTTGTGTGCGCCCACCAAGGGCTCGGGTCTGGCCCCGCCCCAGGCGCGTGGCACATGTGAGGTGCCGGAGCCGGCCCCGGGCTCATGGCGCATGGGGAGCGCCAGCCCTGGGAGCCCGGCAAATTAGCTGCCTGCGCCCCGGGTGCACGGCACATGGGGAGCGCCGGCCCTGGATGCATGGCAAATTGGCCGCCCCGACCCCCGGGCGCGTGGCTATGGGGGGTGCCGGCCCTGGGAGCGCGGAAAATTGTCTTCCCCGCTCCCGGGCACGCAGCTATGGGGAGGGGGTGCCGGCTTTGGGCGCACGCTATAGGGGGGTGCCAGCTCTGGGCGCACGGCTCTGGAGAATGCTGGCCCCAGGCTTCCTGCAAATGGGCAGCCCCGCCCGTGGCCACGTGGCACATAGGGTTGCTGGCCCCAGGCACATGGCTCATGGGGGTGTGGCGTATGCGCAACCCTGCCCCTGGGTGCGCGAGTGTCCCAGCCCTCTGGCGCCCTGCAGGTGAACAGCCATGCCCCCTGGTGCCCGGCAGCTTCAAATGGTTGGGGATAACTGTCCTTGGCATTGTACAGACACAGAACAGAAAGTATCTTTGCCCCCGACATTTACATTCTAACTATAAGACAAGAGGCAATGTATGGAGACAGATGGGGTGGTGGCACAAAGAAACAAAGATAATTTTGGTCAGCATAATAGGCCCTGGTCATGCTACACTAGCAGCCGAGCTGTTAAGTGTTTTGTGGACATCGTGACAGAAGAGTTTTGAGGAGAGATTGAAGCTGGATAATGAGGTGGTTTCCTGGTTTTTTACTTGAGCCTCTTTCAGCCTTGAGGGGCAGAATGGAAGAATTTCTGAAGGCCTTTGTTTAAAACCTTAACGACTAGATGGCACAGTGGGCTGGTCAGAGGAGAGTGCAAGTGACTGGACTCCGTGACCCGGGATGTTGCTGGGCCCTGTATTCCTGTGTAAGGAGAGCATGCTGTCTTTGTGTAGCACTGTTGCTGTCGATGGCTTTGTGATGGATCTGAGTTGCATGCAGAAAGATACAACCAGGGAAGCTTTTGCCCCTTACGCACATACTCACACTCTTGATTTAGTAGACAGTTTGCATAAGAATGAAAGAATGGCCATGCTGTTTGGACCAGTGGCCTGTCTAGCTCAGTATCCTCTCTTCCCATAGTGCTTCCGAGGGAATAAAAAGAACAGGGTATTTGACTGAGTGATCCATCCTGTCCTCCGGTCCCAGCTTCTGGCAGTCACAGGTTTAGGGACACCCACAGCATGTATCCCTGACCACTTTAGCTAATAGCCATTGATGGATGAATCATGGAGCCATCCTCCATGAACTTGTCTAAATCTTTTTTTGAATCCAGTTATCCACTTGGCCTGCTCAACGTTCTATAGCAGGGAGTTCCACAGGTTAATTGTATGTTGTGTGAAGAAATATTTCCTAACGTCTGTTTTAAACCTATTTTCTATTAATTCCATTGTGTGATCCCTGGTTCCTATGTTATGTGAGGGTGTAAATAACACTTTCCAATTCACTTTCTCCACACCAGTCATGATTTGGTAGACCTCTGTGGTGTTTCCCTGAATTCTTCTTTTATTAGCTAACAGTCTCAAGCTTTTTAATTTCAGCCATTCCACACCCCTAATTATTTTTGTTGCCCTTCAGTGTATCTTTTCCAATTCAAATCGATCTTTTCTGAGATGGGGCAACCAGAATTTCATGCATTATTTAAGGTTTGGGCACATCATGCCCTGATATAGCAGCATTATAATATTTTCTGTCATTTTATTTATCCCTTTTCTAGCAGTTCCTAAAATCCTTTTAGCTTTTTTGACTGCTGCTGCACATGGAACCGATATTTTCAGAGAACTATCCACAATGACTCCAAAATCTCTTTCTTGATATCAGTTAATTTAAACCTCATCATTTCGAATGTGGAATTGGGATTATGTTTTCCAATGTGTATTACTTTGCATTCATCAACATTGAATTTCATCTCCCATTTTTTTGCCCAGTCGTCCACTTTAGCATGGTTTCTGTAACTCTTCGCAGTCTGCTTTGGACTTAATTATCTTGAGTTATTTTATATCATCTGCAAACTTTGCCACTTTAATGTTTACCCCTTTCTCCAAATCAGTTATGGATATGTTGAACAGCACTGGTCCCAGGATGGATTCTTGGTGAACTCCATTTGTTACAAATTTCCAGTGTGAAAACTGACCATTTATTCCTACCCTTTTTTTCCCTGTCTTTTAGCCAGTTACTGATCCATAAGAGGATCTTCCCTTTTATCTCATAACTGCTAACATTGCTTAAGAGCTTGTGAGATAGAGACCTTCTCCATGGCTTCATGAAAGTCCATGTACACTGTATCACCCTTGTTCACATGTTTGTTGACTCAAAGAATTATAATAGATTGGGAAGGGATGATTGCCCTTTTTCAAAAGCTCTGTTGACTTTTTACCAACATGTTGTATCTGACAGTTGTGTTCTTTATTGTAGCTACAGTCCATTTCCCAGTACTGAGGTTGGGCTTATCAACCCCTATTATTGTCTGGATTTCCTCTGGAGACTTTTTAAAAAATGGCATCAAATTAGCTATCTGCCAGACATCTGCTACCAACTAATTTATGTGATAAGTTACATACCACAGTTAATAGTTCTGCAATTTCATCTCTGAGTTCCTTAAGGATTCTTGGGTGAAAACTGTCTGGTCTTGGTGACTTATTACTGTTAAATTTATCAGTTTGTTCCAAAACTTCCTCTGACACTTTAATCTGGGATAATTCCTCAGATTTGACACCTAAGAAGAATGGCTCAGGTGTGGGAATCTCCCTCATATTGTCTGCAGTGAAAACTCAGAATTCATTTAGCTTCTCCACAACAGCCTTGTCTTCCTTGAGTATCCCTGTAGTATCTTGATTGTTTAGTGACCCCACTGACTGTTTGGCAGGCTCTCTTCTTCTGATGTGCCTAATTTTTTCTTTGCAGTTCATTTTTTGTGTGTCTTTTGTTACTTGCTCTTCAAATTCTCTTTTGACCTGCATAATTAAATTCTGGCAAGTCAAGTGTAAAAGTTGATGTTCCTTTCTATTTTCCTTTGTAGGAAATGATTTTCAATTTTTTAAAAGATGCCTTTTTGCCTCTAACAAATTCTTTAGCTATTTAGCCATGGTGGCATTTTTGGGTCCTTTTACTGTTTGGTTGTTTGTTTTTTTTCTTTTTTGGAGGAACAGGGGAGAAAAGGGGATACATATAAAACTCCTTTTTAAAAAAAAAATATTTCTGTGAAGCTTGCAGGCATTTCACTCTTGGGATTGTTCCTTTTAATTTCTCTCTAATTAGCTTCCTCTTTTTTGTATAGTTCCCACTTTTTAAATTAAATGCTGCCATGGTGGATTTTTTTGGCATCTTCCCCCTTACAAGCATGTTAAATGAAATACATGATGGTCACTCTTGCTGAGTGCTCCAGCTATCATCATTTCTTGGACCAGAACCTGTGCCCCACTTAGGACTAAATCACTTCTCCCGTGGTGGGTTCCAGGACAAGCTGCTCCAAGAAGCAGTCGTTCATGGTGCCTAAAAGTTTTATCTCTGCAACCCATCTTAAGGTGACATGGTCCCAGTCGCTATGGGGAAAGTTGAAATCCCATTTTATTTTTGGGTTGTCTTTTTTTTTTTTTTAGTCTTGCCAATCTCCTTGATGAGCATTTTGTGATCACCATCCTGGTCAAGTAATAGGTTGTGTATTCCTACTGCTATATGCTTTTATTTTTCAGGCGTGGAATGTCTATCCATAGAGACTCTATGGTACTGTTGAATTCATTTAATACTTGTATTGTATTTGACTTTATCCTTTCTTTCACTTACAGTGCCATTCTCCTACCATTGTGACAAACTCTGACATTCCTATATATTTTGTTCTCTGGTATTACAGAGTCCCATTATCAACATTGTACCAAGTTTATGTGATGCCTACTATATCAGTATCCTCGTTTAATACCAAGTTCACCCAGCTTGCTAATTAGACTTCTTACATTTGTACACAAGCACTTATAAAATTTGTCAATATTTAGTTGTTTGCCTTCATGTGATGTAATTGAATGGTTCCCTAGTTGTGTTTGGCTGTTTCTCTTTGGTCCCTGCTTGTACTTTATCAGCTTCTATTCTCTGCTCTTTGCTAAGTTGTAGAGTTTAATAAATCCTCCTCAAGGGTATGTCTACACAGCAGGCTAAACAACATCAGCTACATCAATCGGCCTAGCTTAACTCAGCTTTTAGCACTGTCTACTCAGTATGAAGTTGAAGGAAGAGCACTCTTCCTTCAACTTCCCTTACTCCTCGTGAAATGAAGGTTACCATGAGTTGGAGTAAGAAGTCCTCCAGCTTGACATTATATCGAAATAAAGGCTTGTGGTGTAGGCACTCACTGTGTTATTTCGGAATAACGTTAGTTATTCCAAAATAATGCTGCTGTGTAGATGTACTCTGGCTGTCTGACCTGTGTGCTTTGCCATATCTGTTGGTTTCCCCCGGCCTTTAATTTTAAAACTCCTTTATGACTTTTAATTTTACATGCCAGCAACCTTGTTCCATTCTTCCTGAAGAGGGTATTCCTTCCCCAAAAGGTTCCCCAGTTCATGATAATCCTAAATTTCTCCTTCTAACACCATGTTATCCATGCATTGGGACTCTGCAGTTCTGCCGGCCTGCCTACCATGTGCTTCTGAAACTGGAATCCTTTCAAAGAATGCTACCATGGAGATTCTCAACTTTGATCTCTCACACAGCATCCTAAATTGGCCTCCAGGGCTCCTTTCTTACCTGTACCACGGCCACTGGCTTCCCTCAGCACTGCGCATAAACTGGTCTAGATGTCCTAGGAAGTTTGCAACACCTTCAATTGGCAGGCAATTCACTGTGTGGTTCTTCCAGTCATCAGAAACCTAACTGTTTTTAATAAGCAAATCCCCCATTACTGTTACCTGTCTCTTCCTAATGGAGTGTCATTAGTGCAAGAGCATGCCACAGTATTCTCTGGGAGGAGGGTCCCAACTGTGGGACTGTCTCCCGCCTCCCCAGGATGTTCTCCTTCCTCCAGATTTTCATCCACCTCAGCAGCACAGAGCCTGTCAGGATGGGAGTGGGACCACTCTATTGTGTCTCAGAAAGTCTGTCTGTCATGTCCTGGTAGGGGTCTGGTAGAGACAGTGGCGTAGTGAGGGGGTGGAGGAGGCAGTTGCCCCCGGGCGCCACGCTAGAGGAGTCCCCCTCCTCTCCCCCTGTCATCCCTTGGCTCGCCTGCTCCTCCTCTCCTCCCCGCCCCCAGCCCAACCCCCCTCCATCTCTGCCGGTGAGTTAGTGCATGCGGGGGCCCAGCCCCAAACTGGAGGGAGTGGGGAAGATGTGGTACAAGCTCCCCTGCCCCAGCGTCAGACTCAGCCATGTGCCAGGTTTGTGGCCCCGCCACCCAGCAGGGTGTGTGTGCAAATTTTGCCTTTGCCCCCAGGCGCATAACACCCTCGCTACGCCTCTGGCTAGAGACCACCTAACCAGAAAGACGAGGTCAAAGGGGATTTTTAAAAACAACTGACAAAAGCAGAGGACTTGATGGTGATAAGGGACTTCAATTACCCACACATCTGTAGGGAAAATAACACAGCAAGGCACAGAGTTCTTGGAATATATTGAAGATCATTTTTTTAGTTCAGAAAGTGGAGAAAGCTACTAGGGAAGAGGCTGTCCTAGATTTGGTTTTGACAAATGGGAGGAACTGTTTGAGAATTTGAAAGTGGAAAGCCGCTTAGGTGAAAGTAATCATGACATGGTACAGTTCATGATTCTAAGGAATGGTAGGGGGAAAAAAATCACAATGCAGGTAATTGATTTCAAGAAAGCAGATTTTAGCAAACTCAGAGCATTGGTAGGTAAGGTCCCATGTAAAGCAAATCCAAGGGGAAAAGCAAAGACACTTGGCAGTTTTTCAAAGAGACGCTATTATTAAGATCACAAGAACAATCTATCCCAGCTCACAAGAAAGATAGAAAGAACGGCAAGAGACCACCCTGACTTCCTCAGGAGGTCTTCCGTGATCTGAAACTTGAAAAAGAGTCGTACAAAAAGTAGAAACTAGGTCAAATTACAAAAGAGGAATATAAACAAGTTACACAAATACATAGGGACAAAATTTAAAAGGCCAAGGCACCAAATGACATTCAACTAGCTAGAGACATAAAGGGTAATAATAAAACACTCTATAAATACTTCAAAGCAAGAGGAAGACCAAGGACAGGTTAGGCCCATTACTCAATGAGAGGGCAAAAACAATTACAGGAAATGTGGAAATGGGAGACGTGCCTTTTTGTGTTTTAGTTTTCACCAAAAGGGTCGTAGTGATTGGTTGTCTAATCACTGGTAGTGATTGAGAAAATGAGGTAGGATCGGGGCTAAAATAGGGAAAGAACACGTTAAAATTACTTAAATAAATTGTCTTCAAATCATTATTGCCTGATGAAATTCATCTTAGAATACTCAAGGAGCTGACTGAGGAGATCCATTAGCAATTATCTTTGAAAAGTCATGGAAGATGGCAGAGATGCCAAAGGACTGAAAAAGGGCAAATATAGAGCCCATCTATGAAATGGGAAATAATGACAACCCAGTGAATCACAGACCAGTGAACTTAACTTCAGTACCTGGAAAGATAATGGACTAATTAATTAATTAATTTGCAAATACCTAGAAGATGATAAGGTGACAAGTAATAATCACCGTTGATTTGTTAAGTACAAATAATCCAGGGCGCTGTTTTGAGAGGGCAGGGTGGCAGCAGCCATGCACTCCGGGATGTGGCTTGCTTTTCATCCCGTTCCCTGGACGCTAAGGGAGTGAGGGGAAAGTATGTGCATTCTGTGCATCTCTCTCACATCTGGCTGGTGAGCTCCCTTAGCATCCAGGGAATGGGATGAAAAGCAAGCTGTATCCCAGCGCACATGGCTGCTATCCCCCTGCCCTCCTGAAATGGTGCCCCTTGCAAATCATGTCAAACAAACATAACAGTTTTCTGTGCGAGGATAACAAGCTTTGTGGATGGGGGAAGTGGTAGATGTTGTATATCTTGACCTTAGTAAGTCTTTTGATACTGTCTCATGTGCCCAGGCCCATTGACATGCTGCATTCAGTGCAGTAAACTGGACAGACGCGCTGTGCTACTGGGCCTGCATTATTTTTACTCTTGCCTGGTTTTTGTTTTGTTTGTCTGTGTGTTTGTATTTGAGCAGGGCATTTATTGGACTACATATAGAGAATGTTCAATAACTGTATGTAGCACTCCTGCTCCAACTGTCTTTCAAAATTCCCTGTTCGCTAGATTTCTGGGTCACTTAAGAACTGGCTTTTTAATGCTCTGTTCTCCTTGTGTTAACTCTGCTCCCTTATCAAAGGATCCTAAAAAGATAAGGAATCAAAGGGTGGGAGGCTACAGCCTTGTTCAGAAGCTCTCAGCCTTGTCTAGAAGGCTGCTAGGCTCAGCTAACAGCTCACCAAACAGATCATATTGCAGCTTGCTCTCCATGTGCAGCCAGTTTTGCACGTCTGTCTGGTTTTAGCTGCATTTTTTCTTTGCTCTCTTCTACTGGCATGTGCCATTTAAAACCATTTGCCTGCGTAGCCAATATGCCAGACATTTTTCTCACTTCTGTATCCAACTCTCTAGATAGTAGGAACAAATGTAAGGGGGAATAAATATGGAAATACACCCAGCGAGGATAATAGCTGATGAAGGAGACAGTAGAAATTGTGGAGCCAGTTTATTAAAATTCTGTTGATATCTACAACCGTTTCTGTTATGATGCTTTAGACTAGGAAATGTTACTGTGAATTTTACTGTCTGTAGAGTGACAACTGAAGAGACTTTACAATTTGGGTTTTACTCATAGGATCTAAGTAATTTCCCTTTGCAACCGGGTGTATTGTGTAGTACAGGTATGGACAGTTTGGGAATTTGGGGTAGGATGGTATAGTTCACAAATCTATATTGCCTGTTTAATTTCAAGGATTTAAATTGGGTGGCAAGGCTTTCTGGCATCTCTTGTAAAACCATGCTGGTTTATTTGTTAGCATTGTGGATTCTACCCTCATCGAGCAAAGTGCCGTTTGACAGACTAAATGCATTCATGTAATAAAGCTCACAGTGTCTTGAGGGTGTTGATGGCAGCCTTTAAGAGCACTAATTGTAAAGAAAATCCACAGCTAGGAACTGTGCTTTTGCTTCCAATCAGATGCACTCGGCACACCTTGCAAGTCATTTGCCATCAAAGATAGAAAGGAATGTAAACAGTGTTGTAAAAGTTATTTTGTAATATTTCTCTCTCACTCTCACACACACACACTCACTCTCTCTTTTTCTCCCCTCCATTTTCAGAATCTTTATCTTGCTCAGAATCTTTTCTCTCAATCCCTTTTCCCCACTACACTCATATACTGCTATTTTAAATGGGCATTTTATGAAAAGAATGTGAAGCTGTTGCAGGTACAGTATGAAGCAAAGCAGGGGTATGTCTACACAACAGTGTTATTTTGAAATAACAGAGTGCGCACCTGCACAGCAACCCTGTTATTTTGAAATAATTTTGAAATAATGGGCTTCTTACTCGGACTCTTGTAACCCTCATTTCACGAGGAGTAAGGGATATCCAAGGGAGAATGTTCTTCCTTAGACTTCCGGCTGTATAGACAGTGCCAAAAGCTGAGTTAAGGTACTTGGATTTCAGCTACGCATTTAACATAACTGAAGTTGCACATCTTAATTCAACTTTAGCCCACAGTGTAGACATACCCTAGGTGACCAAGTGATGTGCAAACTCTAGATGCAATGTTTAGCAATAAAGAAACAGTTTAGACTCCCTCATCACTAATAGCTGCCTCCTTCTCTGGTTTCAGGGAGCAGAAATGCCAGTGAATTATATTTTACTAATTCCTTCCACAATCTGGATTAACAGAGAAGCTGTACAAGCAGTAGATAGATATGATCCCAGATAATTAAATTTATCCAACATAAAAGGATGCCCAGAGAAATTGGCAGAAGTCTAGGAAAGAGTGACTCAGCTATGGCTTCCCATAAGAAAGTAGAAAAACCATGGCAAACACCAAGGCGGAACTGGTGAAAAGCCAGTCCATTTCTATGCCTATTTATGGATGTGAATCATAGGAACTTGATGCTACTGACAAGGAAGAAAACAGAAGCTTTTGAAATGTGGTGCTGGTGAAGATTGTTGCGTAGCTCCTGAATAGAAAAGATAGAAATATTAGTGTTAGAAATACTATTAGAAAGAAGCAGACGGCGATGTCAGAAATCACACACACACGTATGTACTTGGTCACATTAGGACAGAGATGGAATTAACCTCGATAACATTGTCATGGGGAGAATGGTGGAACATCATCCTAGCTGCGGTCAACCTGCGCCAGATTCCGGCAAGGTCAGCCCCTGAATGCCTAAAGTTATGATGGGTTGTGAAAGCTTCTGAATGTTCTGCTCTGAATATTCAGAATGAGTAAATGGATTTTTTCTACTTTAATGCCTTCTGTGAGCTATGGTCCAGGCTTTTTCCACCAATGAATAGATGTGACTTTCCTTTCTCCTTTTTATAACCATCGTTCCTGAAGACAGTTATGAAATTTATTTAATGAATAAATGTAATGAATGTATTTAATTTCTTTTGAAAGAAATTTTCCCAAGATTACGTGTCACCCATCCAACGCCTGGATATGGTGCACTGTCCCATCTCGTAGCACCAAGACCACTTCCAGAAAGAATAATGAACCTGCTCTACAGCCTGAACTGCCAGGCAGATGGCGTTAGCCCATGTGGGAGAGGCTCATACACTAAGCTCCAGCGGTCCTCAGTTCAGTTTCCCTGCAGATGACTAGTTCTCTCAGTGTTACATGCACACACAAAATATTGCTACTTTGCTTTATCTCTCTGCAAACAACCATTCCTTTTCAAGCTATGCTGCTCCCTAACTAGAAAAACCACTCAGCTTTTCTTTGCAGAAATGATTGGAGATTTGAAAGCAAAAATTGCATGTGTTATATTGTCATCTTGGTGGAACAGGCTTTTTTAACAGCTGCCGTGAGTGCATGCCCACGCACACACATTCTTCTTCAGGCTGCAGCCAAATGTCTGATGTGAAAGCTCCAGATATTCTGGTGTGGTCCTCAGCTTTTCACTTTCCTTCTTGTAGACACATGTGGTACAGGTTGTGCAGTGGATAGGTCTTTCTATCACCATTTACCTCACTAGTCGCTTCCCTGTGTTTACATGGCACAACCCAGGCCGATAAAATTCTTCAGTGTGTTTCTGCGTTTAAGAGTTTACCTTAAAAGATACCAACTGCAGGCGGGGGTGGGTAATGTGCGTGGAGGTTTTTCCCCATTTTCGAAGTCCTACTTGGAGACTCTGAAGATGGGACTTCTGAGTTTTTCTCCTCCCTTCTGCTCATAAACCCAAGGCCAAGACTCTCTCGCTTCAACAAGCCCAGTGTAAACGGATCTGTTTGAAGTTGATTCCTCTGATGTGAAAGGACTAAAAGCAGGCTGACAACCTTTCTCTTGTGTTGATGTTTAGAATGAGAAAGGGAAATCAATGTCAGTTAAAATCTTCTCTTTGTTGGGATCCCACTATAACTAGATGTTTTGGTGTTTCAAACACTCTCCAAATCATGGCCTTGCTCTCTGGCCAGGTCTGGATTTATTCCTGTTGGAGATGAAACAATGACATTTAGCCCCATTAGCAAAACAACAACAACAACAAAATCAACCACTATTATTTCTCCTTCAACTGAGCCCAGAGACAGCATCTTTGTTCTTTTTTTCACCAGTTCTATTATTGTTCTTTAACGAGTCATGTTTCCTCTAGTAAAATTGGGGAAAAATAAAGCATTCTTGCTCACATTGTTTCAGGTTCATGAAATATCTGTGTAATGTCTGCCATTTAGTGTACATTCATGCACAATGGGTAGTTAGATCAGACCCTGGATCACACACATTTGGTTCTGCCAGAAAGCATTGCCCAATGGCTGTGAGAGTAGGACTCTCATGAGGTGAGAAAGCTGATTGGAAAAGGGAATTTTCATGCTGTGGGGAATTCTGGCATTTGTTTTGGTGGAAAGAACCACACGTGACATGTTTTTGTCTTGAATTAGGATGAAATACCAACATTTTTCACATATGAAAACTTCACAAACATTTCCATTTGGAACTGTCAAAATGTCAATGTTCTTGATCAAGAGAAAACGTTTCTGACATTTCAGATCAACGCCTTTCATTTAGAAATGTTAATTCACAGCAGAATTTTCATTTTTGGAGCAACATTTCCATGGAGAATGACCTGCTGGTAGGAGGACAGAATGCAGATAGCAGCTGGAACAATCTCCTCACCTTCTTTCAGGGGGCATCTTCTAAGGTCCCTTCCTTGGTCACTTGTTGTTCTCTATACATCCCCTGTTTCTAGGGGTTCTTATGCACCAATGTGACTTCTGATGCCACCTTCACAAACACATCTACCTCACTTATCTCTTTCTCTCCTAACCCAGTGATGTAGCCGCAGGTGGGCCTTGGTGGGCCTTGCCAACCCAGTCAGCTCCCAATCTGAATTTGTGTGGCCCTCCCTCAAACCTTACAACAGCAGAGGCACTGGTGAATTGCTCAAGGGACAGGGCAAAGAGACAGAAAGAATCTGCTCTCAGGAGCCTCTGCCTATACTGGGGAAGC
Source organism: Pelodiscus sinensis (assembly GCF_049634645.1). NCBI lineage: Eukaryota > Metazoa > Chordata > Testudines > Trionychidae > Pelodiscus > Pelodiscus sinensis. The sequence continues at coordinate 969,962 of NC_134722.1, read as the reverse complement.
TTCTGTTTTCTCCCACCCGCATCCCATCAGGAAACACACAGCTGCCTTACTGAGACCTGTATGGGCTCCTCATAGCCACCCAGATGGGGAAGACTGTGCAGCCTGAATGCAATAACAAATACACCGCGTGGAAGGACTCCAAACCAGGTGGCTGCAGCTATGGGACAGAAAGGAACAGGGGCTGCTGCCGGGGTGAAGAAAAGAACAACACATTACAGGAGAAGGGAAAGGGACTGGGTAGCTGGGGTAGAATGTGGAGCTCAGGATGCTGGAGCCAAAAAGTCATCAGCCAGGTTCTCTGATCATTGCCCATCCACTGTAAGTTTGGGTCCACCAGATTTTTCATTCCTACTTCTCTCAATCCAGTCTAGCATCTCTGCTTAGTCTATAGAACCAGCCCTTAGATATGCATTCTTATCGGAGTGGGCACAGATGTGCAGCCCTTGTCATGTCAATATCCTTTGTGAAGAACTATGCATTGAAACCCCAAACACCACCCTGTAGGGGAGAAACTTGAATGTACACATTCCTCTTGGGAGAAAGTACCTAGGAGTCACCTCCCCCCATCTGGTGCGCCCTCTAAGCCCTGGCCCACATGAGGGAGTGATTTCAGAATAACCCCCTTATTTTGAAATAATAAGGGGAGCATCCACACTACCTAACCCATTATTTTGAAATCTGTACTCCTGCTTTCCCCGAGGAATAAGCATATTTCGTGATAGCTATGTCAGGAGTTATTTCAAATTTAGTTATTTTGAAATAATTTCTTAGTGTAGACATGCCCTGACAATACTCCAGTTGGGACATGAAAATGGCAGTTGGCTCACTAGCTGCATATTCACCCTGTGGGACAGTTTCCCTTTCTGGAAGTAGCCTCAGGGAGTGCTGTTGGCTGAACTGACAAAGGAGGGTCGTTAGCAGTGACGACGCAGTTTGGAAAGTGGTGTGGCCACAGAAATAGGTGATAGGGAAACAAATCGCTCACTGCTCTGGAGAAGAGATTTGGACAGGTACCTTTGGAAAATCCCAGAGTGACTCAGCCAGATGAGACCCATTGACTTTCAATTGAATTTTTGCTTGTAAGTCATATGGACACATTTGAAAATCCCACCTTTAATGAACTGCTCTAAGCAGGTTGTGACAGAGAAATGAATGGGCCAAGTCCCAGTCCAGCAGCTTGTTGAAATGAGAACATGCTGAACACACAGACTGAGAACCTTACTTTCTGGAAGCATGGCATGGTATGATTTTGTCTAGACTTGGTTTCCACAGTGGGTGCCAGTAGATCATATAAGTCAATGAAAGCCTTTCTGTCACAGCAAAGTAATAAACACACTTTCATCTGTTATGTTCAGTATTCTTGGGCATCTGTCTTATATTCTGGCTGGTCCTCTCTGTCTTTTCTAGCATGACATAACAAGCAAGGGTGTACTCATGGCCGGTGTCTGCTTCCCAAATGTAGGTTCAGTACTATTGACAGAACCAGAGATCAATTGAAATCTCTGCATCGTTCTCCAACAAAACCTCTTTATTCTTCTCTACAGCCAATTTATGTTTGGGCCCTTTGCTAATCACAGATAAATAATTAAGTACGATCTAATAGATATATTTGAGAGAGTTTATCTGCCTGTGAGTGTGTCTGTCTACATGTTCAAGAACGCCTCCTAAAGGGTAAAAGCTGGACCACCAGATTGGTATGCAGCTTCCTCTTCTAGCGTAAAGCAAAGTCAGGGTTTGGTTGTGCCAGGACAATGGGATGTGCCTGGAATGGGATTGTTTCTCATAAAATAGAAAGGGGTGGCTCTGATATATATGACCACATGGGGGCAGCAGGGGACATAGGATGGAAAGCAGGGACATTTATACTCTATAATGACCTGAGGAGGGCAGCAAGGGGCCAGAGATGGGGACTAGGACAGCTATTACCCCATTGGGGCAGCAGGGGACCAGGGTGGAGAAAAAGGGAGTGTGTATGTGCACGCATGTGCCCTAGCTAAGGACATGCACCCCTCCCCTGGCTATGCCTGCTGCAGTGGCCATGGAGAGGTGCTTTTCACCTGGCCCGAGCCTGCTGTGAGGAGAGAGGGCTGGGGTTGTCCCCTCTCCCTGGGGCAGTCTGTCGACTGAACTCCTCCCCAGCCCCAGCCCAGAGCAATGATTTAAATGAAGCCTGGACATTTTCAGATTATTTTCCAAAAATCAAAACTTAATTGATTTAAGGACCCAGGCAACACCAGGGAAATCTTCTAGCAACAAACTACATGGCAGGGGAGGACAACAATCCATAAGGCAAATTTTCTTAATATAAAACCATCTGAGGAATGTCTCATAAATTGGCCAATATAGTGTGGTAACGTTGCCACAGATTTACTGACAATCTACAGTCCAGTACCAACTACTTGTCACTCAACCAAAATTTCCTTGCTGACGTACAGCGTCAATGACAAAATTGCTGTCAAATAAACAATCAGCAGTTCTCATAAGGTTTCCAAAGTTACAACTGGCAGTCCTCACACTGGAGATGCATGTGGTGATGAATAGGACTGGTTGAAATTTTTCTAAAGAAAAGTATTTTTGTAAAAAAGGGGATCTAATTTGGAAAACAGATTGTTTTGTGACAAACGGTTAACTTTTTACATTTTTAAATGTTTTATTTTTCATTTTTCTCTACACTTATTACTGTTTGTATTGAAAACACTTGAAATGGTTATTAAAACTTTCATTTGCAAAACAAAACTATTTCAACAATCGTTTCAAACAAGGTTTGATAAGATGTTCAGTAAAAATAGTCATGTGTTTTTTTTCACACACTCAACTATGGATCTATTTAAAAATCTGTGAAATTGAAACTGGATTTTTTTCACAGAAATTGTATTTTTAATCAGGTTCCATTGAAAGTGTCAGTTCATTGAGGGAGAGGTCTAAAGCACTGAAATAAGTAATGTATAAGAACATGCTCTTACAGTGTAGGCTCCTAAAATGTTCTCCAGTGCTACCTCTTATGAGTCATCATTTTTACTACTGTTTCTGCCCATATCCAATAGTTCGTGCTGTGCATCCGGTAACTGTTCTTTATATGCCGTTTTATCAGATCAGAGACTTATCAAATCATCACTGGTGTGTAGAAAATGAGTAGGAAAGTGTTATTCGCCCCTTCATAAAACACAAAACGGGGGGGTGAGGAGGGAGACCCAATGAATTAGTTGATTAATTCAATTAGTTAATTAATACCAATTAATTAACCGGTAAGTTTAAAACAAACATAAGAAAGCACTTCTTCACAGAACACACTGTGGAATTCGATGCCAGGGAATGTCGTGAAGGCCAAAACTAAAACTGTGTTCAGAAAAGAATTAGATGAGCTGATGGAAGACAGGTCCATCTATGGCTGTTAACCAGGATGGTCAGGCACGCCACCCCATGCTCTGGGTGTTCCTACCCTCTGTTAGCCACAGGCTGGGACTGGAGGCCAGGTGATGGAGAATCACTTGATAGTTGCTCTGTTCTGCTAATTCCCTTTCTGCACCTGCCACAGTCAGAACACAGATGCTGGGCTAGATAGGCCATTGGTCTGACCCAACCTGGCCCTTCTTATTCACAAGGTACCTTACTTGGAAGAAATGCCAAGTTTGTGACAGAGGATTCCTGTTGAATATTTAAATGAGTGCATAGCATTGTGGCCAGTGCTGTTGGTTTGGATTACCCTTTGCCCAGTGGAAATGGAGATCTTATCGCCTTACAACTAGGGGCATGGATTCTGGTGTGCATGGATAAGACACACTGCATACGAAGGTGTTAGACCTGGAGAGGGGGTGGCAGTCTATTTTATATTTCTTTCATCTGGGGCTCCCTTAGCCCTAGTCCACACTAGGGAGTTATTTCCCCTTATTTTGGAAAAATCAGCAGAGCATCCACACTACCAAGCCTGTTATTTCGAAATCTGTACTCCTCCTTTCCTTGAGGAATAATGCTTATTTTGAAACCGTTATTTTGAAATAGCGGGAGTGTGGATGTTCCACTGCTGCCATTTCGAAATACATACACCCCAGAGTCATTTGAAGTAATTACTCCCCAGTGCTACCTGGGGCTCTGAGCCGAGGTGGGACGTCCACATTAACGGAGCCTGCCTCAGACTCATTTCAAGGCTCCCCGGACTGGGGACACGCTCTTTCGATTTTGTTATTTTGGAAGTTATTCTTTTGAATTCAGCTATTTTGAAATAATTTCCTAGGGTAGACACGCCTGTAGAGTGGTGATAAAAGGACAGCTGGCTTCTGAAACGGCATGCTGGCATGCTCGAGGAGGAAGGTTTTGTGTTAAAATTGGAGCTTACTTAGCTACAGCATCGCGCACCCAATCAAAGGTGATTGTGTTGTCCTCATCTTGCAGATTCCTTGGCCTCCGCGTGACTATCAATATCTGGCTTTCACTTGTGCAGGTTTCCCCAGGACAGTGACCTTCTGATTGCAGTTATCGATCAACCATTCTTTCAGATGGGTTGGGTTGTGTTTTCCATGAGTCCAGGAGCACGGAAGAGACCCAAACTCAGTATTATCCAGCTGAGCGGCAGCCCGGGTGCGTCACGTGCCCAGTGCCCAGGTGTGGTTCTGCTGTGCTGCTGCTGAGAAGGGCGATGCGCCACGATGCTGTAACAGTGCAATTTCTCTGCAAGCCTCAGAGCCTGTCACTGACACACGTCTCTGTGGCACGTTAGCCTGACTCCTGCTTCAGACTCACTGGCTAGGGAACATCTTCAGTATACACTGTCCGTAAGTGCTGGCGCATCTCTGTCAACGTGTCGGCCAGAAGGGGGGAGCGCTGACATCCGTGCTGCAAAGCCTAGGTGTGTGTTCGTGGAACAGAGCAGCAGTGCTCCAGAGCCCAATGAAACCTGCCCTGAGACAGGCCATCAGTGCACTGCCTTCCTGTCGTGGCTGGGATGCTAGTATCAGCAGCAGCCCATCAGACTGCAACGCAACCGGATTCATAGCCTGTGCTGAGTTATTATCTCGGCGGCATGGTACATGCGCCTCTGCCATGATCCTGTGCTAGGTAGGAGGTGATCAGAACGGCCCCGTCTTGCTGCAATCTCTGAGTCCCAGCATAAGCATCACTTCCAGTTTGCAGGTGGCTCCAGGGGCATCCCCGTTCAGATCAGTGAAATGCCAGGGAGCTAATACACATTAAAAAGCAAACTGCTAATGCGTTTGGCTCCTGTCTCTTGGAGAAATAATAGCCATGCCTTTTTCTCCCCTCCCTCTGCCTTGCAAAGAAATCCACGATAGGAAGATACATTTAAATATCAGGTTGTTATTTAAACGGATAATAACCAGGAACTGAAAATGTCTTACGCTGCATCTCAATAGCGTGCCTCCCCTTGCCTCTCCCCCTCTCTGCAGTGGTGCAAAGTAAGGGGGAAGCCTCATCCTGAACTTTCAACTTCCTGGCTGTTGTTAGTTAATGTCACAAAGTTACTCTCATACAAACTTCTTTTTGGAGAAAAGATTCATGCGCCCTGCACTCTAGCATCCCAGGGAAATAGAGAGAGGCAGGCAGGCTAAATACTTTCCATATTTCATCTAAAATTAACTTACTTAACATTTTGTGGGAGGGGGAAGATTTGATTCTACATAATTAATAATAAAAAGCATGCATGGCTGTTCAATTGCAGGGTGAGTACATAAAAGGAGGGGGTTTAAAATCTTTTTACCGTGATTTTTAAGCTATTAGTACATTTCAGAGGATGCTGTTAAGACACTGTTACTTGTTGAGGTGTTCTATTCCTACTGACAAAAGTGTCCGGCATATCCTGACTCTCTGGATGCCACAACATTTACCTTGACCAAACCAAGAGTTGGAGGGGCCGAGGGAAGAAGCTGAGGGTCAGAAGCTGTATGTGCTAAATGTGTTCAAGGAGAGCACCAGCGTTGTCTGACAGGAGAGGTGTTTGGCAGAGTGAGGGTCCGGCAGACAGCACAGGAGCACAGCTCAGATTTCAGACTCGTAAATCTGTTGTGGCAAAAATGTACCAAAATAGTTTGTGAAAGCGCTAACCCCCGTTAAGGTGCGCTTCTTGGTGGCTGGGGGCAATCGGGCTTTAGCCTGGTGCTTCATTATGCACCCTCGGCAGGGCATTCTCATGTGCTAGCTGAACACCTCCTTGTCTGTTCGGGTTTCTTTCTAAGTCTCTCTTCTCATGCTATTATTTTTCCATCTGGGGGAGGGAGAATGACAGGTTTTTGATTGTGTTTTAAATTCAGCCCATTATGTCCCTCTTTCAGTAACAAGTGATAGATGTGCTATAATGTTTTGTGTGAATTCATAACCCTTCTTGTTCTACCTTTGTCAGTCTCTCTCCTACTCTGTACAATGGTCAGGCTTGTGGCAGGTGCATCTTTTTTACTGCCGTGAAAAATAAGGTACCGTTATTCCTATTAAACTCACAATATCTTAAATGAAATTCAAATGTATCTGTGGAAGTCGCACTATTTGTAATGTGAACCATAAACTTCAGTAATGCAATTTTAAGGAGCTGATTTCCCACATAAGAAGAAAAATCTTTCAATCTAGCAATCCAGCTCACCTGCTTTGAACAAAATTTCTGGTCATATCTTTCCATACGCTATATGATCCTTTAAGAACATAGAGGCAAAAGGGAAAGAGACCTTGTAAAAATACTCTCCTCTATCTATGTAGGTTTATACACGGGTGTGATTGCCTTGTGTACACATACAAAGGCACAGATGGAGAGGAAGGAAGAGTTCAATTTAAATATACACTGTGTAATGCCACTGATTTCTATCTTGTGGTATATGTATTACCTGTGGAATACAGGTGATGGCATTTTGCATTTGTGTGTGTGTGCACACATGCGTCTATTTCAACAGTGTCCTCAAGCATAACTATAATATGCAGAGGTTATATACAGTTTTGAGGAGGAAAAAAAATGTTTTGATGGGAGCTGTAATGTGTTGTCCTGAGCTTTTCCACCCCCTCCTCCGAGAATCAGCACCCCTGATTTGTCTTTGTATTGGGGTTGCTCTGGGGAAACAGCCTAACTAACTCACAGACTTATCTCTCTGCCCCTGATATAGCCAGTGTCCGTCTCTTCTGGATGAGTTGTTTCTAGTTCTTCTTTCATTTAGGGACAAATTCTGTTCTCGTTAATTCAGGACGTAGTTCCAATGAACTCGACTTCCATGAGTCAGGCAAGAGAGATTTAGATCTCAGTAAGTTCTTTGGGTCAGGACTGGTGTCCTTGTGCACCCCAGCGATACTTCATAGGCTACAAAACTAATACCAATGACGACTCAAGGTGGGCCGCAACCGTGAGCTTTTGTAAACGTGACAGACCAAAGTTTGGCAAAGCCCGTGTTCACTAGGAATGGTTCCATTATTTTAATTTCATTGAAAACAGGATTTTGTGGATGCAGCTTTGCTTCTGTTCTGTTTCTAACCCAACTATTGTAGCATTATGCTGCTTCATGAGAACCAGAAGAAAATGAAAATGACGAGAAGTCAAAGGACCAGATATGCCCACATTCATTGTGCAAACTGATGCAATACAGACAGGAATAAGCAGCACTGCAGGTGAAAAGGAAATTAGTTTCTTATTCTTTCAATTTTAATCATTGACATTGTGGTTGAGTGTGTAGAGCTTGGGACTGGGGAGACCTGGCTCTGGTTCTGCCATTGGCCTGGGTGACCTTTGGCAAGTCACTTACTTCTCGCTGCCTTAATTCCCCCCTCTGTAAAATGGGGATTAATGGCAGTGACTTGCCTTGCAAAGCTCTCGGGTTTCTACAGATGAAAGCCCTGTGTAAGAACGAGGTGTTATCTATGAATAACATGCTCTTGTGCGCCTTTGAAACTGTAGAAACATTGGAACAGCTAGGTAAATAGATAGGTCTTGTTTTTGCTTAGTGAATATGACTTTCTGTTTGGGCATCGCTGTATGTTCACAAGGGTATGAACCCAGCAGCAAATGCAACATAATCAAATGCTGGATTTACTTACCAGGAGATCTTTTTCTTTTTTGGTCCCCTTAATGCTACTATACATTTCTCACAAAAGAGAAACGAATATAGGAAATCCCTAGGCAGAATTTAACCCACAGGTTCTGCCTTAGTCACAAAAGGTAAAGTTGGAGTTTAAAAAAGGAAATTTTCTGCAATCCTTGTGCAATCAGTAAAAAAGCTGTCAGATGAGGCGTTTAGACATGATGCTGTATTTGCCCCTGCTCCACCCCCTCCGGTGCAGATTGTGATGTCTGACTGAGGCAAAAATCACCAAGCACTGGGTGATTGTACATTTAGGTCCAATCCAACAAGATGGGGAGCGCCCCGTGAGTACCTAAGCACTGAAATAAAGTGTATACAGTCCCTCAGAGCTGGGGCCTGCCAAATTCACCATCCGTTTTGGTCAGTTTCCCGGTCAGAGGATTTTTAAAATCAAATTTCACCGTTTCAGCAGTTAAATCTGGAATTTCTTGGTGCTGTAATTGTAGGGTCCTGGCCCAAAGCACTGCTACCGTCAGAGCTGCACATCCGGAGAGTGTGGCTGCTGGCCGGAAGGCCAGTTTCCAAAGCAGAGCTCTCACTAGCAGCAGTGAAGCAAGGATGGCAGGGCATGGTACTGCCAGTCCCACCCTTACTACTGCGCTGCTGCTGGAAGAGTGCTGCCCTCAGAGCTGGACAATAGCCTCTACTCTCCAGCCACCCCGCTCCGAATGCAGCGTAGAAGTAAAGGGTGGCAATACCAACATTGTGACTCTCCTTCAGCTCCCTTTTGGGTCAGGACCCCCAGTTTGGAAATGCTGGTCTCCCCCCATGAAATCTCTGTAGTATGGGGTAAAAGACCCAAGGGGCTAGATTTCATGGGGGAGACCAAATTTCCTGGTCTGTGACATGTTTTCGTGATCAGGAATTTGGTAGGGCCATACAACCAGGAGAGGGGCCAAATGATGCAGGGGCTCTGCAGAATGTGTATACACAACCCTTTTGTTTGTAACCTTCCGTATGGACAGCAACATTCTAGTTATACAGACACCAAGAAAAATGAGGTTTCGTAAATAGTTGCGTGCCATGAATATACTGGGGGTATATGTGTGTGCAACAAAGACATGGCATTCATGAAAATCATACCACAAATTATTCTGAGTCCAGCTACAGCAACTGCACGTGCAACTGAGCTGCACCTGGGGCTAAGGACTACTTATTCTGACCTGCTGCTAAATTGGATCAGGCTTTTCTCCAGTAGCCGTGTTAAACTTGCACCTTTGATGAAATGTGCACACAGAGCGGGCTTATTTGACTGCTTATGGGGGGGGGGGGGGATAGGTTCTTTATTGTCTCCTGAATTCATTTCACTCTGCCAATTTTATATAAAGAAATGATGGACGTTCTATAATTTTATTTTTCATATCAATTTATAATTCTTGCGGCTCTTCCCCATCTCCCACCCTGATGAGAATCTAGACTAGTGGTAGCTGTGTTTTTCCTTATTGCCTTAGAAAACTGCAGGCCTTTTTTCACAGTAAGCCCCCAAGATCTGCAATGAAATTCAGATTTATAGCTGCAAATAGCCCTGTATGTAATATGAGATGTAAACAGTGCAGCAGTTTGAAGAAGCAGAGGGAATGTTTTCTTTGTGTTTTTCTCTCTCTGAACTTCACTCCTTGTGTTACCTACAAGTGCTCTTTTTACATTTTCTGGCAATGTGTTATAATTGATAATGGTACTTAAGCAGCATCTAATACCATCCGGTGTGGTGCAAAGTGAGCCATCATAGAAGATGAGCTTAAAAAATTGCATTAACACTTAGAGAAAATGCAATTTTTGTACTTGATTTGCTCATGGTCGGACGGATGCAACTAAATACAATTTGAGCTGTCACTTCACAACCAAAAAAAAAAGGCAATTTTGGAATGTTTCAGATGAGCCTGATATTAGATTCTATAACTCAGAATGACACAGGAAATAGTATTTGCAACATGATTGGTTCATTAATATTTGGTAATTGTAGTCCATCATTTTAAAGGGGGAACTAAAACACAAACAAATGATCTCAGCATGCCGCATTCGCAGTATCCAACCTGTCATCTCTGGGAAGGGGCTAGGAGGGATACAAGTTGTGTATATTTGGAGGCTTATATTTTTTCCGATCTCCTTCATCATTTCAGGAGAATGATTTTCATCATAAACTAACATGTCAGACAAAGCATCTACATTTAAAAAAATTATTTCACAATTTTCCACATGCACATTTGATATAAACCCTGGAGGTGTATTCCCTGAGTACCTATTACCTCCATTTTAGGGAAATTACATTAAATTATTAGTGACAAATTTACTTGTCTGCCAATGTGTTTTTCTGGAATTTACTACAACATCAATACTTGGCTGTTTTATATGGGCCCTCATTTACCTGTCTTTAAAGGCAGTCACCCCTTTGGGAGTGCTGCCTGTCACTAACAGGCACTAGGAAGAGTCTTTAAGTTTAATAGTCACTGTTTTGAATTAGAGAAAAAATATGTTGCACTTTTAAAATATAATATGCATTTCCGACAAGTCACTTTAACATCTATCTCCTCTAATAGTGCGTGAACCCAGTCTAGCCATCGCATAATCAATAGGGACATTGTTTGTGAACACAGAGACCCCTACAAGGATCTAGTACCCAAGAAGAGAAGCTTCATGTCCTGTGTGCTTGGTTTTCAGAAGGGAATGTTTTCCCTCATTTGCTTCTGCGTGAGAACTTTCCTGGCCAATATAAAATACAGGCAGAGGGAGGAAAATGTCAGCCTGGGAGCAAAGGTCAAGTACTGTGCTTTAGATCCCCATTAAATTCAGATCAAGAGGGGCAGTTACGAGGCAAATGAAAGAGGTGGCCTTCTTAGAGCATACATGCTGAGAGAAAGTGTTGCTGACTTACTTAATTTTTTACAGAAATCCATAGTCTCTCCATTCAAATGCAATTAACATAAAACCCAGAGTGTAGGGGAGTTTGTCTTCCTGGTGCGCTGAAGAGGGTCGCAGAGGAGGCTGTATCCTTCATAATTTTTTTCTGCTCATTAAATCTTGAGGTCATGGCCATCTTTGGAATCTCTCTGTCCCTCCCATTTTTCATTAGATGGCTTTTAGTGTGTTACCCTGATAGGGAGATGTGCTGCAACAATCCCATTGTCTGCTTGGATTCTGTCAGATCTGTGCACTCCACAAGCATGTACCAGCTTAGTAATTAGATGGGAGACCCTGGGAAGTGGTATTGGACACGGAAGCATCTTTCATTTTGTGCCTTGAAGTGTTGCTCTTTGCTGCTTAGTAGCTGCTGCCTTCCATCCCAGAAGAGGTTGCATTTTAGTAATGGGAGATGTGATTTATAGGGTTTATGTCCCATACTCACTCACTACTGGTGTTATGAGCTATAACTAACTAATGTCTGTAAAGTTCTTTTGAGCTCTTGGATGGACATAGCTTTATGAGGTCCATGTATTTAATAATAATATTTACTAATGCTGTTGCATAAGTACCATTTTGGGAAGCTGCATGAAAATTGAGACTTTATCCAACTGCATTGTTGATTTCAATAATGTGAGGCCATCAGCTAATGTTGGTGCATTTTCTCTACCTCTTAATCAATCCAGACTACCGCAGACCCTCAACTTCAGCTATGTGAATAATGTAGCTTAAGTCAATGTACTTAGATCTACTTACCACGGCACCTTCACCATGGTAAGCTCACAGCTGATGCTCTTCTGTCGACTCCACCTCTGCTTCTTGTTTTGGTGGAGTACTGGAGTTGACGGGAGAGCACTCAGTGGTTTTTTTCATTGTGGCTATGCTAGATGCGATAAATCAACCCGGTCTGGATTGATCACTCTAAAGACCTGCCCTTAGACTCACCAGCCTAAGTAACTACTGTACTGTTATCCTTGCTCTTCCCAATCTTGTTTGTTATAATCACTCATGAGAGACAAGGTGGGGGAGGTCAAATCTTTTATTGGAGCAGCTTCTGTGGGTGAAAGGGACAAAGGAATGGCTTCACTGAGCTCTTCTTCAGATCTGGAAAAGAGAGCCACGGAGTCCAATCTAAATACCAGATGGGACAGATCAGTAAGCATAAGGGGCCAATGCATGCTAAAAGAGACCACTTAAAATTCAGTGGGCAAGTAAGGGCTAGCAGGCAGCAGGGTGTTTTACAAACTGTTCATAAGCCATAAAACCAGTGTCCGTGGTTCTTAGTGTTCAGCGGAGTTATGAATTTACATTCTCATGCTCCTCTTTTGGAGGCGTTGTACAGAGTTCCTTTGAAGATGAAGACCGAGAGGTCAGACATGGAGTGATCGCTCTGTGAAAAGTTGTGCCAACAGATTATAGGAATTGGTTGTCATTTATCCTTTGTCTGTGCAAGCTCATTCAAGAGCACAGTGGAGACAAATAGCATATGTCATGATAGGCATGTGTAGGACCCAGGGATCTTGGAAGGTGTGTTGTGGGGGATTCTGAGTATCAGAGCAGTGGAGATATATCTGCAGGTTTTGCATCCATTGTTGCCAGAGCAAATTCTTGGTATCTGATACCTGGCTGTAAACAGCGGGTGCCATTGCTGGATCTTTGAAGGTACGTGAGGTGGCCCAGGGATTTCTCGTAAATATCTGAAGCTGATTGTGCTTTCCAGAAAGTTGATGCTGGTGTGGGAGTATTCTAGAGAGCGTGTGATGGAGGGGTGGTGGTGGTTGAAGTAGTAATAGAAATTGGTGAAGGAGGTTAGTTCATCTATCCAGAGGATAAAAATATCTTTGATGTATCTCAGCTATGTCACTGATTGTGTGCTGCATTCTTCCAGAATTTCTTCCTTGTGTGCCATGTGAAGAGGTTGGCATTTTGGGACCCATCCTACTACCCATGGCTGTTCCCATGGTTTAGACAAAGTGTTGTTGGATATAAAGCTGTAATGCATGAGTTTGGCAATGTGTTTTGGATGGATTTCCAAGGGTTGTCCATTGTCTTGTGGATGTTTGAGGTATGCAGCAATGCTGTCATTGTGAGGGATGTTGGTGTACAGGGAGGTAACATCCTTAGTGGCTAAGGGTGGTGTTCTGGGGGGAAGGTTGTTAATGTTGCCCAGTTTATGGAGGAAGCTGATGGTGTCTTGCAGGAAACTAGCCCTTTGTGTGGTGAGACATTTGAGGATGGTTTCTCTTAGGCTACATCTACATTGGCAAGATTTTGTGCAAAAGCAGCTGATTTTGCGCAAAAGCTTTTGCGCAAAAACTTGCCGCCTGTCTGCACTGGCCACGAGTTCTTGCACAAGGACACTGACGTTCTAATGTAAGAAATCAGTGCTTCTTGCACAAGAACTATGACACTCCCGCTCAGGAAAAAGCCCTCTTGTGCAAGTGTTCTTGTGCAAGAGGCCAGTGTAGACAGGCAACATGAATTTCTTGCGCAAGAAAGCACGATGGCTAAAATGGCCATCGGCGCTTTCTTGTGTAAGAGAGCATCTACACTGGCACGGATGTTTTTGTGCACAAGCACATCTCTTGTGCAAAAGCACATGCCAGTGTAGACGCTCTCTTGCACAAATACTTTAACACACAAACTCTTGCATTAAAAGTATTTGCGCAAAATCTTGCCAATGGAGACGTAGCCCTTGGGTATGTCTAGGCTACATCCCTCTGTCACCAGAGGGATGTAAATTAGACATACCAAAATTGCTAATGAAGCGGGGATTTAAATATCCCGCGCTGCATTAGAATAAAAATGGCCGCCACTTTTTGCCGCCACTTAGCTGGCAACAAGCGGCAGTCTAGACAGGTATCGTTTGACAAGGAAAGCCTTTTCAGACTGATCCTGTAAACCTTGTTGCACGAGGCATAAGGGATCGGTTGGAAAAGGCTTTCCTTGTCGACCGATCCCTATCTAGACTGCCGCTTGTTGCCAGCAAAGTGTCACCTCGGACGATGATTCCCCCTTTGTCTGTGGGCTTGATCACAGTATGATGGCTGTATTTCAGGGACTAGATCGCTGCCCTCTTGGTGATGGAGAGATTGTGGTGAACGTAGAGTTTGTTGAGGATTTCAAAGTTGACTTCCTACTGAAGCAGTGTATGTAGCAATTCAGTGTGGATTTCACCCACAGAAGAAGATGATGTGCCGCTTTATGATTATTTTTATGACTGCCAGCAGAGATGTAGTGGTTGTGGGTGGTGGTGGCTTTATTATAAAATAATTCCTTGGGGTGGAGTTAGTTAAAGGTTTATTGTAGTTCTCCACATGCTGCTGTGTATCAGAGCCTTCAGTTCTGATTAGGGGTAGTCTTGATATGGTGATGATATGAATAGCGGTGGTGGGTCCAGGTGAAGTGGTTTTTCTTGAGAGTTGATTGTAGAGCTTTTGTAGTTGTTTCCATTTTCTGTTTCTGGGTTGGATGGCTGTCTTCAGGTGGTTTGGGTTTCCTGTGTGATCTCCAGGTTGGTTTCCTAATATTTGGGGGGGGGGGGGAGCAGGAAGGACTTGTGTGTGTAGGAACATGATGATTCCTTGTTTGAAGTGGTCCTTTCTAGCACATAGATGCTCAGGAGATGGTTCTTCCATTTTTCTGAGGTCTTTTGCAGAGCTGTTCAGAATATTTGGAGCTGTACATGGTAAAGATGATCATTTGTTTCTTACTGGACTCCCCCAGCTCTGATTGGGTCCTCCGGGCACTACAACATTTTAAATAAGAAAGGACAATAAGTGCTGTGCCAGGACTCCAGCACTTGGGATGTCCAAAGCAGGAGCATCAGGTATCGGAGAGTTGGCATGCCCACGAAGCATGCAGAGACTCAGAACTGATTGTGAGGGTGCTAATCTGGAGACAAAACTCATTTGACAAGTTTCAGCAATCCGCCCTTGTTCAGCACACACTGACGTACGCGGTGGAGTCTCATTGATTTCAGTAGGACTTAGGCATGTGCAACATGGTTAAATCCTTCAGTGACTGTAAAACCTGGAAGTGGGGACAGTGAGGAGACTAGCGAGAGGAGGAAAATGGCAGCAAAAGTGGGCCAGGAATGTGTTTTTAATAATTATTTACCATTCCTATTGCAGTAGTGCCTAGTGGCACGAATCAGGGTCCCGTTCACTAGGTACAGCCTGGCACAGGGAGTCTGTGAAGAATGTAGGACTGCAGGCCAGGCATCACCTGATGGTCCTGCTGAAAATAAGGCAGGAGAAGGTCTCTGGGCATCTTCCTGGAAAGAGGGTATATTCATCAGTGGCATCCCTCTGAGCCTCCTGAGGCCAAGCCAATGCTGGAAGGCTGGAAAGGGCTGACAACAAGGAGGCAACAGAGGCCTAATCAGGTCTCCTTCCCGAGCAAGAGACACCCAAGGCAAGAGAAGGTTGGAGGGGGCTGAGAGCACCAGAGAGAGATGTCTCCTGGCTCCGAGCTGGAGGGCTGAAGTCACAAAGCCAAACAGGCCACCTCTGGGAGCTGGGGCATGGTGAGGTACTGGGCCAGTATTTGGTATATTGTCTGACTTCTGGTACTGGGGCTTGTTATGTGCAGGGAATGTGTGTAACTATCCTCACAAGGGCTGGATTTGCACTGAAGGAGGCTGGTTGAACTATTCCTGGGCACTTTGCTGAAGGGGTAACTGAGGGTGTGTGCCTGTTAGGCCCAGTCTACAGCAGACTGCCCGTGACAGGCACACACATGCACAGCTCAAAGGACAATCCCTGACCCACAGAGCCTGCCAGCCGACAGGTGACAAGACACAAGAGGCAGAGAAAAGCAGAGGGGAGGACAGAGTAAGAGGGACAGGGACTGTATTTCTCAGCAGTCTCATTTCACCTCATCTGAGGGCTAAACTTACTTTCACCACAAACTGTAATCCCTGGTGGTTAAAAAGGCATTCGCTGTAATGCTGTCCTGTGCTGTGCTCTGTGTCTTCGCCCCGTGTACAGCGACTGATGTGAAACAGTTCCTGCCTGAATCCTGCTTCCCCTTTAACTGTCAATATTTTTCAGATTTTAAGTTAAGAAAGTTTTTTGCCCACTTGGCCCCCATTCCGTTTTGACCTGGTTTAACCCAGAACATTTTAATTTAAAAAAAAAAAAAAAAAAAGGACTCAGCTTTTCACCTGGTAGGGACCCCACAAAATCGCCTTCACATAAGTTTGTCTAACTTTTTATCTCTGTCCAGAAAGGAGCATTCAGTGAGCACTGTCACTGCGGGTCGTTTCACGAGGGAATTCCCTCTCTTGTGCCACCCTGCAGATTCCCTCCTAGAAGTTCTCTGCCCGCCCATTGTTGTGCTTCAAGATGGGTTATCTGGGAAGGATATTTGAGACATTGAGAGCAGGAGAGAGGCCTCAGCTGCTTCTCCAGCCACTCCTCTCTGTGCCGCAGACTCTGATTGTTCAAAGCCGGCGTTTCCCTTTTTTCTGGAGAGTCTAGAAGAATTTTGAAGGAACATTCCTGAGAGTGTCTGGGAGGAGCTCTTCATTCCTGAGTGAGGCCCCTTGGAAAAGACTGTTCATTTCTTTTCTCTTCTTTCCACTACATCTCCCATCCATGCACATGTGTAAGGTAAGGCCATAGCCACTCTAGCTCAAGGCATGCAACTCTACCAACAAAGGAAGCTTTGCTTTCCTTGTTGTAAACCCCGCCCGAGAGAGAGGCAGATAGCACTACTGCCTCCTGGGCTGCTTTAGATTTGTAAGTAGCTGTGAGGTGGTGGGGAAGATTGCCTGGGACTCTAGGCCTACAGCACATCAGCAGACAATTTAGGCCATCCTTGTGTGTGAGCTTTCAGAGAAATATACAGGAGCACCTTAAAATCATCTTTTTTTTCTGTGCCTATTAGTGATTCTTATTGTGAACAGAGCATGGCCAATCAGGACACCTGGATTCTGCTGCTTTTAGGATCAAATGTTACATACATCACCAGCTGTCTGTTCCCAGGACTCCTTGTGGTCTTGGTTAAATTCACTCCAATGAACTAGAGTTTACCCATCAATAAAATGGTGCTAATAATAGTTCTTGTCTCCCACATATGGGTTATGAGACTCAATTATGTTCCTAAGGCGCTTTGAGAGTTTCAGATGAAATGTACTAAAAAAGTGCATTTGATTCCATAATCTGTATATTATATATTATTTATATAAGAAATTCATCTGGTTCACATAGTGTGGTCCTCTGGGTTTCCTGCGGTCCTTTCTGGGTTGATTTAATGGTACCATACACAAGCATCAGTTAACAAAGATTTGAAAGTGCTACCAGCATATTACAACCCAATGCATATTTGCTTCGTTCAGCAAGTGTTTAGGCATGTGAGCAATTTTATCCCTTTTCAACAAAGCGCCTCAGCTCATACTTGTCTTTAAGCACATGCTGAAGTCCCCCTGAAATCAATACTTTGCTGATTTGGGGCCAATGTCAGTGCAAGTTAATTTGCAGTGTGGCTCAGGATACAGTACTACAAAGAAGCATTCAAACCCCTAAGAGAGAGATGGTATTGAATAGGAAGAGTTTAGAGCAACTCTAAACCACACAAAGTAAAACCTGGGGAGCTCGTTGAGATTCTGTTCCTTGTCCACGCAAAACTTACCACTAGATCTGGGGTTGTTTTGTTTCTTGGTAATGTGTTCTTGTTCTTACAGACGTAGCGCGCGATGCCTAGACACAAGCTGTCCCCTTTGTCAGTTAAATATATTAAATATTTTAATACATAAGAAATAGTTCAAGAAATCATTTCAATCTTGTTACAAATGATTACACATGCAGAGTGTAACTATAATCAAGAAACTATACCGACTGGATACACCTCCTAGCTTAATACATTTTCTAAACATCAGGTGATATTTGTTTCAATTCCAAATAAAATTGCTCACAGAAATATACAAAAGTCTTTCTGAACAGCCAACTTCAGGTGTTCGATGTAATTCTGAGCCCAAGACGGAGAGCAGCTATTACAGTAACTTGGCATTCTTTTTTCATCTTTAATTCCTTTTTTTGGTATTTTTACTGCTGTGGCTAAAATACAATATATTTACTATTGCTTGCAATTTCTTTCTCATCTATGCAGAGACAACCCGTACATGTTGTATTGTCCATGTGCAATGTGTGCAGATATGATATACATATATGAAAAAATACCCTGTCCAGCCACATTTCACATCTTCAATTTTCTCTTCATTTCACCTGGTTTTGCAATATGCCTTCTTGTTGTCTGTCCTGGACACAGGTCTCAATTGTCCAATTAGAGCTGTAGCTGGATTCCTGTTTCCTAGGTAGTCTACCTTATAAATTATAGCTAATATTATCACCCCCTTCTCACAGTACAAGGAATGTGTCTGAAACGGGAAAAGGATGCATTCAGTTTTGAGCAGGGAAAGAACTTCCTCTGCGTATTCCTGTGCACCTAATCTCTCGTTTCAGCTCAAGATGGAGGGTTTATGATTAATACAGTTGATGCAGAAAATGGCCGATTGCTTGGCTTCTTTTAAATATATCATGCTCAATGCACACAGGCTCTGAGCATCAGTTAGAGAGAAGTGACAGCAGACTTGACCTTTCTCTCCAAATCATATATGGAAAAAAAATTAGCATGATACAACAGCACTTTAACTTGTTTTAACTTACCACTTATTTAGAGATGCTAATGTACCCTGGAAATATAAAATCAGATGCTAGCAAACGTGGCCACATGTTATTTTAAATCAGATTTTTTGACTCTTGTCTCTATGTGCAACATAAGGTGACTTTTAAGGAAATTAACATGATTAATGTTCCTAAAAGGTCAACAAAAATATTATGGGTTCGGTTTTTGTGCGTCTCTCTTTACTGTTCCAAACAATGGACCAATACCTGTTTGAGAAGCATACCACTGAATATTGTAGGGGGTACTTAGACTGCTCGGAAGAAGTCATGAACAATAGATCTTACATGTGGGGAGGTATTAATTATAAAAGGATTTAAATTGGCTATAGTGAAACTGGAAACCAAATAAAAGGTTCTGGAAACTACATGAAGAGATTTCGCAGGTTTTTTTTTTCTATAGTCACCAATTACTGCTATTAGAAAGTCTGAAAATGCACAGTGTGTACCTGCAACAGCTGTGACTGATACAGAGCTCAGCCAATCACATTGTTTCCTTGTCAGCTCTCATTATCCTGTGATCAATTACCAGAATTTTGGGCCAAGTTGAATGAAAAGTAAAAACACATTGTTACCACAAATTTCATCAAGTAAATATGCTGTGTAAGGGAATAGATCCGCTATGACCTCTTTGACATTTCCAAATATTTAAACGCTGAAGTTAATTCTTTGTGATGTCCTTTCATCTTTAGTTGACAACAGAGCAACCTGGAGTGGTGACAGGCCTTGTCAAGTGGGTCTGTCTTATCAAAACCAATACCCTCAAGATCTTTCAAGCCAAATATTCTAATCTGAGATAATTGCATTTAAAATTTCATGTAGCTTTTGTGCTTTTCACTGAATCCTTCTTATATTCGCCAACAAACCTTTTCATTCAATGCCTTTCTGCTTTGCAATTTAAGATTTTATTAGTGAAAAATACTTAAATAATTATAATGAATTAAGTGCAAGAGATACAACTCAGTGGTGTTCTCACCTCTAGGATTCTGGATCAAGTTCTGAGTGGGGTTTATTTTATTTTTTTGGAGAAGTACTTTGTATGGGTTTTTCCAGATTTCACTAGACTCTCTGTCCATCATCACAGCACTTGGGAGGGAGGGGTAGCTTGTTTTTTTGGGCAGGTGATTTACTCTTCTTGTGTTCAAATTAGACTTCATAACACCTCGGGTGTTGCCTGTGCATTCTCTCTGCTGATTGTCTGAACAAAAGATTCTTTGTAACTTTGCATTCTAACAATTGCTTTGGAATCTCAATAGTCACTATCTGTGCCCTGGAAGAGTAGAGTGGGTTAATCAAAGAGTTTAATTACACTTCTGCTTCCATATTGATAGAAAGCTGTTACTTGTTACTGGATTGGAAATCATCTACCTGGCAGCCAGTCTATGGCTCCTTTTAGCCAAGCTTTGTGAAAGAAATATATTTTGGTCTTTTTTTTAGAGGAACTGTCGCTCTCATGTAAGTGTAGGCTGGTACCTCTGGCTGTTGGGCAGGCCTGTGTCTGAAAAAGGCACCTTGTTGCTGCCTTTTGCTAGTCCAGTTCTGGGGTCCCATCCTGTTCGGCACTGCAGTCCCAGCCAGCCTGCAGCGCTTCCTGCTGTTTGCGATCTCGGCCCCAGCACCGCCGTTTTCCTGGCCCCGCTTTTCAGAGTTCAGATTTGCCAAGTCCATTGTATGGTTTTGTTGGGATTGTGAGTTGTATGATTGGAGACTCGTGTAGCTAGACTGCAGACAAGGTAATGGGTTCAAGTTCAAATTTCCTCCTCGTCATTTGCTGTTTGCATTTTTAAATTACAAACGAGCAAAAAAAAAAAAGGAACAAAATTGTCTTTGTAACGCAGGGTGATGCTTTGGGGCAGACTTGCCAATGGAGGGGGCTGACGCTAAGAAGACATTAGCTAAGATGTTGATTATAGGTTAGTTTATCCATTCACAGGAAAGCCATTCATTGTGTTATATGCTATTTAGAGTAAACCTTTTCTCCTTCATATCTCCTCCTGTTGGGGTGGGGGTTACCTTGTTTCTCAGTACCCTCTGATACTGAACTTCGCTCCATCAGCGCTGAATTATTTATAACATGTCATTAGGACATTGTTGAGATTCAATACCAATTCATTAGTAACCGGTTTCTTTTCCTTGATTTTTCCCTGTCCTCTACTCCAGCCATCACTTTATTGGACAGAGCACTTCCTTTTTTCCCTCACACAACTAAGGACAGCACATAAAACTAAGATGCAGCTCGCTTCAGTCTGCACAAAATGGAGGCAGTAGAAAGCTAAAACTCATTGAATACCTTGATCTTATGGTCTCAGAAAACGCTAATGGAAAACACTAATACATGGCGGGCGTTGGAAAACTTTGGGACTTGATTGCAAAGGCTGATTTTATTACAAGATTAGCACTAGTGTTCCCACACCCTCCCCAGCCATACTGATACCCACAGTCCTGCAGAATTCATAGATCCAGTGGTGTTTACACAAACGGGTCCCAAAGTGCAAACAATGCAGGTTTTCATTATGAAAGCTGTGCTAAAATCCAGAGATATCACAGATATCTTGGATTTTGCTGAAATGCAGAAATCACCATTCAGGAATATAGTCCAGTGGCAATAGAACCGACATGCTGTCTAGAAAGGTTCAGATCCTTCTCCAGACATTATCCAGACCTCTTGAATCCACAGAATTGGACTGTACATCTGGTGGAACTGGCTTGCTCATAAGACTTACGGCACTTGCAGGTTAGGAACAGGCAGAAGAGCCCTGCAGTGCCTACGCACTGGTACATCCAGTCCCTGCAAGAGCCAGAAAGCACTGTTAGGCTACGTTTACACTGCAGCACTATTTTGGGACCCCAGAGTATCCCAGAATAGCTATCCTGCATCTTCACAGCAAGCCCGTTATTTTGAAATATAACGGGTGCCCTATTCCGACATCCCTGTAAACCTCATTCCAAAAGGGACATTTCAGAATAGTGATTTATTTCGAAATAAGTGCTGCGTAGACCGTGCCAGTAAGCTATTTCAAAATAACATTGAAATAAGATACGCAATTTGCGTAGCTCCAATTGCAGATTTTATTTTGACCTAGGTTCAGCGGAGGCACACCCTTACTGTCCAGAAATGAGTAGTGATGGGGAAGCTATCAAAACTTTTTCATAGCTTGTGGAAATTTTGGATGATTAGGCCAACTCTTCCCTCAGAAACACCTCACCTATGCCTCTCTGACTGAGTATTATGGGGGATGCTGACTACATTTGTCCCACTGAGGTTTCGGATAATCCACATTGCACTGTAATCTAAGCAAGTTTTCCTCTTTAACATTTAAACAAATCCAGTTTTGCTAATAACTGGAATTGGCTCGAAATCACTTTCCTTTATTTATTTATTTATTTTGTTTGTTTTTGCCCCGCCTTTCTATTTAAAATATTCAAGGCGGCTTACAAGAACAAACAAAAATACAAATATGTATAAAAATTTAAAATACGAGAATTTAAAATATGAGACCTCAGAGGGACATAACCAGCTAAAAATATATAGGCTATGTCTACACTCGTGGCGTCTTGTGCAAGTACGGCCATTCTTGCACAAGAATCTGCAGAGCGTCCACACTGCCCGCCCGCTCTTGCGCAAGGAAATTTACAGTACGGCGTGGTAAGAGAGGGCTCCTTGTGCAAGAGCTATGCTCTTTTTTGACAGATGTAAGCCCTCTTGCACAGGAGCTCTTGCGCAAGAGGGCAGTGTGGACGCTCAGCCGGGATTTCTTGCACAAGAAAGCCCTATGGCTAAAATGGCCACCAGAGCTTTCTTGCATAAGAAAGTGTCCACACTGCCATAGGCGCTCTTGCGCAAAAGCACAGCTCGCACGTGGCAGTGTGGACGTTTTCTTGAGCCAGAGTTCTTGCACAAGAACACTTGCGCAAGATGGTCTTGCGCAAGAAGCCGCGAGTATAGACATAGCCATAGAGAGGAGGAACACACACATACAGACTCAAACATTAATGAAAGCACGAGTAAAAAGGGTGGCTTTAGCCTGATGCCGAAACAACGCTAGCGTTGGCGCCATGCAAATATCCCGGGGAAGAGAATTCCACAGCCTGGGAGCAAAAGCTGAGAATGCCCTGTTCCATGTAGATGTTAATCTTACATCAACAAGTGCGGGAACACAAAACAAAGCCTCCCCAGCTGACCTCAATCCCCGGGCAGGTTCATATGGGAGAAGACGGTCCTTCAGATACTTATGTTTTTTTCATTTTCTGTCTTTATTTTTATTTATTTTGTTTCTTTTTTTCATTCTATTCTCTTTTCAAAACTGGCAAAATATTTGTTCAAAATCCTCTTTTCTGTGTCTCAGCCTCTTTTCCTTTCCTTCTAAATGTATTCACCTCTTTCACATACAGTCGTCTTCTCACATTCACATGCTTAGAGTTTTCTTGTCTTTCTTTTTGCTGGGTTTGGCATTTTCATCTTGCCCTTTTAGAATGTTTTTATCCTTCTATTTCTTTCATGTTTGTTTATATATATTGGCTCTTGGATTCTACTTCTATTTTAGTGAAAATGCTGCAGTTAATAACAACTGTCTCATTTTAGTTCATTTGAAAAGCAGAATTGAACAGAGTGTTTACTTTTTGTGTCTGTGATGTTTCTCCTCTTGGCTAGCCCCCCAGTTATTAGTTGTTTTAATTTTAGACTGCCCACTTTGTTTTAAAAAGTGGCTTTTGTGGCAGAAAACCTCAATAACCCTGAGCTGTGATGGAGAACAAAACACAAACTTAAAGAACACTGCTGTAAGCTGTTCTATTTTGAAAGGCCCCCAAAGACGAAAATAAATCTACAGCCTAGGTATCAGAAACAGAATATTTCCTTCTATTTATCTAATCTATGGTAGTTCATTTATTGTACTGAGGAGGTTACTGAACAGGATAAAACAAATCTTAATATATTGTGGTTAATGTATAACTTTCCTATGTGAGCAGCACGTTTGTACCTGTAGAGTTAAGACTGTGATAGCATGTCACTATAAACCTCATTTTAAAAGGCGTCTGCTTTTTGGTGTGTGCAGGACTGAATGATGGCTCTGAAGCTACCAGCGTAGAAAGAGAGCTTTCAAGTGGTTGCTTTTCCAACTCAATGTAAAATACCCTTCATTTACCATTTTTAAAATTAGGGTGAGACTCCAAATACTGCAAGAAGGTGACAGTTGTAAGTTTTTACATGCAAGTTTTTACATGTTTATGTAAAAAGATTTGAATATATAATGGAATCAGGCGCATTATCAATATAAAACAAATGCTAATTCCTTTTGCCATTGTGAAGTCAAACATTAGCACATCTTAGGATGTGTCTTCACTGCACCCTTACCTCGAAATAAGCTATGCAAATTGCGTAGTTTATTTCTATTTTCTTTTGAAATAAAGCGTTATTCCAAAACATCCCTTATCCTTCGTGCAATGAGGGTTATAGGGACGTCGGAATAGCGAGCCCGTTATATTTCGATATAACAGGCTCACTGTTAAAACACAGAATAGATATTTTATGATATCACAGGTATATAGCCTTAGTTACTAAACTTAGAAAATATCTGAATCCTTTTGTTTCGGATTAAAAAAGGGGATTGTCAATATACACATTACGTACACTAAATATATATTAATGGCCTCTTTGGGAAATCCTGAATACTTTTAGTAAAAGGATTGTCTTCAAGGCAAGGAAAGGCAGCCCTTGGCTATACTACAGACTTAGGTTGATGAAAGGCAGCTCACGTTAGCCTAATACTCAGTGTACACACTGCAGCCGCACACATCCAAGTGAGACTCTGTGTTCAGAGGTCTGGTAGCGCATACTTTTGCAATTTAAAAATGCTAAAATATTCCTTCTCCTCCTCCCCCCCCAACCTTCCCATTAAATCCAGAGGTTTTTAGGGTTAGTGTTTGGAGCATAATAATACAAACGAATGTGATCTAATGCATTCGCATGGACACCTGGCCTGGGTGAGGTGAGAACTTGGGCCAGAGAGGAGTTTTCTCCTAAGTCAGTGGTTTTCTAACTGTGGTCCGCAGACCACTAGTGGTCCACAGCCACCTGACAGGTGACCCATGGCTTGAGCTCAGCCTCCTCCCTCTTTTCTCCCTCCCCTTGCAGCGGGGAGCCTGCGCTGACACTCCAGCCTCGTGCCCTCCCTGCGAGGTTGGAGCACCAGCACAAGCTGCGGGGAGTGGGAGGAGAGAGCTCTCAGCCTCCCTGCCACATCTGTCTCGCGGGGAAAAATCACAGCCAGAAGCGGCTCTGTGCACTGCCATTCCCCCTCCCCCAGCTGGAGGAACAGCAGCACGCTGATGTGCAGCCTGGAGGCTTTCCCTACTGCTCCCATTGGCCAGAATCCGGCCAATGGGAACAGTGGGAGGCCCTGCCTGGCACACAGTGCCTGGGAGCAGTATGGGTGCGAAAGCAAGGAAGTGCCCCCTTCTCCTCATGCCCAGACCCTGCACTCCCTCCCTGCTCCTGCGCTGCCCCCTGCCAAGACCCCTCACCCCCAGCCCACTCCTGCACTCTCCTCCGTGGCCAGATACCTACCCCCTGCACCCTTTCCCCTGGCCACACACCCTACTCCCAGCCTGCTTCTGCACCCCACCTCCTACCCAGACCTTGTAGCCTCACCCCTTCCTGCACCCCACCTCCCGCTTAGATCCTGCAACCCAATCCTTAGCCCACTCTCTGGCAGCCCTGCCCCCTCACACTGCACACAAGGCTGGAGTGCCAGTGTGGGCTCCCTGCTGCTAGGGAAGGCAGGGAGGCAGAGAGGGGGGTGAAGGTACCAAGAGTTTGTTTTTCATGTGTGTAAACAGAAAAAAGGCTGTAAGTAATTGTATTTATACCAAAGTGATATATTTTTAGAGCAAGAGAAACCTTAAGCAGGAAAAAGAAGCATGTTCATATATATGTCATGTAAATTCCGGATTTATGGGTAATGTATAAAATATATGTATTTTCAAATTAATAGTCAAACTGTTTTCATGAGTGAATTTTTCATCTTTTCCTTCTCAAGTGAAAATGAATAGTCCCTTCTCTGGCCCCAGAATTAGATGTTATAATGAATTATTTAAAATTTAATTTTATTCAAGTTAATGTAATTAATACCTGTAAGGATAGTCTTTCTCTCGCTTGCCAATGTGTTCGTGGCCCTTTGTTGGCTAAAATAGGTCCTGGCAGTCCGATAGATTCCCATTTTCAGTCTCTGGGTTGCAAAAGCGTTCAGTGGTATGTAGAACAGTGGACACGCCTTTGAAAAAGCTGCTCACTCCACACTGGTAGCCACTCTCCTCACGCTGTAACTGCAGTGACATGGACCAAATTTAAATACATATTTGCATCTTTCAGATTGACCCAGTTGAATGTAATGATTCCCTAGCTGCCTTTTATAGTCTCTTAGGTAAACAGCAAGCATCTCAGAAACTCTCTCTCTTGTCTTTACATAGCTGAGCTTTACATAGTTGTCGTGGGCATGTGCACTGTAGCTTGCTTTTCGTGTTACTGTAAACAGTTATTCGTTTTCCTCCATCCCACTTGTGAAATAAAACAGCACTCTTTGTTTTCAGGCTCTTTCCATTGCTTCTGGTTATTATATAGACCCATAGTGTGGCTGTCAGGAATAATATGTACAGTATTTATTTGGATGATAAATCAACTTTCTTAATTCCTTTTAGACAACTTTGAAGATGACCTGCAAAGAATATTTTTAAAATGGACAATCTGCCTTTTTTTGTATGCTCTTTCTAGGAAATATAAATAAGTCAGTAAAGGGCTTGTTGTTGTGATTTTTGTTTAGGTATTTTTCTTTTGCTTGTATTTTCCTTAACATCAGCAATGTCAAGTTTGGTCTTCCGTGGCTTTAACGAAAGACCATTAGGATGATTCAGAAGATATAGAGTGAGTGCACTAACACCTTAAATGAAGAGGTGCTAAATCTTTAACAAAGATGTTCTTTCTTCAACCTGTTTGCTAGTTATTGCTATTTAATAGGTTAAAAACCCTAAAACTACATTTTAAAAAAATCCTTTCCTTTTTTAATTGCTGACACTTGCACTCTCTTTTCATGTCGTTATTTCAGGAGTTCTCCAGTTATCATGCTGTCTTCCAAGACAGATAAAACTTGAATGTCTAATGTATAGAACAAGCTGAAACAAAACTGTTATATTATAACAGCAATCCTTTTTAGGCCCTTCTTATAAATATTAAAGAAGCAAAATAGAGTTATAATCCCAATTAGGTTTTATTTTGCACATCAGCTTTGGGTCTCATTTTTTAAAAAATGGAGCTCAACTAAATACGGTTCCTTTGGACATGAGTAAAAGATGCATTTGAGATTTTTGAACTGAAAGGAAAATGGGCTCCCTCCAGACTTAACACAAGCCAATAAAGAAAATTATATTGGCGATATCTCACAGCATCTGTTTAAAAGTCACTAAGAACTAGATGTGCTGTGCAAGTCCAATATCTGAGGGAAAATCAATTTAATACTATTAAATAAGAAATAAAGGATATAATAAGACTAGTTATAGTCTCAGTAATATGGGGCATACAGCTGTGAAGTTCTAAGATAAAGTCCTTCCCCTGTTTCTTCTAACATCTTATTGAATCATTTTTTATGTTTATTTGTCCTTTAGAGATTTCTTGCTGATTTTCCATCTACTTCTGCAACGGGAAGGCGGAAATGTTTTCTTTGTAGCTCATTGGCTAAGGACAGGCTGTGCAGCAGGGGCGGCTGAAGTGGAAAAGATTGATTTCCACAAGAAGCTGCCTTCATCTTTAATAGGCAGGTGTAATCCACAGACTGTATAGATTCCAGCACACGGTGATCAGTCCTGTTTCAAGGGGCTGGGACAGAGTGCATGCTGGGACCGGTAGTGCACATGCTTCTCTGTTGAACATGAGCCTGATTGCATCACACATCTTGCTGCAATCTCAGTGGTCCGCCTGCTCCTCGTTAGGGGGAATGGGGAATTTCTTGAGCTAACCAAGCTTCTCCTGGCACAGCCCTACACAGAAGGAAGAGGCCAGGGAAGCTGTTTCCCGTTCGATGCATATGGCCGGTGGTCCGGTGAAAGGTTCACCTGCTGGGCAGTTGTCCATTCAAATTCTAAGTCTATATATAAAGGCTTCTGTGCACCTCCACAAAACCCCCTAAACACCTCAGTTTATCTCAGACTTCATAGCAGTGTGGTAAAGGGAACCCCAAACCCACCACCCCGGCGGATTGCTCGGCCAAACGTGAGGAGAACCCGGGGTTCTGAGTCCCTTTGTGACGGGCGCTGCCAAGGCCCTTCGGTATTTTGAAACAAACTCCAGACATAGGCCCCGCACTCGGTTTTCTTAATGTAGCCTCCCCCTTTCCTCTCTGGGTTACTTGGGCGCAGGCAACAGTCGCCTGGGTGCCCGGGAGCCTGATGCTGTTGACAGAAGAGGTGATGCTGAGTATCTCAGGGTGATGTTGGCGGGCAGAGAGAGATGAGAATCCTCTATCCAGCCCCCTCCTGCTGTTGCTTTACTCCAGGAGGAGTTAAAATTGGGGCTGCCCCCACCTGGCTGGCCCCAGCACACACTCAGTGGTCTGCCTTGAGAATCAACGGGAACAACCCTATTCTAATAACGATACTACTCATTTTTGTAATTTTAGATAATTTCTATCTCACAAATACCGATTATAAATAATATGCACCCAATGTACGTACATGAGACGGAACCCACCTCTACGTAACGGCTGACAGAAACTGGGACTAACAGACTAATGTCTCCACTAAATCCAATCCACAGGGGGCAGTTGAATAAAGTCAGCGAACAAGTGTAGGGTGCAGCAGTAAATGAAACGTCTCTCACTGGCATTTGCAGTGCCACCACTTCCCCACCCCCCGGCGTGCCCCCCTCTGGACTCCAGAGTCCCACACCCTAGCTTGGGGGTACTGGAAGACATGCAGCTGCAGACAGCACGGGGCAGGCTGCAGGCACAGTCCAGCCAAGCTCCACAACCTCTCTAATGATTGGCCTTGGTCCCACCAAGTCTCATGTGGCCCTTCCTGCTTCAGCCACCATTCCAGAGGCCATGCTGGTGACGGGTTCCGCTCGAGAGCGGCCCCTGTTCATTTTCAGCATCGGAGTTGGATGCCTTCAGCAGAAGGCTGATTTTCTTTTCTGGTGGGTCAGTTTCTGCTTTGGAGCGTTACTCTTTTAAGACTCCTGAAAGCAGGCGCCACACCTCGTCTCTTGCAGCACGTGTACAGCGCTTCAGATCCTCACACCTTGAGTGGAGTGCTGGGCCTCTTCTTAGAAACCTCAGCTGGGCACTTCTTTGCATGTTATCAAATCGGTAGTGAAAGTGTTCTTAAATGAACAACACGTGCTGGGTCGTCATCCCAGACAGCTCTCACATCAACTCTGTGGCAGAACGTGGGTAAAACAGAACAGGAGACATACAAGTCTCCCCTATGGTGTTCAGTCACCAATTTAATTAATGCATTTTTTTTTAATGAGCATCCTCAGCATGCAAGCATGTCCTCTGGAATGGTGAGCATAGCATGAAGGGTCAAATGAACAGTTAGTGCATGCGGCATGTAAGTATCTTGCGATCCTGGCTACAAAAGTGCCATGCAAATATCTGTTCTCACTTTCAGGTGACATCTCCTATATATTTGAGAGAGTGAGTCTGTCTGTCTGTTCAAGAACTCCTTCCAAATGCTAAGATCTAGGTCTACCAAATTTATAACTTAAAGCAAAGTCAGGCTTTAGTTGTGCCAGGAAAATGAGATGTGCCTGGAATGGGATTGCTTCTCAGAAAACCAAACTGAAAAGAGAGGCAGGAGAAAGAGGCTGGCTGGGCATGCCCCTTGTACAGGATTGCCCCAGCCCTGAGCTTCCCACACCTTTTGGGAGGTCGGGGGGCCTGAAGCTCCCACTTCTCCCGGATTTGTTCGAGGACATTGCTGGCTGTTCCCCATCATCAGGAAGCGAGGGGAGGTGCACAGTGTTCTGCATTCCTCACTCTGGCTGGGAGCGCAGTGGGCAGACAAGCTGTGCACTTTGCTGTCGCTCCCTGACAGGGATAAGAAGGGGAAGAGCAAGGAGCCTCGGTATGAATCTTGAGAGGGGGTTCGCCCCCCTGCCCACCGTTACCACACATAGTCCTCTGTCCAAAGCTCTGCCTCACCCTCCAACTCTCACTCCTGCAACCCCCACACTTCCAGCCCTGAGGCCCTGCTTAAGGACCCGAGCTATGCGGATAAATGCAGCAGTTGTAAATAAGAATCAGGCAGCATTATCTCCTATCAATGTAAAGACACTTGTTAGTCTGAGCAACTGGCTGAACAAGTAGTAGGACTGAGTAGTCTTATAGGCTCTAAATTTTTACACTGCTTGTTTGAGTGCAATCATGTAGCACAAATCCACATCTGTAAATTCAACTTTCATGCTAAAGAGATTGCAGTACTGTACTTGTATGAGGTGAACTGAAAAATGCTATTTCTTTTGTTTCCTTTTTACAGTGCCAATATTTCTAATAATGAATATAAGGTCAGCATAGTACACTTTGTATTCAGTGTTGTCACTAAAATAAAAAGATTTGAATATGTAGAAAAAAAATCTAAAATATTTAATAAATTTCAATTTGACTGCAATTGTTTAACAGTGATTAATCATGATTAATTATTTAAATCATTATTCATATTTTGAGTTAATCGCGTTGACTTAACTGCGATTAATTGACAGCCCCGCTACAAATATATCAAGTAAAACCACTTGCTGGATACAAAAAACCCAGGGCAGATTGCAGAGCAAAGGTGTCACCAGCATCACTGTTTCAGTTGACGTTTGGGTGGCTCTTTTTGATTCAATTTGTGGTTTTATTTTCATGCTCTGTTCTGGTTCTTTGTACAGTTCTTTGGTTTGGTCTCCAAGTTCTGGTGGTGCAGATTTACAATGTGCATAGGGGATATGGGTAATTTTTGTAACTGAAGTGGTCATTCCCAGTGTTATAAAATAACTTCCCATTTAAAATCATTCACTCAAAGGAGACCAGCTGCTAAAC
The DNA here is from genome assembly GCF_049634645.1 of Pelodiscus sinensis. Lineage (NCBI taxonomy): Eukaryota > Metazoa > Chordata > Testudines > Trionychidae > Pelodiscus > Pelodiscus sinensis. The sequence continues at coordinate 939,254 of NC_134722.1, read as the reverse complement.
AAACTGATGCCACTTTTGTGCACCTGGGTAAAGCCTGTCCAGCCTTTCTTGCTTTGTTTTCGATTTGCACGTTGAGATTTTTGCTTCTGATACGTCAGAGTGAGAGAACTGTGCACCCCACCCCCCTTGCAAAGACACAGAATCCGTACACGTGAAGGGTCAGCAGTTTGTCAGGCCTTGACACAGAGTACATGGCTTGACTATACCTTGAGCTGAGTTGTCCTGTGGCACCTTCAAAATATATAGTATCATGGGCAAAATCCACTTCATCTGATGATGAGCTAGAGTGGAAATAACAGAATCCAAGTTATTTATAACAGAAAAAAAAGGTACCTGTCAATTGTGGGACCTGTGCTAATGAGGCTAATTAAGTGGTCTGGAAGTATCCAGGACTTAGCTTTTGAAGTTTAGAAATGCTCTTTAAAGGCAGGGGAGACTGGCTTTATAATGCGACATCCAGTTAATGCTCCTGCTCCTGTTAAGTTTTAAAGTTACAGACCAACACAGCTACCCCTCTGAGACATTTTAGACATGAGGCAAAGAGAAGGGTGATACGAGACCAGGGGACTGGTAATAAAATCGCTTTGGGCCTGTGCCCATCGTGAGTGAGCTTCCCCTGCAAATTAAGTGTTGCAGGGTTTGCAAGTGAAGTGTTTTGTGAAGTGAGTTGAAAGGAGAGGAGGTTTCAGGGAGAATTTCTGCTCTAACACCCGGGATGGATGTCAGGCAACAAGGACAAGGCAGGAGCTCTGATGACTCTGGATGCAGGGCAAGGTGAGGCACAGTGACTGGGGACATAAGCTATGTGGAGAGGTTTGGTGACAGGGATCCCAGATAAGGTGACAACTGTGGTAACAGGTATCTACTGAGGTGACACAGTGACCCAGGGCTGCAGAGGGAGGCTGCAGAGGGAGTGCTGTGGCCAAGGGTGAGGCAGGGGTAAGAGATCAGGTGTGGTGTGTAAATGCACGGTTCCATGAAAGGTCTGCTGACCTGGGGGGGTAGAGTGAGGGGGTAGTGTTACTGGGGGGTACATAAGAACGGCCGTAATGGGTAAGACCAAAGGTCCATCTAGCCCAGTATCCTGTCTGCCGAGAGTGGCCAGCACCAGGTACCCCAGAGAGGGTGGACCGAAGACAATGATCAAGTGATTTGTCTCCTGCCATCCTTCTCCAGCCTCTGACAAACAGAGGCCAGAGACACCATTTCTATCCCCTAGCTAATAGCCTTTTATGGACCTAACCTCCATGAAATTATCTAGCTTCTCTTTAAACTCTATTAGAGTCCTAGCCTTCACAGCCTCCTCTGGCAAGGAGTTCCACAGGTTGACTACATGCTGTCTGAGGAAGAACTTTCTTTTATTTATTTTAAACCTACTACCCATTAACTTCATTTGATGTCCTCTAGTTCTTCTATTATGGGAACTAATAAATAACTTTTCTTTATCAGCCCTCTCCACACCACTCATGATTTTATAGACCTCTATCATATCCTCCCTCAGTCTCCTCTTTTCACAGTCGTTTTAACCTCTCCTCATATGGGACCGGTTCCTAACCCCTAACCATTTTAGTTGCCCTTTTCTGAACCCTTTCCAAGGCCAAAATATCTTTTTTGAGGTGAGGAGACCACATCTGTACACAGTATTCAAGATGTGGGCGTACCATAGTTTTATACAGGGGCAGTAAGATATTCTGGGTCTTATTTTCTATCCCTTTCTTAATCATTCCTAGCATCCTATTTGCCTTTTTGACTGCCGCCGCACACTGTATGGAAGTTTTCAGAGAACTGTCCACGATAACTCCAAGATCTCTTTCCTGATTTGTCGTAGCCAAATTAGCCCCCATCATACTGTACGTATAGTTGGGGTTATTTTTCCCGATGTGCATTACTTTACACTTATCCACATATGGGACAGAGCGAGTGCCTGGGGCCGATGCAGGACCGTGCTGGGAGGGCCCAGGGCCTGCAAGCGGAGAAGCAGGGTGAGGAGTGCGGTGAGAATGGAACAGACCCACACACTGGTTTGCTAGCGAGCCTGTTTCCATTTGGAAGAGAGGAGGGCACCATGTGATACGAGGCTCTTGCCTTGCTGCGAAATGTCGTGTGAAGAGGGCTTTCTGCTGGGAGCACATTCCCCCCCGGGGATTTGGGCTTTCTTGCTTGTAATAATCATTCCATTGAAATAATGCTGAAAAAATACAGTGTTCGGAAATGGAGCGCCGTGTGTGCGGTGCCATTTCTGTTAACAGGGTGTGTGCTTGGCAGAATTAGCTTGGCTTTCATTAAGGTTTGTGTTTGTGTTTGTGCTGGAACGTTAAGTTTAAAGATAAACCATCGCCACTGGACTGCTACATGCCTTCCTTTCCCTCCCCCCCCCCCCCCGCATCTACCAGTGGAAGAGTTCAGTTTGGTTAGCAGGACTCTGTGTATGCCAAACCACACAGGGAGAGAATGGTTCTTGAATCTGCTTAAGAAATAATTCCCAGGAAATCGGTGATTACCAACAATTAAGTCCCGACTGGGAGGTTCGCGCGGAGGTGAAGCTCTGAGACAGTAACCTATGCCACATCAGGAATGAATTCCCAAGAGAACAGCTTGTGTTCCTGCTATTAAAAGCCATTGTTAGGAGTGGGGTGTTGTCTGTCAGTGTGATGGAGCTGAAGCGCAGGCACCTCCTTCCGGGGGGTCCCTGCCGCTTTGCACCTATTCGAATGCAGGACACACTTGACTGGACTGATAATATTTATTCAAGGCTTTTTAAGGGACATGGAAAAATGTGCGCTTTTTCGTCTCGAATTTATCGCCCTCCGCCTGATAGCGAGAGGGGATCTGAATGCAATTCAAAGAGTAAAAATGATAAAAGAAACATGTGCAGGCTTTTCCAGGTGTTCTGTTAGCTGTTTCCAAGTAACCTTATGCATGGTAATGTACTTCGTCCGGAGGTTTTGCAAAGAATGTCTTCTGTGTAGGTAGGCACATGATCTGGATAGCAAGAAGTAAAATAACTTCCTTTGCCTTCCCCTTCTGAAATGCCTATCTGCCGCTTTCCCTTCACCCAAGGCAGTTGGGCCGATGATATGGGGGGACAGAGAGAGCTCTCTTACTGTTGTATATGGAAATTTTTTCCGGAAGTTTCTGCCTAGTTCCTTAGCTTCTCTGAATGGTACAAAGGTTTTAACATCTTTTTGTAGAGTCCTATCTCTATGCATGAATGAATAGAAACCCACAGATCAATAGACATGGGATAGCAGGAGAGCTGCAGAGAGAGTTATACCTGTCAGATATTCATCACAGACTCCTTAAAGACATGCTGCAACACTTTTTAAATAAAAGATGATTAAGAACCTAAATTACTACCAGAAGCCGTGTGCAGACTTAAAAGTTACACCGACATATATTATAAGAAACACTATGGGAAAACCAGCTCCTCTCCCACTAATCTGTCAAGACTTGAATTTAATGTTGTTTGCCTCTTCTATGGACCTTCATAGACATCTAGCAGTGACTTTCAACCAGGGTACATGTACCTCTGTGAGTATGCAGAGGTCTTCCAGGAGGTACTTCAACTCCTCTCAATATTTGCCTCATTTTACATCAGGCTACATAAAAAGCACTAGTGAAGCCAATACGAACTCAAATTTCATACAATGGCCTGTTTACACTGCTCTGTGCACTGTACACTGCTCTGTAAATACGATGGGGAAGCAATTCAGCGGTTTTTCAGTAGCAGGGCGCTGTGACAATTTGCATTTTTGTCTGATTTTGTAGGCAAACAGTTTTTAAGTGAGATGAAGCCTGGGGGTAAGCAAGACAAATCAGACTCCTGAAAGGGGATACAAGGTTGAGAGCCACTGCTCCAAAGCAGTGCGGGGGTAGCAGAAAAGTACTGTGTTTTGGGGTATGGAGAATTGCCCATTGGGCTAAAGGTATCAACACCCCCACCCATAGCCATTGGAAGCAGGAACTACCCCACGGTGGGTTTGATCACTAATTTAGAGTGTGTGAGTTTCTGTCCTTGTCCCAGCCTTTCTAAGGCTGTTGTGATTTGTGCAGTTTGTTTATTCCCTGCTGAAAACAGGGTATATGTGTGTGCGCACGCACGTGCACACACTCCATTCTGGATGAAGCTTTGTTTCTTTATGGGTCAGACTGACCTGTCTTCTGAAAAGGTCAAACCAGTGCAAAAGTGACACATGTGGCTGCAAATTCTTAAGATCTGAATAAGGCTCTTAGCAATTTAGGGTCCCATACACTGCAGAATCGCATTGGTGTTGAGAATCAGAAAGTGAAAGTGACTCCAATTAAACCAGACCATCTTCACTGCTGAAGATGTGAGTGGGAAGGAAGGAAAGCAAACCACATAGGTATTGGAAGGCAAATAACATTTTTCATAGTCTTTGTTTTATAATCTAGAGTGATTGTAATAATGCATTAATCTTTTTATTTGTTGTACTAATTTGGCCTTTCTCTTGTAAGCCTGGAGTTATTTGTCCAGTGCACCCTATGCAGATGAATGGGATTAGTACAGGAAAGTGGGGAGAATTTTTTGGAGTGTGTTCTGTCTGAGTGGAGTGAGAGATACTGAGAATTCCAGTATTCCTTGTAGGTGTAACTAAGCATTGACGCTTGTTCTGATGAAATCCCAACATCATAAGATTCTTGAAAATGGTCATTTAAAAACTGGCTAGCGTGACTGTGCCTCAGATAGAGGCAACATAAAAATTCTGAATGAATTATTCAATATTTCATCCAAAAGGGTATGCCTACACTTGCACCCTCTTTCGAGAGAGGGATGCAAATGTAGACCTCCTAAATTGCAAATGAAGCCGGGATTTAAATATCCTGCACTTCATTTGCATAATCGCATCTGGCCGCTATTTTGAAATAACAGGTGCTGTTTAGACGTGGTCATTTCAAGAGAAAACCCTTCTTTCGAAATAACGCTTACTCCTCATAAAATGAGGTTTAACAGTTATTTCAAAAGAAGGGTTTTCTCTTGAAATAACCGTATCTAAACAGTACCTGTTATTTCAAAATAGCACAATTTCAAAATAGTGGCTGGACACAATTATGCAAATGAGGCATGGGATATTTAAATCCCAGCTTCATTTGCAATTTAGAATGTCTACATTTGCATCCCTCTCTCGAAAGAGGGTGCAAGTGTCGACATACCTTAACTCTTAAAATGTTTCTGCAAATAAGGATCATCATGTTTTTTCCCCCCCAATCATTAAACTCTGTCTGTCTACAGTGATTGCCTAGGTATGATGAATTCAGTGGCAGAAGCAAAATGGCTAGTCATTTGATGCACAATATGTTCATTTTCTGTCCCTTGTAAAATGCTAGTGTGCAAATGCAGAAATGAATAAAAATACAGTAACCCAATGGGGGTCTTGACAGGAAGAGAACACCGCTCCATTGTCATTTCGCAGCAAACTCGTCCCTTGCATATCATGGGAAAGTCTTTTGTGGTGTCTGTGCCCTGAAAATGTACGGAGCGCAGCTTCTGAAGAGAAAAGGTGGGGCTGCAAACAAGGAAGGTAAAATGGGCATGAGGGGTGCAGCTTTTGCACAAATTGCTTTTCAGAAACCCCCAATTCTTAAGAAATATAGAGGAAAAAAATCTCATCTGACATCAAAGATTTGCCTGTCAGTGATCAGGTGTCATGGAGACCAGCACTTGAAATGTATTCCTATTTCTCTCTCCCTCCCATACACGCACACACACACACTCACTTTCTCTCACATACTGCATGTATAGCGGTTGTTTGTATTTGTATGTACACACTAACACATGGTCCTAGTATGCCCTCTGTTGTATCTAGGCCCCTTGTGTATATACATTGCAGCTGACACAATCTGGACAACAGAGATTTTTTTAAAAAATCACACATACAAGCACACGCGCGTGTGCACACACTGTTCATAAGATTTACATTTAAAGCTGCCTCCAAATTAAGCCCCAAAGAAGGAAGCTCTCTCCCGGATGTGAGTCTTGTCAGATGCGTGTGTGATCTGTATACATGAAAATACCTGCTAGGCACATGCTGGCTGGTTATACATTGTGCTCCAGGGATAGACCTTCAGAATGTATAAGGAGAAAATGTCAGTCAAGGACTCTGAAATAAACCTCAAAATTTCGGCAGGTTGGAGGGATCCCTCAGCAAGTCTCTCCTGTCGACGTTCTTTTCAGCTTGAGCTGTGTTTGGGAGGTGATAAGGAAGGGCCTAACTAGAGGCTCCACATGTTAAAAACGAAACAAATGCGAAGGCTGTTGCCTGGGTCACTGGCGGCTGAGCAGCCCTGGGCAGAGTGAGTCAATGTTGCTTACAGCAGAGGCGTCCCTTTCTTTTCCTGCCTCCCCTTTGTAATCACTCCGTCTCCAGATACTTGGAGTGAATGAAACTTGCTGCAGTGAAAGGTGCATTATCTATTCTTGGCCACTTCTCAGGTCCTTGGTGGTCCTAATGTCTGGTGTGCGGAGGGGTAAATATTTGACCACTGCGCTAGCCACTTCTGCACAGCCCCTGAGTGACCCTGCATTAATTAGCTGGGAATTTCAGGGCTTTGAATCTGATTGAATCAAAATATTGTTTTTACAAGTTGATGAAGGCTTGATTGATGTGGGTCCTGCTGATTCTTTAAAGGATTAAATTGTATGTACAGATTACAGACGCCTGCCTGTCACTGCTTAAATGGGAATTGTTTTTAACAAAGCTTGAAAAAAACGGTCCCATAATCTGTTGTGTGTGTGTCTCCTTCTCCATTCCAGTCAAATGGAAAGTCTCCTTTTCATGCCAGTGCCATCCCCTCGCCGTGAGCCATGGCAGGGTCTAGGCGGGAGCTCTGGTTTCTGTCGACAAAGAGCGTCTAGACTACATTCAGTTCTGTCGACAAAGCAAGCTGCTTTGTCGTCAAAACCCTGTAGTCTAGACACAACCCTACATGCAATAACACCTTCTATCGACAGAACTCTGTCGACAGAAGGCGTTATGCCTCGTAAAATGAGGTTTACCAGCGTCGACAAAACTGCTGAGTTCTGTCGACAGAACTCAGCGGTAGTGTAGATGCAGGTATAGTTTTGTCGACAAAAGTCCACTTTTGTCGACAAAACTCTGTAGTCTAGACACACCCCTAGTGTGTGATCCTTTGGGGGGTGTTGTTTGGAAATGCCCTGTGGATCAATTCTGTCATCCCTTTGCCCGGGCTGCCACAATGGGTGGCGTTTGATGGGGGGTACGTTCTGGGAGGAGGGAAGCAGTTTTGGGTTGTGTGTTTTGTAGGGGCCTGAGTTCTCTGGCTGTCAGGGCATGTGACTGATGAATTTTCTTTTTGTTTTTGTAACTGGTGTCGGGGCACTTAGATCTCATAGATCGGCTTCTCCTTTGGCTGTTGCAGAAATCCAAACACGCTAATTAGTCCTGCTTGGCTTGGACACAGATTGCAGCTCAAGCTGTTTGGCACAAAATAAGAGATTTTCTCTAACTCACAGGATGGGCTGTCACCCAATTCATCAGTCAAATGGACTTCTCCTGGAGTCCCTGTCTTTGTATTGTAAATGTACTAATGTCTAGACCAGGTGGGCTCAGAGTACAGCCCAGAACCGACCTCTAGAATAGGGCTGTGAACAAATTACAGACCCCTTCAGTCAGTCCTGCCCCTTCAATTTAATCGGAGTGGCTGGGCTAGGGACCATGATAAGAACCAGTCTCTGTGGTCACCACTTCTTACTAAAAGTGAGGCCCGTGTAAACTCCTTCATTGCATACAAATTATTAGGTGGTCAAAATATGGGGGCTGTTCGGGGGGGGGGGGTGCACATGTGGTTAACGATATGCATCATTAGCCACCACCGATTCTTCCATACGCTGAATGGCTAAAACCTCCCTTTGACAAATGGACTGCGAGTTATATTTTTATAGGGTTGTGACGTAGGGGGCATTGGGCTTTGCCTTCTGGATGGAGCAGGAGCTCTGAGGAGTCTCTTATTTCCATGCTCTGTCTTTCCTCTGGCATGGTGCAGCGTGAGCATGTGTGAATGAATTCACGGAATAGATGCAAGAAACACTTTGTCCAGAAGGGAGACACTGTGGAGTAATCCAGCCTGGAGAGCATCTCTCTAGTGCAGCGGTTCTCAAACTTTGTCCCATGGCCCACCCCACTCAACACAAACCTTTCTGCGGATCACCAGCCAGCCACCCAGGATGACAAAATGGGTGCAGGACAGGGTCTGGCTGGGAGGTTGGGTACAGGTGGCAGGAGGGGGAGTACAAGAGCAGGCTGGGGGATCTCAGCAGCAGGGGAGTGTGTGAGGAGGATGGGGTAGGGGAATGGGCACCCCCACCACTCCCAGACTAGCAAGCTAGGAACTGAACTCAGGTATTCCTGAGTCTTAGTTGTCTGCTCAGACCACCAGGCCATACTTAGAATACAAGGTAAATTACAAATGTCTGTCTTATACCTATGTATATGCCTGTGCATTTTTCAATTGTCCTTACCTAAGCCCAATTCTAATAAACTAACTGCAATTTGTTAATTTCTAACAGGGCTGTCAATTAAGCTAACTCACACGAATAATTCAAAAAATGAATTGTGATTTTAAGAATTAATTGTGACAAATCACAGTTTGAATCACATGGTTAAACAATAGACTACGAATTGAAACTTATTAAATATTTTAGATCTTTTTTTACATTTTCAAGCATACTGATTTCTGTTACAATGCACAATACAAAGTGTACACTGCTCACTTTATATTATTCATATTATGAATATTTGTGATTTCTTTTCACCTCATGCAAGTACTGTTGTGCAATCTATTGTGAAAGTGCAATTTACAAATGAAGATTTTTTTGTTTAAAAAAACTACACTCAAAGACAAAACAAAGTAGAACTTTAGAATTTACAAGTCCACTCAGTCCTACTTCTTCATTCAGGCAATTGCTACAACAAACAAGTTTGTTTATATTTACAGGAGATAATGTTCCCTACTTCTTATTTGCAGCATCTTTATGGGAATTTTGTAACCAGCATTACAAAGTATTTACATGTCAGATATACTAATTAGCCGTATGCCCCTTTGCACTTTGCCCATCATTCCAGAGCACATGCTTCTATGCTAATGATGCTCATTCAAAAAATAATACATTACAGGCAGTCCCCGGGTTACGTACAAGATAGGGACTGTAGGTTTGTTCTTAAGTTGAATTTGTATGTAAGTCGGAACTGGTACATATTGTAGGGGAAACTCTAGCCAAACATTTCTCCAGAGCTCAGTTTTATTCTCCCACACCTCACTTCTCTCAGTCCTTTATTCTCAAGCTGAGGTGTCTGCTGAGAGAAGCCGCTCCTCATCTCCCTGATCTGCTGAGGGGGGCGCTAGCTTTGCGTTTCCCTGGTCTGCTGGGGGGAAGCAGCTAGTGCGGGGTTGCCTCACCCAGTTTGTAAGTAGGGATCTGATGTAAGTCGGATCCATGTAACCTGGGGACTGCCTGTACTTATATTTTGACTGAATTCCTTGAAAGAGAAGTGTATGTCTCCTGTTCTGTTCTATCCACATTCTGCCATATATTTCATGTTATAGCTGTCTTGGAAGATGACTCAGAGCTTGTTTGTTTTAAGACCACTTTCACTGCAGATTTGACAAAATACACAGAAGGTAAGAATGTGAGATTTCTAATGATAGCTACAGAACTTGACCCAAGGTTTAAGAATCTGAAGTGCCTTCCAAAATTTGAGAGGGATGAGGTGTGAAGCTTCTTTTCAGAAGTCTTTAGAGAGCAACATTCCAATTACAGAAATTACAGAACCATCAAAAAAGTAAATCTGCCTTCTGCTAGTAGCATCCAAAGCAGAGCAGAATGATGCATATTCATCATCATCATCATCAATGATGATAATGATGATGAATATGCATCATTCTGCTCTGCTTTGGATTGTTATTAAGCAGAACCCATCATCAGTATAGACACATGTACTCTGGAATGGTGGTTGACACGTGAATGAACATCCGAATCGTTAGCGCATCTGGCATGTAAATATCTTGCGATGCTGGCTACAACAATGCCAAGTGAATGTCTGTTCTCACTTTCAGGCGACATTTTGAAAACAAGAAGTGGGCAGCGTTATCTCCTGCAAATGTAACCAAACTTGTTTGTCTGAGTGAGTGGCTGAACAAGAAATAGGACTGAGTGGACTTGTAAATTCTAAAGTTTTACATTGTTTTGTTTTTGAATGCTGTTATTTTTATACAAAATTCTCCATGGGTAAATTCAACTTTCGTGATAAAGAGATTGCACTTCAGTGCTCATATCAAGTGAACTGAAAAATGCTTTCTTCTGCTTTTTACTGTGCAAATATTTGTAATAAAAAATAAATATGAAGTGAGCACTGTACGCTTTGTATTCCATGTTGCTAGTGAAATCAATATATTTGAAAATGTAGAAAACATCCAAAAAACATTTAAATAAATGGTGTTCCATTGTTTAACAGAGCGATTAATTTTGCAATTAATTGTGATTAATTTTTTAAAATGCTTGACGGCCCTAATTTCTAATTCAGATTATGGCCCAATGCAGCTTCCATTTTTCCTGACAACATTTTCTGGTAGTGTTGGAATTTTATTGGTTATAATTATTCTGCGAATAAAGCAGATTTTACTGGAAGACGTGCCAGCATGCTGTTGATTTTTGCTCTTTTCCTCTTCCTATAAATCCTGTTAGGAACCAGCGGGTTTGTTTGGAATTATACAGTCTGATCAGTCAACACCTAGAATCATAGAATGATAGGGTAGGAAGAGCCCTCAGGAGGTGATCGAGTCCACCCCCACCTGAGTCTGAAGAGTCTGCAGAAACCGTGTCCCATATTAATCCCCAGATATTTTGCTTGCTTGGAAGACAGCTGGATTGAGGTCTGTGGCTCTGGGCAATGGGCTGCAGGCTGCCTCTCTGGTATTTTCTTTAATCTGCACATTTTCACCAATGTTACTCAATTCAAATGTGTTCCTAACGTACACAACAAATAAACCCCCACGCAAGATGATTATACCAGGTCTTTCTCCAGGCTAGTGATGCCAATTCAGCAGCTACGATGAGAAAAGGTTTTAATGTCTCCCTTCTCCACCGCATGCTTTTCATAATTTCCAGGACACATGTTTTTAAGTAAGTGTCATATTGAAGTGACCCTTCCACACTCAGTGATTCTGCTGCTGCCTAAGCTCTGCGTTCACTGTCACTGACCACTTGACTGGATCTGATGAGGAGCCATTTGCTCATGTTCTGTCTTGTAACTCTGGGCTGAACCTCACAGGCCTCTCCCACTGAAGTCAGGTTTTCATTCTGGAGTTTTTGGTAATAATTGTTCAGGCCCATTCAAACACATCTTTACCGTTGTTTTTTGGATCTGAAGTGGTGCAAGAATTACCATTTAACAAATCCAGATATTTGCCAGGGATTTTTTTTCATTTAGATAATCACTCCCCCAAAAGTGAAATCCTCCATTTTCAGTGGCTTTTAAGAGTAAGAAATCTAGATTTAATAACAATGTTGTATGCATTTCAGCATATATTAATATTTTCATAAATTGTGCATGTGTGTTGAGATGTGTGATATACAGTTATGCAAGATGCAAACAGACTTTAGTAACAAATTAAAGAGCAGTTTGTATTCATCTTAAAATAGCCTACAGCAAAATGTAAGTAAATATCTCTGCAGCCAAACTGAAATGTGGAGGGAAGGAGTTTAATCATTTAGCCTCCGGATTACAAGTTAAGGCATTTTTAAAGTATTTTTTAAAATATAGACTCCTGCAATGGGATTTGCTTATTGCTTGTATGAATCACATTTTATTTAATACAGAAAAGGCTGCTAGATACTCTTTTTCACTCATGTTAAGTATTTAGATTTCCCTTTTTGTCATTCCTAACTCAGAAAAGAGAAGAAAAAAATGCATTGGTAATTGTTTAAAATTGTCAGTAACATTTAATTTCTATCAACAATTTCTTAATTGTTGCTTTAAAAAGCAAAGCTTCAATGTGTCAGTCTAAATTGCACTACAAAAGGCTTTTTAAGAAATCACAAATTATGCTGTTAACATTTACCATTTTCAGATACTACTGATTAGATTAGAGATAATTATTCCTCGTAATTTCACCACTGAAAAAGCTATATGTCTAGTCATATCAGAACATCTAAACGAAATTATAGAGAAACAATTTCTTTACACAATGTTTGCAGACTTATTCAAGAATGAAAGATTGAAGGTTCTAATTTTATCCAGTATTTCTTTAATTAAAATCTCTTGCAAATCTAATTTTTAGATCTGATTTGGCTTTTCTATTGCAAAACACCACAATCTTTAGGATAATTATAGCTGTGTTCCTTAGAATAAAAATAAAATATATATAATTTTAACATATTTCAAGTTATTTTTCAAATCATTTATTTATAAAATTGAATAAGGTCTAACTAATAGTAATATCTACCATTTCTCTCCCCCCACCCATAATTAAATGAAAATAAAATGATCTTAATGGGGTGAAATACACATCCGAAAGAAAAGCGGAGAGATTTAAACTGTGCAACTAGTTTAAAATGGAAATGTAGGTGAGCTGCTTTGTCATGCTTTAAATATTTCAAACGAAGACTTTTAACAGCACTGTTAAGAATTGCTTCAGCCCTAAAAAAGAGTGTCCTGCTTCTGCAACAAAAGCTTTGACGTTAGTTAAGAACGCGTGACTATTATCAAAATTAGAAATGTCATTTTCTGCATTATTTTAATGGCCAGCTTACCTTGAGTAGGGTAAGTCCTTTCTGACATGATATAAATGTTTTAAAATAAAAAAAAAAGCATTGAGGGAATCAGAGAAACATTTTAATCTTAATTATTCATAAATAGCTACCTCAAGTCCATTTTCACAAAATGTCAGTTGACCAAAAACCACGCTTATTTTGCATGAGAAAAAGACTATTTATGCTGTAAAAGAATGCAAGAGCAATGTATATTTAACTTAAAATGAAATTTGCAAATCAGAAACAACCGTCTATCACAAAAGTCCATTAACAGCACAGCATTTGCCACAGAAAACCCAACCATGTTATGAATTTGTTAACTCTTTGGCTAACTGACTGAAGAGAACTCAGAAGGGACCATTCTTCTTTATCAAAAATTTGTCAGGAGGGCTCTGATAACTTTATCTTAAATATCAGTAGGAGCTTGGTAAAAGTCCAGTTGTTTTAAAAATATTTATCAGTAAAGTTCCCAGATGAAAATGCAAGATACTTTATAATAATTTTCCCAAGCTCTGCTCAAGAGACATGGACTGACAAACACACGTTTGAATATACTGCACACTTCTAAGCTGAACATATTCTGTGTCTAGAGATGTCTAGAAAAGACTTCCTATTCAGTTGCTAAATACATTTCACAGCACATGACCAGTTTGTTCGTTTAACTGTGCAGATTAAGGTAATAAAACAGGAGTTTGTGGAGTTTTCAGGAAGAATTAATTGTTCCTCTCAGCCTTCCTAGTACCTATGCTAGTTATGTTCATGCTGTCCTGCATGGCTGCTTGTATGTTTGTGTATGTGTGTATCGTACACAGGTTTCATGGCAGACCTAATTTCAGAATACATAATGCATGATTTTGAAACCAATTTGTTATTGTAATAAAATATTTTTAGGAATGCATGGAAGTACTCGAGAAGAGAATGTTAAATTATACATGCATTGTGGCCGAGTGCATTTATTTAGCTCAGTGTGCAGGTGAATCTCCCCATGACCTTGGCACTCGCAGGGTAGCACAGAATAACAATCAAAGCTAGCATTGGAAATCCTGCCATTTCCAAATATTAACAACTTCTTTCAAAGGAAATGCTGATTTCAGCATTTATGTTAATGGAAACATCAGTATCCCTTTCAGCGAACTTAAAAAAGAAGCCATGATCTTAATAGGATTAAAAGCCATGCTTTTTATTTTCAAAATGCTAATTTGTTTTCGGCATTCTGTTTTCATATCAAGTCTTGTTATGCAGGATGCTGGGATCTAGAGGACACAGAAAGCTGCCAGAAATGCCCTGGTACTGCTAGGAAAGCTACCGAAAAGCTTTCTGATAGAAAGGAATTCTGTACTCTTCCCCCAGCATATTTCCTCCACTCCTGTTAGTTCGTTTGAGAAACTAAATGCAGTGGGGCTGCTCAGGGATTGGGCTTTGAATCTCTCTCTTTCTCCTTTCACATTAAGCACAAACATTGGTGGGAAGAGGTGCACTAATTGAAACAGCCCGTGACCCATATTAGTGAGATGAACTGATGCGTCCGGAGAAGTTTGGCTGTGAAATTCAGTCGCCCGAGGCTCCTAACATTCTGTAAGCTGCTTATTTTTGCCGGCTTTCATAGGCAGCTCTCCCAGCCTTGTTCATGCTGAACAGTGGGGTGTAGAGAGGAGGCCAGAACAGAGATAATCATTTACCATGTAATTTGTTTGGAGATTCCTTTGATAGATTTCAACACCGAAGCATCCTGCAAGCGAACATAGCCCTTAAAACCTTTAAGTCAAGCCAGTTCTCTGCTGGGGGGTGGGTTCTGCAGTGTGTCACAGCAGGAGACCACCATAACGAGTGGACACCCAAGGCACTGACCACTATCAATGGGGACCCTCTATTTATTTAATGGCTTTTAAACACGGCTTCTGTTCCTTTTTTGCCTACAATGACTCCTCTCCTTAATGCTGTCAGGATGGGAGAAACAGGGAAAGTACCGTTCAGCGCAGGTTGATAAAAACCATTTGCTGCAATCAAGAGAGGCAGGTCATTTTCTGGACAGATTTGTTTTGTAAAGGAGGAGTCCCATTTGGGGAGCTCAGGGCTAGCAGGTGTGCTGAGGTACCGGAGCTTTTGTGCTTTCCACACTGGGTAGGGACAATTTCTTCAGCTCCCAAACTTTTGTTTCACTGACTTCACACAGGCATGACACTGTCAAACCTTTCATCCAAACAGGGAAAGGATCAGAAGTAAAAGGTGTAGTGGGGCTTGTATCTTCTTGTGCTTTTAATATTTGTTAACTGGCATATAACTTACGTTTTCTAAGTAAAGAAACGTAAGGGAATTTTGTTATAGAAAAACCTGCTGCGAATCCTTCCAGCAGAAACCAGGGAGGCGATGTTTTCATTTTGTTGCTTTCAAAGATGTTTGCATTCTTCCCTCCACCGTCTCTTTGTTGTTGAACTGACTGTTTGCAAGGATCCATTTGGCTGCTTCTGCTTAATTGATTTCTAAATGTTTTCTTCCCATTTAGAACAGTTGTTTTTGACTGTTTTCCAGTTATAAGGCGTGAGAGTCACATGAAAGAAACTGTCATTTTTGCTGTGTTGCTTTGTATGGTGCAGTGGTTTACAATTAATGGCGTCGTTTAAAAAAATAGCCTTTGGGTTTCTGACAAAAGTCAAGGCATTGGTCCACTTCTGGGATAATTACCAACTCCTCTACAGGTCACATTTTAAGGGTGCTTAGGCACCTGAACTTGCAGCTAGACCGCTGGTGGGATTTTCCAAAGCTCCTGTGGAAATCAGTCCCACTCTCACCATATCTGCATCATTAGGCACCTAGACACCTTAAACCAATGTGGCTCAAGGTCCTTACACAGATGACATAACAACCTGTGGCTATGGAAATCTTTAGGGCTGTGACTTAAGCTGAATGTGGTTGTGCTAGAAAAAAACCCACCAATCTGGATTTTGGGGGGGTGGGGAGCTTTGAAAGGTCTCTCAGGCTATGTCTACACTACACTTTCTTTCAGAAAAACGTATGCAAATTGCACTCCACGATTTCCATAACTTTTTCCGATTGTTCTGACTGGGCCCAATTTTGGAAAAACCTCCTCTTGTGGAAGAGCCCTTCTTCCTCGTGAATGAGGTTTCCAGGGCTTCCAAAATAGCGCGTCTGCTCTTCCCAAAAAATATCGGAAGAGCAGGCGTGTTCCCTGGATGCGGCCGAGTTTTTCCAGGATACCTCTGTAGTGCAGACACAGCCCCAGACCTGTGAAGACACAATTGACTAAATGCCTTGAGATCAACAGGCCAGGAAGCTCTTCAATTGGATGTAAGTTGTTCACAGCAGGCTCTGTCTTTCAGTTTGATGCCCAGCCCGATGCCTGATCCTGACTGAACTCCGGGTGCTACCTTCCCACAAGGGCCATACCCTGCTGGTTTTAGAATCCAGGGCTTTCCCTTGAGGGCATAAAATGGTCTCCGAAGTGCTGGCTCTGTCAGACTTTGATGATGGAATCACACCGGTTTGCAGCAGTTCTGCACGGGGAGGGAAGCCTATTGACAGGTAATACGGCAGGGTGGTTTGCCTGCAGGCAGGCGTGTTTCCATAGCAGAAGGGAAGTGGGTACTAAAGAGCCAGACTTTGCTAATCAGGATGCTGCGTGACTGGAGCAGTCATCAAGGGTGCATCTACACAGCAGGGCTGAAGTCGAATTAAGCTGCGCACCTTCAGCTACCTCAATTAAGTCGAAGTTGTTTACCTCGGCTTTCGGCGCTGTGCGCACAGCCGGAGGTGGAAGGAAGACCACCTTTCCTTCGACTCCCTTCCTCCTCGTGAAATGAGGGCTCCCAGGAGTTGGAGTAAGAAGTCCTCCAGATTGACGTTATGTCGAAATAACGGCTGGTAGTGTAGACGTGCACTTTGTTAGTCTGAAATAACGCTGCTGTGCAGATGTACCCCACGAGGGGTATGCGGGCACAGCCAGGCCATAGTGGGGCACGGCGCACTCTGCAATGGTCCCGACTGGCAAATCAGCAGCCAGACAACAGACCGCGGAGATTCCTTGCCATTGGCAGTGAATGCAGAAGCTCACTCATGGCCCTGCCATTTTCAGAGGCTCTGCTCCATGCGCTGCCCTTTCACCAGCCTTGCAGGAGTCGCCCTTTGGTGTTCTGGTGTCCCCAGTGTTTCATGGCAATTGGCCCATGCCCCCTGCACCTCTCAGACCTGCCCCTCAGGCGCCCCAATTCGGCTTGCTGTCTCCAGACTGCCAAGCCAGCTCCGGGAGATCTCAGCGTGCAGGGCTGCCAGGAAAGAGGCGCAGCCTTCTCGGAGCATGGTACCAATGGCTTCGTCGCTGGGCATGCAGACTCGGAAAGCGTTTGGGCTGGCGGGAGAAAGGCCAATTTAAGAAATGTCTTCGGTCGGAGGAAACCAAGGCTTCGCCATATTCTGCTCCCCTGGGGCCCATCCTCGCCTGCACTGCTCCCTTTCTCAGTCTCTGTGTCTGCAAGCTCAGTTCTTAGCACAGGTCCCTGTCCCCACCAGTCCGTCGTCCTGCTCTAACACCATGCTAGGGTCTCATGTCCAGCTGCATTACGTGTCAGTCATAAGTCACTGGGGTCCCCCGTCCTTCCGGTTTCCCCTCTCCCCCCACCCCGATCCAGGTAGCCCTGGGTGCCTGATTCATAGCCAGCTGTGAGGCAAACCTCAGGTCTCCCCTCTGTCCTGGGACAAAATCAATGCCCTATCTCACTGGGGGATGGGCTCAAGAGGCTGGGTCCCAGTTCATACAGCTCATTCATAAAATCTTACAGAAAGTTCCCACACCCGTCACCATGCCCAAGTGGGGAGGGGCTGTGGGGAGCCCAGATGGGAGGCAGGACTTCAGATTCTGTCCTTGCAAAGCAGAACCACTTTGGCTTGGCTGGGCCCTGACACGAGCCACGTGCTAACACGCCTTGGCTCCTGGGACCAAGCACACGGCTTTACTTGCCAGCCCCCGGAAGTGTTAATACCATTGTCGGAGGAGTGTTGCTTTTCATACCGTGTGATATGTTTACAAACAACAGCCTGTGATTAAAGGATTTTATTGATAATTGCAGAATTGAAAAAAAGCAAACTCCCCATCTGTTTCTCCTTGTTCAGCTGCATTTGGCAGCTGATACAACACACACACACACACCACTCTCTGAGATGTGTATTAACACAATGGTATCGTTTACAAAATCATATAGGGACTTCTCAGATCCCTTGTAAATATTCTCAGTGAAGCTGTCTGGCTCAGACCTCTGCTGGAGAGGCCATGGAATTAGAGGTACCCGAGTGCATAGACCATAAATTTCCCCATGTTTCATTCAGTCTGATTTTTTTAAATTCAAAGTGGTGACAGTAGCTGGTGTATCATAAGGCAGCATAATATTTAAGAGCTTTAAAGTTGTGCTTGATGTTAGTGCAAATCTTTTTGGGCAATAACTTTATTCTTGAATCACACAATCCTGACATCTGAATCCTTCCATGAAGGTGTAGTGTCAGCAGTCTCTTGTCATCCTCTTGGTTTTCTGAAATCAAAATGACTGCCAAACCCGAGAGTGTTAGGCAAGTGGAAACAGACCTCTGTCTCTGGTCACCAGTGGGTGTTTTCTCTACGTCAGAAACAGCGAGCCGACCTGCGGCACCTTAGAGACTAACGAATACATATCACAAGAGCTCGTGGTTAAAACCCACTTCATCACATGTTAGAAAGGTTTTTCTTAGAAAACAAATGCATTTTTTCATAGCTCCATATGGAAACTACTCAAGTCCCATGCCATATGGAGATGCAGTCGTATTATTAACAGAAGAAGTGCAAGTGAAAGGATTATGTACCACCGTTTTAAGATAATTAGCTTAATTAAGACACATTCCTCTTTAATATGTCTCACTGTATAAACTGGACTGGATGGTGCTGCGTAGCAGAATTTTTCCAGAGACATATTTTGTGTCAGTGGCTTTAGAAATGCGACTGAATGGTTTACAGTATATCAGAAAAGTCTCCCTTATTTGCGGGAAGGATTTTCTGCTTATCTTTCTGTAATGGTGCAGCAGCTTTGCTAGGGGGTGGATTCTGAAGTATCACTTAACATCAATCCATTTCCTTAAGATTCTTGATAACATGGTTTGTATTTCACCACTAATAAATAGCCTAGGTTTCTTAGCAAGGCTTTAAAAACACAGCAAATTAATCATCTTTCTTTCTTTCTTTCTTTCTTTCTTTCTTTCTTTCTTTCTTTCTTTCTTTCTTTCTTTCTTTCTTTCTTGGATTAATTAGAAATAAGCTAGGCAAATTGAGCTACATCAATTGCGCATCTTATTTCAAAATAGCTTATTTTGAAATAGGGAGCATCTACACAGCATTTATTTTGAAATAGAGCACTCTTCCTCCGGCTTCCCTTATTCCTCGTACAACGAGGGTTACAGAAATTGGCGTAAGAAGTCCTCCAGTTTGATGGTATTTTGACACTTTCAAAATAACTGCCTGCTGTGTAGATGTGGATGAAGTTATTTTGGAATAGTGTTGCAGTGTAGACGTACCCTCGCTTTCTCTCCAAATTTGAGAGCTACCCTATACCTCCCCAGTAGAGTATGAGGGTCTCTGCTAGGGAGGTTGTGGTATATTGCTTTCGACTCAGAGGGCCAGCTTTAGGCCTATTCCCCCGAATCAGGCCCTGTGCCTAAGGGGGGAGGCTGTGCCTAAGAGGCCCCCGCCCCGGGTGCATGGCGCATGTGCGGCCCCGCCCCCGCGACTCAGGCCCCGCACTTCCTAAAACCAGCCCTGTCGACTCTCCCCACCTGTATTATCCATGCATCCTGCCAGCCACATTGACAGTTGACACTGCCCATCCCTGGACAGGCCAGACTATCCAGCTAAGAACTCTCAAAACCAAACTGCACAGAGAAATTCCCAAACCAGGAGCTTTTCTGATGCATTCTGGAAACCACACCGAGAGAAATATGGTACCCAAAGCCCGAATACTGACTAATATTTCATTTTCTGTAGAAGTGTTTTACTAGAGTAGCTCATGACTGATCCCTCTTAGATGTTAAAAATACTCCCACTGTGGCAGAAGCGGAAGCGGGCAGAGGTTTAACTTTTCTGCAGCGTTTCAGGTTGATTTTCTGCTATGTTTTAGGCTTTGGACAAGTAACTCGGTTGTGTGCAGGACTCTTGCTTTTTATTTTTTGAAGCAGAAGTGTAAGTGTGTTTCAGGTTGTATAAGGGAGACACAAAGCTGCACCTCTGTCACTCACACAGTGAACACAGAGGCTACGTCTAGACTGGCAAGATTTAGCACAAATACTCTAAACGCAAGGAGTTTTTGTGTTACAGTATTTGAGTAAGAGAGCGTCTATACTGGCATGTTCCTTTGCGCAAAAGATTTGATTTTGCACAAAAGCATCCATGCCGGTGCAGATGCTCTCTTGCGCAAGGAAACTCTGATGGCCATTTTAGCCAGCGGGCTTTCTTGCACAAGAAATTGATGTTACCTGTCTACACTTGCGCAGGAGAACTTATCCCTGAGCGGGAGCATCAGAGTATTTGCACAAGAAGCACTGATTTCATACATTAGAACGTCAGTGTTCTTGTGCAAATACTTGCGGCCAGTGTAGACTGGTGCGCTAAATCTTGCCAATGTAGACGTAGCCAGAGGGATCAAATCCTCAATATAGTTGGAAAAAAATAAACAAGTACTGAAGAACTTCACCCAATATGGAAACTTTCTCTCTCCATGAAATGCACTTTCTAAAATGCAATAAATAAATATGATGAAATTGAATTTAGTGAATCTGCATGAAATAAAGAACAGATTTTTTTCCATCAACAGAAAGTATTGAAGCTGGTTATGTCTGTCCCTTCTAAATAATGATAGAAATGTAGCCGTGTTAGTCTGGGGTAGTTGAAGCAAAATGCAGGACAATGTAGCACTTTAAAGACTAACAAGATGGTTTATTAGATGATGAGCTTTCGTGGGCCAGACCCACTTCCTCAGATCAAATAGTGGAAGAAAGTAGTCACAACCATATATACCAAAGGATACAATTTAAAAAAATGAACAAATATGAAAAGGACAAAGACCTTTTACATCTGCACTTGAAAGGGAATCCTCTGAACTGTCATTCATGTTAAAATTCGACACTTACCAACAAGGACTTAACAAGTCTTTGAACTTTCTCACCCATTACCAAGACAGTTTCCCCAATTATCACCTCTAATACCATTAACTCACAAACATCCCACTCTCCCTACCTCTAATATCATCAATTCACAGACACTTACCTTCCTTCCTCCCCCTTCCCACCCCCCCCCCCCCCCCGCATCCCCCTTCTGTTCTGCAATGTGATTTGTCCTTTTCATATTTGTTCATTTTTTTAATTGCATCCTTTGGTATATATGGTTGTGACTACTTTCTTCCACTATTTGATCTGAGGAAGTGGGTCTGGCCCACGAAAGCTCATCATCTAATAAACCATCTTGTTAGTCTTTAAAGTGCTACATTGTCCTGCATTTTCCTTCTAAATAACACACACCAGGGCAAATTCCTACCTACTGTACCACCGTTAAAGTAAATGGCGTAGTCTTGGGTTTGAATTGGGCCCACTGGCATTTTTATGGCCTATGTATCCGGCTGTTTGTGGCTGCAGCTTTGATTTTAGCTCTTGTGCCTGCATTGTTTGCAACAGGGAAAAGTGTTCATGTTACCGGTATTTAGTGAGCGAAATGCGGTG
The DNA here is from genome assembly GCF_049634645.1 of Pelodiscus sinensis. Taxonomy (NCBI): domain Eukaryota; kingdom Metazoa; phylum Chordata; order Testudines; family Trionychidae; genus Pelodiscus; species Pelodiscus sinensis. The sequence continues at coordinate 917,725 of NC_134722.1, read as the reverse complement.
ATTTGTTTAATAAGACCAAAGGTGGCCGCTTTGCGGAGGCTCTTTGGTCAGCATGAAAATTGGGAAATGGGCTTGTGACTTGCTTGGCTCTGGGTAAAATCAGGTCAGAAAACACCTGTGAAAAGAAGATTCTTGACGGATAAGCTCGGAATTGTGCAGCTTTTCCCGTGGGTCTTTAAGGGAGGAAACAGCCAGTGGAACAAGCCCTTTGAATGGTGTATTATGTCTAGCTTTTAATAACGGGCCCTGGAATGGAGCTAGATACTGCTGCTCTTCTAGCACGGAGCAGCCTGGTCGTGCCCTGACCGCACCGCGTCGGCTCAGAGCTGGCAACTTCCCAGCTGCTGCTGCTCGCTCCCTGACCAAGGCCGGGTGCGGCTCCTCAGCGACCTCCTCGCTTGTCCCCACGTCTGGCCGGAGGGACCCTGCCCTGCTTTGCCGGCCGTCGGGGGCTTGCCCTGGCCAGGGGCACGGGCGGGCGCCGTGTGGCAGGACCGGACGGGGCCCGGGCGCTGCAGGGGGAGAGGGGCAGGCGGCTGGGGGCTGGCGCTTGGCGGACTCAGCGGGGCTGCCCCGGGCCGGGGAGGGACGCCGGGCGCACGGCGCGGCGCGGAGCCGGAGTCGCCCCGTTTACAGAGACCCGGCCGCGGGCAGCGACGGGCCCGGAGCCGAAGGGACGCTCGGGGCTGATCCAGCCGCCTGCCTCCGGGGAACCCCGTGGGCGCCCCGCTTCCCCCGCCGCCGGGGAGCTGGGTTTGAGACCTCAGCGCGCCCCGCCGGGATACGCGGCCCCTGCGCACTTGGAGCGACGTGCGGCCCCGCTTCGCACGGTGGGAAGTGCGAGTGACTCCGCGTTAGCCTGCGGCTGGAGGGGCTGCCCACATCGCGCGGGCCTTCGGGCTTTTCAGATCCGCGTCTGGGGCGGGACTCCTGCGTGGGACCTTTATTTCTCCACCTCTGAGCAAGTGGGTTTGGCCCACGAAAGCCCCTGATCCTTCAGCGGGGAGCGGAGTCCGCCTGCACGCGTGGAGAGTGCGCCCGGGCCAGCTCGCGGGGTGTGCTGTCTCCTAGGCTGTGTCTACACTACGGGTGTTTGAAATACTAAATCCCGAAATAAGGATTTCAAATTAAACTCGTTCCTCTTCGCAGGCAGGACTTATTCTTTTGAAATAACAAGCCCCTTCTTTCAAAAGAGCAGGCTGGGTAGGCTGTGTCTGCGCAGCCGCGTTATTTCGGAATAACTGACACTATTCTGAAATAACAAACTCCCGTCTACACTGCAGGCCGTTACTTCGACAGGATGTCATGCTGGGGGACTTCTTACGCAGACCCCCGTAGCCCTGGTTGTAGGCGGAGGAAGGGAGGTTGGAGGAAGAGCGCTCTACCTCGGTTTTCCAGCTGTGTAGGCAGCGCCCAAAACCAAAGTAAGCTATTTTGACTTCAGCTACACAATTGCCATAGCTCAAGTGGCTAGCTTGTTTTGTCTTTAGCCCTACTGTGTAGGTGCGTCCTCAGTGTGGACGTTCTCCTTGTTATTTCAAAATAACTGCCCAATGTAGACGTGCCCTAAATTGCCACAGGACCGCTCCTCGCTCTTCCCCTGTGTGGTTCTTGCAGTACAATCCTGCTTTGCCGGTAAATTGCCGTGTGCACTGGGACTAGACAGTGAAGTCTGCAGACCAAAATTCATTGTGAATGGACTTCTGCCCCCTCTTCCCCCCCCCCCACCGCACTGCACCCCCCCCACTGCCCCGGCCCCCCCCCCCCCCCCCCCCGCCCTGGTGTACAGCAGCCATTAGACAGAAGGCTCCATTTTCAAACAAACTTCATCTCTGCGGACGTTTGCCAGACGAGGTCAGGGAGGGCTGCAGACTCATCCTCTCAAAACCACCCCCCAGAACCATTTGAATTAAGTCACCTCTTGAAACGCTGCCCCCCGCCCTTCACACCCCCCAGCACTGGAGGGGTTTTCTCGGGAGAACAATAAGCCTTCTCCTCTCTGGGTGCCTGTCCAGTGCGGAGAGAAAAAAGGGGAGGTCAAAGTGGCTGGCGGTACGGCTTTCTTTTGAGCCAAACAGATGGTGAAGGTTAAGTGACAGCTCCGTGACTGCCTCTTTTGAAGTAATTGGAGATAATTTGTATTTGGAATCAGAACTTGACCACTGTCAGAAGAAAGGAAGGTTAATATGGAAACGATTTTACATTAGCCCCTGTTTCTTGGGGGAGGGGGGAGATTCTTTTTCTTTTTTTTCTTTCCCCCTTTGCATCCTTGTTTCCTTTAATCCTTGCTCCAGGCGATGGCTAAGATGGTCTCTGAGCTGTGTGACTCGTTTTCGGCTGGGGTTGTTAGGAAAGCCAACAATAGCCTATTAAGGCCAGTGATAATCTCTGCTACTGATGCATTGTTGTTTTCCTGAGGTCCAATTAAGGCTGTGCATCTGAAACAAGATCCAGGAACAGTTTGCAAACAAATGCACAAGCTGCTTTCTTATTTCTGCACTAGAGCCCAGACTGGCTGCGTGGGGCAGGCTCTTGTATATGAAAGATGCCCCCCCCCCCATACATCACCTGTTTTTGGTAGCACTGTACAGTGATATTAATTGTGGTTTAGGCTTCCTGTTTGCTCCATAGGTTTTTTTTCAGTGCCTCTGGGTAGAGTTTTATTTGCCAAGGAGTAATATCGGTAAGTGCAAATAAGAATAAAAGGCTTTCTTTTTTTTAAGTGCCCCTTTAAATAAAGCACACGTTGTTTACACTGGGTTGGGGGCTTAGGAGTCTGATTAAAGGCTGGATAAACATGTGCCCTGTTGTCATGTGTGCTTCTCAGGTGGGAAGTGACCAGGGAAAGAAGTCTGAAATAATTATAGATCCTCATTTCAGAGCCGGAAAGGGCACCAGAAACGTTGCGTCCCTAGCAATTCTTGTTGCTCCAACCACACAAACCCTACCAGCTCTTCAGTCTAACCCTGGTGCTTTTAATGGTAGACTGCATAAATGCAGGCAGGGATCAGCTGGAATTTCTTAGCCCAAAAATGTGGATGCTGAATAGAATAGGCGAGAAATGCCCCTGAATTGGCTTTTCATCCAAATGGAGGGAGGGAGGCCGTTGCAAGGCACAGAATAGCTAATTTCATCCCCTGGTACCATTTGTTTCAACAATATAATTTGAGAAGTGTCCATATTTCTCTGAGGATGTTTCATTTTTAGAGTAGTAGCCTGAGAATCCTTGTGAGTATGATACTGAGAAGTGACTTTTACCTTCATCCAATTCAATTAAGAAGCCAAATTTTCTGTACTGACCCCAAAAGATTTTTTGTCCACACCACTCAGAGACAGTAGTGGAAAGCAGACCAGAACAAAAAGTCAGTGCTGTTTATAGTGCATTTAAGTGCTCTTTCCACAGGAGTACACAAGGCAATATTGTACTTTATTCATATACATCAGGTTTATTATGAAGCACATTTTTTCACTAACTTGAAGAAGAGAAACTGGCTTGTTATTCCTGCCTTTTTCTTAACCAGGCAAAGTAAAGAAATGGTTGCAAAACCTTTAGAAGCATTCAAGTACCTCAGTGACTTTCATCAGATGTTCTCTGTACAAGAAAAAGAAAAAAAATTGTTCTATCTTTTTATTTTTACTTTGCTTTAATCTTATTTGATGATGTCTCAACAGGCTGGGACATGCTTTCTTGGATGGCAATTTCACTGCACCATATGTGTCTCTCACAAGATAGCAGAGTGAAATGAGTCTTGGCAGGAAGAGAACTAAACACATTGACAAAGAAAAGAAAAAAATTATTTACTTAACTCCCTGTTGCCTGCATACATTTTTCCCCTGGACTGCATCTGGTGCAGTGATTCAAAGTTAGTTTCTGCTAAATATTTCTGTGAAACTCCGCCCCACATTTTTACCACTTTTTCTAGCCATTGGCCTCTTTCCCCCCTGAAATCCTACGTTAAGCATTTCAGTAGCTAGATGATGAGCAAGTAAAAGGAAAAGAAAAATCTCTTCTCTCCCAAGAATATCCAGGTTGCATGAACATCTGGCCTGAGCTCAGGGAGAGATCTGGTCTTTACTAAGCTGCAGGAAAGCGGCTGTCTTTCTTTAATGCCATCACCCCCAACAGAAAGTTATTAAAGAAAGTGACTTTCCTTATGTAGCAACCAACATGCTTCTGCCAGCAAACCGCCCAGCATTCTTGCAAGGAGCTCCGGGTCTGTTATTTAACCTGGGTGGTTAACATAAAAGCCACTGGACCATGTCGGGTGTTGCCACAGGGCTCACTTTCATTGGAGCAGAGCCTGGAGAGATTTATCTTGACACCAAAAGAGTCAATTTTCTGTGTGTGATGAATTCATAAAATTGATCAATGCATAAATAAATACAGTACATTTCTCTGGGTTCAGATATTACAGGCATTCTGTATAATACAAACAGTAAGCAAGGAAGCAATCAAAATCAACCACATGTTAGCCAGGTGTGCCCAAAGAAACGGCCAGATGCCTGTCCAGGTGTCTGCAACCAGTTGGTACCGTAGTGTCCGATGAATGAGAGCAATTGGTCCCAGCATCACTTTAGCACCTTGTCCATTGTTAAGCTGCTTTCTGCACTCCTCGGAAAGAGGTTTCACTAAATATTTCATTTTGAGAGGAGAACGGTGCAAAGCGACCTGTCTCCATTTTTGATTCCAGATTCCAGATTCTTTCCGAACTGTGTTGCTTTATGTTTACAGCAGTCCCCCATGATCGCTGCAGCGCTGTTTGTAGAATATATATTTGTAGAGTGGGATATTTAGGGAGAAAATCAATATTCCATGACCTTGGTGCTCAGTATGAAAGTCCTCCAAAAATCAGAACAGATGATCAAACCAGGTTGTTTGTAGCCATAAAATGCAAAAAGGAAATTGGCTCAGTAATCAGACTTACAGCATGGGATGTAATTAAAACAACAAGAAGTGGTGTTATATTTGCTTTCTTCATTTCAGGTCTAATTCTGTGAAACACTGAAGCAAATGCATTTGCAAACAAGCATTTTGAGATGTTTACCTGTGTAATATTAGGAAGCGTAGATCTGTTTTGGCTGGGGACATAATTTGTATATTGGCCTAGCAGTGGGATACGCAACATAAAGCTGGCAATATGCTGTACATGGTATCCTATGTGCATCGATTGCTAGGCTAGTGCTTTTGTGCCAAAGGTGGGGAGTACTGGAGTCCTTTGTGTGTGGTGTTCTCCAGGAGATTTGAATGTGGGGTAGAGAGGAGTAATTGTGCTTTCTGGCTACTTTAAAATGTTTGTGTTGTCCGATTTATTTTGGGAGAGCCTTGTTTCTAGGCATAGGGAGGAGGAAAAAGGACCTCCAGATCAAGGCACTTCCCACAAAACAACCCACAATAGCCAGTTAGACATGAAAAGTGTATTCCTATTGATGCAACTTTGACATTTTTTATCCCTTTTTCTGCTTGAACAAAATTCTTCCTCTTGCAGGTACTCAGAGTTCAGCGGCAGCGATTTTAAAGTCACGCTCTGTCCTGTGCATTCTGTCTTTCTTTTTTTAAACAAATGGATATAGTGCCTGGTACACCCAGTATCCATCAGTGCCGATCTTAAATTATTATTTGGTTTTAATAGAATCACAGTGGTAGACACCACACTTAAAGCTCAGAAGTGCAGATAACATTTGTATGGATTTACATAGCCAATTGGAATTGCTCGTTTTACCTAGTTAGTTTTGCTGAGAAAAATGGAAATATTTGAATGATCTTATTCGCTTGCTTTCCTGAGTATTGAACACGCAGGGTTTGCCATTGGGAGCATTATTGTTACTATTTATCTCTCTAGAGGCTCTGATCAGAGATCTGCACTTTGTGCTGTGTTGAGACTCAGCCCCGTAGCACAGCTTTCGATTTCTGGACACCTGTACCTGCTCAGTAAGGCTCTGCCCTGGGCAGGGGTCCATATGAGTGAATCGCAAGGCAGGTTCAAAGTCTGGATTCGTTATTATTTCTGGCTGGCTGGCTGATATATCATGTAACGACTGGCACTGCGACAGTTTCCAGGGTTCACAAATGATGTGCAGACCAGGAGTTATTTGGTGCAGATATTAGGAAACTATTTTGAAATCAAGGCATTGGCAGACATTGCGAACAAAAAAACAAACAAACAAAAAGAAGCAGCAAATCATAAAATTATTGGTTGTGAATTATTTTTTTATATTTGTCAGTGTGTGTGTTCCTGGATTGTGTGGCTTCTTTGGAGGTTATGTGTCTCATGCCTTCTAAATTTAGTTATTCATCAAGGTATCAGACTACAATAAAATCTCAGTGATGTAAATTTGCCTTACTAAGTATTAGATGCTGAATTTAATCGGCACGTTTATCATTAGAGAGGTACGCAGTATTGAAAACCAGAGGGAAGAGGTGTGAGAGAAATGTAGCAAAAAGAGGAGCTGTCAGTGCAGCTTCAGGCATGACACAGATTCTCCTGTGACACTAGATTCTGCACTCCCCAAGTCTATTGAAAAATCACAGGGTTTCAGCTGTAATAAATGAGAACGTTCCCGTTGATTGTTTGAAAAGAATTTCCAAATAAATAGGGCTGCTCGGAATGTACTTTGCTTTTGTCCTCCCCTAAATATCTAAATTATCGTTCACGACACACTATGCACACACTTGTGCCACGCTGCAACACGCACACATAGAGTACACAGCAGCCTCTGGCATGAGCTCAACAGAGCTGTTCATACAGCAGAGAACTGGGGGTGATGTTCTGTACCTTAAATATTGTTTTAAGAATCACCCCATTTCAAGTGGTAATTACTGTAATTACCAGAGTCCAGGTTTAAGGTACCTACGTACTCTAAATAAATGAAAGAATCACTCTGCAAACTACTATCACATGTATAATAGGAGAAAGATTCAATTTTCATATTCTTTGGAGAGTAACACAGATAAATTAGTGAGAAATATTGAAGCTAAAATGTTGGGTTTTTTATAGCTTTTTTTAAAGTCAGCTCTACATTTGAACATGTTGCAGAAGTTACAAAATGCACCAGTAACCAACAAATATTTATTTTGTTACAAACCCCCAAAATACCACAAACCTTTGAGGTTTAACGGACAATAGAAATTGTCTGAATAAATTGGATGAGAATCACATTTTCGTTAGCTGTATCATTCTTTGTTAGATGTTGGGTAAAGAAACACTCCACAGCAGTTTTAACAATTTTTTATTAATGTAGTATGTAATAATAAAGATTAGATTTTGTTTTAAATTAATTTTGTCAAATTCTTTAACCACTTGGTAGTGTTTTTTCTACTACCAGCATGCATATTAGTTACCGTTGTTCATATAAAGATTCTGTTCCAATTTAGATTTTTTTTTTAAGGAATTGTCAGGTTCTAGTCGTGTGGACTGTTTAAAATTCTATATCGTTTTCTCTTTTAAGGCAGTATCAGTTAATTCTCCAGAGGAAAAGAGATAAGGTGTTAAAATTGGGATAAAAGCTTCATAATGCCAGAAAATCTGCTCTGTCAAACCTGAGGCCCTTTTTGCTGGTGGAAAAGTGGAAAAAGTAAACATCAGTGAGCGCTCATGTAAAGGAAGCTTTAAATATAATTTCTTTTAATAGCAGCAACACAATTATTAATACTGTCTTCAAAAACATCAGTTAGCCAAGGCTGCATTTCTTGTTAGTTGCTACTTCTGATTCATTTTTGGAGCTACATTTTGTTTTGGACTAATTGGCCCCATTGTGGGGAAATGCAGTTGACTATAGTGTTCTCCTGCCTTTACTATTTTAGAGTCTTGAGAATGTAATATAAACCACTTTCAGAAACTGCCTGAAACCACTGCGACCAAAACCAGCCCATCTTGTAAAACTCTTTTCTTTCTGAAACAATAAGAAATTGTTTGTTCTTTCCCAAGAAGGCTATAGCAAATGGATTTCAAAATGCCAGGACCGTAGCAATGGCATTTAGAGGAATGAAATCAAAGCAAAACATGAAAATTACAAAATGGAAGAGTCCATTTCCTTTAGCCACACTCAGTTTTCTTTGGTGGTGAGAGCATTTTAGAAGGACTTTCTGCCAGGTTCTTCTTCCTTTGATGAAACGGTCGTTAAAGTGGTTTTAGTTTTGTGTTTTAAGCTGTTGTGTTTTGAAGGGACCAGTCCCCCGATAGCTCTGCCAGAGAGATGCTGAACGTTCTTTGGAAGGCAGGAAAACCGTTAGCGGCTGTGCGAGGAGCAGGCCAGATCCTGATTGCTGTGGCATGCTGTCACCGTAGGCACGTTCAAGAGCACTGTCCAGTCCTGTCAAGTTTATCGTCCACTCCATCAAAGGGTCTAATGGTCAGCAGAGAGGGCTAAATGTGTCCCCCGTGACCTGACATTAACAGAGTGGACTTGTTTAAGTGTTACTGAGGGTGTCTCCGAATGATTTGGACGCCAATACCCGTTTCCCTCAATGAGCAGTCATTTGGATCATGACTCAATACAGCTTTCCACTGACATGGCCGAGGCCTGAAGTGCTCCTAGGGGAACTGCCCTCACCTCTGAGACCAGCAGACAGAAGGGCTGATCAATGCCCTCTGACAACAAGTGAAACAATCACCTCTCTCCCCACCCCCTTGCTGTCTGACCAGCTTGGAAATGATAAAGATAAATGGTTTTATCTAAACATGGAGACTGATGCAGAAAAAAGATGTGGAGGCAAATCTCAGTGGGTCTCTGTCCAGTCCATAACCCTGCCTTTCACCTTTTGAATGCATACAAAGTTGGGTTTATAGAGCAAATGTGGAGCTGGTTTAATCCAGATTAAAGCATTTGGAACCACTAGTGTTGCTGTAGCCTTTATTTTAAAGAAGGCAGCTGCGTTTGAATGTATTTGTTCATCTAGGTGCGGATGGTGGTTGTTGAGCATAAAAAGCATTTGTTTGGCCTATCTGGTATTGACAAAGCCAAACACTAAGAACATTTGTAACCGTTAAAGAGAGATCAAAACATTGTTAATTAGAATGTTTTAGGCTTTTATTTTTAACATCATCATACAGTGAGTGTTGACTTCATCATTTCCTACAGTTCAGAGCAGGGGGTGGGGGAACCCCCTCACCTCACTAGCAGTGCTCTTTCATTAGATACCTTTACATCTAAAGAAACACAATAAAAATTGGAATATCTAGCACCCTCAAATTAGACCAATTGTGAAAAATCCTCATATTAAAAGATAAAAACTGTGTTTCAGTCTGTTGGTAATTATTCCAACATGTAATCCTATTTCTGTTTTTCATTTTAATTTTAAAGGCATAATTTCTTTGTTGAATATTTTTAAGTATTTTTCCTTTATTTTGGAAAATAAGATATCTCTGCAGATTAATTTGATAATTGAAAATTTAATTCTTCTAATCTGAGTGATTACATGAGGCAAGTAAATCTTTTAGAAACAATCAGTTTGAATGGAAAAAAATCATCATTTTGTTTCAGGCTTTTTTAGCTAAATTAATACCCGTTTTCAGGTATTTTCTATAAATCTGAGAAAATATTTTTAAATGTACAATTAACGAAAACAGTTTGACTCATCTCATTTCTAATGTGTTGATAGAGAGCAAGCATGTTTCTAAACCCATCTTCCTGATTTCCAAGGCAAAACTATGGATAGAAATTGCAGGGGAAAATGAGCCAAATAATTTGATTTTTGATTGGGGTTTGTAGTTGGTCAAAGCTTTTTGTCATTCAGATGACTAATTTATATAAATAAGTCTGAAAGCACATTGTAGTACATAATTATTTACATAAAATATGTTTTATTATCTTTTATTAATACTTTTTATTTTGTTTACAGCTTCCGATATAGTGTAGTAAATACTCTCTCTCTCTCTCTCTCTCTCTCTCTCTGTGTGTGTGTGTGTGTGTGTGTGTGTGTGTGTGTGTGTGTGTGTGTGTATACACACATATTTCTATTTCTGTGTGTTGTCTCAAAAATGTTAGATAACATCAGTTCTTAAACATGATGTTTATAAAATGTACATAGTTGTGTGAATTATTTATAACAAAAGAATGAAGTAGGTTCTATGCTTTATATACCAACACTAACAACAGAGTCACTTCTTCTTTGGAAACACAAATATTTATTATATTATTGTACTTAAAAAAAAAGACTAAGCCTCTAAAGTGTCAAAAGTCAAGCTTAACAAATTTAAAAGCAATGAAATGAAAACCCAGTTAGGCACAAAAGGCCTTTTTTGAATTTACTGAAAGGCTGTTGCAAGAACTAAAGAGGACAAGATCTGTGCCTGCAGTATCCTATTTATTAGGTCTAATGATCATCTTCAAAGGAATATCACAGTTGTGTGGCGTTTAAGAATTTAGAAGAATTCTATGAATTTTAGTGTTTTTCGCTGAGAAATATATGTTGGTTAATAAACAAAAATTGAGTGATCCGTTTCCTGTATCTCTGCTATGTGTGTACAGTGCATATAGTGAGTATTCAGTATAAGGACAGACATATGCTCCGTGTGTTTGCCTACATTTATTTATTTTAAAATTTGAAATTTGGCATAACTGCGTGTGGTGAGAAGAAGTGAAATACCATGTCTTTTATATGCAAAAATTGCAATTTTTCATGTTCACAGTCACTATCATTTACTCATCTCTTACATCGAGATGTTAGTAATTTTTTGAAAAGCAGTGTTCGTAATTATTTAACCTGTCCAAGGTACATCCATTCATCCTTACTTTTGCCGTAGTTATGGAATAGAATCTATTTGAAATAGTGTGGCAGTAATCTCTAACGTTTATGGGGGAAAGAACAAATTCACGACTGGGCACAGAAATAGCAGCCAGTGATTAGTTAGGAAATGTAAAAGATGAGGCTGTTCTGTAATGTGGTTTTAAATATGCTTTTGGAACCAATGTTCAGATAATTATTAAAATATAAAATCAAATCTGTATTATGAAAATTAAAACTCTAAATAACAAAATCAATCATAACCAAATACATTTTCCTCTCTGCTTTTCAAGAGGGATTCATGGTGCCAGGGTTCCGGCAGAGTGCAGAAGGCTGACAGCAATTCTTAAGAGCCCATGTTTAGGAAAAATTAGTTATTAGAAGAGCATCTCAGGAGTGAAAGTGGGAAAGAAGGAAATAGGAAGTTTGTCTAAAGAAATGAGGTAACCTTTAATCTGAGCCATGGCTTCTGTTTCTTTCATTAGCTTTGCCTGTCCATTAGACATTGCATACTCTTTTTAAAATCAATTCTGCGGAAGGGGCTTCAGTTGCCAATCTAAACATAATATGCTACAAAGGTGAGAGTATGGGAGGCCAAGGCAAACACCCTGCTAAACAGTTGCCTTAATTCTCACATAGGGAACAAATCTCTTAGTGCCACGGTGTCATTAGAGCGGAAATTTATTTTGTTTTTATCATTTTAATATTATGAACAGAAAATCAGCCTTCTGTTGCTGAGCCTTCTGCTTTGGAGAGTTGAGTATGTTTTTATTATAAAGCATGGTTATATTCTCTGTCTCCTGCATTAACAATGAGGATAGGGTAAGGGAGTGGGTCGGAGGGGGCTGAAATGACAGAATGAGAGAGGGACACACAATAGGATGACCGTGACTTTGAACAAATAAATAAAACATGTGAATCTCAGTCTCTGCTCTCCCCTACCCCCACTCCCCATCCAACTGTGATTAAATTTGCTGTGGTCATTTCCCAAATGTCTGCCTGATAAAAAAAAAAAAAAAAAGCACCCATCGCCTTTTCTCACACCGTGGCCTAAAGCAAGGGCCCTTCCTGTGGCTAGCAATCTGCAATCCTGTCAATCACACACACTTGCAACAGACATGCATGCCGCTTTCATTAGCAAAAACGCTTCACGTTTGACTGTGGACCCCCACCCCCCAAATCTGTAACTCCTGCTCTGCCCCCTTAATAAACACCGGCTTGCTCCCCTTTGCCTCTCGCTGGGCAGCTGGAATGGGGTTTCCTCAGTCCCCCTCCATCCACCAGTTTGCCTGCAAACAGTGCGGTGCGCCATGAAAAAAAAAACATTTGAATAAGCCTTGCAAAAAGCAAAATGAGTTTTGCTCTGCAGACCTGTTCTTTAGGAACAGAAAAAGGTGAGCATGGCGGGGAGCAGGAAGGGGGATTTAATATTACAAGAGATAATGGCAACTATGTTAATATCCGGAATTTTCAATGTACCATACGTACATTTTGTTTTTCCTTTTAGCACGATTTATAATTAAAGATTTTAATCTGGCTTCACATTGAGTTAATAAGCCCTTTGATTGATTAGGATTCATAAAATTGCCATTTCCCGCTGACGCTTTGTGTTTCTGGGGATGTTCTTTTGAAAAGCCGGGTTAAGGTGAATAGGAAGCAGCCATTGTTTAGGCTGAGCTGTGCCAATTCTGGGAATTTGGAATGGCTTTATTCAGAGTTTGTCCCCAGCAATATCTTGTTCCGCCAAATTAATGCAGATCAAATCTGCTCAGTATGTTAGAGCCATTTTTAGGGAAAACTTTTTTTTTTGTTTTTTGTTAATTTCACCAGGTGTTTTACACAATTACTGTCTGTCTTTACTGACCTGGTTTCCATGAAACCCTACTGCATTTATAAGGAGAATGTTAGACGCTTTTAAAAATAAAAGAAAAATATTACAAAACAAATACACCGGAATACATCAGAGCCCTGAAACCTGTATTTTCATTTCCCTTTTAAAATTCAGCTTCCACTATACATACTCTTAATAATATCCCTGCCTTCATTAGGGGCCAGGACTGTAATATGGGGGAAGTGTGGTCATCTGGTAAATACATAATACAATAGCAGAGGGTTGCCATTTTAATGCTATTTGATCATCTTAAAAGCACTTTATTTTTAAAAAAGGCCTAAAAATGAATGATGGTAAATTCCAAAGTCTGTCAGGAAGAAAGCTGCTGATTTTAGAAGTCCGTCAAGTGGCGGCTGGCTGCTGTCTCTAATTTGTGTTGGTGTGAGAGACAGCGAGAATTTCTTTCTTTCTTTCTTTCTTTCTTTCTTTCTTTCTTTCTTTCTTTCTTTCTTTCTTTCTTTCTTTCTTTCTTTCTTTCTTTCTTTCTTTCTTTCTTTCTTTCTTTCTTTCTTTCTTTCTTTCTTTCTTTCTTTCTTTCTTTCTTTCTTATTTTTAGGGTAAAAAGTGACCCTATTTAGCCTCAGAGGGGCCTCACTGTGTGGATTGAATCAGAGCAAATTCCCTTTGTGTTTTCTGCTCTGAAGGGACATTCTATTGTTGAGTGCGGGGCCTCTTGTAACACCAAGTAGTGCTGGACTGTGTGCAAATCCTCTCCAGATAATACTCAAGTTGTTTCACAATCAATACCAGCTCCCCTCCCCCATCATTCACCCCAATTTATTTGGCACAACTATCATTTCCCTCTCCCTTTATTACCATTCAGACCTTCTATAAATGCAAACATTTAGGGCACAAGAGACGACATGGGTGCAGCGGGGGCTGCTGTGGGAATGCGGAAACAGTCTCGTCTCCTGCTGGATCGGCTTCTCAAAAGGAGCAGCAGATGCCTGCTCCAGACTGAAGATCTAGCTTTACACGTTGTCGTTTGCAGGCAGGTTAATTGGACAGATTTTTAGATCAAAATCTCTATTTCCTGGTTCTTGTTAGAGGAAATCTTTTTTAAAATAGTTCTGTTTCATATTTTTAATCCTTCCCCCATCCATTCTCCTACAGCGCCCCAGAGAACGTTGCTTTTTAAATACCTTGCACTGGCACAAATCGACAGTGATGAAAATCTTGCAATAACACCAGGTTTTGCTTACAAATCGACAAAAATGTCCCTGCCAATCCCCAGTAATTTCCTGCATCTCCATAACTGACCTCATGCATTCAGCATCTCACGAGCTGATTGGTGGAGTTTTAATGTGAACAAAGAACAAAATTTATCCTGAAGAAGAAAAAAAAAATTTTTAAATGCCCCACAAAAATAATTCACCCTTCCAGTTAATAATTGGAGGGAGCCGACATTCGCCTTTGTGGCATTACAGAATTAGAATGAATTTAAAACAAACTCTGTTTTTTCTAAAGCAGGTCACAGGCAGTGACAGGCTGAGTAAGAATCATTCCCGATGCAGGGTTTTACATCAGTTAAAGGTACCTTTGAATGAATGTCAGCTCCTTTCTACCTTAGTGCTGGCCGATCGATGCTTCATTAGGCCGAATTGTCTTTTGCCCATGCAACCTTGAAAACAGCCCCGTTAATTACCTGTGAGGAAGTCGGGGACCCTTTTTTCTCTTTCTCTCTCTCTCTTCTATAGCTCATTCCTTCTCTCTCTCTCTCTCTCTCTCTCTCTTTCCAGCAGCAGGCTCAGGGAAGTGGGGGTGGGTGGATGGGGGTCACTTACATTTATTCACAGTCAGTCTGAGTACATCCCTGCTTGATAGAGAAGCTGGAAGAAGAGCGTGGGGGCAGGGGAGTGCGGGGGGGGGGGAAGAAATACCGGACCCGGAGGTGAAAGGTCAGGGTTCAAGTCCAGACTACAGATCTATTGAAGAGGTTTCAGACAGCCAGGCCTCCACTTGACTTTCTCGTCAGCTAGCCTATGATTCTTCCGCAGCTTCCTTTGCACTACTGTTGCTGCTCACTCCATCGTGCTAATTCCCGGGGGCTCTAAAATAGTGCAGCCTCGGGCTGCCACCCCTTTACCCCCTGGGGAGATGTGTGAGGCTCCAATGACCGGCTTTCCTCCTCCAGCTCACAAGAAAATAGGGAGCTACCAGCTGACTCATTGAGAGGAGAGGGGCCGTGTGGCGAGAATGAGCACTAAATGTAGCCTAATTCCAGACCTGCCACTGCGCGAGAAGGGGCTGTAAGTAAATGGAGGCCCTGCACGCGGCGTGCGGAAGAAACTGCATCAATCATCGTGTTTGTTATGCACTATTACAAATGCCGCAAGAGTTTAAATCCAAGTGATAATCTGGTCGTCCTGAGGGCTGGGCTTTTATTTAGCAGCAAGGTGTTTTCCCCTCTGCAGTTGTGATGGAAAATTTTATAATGATGTCATAAACCTCGGCAATGAAATGTGAATCGTGTCTGTGTGCTCGAAGAGCAGCCGTGAAACCGGCGGTCCCTACCGGTAATCGGCTGCTTTTGTATGGCTCTGAATTTTGGACCCCACTTCTGTCCTGCAGTCCCCAGACGCAGCTGCAGAGAAAGGAGAGCTGATTGGACTGCCTTATTTTCTCCTCCTGCGTGTCTCCCCCACTCAGGAGCTGAATTTGTCTCCTTTGCTCTTTCTTTGTTTCGCCTCTACGAAGCCGCACAGTACAAATTCCAAGGGTTACAGGGGCCATTGTGTACCTGAAATAGGGAGCTAGGGAAAGGCCCAAATCAATGAAAAGTTGCAGCTGGGTATTTAAGTAACTTGAAAAAAATCCTGCTGCATTTTTATTTTAATGCAAATGCCTCCCGGGCTGCTGAAACATGAGCTGTCCGCCAGGGCTCAGACCCCTCTGCGCGCGGCGGAGTCATCTCCTGTGGTCTCTACGCCCCACCCAGGCGAGGGGTCACACCGGGTGCCTGTGTCCGTGTGCTGCAGAACAAGGAAGACCCTGAAGAAAAGCCTCCCTCCCCCTGGATCCCGCCCCCCGCTTACACAAACAGTCACACGTGGAGCTGTCATCCGCATGCCGCAGCACAGCTGTCTAAATCCAGAGCAGAGCAATCCCCGCACAGCCGGCCGCTCACCGTACCGTGCGGGGCAGACAGAGGAGCCCTCGCCAGATGCCATCGTGTGAAAGTGATCAGTGCACACCCTGCCAGGGCTTTAGCTCACCCGGAGAGCTGCAGTAACCACTGCACATGAGAGCCAGAGAGCTGGGGGGTAGGAGCAGGCATGTTACAACGCCTGCATGTGAAGCACGCCGCCAGGCTGTGAGCAATCCCTGCACTCCAAGTATCTTAGCGAAGGGAGAGAGAGGGAGCCACAAGCCAGCCTCCAGGCCCGGCACTGAGAGCTCTCGTGCATATTCTTGGCCAGGGTGTCAGAGGGCGTGTGAGTGCATTTTTCTTTTCTTAGTCTTTATATGGTCTGCCAAATCAATAAGGGTCTGTCTGTATTTACATGCACTTGAGTAATTGGGCTGCGTGTTTTTATACTGTGTCTGTTTGGCATCTCCAGCTCCCCCTCTCTCCACACGCGCTCGTGCAGCTGGAATGGAAATACACCAGAGGTGTACGTGCAGGGCGCAGTCCAGCCAGGCTTGGATCGAGAGCCCCACGCACGCCGACTGCCCGGCCGTGCCCCGGGATCCTTCCATGCCGTGTCCTGGGAAGCGCCTTTGCTAATCCAGTCTGGACACCTGCTCGGGGAGTGTGGTTTGTGGCCATGGTGACAGTGCCGGAAAAGATGTCACTCAAACAGTGACCACCCCCGTTTCCTACAGAACTCATCCTGGGGCTTCAGAACCCCGCCACTGGAAAAATGTCTGCACACCGATAGCCGTGTGTGTGTGGCGTGCATATGGCAGCTGTGTGAGGGCGAGGTTTGCCTGTGTGCTGCTTGTATGCAGGGTGTGCCTGTCCGCCCAGGCCCGGCTGGTTGTGCAGCGTGTTATAGTATGCACGGGCTGCAGAGGGCTGTGGTATGTGGCACCTAGCTCATGCAGAACGGGTCAGTCGGTAAAGGAATACAGCTCCATCGTGCTTTGTCGGGATTCTCATGTCTGGATCCAGACTGAGCAGAACAGCAGTTGCAGAGTTTTTAAAAGGGTTTCAGTAGAACAGGGTTAAAGAAGAGCGAGCTAAGTCCATGGAGGCTGGGTCCATCAAGGGCTACTAGCCAGGCTGGGCAGGGAGGTGTCCCTCGCCTCTGCTTGTCAGAAGCTGGGAATGGGAGACAAGGGAGGGGTTCCCTGTTCTGTTCATTCCCCCTGGGGCATCTGGCCTTGCCCATTGGCAGCAGACAGGACACTGGGCTAGAGGGACCCTTGGCCTGACCCAGTCTGACTGTTCTTAGGAAAAAACCCACCGGCCCTGGGGCACTAAGTCAGCACAAGGGGGGGTGTCGGAGCAGAGGCAGGAGCAAGACGTGCTGGTCCCTCAGCCCTGCTTCAGGAGGTACGGCAGATGAGAAACCCCCTCGCATGTCATGGGAAATGCAGCGACAGGGGCGGGGCTGGCATAGCAGGCACCTAGCTCTCCGAGTAGGAGATGGTGAGTGCCTTGGCCCATGCATTGGTCTGAAGTTGGGTTTGATTTTGAGCATTGTAAAATGTTGATGCATTTTTTTAATTAAAAGGCATTTCAAACTGGAACGTCATCGTAACCGAAAAATCTGAATGTTTGCTTTCAAAAGTGTCAAAACAAAATGTTTCAAACCTTTTGTGGTATTTTTTCTCTAAATGAGCCATTCGGTGACACCAAAATGAATCCGAGAAATGTCTCAATGTTGCCAAATCGGCATTTTTCACAGAAAATGTCTGGTCTGTATATTTTATCTCGTTTTCATAAATTGGACACGTCCCCCACCTCTGCCTGGCTCCAGCTGGGGGCCAATGTTTAGATTGTGAGCTACATGTGGCAGGAACCACCATTTTTGTTTTATAGCTATACAGCGGCTAGCACACTGGTCCATGACTGGGGCTCTGTGGCTCTACAGTAATACGGCTATTAACTACTACCGCATACATGATGTGTGTGCGTGTGCGTCTTACCTGCCGTTAGCCTGTGCGGGGCGGTCCTTGCTGTTCTCCGGTCTGTATCTGTGAGCGGCCTGGTGGCTTGCTAGACGGTCTGCGTGTGCACCCCTGCTACTGTACGGGGAGGACTGTGCCAAGTTCACGATCCATTTTGGCCAAATTCATAATCGGAGGATTTTTTTAAATCTCAGGTTTCATGATGTCAGTTATTTAAATCTGGATTTTCACAGGGCTCCAGTTATGAGGGTCCTGGCTCAAAAAGAATTTGGGGGGATTGCCAGGTGGTTGTGTATGTGTGTGGGGGGGGGTGGTTTCTGCGCTGCTACTGGTGGGGGGTGCTGTCTCCAGAGCTGGGCAGCTGGAGAGCGGCAGCTTCTGGCCCGGAGCCAGGGTCTGCCAGCAGAACTGCCAGCAGCAGCAGCGCAGAGATAAGGGTGGCTGGCCTGGTGTTGCCACCTTTAGTTCTGCACTGCTGCCGGTGGGGTGCTGCCTTCCGAGCTGGGTGGCCGGCCAATATCTGCTGCTTTTCAGCTGCTCATCTCTGGAAGCAGTGCCGAAGTGAGGGTGGCAATGACATGGCCCCCTACAATAATCTTGTGGGCCCCCTGCACCTTCCTTTTGGGACAGGACTCGCCAAACGGGAAGGTGTCTCTCTGTGGTTGCATGCAGCTGTGTGACCTGCCGTGGGGGGTGGGATGTAGCTTCTGCACTTGTGCCCCAAGGGAAGTGCGCGCTGCACAACCTTTCATGCGTTTAGCAACTGGGATGATTTGCGCCTGACTCGCTGGGGGAGCGTCGAGAGCCTCAGCCCAGGAGCCTGGACAAGCGCCGGTGCTGTGTGTGCCGGGCCTTTCTCGCCACACACCGCGAGCCTGGACACCCGCATGCCGGCAGGCTGGGAGCAGTCTCCCTTGATTGCACAGCGTCAAATAAGGTCAGTGCTGCTGCTTCTTTTATTGTCCGTGTTATCGAGGAAACCTATAAAAGTTCCTGCTTTTGATACCTTGACCCACGGTGCTGCTCACATGCTGCCTTGTGGTTTTGAGATTTAAAGAAACAGAGCGGGAAAGGCAGAGAGAGAGAGTTTGCCTTAGGTGATAAACAGCAGTGCAAGGCCAGAGGCCTTATCAAAAAAAGGGGGGGAGATTATATTCCGGGGCTTTATTTTCTTGCACGAAAAAAACGGTTTCTCAAGCATCACTGCGGGAAAAGGGAGCGAGAACACGTCCCCCTCTCGGGCGACTCCCGCACACATCCAGCCTGCCCAGATGCACTCCACCCCCAGCCACTTAAAGCCACAGGGATGCACGTTGCTACGATGATGCAGCTTTCTCCACAAGGGCTCACGCTTACCCCACCAGCAGGCTGTGCACATGGGTGCATGGCCAAGGATGTGTGTTCACCCAGGCACGAGCCAATTTTAGTGCACCCGTCTCTCCGTAATCGGTGCTTCCCGTCCAGCCTCGCCCTCAGTAGGCAGCACCCTTTCTGTAGGCTGGCCCCTGCCAGGCCCTGCCCTGTTAGTTCTCTCCTGGAGTTTTTCTGGCCTTGAGTTTGGGGGTGGAGTTGCAGATCTGAGGAGTGCGCTGCGGGATCGGGCTGCGGCGGGAAGGAGCGAGTTGGTGTGGGGTAGCGCTGGTGAGCGGGGAAGCTACACTGGGTCTGTCTCCACGGCGAGCGAGCCGAACGGAAAAGAAACCGAAGGCAGCAAGTCTCCAAGGTGAGGTCACCTGGTCTGGGCTCACACCACAGGGCAGTGTAAACCTTCCCCCAGGTGGGAGCGGGAGCTCTGAAACCCACCCCCTCAGCTGGTTCCAGAGCCGGGACTCCAGCCCACGTGGGAGCGTCTCTACCAGTGTTTCTTAAACTGTCGGAGGTGTGCCGCGGAGAACAACAGAGTTAAAAATGGCCACCCTTAAAGGGGCAGGCGACCTTTTTTTTTTTTTTTTTTGTTCAATAACTTTCCCCCCCGACTCTTTTTTTTGGTCAATAACGCCCCTCATCCCCCCCCCTTTTTTTTTTGCTCAACAAAAAATCCTTGGTGTTCCTCATAAAAAAATTGTTTGGTGTTCCTTGGTCTTAAAAAGTTTAAGAAACACTGGTCTATATTCTGCTTTGTAGCGGCCTAGTGCCAGCCCCAGGACCCGAAGCCAGTTGACCTGGGCTCTGAGATGCTCTGCTCCAGGTGGGCTCGTTTGAGGGGCAAGGGGCGGCAGTGTAGACACACCCAAGGATGCTCCCACACAGTATGTTTTCCTCGTGCTGCTGGGTGCGGGCCAGGGGGGATGGAAACCCAGACTGTGGATGAAGCTGCTGTGGGTAAGGCAGGCTCCACCTCACCAGCCTGGCAGTCACCGTAGGGGGAAATAAAAGCTTAGAAACAGGCTTTCCCGGCATTGCTTCTCTGGGTGATTCTGGGAGAGAGCAGCCGGTGGCTCTGTGGTGCTGCTGGAAGCCTTGCAGGAAAGTGCCCCCAGGAAGGCAAGTGAGATGTCTGCAAGTCCCCAGGGCCTGATGAAGTGCACCTAGAATCCTCACAGAGGTGACAGAGGAGGTATCTGAGCCTCTAGCTATCATCTCTGAAAAGTCATGGGAGACAGGAGAGATTCCAGAAAACTGGAAAAGGCAAATCTAGGGCCCATCTATAAAAATGGAAATAAGAACAACCCAGAGAACTACAGACCAGTGGGTTTAACTTCTGTGCCAGGGAAGATAATGCAGCAAGTAATTAAGAAAATCACCTGGAAATACCTGGAAGAAAATAAGGTGATAGGTAACAGCCAGCATGGATTTGTAAAGAACAATCAAACCAATCTGATAGCTTTCTTTGATAGGATAATGAGTCTTGTGGATAAGGGAGAAGTGGTGGACGTGGTACATCTAGACTTCAGTAAGGCGTTTGACACGGTCTCGCGTGACCTTCTTATCAATAAACTAGGCAAATACAACCTAGATGGGGCTACTATAAGGTGGGTGCATAACTGGCTGGATAACCACTCTCAGAGGGTAGTTATTAACGGTTCACAATCCTGCTGGAAGGGCAGAACAAGTGGGGCTCTGCAGGGATCTGGTTTGGGACCGGTTCTGTTCAATATCTTCATCGACGATTTAGATATCGGCATAGAGAGGATGCTTATTAAGTTTGCAGATGACACCAAGCTGGGAGGGGTTGCAAGTGCTTTGGAGGATAGGGTCATTGTAAACGCGCCACCCCCGTACCTCCCGGGGGGGTGCGTTTCGCTTGTTCACCCCTTTCGGTGCCCCAGTCCCGTTGATCCGTCACCCTAACGATCGTCCCGCGGCGTCCCAGTTACTTGTGTTAATAGTCTCTGAGGTCTCTTTCGCCATATTGGTGGGTTCGCCTCCCACGATGGGGAGAGGGGGGTCCGGGCCCACCCTCTCTCACAGCCCCAGCCCAGGGCCCTAAGGACGCGGACGTCAAGCTTGTCCGGTCCGGCTGGCGGGGCCTTAGCCGAAACTCGCCAGCCCGCAGGCTCCACTTTGCCCGCCCTGGGCTGCTTCCTCTCCCCACCTGGGTTCTATCCGCCAAGCCGGAGCTTACCTCCTTGGCCTTGGGCCCCTTGCAGGGTTCTCTCGCAGGGAGGGACGCTAGCGATGCTTCCTCCTCTCTCTTCTCCGTCCGGTCTTTAAATCTCCGTGCCGCGGACCGTGGGCGGGGCCCCGCCCGACTCGGCATGGGCTCACTTCCGGCTCGCGGCTGCGGCTGCAGGATGATGTCACGGCACCCATGATGTCAGCGGGATTCCCGGAGCCGCCCAGACGTCTGGCCGCACCGGCCACCCGGGAGCACCCGACACACCACTGCGTGGCTTGCGACGGGCCCGTTCGGGTGGCGGGCTGCGGGCTGTCCGGCTTCGCCCCTCCCTGCCCCGTCCCGAGGGCCACCATGCATACGGCTCCCTCGCGCTCCAGAGTGCGGGGCGTTTCTGCCCCGTCACAGTCATCATTCAAAATGATCTGGACAAATTGGAGAAATGGTCTGAGGTAAACAGGATGAAATTTAGTAAGGACAAATGCAAAGTGCTCCACATAGGAAGGAACAATCTGTTTCACACACACAGAATGGGAAGCGACTGTCTAGGAAGGAGTACGGCAGAAAGGGATCTAGGGGTCATAGTGGACCGCAAGCTAAATATGAGTCAACAGTGTGACACTGTTGCAAGAAAAGCAAACGTGATTCTGGGCTGCATGAACAGGAGTGTTGTGAGCAAGACACGAGAAGTCATTCTTCCGCTCTACTCTGCGCTGATTAGGCCTTGGTTGGAGTATTGTGTCCAGTTCTGGGCACCGCATTTCAAGAAAGATGTGGAGAAATTGGAGAAGGTCCAAGAATGATGAAAGGTCTAGAAAACATGAGCTATGAGGCAAGGCTGAAAGAATTGGGTTTGTTTAGTTAGAAAAGAGAAGACTGAGGCTACATCTACACAGCCTATGTAAATGATGCATGGATTAGCATATTGCCAGGCTTAATTTGCATAATTAATTAGGAACCTTTCTGCGTAAGAGGTTTTTGCTCAAAAACCCCCTCTTGCGCAAGAACCGTTCTTCCTCATTTTTTCAGGAAGAACGGCTCTTGCACAAAAACTGCTCCTAAGTAATTATGCAAATGAAACATGTCAATATGCTAATCTGCACTTTGCGGAAGAAGGAAGCTGTGTAGAGGTAGCATGAGAGCAGTTTTCAAGTATCTAAAAGGGTATTACAGGGAGGAGGGAGATAAATTGTTCTCCTCGGCCTCTGAGGACAGGACAAGCAGCAAGGGGCTTAAACTGCAGCAAGGGAGGTTTAGGTTGGACATTAGGAAAAACTTTCTGCCTGTCAGGGGGGTCAAACACTGGAATAAATTGTTTAAGGAGGTTGTGGAATCCCCATCAGTGGAGATCTTGAAGAGCAGGTTACATCTGTCAGGGATGGTCTCTAGACGGCGTTTGGTCCTGCCGTGAGCACAGGGGACTGGAGCCGAAGACTTCTCGAGGTCCCTTCCAGTTCTAGGGTTCTGTGTACCAGCCCCCCCTGTGCCTACCAGCAGACAGCAGCCCGGGTGCACTAAGCAGGTAAGGTAGATTCAACAAGCCTTAAGGTGAGCCGCTCCATGGTTGGGGCCACTCCCCTTCACCCTTATCAGGGGAGAGAGTCTGAGCCCATTGAAAAGGGAGCCAGGTCTCTCACGGCCTCCACCAGAAACAGGTTATCAGCTCAGAGTGTAGCCGAGAGATCCCAGCGTGGCCAGCAGCAGCCCCCCCCCCCCCCACCTGAGAACAGGAATGCCGGGGTGACAGGAACTGGTCTGGCAGCGGCCCAGGTCTATATCCGCAAAGAAGCAGTCTGGGCCAGGATGTGACAGGCAGAAGCGAACCTGGGACCTCTGGAGCTCAGTGCGTCAGCCACCACCGCATGTACGAAAGCTCTCAGCTATGGCTGCAGAGCAAACTCTCTCTCTCTCTCTCTCCGACAGTGCCACTAGATGGGACAGTGCACCACCCTCAGCAGGTGCGTGTGTAGACGTGCCTCGACCAGGGTACAGTGCTAGGGGTGCTCATGTCAGGCCTTGCGTTGGTGTTACGTTTGCTGCCGGGTCCAGCAGGAGGAGGGAGAAAGCTGATGTGAATTTGCAGTTTGAAATAGGTTTTGAATAGCTGTGAACTTTGTTTCAAAAATCAAGATGTTGAGTCTCTCAAGCACTGTCTGCTCTGAATTTGCAATTGGGTGGTTGCTTGGATTTCAGCTTCCATGCCTAGAGCTCGGGTCTGTGTGGGACATGAACATGTCACCGGCGATTAGACAAGGTATCGCAAAGCCCTCCGCAGCAGATAAAGGGGTGAGACTAAGGCCAGAAGAGGCCAGTGCTTTTCTGTTCCCCTCTCCAGCTGGTGTAAATTAACCCTCGATATGCCAGTGAGCTCCAAAGAAAGAGCGTGAGATGGTGCCCAGGCATAATGCTCTGTGTCCTCCTTTCACGCTAGTTAGTCTTATGGGTTATTGAGATTCAAAACAGAGATGCTGGAAGGGCCAGTCAGTCATATTGCAGGTTATTGGTGTGGCTCATTCTGTCCCACCCATGCACGAGGGAGGATTGTTCAGAGGATCTGCAATTCTCAGTGGCACTTTCCGTGTCCCTTAGTGGCACTCTCCGTGTCCCTTAGTGGCACTCTCCGTGACCCCCCAGTGGCACTCTCCGCGACCCCCAGTGGCGCTCTGCGACCCCCAGTGGCGCTCTCCGCGACCCCCAGTGGCGCTCTGTGACCCCCAGTGGCACTCTCCGCGACCCTTAGTGGCACTCCTCAATACTCTGTCAAATGCCATATGACACTTCACAGCTTGGAAATGCAGCTCACACGAGTAACATTGATGGTGACCAACTGTGTGTCCACTCGAGGGGCAGGCGAGATACGTGAGCAACCAAAGATCCATTCAGACTGATTGAAAATTGCATGCTGGGAGCTGGACTACCTCAGACTCCTCCCGTGGAGCGCAGTGAGAGAGGCCTGCAGAGTCAAACAGCATTGGTCAAATTGTGGCTCCGTTGCAGCTGGCCACACCTTAGCTGCAGGTGCTGGTTTAGCATGGACAGTGTCGGCTCAGAGGTGGGAGGGTCTCTCTGCTTCCAGTGCAGTGTGGCAGGGAGGGGTGGAGAAATGTTTCCAAACTACTGGACTTGAATTTTCCCAGCTGCTAAGCACTCCCAATGGCTTCACTGGAGACATGGGACTCGGGGTCTTAGGACCTGTCTTCACAGCGCAGAAAAACTCCAGACTTGCAGGGTTAGGTCCCTGGGCTGTGTCATTGCTCTTTAGATCCCAGGCTCTGAGACCCTCCCTCCCCACGAGGATCTAAAGACCAGACTCCCACCCAGGCCTGGATGTCGACATGGCAATGAAACAGTCTGGCCACCCCGGGCGTCTGGTCACCACATAGATACAACCCTAGGGCCTGATTTTCTGAGTGCCCCGTGTTGTTGTGAACTGTTTTCATATGAAAATGCATCTGTTAGGAGCACCTGGCTCTGATGGGACCATTCATCGGTCCCTCTCAGCCTCCCAGGATAGATAACTCGAGCACACACTGTGTAACCCGGGAGAACCTGTCCTCGCTGACGTCTTGGTTTTTGTAGGGAAGTCTGGTTTTGAGCTCCACTGCAAGTATGCACGCACATGTTCTCTGCATCATAACAATAGCCAGTCCTACTGCATCTGTGCTAAAAGCCTCTCTCTCTTTAGGTTTATACCATCCCATGGCGTGGTGGGCGGGAGATATCTCCAGACAAACCGCATCCCGTGCGTGCAGTGCTGTGTGCTATGGCACATTAGTCAATGGGTGGATTACTGCTGTGGAACGCCTGGCTGCTAGGAAGCCCGGTTATCATTCACACACGGGAGGCAGGTGCACGGTAAACATGCAAAAGTACAAGAGACAGGTTGGACAGCAATGGACCCATGTGAAATAGCAGGTGGGAATGGAGTAGGCAGGATGTAGCACAAGGGAAGCAAAGTGCCAGGAATTCCCAGACAACCCTGGGGACTCTAAAACGTGCAGGGTAGTGAGAGAAATGGGAGAGGAGGGATTCCAAGCTTCGGGCGTCTGTTCCCGGCCACCTCAGAGGAGTGGAAGAACACGGTGGTCGATCACAGAGGTGGATGTCAGAAACTCCGGTTCTCCTAATCCTCTGTTTAAGATCACTCACCTGCTGAGTGGCCTTGATTAATAATAGTCATTATTAACAATAATAATATTGAATATGACTTAACCTGCCTTTGTCTGTTTCCCATTCACAAAGCTGCTTTCTGCCCCCTCCCCATGCCATTGTGAACTCCCCATAATCAAAAGGCCTACTGGTGGGAAACAGCTTTAATCCCTTTGGCTGCAGTAGAACCCCAGCTCGCAGGCCTTCCTTATGCCCACCTGAAAAGAGATGTGAGTGAGACGGAGAGATGCAGACAGGAAGGAATACTTTACGGGTCTGGGGTCATCAACCCCGTCGGGTCATTTAGAGCAGTGGTTTGCTACCGTTTTTCTTTGCAGAGCCCCACAGGTTTTCAGGTGGAGATGTAGAACCTTTTGGAGATCTCAGACATAGCTTGCAGACACCCAGCAGTTTGTGGACCCCAGGCTGAAAACTACTGATTTATAGTGTTGTTTGAAGCAGCAACTGTAGAGAGGACAAGCCCATTCTGGTGGTTGATCATCACCTCTTGCACTGCAGAAAGAGACTGAGAATTAACCCCAAGCCTTGGGGGTGTTCGTTGCTGTCGGTTTCTGTGGGATGCACAGGAATGCTCATCTCTTACGGAAGAGGCTGGTTTTGATTTTTTTTCAGAGCCATTCAATTCACCAAAAAATGTGTTGGCCCATCGCTGAAACCCTTCAGCAAACTAACCGTGGTTTGAAAAATATCAAGAACGGCCTTGTCTTTGGTAGAGGGGGTTGAATGCACTAGCCCAAGCAAGTTTAATAAGGCTAGGCGATATTTTTTTACTGCTCTTGAGGTGTGTAATTAATCAGGAATAATCCTCATGTTGCCACTCAGTATTCAACCGTCAATTAGAGTCAGGAGAAAGGAAAGCTTAAGACAAAGGCCCAATAGAAACCCGAGGTCAGAGCCCTGGTCATTTCAAACACGTGAAATGTTTTATGCCCCATGTTCTGTAGTTTCTAAAATCAAAGCTTTAAGGCTAATGGAGGAGGGCAGCGTGTTGCATTTTTGTGATGTGAAGAGGAGACAGAGATTGGGTTTCACATTTGGCCCCTCCCTACTTGGCAACATTTATTTTCCAGTGGTTTCAGTCTAATTAATATAAGACCTGCTCAAGCACACCAGTCCTCATTGGACATGTCACTCGTTAATCATGCGACCCTCCTAGCCTTGGGTAATGACCTTGAAAGAATATATCAGCCCTTGATGGCGGGAGTGAGGAATTAAATTGTTTTTCTGAGTGCTTATGGTCATTGCTGACAATTTATATGACACAGATGCCCTAAGCCATCCACGCTGGCCATTGTGTAGTAATCATTTTCCCAGCCAGGAATGGATTGTCGGATGGACAGTGAGTGGCCCAAGCCATCTTATGGCTGGGTTTTATTTTGGGTCTTGTTTCTTTGTTTGAGAGGCATGGGCTGTACAAACGGGAAATCCTCATTGAGGTTCTGAGATTGAAAACACTGGGTGATATTTTGGTTGGCCTTCTGTCTCATGCTGTACTCAGCTTTCCCCTCTGTTTACATTAAGAGAGCTTGACAGTCACAGAAATAGCAGGAATTTGTCAACAAGCAGAATAAGGCTCCCGAGACTGTGAATCAGGAAGGTCCCTGCCTGGCTAGGACTTGTGAATCCTTGGCAACGCTTGGAAGAACTTACAAAGCTTCCTTTGTAAGTCAGATGGGAACTGGGGGGGGGGGGGGGGGGGGGGAGGCTGTGTGTTCGGGTAGGAAGGACATTGGGGTAAAATTCTGAAATGAATGTGCCCTCATGCCTAGATGAATGGGTGGGCACTTGAGAGCAGCTGTGACAGTTGTTGATTATCATGAAAAAACTTAAACAACAACGAATAGTCCAGTGGCACCTTAGAGACTAACAAAAAATGTAGAAGGGATCACGAGCTTTCGTGGGCACAACCCACTTTTTCAGATGACTGGAGTTAAGGGGTCCAGGTTGCAAAATAAATAGCAGAGAAAGAGGGGATGGGAAGGGAAAGAGAAGGGGGAAATTGTCAGAGTGTCCATGGTAAATGAAGCAGATAGAGTGGATTCTGAGTGCTCTTAAGTACCCGGTGCTCAGCTTGTTATGTTGTTCGGATGCGGAGTGTAGTGGCTCATCCAGTTAAGGTCTTTGTTTAAACCTCTGGTGCAGGTATCGAACTTGTAAATGAAACGAAATTCTGCAGCCTCCTTTTCAAGCTGGTTTTTTAAATTGGCTTGTAATAAAATCGCAACTTTGAGATCCATTCATGAGTGTCCGGGCAAGTTAAAATGTTCCCCATCCGTTTTTTGGGTTTTTTTAAGTCTCGGCTTGACAAAGCCCTGGCTGGGTTGATTTAGTTGGGATTGGTCCTGCCTTGGGCAGAGGGCTGGACATGATGACCTCATGAGGTCTCTTCCAGCTCTATGATTCTGTGTGTTGCCTTTTTGAATATCTGATTTGTGTCCATTAACCCTTTGTCAAGGAAAATGTCTAGTTTGGCCAATATGGCAGAGGGACATTGCCGGCACTTGATGGCCTAGGTCACGTTGGAGGACGTGAAGTTATATAAGCCCCTGGTGCGGTGGTTTATGCGGTTGGGTCCTGTTATGATGTCGCTCATATAGATATGTGGACAGAGTTGGCACCAGAGTTGATTTGGGGGTGGGGGGTCCTGAATGAGTATGATGGAGGTGTGCTGCATGGTTGTTGGAAATAATGTGTTTGAGGTTAGGGGGCTGTCTGTAGGCAAGGACTGGCCTGTTTCCCAAGTGACAGTAAAGGTCATTTCCCAGGATAGGTTATAGATTGTTAATGATGAGCCTGAGGGGTTTAAGTTGGGGGCTGTAGGTGAGGAGAAGTGATGTTCTGTTATTTTCTTGGTTAGGGCCTGGCTTTAAGGGATGCTGGAGGCATGAAGGTAAGTGTAATGGTCGGTAGGTTTCTGGTATAAAGTGGTGGAAATATGGCCATTGTGTAACTGTACTGTAGTGTCAAGGAAGTGGCTCTCTTGTGTGGGCTGATCCAGGCTGAGGATGATGGTGGGGGTGGAAGGTACTTGGACCCCTTAGCTCCATTGATCTGAAGAAGTGGGCTGTGCCCGTGAAAGCCCATGATACCTTCTACATGTTTTGTTAGTCTCTACCGTGCTGCAGGACCATTGGTTGTTTTTTAAGTGTTTTCAGTTACAGACTAACACAGCTGCCCCCTCTGAGACTGTTGATCATCTGGAGTGTCAATAAGTACATTTTAGGCAGTGCCTAAACTCCACGTGGGTTGGAAGGTGAATATTGTTGTGCTTGCTTCATTTATGCGAAGGATTAGTGAGGAGGTATTTTCCAGCTTATGAGCTGTAATGAGTAAGTGGCATTCCTAGTTGTTACTTGTTGATACTGACTTCCAAATGGATTAAATAATTTGTTACAATGCTGGATTTTATAGTTTATAGAAAATATGTCACCGAGTGGCTACGTATCAGATTGCACTGTTATTGCCACGTGCTGTTTTTTGCTAAATATAGACAGTCAATGATTATCACTAGACTCATTGCTAAAATCAGAATAGCTCATGAACAAATAGGAATCCATCTTTATTTAAAAGTTTTAAATGAAATAAGCCTACTTATTTATTATGCCATTTATAAATCTGGCTTTGTGTTTTAGGTAATTTTCATCCAGCCATAAGATTAGATTCCTGCTCGTTAAAAACATGTACACAAAAAGATAAACACATCTCAGTCTGCAGCAGTTTGCCATTTGTCATTCATTTTTGCCAAAATTCCTTCCTATAAGTAATGGACAAGAGATTGGGTACGTGTGTGTGTTGAAGTGTTTGCATGGGCTTGAGAGTGCATATGCATGAGTAAGCACATTTGTGTGTGTTCAAAGCAGCCTATTTGTGTTTCTCTGTGTGCTTGTGGCTGTGTGTGTGTGTGGGTACACACATCAGTTTGTGCTTCTCGGTGTGTTTCCAGGTGTAGTTGTGGAAATCTGTGCGTTAAATACAGTTCACAGGATTTTCTGGCCAGCTATAAAACACTCTGCATCTCTTTCCAATTCCACATCTCCTCTAGTTTGGGGAATGGTCTCTTCCCATATACAGAATGTGAGGGGTTACGGAGGCAGATTACCGTCATACAAGTTGTGAGTTGATCAGCTTCCAAATAGGATGTGATAAGTAAGCAAAGTATTTTCTTTTATCTGTTTTAAATGTGTCGCCTTTCAGTTTCAGAGGCTGCCTTCTTTTCCGTGTATTAGAAGAGTACACACGAGTGACCAATTTACCTTTTCAGCACTGCTCCTTATTTTGGATTCTTCTGTCATGCTGTCTCGTACTTCTCCTTGTGTGACACACTCAAAGAGTTCTGATAGATTGGAGAGGCACAGTTTTTCTTTACAGAAATAATGCTTGTCCTAGCATACCAGGCAGTTTATTCTTGCAAATTATTGCTCCTTGCATATTATCAGTGTGCGCTAGTACCTCTTCTCTTGCCAGTTCAGTTGTGGCCAGTCCCTCGTCTTTATATCTCGGAATGGGAAAACAGAGAGGCCTGGGCAGTTCTTTCCAAAACAGCCTCTGTACATTTGTTACTGTTAGTGCTCACCTGCGCAATTGCCTCTATCTGCACATAACTAACACGGCTACCCCTCTGATACTATCTGCACATAACACCCATCTATAAGGCACTTGGGGAGAGCAAGTGGTGAGACTTAAGGCAAGGTGTGGTGACTAGGAAGAAAATAGCAGAGCTGATCAAAACACCGAATTGCTATTTTGTGCAAGATTGTGAGATTTTTGACACATTTCCATTTCGATGTGGAACAAACCTGATACCTTTCAAAATGTTTCACGACAAGACAGGCCCAGCATGGAGCAGCCTAGTGGTTTGAGCACTCACTGGGGATCTAGGGGGACCCAGGTTCAAGGTCTTGTTGAAAAGGACTTGATTTGGGGTCTGTCACTGCATGGGAGGTAGCAGATCCAGAAGCGACTCTGAATCAGGAATAGCAAGGATTTGAAACTCTGACTCCAAACGAGTGCATGAACCACTTGACTGCTGACTATTCTGGGGTCTCTGGATCACTCATTTCAGCCAGAAAGTCTTTCCTGCACCTGGGAAAATTTCCCAACAAACATTTCTTCCAAACCAGCTCATTTCCATGAAAAGTTTCAGTTTGGCTAAATCGGCATTTTTCAAACGGAAAAAGATTTTGCTGAAAAATTCCCCAGCAGATCAAGAAAATAACCTTCTTTTAGTGTGGGCCGTGTATGCCGTGGGGCGTAGGCATGGTGAGTGCAGCAGATTGGAGTGCTCTTGGATTCCTTTTCCAGATCTGCCACTGACTTCCTGCCCCCCCCCCCCCCAGCTGTAAGCCGAGGAGCTAACCTCTTTTCCCCAGCTTTCCTGTCCTCCTTTGGCTGTTCTGTGCAGACAGAGGGGAGAGAGATGATGACTAGTGGTGGTGGTTTTTTCATTTGTTTCTTCTCTGATATTTTTTCTTTTTAGAAAACTCTAAAAGATCCAATTTAGGAAGCTGCCGTGAGAGATGGTTAAGGGCATAGGCGCATGGCTAGGGACTCAAGCATCAGGAAATGTCAACATTTGGGTGGCACAGGACCAGTGCTGTTGGTGCCTTGTAATACGTCTTTTTAATTACAGGATCGCATGCTCTTGCTCAGGCCATTGGATATATTAAACCAGTGTTTCTGCTACCTGAGGTGCCCTCTTTTAGCATTTGGTAAAGCTCGTCCATGGTGGCTTTGCAGGAAACAGAACATACCCAACATGGTAGAGATTCCGTGCCGCCCAGGGGAAGAGCGCAGGTTTGCTGGCACACAGGGGTCCTTCCAATTGCAGCCCTCTTGTCACCTGTGAGTGGCAGTGATCTGTGAAGGGGCAAGTGTGGGTGTTGAGAAGCAGTGGGGTGTGGCGGGTGCTGAAATGCTCCCTGAGCAGATTGGAGTGCTCTGGTCTCGCAGTCAGGGACAGCATGGCTTCCCAGTCCAATCTCACCCGCCTCACATTCACAAGGACTTTTTTATTGCTTGTCACAATATTCCTGAGAGTCAGCCGTCACTGGGGGAGATGCCTGGCCAGTTGGTTAGTTAGTGGCTAGATTTCCTATGAAGAGAGCCTTAAATACGCCCTCGACCTTGCAATCAAACCAGACTTTATACTTCATTATTTAAAAAAAAAATAAAAAAAAAGGCAGTTCCCGGGAAAGCAAGCACACGGCAGGCTCCATTGCTGGTGCTACACTCCCCACGGTGACGTAAGCCTTCTCGGAGAGACAGGAATATTTTTAATTTGTTTATCTTGACAAAATCAGGTGGTTCCGTCGCTGGGGTTCTACATTAGCACAGCCGAGCGGCACGGATATACATATATATTTAGCATTTTTTTTCTAGTATGTTCAGCTGAAAAGGCTTGGCTTGATTAATATTTTCCGCTGTCCGGTAACCATGGCAATGGGGTCAGCAGATATAATACTTAATTTAATCTTCCAACTGCCTCAGTGTGCATCACCGGTGTCCCGAATAATAGAAAGCCTTTTGCTTCTCTCTCTCTCTCTCTCTCTCTCTCTCCCCCCCCCCCCCCCCCATATATTCTGCTGCCTCGTATATTATTATATTTGCCAGTGGCTCTCTCACATGACCCAAAAGGAATAAAGTGTTTTCTTCATTCAGTATATGCAGCTACAAAAAAAATTCTGACCAACCCTCCCCACCCAGCGAATCCCCCCAACCCCCACCAAACCACCAGCCAGTCCCCCCCCTCCCCACCAGCACTCCAGCAGCCAATCTCCACGGCATGACAGGGAACGTGGGAAGATTCTGAGAGCTTTCATAGCAGCACTGTAGGGTTTGTGAAACACTCTTCGGCCAAATGAACCCATGCGGATTTTCCTCCCTGTCGCAAACCCCCGCTGATTGGCTAACACAGACTTGATGCCCTGTTTTGCTCTCCAGGTGGGTTAAGTGCATTGCTTTGTCTTCATTTGGCCCAGATCCCCTGTGTATCTCATTTATTTTCCCTCTCTAATTCCTCCTCTCTCTCTCTTTCTCTCTCTCTCTCTCTCTCTCTCTCTGTGCCATGCTTTGCACTGTGAACACGCCACTTGCTCTTGGTTTGGTTCCGGGGATCGGGGCGACCTGCCTTTTCGGTGCCAGGCAGACTTTGTGAGAGCAAAAATCAGACAAGATGCAGCTCTGTTTTCGTGTTCAAAGAGCTGCCGTGATTTCTGTAGTACTGGCTCCCTTGCCTCCACCCCTGTGCTCAGCGACAGAGAGAGAAATATTAACTTGGATTAAAGAGACACTTTTTCCAAGATGGAAAGGTTTTCAAAGGAGGGAGGAACTCCTGAAGTCTGGTCATGAGGCGTCTGTAGCCCAAATCCTTCAATTTCTGCTTGTTTATTCATTAACCTTTTGTTAGTATTTCTTATTTGGCTTCTGCTTTGATGACTGGAGTTCAGGGGACAGAATCATTTGGAGGGCAAGGCGGGCAGACCGGTGGTTTTAGTTTTCCTAAGTCAGGGACAGGGAGTTTGTATGTATCACTTGTTAATTGTCTTCAGTGTGGTTCCTTCAGATTTAAAGCACACAAGGCCGCGGAGAGGCTGTTAAGGTCTCGGCAGAGTTTTCGCTCTGATCTTGCTCACTGCGGTTTGTCAAAGAATATCAGTCAAGTTGTTTTGACTCATTCTGACCTGGGTGTTGAGTGGCAGCTGGAAGGACTGAGACTTTGAAAGAGCCAAAGTTGGTTGCATCAGCACAGGTTTGAACACTGATCTGTGAGTGTGGTTGGTCCCAGCCGCCCTTTCTGTGAGACAGCAAACCTCCCTGTTGGTCTCTGGGGAACACTCCTGGCTTTTCCATTTTCTCACCCACATTACCACGTCTCTGATCAAAGCAGATGGATGTAAGTAGGTTTGAGACCGTCATTAACCAACACTAGAGATTTCACCTGGAGTTGGCCCAGCTCGGCTGTCCAAATTGTGCATACAGTAGGAGTGGCGTGTCCTTTCTAATAGCTGCATTCTTCACGCCATTGACATTCAGAAAGAAGCTGCTATTTTTGCAAGACTGACATTTCAAAGCACTCTCGAGCGCTCAGCATTCTTTCTAGAGTTGAACTCGTTTGCTCTTCATTTTTAACTACAATACTTTCTGTTTGACACATCTGGTGTTGCTCCTCCCCATGAAGTGTAAACAGCCCTCTCTTGTGGGGAAAACCCTGCCCTTCCTTCTGTGGGTAAAGAGAGTGCCTTGTGGTGAAACTTGCCGTGGTTTTGCCTCAGGGAACAGGGAGGCTGGATGTCTGCCCCTCTGTGGCGGCAGAACCCTGCTCTCTGGGGACTCTGAAGTAAGCATCACAGATAAATAAAAGGCTTTGTGCATACATGTGACTGCATTGACGCAGACTTGCTCCGGTCTACCCATGACCATGTGTACTTGGGATTGCCAAACAGCACTGCACAAAATGAATCCATGCTTCCATGCCAGGGAGATGGTATAGAAAACCTTACTGCAGGCAGAATATAGGAGGCAACGCATTTATGGATGGCTGTTGTAACTCCTAGGTGGTGTTATGAGGCAAGATACCAAAGGACGAGTAACGTTAACTCCTTGAAAATCGAGTACTTCCTTAGAAACATATGGTCTGTAGGGTCGTGGGATGGTTTGGTTACCAGAGGAAGTAAACATCTGAAATGCACGTGGGGCATATTTGGCCTTGACAGCCAATCAGAATGACAAGGTGGGGGAGGTAATATTGGACCAACTTCTGCCTCTCCTTGTCTCTCTAATGTCCTGACACCAGTACAGCTAAAACTAGCCCACAAGGAACCAATCTGTGTCTGTGCTCGGAATTCTGATGCTCTGTGTGTGTGTGTGTGTGTGTGTGTGTGTGTGTGTGTGTGTGTGTGCACGCACGCGCGCGTGCACACGTGCGCTATAGGAACCGTTGACAGGGCTTCTATTGCTATTTTCTCAACCTTCTTTTCTGACTTCAATGGCTGGTGGAAAACCAGCGCACAGAGATAACCTAGTATGTCCGGAAGGCACAGTTTATCAAAGTAAACAAATAGTTTATTGTGCAGAAAAAACCCTAATGCTATTTCCTGTAACCCAGAGAAAGAATTTAGAATTTTCTTCAGCTGTAATGAGTCATTTTGACTCAGTTGAGAGCGAGTTGCTTTTTTATGAAGTGTCCCATCATGCCAAACACAGGAGGACATAAGGCAAGATGGTTCTCCCTAAGGTAGCAGCTCATCAGCTGAATGAACTTCCATTCCAGAGCAGTTTTTCTTTCAGATTTCTTTTAATTTTTCTAATTAATGTTGAGATCTCTCTGAGATTTTCCATTTTGTTCACGGTTTGATTCTTGCTCTGAGGTGTTCTCAGTAACAGCCATGGAGTCTTCAACGGAATTCTTTCATTTAAAGGATTCTTCGAAAGAGACTCCAATTCTGTTTAATTTAGATGTTTTCTCTGATTGTCAGTTTCATTCCCAGTATTGGTTTGATTATCAACTGATAGTTATAAATCTAGACACTCACAAAGGCATCCCCAAAAAGGAGAGAACCAACTTTAAACTGTCTAAATGTTTCATAATGGGAAGTTTCAGGTTTGACACAGTACAAGTGTCCAGTAAATATTTCTGCAGTAAATAAAGCTGGTGTCTTAGTTCAGTTAGATCCAGGGTATAGTTTATATCCAGTCTTTGCTCTCATTTTACCTTTTTAAAAAGTCATATGTGTCATTACCGGCCTCTACTTTTCCTCACCTAGATGAAACCTATCAAGATGGATTTGGGGATTGGATTTTACATTATGTGGATATTTTTGCTCCATAATATCTCTTATCTTCTATATAACTGACCTATATGAATGGTCTCTGTGTAAAGTGACCTTTTTGGCTGTTCACATAGGTTATGCCATGTATCTCTCAGCATGGGCTGCATCGTGTTGATAGGACTGAGCAAATCTGTAGGCCGCATACTGTTATGATGGAACTACACTGGTGGTTTCTGTGCTGGTGTTGTACCAGAGACCACACTAGACTAGCACAATGTTCCCATTTGTGATGTATGATACAAAGGTTTGAACTGTGATCGCATGTCATACCCTCACATGCCTCGTCTCTGCACATGCTGTACAGGAAACCCATTCTGGAAATGTGTAAGGGCTGGTTGGTGTGCTTTCATGTACTGCTACATGTCCCTCTATCCTTCTACCAATATACCTCATTGTCTGAATACCCCGGGGTCCAACTGAGGGAGAGAGACATTAAAACGATTCTATTTCAACTGCCTTTAAACATTACCTAAAACCAGTCTTCGGTTTGTAAAAAAATATCTGCTCAAATGTCGCCTCGGCCTGCCTGTGCTGCAGTGCAAATATGGTGGCCATCGGTAAGGCAACTTTCCTCTTTCCATTGGACAAACTCTCCAGTTCCCAGCCATGAGGGGAAGGAGACACCTTTCCTGACCTTCACTGGCACTGGACAGAATCTTCCCATCCAGAACATCAAGTGACAGCAGTTTTGGTAGGAAAGTCCATACATGCTGGTAGGAGAACAGAACAACGGCCAGATTGGGTCAGGCCAAGGGGCCATCTAACCCAGTATCCATTCTCCCAACAGTGGCCAATTCCAGGTGCCCCCAGAGGGAATGAATAGAACAGGGACTCATCAAGCGATCCCACCCCTGTCACCCATTCCCAACCCCTGACAAACAGGGGCTACAGACATCATTCCTACCTATCCTGACCATTGATGGACCTAACCTCCATGACTATCTAGCTCTTTTTTTAACCCTGTTGAAGTCCTGGCCTTCACAACATCCTCTGGCAAGGAGTTCCACAGGTTGACTATGCGCTGCATGAAGAAAAGCTTCCTTTTGTTTGTTTTAAACCTGCTGCCTATTAATTTCATTTGGAGACCCCTAGTTCTTATGTTATGGGAACAAGTAAATCACTTTTCCTTATTCACTTTCTCCATGCCTGTCATGATTTTATAGACCTCTATGCTATCCGCCCTTAGTCTCTTCTTTTCTAAGCTGAAAAGTCCCAGTCTTTTTAGCTTTTTCGTGCCAGTCTTTTTAGGAGGGAATATTCTTTGGCAGTTTTACGAGTGTGTGTGTGTGTGTGCGTGCGTGTGTGTACACATGAGGGTTTAATGTCAACTTCTGAAGCTCCTTGGAGGTGGTGTTAGAACATGTTGCAGTGAAGCTTGGGAGAGTGGGCAGGGTGCAGATGACACAGTCGGCGGTGCATGACAAATGCCGTTTGCCACATAGCTCTGCCATCTGGCTATTAGCCCCATGTATTGAGTTTGCATAAATGTAACACATAGAAGTTGCTAGCTATGGATAGACACGCACCTGGTGTGTCTGTGAGTCTGACTTTATATTTATGCCATAAAAATGAGATATGACCTGGGCAAACCCAAAATATCTAGGAGAAAAGTGTCTGTTCCCTAGTGTGAAATAGACAAGTATCCTCATACAATTCAATGACCTCCCCTCAGTCATCTGTTACTGGCTCTAAAAGGAAAGAGCCAAACAGAACACACATGATGTAAAACCTGAGCAAAACCAAACACATCACCGCCTACTCCCTTTTAAGACAGCATAAAATCCAAGTGTCATTTACACAACAGGGACTGATGTGTATCCCGAACAAGTACCTTTGCAACCTTCTTTTGGGCTCAGAGAGGGAGGGTATGTCTATACTACCCCCCTAGTTCGAACTAGGGGGGATAATGTAGTCATACGGAGTTGCAAATGAAGCCCGGGATTTGAATTTCCCGGGCTTCATTTGCATGATGCCGGCCGGCGCCATTTTTAAATGCTGGCTAGTTCGGACCCCGTGCCGTGTGGCTACACGCAGCACAGACTAGCTAGTTCGGATTAGGCTTCCTATTCCGAACTAGCTGTATGGAACGAGGTGTACAGCTAGATCAGAATAGGAAGCCTAATCCGAACTAGTTAGTCTGTGCCGTGTGTAGCCGCGCGGCACGGGGTCCGAACTAGCCGGCATTTAAAAATAGCGCCGGCCGGCATCATGCAAATGAAGCCCGGGAAATTCAAATCCCGGGCTTCATTTGCAACTCCATATGACTACATTACCCCCCCTAGTTCAAACTATAGGGGTAGTGTAGACATACCCAGAGAGAGGTTAGTCTGTAATTATACAAACAACAAGTAGTCCTGTGGCACCTTAGGGTATGTCTAGACTGCATCCCTCTGTCGGCAGAGGGATGCAGATTGGGCAGGTTGACATTGCAAATGAGGAAGGGATTTAAATATCCCACGCCTAATTTGTATAAAAATGGCCACCACGTTTTGCCGACTCGGCTATTTGTTGGCAAAAAGCGGCAGTCTAGAGGGGGATCTGTCGAGAAAGAAAGCCTTTTTCGACAGATCCCTTATGCCTCCTGCAAGATGAGGTTGATATGATAAATAGATGAGGTTGATTCCTGCTACTCTCAGCCCTCGCCCTTCACTCTGATCTGAACCGCGAGAGAGGGACCTTGGCTCTCACCTGGAAACCTACCAGGCTCCACCAGGGGGCAAGACTCTGACCAGCATAGATCAGATGGCAGATCTGGGGCCCAGATCCCAGAGCTAGATCCATTTGGAACTCACAGGTTCCTTTTGAGTTAGCAGAAGCATCATTGTTGTTATACAGACATTAGATATTAACATTTCAAATTGTAAGCAATGTAGAAGAACCCCCTCCCATTCTCAGTCTGTGCAGACATTCATATCATGCCTCTTGCACTTTACAGGGCCTCTTTGCCTAGTTTTTGTGTGAAATGTTGTTGCACTGAACTTCAGCAGCCTCCACTCAGACTGTTTTGAAATTCAGCGAAGCCACGTAAAATGCTGGATGTTCAGCGATCTCTTCTCCTCTCTCCAGGGCTGCCTATTCCAGAGAACCTCTGGGGTGAAGGGTGTGTGAATTAGCTGAAAGTCTGGACATTGCATTTCCAGTTTCATGCCACCCTCTTCCAAGCAAGTAGATACAAGTTGCCAGTTGTACCAGTTAATAAACACAACAATAAATGGCTGAAAAATATGAAGGACTGAAGCTGTTCGCGGGTGGATGGAGACTACAAGTCAGGCCTCTCTCTCCAGCTGTTCAGCAAGTTATGGATGCAGTGCTGTAGCTTGAAATTTATAGACTAGCAGAGTTTCATAAATCAGTGATGTGTGCTCAGTGTACAATAGTCTACAAATTCTAAACTAATCTGTCATGCCTTTTCTTTGTGCCATCATGTTTATGGAAAGTTTCCATCAACTGTATGCGAAATGCCGGCAGCACGCACAAAGAGAGATGATGATGAACAATTATAAAACAAATAATTAATAAAAGACCCTAACATAGCTCTTCAAAAACAAATCACTGTCAGTAGGTCTATCAATTAAATCTCCTGTAGCTATCTAGTGGCGGTTCCAGCACCTCTCGCCTGCTTCCGTGGGATCTTGGAGGCTTAGGAGCCATTTTGAGAAGCTGGTATGTTCACGAGTAACACTGCAGTGTTGGAGTTTCTGGTGCACCCCTTATTTCCCTCTTTTGATTCTGATGGGTGGGAGTTTTTGTGCCCAAGGAATGTGGGATCCTGCTCACAGTTCTCAACAGTATCTGCATTTCTCAGAAACAAGGCCCGCCGGGGTCATGCCACCCAAGCTGGGGGAGTTGATCAGAGATCACTTTTGAGGCAGAGGGCATATCCATGGCAGAGGCTTGCAAGTGGTGGGCTCTCAAGAGGATGTGTCTAGGGCACCGGATCCAGGAACTTTGCTGCTTAGGGGACGTGCTATTTAGCGACTCCTCTGATATTCTGAAAGCTGCCATTGAATTTAAGCATGAAGTACATGACGAATCTCAGCCATGAAGCCTGCTGTTGTGTTCGATACACACCCTAGACTTTAAGGATACTTCATGTTCTCTTGTAGTACATGAAAAATCTGCTCAGAAGTTTATTTATTGGGCGCGAAGGCTGAGTATTCTTCCTACGCTTGGCTACTGGATTTCTGCACTTTGTTTTAAAATCTCTTTAATTTTCCGAGCTGACGGTGCTGTGAAACATCTGGATCTTCCAGAGAGAAAGAGAGAGAGATGGGGTGAAAGTCTAGTACACTAGCAGGGAACATGTGGACAACACACAAGTATTAATTCAGCACAGGACTTGGAGTTTTGCCATTGAATGGGACTGGGATTTCACTCACAGACACTGCAGCCTGTAACGGTGATAGAAGCTGTTCGGGCCATGCTCATCTATGCATACCTCACCAGACCAGCGTAACCCCCAACTGACTGACCCTTTCTCTCCTCAGCCCATAGGAACACTGAGGCCATGTAATCCAAAGGACTACCACAGCCCAACCAAATTTCTGTACATTCCTCTGGCTTGTTATTTCTTGTCAGCCATTAATTCTCTTAAGCAGCGCAGTTCTAGAAGTACAGTGCTCTTCATGAACATGGTGTGTGACTGGAGACCTGGGTAGAATTTTCTCTGGCACCATAGGTGTGTATGGAATGGTAACGGGGTTGGCACTCACCTCACATGAGCGCCCCCGTTTGGCCGA
This sequence comes from Pelodiscus sinensis, assembly GCF_049634645.1. Lineage (NCBI taxonomy): Eukaryota > Metazoa > Chordata > Testudines > Trionychidae > Pelodiscus > Pelodiscus sinensis. The sequence goes on along the minus strand of NC_134722.1, from coordinate 877,743 downwards.
ATGCGGGTTCCTGCACTCTGTCTGTCTTAAAAGCCTTACGGTTACTCAGCCCTCCAGCTGAGTCACACTCCTTGTGCAATCTCAAACCCTGTCCAGGAGCCCATCCTCTGCAGAGTGTCTCTCTGAGTCAGGTCCAGTCTCTCTGTTTCTTGCCTCTCTCTGAAAGAGGGTGCTGCCTCCACGGCTTCCCCTCCTGGAGACAGTGACCTGAACAGCTCCCCACTCTGAGCTGTCCTTGGTTCTGCCAGGCAGCCACCCCTGTCTTTCTCCCTTCCAGGGTTGGGCTGCAACTGAGGGGCCTCTAGTCCTGCAGCTCCTCTTATATATTCCCTCTTATCCCCAATTGGTTGGTTTCCTCCCTGCCACTCTAGCCCTCTGGAGGACTTTTCTATGGCCCTTTTGGCCTTCGGGCCTAGCCCCATTACAGGAACCCAGCAATGAAATTTAACACAATGAAAGTCCTTACCTTGTGGAGCTTATTTGCATAACAATGTATTTGTTTGTATGAATAATACAGTAGCACCCAAAAAGCCCAAGTCAAAACCAGACCCAATTTGTTCTCATAGACAGAGGCAGCCCATGTCCTGAAGTGCTGACAGTCTAGTTAAGACCAAGAAGAAAAATCTGAAAGAACAAGGAGTAGGTACAAGGGGCTCACAGGGACTAGGGTGAGGCTGTTTCTGCAGCTGGCTTGTCCAGCATTTTTAAGTGTTGTTTTTATGTCTAACCTTTGTCGTATTTTTTTATTTTGAACTGTGCTTTTATTCCTTTATTAAAAGTGTGTGATAACTTCAGCCATTTCCTCCCTTTGTTCGTGGTTAGCACTCAATGTCTTGGTTTGTTTTGAACCATTAGCCTTTTTTGGCAACATTTAGCTATATTTAACCAAAGCATTATTTGTCACCTTTCCTCTTCTCTGGGCACGAGGTGATAGCAAACGTGAGACTCTGGCTGTTTCCCCTTAATGGCTGTTAGGCTGAAGCGGGAGCAGGGCTGGAGTGTCAGAGTGGAGGTTTGTGTCGGAAGGCACCGGAAGTCTTTTGTCCGGGGGTGGGGCTAGGAGGAAGAGAGTGGGTCTGGGAAGTGCCTGCCTGTCATCTCCAGTTTGTTGGATGTTTGTCTAAAATACAGTCCCTTTAAAAGCAGCACTTCTGCAGTGTCTGGGTTTTTTTCCTGCCACATCTCCATTAGCTGAGAGAACCCTGGGAGGCAGCCCCTCCGTCCTGCTAGGCATTTGCTTTACGTAAACCAGCCAGCAGACCGCTCTGTTAGTATTGATGTAGACATTACCACAAATCGCCACTTAGGGACCTGAAAGAATTGACTAACTGGTTTCAGATCCAATACATATAACTTGATCAGACGCAAAGTTTAAGTACACTTGCAGGCGTGCCAACTGCACCTACCCAGGAAGTGACTCCTCTGCGCACTGGTTAAAGAGGCCCTGAGGGGAAACCATGAAAAAATAAAGATGGGGGGCTAAGGCATTTGCTGCAGTGGTTTTAAGAGGGAGAGCGAGTGTAAGTCTGAAGAAGTAAAATACCAGTGTGCTCTAGGAGACCCAGTGTGTCCTATGCAGGCTGGTTTGAATTCCTGTGTACCCTTGAGTTCAAGTTGTTGTAATTGTTACCACAGCTCTGCCGTCGCGTGGCCTGATTTTGATATCATTAAGGCCCCTTTGTGCCTTTCTGGCATTGACACCCCCTGTCAGGCTCCAGGCCGGGGTGAAGGCATGTTCGTGTACACTGGGGTCAGATCACCTGGGGAACAAGCGAGCTCCCCCTCAGAAAAGTCTCAACTTGTCCATATGTCACGTCTTCCTCAGACTGTCGATCGGGCTGGCAGAGAACAAGTTCCCGCTGGGCTCCTGGCTTCATTTTAATTATTTTCTGGAACCAGGCCCTGGGAAGGCTCAGAGCTGGCTGGAGATGAGCTTTGGAGCGGGCTGTGAAGGGTCTTGCACCTCAGGGTGTAGGCAAGTTGGTAATGCTGTGGGGGGGAGCTGCACGGGGAATGAACATCGGAATTCCATCAGCAGGTCCCTGAGCACTGTGACGCCCCGAAACTTGTGGGGGGAGGAAGGCACTGTGCTTGCAGCACTTGGCAAGTTTGTGGCTAGTGAGCTGTCTATCCTTACCCGTGTCAATACACAGCAGTGGTGCCCCGGGCCATATAGGGAGTCTATGTACCGTGGGGCTGCAGCCCGCTTCATATGCTGCCCACAGTGGAAGGCTGAGAACCACTGCTACACAGAGACCTGATGTCAGCTCAGTGCAGGCCCGCTTACAAGAGAGAACATAAGAACGGCCATACTGGTTCAGACCAAAGGTCCATCTAGCCTAGTAGCCTGTCTGCCGACAGTGGCCAGCACCAGGTGCCCCAGAGAAGGTGGACCGCAGAATGAGGAGTAACTGTAGTTCGAACTAGGAAGCCTAGTTCAAACTACCTAGTTCGTGCCGCGTGTAGCCATGCGGCACGGGGTTCGAACCAGCCGGGATTTAAAAATGGCGGCGCCCGGCTTATGCAAATGAAGACCGGGAAATTCAAATCCCGGGCTTCATTTGCAATTGCGGTATGCCTACATTATCCTCCTATTTCGAAATAGGAGGGTAGTGTAGACATACCCTTAGAGTCCTAGCCTTCACAGCCTCCTCTGGCAAGGAGTTCCACAGGTTGACGACACGCTGTGTGAAGAAGAACTTTCTTTTATTAGTTTTAAACCTGCTACCCATTCATTTCATTTGGTGTCCTCTAGTTCTTCTATTATGGGAACTAATAAATAACTTTTCTTTATTCGCTTTTTCCACACCACTCATGATTTTATAGACCTCTATCATATCCCCCCTCAGTCTCCTCTTTTCTAAACTGAAAAGTCCCAGTCGTTTTAACCTCTTTTCATATGGGGCCTGTTCCAAACCCCTTATCATTTTAATTGCTCTTTTCTGAACCCTTTCCAAGGCCAAAATATCTTTTTTAAGGTGAGGAGACCACGTCTGTACACAGAATTCAAGTTGTGGGCGTACCATAGTTTTATACAGGGGCCGTAAGATATTCTGGGTCTTATTTTCTATCCCTTTCTTAATAATTCCTAGCATCCTATTTGCCTTTTGACCACCGCTGCACACAGTGTGGAAGTTTTCAGAGAACTATCCACGATAACTCCAAGATCTCTTTCCTGATTTGTCGTAGCCAAATTAGCCCCCATCATACTGTACGTATAGTTGGGGTTATTTTTCCCGATGTGCATTACTTTACACTTATCCACATTAAATTTCATTTGCCATTTTGTTGCCCAATTGCTCAGTTTGGTGAGCTCTTCTTGGAGTCCCTCACAGTCTGCTTCTGTCTTGACTATCCTAAACAGTTTGGTATCATCTGCAAACTTTACCACCTCACTGCTTACCCCTTTCTCCAGATCATTTATGAATAAGTTGAACAGGATTGGTCCCAGGATTGACCCTTGAGGTACACCACTAGTTACCCCTCTCCAATCTGAAAATATACCATTTATTCCTACCCTTTGTTTCCTGCCTTTTAACCAGTTCTCAATCCAAGAAAGGACCTTCCCTCTTATCCTATGACAATTTAATTTACGCAAGAGCCTTGGTGAGGGGCAGCTGACATGGCTTTAAATAGCCACCATGTTCTGGGCAGCGCTAAAGGCTGGCTGGAGGAGGGGGCACAGCATGGTCCACAAAGCACTGAGGGCTGGCTATCCCTAGCCCCTCCCCTTCTGCCCGAAGCTCTGCCCCTTCCAGGCACACAGAGCCATCCCCCCACCTTGTCCAGGGGCCAACGACTGTCCCCTCCCCCCACCCACTACCCTGGCTCAGTGTCCCCTCCGATCTCCATGAGTCCATCCGGGAACCCAGCAATGAAAGCTCCTGGGGACCCAGAAGGATACAGTCTCAGAGGGAGGCTATGGACTAAGGCTTCGTCTGTTTCTGGCGGCTTCACAGCCTCCGGGTGCAGGTTGGAAAGTGGGGAGCTAGGACTTGTGAGAGACTCCCTGCAGGGACATGTCAGCGCACCCTAACGGGACCCAGGCAAGAAGGACGAAATAAAACCTTTCACTGGGCGATGCAGCTGGACAGGCAGTGCACTGGGGTGTTTCACACAAAGAGCCAAAGTAAAAACGGGTGTCTGACTTTGGCCCAAGCCGCTACGTGACATGACAGAGTTGCCTGACCTAGTGCAGGGTCTGACCATACGGCTTGTGCTCTGGGGAGCTGGGATTGCTGCTGGGGGCCCGTATTTTCTACTCCCCAACATGTAATACTGCCAGGAAAGCTGAAGAGCGGTTCAGCAGGGAACTGAAGCCTGTTTTCTTATTACTAAACAGAAAGGTATTAACAGCACAATCTAGAAATAAAAAAAAAGTGGGGGTGGGAGGAAAAGAAAGAAAAGCAAAGAAAAGACGGCTGCCTGTTCTTTTCTTCTCGGCATTATTATTTGTGACAAAGCCCTCGGTCCATTTTTCTTCATAATTTGCAGGACTCCTAATGGGAGCAGCACCTCCCAATTACCATGGCTGCCAAAGGCTAATTTGGTTACCCTCAGGATCCACAATAGAGTAACTGTGTCGGCCCTTTGTAGATATTTGCATACTATACATACCAGGAATGTAAAACAGCTGCCTGGTCCCTAGTCCACTATCATGGCAATTATGGGCCATTAGCTTCTTTCTTTCTTTCTTTCTTTCTTTCTTTCTTTCTTTCTTTCTTTCTTTCTTTCTTTCTTTCTTTCTTTCTTTCGTCCGTCCGTCCGTCCGTCCGTCCGGAGTCTGCCAGGCAGTAGAAGCGGCTAATGTTTTTGCAGGGACAGAAGCAGTGAGGAAAGAGGAACTGCCACTTGAATGGCGTTGGCACGGCTCCGTCCTTTTACTTCTTGATTACCGCCTCCTTCTTTCTTTTTTTTCTAGAGCCGTCCCCAACAAATTGTGTGTCTGTGTGTGTTTCCAAGGGGAGTGCGTGTGTTCAAGGAATGTGTGAACACTTTGTGCTGGTTGTTAAGGGACATCAGTTGGGGGCTGTGCGGGGCAGCTCTCTGAGGCTACATCTACACTGCAGGCTTCTTGCAGAAGAAGCTTTTCTCAGAAGAGTTCGTCCGTAAAAATTTCTTGCGCAAGAGTGCGTCCACGCTGCAAAAGTGCATCGAAAAAGCGATGGGCTTTTGTGAAAGAGAACGTCCAGACTGCATGGACATTCTCTCGCAAATAAGCACTGATTGGTATGCACCGAATGGCCACCAGGGCACCTGTGCTTTTTCCTCTTTCCGCGCAAAACCTCCTCTTCCCAATCACACACACCTTTTTGCGAAAGAGCTCTTTGCAAAAAGGCTTCTTCCTCATAGAAAGAGGAATACCAATTGCGTAAAAACCCCTCTGTCCTTTCGATTTTTTTCCGCAAAAACGTGCTTAGGGTGTGGACACTTCACGAGTTTGGTTGGTAAAACGGCCGTTTTTCCAACAAAACTCTGTAGTGTAGACATAGCCCTAGTGATAAACAGAAGCATGGAACATTGAGAGAGGCATGTGCTTGCACTTGTCTTGCATGTTCCAATCAGACACTTCCTGTCGACACTTTTCCTCTGCTGGGATACACTCCAGGGCGTGTGCTGAACTGTTCCCAGATTGCTGGGGGCCCAGGAATGACAGAAGTGGAAAGACACAAGCTTATCTTAATTTGTTTTGCATTCAATTTGTCAAATGATCAGAGGCTTTTAATAGTTTCACTCCTTTTTGTTCTGAACAATATTTAGAGTCCTGTGGTAATTTACACGGAAGTGATGGGATTGCATAGACATATTTTGGGGAGGGGAGCTGGTAATTATATTGACAATATGGATAGTTTGAAAGGCCCAAAGCTTTTGTGTTGTTTTGTTAAAGCAAATAAGGAAAGCACAAATGTAAATTGCATTTCCAGGTTCACATTAGAGGTTTGCAAATAATACTGAGCTAATGGTTATTGCAAAGGCAAATAGCAGGGGGATCAATAGTCTATACAGTAGAACGCAATACCTCTCTCTCTTTTAATCACCTCATTGCAGAAATGGCATTGAAATTTGAAATCTCATTTTCTCCATTTGTACAAATTGAACATAAATCATTGTGAGTGAGGGGAGGTGGCAGGCAACTTCACTCTTTGTGGGATTGCATCACTAATTAGGGCTGGGGGAGGAAGAAGGAGAGAGCGGGCCGTAAGCAGGTGTTACGGTAAATACCGAGCCATGGAGGAAGGAGGGTGTGCTCTTCCTTCGTCTTTCTTTGTGTCCCCTTCCTCCGGCTGGGGATGGAAAGAAAGGATGGAGCTTGAGCAGAGTAGACAGACGATTGCAGCAGAAGGCTGGGAGGATTATTTGCTCGGTATTTGAGCGCTGGCTGGGTACGTAGCGGCACACGGGGGAGAGGAGAGCCCAAAGACAGCAACATTCCTGCCTCAAAGGCTACGTCTACAGTGCAGCGCTAGTTCAGGATAACCGAGGTATCCCGCAATAGCTATCCCGCATCTGCACAGCAAGCCCGTTACTTCAAAATATAACAGGGTCACTGTTCTGACGTCCCTCTAAACCTCGTGCCATGAGGAGTAAAGGACATTTCGGAATAGCGGGTTATCATTACGAAATAAGCTATTTCGAAACTGACTCAAAATAAGCTACGCAATTTGCATAGCTCAAGTTGTGTCGCTTATTTCAAGCTCCGGGTGCAGTGTAAACGCACCCCCAGAATCCACGTCAGCCAGGGCTCCTCTGCTTGAGAGGAAATGTGGGAAAAGCTTTGCTATCTTTAAGCCTGGCTTTCTGGGAGCAGAGAAGCCCTGTGACTAGCAGCGTGAGCCGTACGCGCACTCCCTCAACGCCCAGCTTATCCAACAAGAGTCAGGACAGCAAAACATTCAGGTAAGTGATACAAGCCGACAGGCAGAGATGAGGTTTGGATTAAAGGGGTTTAGATGAAGAGGGTTTTACTGTCTATGCAGAAAGGATTCTGATGGGTGCTATGGAAGGAGGAGTCGGCGTGACTAGCACAGCGTCATGCGTTGAGGCAGGGTACCGAATACAACTCCGTGGATAACAACTACTTTCACATAGCCACTCACTGTCCTACAGGTGTATTCCTCGCCCTGTGGTTTGCCATCCCTTTCCTGCACTCCAAGCCATTACAATAGGACATAAAATAGGTAACTTCATAGGAGAAACTGGCCTTAGGACTTATGCTCTAAATTCAGCCTCTCCAATTGCAGTAGCTGAAAGAGAACAAAAGAAGATGATCATAATAATAATTAATAAAGCCCTGGGGTACGTCTAGACTACAAGTCTCTTTCGAAAGAAAGCGTCTAGACTGCAACCTCTTCTTTCGAAAAAGTGAGCCGCTTTTTCGAAAGAGAGCACCCAGGCAGTCTGGATGCTCTGTTTCGAAAAAGCCCTGTTTGCATTCAAGAACACCTTTTTTCGAAAGAGCACTTTTGAAAAAAGGTGTTATTCCTCGTGAAATGAGGATTACCACCATCAAAAGAAAAGCCGCGTCCTTTCGATTTAATTTCGAAAGAACGCGGCTGCAGTCTAGATGCAGGTGAAGTTTTTTCGAAAAAACCCTGCAGTCTAGACACAGCCCTGGCAAACAAGGCGTGACCAGCCATTTGAGAAAGCAGGGGCCGAAAACAGAGCATGGGGGCCATACAGGTGTGGAAGGGGTGGCTCCGAAAGCAAGACTGAAATCGTTTCAGCTGGTGGGTCTCAGAAGGAAACTGGGACTGGGGTGAGATGAAGCAAGTGGTGGGCAGGGAGCGAGCTTGCTTAGGAGCTGCTGGAACAAAGGTTTGCTCTGCCCATGGGCCTGCGTGTGCCTTGGTCCCGCAGAAAGAGCTTGGCCCGGCCTGTGTCAGGCCCAGGCACAAGTGCTGCTGTAAATCCAGGGACAGGTTCCACGGCACAGCCCAGATAGTGAGGCAGGCGAGAGTGTTGCACCCTTCTGAAGGGTGAGGCCGCAGGCATGCTCCCGAGCTCTGCCTAGCCTCTACATGAACCACTCCCCGCTGGGTAGGGATGGAAGTAGTTAACCGGTACTGGAACGGCAGGCTTACTAGGTAACCGGAGAACTAGAGGGCCTGGCTGGGGGGAGCAGCCCCCTCTGCCCACTGCAGGCCAGGGAGGCCAGAGCAGCCCCCAGCTGGCAGGGCCAGAGCAATCCCTGCCCCTCACAACCACAGTGGGGCCAGGCCGGAGCAGCCCCAGCCCGGCCGGTGGTTAACCAGTTGACCAAATCATTTAACTGGTGACCTGTTTGAGGCGGTTTTCACATGCCTGCTTCTGGCGTGGCTTAGAGCGCTCCACTGAACGTCTGGCTTCTCCAGGGGACTAGGAAACCACCTGGCCCCGTGCTGTTGCTTACGGAACGTGCCCAGTGGTTCTGAGCGCCGCGTGGTAGCGACAAACACAAAGTACCCTCCCCCTCCTGAGCAATGCGTTTGGGCTGTTCCATTTGCCTGCCTTATGTGTGATGCATTTGAAGAACGTCCAAGCGTTCTGCGAAGAGAAAGGTCATTGTTCAGTACAGCCCTGTGCACGGCATCTGTCGGAGGGTTTCAATCGACGGGGTGCGGCTGTGCGTGTGGGGGCTGGAGAGTGGCACCGCCGGTCGTGTAGCCAGTGGCTGTGCAGCTGACGGTTGATTTACATTTGAGACGTGACCTACAGGGAGCGTTGGAGACGTGCCCAACACATCGTGTCTGTTGCTTGTGTGCAAAATGGAAAAGTAACAGCATGTCCGATATTACCATTTCTGCCTAAAGCTCATTACTTTCCCCATGGCCTGTGGGGCAACCTCTGATGAAACTGAGCCCTGAAAGTCAACAGAATCAGATTATCTCCAACACCTGGGGAAAATATCACCACTGAGGACTCTCATGCAGAATACCCTGGGCTTGCCAGACACTCAGAGCTGAAGACCGCTAGAATAAATGCCTTCCTATTTCAATTCCTGCAAAAGTACTGGGAGAGGGGGAAGATTCTTAAAGAGCCAAGACAAGAGGTCAGTTTGGGCCAGCCAGTAGCAGTCCAGCAACTCAGGACTTTCTTCTGGAATCTGCCATCATTACACCACACCCTCAGCTCTCATAAAATAACTGCTTTAGGCCCTTTGTTTGTGTCCCAGGTGTAAATGCTCAGCAATGTCTTCCTGAAGCTGCAGAGAGGCTGAAACAATCACCCGGAGAGGTGCGAACTGGCCACTATTTGTGTCAGTGGAGTGTTTCTGCACCACAAGAAGGATAATTACAATGTCCTCTTGTTAATTATGTTCCTTTTTGAGGGTCACCACATGAAATTGACAGGTAGCAGGTTTAAAAGAAACAAAAAGAAGTATTTCTTCACACAATGCACAGTCAAACTGTGGAACTCCTTGCTAGAGGATGTTGTGAAGACCAAGACTTTAACAAGGTTAAAAAAAAAGTACTAGGGAAGTTCATGGAGGTAAATTCCATCAATACCTATTAGCCAGGCTGGGCAGGGAGGGTGTCCCTAGCCTCTATTTGTGAGAAGCTGGGAATGGGTGACAGGTGAGGAGTGACTTGATGACTGCCTATTCTGTTCATTCCCTCTGGGGTATCTGGCATTGGCCTCTGTTGGCAGACAGGAAACTGGGCTACATGGACCTTTGGCCTGACCCAATATGGCTGTTCTTCATGAATGTCTGCATCACATGCCTAGTTCAGCGGCTCAAGTGGTCAGAATTTGGATGGTGGGGAGAGTTCTACTGCATTGTATCCAATCAAGTGCCCAACCAGGACCCCAGGCACACAGGACTTTGTGAATCACAAATAAGTAGCTCTGTGAATTCCACCAAGGAGTGAACAATGCCTTGTCGATCATTGTTTGCTGGATTTTTGGTGCCTCTCTTGCTACACTGAAGTAATGTAGACAGTGCCTAGGAACCCAGGTCAGCCTTACATTTGCAGAAAAAGACCCCGAGCTATGTCTGAGGCCCTGTGATGCAGATCATTTCACTTTCTCCTGCGGGAGCTTTACATATGTGATGAAACAGAGGAGATTACAAACCTGCAGGGCCCTGCCAGAGCAAATCATTGTGTCAATAATTACAAACACTTACATGGTGCTTTACGTGTTTGGTGTGCTGCACAAGTATCTCCTGGCTAACCCGGAGGAGAAACTGAGGCAGGAGGGTAGAGTGACTCCCCTGCTGAGGCCATAAAGCATGTTGCTGGGAGACACCCCATTGGAACCTAGGAATTCAAACCTTGCAGATGGTCAATGCCCAACACAACCTCTAGGCTCAGTCGGAGAGGACACAAAGAAACTGCTGAAGTGCAATCACGTCCACCCAGGTGGGAGTACACGGCCGTGTCAGTTCAGGCTCGCAGCCAGTGCTGTCGAAGATCTCAAACAGGTCCGGACGAATCAGGATGCACATCTGACCTCTAGTCGCAGGCATCAGGGAATAATTGACCAACAAAACAAATGCAATTTCTGTACCATAGTGAGGTTCACGGCCGAATGGAAAGAGATTATAAAGCTCTGCAGACTCCAGATGGACTCAACGTTGCCTTGGCTGAACCTTCTGAGTAGCCCTGTACAAACAGGGAAGGATGAACCGAAGGAGCTGGCGTGTAGGACGGTAGGTGTCAAGAAAGGATCAGTATCATTGAAGAGCACTGGGCCCAGAGCTTTCTTTCCTGACAGATTGTACTTCTTTTGGAGGGGCACCTGTCCATTTTACCTGTTGCTGGCTACAGTTCCCTGCTTCCCCAGCTCATCCTGACCGCAATGAGTGAGCCATATAAAAACTAAGCCAGAGAAGGTGCATTTGTCCTCTCCTGACCAGCCCTACTATTGCACAGTTTGAATCTGATTAGATTTGTCTACACAGTAAACCAATCAAAAAGCCAGAAATCGTAACCCCTGGTCCTCTAGCTCTCCAGCACATGGCTGCATTGCTCAGGGCCTTCAAACACTTTACACTGACACTCAAAGTGGCACCCTTCCTCTTAGGACATACTCGGCTTTAACAGGCTGCCCAGCTGTCTCTCCTTTGAAACGTCCCTTTCCTCTGGCCCTTCATCCCTGCCCCGCTCCCAAAAGAAACCCAGCCAAATGTTTGGGTTGGAGCCCTGATAGCTGCTGCTTGCTGACTCCCTCGCACATCCACACGCTTGTGCACGCAAGCCAAGGGGCTGCGCAGAGAGGAGGAAATAGAGGGGGGGGGAAGGAGGAGGACCCAGACTTTTCCACACTGCAGAGCAATTGGCTCAAGTGCTGTCAGCATTTGGGTTATTTTACATGTAGAATCGTACATCTCGGTTGAGGCCTCACAACCCTAAAATCTAACCTTCCAGACGGCAGCTTGGAAATAGGACTCTTTTGGCTAGTAGGTGCCAAACTTTTTGCTATCTGCATTAAATACGTGTATATTTCCCTACCAAAAGAAAGCAGAGTGAGAAGCATTCATTGGTCCACCTGCTATACTGCTGAGTGAAAAGGTATATATGTTTTAGCTATAGACAGATAAAGAATTCATTCTAGGGATAGGTAAAAAAAGATTTGTTGGTGAGAGTTTGGGGTGGCCATGATACTTGTGGGTCGCAAAGTCGTGAGTAGCTTAGGCAGCTTTAACAAATGAGCGCCAATAAAACCTTTGCATGACAGCATACCAACGTGTCTTCTGTCTATGCTGCAGATTTTACAAAAAATCTATTTCAGAAAGGTTTTTAGAGAGTTTTTAGAATTTTTATTGGCACTGTTTTTCGTACATCTTTTCCTGTAGAGCCAGATTGTTCTCATTACCAAGAGTCTTATTCTACAGGGCTATGAAGATGATAACTATGTAGTATCGAGTATCAGAGGGGGAGCCGTGTTAGTCTGAATCTGCAAAAGCGACAAGGAGGCCTGTGGCACCTTATAGACTAACAGATTTATTGGGGCATAAACTTTCGTGGGCAAAGACCCACTTCATCAGATGCATGTGATAAAGTGGGTCTTTGCCCATGAAAGCTTATGCTCCAATAAATCTGTTAGGGTTTGTCTACGCTAGCCACCCTAGTTCGAACTAGGGCGGCTAATGTAGTCATTCGAACTTGCAAATGAAGCCCAGGATTAAAATATCCTGGGCTTTATTTGCATGGTCCCAGGCGCCGCCATTTTTAAATGCCTGGTAGTTCGGACTCCCTGCCCGCGGCTACACGCGTCACGGGCTGGGTAGTTCAAACTAAGCCCCTAATTCAGACTCCTGAGGAGTAACGGGGCTTCATACCCTTAGTCTATAAGGTGCCACAGGACTCCTCGTCACTTACGTAGTATTGAGAATTTTTAACATTTTACTAAAGTAGGTTTTCCATGCCTAATAATGGGGTGATGTCAAGAGCTGATCTCTTGGGACCTTCTGCCTTGTGGAACAAGTCCTGCATCTATAGGAAAGATTTGAAATCTCAAACCTCCGTTTTCTGCTCCTGGTGGATCATGAGATACTGGGCCTTAAATCACTCAGATCATGAGAGAATGTCGTCTATTCTGCTCCTTAGACCATTGCTACTTGGGAAGGAAATTCAACATCCTTATGGAAGAGAGAAACGTTCCTCTGACAATTCAATTCTGAAAAATAACCTTTCCTCTAAAAACCAAAGGTCAGCTGTTAGTTGAGCAGAGGTCTGGGATGTTTGAAAGAGACCGGGCAGAGAAGGAATATACTGTATATTGCCCTGTTCTGTGGTGAAACATGGACAGCATTCAGTCTTGGAACAGTGACTTGGACGCATGCTCATGCTAGTTTTCTGCTACACCGCTCCATCATGTGTAGTCTATTCATCACGTGTGTGCGTGCATATGTACATGCACAGTGTAGGTAGGTAGAAAGGGAGGGAGGAAGGAAACCTTGTGAACATCCTTAGATTCCATGGACCAATCTAGATTTATAAAATACAAAACAGGGACAGGAGATCTAGGATCACTTCTCCCCAGAAGCAGGGAATCCGACATACACGCACACACCACTGTCATGTGAGTGGGACTTGCCGTTTTTATGTTCTGTGAGCCTCATTGTGATGTCACTGCACCATTCAGTGAAAGTATTTGAGGATGCATTTGTCATGTATGGTTTTGGTCTATGGTTTAAAAATTCCAGAATTCTGAGAGCTAGTTCCCTCAACTTCTTGAGTCAAGGATAAGACTGGCCCTCTAACAGGAGGAATGCAAGCTCCCATTCCTGGTGTTCCCCGTGTGCCTCATTAAATTAGCAAATATGTCTTGTGAAAACTGGCTATGTGACATCCTGTAGAACTGGCTTTATTCCATAGGAAGAAAACAGATGCACTTTACATGCCTAAGTAAAATAAACAAATGATTTCATTGTTATTACTTAAATATATTCATTTTCACAGTACTACCAGACAATTACATGAGATGGGGGTAGCGTGTTTTGTGTATGTTAATAATCCTGGAAATTAGAGATAAGGGATCCAACAGGTTGAGTTTACCAGTTCCCCAACCCAGTGCAGAATTGTTCCTACACCTTGTATTCTACAGGGCTTTGCCCAGCCTAGCTTTAAATGATTTTAGAGCAGACTGGATAGACACCTGTCCGGGATGAGCTAGACAGTGCTTGGTCCTGCCGTGAGCACAGGGGACTGGACTCGATGACTCTCGAGGTCCCTGCCAGTTCTAGTGTTCTATAGAATCCCAGGGCTGGAAGAGACCTCAGGAGTCATCAAGTCCAGCCCCCTGCCCAAAGCAGGACCAACCCCGACTCAAGCATCCCAGCCAGGGCTTTGTCCAGCCAAGCTTAAAAAATGATTCTACGACTCTATGATCCAAGCAGTTGGTCTTCTGACACTTTCCCTGGGGACTATTTCCAAGGACAGTGCATTCCCTCACTCTGAGGGGAAAATTCTTCATGTCCAACAACAATTTTCCTGTGCTCAGATTCAGAATTATCCCGCCACGGACCACCTCTCCCTCTCCTTGTGGTTTCAACCTGCTGATGTGTTTTGTGGGGGGTTACAGCCTCCTCTCTTCATCACTTCACTCGCCAGCACAGTCAGATTTGAAAGTGGATCTAGAAAGGTGAAAGGGCAGGGCATTAACTCACTGCCCCAGCACTGGGCCCCGACTCTTCCCCCAGAGCAGATAACAAGCCTTGAACTCGGTTATAACAACGTGCTCCACACCGCCCTGCTGACTGCGTGTTCAGTGGAGGAGTAATGGGAGGGCACAGTCTCTCTAGAGCGGATGGTGGACTCGGTTCCTGCCATTGCCTGCAGACCCAAGCCACAGAGCTGGGAGAAAACGTGGGCTGAATATTCGGTGGTTCCCCTTTGGAAGTTCAGTGCCCTCTTAGATCAATTTTCGGGTGTACATACATTGGGGTGGGGTGCCTAGAACTCTGCCTCCTGAGCCGCCCTGTGCTTGAGCACAGTGGAGGATGGAGACATAGCGATAACTATTAACTCTGAGGGTTGAAATGAGAGGACTGGGATGAATAATTCCCTGTGTTTTGCCAGCATTAAGCCCTCTTTCCCCTTGCCTCAGCCTCTGATCAGATGAGGCTAACAAACAAGACTCACTAGCTTACACTGTTTCTCTTAATGGCTGTATAAGCCAGACTCTGAACACTTCAGTATCTCAGATGAGAGTGGGATTTAGCCACACGTTGATCAACAGCAGCAGACAGCTCCAGCCCTTCTGCACCAACTGGACAGCACCTTTAGGGGCTTTTGCTAAGTACCTGGGAAATAAAGTTTTTCCTGTGAGCCACAAAAAGAGGAAGGAGAAAGAAGGGATCCTCAGCTGGGGCAAGCCCTAAGTTAGCCTGCGATCTCCCTTGGTGTGCTCCTGCCAAGGCACAGCTGTGACATTAACAGGCAGACATTTGAAGCATAATAATAATTCTGCAGATCAAAGCAGCCCTTCTGCAGACAATTACAGTAAAATGGTAGCTCTCCTTCAGGAGAAATGCTTCTTTCTTTCTTTCTTTCTTTCTTTCTTTCTTTCTTTCTTTCTTTCTTTCTTTCTTTCTTTCTTTCTTTCTTTCTTTCTGAGAAAATTGGTTTTTCAGGGCTATAGAAAGAGCCAATTGGAAGCTGAAATCCTCTGTCTCTGCCCAGGGGTGGGATTCACAGGGTTCGACATGTAACATCTGAAGGCTGATTTTTTTTAAATTGATATCCAAGAATAAAAGAGAGAATAGTAGGAGAAGCTGATCAGGAATGAATAAAGTCTCCTTTTAAGCTGAAATATCCCCCTCCCCCCATTTTCCCTCCAGAAAAGCCGGACTGTAATTGCTTGCAATCACTCGGCACAAATTGTCTGCTCGTATTTGCTTTTTAATTTTGTATAATCTGGTCCATTTCGCTCTCCCTGCCTTTGAGCTTAACCTCTCTCTCATTCTCTCTCGCACGTGCCTTCCCCTTCTCTCTTACTTTAATTCTTCAGTGTTGTTAAAAAAATTAGTAATAATTCCCAATGATATTTGATGGCTTTTATTAAGCAAAGGCACTTAGAAAAAATAAAAGACGGAAGGGACACAGGCCACATCTTGTTGGATTTTCATCGCTGTCTGCAAAGTGTTTATTTATTTATGTGTTTATTTTATTTATTTTTTCCCCAAGACACAATGGCTACTTTAATAAATATATCGAATGACCCCCAAGTGAGCTGAGAGTTGGAAATCCTTTGTGCCCTCTGTGCGAGAGAGAATGGGCCAGGAAAAGAGCGAGGCTTTTTAAACTCGCTGGCTGTGATTGAGGTTACGAGAAGTGCTGCTTATGTTAAAGAGTCAGGATTTGGAGGCAGGGAGGGCGAGAGAGAGAGAGTTGTTTGTGGGAGCCCCAGAAGAGGGGAGGAAATCAGGCTGTGCCAGCAAAAGGGAGAAAGGGGGCCCGTGTAAAACAAGGGCTGGAGCCGTGGGTGGGGCCATTAACTGAGATGGTGTCACCAGCTCCATTGTTTAGAGATTTTTGCTGGAAATGGGGATGCTGTGTGTGGTCTCAGCGTGCCAGGCCAAGGGACAGGAGATCCGGATGCAGAGTTTATTACCCGGGTGCTTCACTTCCAGGGGAGGGATAGCTCAGTGGTTTGAACATTGGCCTGCTCAACCAAGGGTTGTGAGTTCAATCCTTGAAGGGGCCATTTAGGGATCTGGGGCAAATCTGTCAGGCATGGTACTTGGTCCTGCTGTGATGGTAGGAGATTGGACGACCTTTCAAGGTCCCTTCCAACTCTATGAGAGAGGTATAGCTCCATATATTATTATAAGTGGCAGCAAACCATGACCAGCTTGAGGTTTTACCGGACAAGTGCTAATGATTCCCATCTCTAGTGCTCTGCCTCTGCATGTTCTGTCCATTCCATGGCTCGCTGTTTCTAGGGCCAGATCCCAAGGATTTGCTGTCAGCACTTACTCCCCTTGAAACCTCTGGGTTTGGCCCCCTTTCCCTGTTTGATTTTACGTTCTGATGGTGCTAGGCTATGATGGCAGAGGGGCCAAATGTGGGGCAAGTGTCACACCGGCAGGCAGACTCGAACCTGGGACCTGAGTGCATGAGACTCCACCACGTGAACTGCAAGCCAGCTAGCTGGTAGCTAAGGCTGAAGGAGAGACTCCGTGTTCTCTGCCACTAGCTGGGACAGTGCCCTGCCCCCAGCGGGCGTGTAGGTGAAGCGAGCTCCACCGGAAAGCAGAGAAAGGGCGTTCTGGCTGCATCGGAGAGAAAATCGCTTCTCCTTGCTCTTGCTGCTTTTAGAGAGGAACACGAGCAGCGTCGGTGGCATCTCAGGAGCAGCTGAGCGATCAAAGGGTTGAAGGCTTCTACCACCCTGTGACCTTTTCTGGTTTCAACAGCCTTTGGCCAACACTACGCCTCTCCCCCAAACGCAGAGCAGCCTCGTAAGAACATGAGAGCGGCCAGACTGGGTCAGACCAATGGTCTGTCCTGCCCCGTGTCCTGTCTGCTGACCGTGGCCAACGCCAGGTGCCCCAGAGGAAGGGGACACAACAGGGAATCCTCATGGGATCCCTCTCCTGTCACCCATTTTCCAGACCCATTTCTTCACCTGCTGCCCCTCTCCCTTGTGCACGATGGGTGTCTAGCTCAGCCAGCTGGTCTCTCAGCTGCTGGCGTTCCCTCTCCCAAATGTTGGGTTATACTCTGGCTTAGGGTGTGTACTCATGCTGGCTCCTAATGTCTGGAAGCCCACAGAGGTCAACCCCTCATCACTCTTCTCCACTGAGGGTGATTCTTATCCAGCTCAAGTGCTGTCGATCTGGTTTTCAGAACCCATCGTTCTGGGTCTGATACCCAGTTGTTGTCTGTAGCTCATGGGTTCATCAGACTTCTCCTTATTCCACCAAAACCCCTTTTCTCCAAAAAGAAGAGCAACACCCCAACCTCAGTCAGAATGGTGAACGCAGCCTAGGGCGTTTTGCTCACCTGTAACTTCTCCCCGTTGCTCTCAGCGGTTGTATATGCACCTGGAGGAGGGCACCGAAGCCTGGTGCTTTAGGTAGAGTGTGGCTAGAAATGGAATCACTTCTTGTATTCATTTCAGAAGAAAATATAAGGATTGTTTGGTTTTCATTTCCAGAGATTCTGAGGGGCCAGTTGTAGTCAGCAGCAGAGATGCCTTTTCCTTAGCCCTGCAGAACTTCTCTAGAACCAAACCTGGAGTCCGGTGCTGGGCAGGAACTTCATGGAGACGTGAAGGCTTCAAAAGTCTACAATAGTTTCCAGCTATTCCCCAAGAGTTTCTTCTCCCAATGCGCCTTCCGTACCGGGAGCCTGTCTGTGATGGGACGCAGCAGTCAGCAGGTGCCTCTGATGACTTCTCCTTAGGTAAGAAACCTTTCCCTTAGTTCTTTTCCAGCAAAATACCTACTAAAAATCTAGGGCCGAGATTGCAGAGAGACAACGGAGCATTTCTCTTGGGGGTCCCCACTCTACTGCCCATGTAGTGAGGTTGTGGATGGAGCAGGCAGAGAGTTGCTCCGTGGGGCCCCCTTGAAAAGAGACACAGATTCACTCTTTAAAAACAAAGAGGGCTGATTCCCAGCAAACAAACTGTTAGAAAACAGGGCAATGTCAAAAAGAAAATTACATGTTTATTTTTTCTTGACACATTTTTAAAGGCTGTTTATAACTGACTTACAGTGCTCGTATTATTCAGCGTTTCATTTGAAATTCTAATCAGTCCTTTCAATGGGCTACTGCGGCCGGGGAAATGAAGGGAATAAAATATTTCCATTGAATTATGATTTTTTTGCTGACGTCTTTGCTCATATCCTAGACCCACGTTTCCTGGCTCTCTAAGCCATTCTTGGTGTGGCTTCAGGTGTTTGACAACACACATGTATACAGGGAACTGTAGTAATGGAGCACAGCCTGGTGACATACCCAGGTTGGTCCTGAGGCTGAGGGATTTGGGCTTATTTAGTCCACAGAAGAGAAGAGTGAGGGGGGATTTGATAGCGACTTTCAACTACCTGAAGGAGGGTTCCAAAGAGAGTGGAAAGAGGCTGTTCTCAGTGGTGGCAAATGACAAAATGAGGAGCGATGATCTCAAGTTGCAGTGGGGGAGGTCTAGGTTGGATATTAGGAAAAACTATTTTCCGAGGAGGGTGGGGAAGCCCTGGAATGGGTTCCCTAGCAGGGGTTGGAATCTCCAGCCCTAAAGATTTTTAAATCCCGGCTTGACAAAGCCCTGGCTGGGATGGTTGAGTTGAGGTTGGTCCTGCTTTGAGCAGGGGGCTGGACTCAATGACTCCTGAGGTCTCTGCCAACCCTAGGATTCTGTGATTCTGTGTCTGTTTTACTACACCCCTAACATTTGGAGGATTTGGGATTTTATCCAAGTTCCTTTCAGATTTACTTTCCCCTGCTAGATCATGAAGAAAAATGTTTTCTCATAAGTTCTATGGTATCTTTCTGGTGGTGGAGCATTATTCTCTCGTTTTTCAGATTTAGCCTTATCCAGCTTAAAAAGATAAGGTGGTTTCTGAGGCCAACACCTGGTATTTGTTTACTAAAGATATGTAATACAACAAGATTTGCCAAAACACGTGGTTTAAGAAGATTGCAGTGCTGGAATTAAAGAGTGGTTTAAACATCTGCTTGGTGATTTTTAAGCATGTTCCTGGTTTAATGAAGCCATAGCAGAACCAGTAGTGTGGTCAACTCTTTTTGGAGAAGGATGAACAAAATCCATGTTTCTGGTGGGAAGTGCTGTACTATTCTAGAGCTGACCAGCAGCGCCGTGCTCTGAGGTGCGCCTGTGAAGGGCTAACTGTGCTCTGCTCCCACTGCATCCTGCATGCTCTTGATACAGGTCACGTGGGGGGCATGCGATGGAGCAGAGCTTTGAATGCACATCTCTGTAGTCTGACTGGTGCCCAGGCGCCTGTGCTGTGCTTCCTCTGGTGCTATGGAATCTCAGTTGGGTGTAGGGCCCAAGGACACAACAAAAACTCTCCGGATGCGTCTACACTGCACCCTTAACCCTAAATAAGCTGCCCAATTGGAGCAATGCGTATTGTATAGCTTGTTTTGAGTTAATTTCGAAATGGCTTATTTCGTAATTTGGCGTTACCTACACGGCACCATATTTTGAACTGACCCACGATTCCAAAGCGTCCCTTGAGCCTTGTGGAGAGAGGATTACAGGGACATTGGAATAGCGAGCCCATTATATTTTAAAATAATGGGCTTGCTTAGAAGACCCTCGTGGAATAGCTATTTCGGGATACTGGAGGTACCCTGAAATATCACCACAGTATATCCTCCATCCCTTAAAGAGCTTGTCATCAAAGTGTGTGACTACAGCAAACAGGTGGCTCCAGTAGTCAGTCGGGAGAGTCTGAGGTAACAGGGGGACGATGAGGATCAGTGACCACAGAAGAGCAGCTGCCTGAGCATTGGTGGAGACCCCATGAGAGACGGGAGCTGTAAGGAGAGATTTGCTGAGGGCCGTGCAGTGAGATTGCACGCTGAGTCTGGAGAGCTCATCCCTAGGATGGGCGACGTGGGAGAAAGCGCAGAGGTCGGGAGGTGAAGCTGGACTGAGGTTGGCACTGCTGGCGACAAGAGAAATGGGGCAATGGAACGGGGCAAAGCAGTGGAAGGTCTGTAAATAGTGACAAGGAGTTTCTAGTTTGCTGTGGCATGCCAGGGGGAGCCTGGGAGAGGACAAAAGAGGGAGACAATGCTGGGGCAGGGAGCTTCGCAGCAGCATTTGGAGTGGATTTAAGGGAAGTTACGATGACACTTGTCAGTGCCGGCAAGGAGGCCAGGCCTGGCTGAGTTTGAGCTGTGTGCATGGAAAAGAAAGGACTGAGCTTAGGGAGGTTGTGCAGGAAGAAGCAGCAAAATTTAGGCATAGCCTGGACATGTGGGTCTAGAGAAATTCCAAGATAGTGTCCAGTTTATAGCCTGGGGGCCAGGGAGAACAGTGATGTGGGCCACAGGGACTGAGAAGGCCATAGGAGGAAAGGTGAGGGTCTAATTCTTAACCAACCTTCCTATCCCTTTAAAAAGGATTCCACGTAATACCAGAGCACATGGCATCTCGGCAGCTAGACGGTACCTTCATGGGGCGGCGAGGCCCACAGCTGGTACTTGGTTAAGTGTTAGGGGGCGTTATGATGCATCCAGTCCAGGATGCATGATCCTTCCATAGCTGAGTGTGTGTTGCTCCTTTCCATCCCCTAGGGCAGTGGTTCCCAACCTGTGCACCATGGACCCCCTGGTGGTTTGCAACAGTACTGCAGGGGTCCTCAAAAAGTTTAAAATAGAAATGAAAATAAATGTGTGGAACTGCTCACAGCCAGCATGTCCCTCTGCCTGCGTTGGTTTCTGAGTGGGCCGAGGGGCATGCAGGCTGAAGGCACAGCTATATTGTTTGGAAGAGTCGGTAGAATTGTAGTAGATTGAAAAGAGTCCGTATGCTAGAAATGGTTGGGGGCCATGGCCCTAGAGCACTCTCTTCAGAACAGATGTTTCAGTGTTTTTCAACTAGGGAGAAACGTTCGTTATATTTTTAATGTGATTTTTTTTAAAATTAAAATAATGGTTTGATACACAGGCATTGATGAAAGATGTGTTTTTAAAGCACTAAATTAAAATCTCATTAATATTTCAGTGAGAATATTTTGTGCTTATCTGTTTCATCTCCATTTTTGACCTATGGCTTGGAGTTCACAGCATGAAGGAGATGGTAAAATCTGTTCACCATAAAATGTTAATTATAAGTAAATTACAGCACAAACGTTCAATCAGCCATATTAATTCTACATAAAGTGAATTATTGTAGCAGAAAATTTTAAAATGTGACTGAATTTTATAATCGCGATTCTCCGAGTTCTACCTTTGTTCTGAGGGCTGAAACCCCGGTTTTCTCCCCTGAGTTCAGTGCAGGTGGCCAGCAAGTACTTTCCACTCAGGAGATGTTAGAAATTCAGAAGTATAATTTGATCCATTTGCACGCAGCCTCCTGAATGACTCTTAATTACATAAAAATCTCTTTGCCCAATGGCAAAATGTACCAGACGTTTGTACTCTTTACCCAGTTGTACTTCCCATGTTTCTGAACCATAACGCTAAGAAGGTCCCATTGCAATACCATGAGAAACATGCAGCTGTTTTTCTAGTATTACTGAGGTAGGTGGCAGTACTAACATTTTACCCAGAAGCCAGGGGGACCAGCTGAGAAGACCAGTGTAATGTTATGTGCATGTTCAGAGCATTCGATTCAATCCTACTGACAAATGCTGGGGCTGAATCTCTGTGCACCTCCTTGAAAGTTTAGGGCGAAGTGTTGCTTGTCTCTCGACTCTTGAGGAAGCAGAGTCCTTATGTCGTATGTACACAAAGGCCGCTTCCAACGTTCAATCCAAATGGCCGTCCAACCTTACACACATGCTGCTGAGACAAATTGTCTTGCAGTAAACCCTGAATCCACCTTCTGTGCTCTGAGTCACCCGCATGTAGCAAATCAAGACATCATGCAGCTTCTTTGTGGTCGGAATCTCGGGAGTAGTCCCAGAAAAATCATTTCCCATTTGGTGAATAAATGCCCCCAAATACGTTCCGATTTCTGAACAAAACATTGGACAAGACCTCTCATCACTCCACTGATCACTGGCAAAAGCAGCAGATCTGGCAAAATTATTGTTCTGGGTCTCGTCTCTAGAGCCGAGCATCAATTTTAAAGGCTTAGTGCAGCCCCAGTATGGGAAGCTGAGAGCTTCGAACATGGTTTTAATCCCACCCTGGACTTCAAAATGATTTGTGAGAGAAATGAATGAGGGGCTGGTACCTTTACCGTCTTTGGCTCCAAAATGCTAGAAAAAGTGATGTGATAATACATCAGTTTGAATTGGGATGTTTCCTACACCTTTTCACTCTCAAACAGTGACAGTGGGGCAAGTTCTTTGAGGACCGTAATGGTGACATTTCACAGCTGAGCTCAAAACTGTTTTCCTAAGGTAACTATAAAACATTGTTCTGGAGAGTTTTCCTTCTCAACAGCTCTAGACTGCACCCTGGCCCCTCGGGAATACTCTTTCCCAGCACCAGTACAGAGATCCTGCCCGTTCCTTAGAAACCAGTCTCCCAATTGGCAATACCAAGAGAGCTTCTAGGCCAAGCACCTCCTTGTTGTTTTGTAAGGAAGGATACTACTCCATAAGGACAGAAAGCTGATTCCATCTGGGTACCAAGCCATCCCACTGGTCTGAAACCCAGATCGGTACCAAAATCCCCTCCTTTGATAACTCAGGACAGTTACCAACTGACTCACACACATGTCCCAGCTGAAATAACACTGCTCCCGCCTACTCCCTCATCACTGCCAAGGGAACCGTGCTGAGCAGGTGGATGCTCACTCCATGTACCGATCTCATCCTCCTCTGAGCGTGGCATTTGCACAGTAAACCCACATGTGAACGTGGTTTGCGAACGAAGACCAGCTGTTGGTGGCATGGCTCCGCTCTTCCCATTCGGAGAATGTAGGGTCTTTGCTCAGCCGTTGCTGTAAAATGCCCAGACCCCACCAGAAAGCTGCAGCCCGTCGTGAGAGATTGAAGTGCTTTGTGTGGCTGAGAAGAACACCCGGAAATGGAAATCCTAACACATTTCTGAATGGAGGAGAAATCCATCTGTACAAGTGGGGTGGGGGTTGACAAATTTCTAATTTGCTAATGGCAGGCGCTGCTAATCTACAAATGCAGGCAGGAGCTGGTGATCCTGTAGCATAGTGAGATAACCTTGAGGATTAAAATGTCTGAGAGGAAGGAATTAGAAAGCTGGCCCTGTGAGGGGGAAAGGGTCCTCAGGGCAGCCCACCACCAGGTTGACCACAATGTGTTGTTTCTCAGAAAGGTAAGTGGGCCCGTGTCTGGCTCTGCCAGAGCAATCCCAGATAGGGTCCTGAGCATCCCTATTATGTCCACCTCGGTATGCTCTCCAGATTCACTGAATCTGAAACAGCTTGCTACCAATGATGGCAGGGCTCCCGGCAACCTGTGTCAGGGACCAAAGCAGCTCTCTCTGGGTATGTCTACACTAGCCCCCTAGTTCGAGCTGGGGGGCTAGTGTAGACATACCCTCTGAGTAGCTGAGTAGTTTTCCCACCCACTTGCAAAATGGTGAGCACTTCAGTGAGGAAGGATGGGTGGTGTCCCTCCGCTCGCAGGACTGAGTGACGAGAGATCTAGTCAGAGGGAGATGAGCTTTTCCGTGTGATCTTTGGTCTGAACAGCTGTTGTGGGTGGGCACATTGGATCGGGATCAGTTGGTGCTCAGCTGGCCGTCTTTCAAATACCTTCCATAGGAGTCAATGGAGCATGTGTTGGGATTCAACCCAGATTGCTCTAAAGCCATTAGTCAA
The DNA here is from genome assembly GCF_049634645.1 of Pelodiscus sinensis. Taxonomy (NCBI): domain Eukaryota; kingdom Metazoa; phylum Chordata; order Testudines; family Trionychidae; genus Pelodiscus; species Pelodiscus sinensis. The sequence goes on along the minus strand of NC_134722.1, from coordinate 853,863 downwards.
TCGGTCAAGGGGAATGACGAGATTTTTAGTTATACACCTACATAAAATCTACCACTGGGGCATGTGCACTTTTGATTCCAGGGCAAACAGCAAACATGAATTCCTGAGATTTGCACGTGTAGCTGCCATGATCGAGCACAGCTTATGCATATGCATTTTTGCATATGAGAGCCTAAAAATCTGTTCTCTCCTCATTTAGACTTACATTCTTCCTAGTAGATTTGGTGCATAGACTAGCTTGACACTTGGACATACGCCTCACTGCATTTGGATTATACCCAGCACAAGCAAGAGTTAAGTGCTGCCCGTGAGTCGCATCTGATGCTTACTAACCATTTCAGCACGTGTTGATGGAAAGGGTGGGAAAAAGAATTCCCATCACACGTGCCTTGATACAAGCTGGATACAGACCTCCTGGAAGCGTCTGAGATTGAAGGTCATCTAGATTTGATTTGTTCTGCCATCTTTTTTAATAATGCACCCAACATTTCGTCATTTAAAGCATGGTAGTAAGAGTAAAACAAGTCGGAGCATAGCAGCTTCTCCCCGTCCAATTCCCTGTGGGCCCCCACTGTAGAACAGAGATGACCTAATAAAATTAAGCCAATTAAAAATAATAGTATTGCCTTTTCCTAAAAAAACATTGCAGGTTTTCTAGCTGCTACCTCTGTCAGTTAAATTATTCATGGGAAATACAGATCTGATTCTTCTGTCCTGCTTTCCTGACCCCCCCAACAGCTGTCTATGTGAGACATATTGTTCATCACATACAGACCTGGGTCTCCTTCCAGCAATAAATAAACCTGAATGTCAGAGGCACCAAGGAGTGGCCTTAAAGTGGGGATTTACAAGGATGCTAAAAAACCAAAGTACATCAGCAAAATCTCTTGCCGTGAGAGAGAATGAGCGAGTGAAGGATCACAGTGGATGTTAAGAGCTCTTGTTTTCCAGTAAGCAGCATGATTGGCAGCAGAAATAAACACTAACGGGAAGCTTGTGTATCCATCTAATTGTATAATTGCGGGTTGCTCTCGGCATAGTCTGATGTGCAGATTGTAGCCATGCGTAAGCGTCTCTGCAGCAATTTGGTAGGAGGTCTGACACTCGGAAGTAGTTCAGTGGCTTCCTGGCAGCCTCCTGCTGCTTGCACTCTACTGAGAGTCCGGGCTTCAGCCTAACACGTGTCCAGTTGGTCGTGCCTACCTGGTGCCGAGAGCTTTGCTTGCCAATCCAAGCCAATAAGACCAAGAAACCCGAGCCCACTGCCCACACCATGGCAGAGGAGTCTCTGCCAGACGTAGGAAGATGCTCGGTTGCACCCTCTTAATTAGGAAGAAATCTGTTCTATCTGTCAGCACATTAACATGCCAAACGTGCCCTCGGCCACGCTCCTCACGAACCCTGCTAATAGCTCCATGTGGACGTGGAATGGGGGAGGGGAGAGCAGTCCTGTGGCGCCCCACCTAAGAGAGCCCTCAGGGCAGATAAGCAATTGCCAAATACTTCCCGTGGGATTGAGAGAGAATGACACCCCCTGAGGGCAGCCCCATCTTCTGTTCAGGTCTGCCGGCGAAGCCACAAGCCCTGAGGATGGCAGCATCAAAGGCAGCTGACAGCGCTAATGTCAGCCGGGACACGGGTTCTGTCGCTTGAGGTCGTGTGCACCCTGTACAGCTGCCGAGCGGGGTCTCCAGCCTGACGGCCACAGGGAAAGCCGTGCCAAGGCATCCGCGCACGGTCCCGCGACTGTCGCTGACACTGGAGCCAGAAGAAGGGGGTCAATAACTAGCGGATGAATAACTAGCTTGCTTGTCAGTCCGGGGGTATAGACCCTGCCCCCAGCCTCTGGTTGAGGAGGGTAGAAATCCAAAATGGAGTCCTTCCCAATTCAGCCTTCTCCAGCCCAGAGTGTTTCCCATGCTCAAGGGTGCGTGAACCCTGCGATTAAAACCCACAGCTGGCCCTGGCCAGTCAGTTCAGCTCACCGGGCTTGGCAAAGGGGCTGTGTAACTGGGGTGCAGATGGTCAGGTCAAGGCAGCTGCTGGATCCTAGGCCCCTGCGCCATCCACACTGCAGTGAAAGGCTCCTGTAACCGAGCCCTGGGCCAGCCACAGGTGTCCACACAGCCAAGCGGCCCACTCAGTCGCCTTTCCCGGATCAAGATCCAGCAGCCTGCTCCTGTGTTAACATCAGCCCCAAAGGCCTCGCTACAATGTGTGCAGTTGGGAGATGTCCCGCTGACCCAGCTCGGCTCTTGGCAGCGCAGCGAGGGCTCAGTCAGTCACTGGCATCGTAGCCCCCGATGTCCTCTCCCGCAGCAGCTGGGTGCCCACGGCCATGCCCCCTCGCGTGTGCACTGGCGTGGGGAGACATTTCCCCAAACTCTTGTCTGTGGAGACAGCCCACGAGCCCCGATGAAACCAGATAGCTCAATGCGGCTCTTTCCTCTCAGTGCCATAAACCTGAGCCAGCTGATTGTACCATGGAGTGCAGAAGCATTTACTTCCCTTTCAAGCTCACCAGCAAGTCTGTGTCTCTCTGTCTGTCTCCTCCCGCTCATCTCGCTCGCTCACACAGTGTTTGTTTATCTCGCTGCTGCTCTTACAGTCTGAAAGGAAAAGCCAGGTCAGTCTAGCAATGTAGAATTTGTGGGAATATAATGAATACCTGTTTGTTATTATGCTACATTCAAATTGTAATGAATAGTTCTAGTGCTAATTAATGAATTTCCATATTCATACTGCTTCAGTACCTGTATAGAGAATACCAACTCACTTCAGTATTTATGAAGTTTTCTATAAATGTAGAAAATTGGTAATTATCAGGGCACTAAAATAACTACTCATTATTTCTTTCGTGAAGCCTGGCATTTGCATTTCTCTTTCTCTTTCTCGCCTTTCTCTCTTTTTCCTTCTTTTCTTTTTTTCTGTCTGACCCTGTCAATAAAACACGTCCTGATGTCCAAGGCTATGTTTAAGCCATTACTGGAAATAACAGCTGCCTCCTTTGACTGCACAGTCTTTGTGCTACCAGCATCTAGCTCATTGCCATATAAAATGCTTTGATATGCATGGCGTCTGCAAGGCACCAGAGAAAGTTCTGGTCTATTTGTTGCTAGCATGATGCAAAATCTTATTGCATTGCTGTCTGTTTTACTGAGCGCCGCTGTTTTTACAAATAAGGTTGTAAAAGCCAAAGCCATCCCTTGCTGGTTGCTCCTCCCAGACACAGGGGCTAGTTTTTGACAGTGACTCTGCAAAGTGTTCCATGATGGATAACACTAAATCAAACTCCAATTGTTATATCACAAGATATGGCCATGCAGACTACTCTGTTCCTCTTCTTCATGGTTCCCCATTCCTAGCTATAGAAGCTGAGGTGTTTCGGGGTGGCTTGCAATCGTTTTTCCTCCCCGCTGGGGTACACTGTTAACATGACCAGTTACTCTTTCCCATGCAGCTACCTCACCCCTCACCACGTTCTGTTCCCAGTGCCTAGCCAAGCACACTTCTTTTTCCTTCACTGTGCTGCTGTAAACATGCAACATATCATACAGCACCTCCCCACCCAATGCAAATAATAAAATAATTATTAATAATAATTCCACAATTTCCTACCCAGCAAGAGGAAGAAAGTAAGAACCACACCTGGCAGATGCTAGTCATCTTGCTTAATGTGCTTCGCAAATGTGTTTGCATGCCACGTGGCGGGCACGTTGTGCGAGCCTACATAGAATAGGGAAAAGGAGGGTGCCTTTGGCCAGGTATTGAACACGGCCGTCAGAGGCTGGCTTGGAGACAGCATGTAAGTGGAGGATGTGATAAGATGGATAGCAGGAACGTGGCAGACAAAGGTGAATTCCTTTCAGAAGCCCTTTAGAATTTGATAGACTATAATACACTTGTGCAGGTTTTTTTGGCACCATCTTATAGAATTTAATAGTGAACTACATTCTTGTGCTAGAACTGAATCAGGTGGCTCAAAATTGGCCTTTAAAACCCAGATCCTTGTAGAGTAATTCTGCAAAATTACTACAGAACCCTACTGGGGTTCATTCCTATTAAGTTCTATAGGCCTGTGGTGAAGGGAGCTGCTTTACCTGTCTAATCTATCCCAAAATGTCCTTTTATCATTGTAACTAGACACTGATTTACTGTTTTTGTCTATGCAGTTCAATCATGTTACCTATGGAGTGTAGAAGGAGGAAACTCCCCTTTCCCCTTTCTTTCACACTCTGTGAAAAATAATAGGCAGGGCATTATTTTTGCCTTGAGGGGTGGTGGGCCTGTGGTGCTGTGCTGAAAAAACAAGGAATATAATGTTTTGTCTGACCAAAAGTTCACAAGAGATCAACAGCTAGAGCCACGTAAGCCGCATGTTGGAAATCGACAGCGATTGCCCGTTAGAACTGAAAGTCACAAAGGTTAGCTCAGGGCACAGGCAGTAGGCATGTACCCTGCTGACGATACAGCCCCTGTGCTTGCTTTCCATGTGAAGCGCTGTGTTGGGAACAGACACCTGTGTGATGCAGGCCTTTTCCCCTCCCCCCGGCAGTGCCTTAGCACAGCCTCAATGCAGTCTTGTCCTATCTTGCTAGGACACTGATTGCATCCCCAAAACTTAACCTTTGAACTCCTCGAGGTTATGTTCAAGCCAGAGATCACTGAGCTTTGAGAGATGAAGAGGGAGCCAGCGAGGAGGGCTGGTTTGCATTCAGACCTGAGATAACCTTCAGACACACATTCCGCCAATGTGAATACTTGAAAATGCAGGCGGAATTTTGGCTTAGGGAAGTGCAAGGAAACACATTTTACTGTATCTGATTATCCCCAAAATGATGCCTCTGAGTTTTGGCCTAGCAAACAGAAGTGCCGGGAGAGAGGAATTATATCTTTCTCACGATCCCAGGAGGAGTGCTGGGGCCTCACTTTTGCATATATACAAACCACTCTTGGCAAGCAGGCATTTAATTGAAAGCCTCTCTGAAACTAGCTGTGCTGGGCATTAGTAGCCGTGAGGGGCCCTCCTGAGCAGATTGGAAAACATACCAAGCAAAGGGTTTGGTTTCTGGTAAATGTCAGCAGGCTTCTGTCTCACTTTGTAGGGCTCTTGTGCATGTGTGTTTTTAATACAGTTGCACTTTGTCTATCTGGAATATGCAAATTGTATTCAAATTAGGTCTCTGCATACAGACTGTCAGCACATCCCCCCCAGCTCCCCTCTAGCAAGTGACTAATGGGAACATGTGTTCTTTCTATTTTTATAAGGCTGGGAGAATAAGGGGGGGAGCAAGGTCTGAGCTGTGAGGTTTAAAATGCAGCATCTCTTTTCCTGAGGTCTTTTTCTGCCTCCAAAGACTCTGTTGGCAAAAAACACGGCAGTAACACTGGCACCTCCATCTGCTCTTCTGTACCGGGCCCAGAATCATGTCCCTGACCATGTGCTCAACAGACAAACGGACACTTCTGAAAAAATTTACGTAGGCCGGTTCCATACTTATGTGCCAAAGATCGATCTTAAGGCATTCAATTTAGTGGGTCTAGTAAAGACCCACTAAATCAAATGCTGAGGGCACCCCTGATTGCCTCCAGTACTCCTGGGAGTTGTGAGGAGTAAGGGAAGCCATAGGGTGTGTCTACACAGCAAAGTTATTTTGGAATAATGGCCGTTATTCCAAAATATCTACACATCAATTCCATTATTTTGAAATAATTTTGAAATAACAGATGGCTTATTCTGACTTCTGTAAACCTCATTCTATGAAGAATAACACCTATTCTGAAATAGCTATTTCGAAATAAGGCATGTGTAGATGCTCCACTTCTGTTATTTTGAAATAGCCCCTCACCAGGGCCATTCTAAGTTATTCCTCCTGGGACTCTACATCAAGATAGCATGTCTACATTAGGGAAGCCGGCCTCAGACTAATTTTGAGGCCTCCCTGCAGTGTAGATGTGCTATTTTGAAATAAGCTGTTTGAGTAACTATTCTAGAAGAGCTAATTTTAAAATAGCTGTGCAGTGTAAACGTAGCCATATAGACCTGGCCTTAGAGAGAATTGCATCCCAAGAGATCTTAATGGACTACAAACCCCTCTTATGTCACTGCTGGTTGAAGGGTAACATAGTTATCTCCAGGACTTATGCTCTTACAAGAGATGTGCGTAGTGTAGGGATTCTCACTCGTTTTTCATAATGTGAGTTATATTTTGTTCATCTGCCCTCCCATTCACACTGGCTCAGACCACTTCTCCTGACACATCCCTGTGTCAACACTGACTCCTTGCTTGGAAAAGTAGCATTAGAAGCATATTGAATGTGACCTTGGCTGGCTGAGTGAAATTTAGCAACCACAGGTAAGGAGGCGAATCATAGTCATGTGACCAGCCCCTTTGTTTATGGGCCATCAACAAGTGCTCTGCAAACTATTGGTGGTCTCTGGACCACAGACTGAGCGCCTCTGCTTTGAGTGGAGTGTTGCTTCTCCATAGCTCTCAACTGTCTTTTTCTTTTAAACCATTTGCTTTGTGGGGCAGGGACCAGGTCTTCCTTAGTCTGAAAAATATTTAGCACAGTGAGGGCTGTTCCCCACCCTGGCACTCTGGGTATGTCTAGACTACGTGGCTCCGTCGACGGAGCCATGTAGATTAGTTTACTAGACATAGGGAAATGAAGCGGCGATTTAAATAATCGCCACTTCATTTACATCAAAATGGCTGCCGCGCTGTGCCGATCAGCTGTTTGGCGGCACAGCACGGTAGTCTGGATGCTCCGCAGTCGACCGCCCCGGTAAACCTCATTCCATGAGGCATTCCCTTGTCGACCGCGGAGCGTCCAGACTACCGCGCTGTGCCGCCAAACAGCTGATCGGCACAGCGCGGCAGCCATTTTGATGTAAATGAAGTGGCGATTATTTAAATAGCTGCTTCATTTCCCCAGGTCTAGTAAACTAATCTACATGGCTCCATCGACGGAGCCACGTAGTCTAGACATACCTTCCGAGTGCAGAAGGTGAGGGCCCTCAAGAGGCTTTAAAACCTTGCCTCTGTGGGAACTGGTTACAAAAAACTTCCCACCAGAATCACAATACACAGATTTGGGGAGTTGCTGCCACCATCAAATTATGTTGTCCCTAAAAAAACGGGTGAACACTTGAACCCGCCCCCCAAAAAAAGAAAAGAGAAAACCAAGCTGCTGTCTCTGGTAGCTGACCTCTCAGTCTGAGGCATGCCAACACACAGACAGACCAACCTCCAGTACCTTCCAGGACACAGGAATCAAATCAGCACCTTAAAATACATGATTTTTATTACAAAACAAAAGAAAAACTTGATAAAGCAGACTTGGTTGTTAGATATTACAGAGCAACTAAGGAAAACAAATTAAAACACAGAGGAAAATCTCTGGAAATAATGCTAGATGGTAAATGGGGAGGGGAGGCAGAGAGTCACACAGAGCAGTTCAAACCAAACTACAAAATAAAGAAAAATTACCCTGAACGCGACTAGACTCACATTTTTCCCCCTTTACTTACTTTCAATTTTCTCTTTATTCAGTCCTCTTCCATGCCCCGAATTCCTTGGAGGCATGGCAGTCCTGCCTGGGTTTAAATCATTCTGTGTCTCTCAACTCCTGGTTTAGCTCTTCCCCCACAAAGAAAGCAGGAAAGGAATCTTATACAATTCAAATTTCAGCCCTCTATATCCATTCTTTCTCTCGGCCCCCTGGCCAACACCCTTGCTAGCTACCTGAGTTATCCTCTTAGTCACCAGGGCTGTGTCCAGACTCAGGGTTTTTTTCGGGAAAAGTAGCCTTTTCCCGAAAAAACTTCCCCTGCGTCCAGACTCAAGCCGCGTTCTTTCGAAATTATTTCGAAAGAACGCGGCTTTTCTTTCGATGGCGGTAAACCTCAATTTACGAGGAAGAACGCCTTCTTTCGAAAGTTCCTCTTTCGAAAGAAGGCGTTCTTCAATGTAAAAAGGCTGTCTTCGAAAGAGAGCATCCAGACTCGCTGGGTGCTCTCTTTCGAAAAAGCGGATTGCTCTTTCGAAAGATCCGCCTGCAGTCTAGACGCGATCTTTCGAAAGAGGCTCTTTCGAAAGAAGCCTGCAGTCTAGACATAGCCCAGGTGCTGGTCAGCACTCCTCCTGTCCATTCATTACAAGCACACTTTGGGTGCGAATGTTAGGCTGCTCCCTCCACCTCCACCCTAGGGTCTCAGTTCTGGTGCCATACACCACAGCAGCTGGGATCAGCAATGTCAGGGGAGGTCGTGTGCAGGCCCTGCAGCTCAGAATGGCTGGATTGGTTTTGCTGAAACTTCAAAACAGTTCAGTGTGATACCTAGTGTGCCGTGAGCCAGTCAGACCCTGATGGCTGCTGACAGGTACCTCCCAGGGACAAACTGAATTTGCTGGATCTGTAATTTCATTTAGTCGGGGGCTATGTCTACACTGCAGGCTTTTTGCACAAGAACGGCTGTTCGTGCACAAAGCTTGCAGAGCATCTACACTGCATGTGTGTTCTTGCGCAAGTAAATTTACAGTAAAGCAGCAGAAGAGAGGGCTTCTTGAGCAAGAGTTATTCCTCTCCCCATGAGGAATAAGCCCTCTTGTGCAAGAAGGCAGGGTGGATGGGCAACAGGGGTTTCTTGCGCAAGAAACTCCTATGGCTAAAATGGCCATCGGAGCTTTCTTGCGCAAGAGAGCGTCCACACTGCCATGGACGCTCTTGTGCAAAAGCCGTGTGGACGCGCTCTTGTGCAAGACCTTTGTGCAAGAAGAGCTCTTGTTCAAAACAGTTCTTGCACAAGAAGTCTGCAGTGTAGACGTAGCTGGGGGGGTCCAAGGAAGGCCTCCTGGAGTGCTCCAGCAGAAAGCAGCCACGATTTCACAGACCGCACTGAACTGTGCATGAGGGAGCCGGGGTGTGTCCAGTAGGCCGTGCTTCGAGCTCCTTATGCACGGCAAGGCGTGGCGTGTGACAGCATCTTCTCCTTGAAGCACCTCTGGCGACCTTTGTTTCTTCTAAAGGTAGAACATGGGCCAGCAACGTTGCTCAGTCCGTGCATGGCTCCTTCCTCGGGCCGCGTGGAGCATCATTAGCTCGAAAGGTGTAACTTCAAAAGAAACCGCGGTAAACGTGTGAAAATCACAGCTTCCATGGGGAGATTTCTGGGGAAGACATTCAGCACGTATGTAACACGAAAGCCAGAGGCTTTGCATTTTGGTGAGCACCAAGTCTGCTGTCCTGCAGCTCTTGAGCAAAGCCATTTTCCTCCTGAATCCCTATATTGGTATATTCTCCTCTTTAGACCCAATGGGTTTGATTCACTGGCGCAAGGGGGTCGAAGCAGTAGTACGAGGGCCTCTTATTCCTGGGCAATCCAGCTTAACCTCCAGAGCAGTCCCATGGCATCCCTTCTGCCAGAGGCTTCCCCAGAGCAAGTCTGAGTTCCCTACCTCCATCCTCTCCCTGGCTGCCACTGCCCACCTTCATGGTCTCCAGTAGCTCATGGGCAGGGACTGCTACTCCCTTGCTCCCGGCAGCCTGGATCCTGCCAGTGGAATGAGCAGTGCTCAAGAGCCGCCGATTGTTGGTAAGTATATGTAATGCCCTGGCCCCCAAAAGCCAGCGAGCAAGGAAGGACGGCTCATAAATCCATGAGGCTTTCTTTTTCCTTTGGGTTGACTCCAGGTTCCCCCTTATAAGTCTTGGCAGCATTAGTGGGCCAGGGGCAGTATTTAGCGGCTCAGGAGGAAAAGGCACAAGTAAGATTTCTGTAGCGTTTCCAGCCAGACAGAGGTGTGATCAGGTCTGATCAATCATACGTGGGCCTTCTGCATGGCTGGGTAGAGTCCTGCTATTTTTGTCTGGAAATGAGCAACAGGGGAGGGATCCTGTGAGGATTCCCTGTTGTGTCCCCTCCCTCTGAGCACCTGGCATTGGCCACTGTCGGCAGACAGGACCCTGGGCTGGGTGGATCTTTGGTCTGACCTAGTCTGACTGTTATGTTCTGTTTACCACGCCACTGCACTGGCCCCATTGGTAGAGTCTCCCTAGCCCACTGTTTCCAAGTATACATTCTCAGTGCTGGGAATCCATTCTAGAAGGGTCACTGCAGCATTTGACTAGGACATGCACCTTGAGCTCCATTACCCTCTGCAGGAGCCTGCTCTTTATTACACGGCTAATTCAAATGGGCAAATGCCCTGGCCAAGAAGAGCAGGCTGATGAGGAGGAAACGGATTCCATACGTTCGACCGAGATGGACATCCATGAGTTCGTATGTGTGAAATGACATGGGACCTCCTGTCATAGAGATGTAAAAGAATTGGTGTAAATGCCCGTGGAAAGGCTTATTTCAATGGGTGCCACTCACGGAGACATGTTTTCGGCCTGGCACTGTTTCCAGAACGTTCCGGTAAAACCAACCCCGTTTCTGGTGGGAAGAGTCACTGGGGATAGTCTTTAGAGAGCAATTGATTCTCATCCCACAAGCGTCGGTGACCGCTGGCTGTGTCCAAGGCACTACGATCCCAATGAACTGAACTGGGCTGCTCACCCAGAGACTGCTTTGGGGTGCGAGTATTTGCAAAGGAAGACGCCCCTGCCTAAGACACAGACTTCACAGACCTTGGAAACTTTTCTCTCTTTCTGGCTCTCCCTCCCCCCTTCCCAGACTGCTGACGCTAGCACGCGTGATGAATGGCGTTCTGCATAAGAGACTCGGGATTGCAGGTCTTGTTTGTCCGATAGGAGCATTACCAAGGTGTTTCCGTCTGCTGTTAATAAGATTGCCAGCCCTCCTTCCTGTTCTGAATATGTGGAGGAGGGCAAATCAGGCAGCCCGAATGGGAAGCTCGCCCTTCTTAATTAGCACTAATGCAGTGAAGGTTGTTTTCTGGCCCTGGCATAGAGGAATAGTAATTAATATGGCAGGGAGACAGACGGCGAGTTCAAGGCCAGCATGTGTGCCTCTGACCCTCGGGTCAATACAGAAGGGGGGTTGTGCACAGACAGCGCGTACGTCCACAGGGCACTGAAGACAATAGGCTGGCTCCCCCAGGGCTGTATTTCTACACTCTCCACTCACGAGTGCTGCGCAGTAAATAAATTCTGCCCCCACCCTCCTGCCTCCTTAACGCGACCAGCTTTTCTGACCTCCCATTTAGGTACTTTTTGTGTTCTAATGAACAACTTTCTTCCCACTTCCACACCCAGCCTCGGGGCTCTCCTCTCTGCATGCGCATGGGCAACTCCCGTCCATACGAATGTGAGCTGGCTCTGCTGAGAAAACAGGAGTCTGGCTGCCTTAGTCTTTCCACCATAAAGCGTAAAATCCCTTTCTGGGCAGCAAGTAGGATTCCTCGCAGCGCTGAGGATCGGCATGGGGAACGAGGGGACACACTTTGCTTGGGGGGCAGACTCTTCCTATCTGACCGCCTTGTCTAGTGCCCCCAGTATCGTGAGAGGGTGACACGCCACAGATGCACCATGTGTCACATGGGCACACTGAGACCATGTAAAATACATAGCAAGAGTAAAAGGGCAGCCGCTGGGGTGGCGGTGAGAGGTGAGCAGGGGGCTTTTCATGGGTTAGGGCAGCCTGGGAGTGAATGGAAAATATACCTGAAAGCAGCACACCCCTGGCCAGGGAGTCTGTGCTGCCATTCCCGCCTACGGATGTCAGCAAGAGTTTCCGCTGTCTGTGTGTAGCCTGTGGCGCCAAGATGTAAGATGTGGTGTGAAGGGTTTGTTTCAGAATTAGTTTCACAGAGCCTCTCTGTGTGTTGTGAGCAAGTACCGATTACAGGATAAATGATGGGTGGATGTCAATATGCATGTATTTTATCTATATAGTTTCCTGTGTACGTGTCTAATTGCTGTGCTGTGTTTCTGAGTGCGTGTATAACATACACTTTATACTGTAGTAGACACGTCACTGCTCATCTTGCACGCACTTCCTGGTTGTTGAACACCTACCTCTCGAGATGGACATTTAGAACAAACGCACACATGCAGAGAACAATAAAGTCTGAGGAATAAGAGACACTCTTTAGCCCTGCTTTAGATCTCTTGTTTCCATGGGATCCCTGTTTGCAGTCAGACAATTTGGGCTCTTAATTGTGTGGAGAATTTTCTCCCGTCTGACCTACTTTCTTCTCACATAGTCTCCTTAGTCTGAGGAGAAGTGATTCTTCCTCGGCTTCCCCATCTCTGTCTTTCCCTGTTTCTCCTGGATCTTTCTCTGTTTGTCTCTCGCTCTCATTCACTCTGCTTTGCTCGGGAGGACCGTTGGAAGAGGGGTGCAGTTACAATCGTCACGTGAAAAGGTCAATGTGACCTCCTCCTACATACATATGCAGACTGGAGACTGAAATGTGATTAATTGAACTAGCCAGATTGCAAGCACAATTTTGTGATTTGTGTTTATCCTCTAAACCAGGTTGCTCAGGGTTGATGTGCTCTGAAGCGCTGGCCAGCTGGTACTTGTGCGTACATTTCCAGTCAGTAGCCAGTAAGTGCAGATCTAACTCCCAGCACAGGAGATATTTGGAGTATTTGTGTCATTTAAAATTCCTGACTCCACCTGAGAGTTAAAAATGGAATGATCCCTGAAAAAAGTGGCTTCCCAAGCACTGAGACGAGTCATTTTAGCTGGTAGGGAGGCCGAAGAAACCCCTAAAATGAGATTTTTCCAAACACTTGGAAGCTGGATAAACCAGATACGCATAAGAGCTGCAAGATTTACTCCTTAAATGGTCTAATAAAAATGGTTTAGCAGAGGAATTCACTTTCTCAATTAGATGGCCTTGAAATCACCTTTTAAAAAGCCAGACAGTGTTTAAAATATTGAAGAAAAAGCAGTAAGTGGAGTGGCTGATGCTTTTGTGTACGAAGCAGCATTCCTGAAAAGCAATGCTGATAGTCCAGTGTTATCCCAGCCAATACAGTATTCAATATTTAATGATAAAATACAATTAGCTCCATATGCCCGAAAGAGAGAGACCCATACACAACAAACCCTGAGGTTATTTTGAGACTTTTATCCTTAAAACCTACTGAAAATATGAAGCTGATCTGGTTACTGGTTGAAGCGATGCAAGCTTTTTCTGGAATTTGTTATCATCATCATCATCATTATATTTTATTTCATGTTATTTATATCATATTATTATTATTTATTTCATGTATTAGTTTTTGATCTCTGAATGAAGAAATTAAATCCTTCAATTGCAAATACAAAGAAACTGTAAAGGGGGACACGTAGGAGCCAAATACATGGCATTATTCGCATGGAACCACTGCACGTCAGATGTGTCTTTCTCATAGGAAAACGAAGCATTCACTTTTATCTGATCCTTATTATGACTTCTGGAATTCTGAGTCCAGACTGGTTTCCTCGTGGATTGCAGGGGAGTTGGTTGATCGGTAGGTAGGTTGGGTGGATAAGTAGTTGGGTGGTGGTGAGGCTTTTGGAATTTTGTTTTGTTTTCCTTATTCACTAGTTTAAAAAACCTACCACCACCAAGACTGTTCCTTAATCAGGGATTTAGTGATGACAGGAGGCCTCTCTCTCTAGGGGGGAAATACATTCTCCTTCTCAGAGCCCCAAAGTTCCTAAGACCAATATCAGAAGCGCTTTTGCCATTTGGCCTACTATTGCCCATCAAGAATTGAGCAGCGACCAGGATGCTGCTGTCACCTCAGACTGAAGGGAAACTTGGATCCAAGCAGTGAAAAGGCAACGTTTTATCCACTAAGCAACTGGAGGCTCTTGGATTTGTGCCAGATCAGCAAACTCTAAATCATTAACTCCCAACTGGGAGATTTCTGGCAGAATTACAAAGATGATAATTTATTTAAACTCTTGAGGTTAGAATTTCTTGTCTTTTTTTCCTGTTGATCTTCATTGCCATAGAATGTTTAACACTTTTAAATACAAGAGCCATATAGCTGATACCTATAAAAGAAAAATGTAACTTAAGAAATATATGTTGTTTCAGGAAACATTCGCTGAGCTTTGACCAAAGAAGTTAGGCATTTTAAGGTATAGGCAGCATCTCATCATCTTTTACTAATTATATGCAAACTAACATAATCATAAATACTACTTGAAAATACTACTTGTAAAAGAAATGACTAATGTTAAAATACCAATCTGTATACAATATTGGTTTAAGAAAAATAACTAATCATGTCGCCCTCCCCAAACCAAACCAAAACAGCATTTTCTAATCATTTAATTTTCCAGCACAACAGATTTGAGCATCTGTTTCACTTTGTCCCATTCATTGCTGTATTCGTATTAGGTGACATTTTACCAGAAAGATATAAATGGATTAAATTTAATTAGGTAAATTAACAATTAAGCATATTACACACAAGCCAGTTCTATTTTTATAATCTTACTATGATAAATTAGTGCAAGAGTACCACATATGCAAGCAAAATTACAATTCAGCAAGACACAGTAGTAGGGAGAAAAGTTAACCAATTGGTTGGCTCAATCTGAGTAAGTATTTGCACATGTATTTGTTAAATTATCCTTGAAAATATAAAAGAGTAGTGGCTGCAGATCAGTTACATGGTCAAGCAAGTTATTAACATTGGGACATACCTGGCTTACTGCCCCACCAGGAGCAATCAGGTTCATTTGTGTCCCAGTTAACGTGTTCATAGAACAGCTTTTGGAGGCTGCTGGACTCTTAAGCCATGTCTGCACTACACCCGGAAGATCGGCTTAAGGTTCACAACTCCAGCTACATAAATAATGTAGCTGGAGTTGACATATTTTAAGCTGAACTTGGCACCATCTCCACAGCAGGAGGCCGACAGGAGCAAATGCTCTCATTGGCTTCCCTTACTCCTCGCTGTCATGAGCAATACAGGTGCTGACAGGGGTGCCCTCAGCATTCGATTTAGTGGGTCTTTACTAGACCTGCTAAATCGAACCCTGAAAGTTCGATTGCCAGAGTGGCAGTCCTCCAGAAAGTGGAGATGTGTCTGTAGAAAAGTCTACCCTATTCTTTGTTTTGTTGAATTCTGAAACAGTTCTTGAAGGTTTCATGGCAGTAAATAGGGCAGTATAGTCTAGCAGACTGACATCGCTGCAAGTCAGGAGACCTTGGATCCGTTGCTGACTGCCATTAAGTCACTGAGTGACCTACAATTAACACAGAACCCTGCTCTGCCAGCACTTGTCTGGGAAGCTTCATGGACTTGAATGAAACTACTCACATGACTCAAACTCTCCATATATAGAAGTCCTAATAGGGTAAAGGCTCCAGTTCAGGAAAGGATCCCTGTTCAGGACAACACTTAAGACCATGCCTCATGTTCGGTCAGTTAATGACACCTTGGCACATGTTTAAACTTAAGCCATGTGTATGTCTTGAGCCTATAGGGATGGATTTAAGCATGTGCTTAAGTACTTTTCAGTGTTGGGCCCAAACCAAGGAGAATGTTTATGAGACTTTGTGAAGCAATTTGCGATCAATGGATAAACACGAATGCCAATAATTATATGTGGTAGGCATCTTCCTCAGGCAATTTGTAACCAAATGAATCGCAGTATATAAACAAATCTTAACCGGACCCTTTTAGGTTGTCCTACTGCCAGATTTTATAGTTGCAAAAAGGGGAACCCAGAATTTAAAGCAGACTTTGCCCTCAATTTAGCCGATGGTTTCGTGTAGAGCAGACTCTGGCCAAGAGCCAGGTGGTCGTCTCCTTGCATCTTGCAGCCTCAGTGCTCCATGATAGCTAGCAGAGTCACTCAGGGGCTGCAAGAGCACAGTGCTGATAAAAGGAGATGTTATGAGTAGTGACAGTTCTCTAGCATGATGCTTATTGGCCGCTGAGAAGAGGCTACATGCCAGATTGGGGCACAGTATGTGAACTGCTACAAAGGTATCTTTCCATTTGTGTGCAAGTGGAATTCAGTGTTTCAACGACTTCCCCTTGGAGTCCAATGTAAATAATAGTCACCAAGAAGTTGGCTATTACCATTAGGTAACAGCCAGTTGCTTAGTTAACAGTCCAGGTGCATTCATAGGTATTGCCCAAGCCAACACGCACGGTCATGTGCTTTCAAGCGAATTATTGCTGGTGAAATCTTTAGTCAGCTGTGTGCAGGGCTACACATGTTATAGTGAAAGGTATCACAGTCTGGCTACAGAACAAATCGTCACACATTTGATCTGGGAGACAACTCACCATAAGCTGATCCAAAGCTATGAAATCCTTGGGAGTCTTTCCATTTGCTTCCTTGCACTTTGGAGCAGGCCCTCTTTTTGCAGCCCAAACCTAGATCTTCCTTGCAAAATAGCAAAGTATCCGTGTGAAAACCACCCAGCGCGCCAGTGGGGAAAAATCCGAACAATTCTAGATGAAATGGCAAAATATTTTTCCACGGAGCCCTGTGCAAAGGCAAATGCTTCCTCTGCTGCAGAATGCAACACAGCGCCTGTTCTCTCAAGAGGACTCCATAATCTATTTGAGTCTCAAACAGAAATACCGTGGAGTTAATAATATGGCTGATATTTCTCACCCCCAGAATGACATTGACATGCAACGCTAAGGTTGGGAAGGAAGGAATTGGCAGTCTGAGCGAGGAGCCAGCCCTCTGTCTGATGTTGGGGAACCACTTGTCCCTGCGCCCCCGTAACTCTGACGGTCCTGCTTGCATTGTCTGTTTGACAGCGCTGATGTTATTTTAATGTCATACTTGGTGGGCAAATGTCTTTGTTTTATAATTCAATAATCTCTGGATTATTTTCAGTCTGCCAAGTATAATTTAGTGCACTGTCTAAAATATGGCTGAGTGAACAAAAATACAGCTCCTGGGCTCTGGTGTTCCATAGCCGGTTTGCATCTCCCTTCCCCCACCCCCCCGCCCCCGGGTCTATTTTCAATGCCCTTTTTTGTTGTGGTTGAAAAACTAAATTAATGTCATTTTTAAATAAGCAATGTGGCTATTAATGGTGAATGGTCGTTAAACTGAGCTGGAAAAAAATGAATCCATTTTATCGTGAATTAGACCTTTTAAATGCCCTCCCCTTGCCGTAACTCTAAAAGCAGCCGCATAGATTTCACCAAATCTACAAATTAAAAATAAAAATGTGCCCTGGTTCTGAAGGCCTTTCTGCTGCCTTTCATCCTGACCACAGTTGTTTTAAACCCTACAATTAGACGCTTACCCCCCTTGGTCGCCTCCACTTCTAACTGAATCGGAGACAGTTTTAAATCCCCATGGGCCTGTCTGTTGATTGCCTCTGCAGATGTCTATGGGATCGGAGGGCACTGGGGCTGGCTGAAGGGAACCAATTCTGTCTTAGGAAGGGTTTTCAAATTTGGCTTTATTTCAAATCTAACTATAACCTGCAGTTTTCCACTATGGAAAACTCTGAACTTTGTTGCGTTGCTTGGAATCGGTGGGAATGTTTCATTTACATGTTGTCCTTTTAATTCAACTGAAATGCCAGATTAAAAAGTGTAACAAAAAGTCATTTTGAAACATTTAATTCCTAAAACGTGATGTTTCAGCACTGTCAGAACTTCCCCCCCCCCCAAAACCAAAATTAAATCAGCATGATTTCACACAGTGTGTTGATTTCACAAGAACTGTATTTTTAGAGGGAAAATAGTCCCATCAGAGCTTTTCTGACCAGTTCTGCCTAGCACCAGGCTTCCTACCTTCACTGTGGTGTCTGGGCACCGGTTAGGTAGACCTAAAAGGCATAAAAGTTTCCTTAGGGCTGATAGAATTGGAACAAACCTCTTGGCCTCCTTGCCCCCATCACCCCTTGGAGTTTAACCATTATGTAATGGAATCATATTAAGCCCCCGGCTTACCAGCAGAATCCACTTGGGGGGATCCTGCCGTCATACAGTGCCCACTGATGTCAGTCACCAGGGATCTGCATTGGCACAGTGTCTGCCCAGGTGGTGTCACTTGTAGGGTTGGGGTTACGTGCTTTTGTCCCTCCGTATCTCTCAGATCATTTCTGCATAGGACAAAACTTGCTTGAGGAATCATCGGTCTCCATTGTGATACAAATTCTGCTGTAGGTTCACCATTCCCCACCGGTGGAACCTGGCTGTCGGTTCCTTCCTTCTCCCCCAGTCGGAATTCTACTGTCGGATCGTTTTCTTTTGGTCTCTCTTTCTGAGAGTAGCTACAAACAATAGACTCGTATTCCTCTGTGTCTGTTCCAATTCGACTCGTTTTGTGCGGCAGTGCGTGTCAGAGCTGGGAAAGAGCAGCCATATTTTTGGCCGAGGCCAAATTCCTCCACCCATGCAGAAAGATCAGCTACATTTACTGGCTTTTACTTTGAGAGCGTTTCCCCATCCCTTAGTCGCTTTCCCGTGGAGTGAGTCTCCCATTCCATTCAGAGGAGAAGGATGCATTTTACTCATCTGCTCTTTGTTTTGCCTGAGCCTCTGGGACTATGGGAGGGGGAGGAATTGATAAAAGCATAGCATTTTGCCATAAAAAGAAACTAAGAGGGCAATGGAAGGCCATTTGTGTAATTCCCCAGGCTGTGTCTCTTTGAAAGGGAAGGTCTGGCAGAGTCTACATAACCCGCTGACTTTGGAGTTCCTTTTTATTCTACCACGTGCAGAGTATCCTTGTGTATGAATTAAAGATTAAAGGCAATTTAACCTGTAGTCGGTAACATTCTTTGGTAGGCAAATGGAATTGCTACCACTAAACAATGGGGATGAGTAGAAAGCACCCACCCATCACTTTGTGACCAGAAATGTCATTTCACACTCCTCTCCCTTTCTCCCCCCCCCCCGTCTTGATAGTTTGGGTAAAGGCCTGAGGGAACAACCAACATTTCTACAGACCGAGGGATCTCACCGTCTTTCTCAAACTTGAGTCAGGATCAATGTTCCCGTTTGCACCTGGCCCAAGGATGCCAAGTTCCCCCAGTGTTGGTGGCAAAGGCAGGAGCAGAACTCAGAGACACATGGCTTGGCACCCTGTCCAAGGTGGAAGAGCATTTCTTCCTCTGAAGATAGACCTGGCATCACCTCAGAGACCTGCTCCTCTCTTCAGGCCCAAACCCCTATCATGCCTGGTATCAACAGAGAGATGCTGCATCAAGAGACCCGAGCCAGCTGGCCTTGCCCTGTGCTGCTAGCAGATGAGCTATGAATCAAAGGGTAGTGTGAGCTGCATGTGACATGGAGGGTCCCTTCTCAATAAGAAGCCTTATTGCGGGTACAGGAACAAGCCATCCCAATGTCACCAAGTGCAGAGGAACATAGCAGGAGACCAGCTTGGCTTACCAAAGAACTCTTTGGTGAGGTTAAACACAAACCAGAAAATTACAAGAAGTGGAAACTTGGACCGATGACTGGGGAAGTATACAAATAGGTTACGTCTACACTGGCCCCTTTTCCGAAAGGGGCATGCTAATTTGACAGGTCGTAATAGGGAAATCCGCGGGGGATTTAAATATCCCCCGCGGCATTTAAATAAAAATGTCCGCCGCTTTTTTCCAGCTTTTAGAAAAGCCGGAAAAGAGCGTCTACACTGGCCCCGATCCTCCGGAAAAAAGCCCTTTTCCGGAGGATCTCTTATTCCTACTTCAAAGTACTTCAAAGTAGGAATAAGAGATCCTCCGGAAAAGGGCTTTTTTCCGGAGGATCGGGGCCAGTGTAGACGCTCTTTTCCAGCTTTTCTAAAAGCCGGAAAAAAGCGGCGGACATTTTTATTTAAATGCCGCGGGGGATATTTAAATCCCCCGCGGATTTCCCTATTATGACCTGTCAAATTAGCATGCCCCTTTCGGAAAAGGGGCCAGTGTAGACGTAGCCATATTGCTTGAGTAGTGGAGTAATCAGGGAGGCCAAATGCATTTGGAGTTGCAGCTACCAGGGGATGTGAAAGGTACCGTGAAGGGTTTCTAGAAGTATGTTAGGAACAAGAAAGGCAGGGATAGTGTGGGACCTTTTCTCCATAGGAAAGGCAGAAGATGTGGGAAAAGCTGACGTACTCAATGCTATTTTTGCTTTGATCTTCACTGATGAGCTGAGCTCCCCGACTGCTGCACTAGGCAGCGCAGTATGGGGTGGAGGTGGGCAGCCCTCGGTGGGAAAAGAACAGGTTAAGGACTATTTAGTATAGACATCTCTGTGGGCCGGATGTGATGCATCCGAGGGAGCTGAGGGAGTTGGCTGGGGTGATTGCATAGCCACTGGCCATTCTCTTTGAAAGCTCGTGGTGATCCGAGGAGGTCCTAGAAGATTGGAAAAGGCAAATGCCACGCCCATTTTTTAAACAGGGAAGGAGAATATGGGGAACGACAGACCAGTCAGGCTGACCTCAGTCCCCGGATTAATCATGGAGGAGGTCCTCAGGGAATCCATTTTGAAACACTTGGAGGAGAGGAAGGTGACCAGGAACAGTCAACATGGACTCCCCAAGGGCAAGGCAAGCCTGAAGGACCTGATAACTGGCTCTGTGGATGTGGGGAAAGCGGTGGACAATGCGACTTTAGCAAAGCTTTCAATGTAGTCTCCCGCAGTACCCTTGCCAGCAAATTAAAGTGTGGCCTGGAGGAATGGAGTATAAGCTGGACAGAAAGCTGGCTCGACAGGTAGTAGTGTTAATGACTCGGTGTCTGTTTGGTAGACGGTATAAAATGGAATGCACCAGTCCTGGGGCTTGTCGTATTCAACTTCTCGATTAATTGTCTAGATGAGGGGATGGATTGCACCTTCATCAAGTTTCTGGGAGGCCCTAAGCCAGGGAAAGGGATAGATATGCAGGAGAGCAGGGATGGAGTCCAGAGTGACCTAGACACATTGGAGGATTGGGCTAAACCAAATCCAATGGAGATCAACAAGAACAAATGCACTTGGGATGGAAGAATCCCAGGCACTGTTACAGGCTGGGGACTGACTGGCTAAGCAGCAGTTCAGCAGAAAAGGACCAGGGGCTTACGGTGGATGAGAAGTTGGATATGAGTCAGCAGTTTGCCCTAGTACCAAAAAGGCTAACGGCATATTGAGCTGCATTAATACGGGCATTGCCAGCAAATCTAGGGAAGTGATTATTCCCCTTTATTCAGTGCTGGTGAGGCCACATCTGGAGTATTGTGTCCAGTTCCCCTCCCTTCTCCCCACCCCCACCCCTGAGTACAGACAGGAAGGATGTGGACAAATTGGAGAGAGGCCAGCAAAGAGCAATGGAAATGATTTGGGGGCTGGGGCATCTGACTTATGGGGAGAGGCTGAGGGATTTGGTCTCGTTTAGTCTGCAGAAGAGCAGAGTGAGGGGGGATTTGAGAGCAGCCTTCAACTACCTGCGGGAGGGTTCTGGAGAGATGCTGTTCTCAGTGATGACAGATGGCAGAACAAGGAGCAATGGTCTCAAGTTCTGGTGGGGGAGGTCTAGGTTGGATATTAGGAAAACCTATTTCCCTAGGAGGGTGGGGAAGCCCTGGGATGGGTTACCTAGAGAGGTGGTGAAGCACTGGGATGGGTTACCTAGAGAGGTGGGGAAGCACTGGGATGGGTTACCTAGAGAGGTGGGGAAGCACTGGGATGGGTTACCTAGAGAGGTGGGGAAGCACTGGGATGGGTTACCTAGAGAGGTGGGGAAGCACTGGGATGGGTTACCTAGAGAGGTGGGGAAGCACTGGGATGGGTTACCTAGAGAGGTGGGGAAGCACTGGGATGGGTTACCTAGAGAGGTGGGGAAGCACTGGGATGGGTTACCTAGAGAGGTGGGGAAGCCCTGGGATGGGTTACCTAGAGAGGTGGGGAAGCCCTGGGATGGGTTACCTAGAGAGGTGGGGAAGCACTGGGATGGGTTACCTAGAGAGGTGGGGAAGCACTGGGATGGGTTACCTAGAGAGGTGGGGAAGCACTGGGATGGGTTACCTAGAGAGGTGGGGAAGCACTGGGATGGGTTACCTAGAGAGGTGGGGAAGCACTGGGATGGGTTACCTAGAGAGGTGGGGAAGCACTGGGATGGGTTACCTAGAGAGGTGGTGAAGCACTGGGATGGGTTACCTAGAGAGGTGGGGAAGCACTGGGATGGGTTACCTAGAGAGGTGGGGAAGCACTGGGATGGGTTACCTAGAGAGGTGGGGAAGCACTGGGATGGGTTACCTAGAGAGGTGGGGAAGCACTGGGATGGGTTACCTAGAGAGGTGGGGAAGCACTGGGATGGGTTACCTAGAGAGGTGGGGAAGCACTGGGATGGGTTACCTAGAGAGGTGGGGAAGCACTGGGATGGGTTACCTAGAGAGGTGGGGAAGCACTGGGATGGGTTACCTAGAGAGGTGGGGAAGCACTGGGATGGGTTACCTAGAGAGAGGGTGGAATCTCCATCCCTAGAGATTTTTAAGTCCCGGCTTGACAAAGCCTTGGCCGGGTTGATTGAGTTGGGGTTGGCCCTGCTTTGGGCAGGGGGCTGGACTCGATGACTCTTCCAACCTTAGGATTCTGTGAAATGAAGGTCTGCAAGAAGTTGGTCCAAATGGAGACGTGGAACTCCCCTCTCTTTTCTTGGCTCTAACTGACAGGTGTGAAAGGCAGGTTCTCCTGCTCTCCCAGTGGGTAGGGCACATGTCGGGGGGCATCAGAAGAGGTCTGCAATGTGAAAAGCAGTAAAAAGGGCCAGTGCCATTTGGGGCTGAATCCATCAAGGTGTCCCTTTGCAGGGCAGGCAGAGATCCCCTCCATGCATCTGGGCGCAGTCCCCCCAGAACACTAAGGCTGTGTCTACACTGGGCCACTTATTCCGGAAAAGCAGCCGCTTTTCCGGAATAACTTGAAAGCTGTCTACACTGGCCGCTTGCTTTTCTGGAAAAGCAATGACGATTTACTGTAAAATTGTCAGTGTTTTTCCAGAAAAACTATGCTGCTCCCATTCGGGCAAAAGTCCTTTTCCGGAAAAACTATTCCGGAAAAGGGCCAGTGTAGACAGCACAGTAGTCTTTTCTGCAAAAAAAGCCCCGATCGCGAAAATGACGATCGGGGCTTTTTTCCAGAAAAGCGCGTCTACATTGGCCACAGACGCTTTTCCGGAAAACATCCTGCCAATGTAGACGCGCTTTTTCCGGAAATACTTATAACGGAAAACTGTTCCGTTTTAAGCATTTCCGGAAAAGGGTGCCAGTGTAGACACAGCCTATGTCTGGTTCTGGGCGTCTCCGCTCCAGAATGGTGTTGACAAACCAGAGGGAGATTAGAGAAGAGCAACAAGAAGGATTCAAGCTTTGGAGGCTGAATTGATTTATGAGAAAAGATTAAAAGAGCGAAATGCGTGTAGCTCAGCAGAGAGACAGCGAGGGAGAAGACATGGTAACAGTCGACAAATATTTGAGGGATGTAAACACAAAAGGCTGATTCTGCAGACCTTGCTCTCCTACAATTCCCATTGCATCTGTAGGTGTTTGGTGTGAGCCAGAACAAAGCGGAATTGGAACCCATAAAAATAAAAGGAAATTATGAAAGGGAAAAACTCCATCAGGGCCAGCTCCCCGGCAGTGAAAGACTCTCAGCTGTGCAGTCCCCTCTTCAGGGAAGGCATAAAAGCCTCATGGTCTGGGGCATTTAACACAAATCTGAAACCGTGTTAGCAGAAGTACAAGCAGGAATCCTGCAGGGGCAAGGGAAGGACCCGGGTTTCCATCTTTAATTGCTTTGATTTGTTATTTTGATTCCATTATTCAAAAAGCAGGTTCTGGAACCACTGTGGATCTGAGAGCACCGAGGTGGTGGGTGCACGGGGCTGGAGCTGGTTACAACACGGGGAAGTGGGGTCCACTCGGCGTAATACAAAAACGGGATGGAAAACTCAAGTTTCCTGCTGGGCCTTGCAGGTGCTTTGGCACTGGCATTATTTTATCAAGCCTACGTTGGAAGTGTAGTCTGGTTTCTAATCACCTGCTCCGAGCTGGGGGAGAGATCTACATTTCCTGCTGTGTGCAACAGGTCCGGCCATTTCCTCTCCTTTCGAAAAGGTTCCAAATAAACCTAAATCTTTCACACCAGCGCTGACAGCCCACAGTCACCTGTTTGCCCAAACAAACCGTAAGCATACATTGACAAATAATTCCTGGTGAAATATGCATCCCCATGGCATTCGGGCCTGGTATTTAATGCCTTTTTTATGGTTAATAATGCATCAAAAGCATTTCCAGGCTTGTGCTGTCATTACATCACATACATGATGTGCTGGGCCCATTTCAGTGACTAAAAAACTTGGAGTCCGTTTTTATTTTTAAAAATACATACATGGGATTACCAAAGCTGCTTCTCTTGATCTGCAGCTTTTAATAAATTGGTTCCTTCTCTAGATCAGTCCCCTGAAAATATCTGCAGAAGGCTTCGTTTTGAGCAGATAGAGGTCAGACAGTAACAGCTCCAAAATTCTTTTCTTAGAACTGTCTTTCAGTAACACAGATCTCTTTTATTCCTTTAGATTTTCAGAAAAATCAAGATCATATAGGCAAACCCAGGTGGGCCAGACCCATTCCCAAGAGAACACCAGATTAGTGTAAGCATATGTGGCTCTCGCACCCTTCGGATGCCTCTTTGCGTTTGGTGGATTTCTTGTTCTCAAAGACAAAAGTGTGGGGGCGAAGCATTCCTTCGGGATCCCCGTGTTAATGACACATCTGGATAACTGGGAGGGGTAGTGTCCATTCGGGATCTTTTTAGTGCATAAATATCCGTGCCTCTAAACAAGCTCTCAGCTATATTGATGCTAAGTATTTACTCTTTATATTATACAATCACAGAATAGCAGAACTGGAAGGGACCTTGAGAGGTCATAGAGTCATGGCAGGACCAAGCACCATCTAGATCATCCCTGACAGGTGTGTGTCCAACCTGCTCTGCAATATCTCCAATGATGGAGATTCTACAACTCCCCTAGGCAATTTATTCCAGTGTTTGACCACCCTGACAAGCAGGCAGTTTTTCCTCATGTCCAACCTAAACCTCCCTTGCTGCAATTTAAGCCAAGCAAAGTGTTTTATGATGGTGTTTCGAGACCATGTGAACATGTGATTTTCCATCTATTCTAATGCACAATCCACACACCCTGCACAGGCTTAAAATTTACCTCACTAACAAATGTGCAATAAAACAACCAAGTCCAAGCTAAGCCTTCTTCCCATGTGAGGCTGGTTTTGAGGTTCCTAGTTCCAGGCTGCTCAACCTGTCTTGGTCCTGCCCAGAATTTCCCCAACCCCTCAAAGGCCGTGCCCAGAACACAGGCCCTTAGGAGCTGGGCAGACTCACAGGGAGTTACAAAATGTGCCCAGGAGACTGTAGAGAAGACCAGAGACATTAAAAGGGTGAGGGAGAAGTAGAGACCAATGTGGACAAAGATATTTGTTTGTGGTTTTTAAAAAGCCGTGTGTGTGATATGAATACAGTTCAGTCTGGTCCTCCCTGTCCCCTGCCATCCTGCCTCTTCTCCCTCCCTACCTGGCTTCCCCTTGGCTAACGCTGGTTGGCTGGTTTTTAGTGGGTGTCATGGCAGAAGTCTCCAAATGTCAGTGTCTCCAAGTCAATGTCGTGGATCTCTTGGGGGGGGGGGGGGAGGGCAGTTTCTATTTGCCTGTGCTCTTGGTCCTCAGCTTCCCACGCGTGCACGCGCGTGTGTGCGCCCATGCGTGTGCCTTTACACTTTTCTTTTTTTCTCACATTTCAGTGCCTTTGTCAGGTTTCCTTGTGTTTGGTAACACTGTGCTTTTTATGTGTCACAGCAATTGCTTTTCAGTGTGGGGGAAGCACCTTTGCTAACGAGTGCGCCGGGTGCAGCCGCTTTGCAAGGAGAGCTGCCTTTAAACAACCAAAAGGGTGCGATTAGCACATGCCCTGGGGGTGCGCGTTTGCACGGTCTCACGTGGCACACGTGCATGCAGGAGCACACCCACTGGCTCTTGCTTGCTCTCTCACACGCACGCACACACATGTGCATATGGCGAAGCTGGCCTCATGTTAATGTTTCCAGGTCAGAAGTGACAGGATATTGTGGAGGGCCAGTCACTTAATGAACCCCTGTGGGACCAGTCTCAGTTCCTAACAATTTCTCTCCCGCACATCAGGCAGGGGAATTGCAGCCCTCACTGTTTCACCCCATCACTTCCCTCCACTGCTTTTTCTGCCTCAGCCGCCTGCTCACGCCACACAAACAATCCAATTATCGCCAACCATACAAATTGGGCCCCTTTTCTAGAAACGCTCCTTCAGCCTTCTGCTTCCCCTGAAATCAATCACAGACACCTACAGACACGGCGTCTCTCCCTCACACACCCATCTTTCCATGCAAACTGATACCTCCACAAAGAATAAGAACCCTTCACATGCAGATGCCTATTGTAGACACAGGGAGAACACACTGGAATGTGCTTGGCTGTGTACGCACATTTCGGAGATTTAGTGTCATTCAGCTGGGCTGATTTTTTTGTTTGTTTCTGAAGCAGCCTCCTATCTGCGTGTCCCTGAAACGTAGAGGTGTCCGGCTAACTAGCTTGTGCCATCCCAAGTTGCACATGCCACACACATGGGTCCAACATAGCACCATGGGAGGGAAAAGGCTGCCTGATTTGCATATGGATATGTGGGTGCGTGCAGGTGAGTGCATTTCTGGAGGTCGCACAGGGGCCTCAACTCTCTTAGAAAGTGTGTCTCACAGCAACGGTGAGAATTAGGGTTGTTTTGTGAGATGATGCGTCTTCCAGCGGCGATCGCCCAAATTCCTTCTCTGACTATCTCGTGATTTACACCCAAGGAAACTATTTTCTATGTGAAAATTTGGCAACTTCAGGGCTGCAGGGAAGAAGTCAAACTGACAGGCAGGATCAGCTTTTGCAATGGGCATTCCTAGGTGGGTGCATGTGCTGGATCGGGCTCGGGCTGCTGCCACGAGAACCTAAACTCTGTTACGTGAATCCCCACGTAATTGTGCGCATGCTACTGCAGATGCAATTTGTGAGGCTGTTTTTGAAAACGCGACCCTCAGTATCCAAGCTGGAAAGTGAAGTCTCCCTACAAGGCCTGCTGAGAATTAAGGGCCCTGGACAGCTCCCCCACTCACTGCTCAACCCTAACTGCCACGGAGCAAGGAAACACGGACATTAGAGCTGGATGGGGGACATATCCCTGGAAGGGCTGATCCCATGTTCACAGCTGGTGTTCAAACATGTCCTTATTCAGTCATTTCCCTTGGCCGGGTCCCACTCCTGGAGAGCCCCCAGGCCTCGCTGAAGAGACCTGCTGTGTTAGCATGAGTGGCTCCTGGCTGTCTCTCCCTAGACCCCGGCGGTCTCGCTGCTGCTTCTCCATGCAGTGATGGCTGGTATCTGCTGCTGTCATCACACAGCTACAGCCTCTGCCAACCCTAACGAGGCCCGTGCTGTAATGAGACGTTATTCAGCCCCAGAAGCCTCCAAAGCAGCCCAGTGCTCAATCCCAGTTGGAGTTGGCGCTAGGTAGCCACGACCCGCTCAAGCGTGGCAGGAGGCTGACTGAATGCCCCAGTGCATTACAGCTTGTCAATACCCTGAATAAACTAATCAACCCATTGGCACCTTTATGAAAATGCATTTCGGAGTCAATGGAATCAATGCCGGCAGCGGGATTCAGCTCACAGCAAAGCAAGAGAGTCTTTGAGAGAGTTCCATGAGTGGGGCTCAAAACGTGCAGCGGTTTAGTGAAATAGTGAGAGAGGAGAGAACTGGTCCCCTTTGCACGAGGGAGACGGTGTGCTCAAGGACCGAGATGTGCCCATCCCTTTGAGGGGCGAGCCTGTCGCCCCCGGAGCTCCTCTGCAGGAGGAACAGTCCATGGTGAGAGGTGTTTTAAAAATGACCCGGAGGAGGGAGATTCCACAGAACTCTTCCCACCTGCTCAGTGGGCAAGAGGAGAGTTTTTAAAGTGCCAGAAATATTGTCAATACCCATCTGTTCGCTTCCAAACGCAGTGAAATGCCTGCCCCGTTAGGGGGCATTTGGATGAGCATGGCATGTGGCGCGTGCGTGTGAGAGCAGCGGTTCCCAACCTTTTCTGAGCACACGGGGGGAGGAGAAAAGGAAAAGAAAAGTGAGGATCGGGCCCACCGCAACCCCCTGCAGTGCCCCTACGGGTCCGTGGACCACAGGTTGGGAACCATGGTGCTAGAGGGGAGACAGATAACATCTGCCTCTGTCTACACCTGCACTGCAGGCAAGGGGAGTGATTCCCCGCTCGTGTGCACAGACCCTCGCCAGCTCGAGAGGAGGTAGCACATCTGGAGAGAGGTGTAGCTGGGCTAGCATTTGCATCAGCAGCACAGTGAGTGCAAACCCGCCTGGATCTCCTGGGTATGGCACTGCTAACTCTAGTCTGTACATACCCACAATAAGAACCAGTCCCTACCCTAAAGAGATGAGAGAAAGAGGGTGGGAGAAAGGACTAAGGACTAGAATATCCAAGCCAAAGGCTGGGGACCAGGGCCCAGCAAGATTAAAGCCCATTCCTTCCAGGATGTACACCCATCCTTAATATTTAACACCGGTCAATCTTTGCGGGATTGGGGTCTAAGTGACTTGCCCATCACATAGTGAGTCCATGGCAGAGTTGGAAATGGACACCAATTCTCTTGAGTCCCATTCCAGTGCTGTCCTCCCTTACTTAATGCACTGCAGCTCCTTCTAAGGCCAGATCTACACGTGCCCCAATATCCATGCTCCGGAGTTCGATTTCCTAGGTCTAATAAGGACCCACCAAATCGACCACTGATGGTGCCCCTGTAAGCCCTGGTTCTCCATGGGTCATGACAAATAAAGGAAGTCAGCAGGAGAATTTTCCCATCGACCTCCCACAATGGGAACAATGCAGATATTTGACTTACGGTATGTCAGTGGCAGCTGTGCTGGTCCCGTAGCTGGAGTTGCGTATCCTTAGGGCAACTTTCTCGCCTAGTGTAGACCTGGCCTAGGAGAATTCGCTAAAACTGGTTTGGTTTGGTTCTTTCAGACAGCAATCTAATGTGGCTGATGGGAACATTTCAGGTGGGCTCTGGGTGGCCGTGTTGTGGGAGACACCCCACACTCCTAAAATCTCACTTGCCTTGCTTCCAACAGCTATCTGCTTGCATTTGCTATGAAATTAAAGTTGGAACGCCGTAAGTGATGCAACAATCCCAACAGGTCTGCAAGCCGCAAGAAACAATGCAAGCCTTTGCAATCCAAATGATGTGATTTACCCTCGGTCTGTGTCTTATCTGACTAGGGCTACCCATTGCGTGTGGCCTGCTGCTGTCAGTACCTTACTCAGGCTAGTATTTGACTAATCACCTCTTTAGCTTGCAGCTCTTCATGGCATGGACAGCGCCACCTTCTTTGTCCAGAAAGCACCATGCACTGATTCATATTAGTAACACGCTGGGGGCCATGCTGTGTCGTAGGCTTTGCTGGTGACACTTCTAGGCAGTTCTGTACCAACGCGTGAGCTCTTCTGACATTTGACTGTCTTGTGCGTCAGCCTGCTTCTGTGCAGGAAATGGCAGGTACCAGCCTGATCTCCAGTGGCCGTGTGCCTCAATCTCCTTGCAAAAGGAATGGCAATGACTAGCTACGAGTCCTCCCATTGATGATGAAATTCTCATTTCAGTGCCATTTTACAGATCCTGATTCACTGTCCCTTAACTGCAGCTTGTTATTTCTGGCTTGAGAGGGTAAAAAAAAAATAGCTGCTGGGCATGTGACACTATTCACAGGCCTTTAATGTCAGAAATAATGATCATGTTAAATTGGAGCTCATTACGCCGAAATGAACCCTCACTGAGGCCTCTTTTGGGGAGGGTGTTTAATGAATCTATTTTCCCTGATAAGTAGCTCCGAATTGGTGCACTGAGGGAGAGGCTGGGGCGGGGGGGGGGGGGGGAGGGGGCTGGTGGTAAATTTAAATGGCAAAAAAACTTTAAAATGTAAGAAGAAAAGTTGATTTTTTGACTGTTCTTACCAAATAGACTGTTCCTTTGTTAGAATTTCAGTTATAGACATTTCTTGAGTCTCTTAAAGCCTCTAACAATAGTCGTATCTAAGGCACCCACAAAACACATTTAGGGCTTTATTTCAAGCTCTGCTTTCCCCTCCATAATGAACATGGGATCCCGTTCTTGATTCTGTTTCTAATGACTTCAAAAGTCTGAAGCTACGTCCTATGCTAAAATAGCTTTGGAGTAAGTGTGAAGTCATGAAAGTGCCCCTACATCAAAGTCCAGTCTGCCATCCTGTGCCAGATTTGGGACACCCCAGAACAGGAACTGTGGTAAATTTTTCTGTAAATCACCATCTGCCAGAATTTTTGTGGCAGAATGCGATATGTCTGTGTCAAATTACAAAGTCCATTCTGCAGAAGTGTATAAGAACAGCCATAGTGGGTCAGAACAATGATCCAGCTAGACTACTATCCTGTCTTCTGACAGGGGCTTCAGAGAAAATGAACCAAACAAGGCAGCTCTTAAGTTATCCATCCCCACACAGCATGGGGTTGTGTTTTTTACTATCTTAGCTAGTAGCCACTGATAGATCTATCCTTATGAACTTATCTAATTCTTTTTTGATCCCAGTTATACTTTTAACCTTAACAACTTCCCATGGCAAGGAGTTCCACAGGTTGACTGTGCCATGTGTGAAGAAACACTTCCTTCTGTTTGTTTTAAAGCTCCTGTTTGTTAATTTCATTGGGTAACCACTCCTCCCTCCCCATTCTTGTGTTATGTGAAGGGGTAAATAACACTCCTTTAATCATTTTCTCTGCACCACTCATGATTGCATAGCCCTCTGTCATATCTTCCCCCGGTCATCTCTTTTCTAAACAGAGTAGCTTAGTAGCCACCATGTTGTGTTATGTGCTGAATACACATCTAAAAACACATGGCTAACCTTACCCAAGGCAAGGTTATTGTGATCCATTCCAGACAGTTACCCGGCTCAGAAAATGGTGTTTGACATTTTGCTGAAGGACTAAAATAACTGAGAAGCCATCACGGAGCAATCTAGGACCATCCAGTTGGACTGTCTTTTAACTGCTGGCCCAGCCGCATAGATCGATGAATTTTCTCTACAGGGGCACCAACTTGGCTTCTGCCTCCTCACCTGTGCAAATGGCCAAAATGGAAGAGACTCTATTTAGGAGGCAGTGGTTCTCTGAGGGGAAAAGGGGCCGTTTTTGCCAGAGGTAAGAGCTGGTTGGAGAGCGAGCAGGTAGAGCTCTGCCTCTCCCAAATTGCTGACTCGCAGGATAGGTGGGATCAGACGAGGCAGGGCACCCCCCAGGGCATTTGTCAGTTTGCAGAGGTTTGTAACTCACTAGCGCTTTTAAGGAGTGGAGTGACTGTGATTAAGAAATCCCTTGGCTAAACCTTGGTTTGTTGCTCTCCTGCCATGTTGTCTCCAAAGAGGAGAAACTGGAAGCCAGAGTGTTCACCGTTGGAGGGAACCTGCCGGACAGCGTGTAAGCCGTGAGGGGGCTCAGGACGTCTGAGGTACTGTGTATGGGGACTAGCACAGTTTCCTGCGGAGTCCCAATCCCAAAGAAGCCTCAGGGAAGAGGGCTGAGCCTGGAAATGGGCCTCACAGACCCCGAACTAGAAGCGCTAACCCGACTCTCACCGGACCCAGCGGCTGGGTTTGCTTGTGACAGGCTGAGGCACGTACAGAGGGTTGGGTCCGGTTGTAACAATGTTCAGTCATGGTCACTGCAAATAAATCAACCAGTTCCTAGAAGGACGTCGGGGACGCTCAGACTGAGGTGCGCTTCTTGTTCTTTCTGCTTCCTCAATCCAAATGATCACTCTCTCCAGTTCGCTGGTGCAGTGATGGACAACCGGCCACAGACGGCCCACTGGGACTCCACCTGCAGATCCCTTACCTGCCCTCTCCAACTCGCCACCCTGTCCTCCCCAGGCGATCGCCCTATCCCCCACGCGCCTCTTGCACACTGGGGCACCAGAGCCCTGCACTTCCTATACCTGCCCCTCCCTCCCAGCACTTTCGGAGTGAATCACCTGATCCTTGCTCTGTCCCCGCTCCTCCCCCTCCCTCCCAGAGCTGGAACCCCGCAAACAGCTGATTCACAGAGTTCCAGCTCTGGGGTGGAACGGGGCCAGAGCAGGAATCAGGCCATTGGTGGGGAGGGAGGGGGAGAAGCCATAAATGCAGGGCTCTGGTGCTCCAGTGTGCAAGAGGCGCGAGAGAGGGGGTTAGATGGGGGGGGTGCAGGAGTGGGTTGCTGTGGCCCACTGAGGTGAAGAAGGGCCACTCTTGCAGCCTGCTCCCTATTTCTAGTTGCCCATCACTGCTCTGATGCATTGGGCAAGGAATAATGCTGCATATCTACACACGCATACGGACACGCAGTAGATACTGTATAAGGATGTTTGTAGGGTATGGTACCGCACCTTGAGAATGCAGCAGAAAACGATTTTCTACCTCAGAAAGCACGTGTACGGCAGCCATCTCTCCTGCGTAGAACGTCCTCTCAGCAGAAGGGAGGGAGCCGTGCTAAAGACACCCATTTTTAAAGCACTTTGCCAGGCTGAGGAGAGAAGTCAGTTTTCACAGGCAGAGCAGCCGTATTGCTTGATTGGGCAAGGAATCGTGAGGGAAATATAAGCCCTGGTCCCCTGGCCGGTCGTAGGGGCCAGGGACTGTGCTGGTGTTCAGAGCCTGGGTCGTAGCCGGTTTGGCCCTCCCAAGGCAAAATGATGCAGAGTCTTCCAGAGCGCTTCTGCAGTGCAGTTCGCAGGCCAGACTTTTTCCAAGCATCTCTCAGGAGAAGTATCTCTGTCCCTCCTACCAGCTCAGCATCCAAGCAAGTGTAACAGTTAACTCAAACTAACGACTTAGTTCGAGTTAACGTTTGACTGCCACGTGTAGCCGCGGGCAGTTAGTTCGGACTAAGGGGATGTAAAAATGGCGCCCAGGCGGGAAGATGCAAATAAAGCCCGGGATATTTAAATCCCAGGCTTCATTTGCAAGTTTGAATGCCTACATTAGCCTCCCTAGTTCGAACTAGGGGGCTAGTACAGACATAACTTTGTTGTCTATTTTTGTCTGCTGCTGCGGTGCATTGAGCAGATGTTTCTAAATATTCACAGTGATGCTAGAATCTCTTGCTTTAGTGGTAAGAGCTAATGTAAACCCCATCATTTTGTAGGTAGAGTTGGGATAGTTTTTTCCAATGTGCAACACTGATTTTCATCTGCCATTTTCTTCTCCAGTCACCCCCTTTAATGAGCTCCCTTTGTAGCTCTTTGCTGTCAGCTTGGAACTAAACTATCTTGAGCAATTTTGTATCATCTCTAAATTTTGTCCCCTCCCACTTCACTCCCTTTTCCCAGATGATTTATGAACATGTTGAGCAACAGTGGTCTCCATACAAATCCATGGGGGACCCTACTGTTTGTGTCTTTCTATCATGAAAACTGACCCTTCATCCCTACCCTTCGTTTCCTGTCTTTAAACCAGTTACTGATCCCCGAGAGGGCCTGCCTTCTTCTCCCATGACAGCCTACTTTGCCTCTGAGCCTTTAATGAGAGGCCTTGTCAAAGGCTTTACAGAAGTCCAAGAACACTAGATCCACTATTGCAGTCCCCTTGTCCATATGTTTGTTGGCCCCCTCTGAGAACTCTACTAGAGTGCTGAGGAAAACGGCAAATGCATATTGAGTTCATCTAACTGTTGCATAGTTCTGTTTTCTACTATCGCTTCAAGCACTTTCCTGGGTACTGCAGCCAGGGTTATCAGCCTACATTTGCCAGGATTGTCTCTGGAGCCTTTTTTAAAAATTGTCATCACTCATCTGGTGCATCCTGTTTGAATTCCTTTAGAACTCCTCGGTGAATACTGTCTGGTCTTGGAGACTTACCGCTCTTTAATTTTTCAGTTTGTTCCAAGCCCTTCTCTACTGACATCTCAGTCTTGGACAATTCCTCAGACTTGTCACCCAAGAAGAAAGGTTCAAGTGTCGGAATCTTTCTCACGTTCTCTGCAGTGAAGACGTATGCGAAGAATTAATTTAGCTTGTCTGCAATGGCCTTGTCTTCCTTGAGTTCTCCGTTGGCACCTCAGTGGTCCAGTGGCACCATTGATTGTTTGGCAGGCTTCCTGATTCTGATGCACTTTAATGAGAACTGCTGTTGGCTTTTGCTCTTCAAATTCTTTGTTGACCTTCCTGCTTACAGTTTTACACTTGACTTGCCTAAGTTTATCTTCCTTTCCTCTGTAGGGTCTCTAACTGCCTCTTTTAATCTGCTATTTAGCCATGTTAATATATTTTTGGTGGTCTTGCTGTTATGGGGGATATGTGTTTTTTAAAAGTGTCCACGCAGCTTGCAGGTATTTCACTCTTGGGGTTGTTCCTTTTCATTTCCATTTAATTAACTTTCTCAGTTCTGTGTAGTTCCCCCTTTTGAAATAAAATGCTACCTTGGTGGTTTACTTGGTATTTTTCCCTTTACGAGGACGTTATATTAATTACATTGTGGATGCTGCTGGTGAGTGGTGCAGCTACAGTCATCTCCTGGACCAGATCCTATGTACCATTTCAGACTAAATCAGGAATTGCTTCTCCCTTTCTGTCTTCTAGAACTAGCAGCTCCAAGAAGTAGACAGTAATGGTGTCTAGAAATTTTCTCTCTGCTTCCCATCCTGGGGGAACCATATTCCCAGTCGATATGACGACAGTTGAAATCCCCCATTATTATTGGGGGTTTTATAATTTTGTAGCCTCTCTAAGCTCACAGTCACCATCACCATCCTGGCCAGGTGTTCGGTACGGCTGTCCTCTTGTTCTTCAAGCAGAGCAGCCGCCGTCTGCTCTTTCCCAGAGATGCTCAATAGAGCTTTTACCACCTTTGTCCCTCCTGATAAGATTGACTGGGCTAGAGGGGAGGGCAGCCTTGCCCCCAGCCACTCGTTAAGCCTTTTGCCACCCATGTGGGGTTCATACATCCCATCACAAGCCAAACTGTGGGCTCAGTTTGAATAGCTGGTGATGGAGAATCTTTCAATGCTAAGGCTAGTTATATACCATAGTCCATGTGAGCTAGAAGGTGGAACCCTCTTCTCCACAGAGATTTTAAAGGGCTCTAAAAAGACCAAGAAACAGGCCCATTTCAAGCAAAGGGATACATCCTCGTACATCCCAACCCTGACTCCTGCACCCCCACATCCCCAGCCCCCGACATGCATTTCTGTGACACAATGGCCATTGCACAACACTTTAAATTACATTCAGTAAATTCCAGTTTAAAAAAAATTCTCGCACATAATAATTTGTGTCCATATTATTTTCCATTCTTCAACAGATATTTTTTCAGTCTTAAATCCAATATTTTCTGCAAGTGTTGCATAATAAATTAACTCTGTAATTAGTAATAGAAGTGTCACTCTTGGGAGTAAATTTCCTACTTTGAACAAGTAAAACCAGACACCACTTTCATGTTTAATGTGTTGGGTTTAAGACTTTTACCTCCTCTTAAAAATATGTAGCCTAATAGATCTATCTAAACCAGTGTCAGTCGGTGAGATCTTACAAAGTACCAGTGTGCGAACTACAGACACTTTTTAACTTTAATCAGCAATGGGAGCAGGTGGAACTTAGAAGTTGTTTTCAGCTGTAGATCTCCTGCAGATATGGGGAAAGGTTCTGAAGAAGACTCATAAGAAAAATGCCATTCTGTACATAGACTTACATGGGCAACCCAAAGGCCTTTGAGTCCATGGAAATAGGAATCTCGGAAGTGGAAAATGAGAGTGAGAGATACAAAATCATGAAGCACCCCCGGTCAAAGAGGGTAGCAACAAGTCTCAAAGGGGTACCATGTTAGAGGCAGGGCTATACATAAATATGTAACATTGAGACTTACAAAAGAGTGTAAAGTTAGGGAAATGGACATACTGTCTCCACAATGCTTTGGAAAATAGAAACTGTGACTGGGCAGAAAAAAACATCCAATTCAAGAGCTGTAGGGTTGTTGCCGCTCAGTTTTCAAACTTCAGTGAGTAACAGCAGTGAAGTAATCTTTTTTTCTTAATCAAGAATAGGGAAGAAGCTGAGAGAGTGGGGAGAGGTGGAACAGTGGGGAACTGAAGAAACTGGCTGCCCCATAGATGTTTCTTGCTCTTCTTTTGGGGAAAAAAGGGAAAGGGGGGAGAAAGACTGACACTACTCAGATTATTGGACAAGTTACTGAACTGCCTCAGACTTGCAGATCACATCGTCATCTTGGCTGAAACTTGTCTTAGAATCATAGAGCTGGAAGAGACCTCAGGAGGTCATGAAATCCAGCCCCCTGCCCAAGGCAGGACCAATCCCAACTAAATCAACCCGGCCAAGGCTTTGTCAAGCCGAGACTTAAAAACCTTTAGGGATAGAGATTCCACCCCCTCCCTAGGGAACCCATTCCAGTGCTTCACCACCCTCCTAATTAAGTAGTTTTTCCTAATATCCAACCTAGACCTCCCCCACTGCAACCTGAGACCATTGTTCCTTGTTCTGCCATCTGTCACTACTGTGAACATCCTCTTTGGAACCTCCCTTCGGAAGTTGAAGGCTGCTCACTTTTCTCTTCTGCAGACTAAACAAACCCAAATCCCTCAGTCTCTCCTCAGAGGTCATGTGCTTCAGCCCCCTAATCGTTTTGGTTGCCCTCCGCTGGACCCTCTACAGTGCATCCACATCCTTTCTATAGTGGGGGGCACAGAACTGGATACTATACTCCAGATGTGGCCTCACCAGAGCTGAATAAAGGGAAAAATCCCTTCTTCAGATCTGCTGGCAATGCTCCTCCTAATGCACCCCAATATGCCATTAGCCTTCGTGGCAATAAGGGCCCCCTGTTGACTCATATCCAGCTTCTCATCCATTGTAATCCCCAGGTTCTTTTCTGCAGAACTGCTACTTAGCTAGTCGGTCCCCAGCCTGTAATAGTACTTGGGATTCTTCTGACTCAAGTGCAGGATTCTGCACTTGTCCTTGTTGCACCTCATCGTGTTTCTTTTGGCCCAATCCTCTAATTTGTCTAGGTCACTCTGGACCCTATCCCTCCCCCCCATCATATCTACCTCTCCCCCTAGCTTAGTGTTATCTGCAAGCTTGCTGAGGGTGCAATCCATCCCCTCATTCAGGTCATTAATAAAGATGTTGAACAAAACCGGTCCCAGAACCGAACCTTGGGGCACTCCGCTAAAAACCGACTGCCAACCTGACATTGAGCTGTTGATCACTACCCATTGGGCCTGACAGTCTAGCCAGCTTTCTATCCATCTTACAGTCCATGTATCCAATCCATACTCCCTTGACTTGCTGGCAAGAATATTGTTGGAGACCATATCAAAAGCTTTGCTGAAGTCAAAGTATCCACTGACTTTCCCATATCCACAGAGCCAGTTACCTCATCATAGAAACTAATCAGATTGGTCAGGCAGGACTTGCCCTTGGTGAATCCATGTTGACTATTCCTGATCACTTTCCCCTCTTCCAAGTGCTTCAAAATGGATTCCTTGAGGATTCCCTCCATGATTTTTCTGGGGACTGAGGTAAGGCTGACTGGTCTGTAATTCCCTGTATTGTCCTTCATCCCTTTTTTAAAGACGGGCACTACATTTGCCTTTTTCCAATCATCCGGGATCTCTCCCGATCTCCACAAGTTTTCAAAGATAATGGCCAAAGGCTCTGCAATGACATTTGCCAACTCCCTCAGTACCCTCGGATGTATTAAATCTGGACCCATGGATTTATGTATGTTTAGCTTTTCTAAATAGTTCCTAACCTGTTCTTTCCCCACTAAGGGCTGTCCACCTCCTTCTCATAGGGTATGTCTATACTAGCCTCCTAGATCAAACTAGGGAGGCTAATGTAGGCATTCGAACTTGCAAATGAAGCCTGGGATTTAAATATCCCAGGCCTTATTTGCATGTTCCTGTCCGGTCGCCATTTTTAAATGCTACTAGTCCGGACTAATTGCCTGCGGCTACACGCAGCAGTTAAACAGTAATTCGAACTAAGGACTTAGTTCGAATTACCTGTTACTCCTCCTGGTAACTCCTCCTGGAATGAGGTGTAACAGATAATTCAAACTAAGGACTTAATTCGAATTACTGTTTAACTGCCACGTGTAGCCACAGGCAGTTAGTCCGGACTAGTGGCATTTAAAAATGGCAACCGGAAGGGAACATGCAAATAAAGCCCGGGATATTTAAATCCCGGACTTTATTTGCAAGTTCGAATTCCTACATTAGCCTCCCTAGTTCGAACTAGGGGCCCTAGTGTAGACATACCCCTACTGCGTTGCCTAGTGCATTAGTCTGGGAGCTGACCTTCTCTGTGAAGACAATGGCAAAAAAGCATTGAGTACTTCAGCTTTTCCCACATCATCTGTCACTAGGTTACCTCTCATCCAGTAAGGGCCCCACACCCTCTCTGATCACCCTCTTGTTGCTAACATGCCTGTAGAAACCTTTTTCGTTACCCTTCACATCCCTTGCCAGCTGCAATTCCAATTGCGCTTTCGCCTTCCTGAAAACTCCCCTGCATTCTCGAGCAATATATTTATACTCCTCCCTAGTCATCTGTTCAAGTTTCCACTTCTTGTAAGCTTCCTTTTTGTGTTTAAGCTCACCAAGGATTTCCCCTGTAAGCCAATCTGGTTGCCTACCATATTTGTTTTTCCTACTGCACATTGGGATGGTTTCTTCCTGTGCCTTCAATAAGGCTTCTTTAAAATACTGCCAGCTCTCCTGGACTCCTTTCCCCTTCATGTTAGCATCCCAGAGAATCCTGCCCATCAGGTCTCTGAGAGAGTCAGTCTGCTTTTGTGAAGTCCAGCGTGTGTATTTTGCTACTCTCCTTTCTTCCTTTGGTCCGGATCCTGAAATCTACCATCTCGTGATCACTACTTCCCAGGTTGTCACCCACCTCTACTTCCCCTACTAGTTCCTCCCTGTTTGTCAGCTGCAGGTCAAGCTGCACATGTTTGTGAGTTGCAGGACAAACTTCCCGGATTGCCTGTGTACTGCTGGGTTGGTCTCCCAACAGATGTCAGGGAGATTAAAGTCCCCCGTGAGAACCAGGACCTGTGATCTGGAAGCTTCTCTCAGTTGTCTGAAGAAAGCCTCATCTACCTCATCCACCTGATCCGGTGGTCTATAGCAGACATCAACCACAACATCACCCCTGTTGCTTCCATCTCTAAACTTAACCCATAGACTCTCAACAGGCTTTTCTTCCTCTATATGCTGGAGCTCTGAGCAATCATACTGCTCTCTTACATTCAATGCAAGAGAAAGCCATCAGGGAACTGAATGAGATAAGAGGATTCAGGAAAGAGATGCAGAAGACCAACATTCCTTTTAATCCTTTTAATCTGAGTGTGGAGAAAAAATCTCAGTAAGGAACGGGCTATGGTCAAGTGACTTTAACAGAGGTAAGTTATGCCATCCTGGGAAGAAAAAACTCCTAGATAGATGCAGAAACTTTGGAAGGGTGGACAGCATTATAAAAAGCAAGCTGCTTCTGTTGTTTAATCACAGTTAATTCATATGATTAACTCAAACTTGAATTCCAATTAAAAAAATTGTCATTAATCACACTATTAAACAATAGAATAACAACTGAAAGTTATTAAATGTTTGTGGATTTTTTCTATATTTTCAATATTGGTTTCAATTAGAACACAGAATACAAAGTGTACAGTGCTCATTTTATATTACTTTTATTGCAAATATGTGAAATGTAAACATGATGAACAAAAGAAAAAGTATTTTTCAGTTCATCTTGTACACATACGGAAGACAATCTCTTTATCATCACAGTGTAACTTATAGCTTTTTTTTTTTTTTTTTGGTTACCGAACTACACTCAGGGAAAAAAAATGTAAACTTTAGAGTGTACGAGAGTACTCAGTCCTACTTCTTATCTGCCACTCACTAAGACAAACAGGCTTATTTACATTGAGGGGAGCTAATGCTCCCTGCTTCTTATTTACAATGTCACCAGAAAGTGACAACAGGCATTCACATGGCACTTTTTTAGCTGGCATTGCAAGGTACGTGCAAAGAATCATCGAACACTAGAACTGGAAGAGACCTCAAGAGGCCATCAAGTCCAGTCCCCTGCTCTCGTGGCAGGACCAAGCACCATCTAGAATTCTAGATCATCCCTGATAGATGGTTATCTAACCTGCTCTTAAATACATGCCAGGAAAACCAAACATTTATGTGCCTCTTCTTGCTTCAGCCAGCATTACAGACGACATGGAAACATGCTGATGATCCGCTTTAAAAAAAATAATGCATTGATTAAATTTGGGACTGAACTCCTTGAGGGAGAATTGAATATCTTCTGCTTTGTTTTACCCGCATACTACCTAGCAGTCTTGGCTAATGACCTAGCACATGTTTGTTTAAAAACACTTTCACAGCAGATTTAACCAAACACAAAGAAGGTACCAATGTGAGATTATTAAAGATAGCTACAGCACTCAACCCAAGATTTAAGAATCTGAAGTGCCTTCCAAAATCTGAGAGGAGCAAGGTGTGGAGCCTTCTTTCGCAAGTCCTAAAAGAGAAATGCTGATGCAGAAACTACAGAACATGAGCCACCAAAAAAAGAAAAACAACCTTCTACTGGTGATATCTGACTCAGATGATGAAAAAGAACATCCATCAGTCCACACTGCTTTGCATCATTATCAAGCAGAACCTAGCATCAGTAAAGATGCATGTCCTCTGAAATGGTGGTTGAAGCCTGAGGGGACATATCAATCGCTAGCACATCTGGCATGTATATATCTTGCAACACAAGATACAATAGTGCCATGTGAATGCCTGTGTTCACTTTCAGGTGACACTGAAAACAAAAATCAGGCAGCATTATCTCCTGTAAATGTAACCAAACTTGTTTGTCTGAGCAATTGGCTGAACAAGAAGTAGGATTGAGTGGACTTGTAAGCTCTGAAGTTTTACACTGTTTTGTTTTTTAATGCAGGGGGATTATACATAATTCTACATTTGTAAGTTCAACTTTAATGATAAAGAGATTGCACTACAGTACTTGTCTGAGATGAACTGAAAAATACATGGTTTTGTTTTATAGTGCAAATATTTATAATAAAAATAAAGTGAGCACTTGGTATTCTGTGTTGTACTTGAAATCAATATATTTGAAAATGTAGAAACTGCCAACAATATTTAAAATAAATGATATTATTTTATTGTTTTAGCAGTGCAATTGATTGTGCGATTAATCGTGCTTAATTTTTTTCATTGCTTGAGAGACTTAATAATTACATTGACTCCTGGGTACTGCTTCCGCATGGTGTGTGTCAGCTTGGAGCTGGAGCAAGTACTCAAAAGGAAGCCCCTGTAGATAGTTGCTGGATATCACACACAGACACAGATTAAACATGCTAGTCCAGGAGCCCAAGACACAGGGCATTTTCTGTCTATCCCCCCACCTATTGTAGTCTCTGAATACCTCATGGCCTTTAATGTACTTATCCTGACAGCATCTCTGTGACAGATGGAAACTGAGGCACAGAGGGACTAAGAATATATCTGCGATGCAATAAGGGAACCAGATGGCAGCATGTCTAGGCATACCTGAGCTCGCTTTAATCTAGCTAGAGCCAGTCTTTGTTACTAACTTCTTCATGGTAGTCAGCACAAGAATAAGGAAGGTCTGGTGAGTAGTGTTCCTGTCCATCGCTCTGTAAGCAGGCAGCTCTCCTGTGTTCACGCCAATGGGCCTCAATCACAGTTTTCTTTGCATATGAAGTTTCACCTTCCAATTCCAAACTGGATTGGAAAAAAATGGCCCGTGTGTTGGAAAATCTGCTTTCTAGCAGCCTTTAATTGCCTGCTGCATACTGCAATAAACACATTTTAAAACGAGATTACCGGCTACTACGTGGAGTTTTGCTCCATGCTACGGCAGTTATGTTGTGGAAAACAAGAGAAATGGTGACAGTTCATCTTCCGCTTCTTGTGTGGACAGTGTGTGGGTGATCTGTCAGGAAATGAGGTAATTTCGGGCTAGATTCAGTACCGCGGCCAGGGCCACAGAAGGGTGTGCTGCTGCGCTACTGGATCTGTCTCTCACCAAAGTGACGTGCTGCGAATTCTGACCTGTGACCTAGAATGTGAAAAGAAAGCGGCCGTATTAATCCTATTAGAAGACAAAGAGGAGTCATCAGGACTATGGAGTTACTTCCAAGAGTTTTCTCTCTCAATAAATAAATATAGCAAATTTACAGTCATGGAATCAATGCAAATTATTTTTATGCCACATCAGTCACCCAGAGAGAGTACCGTTTAAGTAAGTAGGT
This sequence comes from Pelodiscus sinensis, assembly GCF_049634645.1. Taxonomy (NCBI): domain Eukaryota; kingdom Metazoa; phylum Chordata; order Testudines; family Trionychidae; genus Pelodiscus; species Pelodiscus sinensis. The sequence continues at coordinate 811,498 of NC_134722.1, read as the reverse complement.
TGAAATAATTAAATTGAATGTAAGAAGATTAAAAATATACAAGAACATGCAGGTAGCATCTGTAGATGTGGAAGGGCAGGAGAAAGCAGATACAAAGGTCGAGTTTCAGCAGGACTGGCTACACCCAAGAAAAACGGGTTGAGGGATTAGGGTTTTGTTTAGAGTGAGATGACAGTGTTAGGAGACACAGACAGGAGCAAAGAGGTGGCACTTGAGATGGGGCCTGAACAGAATGCGGGAAACAGTTTGCCTGCCCGGTAAATGACGGACACCGGAGGAGGCTGCAATTTAAGCCCATTGCTTCTTGTCCTATCATCAGAGACCAAGGAGAACAATTTTCTCGCCTCCTCCCTGTGACATCCTTTTAGATACCTGAAAACTACTCATGTCTCCTCTCACTCTTCTCCTTTCCAAACTAAACAAGCCCAATTCCTTCAGCCTTGCCTCATAGCTCATGTTTTCTAAACCTTTAATCATTCTTGTTGCTGTTCTCTGGAGAACTTGCCTTCTCCAATTTCCCTGCATCTTTCTTTAAATGTGGTGCCCAAAACTAGACACAATACTCCAATTGAGGCCTAATCAGTGCAGAGTAGAGCAGAAGAATGACTTCTTGTGTCTTGCTCACAACACTCCTGTCAATGCATCCCAGAATCATGTTCACATTTTTTTGCAACAGTGTCACACTGTTGACTCATATTTAGCTTGTGGTCCACTGTGACCATCCAGATCCCTTTCTGCCATGCTCCTTTCTAGACAGTCACTTTCTATTCTGGATGTGTGAAACGGATTGTTTCCTCTAAGTTGAGTACTTTGCATTTGTCCTTATTAAACTTCATCTTATATACCTCAGACCATTTCTCCAGATCCTTTTGAATTATGACCCTATCTTCCAAAGCACTTGCAACCCCTCCCAGCTGGGTATTATCTGCAAACTTAATAAGCGTGCTCTCTGTGCCAATATCTAAATCATTGATGAAAATATTGAACAGAACTGGTCCCAAAACAGACCCCTGCAGAACCCCACTTGTTATGTCCTTCCAGCCTGACTGTGAACTGTTAATAACTATTCTCTGAGAACAGCTATCCAGCCAGTTATGTACCCACCTTATAGTGGAGCCATCTACGTTGCATTTGCCTAGTTTATTGATAAGAATATCATGCGAGACCTTGTCAAATGCCTTATTAAAGTCTAGATATACCACGTCCATCCCTTCTGTCTTATCCACAAGACTCGTTATCCTAACAAAGAAAGCTATCAGATTGGTTTGATATGATTTGTTCTTTACAAATCCATGCTGGCTGTTACTTAACTCCTCATTTTCTTCCAGATGTTTGCAGGTGGATTCCTTAATTACTTGTTCCGTTATCTTCCCTGGCACAGAAGTTAAACTGCCTGGTCTGTAGTTTCCTGGGTTGTTCTTACTTCCTGTTTTATAGATGGACACTAGATTTGCCTTTTCCAGTCTTCTGGAATCTCTCCCCAACTTCCATGATTTTCCAAAGGTGATAGCTAAAGGCTCAGATACCTCCTCTATCAGCTCCTTGAGTATCCTAGGATATATTTCATCAGGCCCTGGTGACTTGCAGACATCTAACTTTTCTAAGTAATTTTTAACTTGTTCTTTTTTTGTTTTAACTTCTAAACCTACCCCCTTCCCACTAGCATTCACTGTGGTAGGCATTCCATTGAATCCATTGAAATGCCTTCCTCTCTTGTTACTGGGGTTGGCTTGTACATGGCTGGTCTCCCAAAAGAGCTTTCCTCTCTGTCTTATAATTATTCCTTTCTCATATCCTGTTGTGTTGCTTGGTGAGGAAGAGTGAATGAAGTGTTTATCAGTATGGAGTAAATGAGTAGAGCTCTGTGTGGATACATTTGTATCTGCCTCTGTATCCGCATCCATATCTGCAAAAAAGGGAGCTACGGATATCTTCACTGACATCCACAGGCGCGGATCCTTGTGGGATGTGCAGGGCTCTACAAATAAGCAAACAATGGTGCCATTAAAGCTGACTGTATATATGGAAGAGGTCAAAGGTCACCGCTCATTACCATTGGAAAAAACCGGCCCTGGAACAGGCCCTTTCCCGTTGGGTGGCTGTGCGGCTGTTGTCAGAGAGTCCCGCAGGACGTGGTGGCAGTAGATCAATAACAATGCTGGTCCATGCTCCTTCTGAGCATTGCACCTCCACATTTGCGCCGGGAGCCCTCTCACTGCAGCGCGGCATCAGGGTAGGCACACAAGCTGGGCGGTGGGCAGCCCGTTGTGATTGTAACTTGGCAGCTGTGTGTGCCTTGGAGAGCAGGTGCTCGTGTGCCTTTCCTGTTCCCCGCTTCTCAGATGAAGTCCACCGGTGCGCCATGTGGCCAGTCAGTCTCACAGAGAGAGGGGCGGTGCATGAAGACACTAAGCCTGTACTCCCTGCCCACTGTGACACTGCACTGCCCCGGGGAACTCTGGGAGACCCTTTGCTTCTGTCTCATCCCTGCCATTGAGCATCAGCATGGCGGTCAAACGGCACAGAGGCCCTGTGACTCTGGAGCTCTGGTACACCCCTGCTGCACCAGCCCTTCGACGTTTGCCGTCGGCTCACCCCTTCGCAGCAGAGCGGCTCCGCTCACAGGTACCAAAGGGAAGAGGGAGCCGTTAGGACATGCAGGGTCTGTGTCTGGGAGAAGACCAGGCCGGTGAGATTTATGCCAACAGCCTGTCCAGGAGCAGGTTCAGTCTTGTGGGGGAGGGGGAATGGGCATGCACATCTGGCAAAGGGAGTGTCTCCTGTGGAATCTCAAGGCAGTTGCGATAGCTGGCTCTGGGCTGTGCGAGTGGCGGAGGGTTGACTCCTTTGGTCCCTGTCCTGTGGGTGTCAAATGAAGGAGTACGGTGGGCAGGGCTGGACAGCTCTCTGCTGTTTGCCCTGTTCTCTAGGTACATAGGTATGATGTAGCTACGTACTGCATGTGTGTCTGGAATGAGTGTATTGGGGGTGAGGACGTTGCTCTCCCCACACGGTTATTGCAGGAGCGGTACATTTGGCAAGCTAGAGTATTGAAGATGTTGCATTGAGGTGTATTGACTGTGGGGGAGTTCTTGTCGGATAGGGTTTGTTACTGATCCAACATTGGTAAAAACGACATTGAGGGAAATCTGCCAGCTTCCGAGAATGAAATCAGAACACTGCATTATTTCAGGGCCACAGATCTCGGCTATCAGCCACCCCCGACTGCTGCAGACATTGGATGGTCAGTAGCTCTCAGGGCTTGGGATGGGAATACCGGCTCTTCTTCTTCCCCCTCATCGAGAAAGCGAATGTGATGGAGGTGTATTACTCCAGCTGCAGTAGCCGTGTTGCATCATGGACATCTGGCTCCTGGGAGCTCCTCTGTCCTCAGACCCGCAACTCATTTCACATAAGCCACCAAACTGTCTGCAGGTGAAAAATGGCTTTGGATCACTCTTAACACAGACTGGAGTGGAACATGGGAGCCGGAGGTGAAAGGCTCTTTGTTCTTTCCCTGTCCCCGGATCCAGTCATTCTCTTTCCCCCAGCTTCTGTTATTTTTCCAAGTTGCTGGCAGAAAGAACAGATGCATGCCAAGTACTTGCACAGACTCCAGGCTGAACCAGCTGTCAGAACTGTGTCCCATTCAGCCGGTCTCCATGAAACACATGGCACACTTTTGAGAGGCAGGGCAAAAGGTAAAGGCAAGCACATCCATTTAGCAGGGGACAGTGTGTGACAGCTGACCTAGTGAGTTGGCCCCTGAGCAATCCATGTCGCCCTTCAGCAGGAGCCCCTGAAATGCCCATTTTCATCTGAATATGACTTTCAAAATCAAATGGCCGCTGCAGACTGACGATTGCTTCTTACCGGGTAACTGTGAGCAGCGCTGAGCCAGGCAGCTGCCGTTTCCTCGAGAGGTATTGTTCGTAGGAATTGCTGTGCAGCACTCTGTGTGTCCATCAGGTGGTCCAATAGGTGGCTGCTGCAAATGTGGCACAAATAAGCCTTTTGTTTGGGAACTTGGTTTTTAATACATTCTGACCTGCTAATGAGGTAACTGTGGAGCGAGGCAAAGCCAGCTCCACAGCTGGAGTGTTTCTTTGCATAATGTTTCCTGGCAATCAGAGAGCACACTCCGGGGTAAACATTCTGTGGGGTCAGGTTTATATGGGCAAGGCCTGACGGAGGTTCCCCCTCAACGTCTGGTGATGAACTGGGGGAAGAGACTGAAGGAGCTGACAGCATTTGCATAGACACAGTTAGTCTGCCTGGCTATTCAGCAGACAGAGCTGCTTTGCCAGCGATCGGGTTTGCCTGGGTTTGGGTTACGGGGGTTATGAAATGTTGTTGTTGTTGCAAGGGGGGAGGGAGGAATAAGGAACCCTGGGAGATATGAGTTTACTTGTAACTAACCTTGGACTAACAGGGATTGGGACCACGAGGTAATGAGCAATGGCTTTAATTGCTTTAACCTGCTCCGAAAGGAGGGGAAAGGGAAGGTTCACTCTCGCTATCCATGATCACACTTACTGTCCGACGAACTACAGGCTGAGCGCCAAGCACCAGAAAGGGTTCATGCTGTCGGTATCGTCCCGTGATGACCCCGGAGCCGGTTCGCTGGCCTGGCAATCTGAGCAGAGGGCACCCTTGGGAGGTCCTGCTTGGTGATCCCCCTTTCGGGTTCTCTCTCTCTTTTATGGATGGATGATGTATGGGCCATGTGCAGCTTCTGGGTCCATATACCTTCCTTGGTGTCCTTGCTGGGCCGTGTGCACTCTGTGATGCAAAGGGCCACGTGCTGTACAGGGGGCTGTGTGCACTCTGTGCAGGGGGCCGTGTGCACAGGGGGCCTCGTGTACTCTGTGCAGGGCTGTGTGCACTCAAGTTCGGGTGAGTAAAAGTTCATCACCCATTGCACGTTCGTTTCCCACACATACCGTGCTTTCATTCAGGAAGGGGGAACCATAAGGGGAACTTACAGAACGTAAGCCGATAACAATTCAGCTTCACATCAAATTATAACTTGCAAACAGAGAACAACGTCCTTTGCCCTCAACAATTGTCCTTATTGTCTGAGTAAAGGGCAGCAGAACTGTATTTAGATGCCTTGATTGAAGGGACGAGAAGGAGTCGTGGAGCACCTTAGAGAGTAACAGGCTTATTAGGGCAGAAGCTTTCGTGGGTAAACCCCACTTCATCAGATGAATTGGAGTGAAAGATATAGAGGCCAGGGTATATATAGTGTGTGAATGAGGCTAATCAAGTCAGGGTGGAAATGGCTCATTCACAGCAGTTGGTGTGAAGATGTGAATCTCAAAAGAGGGGAAATTAAGCAGTTCTCAGTTCTCGTTAACCAGTTAAGAGCCTTATAGAATCCTAAATTGATTGTATTGAATTTGCAAACAAACTCCAGTTCAGCTCCCTTTGTAATTTGGGTTTGACATTCTTTTGTAAAAGGGTGGTGTGCAGGGCTCGTGCACTCTCTAGCGCCCCCTTCTGGCCAAGGCCATGTGTGCACAAGCTCCCACTCCTCTGACTGGCTCTGGGAGTGGGTATCTCAGCTGCCCTTTCTTCTCAGTCACCTGGGACCAGGCTTCTTTCCAGCCCCCTTAAGTAGCTACTGAGGGTGGGAGGGGGGACCCAAGTCCATCCACTCCTTTGGGTCCCAGCCCAGGGACCCTGTAAATAGCAGGTGCCCGCTTAGTGTCAGTCCTGACTGTCCACTGATACTTGCTCCCTGGGCCACTTCCCGGAGAATCTGCTCTGTCCTTGCCCTCACTCAGGGCTTTATCTCAAAGTCCTCCCAGCACCCTGTCCAGGGTTCTGCAGTTTGCCCTAGCCTGCCATGCTTGGTCTTCAGCCGCTGGACCTGGGCTTCAGCTGGGTCTACAATCCACCCACCCGACACACTGAGCTGTCCAAGGTACCGCTGCCTTCCCCTCACTCAGCCCCTGGGTCTGCCTGGCTTGAGCTCCAGAGAGGAACTGCCAGCCCCTGACCCAGCAGCTTCTTGATATGGGCTTGCTGTGCCATGATTGGCTGCAATGGAAGCAGCCACTCTAGCTTGCCTGGAGGACTTCTCCTCTGCTCTTTTCCCTGGGACAAGGTGCGGCAAGGCCACAAGCCTCCAACAAGGGACTTCGTGCCTCGTCCACCCCATCACAGATGGCTGCTTTCAAACCCAGTACTGAATGTTCCGGGCAGCTAAAGTGTTCCTCTCCAGGTTTCTGTGTGTTACCTTTCCTGATGTCTGATTAGTGTCCATTTCTCCTTTGTCACAAAGACAGGACTATGCAGCACTTTAAAGACTAACAAGATGGTTTATTAGGTGATGAGCTTTCGTGGGCCAGACCCACTTCCTCAGCCCGCGAAAGCTCATCACCTAATAAACCATCTTGTTCATCTTTAAAGTGCTGCATAGTTCTGTATTTTGTTTCAGCAAGACCAGACTAACACGGCTACATCTCTATTACTCTTCCTTTGTTGCAGAGACTGTCTGGTTTGGCCAATACACATGGCAGAAGGGCATGTCTGGCACTTGATGGCATAGATCCCATTAGCAGATGTGCAGATAATCGAGCCTTAGATGATGGGGCTGATGTGGGTTGGTCCTGTGACGGTGTTGCTGGTAAAGATGTGGGGAGAGTTGGCAATGGGGTTTGTTGCAGTGGTAGGTTCCTGGGTGAGTGTCTGAGGTGCGTTGTGTAAACTGAACCTCACTTGCTAAGCAGGGGGAGGGATGCCAGACCCCAGGGGAAGTCAGAGGAGGTGTGCATGGGTGTTCCTAGGTGGCGGTGTGGACTCTGCTTAAAACGGGAGAGGCGAACCTACATGCACACGCCTCTGAGCTCTGGAGCAGTGCTGACTAAGGACAAAGAACTGTGAATGGACGGGTGTGCATTAGGGACACTCACTTGTCAGAACTTTGCATGCCATGGAGGGAAGTGGAGGCAAAGGACACAGTCCAGGATATGGTGGAGAGGGAGTTTGCTTAGGGCTGCGTGTTTCTGAATCCCAGTTGTGGTGGTTCCCAAAGGATGCTGGGAACCCTCTGTGCACAGACTCAGTGCTTGCCATGGGGGAAGTAGGGCTTCTTAGAGGCACTCACGTGGGTGTTTAATTTTCCTGGAGCTAGTTCTATGCTGTGCTACTCAGAGGAACTGCTGGATATCGAATCCGAGCCGTGTTGCTGCCCTCACCATGTGGCAGAAGGGTTACATCTGTAAGAAGCTCTTCAGCTAAAACGCTGCAGCTTTCCAGTCCTAACCGTAAACTTGCTCCCCTTCATTTCCCAGCCTCCTTCCAGGAATGGGACCCGGTGTCAGACAAAAATGAGAAGCCCAGCATTTCTAGCACAGCTTGTAAATGCAGCCAGCATGTTTACAAATTCTGTTTATCATGGAAAGCCATTAGACTGCAGAGGAGAATGTTATTTACATTCTTAACCAGCTACCCACACTTGCAATGAGTTTGATTCTTTTTGGTACCCTGAGGGTTGGTGTGTCTCCGGATGTCCTGACAATGGCGTAAAGAGGTCTGAAGAACAAAAGTGAGAGACTCTATCTAATTCACACCTTGGCACCAGCATGCTGGGGCTGACACGTCCAATTTACTGTGGCACTGTTTGACAGGTGTCGAGACTCACCAGTCACACAGAAATACACATGACTGCAGAATCAGAGAAAGATGATTGAACATCTTGCAAATGAGACACCCTGGAAAAAAAAAGCCCCCCACACAAAACAAGTCAATAGAAAATCTAGGCTAATTAACGCCCGCTGTTGCCTGATGCATGCCATGGCCCTCAAGGACTCCTTGCCATTTGGGAGTTGAAAACGTGTCAGGAGGCTCCTCTGTTCCTTTTGCATGGGGAATTTTATGACATTTTAGTGCAAAAAAGTTGTGAGAACTTGAGGAGTTTTCCTCACAACCTGCACAGTTTGTTGAATCTCAGTTTTATCAAGCTCCATTCCTCACTTCCCAAGACTTCACTTGAATCCAGTCTCATCTTCTTCAGTTTGGCATATAGCACCGTCAGGAAACTCCTTCTAGACCTCAGAGGTGTGTCTACCCTGCTCTTAGGAACCTACAGTGACCAAGATTCCACAGCCTCCCAAGGGAATGTATTCCAGTGCTTAACTACTCTACAGGTTGACGTTTTTCCTAATGTTTAACCTAAATTAGCTCCCTTGCTTCAATTTAAGCCCATTACTTCTTGTCCTGTCCTTACTGGTTAAGGAGAACAATTTATTACCCTCCACGTTAGTACGACCTGTTTTATGTACTTAAAACTATTTTGTCCTCTCAGCCCCCGAAAGCCCATCTTCTTTTCTCCAGACTAATCAAACACAGAGGGCGTTTCAATCTTTCCTCTTAAATCACATTTTCAAGACCTTTAATCATTTTTGTTACTCTCCTCAGGACTTTCTCAAATTTGCCCATGTGTTTCCCAAAGTATGGTGTCCAGATCAGGACACAATAGTCCAGTTGAGGCTTTATCAGCGCTGAACAGAGCAGAAGAATTACTTCTCATGTCTTGCTTACAATACTGCTGCTAATATACCCCTGAATGAGGTTTGCTTTTTTTTTTTTTTTTTTTTTTTTTTTTTTTTTTGCAACAGTATTGCATTGTTGACACATTTAATCTGTGAACCACTATAATCCCCCGACCTTTTTTAGCGATCCTCCTTCCAAGGCAGTCATTTTCCATTGAATATTTGTGAAGTTGATTCTTCTTTCCTGAGTGTCGTATTGGGCATTTTTCCTTATTAGATTTCATTGTATATATTTCAGAATATTTCTCCGGTTTGTGAAGTCGTTGTGAATTCTAATTGTCTCCTGCAACGTGCTTGCAGCCCCTCCTAACAAGGTCTCATTATCTTTATCAGCGTACTCACTGGGCCATTATCCAACTCCTTTATGAAGCTATTGACCAGAATCAGACCCAGCCCAGACCTTGAAGACCCCGCTTAGTGTGCCCTTCCAGCTTGGCAGAACCGTCCCTGACCAGTCCCTGGGGGCAGAGATGCAGGAAAAGAGAATCGACTACTTGTTGCCACGGTTCCCTTTGATTTCTACGCTCTGGGGCAGATACTGTCCTCTAATATGTGTTTGCAAAATAGGGCGCTGCTCTGGCGGGAGCCTCTGGGCATTAGTGCAGTGCATCCTCAGGTACTAAGTAGCAGTACGCACCAGGCTTGGCTATTTATGCTGCAAATCGTTAGGAGAGGACAAGCACAGACTGCTGGTCATTATCTAATGAGGTCTGCACTCGAATCACACGGGCGGGAGATTCCTTGGGCCTTTCATTTACCTGGAGCACTGCTCACCCGTGGGAAACGGATCCTTTCTTGGGGTCCATGCTGTGACCTGTCTGCTGTGGCTTCTGCAGCAGCCCAGATAGGCTGCCACACAGCAAAGCTTCCCACTTTGTTTCGGGTCTGTGTATGGGGGGCGGGGGCTAATAGTGAGAGGTGTCGATGCCCGAGACTCGTCTGGAGTGTGAGGATCCTGTCAGTTGGGGAGATGTTCTGTTCGATGTTGCCAAACCGCAGGACACATACTGATTCTGCTCGAGAGAGACTAGGGAGCCCAAACGAAATGAGAAAAGCTTTGTTGCTGCTGCTGTTATTATTCATGTCCGAAATCCACTGGGAAGCCTTGATCTGCATGAAAACATTCATAGGAAGAGGAAAGAAGGCCAATGAGGGTGTGCTACAAAGCGACTCTTTGAGCTAAACTCTCTAAGTACTTTGCCAGTCTCTTCACACAGGCAGGCTTTGGGTTCAAGGGTGAATTGAAGCTGGGCCCTGATGGAACATGTATCCCCTAAACACACCTCCAGGAGATTATCCCATCATTAAATATTTGTAGAATACCAAGGGAAGCCTAATTTAGTTTTTGTTTCCTTCTCTTTCTGGTTTAATCACAGATGAAAGAGACTAATAGCACTACAGAGCTTTCTGGTGATCAAAGGCCAATCAATCCTCTTTGTGGAGTAATTAACTATTTGCTAAACTTGCAGAATTGATTTCCATTTAGGGCTAAGAGAGAGGGTTTTAAATGAAGACCGATTTACCAGGCGTGAGGAGGGAATCTCAGCACTGATGCCAGGAGATACTCAGGGTGATGAATTGGAGCCTGCTAATTGGAGGCTGAAAAATGCAGCTGGAATCTGGCCCCATTCTCTCCTACTCTGGGGAGAAAACAGACAAAGGGAAATAAGACTGAGAGTCTGATAGACAGCTTTCTACAGCCGCAGCCGGGAAGGCATGTGATGGGCAGCATCTTAGTCACAGGACGAGATATAGGTGTCGCCAGCACGGAGGGGGTAAAAATCTTGCTGCACCCCAATGCAGATAAATTAATCCAAGAAAATATTCTGCAATTGGATTCTGCCTGTGCACTCGGGACTTTGATCCAGTGACCTAGTTGGAAGCATTTGCATCTGCACTAATTTCCCCAGTACAAGACCAAACTTCCAACTTTTCATATGTGGAGTTCTGATTGAAAAGGAAATCTTAGGTGCACAAGAGAAATATGGACCTTCTAAAATGCTGGAGAGTCGCGAAGGCCTTTGGGCACTTTCATGCTGGTGAAAAGTGTTTGTCAATACACAGGTGTACAGCCCAGGAAAGCAAGTTGAATCTTAGAAGATGTTTGAAAATGTGGAAATATAGAATCTATGTGACTCAGAGTTTGCTGATGGGATACAAAGCCCTGCATGTCTAGATCCCTGGTTTGATAATACCCCAGCTCAGTAATAACCCAGCGCAATTTTCACATGTCTGTTGGGTAGTGTGTGTGAATTGAGTTACTTCAGTTCTTAGAGAACAGGTGTCCGCATTACAAAAATATCACAGCTATCAGAAACTATCCCCCTTGTTAGCCATCTCGGCACAATGGCTAAATACACTCAGTTTGATTGATTTTTCCCAGTCAGTCTTAACGATGGGCCTTTCAGAACAGGGCTGAAGCGTCTTGCTTGGATATGGTGCATTTCAGGCCTGTCCGGTGCTTCCTTTTAGTTGTATTGTGTCTTTAAGGCACTATTATTGTGTTGGGCCGCACTGCCCCTGAATGAAGCTCTGGGAGGAGCTGAAATGGACTCACTGGAGTACAGTGTTCACATAGTACCTCCTAGTTAAGGGTAGGAAAATAGGTTTTGAAAGAATCACCTACACTTTGTCAAAACATCCTATGTCGCTGAACTAGAAGAAATCATGAGGACACAGTTTATGGGATGGGACTTGGCATGAGTGTGTGTTGGAATGTATTTAGATAAAGAGAGCGCATGTCCCAGAGTTTCAGACCCACTTGATGGGACTCGGCATGAGTGTGTGTTGGAATGTATTTAGATAAAGAGTGCGCATGTCCCAGAATTTCAGACCCACTTGATACCGGCTGCCAACTAGCAATCAAGGCATTGATCTACCAAGCAGATTGGACGACCTACCCAGTTTTCTGTCCACCTTATAGTCCATTCATCCAATCCATACTCCCTTAACTAGATGCCAAGGACACCGTATCAAAAGCTTTGCTGAAGTCAAGGCATATCATGTCCACCGCTTTCCCTATACCCACAGAGCCAGTTATATCAAGGAAGACAATCGGGTTGGTCAGGTACGACTTGGCCTTGGTGGATCCATGTTAACTGTTCCTGGTCACCTTCCTCTCCTTCAAGTGCTTCAAAATGGATTTAAGGTTTGGTTGTCTGTGTAAATAACAGGCAAGCAAAGAAGTTGAAGGCCATGGTGCTCTTAGGACAGGCTAACAATCTGAAAGACTAACTGTGCTAACAGGCTAACTGTGTTTTGTTTCAGTTAGCCAAGAGGCAAAAAACCATGTGTTTATTCTGAAAGCTGAAAGGTATGAAGAGAGATTAAAAAGACTGTGACTTTTCAGCTTAGAAAAAAGGAGACTAAGGGGGGAAAGGATAGACATCTATAAAATCATGACTGGTGTGGAAAAAGCAAATAAGGAAAAGTTATCTACGTGTTCCCATAACATAAGAACTAGAGGCCACCAAATGACATGAATAGGTAGCAGGTTCCAAACAAACAAAAGGAAGTTTTTCCTCACTCAGCGCATGGTTGGTCTGTGGAACTCCTTGCCAGAGGAGGTTGTGAAGACCAGGACTTTAACAGGGTTCAGGAAAAAACTAGATAAATTCATGGAGGTGAGGTCCATCAATGGCTGTTAGCCAGGATGGGTAGGAATGGTGTCCCTCGCCTCTGTCAGAGGCTGGGAATGGGTGACGGGAGAGGGATCACTTTAAGATTCCATGTTCTGTTCATTCGCTCAGGGGCACCTGGCATTGGCCATTGTCAGAAGATAGGACGCTGGGCTAGATAGACCTTTTGTCTGACCCAGTCTGGCCATTCTCATGTTCTCAAGTTTTGTGGCTAGTCATAGGGGTGTGTTAGCCTCACTGAAAGGTGGTCTACATTGTGATGTCACTTTAGGAAGCTGCAGCTAGATTGTGTGTGTTCCATGTAATCAACCTAAGCTGTGTATGACCTTGTCTTTAGCAGCAACCTCTGTGAAGTGGAAGAGGTTAACTTCCCTTGCGGTGATGATTGTCTTTGTTTGTTTCTTGTAAACGGAATTAGCCTATCACAGAGCTGTGCCTAGATTTTCATTGGCACGCAAAGCTGATGGGAAAGTTTCTCCTGATATCCCTGTAGGGCTCTTTAAACAGGGACATGATGCCGCTGAGTTGAGAGAGAGTAAAAGACATTCCATTGCTCTTTAAACGATTGAAAAGGGAGCTGTGTTTGGAGGCGACGCCGCGGCACTGTTGTAACCTCTCCGCTCAGCTGACCAGCAGCTTTTAAATGCAGGGGCTGCTGTGAACTGACTTACTGCAGGATAATTACATTAGGGACCAATACGGCCTGTTGAAAATCAATTCTGTTGGACCAGCGTGTTTGTTCGGAAATCCACTCAGCCAATTCAGGAGTACATTAGGCTGCAGGCCCATTGCGCTGACCTCCTCAGGATTGGGGTTGACACTTGAACGAAGGCATTTGTCCAGTTAAAGGACAGTGCTACCAGCAGACTCTTATCTTCCCTAAATTGGATTACTCAGATCTGCTTGTTCTCTTTAAAGATAGCTACGCCAGGTTTTTCCCTTCTCTTGCTGTCCGTCTGAGATGGTTACCTAGTGATTGCTGGTTAATGTGTCGTTTTTAGCTATTTCTGGACAGTTAACGCTTCATGCCACCACTAGCTCTTCCTTCCTGGTCTGGAGCAAAGTGCCCACGGTTCAAGAGCTGTTTATTCTTGCCCCTTGCTGTGCAGAATAGCTGGCTCCTGGCCTGCATAGCAGTGTTTCTAAAGCAGAGGTTTTGATCTTAGCAATGGGAAGCGCCGTCTCTTACCAGTTGTGCATAGGAAAGAGTTTGCACTGTCAAGGGTTCTCATTTGATTTTTAAAAAATGTATCTTCTAGCAGTCCTTCTCAGGTCACTGAGCATCTCAGAGCTTGAGCCCTGTCATAGCTGCTAGTGGATACTGTACCCTGGTATCCTCAGACCCACTGCCAGGGGGGAAACGTCTTTCGTTGCATTGGGGAGAGGGGAAGCCACTGACTGTAAATAGGGCATTGCCTTGCATCTACAGACGACTTGCGATTGCAACAGGCTATGAAAATGGATTTGTCAAGAACAAATCTGCTCTAACCACCCTGATAGCTTTCTTTGAGAGGATAACAAGCTTTGTGGATGGGGGGAAGTGGTAGGTGTGGTATATCTTGCCTTCATTAATGCTTTTCATACTGCCTCACGTGACTTTCTCATAAAGAAACTAGGGAAATGCAACCTAGATGGAGCTGCTTTTTGGTGGGTGCATAACTGGTCGGGTAAACTTTCCCAGAGAGTAGATATCAAAGGTTCACCATCATGCTGGAAGGGCATGATGAGTGGGGTCCTGCAGGAATCAGTTCTGGGTCCAGTTCTGTTCAATATCTTCATCAACAATTTAGATAATGACATAGAGAGTATACGTATAAAGGTTATGGATGATACCAACCTGAAAGGAGTTTCAGGTGCTCTGGAGGATAGGGTTGTAATTCAAAATGATCTGGACAAACTGCCCCTTGATCGCAGGGCAGTACGGCCTTATGGGATGAGGTTATGCCTTGTGGGATCAGGTTTACCGGGGCGGTTGACAAATGCCTTTGATGTTGACCGCGGAGCGTCCAGACTAGCGCGCTGAGCCAACAAACAGCTGATCGGCTCAGCACGGCAACCATTTTAATTTAAACGAAGCGGCAATTATTTAAAACGCTACTTCATTTGGGTATTTCTAGTAAACTAATCTACATGGCTCTGGCGACAGAGCCATGTAGTCTAGACATACCCTTAGAAAGCACAGCTTGTAGTCAGAGACCTTCTAAAAGCACTCTGCTTTTCAAACACACAGCAGGAAAGTGTCTTTCACTTCATGGAAATTCCTGGCATAAGAAATAGTTTTACAAATGCACAACCACCCCGAGTAAGTGTGATGCTGGGCAATGTGCCAGCTGATGTCCTCAGAGATCATATTTAGTGACACGGAAGGAACCACCACAAGCAATGGCAGCACAGGTGTACATGGAGTACCCAGCTTGCACTTTAGTAGTGTCTTGGATTTTCTGAGAGTTGGTAGAAATACTCTAGGGATGAAAATAGAAAATTGGCATTAAGGCAAGGGACTAGGAGAAGTGGGATGAGGAGGGACTAGGTCTGGGGGGGAGATACTATCCTGGAGTTGGAGGGAGGAGCAGGAATACAAGACCTAACCACAATGGAATGGTACAGCAGGAGGCAAATGACTGAGACCTACCAGGTTAGAATGAACTCCGGGCTTGGATAAAGATCATCCATTTCAGAGCATGCAAGCAAAGTCCAGACTCCACTCCCTGGTCCATCAGTGACAACCACGATGCTCAGCGACAGCGTGATACAGTTAGAGTTGACTCAAGGACAAGTCTAATACAGGCTGGACTGCCCTGCTCTCTTGGGGCCTGAGCTGTCCTAGACTGGGGAGTTTGCCAGACCAGGGGAGGTTCATGGTCCCCTGCCAGCTGCCCCGCTCCCAGGCTCCTCTCCCCAGGTTGCCCTGCCCTGCCGCTGGCCTTGCTAAAGCTGGCCCGGTACGGCTCCCCAACTTGCTGCCCCAGGGTCTCCCAAGGTTCCTGGTGGGGACCGCTTGGCTGCTGCTGGTCCCATTGCCACAGTGTGTTCCCCAGGGTTCCTGGCTAGGGCCATCCACCCGCCACCAGCCCTGCTGCTGCCGGGGATTACCCAGCTGGGGCCGCCCACCCACCCCATCCCACTGCTAGGGCCGCCCTGCTGCCGCTGGGGATTCCAGCCGCCTGCCTCCACCCACCGTGCTTCTGCCAGGGGTTCCCAGCAGACACTGCCTGGTCACCCTGGCCCTGCTGCCACTGGGGGTTTCCCAGGGTTGCTGGCTGGGGGTCTCCAGCCACAGGCAGCCCTGGTGCACCCAAGGATTCCCCGTTTGGGGCCGGACTCCCTGGTCACGTGGCCCCACTAATGTCAGGGGTTCCCTGGCCCAGGCGGGAGCTCCCCAGCTGCTTCCTGGCCCCGCTGACACCAGGGGTTCTTTGGCCAGGGCTGGGGCCTTGGCCCCATTAATGCTTGGGGTTCCAGGCCAAGGCTGGGGCTCCCCAGATGCTGCCTGGCCCAGCCATGGCTCCCCTGCCCCTGCATTGCTCCAGGGCTCTTTGGTCCAGCAATATTCATGGCCCTGCCAGACCAGAGAGTCCCAGATTTGGGAGGTTCAACCTGCAGCTCCAAAAGGAGCTTTCCATAGTCACAGAAAGGAAACTTCCAGTCAAGTGACAGCGACCCACATTTCCTCCCTGGCTGGAGTGTGGGGTGGGGACTGGTGGAGCCAGCACATAGCTTTAGAGGTGGTAATTGTAAGCACCCATTTTCCTGATGGAGAACATACAGGCGTCTTCTCCGTGATTGCTCCATAGTATCACGGAGCGAAACATTGCAGGCCCAAACCTCCGCCGGAGTCAATGTGCCGATGAGAACTTTGCCTTCTGACTCCCCTCAGGGAATACCAGAGCAACCTGAATGGTTATGGTGCCAGATGGCTAGGAGCCCTACACTGCACGGCTTAACTCAATAGGCCTGGGAGCTGTGTAGGGAAGGGAAAGCTTTTAGAAACCTCTGTGAGAATATGAGCATTGCCTTGAGACTCCCACACTCCTTCATCACCTTCCTCTCGTGTCCCTCGGCTAACCCCGAGCAGGAGGGAGACTCAGGGACCTCAGAGGCTTTGTTGTTCCTTGACAGAGGTACCCACGATTACAGAGTTGCCGAGGAAACCTAAGAAACAGGTAAGTATATTCTTGCTGTAAAAATTATGTAAATGCTTGTGACTATTACTGGAGTGCGGGGTGACTTGTGAAATCAAGAAAAGGCTTCACAGGACTCTCGGGCCCCAGAAGAATTATTGTTAGGAAGCTACAGAGGGAACTGGGCCTGCGAAAGCCGTGGGAATAAATGCATCACACTATCTACATAGGACTCTTTTTTCCTTCATTTCCCTTCCTCTCCTCCCTCCCTGCGTGTACAGCCCTGGCCCCCGGTGCCCCAACGTGCCCCTCCTCCCAGCGCTCTGGTTTCATTAAAGCGTGGCTGCTGCTCCTCACGGGGCTGTTGTCCCCTGGTCCTGCGTGCCGGGCAGCCAGCGCCTGTGCAGCTCAGTAATAACAGCCTCCCGCCTGGGCAAAGAGGAATAATAAGAACCGCTGCTGCGGGTCCTACCAGAGCCCGCTAAGGAGGGTTGTCTCCGAATAATGAGTATGGAAATGCTGCATTCATAATGAACTGCAAGCAGTCTTCCAACTCACTCGTGCCGAAAATTCTCACTTGCATTTCCCATAACTTGTCACTTGTGCGTTTTTTTATTGTTCAGTATGTAAACAAGGCCAGAAAAGCCTTTGTTCCTTTGTGCCTACTTAGCTTTGCCCATTAATCCCAACCCCCTCCTTTTCCCACCAATGCATGCAGGATTACACAAAGCAAAAGTCATTAATTTTTATCTCTGACTATCTGTAGGGTTTTTAATGTGGCCTGGCTTGCTTATGCACCACCAATTACATGTCATAAGTGCTTGTAGATGCTGGAGCAGTGTCGTAGGCTGATGAATCGCTGCCTTCTCCCCTGATTAGTATGCAAGGGGCTGTGTTGTGCTCGGAGCAGCTGGCATGCCGATGAGGATCGAGCTCTGCCGGTCAAGGCATCTGGACATGAATTCAATATGGATTGTTTTAATTAAATGGCTAAGCACACAAGAAGCTAAGAAACAACTCCATCATTGAGTGAAACTTGGAAATAAAGTCGACATGTGAGTGGGGTGAGAAGGGCTTGTTTAAACACGTGGGGGAGGGAGGTCACCTGGAAACTCCCAGTTTCCCTTTACAGGTGTGAAGTTGCCACAAATGTGCTGAGTTGAAATGCCTCAAAAAGGGACCTCTTGATAACAGACTTTCTCATGATTACATCTCAGAATAAAGCACCTGCAAACTCTTGTCCCACTCTTCCACCCACTTTAGGCTTTTTTTTAAATAGGAAGCTTGTTCTTTGGTAGTAGCCATTTCAAAAAAGGGGGTCGGTAGGTCTGCACAGAATGACAGTCGGTAATTACCTGTCATGTCATTGTCCCCAGTGAAAAGTGTTAACTAAGTCACCTGTTAATTCATTAAGGCCTGGTCTGCACTAAAGGGGAAAGTTGACTTAAGATATAGTTGACTTAAGATGACATAGCTGGAGTCAAAGTATCTTAAATCGTGTTTTGGCGCCGGGCACACAGCGGGAAGTCGACGGGAGCACGTTCCCATCAACTTCCCTTACCCCTTGTGAGAAGCCAATGGGAGCGCCCTCTCAGTTTGAATTAGCGTGTCTTCACTAGACCTGCTTATTTGAACCCCGGAACATCGACTGCGGCAGCTTCAGTCTTCTCCATAGTGTAGACAAACCCTCAGGAAAGGAGGGAAAGAATCCTAACTGGGTTACCTATACCCACTGTTGTGGCATCTGTGCACATCAGGCAACTGAAATACCACGAGAACCATTTTGCTTTCTGCCTCACTCTTTGCTTCCTAGGGGGAAATGAAGATAGTGGCCCAATCATGGGACTGCTCAGGTTTTGTCCGTTATGGTTCTCCAGATTTAATTCTGTTGCCAAATCTTCTACTCGGCGCAAAGGGAACAAGCTCCCCCCTCCCCGTCTTCTGCATCCAACTGTGAACCTTCGAGCTGGTTGAAGTGCACCCACCTTGAGAAATTTAACTTCCATTGGAAAAAGTTGCCCTGCTGTTGTCCCAAGTAACAGCGGCGGCTCTTGCTACATTGAGGATATTCATCAGTGTAGCTACGGCAGTGTAGTGACTCTAGTGCAAATCTCCTCAGAGCGGTGCTTCCATTTCCCCCATCTGAAAACAAGGGGAATGGTGCAGACCACCTTTTGGAAAGTACTTTGAGATCCTTGGGCAGAAATACTGTACAAAAGCCACAGCTCGTTGTTATACACCAATTCCAGCGTTCTATACACAGAACAAAATCCATTCCTCAAAAATTCCTTTTGGTGTGGTTTGGATATATTAATAGTCTTAATTCTCATTTCAGCAGGAATTATAATACTGCAGTTAAATTAATATCCTAGTAATAACCCTTCGGTAGGGTTGTGATGTACTCACACAAACTGTGGTCCTGTCAGTAGTTTGAAAAAGTCTGCTTCTAATAACTGTACAAGGAAACAAAATGTTTATAATAAACCAAATTTAGTGAAATCGAGCAAAAAGAATGTAAGATACTGCGGTAGGGGCTCTGTATGACATTTGCATTTAGCAATAGCGAAGTATTTGCCAGCGCTGGTTACTTATGTCTGAGTTGGCCATAAAGAAGGGTCACATTAAAAGATGTGAGCCCCTACTCCACAAAAGGTAAAAACTGTGCACACGGCCATGGATTTACCCAGAGGTCAATTTGGGCCATTGCATCTCGTCGTTTGTGTAATTTCCCATTGAAGGAGAAGTGCGTCTTAACCATCCCCCTGAAAACTTACTGCATGGCCGTGGCTATTCTGAATTGCTTCTCCACAGAGAAAATACAGTGAGTGAGGGGCTGGTTGCAGATGTGCAGGCTAGAAAACTCTGTCCATTTTTGTGAAGTTGTTTTGTTTTCTTTGTGACAATATTGGCGTGCACATGCATTGGATGATTAGTAAAGACGGCATATTAATGAGAGTGATTTTCTCCAGTATAAATCATTGCCTTTCATCATCACAACTGACTAATTGCTCAAATACAATACAAATATTTGTAAGTAGTGATGGGTTTTTTCCTGGGCCCCTCTTGCAGGGTCTGTGTCTCACTTGAGGCCAGTGGGGGGATTAGAGTTGTTCCCTACTTCCAAAATCTCTGGACCGGTTTCTCCTGTTCCTAGGCTGGCCATTTGCAGGGAAGACATCTTGATGTGGGAAAAGAGAGTGAGTCCGGGTGTTACTTGAAGCTTAATTGCTTGGCCAGCGGCCTCCGGGCACCTTAACAAACAAATCGAGAGCATCATTTACAGCAAATAGGCAACAGGTCAGATGAAAGCCGACAGAGGACGAAAGCCCCAGCATGCCACCGAGGACACTCAGACGTTGTAGAAACAACAAAAGAAACACAAATTGTGGAGCCCTCCTCTGACAATTGTCACAGATGCTTTTCCCTGTGTAGTGGAGTGAAGGAACTTGCTTCCCTCAGCTCCTCTCTGCTCTGAAGATTGTTTCTTTAGCCTTGCCTATACTTACCTGGAAGGTCGAATTAGGACAGTGGTTCTCAAAGTGGTCCATGGACGTCTTGCAGGTGGTCCGTGGCTCGAGCTCAACTACCCCTTCCTCCACCCAGAACGGGGACCCCGCGCTGGTCCTCCGGCCTTGCACCACTCTGTGAGGTTGGAGCGCCAGCCCTGGCTTCCTGCTGGGGGCGGGAGAGAGCCCCCAGCCTCGCTGTGCGATCCAGCTCGCAAGGAAGAAGTGGCTCTGTGCACTGCATGGACATGCTGCCAGGAGGCTTCCCCTGCTCCTCCCATTGGCCGGGAGCAGTGGGAGGCCATGTCACATGGTGCCTGGGAGCAGTGTGGGGGGGGTGCAAAGGCAAGTAAGTGCCTCCCTTCCGCTCATGCCCAGACCCTGCACCTCACCCCCCCCTCACACGCACACCCAGCCTGCTCCTGCATTCTCCCTCCAGCCAGAGACCTTACCCCCACTCTGCTCCTGCCTCCTCCCTCTGGCCAGAACCCCTACTCCCAGCCTGCTCCTGAACTCTCACCTCCTCCTGCCCAGATCCTGCACCCTCATCCCACTCACTGGCAGCCCTGTCCCACACACTGAACCCCTCATTTTGGCCCCACCCCAGAGGGTTCACAAAATCCACTAACCCCAGAACCTCAGAAGAGTTAATATGGCCTATGAGAAGCCCTGAACCTCCCCATGAGGCTAGAATGCCAGGGGAGTGAGGTGTCTTAGCTGGGGGCTGAGGGTTTTTTGTCTTCTCACGTGTGTGGTGCCTGACTGATTTTTCTGTGGACCAGTGGCCCCGACCCAAAAATGGTTTCCCACCCGTGCGATAAATAAAGACAATGTTGAAACCTTTTGTGTTGGGCATAAATTAATATTTTACTTTATTTAAAATGAAGATTGGTAAACAAACATGAGAAAGTTAAAGCCCTTACTCTGTTTAATCATTTCAATTAATATTTCCTTTCCTAGTGGTTAAATTAAACCATTCTTCCTAGCTGCAGTACTAGCAAAATGGCTTGGGCATAATTAATTAACAGCAAGTTTCCTTTAGCAGCTGGTTGTCCATGGAAAAGTTTGCATTGAGCTGGGTGGGCCATGGTTCAGTTTGAGAACCACTGAATTAGGATATGCAACTCCAGCTACGTTAATTGCATAGCTGGAGTTGACCTACCTTAATTCGACCTTCAGCTCCGCCTCCACAACGGGAAGTTGATGGGAGTAAACGTTCCCATTGATTTTCCTTACACCTCAGGAATCGAGGAGTACTGGCCTCGAGGGGGGTGCCTCAGCCTTCGATTTAGTGGGTCTTTACTAGGCCCACTAAATCAAACTCCAAAAGATCGACCGCTGCAGCATTGATCTTCCCGCTAGTGAATACAAGGCCTAAGACATTTAGCACTTCCAACGCTGCTAAACTCAATTGTCAAAACAGGCCAGACAGCAACAAGTGGTCCTTCTCTTGGGGAGATCCTGTGTTATTTATATTGACAGTTTTCAATACTTAATATTAAACCTTGATGATCACTCCCTGAATTACAGTGAAGCTTTGACTTCAGGTGTGACACAAACGTAATTACTCCAAACATGACTCCAGAACATAAAATCATCCCTGGTAAAGGTTTTAGTTAACCCCAAAATCAGGGGAGTGGTAAAAACTGAAGAGGACTGATCACTGGAACAGAGCAATCATGGTTATGGGGGAGAACCAGCTGGAGATGAGCTCACAGTACGATGCTGTCGTGAAAAGAGCTAATGCGATCCTGGAATGTCTCACGCGGGAATGAAGGGGTAGTTTTACCTCTACATTTGGCACTGGTGCAACTGCTGCTGGACTGCTGTGTTCAGTGCCCGAATCCACAGTTCAGGGAGGATGTTGATAAATTGTAGAGGGGTCAGAGAAGAGCCCTAAGAATGGCTAAAGGGTTAGTAACCCGCCTGATAGCGATGGACTCAAAGAGCTCAATCTCTTTGGCTTAACAAAGAAAGGGAAAGGGGCTGCTTGATCACAGTCTAGAAGTAGCGACACAGGGTACAAATGCGGAAGACGGGGTGCTGCAGACTAGCCGAGACATGTATGTTAGTCTGGAAGCTAGAGAGAGTCAGCCCGGAAAGAAGGCTTACATTTCTGACAGGGAGGGCAATTAGC
Source organism: Pelodiscus sinensis (assembly GCF_049634645.1). Lineage (NCBI taxonomy): Eukaryota > Metazoa > Chordata > Testudines > Trionychidae > Pelodiscus > Pelodiscus sinensis. The sequence goes on along the minus strand of NC_134722.1, from coordinate 789,535 downwards.
CAGTGGAGCAATATACTCAGGGTCATGGCAGACTCTTCATCACTGGTAATTTTTGAAGCAAGATGGGATGCTTTTCTAACAGATTATAGGGATTATTTGGGGGCTGGTCTCTGGCTGTTGCACAGGCGGTCAGACAAGCTGATCATAATGCTCCCTCCTGCCCATGGAGTCTGTGGCTCTATGAACCTCGGTATCTGCATTTGTTTTTCACTGGGGTTTTCCCTCAGGGAGCCATTCAGGGAACTGAAATAATAAAAGATATGGCCTCCTCGTGGTATTTCCAACTGACAGGAAATGGAATTCGGTGCTTACCCTGCATCTCTCATTGTATCCGGTTCCTCGGTGGTTAAAAAGCCCTTGGGAGGGGGGGGATATTAAATAAAATACGAGGAGGCACCAATACAAGAATGACAAATGCTGGCATCCGTGTACACCCCTAGTAACAGCCAGGCAGAGCAGCCCAGGATTTCAGCAAGCACAGAAGCTTTTGAAGGTAACCCTCTGCTTCACCCTCCGAATACAAATGTCACCCGTGCATTTGGACTGGGCTACCCCTAGCAGGCCAGCAGGCCTGGAGCTGCTCTGTCCCGTTATGTGATTAGCACGTCATGCTACAGTGTTTGCCTCAGAGTGGTTGTCGCCCGTCAGTGTGTGGAAAGCCACTACAAGCTGGGAATGCGCAGATGCCTTTGTGAGGTGGCCATTTTGACCGATGTCATCCTTTTCTCCTGCTAACCTGCCCCTCCCCTGCATGCCGTCATTCAACACCCTCGACCCCTAGGAGGGGCAGGTCAGCCCTTCTTCTGCTACAGAGACATGTACACGGAGTTAATGCTTCTTGCTCCCCCAGCAAAGTCAAACTTCCCGTGGCAGCTACGTGCAGCGTGAAGGGGCGCCACATGTGAACGGCGAGGAGTGGTGCACTGGCACCTTTTGGTTGGGAAATCTCGAGTGTTTGTCTCAGCCCACCTCAGGGATTTTTCTGTGCTTAGCAATTCCAGATGCTTGGGAGTTAGTTTGGTCCTCAGGAGGGAACGTAAGAGCGGGTGCCTTGATAGCTAGCGAGATGGCCGAATGTCTCCATTTTCCCACAGACAGTTTGCTTTTCTCGTGAGCCATTTCTGTGTATCGGGGATGGGACAAAGCTGAGATCTCGACAGTCACCACGTTACAAAGATCCCATTGTGGTTGTAACATCTGATGGAAACATGGGAGCTTCATACCTCAAGCCTGGGAGCCTCCCCAAGCCAGACACTTAGCAATGATGCCGATAACGATGTCATGTCGATAATAGATCACCTTGTGAGGGACAGCCTGGGTGCACATCTGTGTGGCAGAGGAAGTTTTAGAGTAAGGGATACCAGAGCTGCTCTATACTCTGAGGAGGAACTTAGAGACCTCAGGGCAGGCTGTTTGAAATATTCATTAGCAAAGTGGACAGCAGTGTGCTGATATAGTAGCTACAGACATAAATGGGAAGGCTGAGTGCACCAGATGTGCGTGCTGGTGACATGGTGGTTATGACTTTGTGTTTTTCATGGTGAGCGAAATAAGCGTATTGCAGGTGATTTTAACTCACCAGAACCTCCCTGCAAACCTTGTATTCATTCTGAGTTTAAACTAATATTTAAATCTGTGGGAAAGGGAAGGATACTTCATTGTGGGCACCCATATAAGAGCCTCAATAGTTAGGCAAGCAGGCAGGTTTAAAATAAAGGGACACCGCTCTCCGAGCATTCAGTCTCTTCAGTATATGATATCAGCAGAGCCCTCAGTTGTCTGGCATCTAACCCGCATGCTACAGAAACCAAAGAGTTTCGTCCGATCATCTTAGCCCCATGATGAAGGGCAGGAAAATGGCGTTTTCTCACAATTATCCCCTTTTGCAACAGCAGCGTGCCAGACGGGTTTTCAATATTTTAAGTTAAGAGCATTGCAGAAAACTCCCCAGTGGTATCACTGCCATGATGTTTATTTTGCAGCCTTGGACTTCTACCCCGCTCAATAAAAGCTGCTCAGTAACCAGAAAGGACACTCTCTCAATGACTTAACCACCTGCATTCTGCTACAAAGACCTTTTACATCTGCACTTGAAAGGGAATCCTCTGAACTGTCATTCATGTTAAAATTTGACACTTTCCAACAAGGACTTAACAAACATTTGAACTATCTCACCCATTACCAAGATAGTTTCCCCAATTATCACCTCTAATACCATTAACTCACAAACATCCCACTCTCCCTACCTCTAATATCATCAATTCACAGACACTTACCTTCCTTCCTCCCCCCCCCCCCCACCGCATCCCCCTCCTGTTCTGCAATGTGATTTGTCCTTTTCATATTTGTTCATTTTTTTAAATTGTATCCTTTGGTATATATGGTTGTGACTACTTTCTTCCATTATTTGATCTGAGGAAGTGGGTCTGGCCCACGAAAGCTCATCATCTAATAAACCATCTTGTTAGTCTTTAAAGTGCTACATTGTCCTGCATTTTGCTTCAACTACCCCAGACTAACACGGCTACATTTCTATCACTGCTCAGTTTACTGCGCTTTGTCGTGGTTAGACTTGAAGGAAGGTGGAAAACTCCTCGATTGCCCCTAATTGCTACAATGGCTGTTCTGCATTTTTATGTTTAACACTGTGGGCGTTCGAAGAGGGATGCTCCCAAGACTCAGTTGGTAGAGTGAGGATGGCGGGAAGTTGGGTGTGTTTTGTTTCGGTTTGGAACAGTTTGGCAGAGGTTATTCCTCAGGAATCTGTCACTCTCTTGCCTGCGTAATTGAGCATCGCTACTGTCCTCCAGCTCAGGAAGCTGAGTGTACCAAAATAAAACTTCAGTTGCCATCCATGTGCTTGTCCCACCTTGCCAATACCACACGGGTGCTGCACTGATGGCCATTGCATCCTTTGGCTCAGTCCTCCCCCTTATTCTCCACGTACTGTTGGCTTTAGCCTTGGTCTCGTCTTCTCTTGCCCTCTGTGCCGAAACCTGGCCCAGCTCTCTCTGCAAAGAATGGCTTGTGATCGCATCCAGGGTGCTGTCCTTAATGCCACCCAGTTCACTCTCATCATTTGAATAGTGGACCTAAGGTATGTTGCCATGTGAACAAGTCGTCATGTCTCCATAGCAACCAGCCAGATTGCAGCACACCAGCCTGAGGAGTGGACTCTCCCCCCTCCCCCCCCCCCCCCCCCCAGCCTGGGCTTTTTCTTTTGTTGAATTTGCCGAAGGGCTGAGAATGGGAGGACTCCGGCTGATTTTCAAGCAGTTTTTCATTTAAATCTGTCAGTAGTCGTACAAACCAAAAAGCTGGCTGGCCACTGGGCTCACCTGGAAGGCAGACTTGATGAAAGGACTTTGGACCAGCCCTTAGCACGCCTCAAGACAGAACAGGACAACTGCAAACCTTGGCACCTTTCCGGCTCTGCTGCCCGCCCCAGAGGTCCCACCTTCTCCCACCGTAGCTTGAGTGACCCTACCGCTATCCCTTTTTCCTTGGCTCCCAGCCACAGTCCGCAATTCTGAGACCGTGTGGTAAGTCAAAATTAGACCCATCCCACAGATCAAGACTACTAGTACAGCTCCCAGCACCAACCAGCCAGGGAGACAAAGGGTACCAAGGGCCAGATAACTGAGGCATTCGGACACTGAATGGAAGCCATCCAAGTACCTAGCGAGAGAAACTGAAAGAAAGAGGGGTGGTCAGAGAAGAGATGTGATTTGGAACAGTCGTGGAGACTATACAACTAACTGCAGAATGAGCAAGAAATATACAAGTACTAAATCTGAACAGGAAAACGATGTTCTGTTCCTTTCTACATTTGAATCCAAGTAAGGCAGCCATTCTCCCTTGAGTGTCTGAGTGTCCCTGTACCCTAGAGTTAGAAACTGATCATGGCTTTCTTTCTCATCCTTTGATGCTCAAGGAAACATGTACCCTCCTGTTGGTTCAAAGGAGAAACTTCTGGTCTACTTAAACCAGAAATATCTAAGAAATCACAAATGTACGTTGAAATGTCAAGCCAGAAACATGCCATCTCACTACAATTCAATAGCACCTTGTAAAGCAGGGCCATCATACAATCTTACCCCTTTAGGGTACAGTGTTTCTGTGGTTGTACCATGAGTGAGGGCGTGAACGTTGGTATTCACACACACTGACCATTCTTGACATTCACAGCTGAACGTTCTCTGACAGATGCCTAGGACAAGTTGGGCTTGTGTCTGTCCCATACATGTACTCATCCAGGCAAGGATCTGGTAAGGTGACTTGCCCTCCACAGGCAGCAGCGATCAGTTCTGCTTTGTGCATAAAATTACAGCAAACAAGCCTCAAATAACACAGGACACTTTCATAATTGATTTATGCAGGGGCTCTGAAAGTTCTATTACCTTTTGTTTAGCTCAAGGGGCCTGACTCTCTGCAATCCATTGCTGAAACTAATTACAAGATATAATTAAACTGTGACACGAAGATATTATACCGTTAGTTTACTAATGACACCGCGAAGCTGTACCACCAGCACAGGACAGTGATTATGCTTCATTCATTATTTATCCTTTTGCTAAATGAGACACTGACATTTTCAAAAATTACTTTGAGGTTTCTTAATTGTCGGCAGCAGGATGGACTAGAAGGAGCTCTCCTTCCTCTTAGTTACTTATCCAGACCTCAGAAGTATTATTAGCACAAATAAATAAAGTAATGAAATGCAGCAGATCACTTTTCGGGTGGTTGTTGGGTTTTCTGAAAACGAGAGTTGCCGCATTTGTGCCAAGCAGCAGGTTCTGGTGACACGGTCGTTTGCCTGAGTGGATGGCTGCTCTCACTCTAATCTACCAGCGAGCCTAGGTTAGTCTGGATATTTTAACTACAAAAGTCATGCCAAGCTTTGAGTGGTTTGATATGAACTTGACAGAAAACTATCCCGCCCTTTCCCTGGGGTCACTTAGACTGTCTATTTCCAGCTCTGACTTTTCTTTTAATAACTTCTTTTGTACCTTATTGATCAGCAAATGAATCTCTCTGTTAGCATTACTAAAAATGGCAGCCTTTACATGCAAGGTGCTAGAACATCAAATAGAAAGATTGGAGTTGGCAGAAGAATGGGCTGGTACTATTTCCATGCTGGTGATTTGTATGTCTGTCCATCTTCTATTCTTTGTTGTTGTTCTATTTAGTGGTATTCCCAGAGTGTTCACAGTGAACTAGATACAGCATGAATAAACAAACCAACAGGATGGCAAAGTTCCTCCCCAAAGAATTGACTATGTTACACGGTGAGCAAAGGATCAGGGATGAGATATATGCAAACTGCTGGTGTATCTAACAAATCGTATATCCATTAGAAACATATTGATATGTTTTGAAATATTATAAACAAACACCAAGGCCCTGTTTCAGCAAAATACTTCACCACATGCCTAAATGACTCTGAAATTCATTCAACATAAGCTCATGCTTAAAGTTAAGCATCTGCTTTCATGCGTTGCTCAAGCAGGCCCTAATGAGGTTAACTTGGCTTGGCGTTCTGCTTATATCCTTCAGGGTGTGTGAGTTAGGGAAGTAGATTAAGAAATGGGAGCTGAGCATATTGCTTTCAAAGGCTAAAATAAAGCCCATCAGTAGTTTTCCCGGCCTGGAATGTGACCCAGGCTCTCCATTTTTCCTTTCAATATCTTATGTTACCTTGGTCAATTGTCTGGGAAGCACGGTACTCTGCAAATAGGCAGGGGACTGGAATTCTGTCTGTTGGCACTCCAGGCCTGTGGGTACTCTGTGGACACAGCTTACCTACCGTTGTCACATCTCTGCGAATTAGCCTTGCTTTATCATCATTTATCACGTTCTCCAAACACTAAAAGACTCATTTGCTGGCTGCAATGTGATGTGTTTGTTGCTCTTGGGTTTCTTTCTTTCTTTCCTCCCTCTCCCCAGCCCATCACCAGGAACTCATCAGGGTCAGAGATCCCACAAGGTGCATTTGGCTTTGCACGGCCACTAACCTCTCTGTAACCCCTCTGGTAATGCAATCTGCTTGTTTTCATCAGAGGCACTAGTGGATGGCTTAAGACAAGGTTTAATTTCTTCAGAGTGTAATGGCATCCGGCATATATAATTATACTATTTTCTCTCCTGTGCTGATTAAATACGATTTACCCAGAGAACTAGATGATGAATATTTGAGTGTAGTGTGTTGAGCCAATAGCTGGTAAAATAGCCACAATAAATAAACTTGTAAGGGGGAGGGGAAGAAGGTCTTATGAGTCTGTTCGGTTACATTAGCAGGTGCAAGAGGAAGGAAAATGAGATTAACACCGAATGCCATCAACTACTCCCAGGTTCTTTTTAAAGGAAAAGCTACCCTGAAAACGTACCCTTAAATCGGGATTTCTCTCACCACCAACCAATTCAGTAAGAAAATTGTCAAATTAGTATTTTTCTATTGTTCTTTGTGCATTTTAGAACTATTTTAATTGTATTGAGCAGCAGAGAAAGATTAAACTCCACATATTTTGTCTCTGTAATCCCTTAAATGTAAATTGTAAAAAGGGGGCTAGTTTATTCATCCCAAGACACTTTTCTTTCGTTAAACTGAAGGTAGCAGCCAATTTTGCAAACATTAAAAGCATCATCTGAAACAGGGTTTCCAAATGCAGAACCATTTCAGGATCTGGCCAGCAGCGTGTGCTTCAGCAAGGCAGGCAGAATAGGGACTTTTCCAGAAGTCTCTGGGATGAGATCAGCCCTCAAAGCACATTGTAAATCTGTTAGTCCCTTAGGTGCCGCAGGACTCCTCGTTATTTCGGTAGATACAGTCTAATTCAGCCACCCTTTCGAGATGAATCAGAAAGTTAGTCTGCCTCCTGGTTTCCTCTCCCTTCTGTGGGGGTGGGAGAGAGAAATGGAAGGACACATAGGGCCGTCTTTATATGTTATGGTGCCCCACACAACTGATGCGCATCTCTCCTTTCCCCTCCATGCAGCTTCTGTTGTGGGCCTGGGGCTTCCCTTCCATCCCACCCTCCACCCCAGACATAAGAACATAAGAACGGCCAGACTGGGTCAGACCAAAGGTCCATCTAGCCCAGTGTTCTGTCTGCCCACAGTGGCCAATGCCAGATGCCCCAGAGGGCGGGGACACAACAGGTAATCCTCACATGATCCCCCTCCTGTCACCCACCTCCAGACAAACAGAGGCCAGGGACACCATTCCTACCCAGCCTGGCTAATAGCCATTGCTGGACCTAACTTCCATGAATCTATCTAGCTCTTTTTTGAACCCTGTTAAAGTCCTAGTCTTCACCGCATTCTCTGGCGAGGAGTTCCACAGGTTGACTGTGCACTGAGTGTAGAAAAACTTTCTTTGGCTTGCTTTAAACCTGCTACCTATTCATTTCATTTGGTGACCTCTACTTCTTATGTTATTGCCATCCTTTGGCTTATGCAAAATATACAGCTGCGTAGGGCACCTGAAAATTTGGGGGAGAGTGAGGGAAGCTCCAAGCCTCAGGTCCCTGGCAGTAGCAGCATGGGGGGAAGGAAGCCCTGAGCTCCAGGCAGAAGTGCATGAGATGATATCTTATTGCCTCTATAAAAAAACATGATAAACCCACATCTTGAATACTGCATACAGATGTGGTCTCCTCATCTCAAAAAAAGCTATCTTGGCAATGGAAAAGGTTCAGAAAAGGGCAACAGAAATGATGAGGGGTTTGGAACAGGTTCCATATGAAGAGAGATTTAAAAGATTTGGACTTTTCAGCTTAGAAAAGAGGAGACTAAGGGGGGGATTTGATTGAGGTCTATTAAATCATGACTGTTGTGGAAAAAGTAAATACGGAAAAATAATTTACTTGTTCCCATAACACAAGAACTAGGGGTCACCAAATGAAATGAATAGCTAGCAGGTTTTAAACAGAAAGAAAGTTTTTCTTCCTCAGCGCACAGTCAGTCTGTGGAACTCCTTGCTAAAGGATGTTGTGAAGACTAGGGCTTTAACAGGATTCAAAAAAGAGCTAGATAGATTCATGGCTATTAGCCAGGATGGGTAGGAATGGTGTCCCTAGCCTCTGTTTGTCTGGAAACGAATGACAGGAGAGGGATCACATGATGATTACCTGTTGTGTTCCCTCCCTCTGGGGCATCTGGTTCCTTTCTAGTAATTAAGATAATTTTGCCTTTCTCACCCCTTTCTTCTTTAGTACAATAGGACCTATTGGAAACGTTCACTTCTTATTCTCCACCGTGCTTGAGTCAGGGCATTTGAGAAAAGAACAGGAAATTCCCTGAATTCCCAAGATTTCTTACCATTTCCCATGCGCTGAAGGCAGGTTGATGCTAGTGTGTCTGAAGAGCATGATAACCAACAGCTTCGTTAATGTCACTGGGCCAGTCTCTCTGGAGCAGACGTACAAAGTGAGCACTCATGGATGTTCCTACAGTCCTCCTGTCTCCTAATTCATTGGTAACAACTCTCTCTCCCCAAACATTAAAACCATTGGGCTCCATTTCTAGTCTCCTTTTTCTTTACTTTTGTTTGATTCTGTTCCCTGAAGAGAGGTGTGCCAAAGAGCAGAGGAATTCTTTTTAAGACTGTCCAAGACTGGATAGCTAGGTTTAAATATGAAACTGGGCCAATGAAAATGTAGACCAAACATTTCCTAATACATAAGTCTATGAGGATGTAGAATAGTCTCACAAGGGACTAGGCAGAAACTTTATCTCTCAGTAATTTAAGACGACTAGATAAAATATTAGAAAATACCCTGGAGGGAACAGACATTTGCAGATCATGGATGTGGTGAGCAAATAGACCTTTGCCATCTCCAGTTGCTACGATCTCAACATAGAGATTGTTGCCCTTCCAACTTGGAGGAAACATAATTTTTTACTCTTGTTTTCTGTGAAAACTGGATCAGAGATGCTCAGAGAATCTGCCCTGTGAGAAATAAGCAAAGGAAGAACGTCTGGGTCCTAGCGATGATGCACTTGGTCATCTCTCCTGAGTTCACATTGTTCTTGCTGGGAAGACGGGAGCAAGTGGGTCCAAAAAGGCGTAACTGGCCCTGTGCAACTGGAGAGGGCTATGGGGTCACCATTTTCTGAGACTTCATTTAACACAAGTTGCAGGGCTTGCGGAGACCAGGACAATTGGAAATCTGGAGGGAGGGATCCAAAACCATCCTCCTGTTAGACCAGCGTGCCTTGCCTTAAAAGGCTGGGCTGGTGCTAACTGGAGTGCACACCAGCCTGCCAGAGTCAGACTCAGAAATTCTTTCGGCTTGTGTTAACGTCCAGCAGCTCCTCCCCCAGCGTAATGGATGGGCACTCTGGAGAAATTGCTTCCAGCCCAGCTTGTGCCTTGCTTTGCAATTAAGAAAGTGCCGTTGGTTGCCAGGATGAGCTGTTTTACCAAAGCTCGGACACTGCCTGACAAGGGGAAGCTTCTGCTGAGGGGATCGGACGAGGGATGCAAACGCAGCAGGCACGCCCCCGCCCACGCTGGTTTGATGGAGTGTGCGTTGTTTGCACATCACGTCGAAGGACGCCTTCCCCAACTCTCTCCAGCACCTCTGGTTTGCCTCCGGGGGTTCACTGCCTTTATCAGAATGGCAGCCTCTCCCCTCAAACTGCACCCCTTGGTTCTCACATGCTCCACCCCCAGTGAATGGCAAGACTCTAAATATAGGTCACCCCAGGCAATTAGGAGAGAGCTCCTGGGTTTGAAAGCCATGCGGCAGGCAGGAAGCCCAATTTCCAAATGAGTTGTCAGGTGATATAATGTTTGGTCTCAGTCAGCGTGATTGACAGGGGGCCTATGTGTTCTCAGATACATTATTTAAACGTGTTGAGATATGAGATCTCCTGCACTAATTACTTGGAAGGCTATATTAATCACAAGACACTTTAATATCCGATCAATACTTGCATTTGTCAACGACCTTGTAAATCATCTACCCTTTAAGTCTGCTGTGTGGCAAATGCAGCGTCTGCAGCCTTTGGGGGGAGCTGGCTTGGAGGGGGGAGCTGCAGGCCCCCTCTTGTTCAGCAAGGTGCACTTAGTGAAGCCGCCGGTCAGCAGTGCAAAGGGCCACTGAAGAAAGCAGAGATAAGGTCAGGCCCGGTGGGTTAGTTAAGGCTGCCACATAGTCATGTTCATCCACGCTCGTCATGCTTCATCATGTGCACAAGGGAACAGGTGTATTGGGGAGCTGATCACACTGCACTCAGAGGGAACAGACCTGGCCATGGGTCACTGATACATAAAAAAGTGCTTGATGGCGGCCTTGTGAATCCTCATGCTAGAACACTGATATGCAGATCCGGGTGTGAATCTTGACCTTACAATGCAGATCCTAATACAACTGAGATGGAGGGCGGGGGGGGGGGGGGGGGGCGGGAGGTAAATCCTGGCACTTTCATAAGGGCAAAAGGAGAAGAAAAACAATCCTGTGAAATAAGGTGAGCTGCTACTCTCAAATAACCATATAGGCAGCATTCAGAGAGGGGGCAGACTGGACAGTATTTTATCTTTATATAAGTCGCTGAGCTGGAAAAAAGGACTAGACAGGATGAGAAATTCCAGGTGCATTATGATGTCCTATTTAGCTGGAATTGCCATGTTAAATCTTGTACAGAGATGGAGCACAGTAGGTGCAGATTTTATGGCTAGGTAAGTTATTGCTGTTTGAGCAGGTATTTCTCACATTCCAGGCTGTGTGGACTGCTACAACTGGCCATAGCTCACCTACTTGTAAGAAAGGAAAAGGCTCTGAGAACCTGTTCTTTATGCCCACCAATGATATCCCCATTTACTCTATGGGCTGACTGCTATAAGTTACAGAGGGATGAGTTCGTATGAGTGGATTACAAAAGTCCCAGGCCAGTTAATTTCTGCTGGAGAGAGTAGACCTCATATTGTACATTGATTCCGTATTCTTCATCCCCTTCCTGCTCATGTCAGTGCTTTGCTAATCTCCCGTTTTGAGACCAAGGGTTCTGTATTATGTTCTCCATCTCTGTCAGCTTAGGCTCTGATCTCACTGAGACAACCTTCATTTGGACCAATGTTATGCTTCCCACATCACGGGCACATCAGTTCACAAAGTTGTGATGATGGCATTTGAACCCCTCTTTCTGTGTTTTCCTGAGAGTGTGTGGATTGCTCTTTCTCTGTCGGGTTTCTCTTTAGATCCTTTTCTGTAGAAGCCCCATGAGAGAATCTTTATTCTGTCTGATACAAAAAATACCTTCTTCCCATCCAACTTTGTTCCTGTCATGCAGTCACTGCTGTCATCTCTGAAGCGGCTCAGCTGCGGGGAGAGGTGAGTTCAGTGTTTTCCCTCTAGTCTCGGGCCATTTTGTCTGGGCTGCTTTTTTCTTATTTTATTTTATTTGTGGTCCCTGTCATTCTGCCGGGGCAAAGGGGTAAAGAGATCTGACACTAAGTGCGGGGAAATGCTGTATCTGGAATCTATCTTCCAGACGGCAAAAGAATAAAAATTCATGGCAGAACAGCAGCTGCTGACACGTTCCCAAAGACATATTGCAGGTAGCATTATTTATTGTGGCACAGAGTTCATAGAAGTGCTACCTCAAAGCACCCGGAGAGATCCTAAAAAGCCCATCTCCCATCAGGTAAGGCAGATTTATGATGGCTGCTGGTGGAGGGGGTCAGGCAGCGCAAAGCAGGAAGCAAGCTTCTTGCTGAAAGCCTGGCTTCTCGCTGACGTATTCAGTGCCGTTTGATTGGTTTAGCGGAGGGCTTGAGTCGGTAATGTTGCCCATAAAATTGCAGTGACATGCTGCCTTAGATAAGGAGTGCTGGGGGGAGGGGACAGGGAGAGGTCTGGGAGCAGAAACACTGGGGGTTGGAGCATGCATTCATGTCTGAGGTTAATGCAGGGGAAGTACTAGCTGGGGATGGGGAGGGGGCAGATGGACGATTTTGTGAGGGAAAGCTATACTCATGAGGCTGGAGTGGAAACACACACATACACACACACACATACACACACCATCTCAGCACAGAATAACATGCAAAGACCTCACCCGACCAATTTGACCTGCCCGTTATCTAAAACAGGGAAGAGACTTGCAGGCTTGAGCAGGTATATAATAGGCTTGTCATAAAATTGTGTTATTCCAGCACACATCTAGGCTCACCAGCTTTGTCAATGTGGTGCCCACAGGTTGACTGAGCTGTCAGGCAAGGCTACAGAATAGCATCTGCAACAGAGGGTCAGGGGAAGTGGCAGGTTTGCTTGGCTCCACAGCACAATGAACTGGTGCAAAATTTCAACCTAACCTCGGTAGTAGCAGGTTGATCTCATATTCTGTATGGTGTCAAAGTTGTGTCAGTGGCTCAGCTGTGGTTCTGGCACGGATTCCACCGTGTCTGCAGGCTGGATTTTGTGTCTCCACTGAGAGGGATTTGATAGAAAATGGTCAGATTTCCTAAGCTGGGACTAAAGCAATCAGGAAGGTCTGACGTGAAGCTCAGAATTCATCACTTGAAGATCCTAGGTGACTAAGTAATGCAATGCTCTCCTTTCTAGGCCACTCACCTGAATCACATGTATGCAGGTAGCAAATACAAGTTTACCATCTAATGATGTTCAATGGCCTATATGAAATTAATTTTGGAGGGAAGCTCTCAGAGCAGCGCCTAAATAATAGAGAATTCATAGAGTAGGTGTTCACCTCAGAATCCACCGCCACTGCTGGCTCTATCTGACTATATGTGTCAGGAGACAGGACAATTCTGAATAGGCAAGAATCTTCATTTTCAGTGTAAACCAATTTTTACTGAAACAGTCCAGAGTTTTAAAGTTTTTATTCATTTTTTCTGATTTTTTACCTTACAGTTGTATCATTCAAATATATAAAAAATAACGTTGACTTGTTTATTAGAAAAATACAATATATTGCATGAGATCTGTGTATTATGATACTGCATTAGTCTGTGTCTATATGCAAAGCTGCTAGATGCAGTAAGGTTACATACTAGTCTAGAAGGTACACCTAGTAAACAAACAGGTACACACACGAACGCTGAAGTATATGCACCTTTCCCTGTACTGAGAAATCTCACACTCCCCACGTACGCATTTCAAGCTGTTAGCAGATAACAGTATAAAGGTTTGATGCACTAAAATGAAAAGAAAATGAAAATCTGTATCAGAATATAGTTTCAGAAGGCAAGGAAGCATTCCAAAGTTTTAAAAAACCAAAAACCGGAGAAAAAAATGAAGTTGTGTGTATGTGCTGCAAATGATGTGACCCAATTAGTAAACTGAAAATCTTTATAGACTAATAGTTCTAAGTTTACATCAGTGAACTGTTTATTCAAATGAAAAGTCTTATGTGGGAATTAGAGATATATTGTGTTCTTAATCTCAGAGGTGGCATTGTGTTTGGAGTTTGGTTTTTTGATCTGCAGCAGACCACGCTGATTAACAGAATTCGTAACATTAATCTACCAAATATTTTTCCCTTTTCTTTCCATCCACCAAAATAAATCCTGATATTTATCCAGAAAATATATTAATACTTTTTTCACTGATTTTCACCTGTTTTTGTTGTTGTGCTGATAAATAAATTCCCCCAAAATAAATAAAATAAAACCTGAAAAGGAAGGGCCCTATGAATAGGCATGGATACTGAAATGATCTACGGGGGTGCAGATGAGACACATTGCAGTTGTATAAAGGCGGTTTGTACAGCCCAACCCTTCTGCGCCTGTTCCGTGGGTAAACTAAGAAACCCAGTCTTCCTGGCCGTCAGCCTGGCACCTTTCACTTTTTGAAAATTCACTTTAAAAAATAAGACTGCAAAATAGAATCATCACTCCTGGAGTTGAAGCAAAATGCAGAACAATGTAGCACTTTAAAGACTAACAAGATGGTTTATTAGATGATGAGCTTTCGTGGGCCAGACCCACTTCCTCAGATCAAATAGTGGAAGAAAGTAGTCACAACTCCTGGAGTCTGTGGCCACACAGAGAAAGGAGTAACTGGGAGCATTCAACTGAGTCTATCATCCCAGAGTTTTCTGCACCCATCTATCTCAGTGCTTCTTCCTCACCCATGGGTGAGAGATGGACTGTAAGGAATTAATTTGCATTCACAGAATTTAATTGCAAGTTCCATCGACACTCAGTTTTGTTCCCTGAGCCTTGATGCAAACTGTGGGGCACTGGTGTTGCATAGAGCGTGGGGATGGGTTTGCTAACGTCCTTGCTCAGGAAGACATTTTGAGCTCATCGTATTCCCAGCTTCTTATGCAGGAATTTACACTTCAGAGCCATTAAATCTTTAATGATCATTAAGGGGGAAGAGCCACACCTGTTTTTCTCTGAGATGATCTACAGACATGACAGCTGCCCCACCGCGCTCTGAACATTGCCTCCTCACCCTGGCTCTTTATTTTGTTTAGTCATTGCAATTTAAACACAAAGAAGAATCCTTATCTGTAAAACAGCCCCGACAAAGAGTAATGATCAGCCTGAAGCAAATCCACTCCCCAACAACAAAAATTAAAGAATGTTAACCAGGCAGTAAGTCAAAACAACAAAATAACTCCCTACTCCAGCCCGTCCCTCAGACCTGCCAAACAGATGGTCGATGCAGCATGCTATGAAGAACAACAGATTTGGATTATTTCAAAAGAAATGGTGCTTGGCAGCAGTAATTAAGATTCCATCCAGTATTTCCCTTTCTTCACTGGTGACTGTTGGGTTCCATTTAATCCAAGGAAACCCTTGCAGCTTTCTCTCTTCCTCTCCCGCTCTTCCCCCATTATTACAAATACATTAATGAGTCCAATGAGTCTGGCTTTTCCATGTGTATCTGCCTGGTGCCTGTCACCTTTTTTAATAACTGTGTTTGTAGAAATTGTTCCTATTCTGGTGTCAGAGCTGGAACATGTCACATGACAATATATTAAAAATCTGGAGGACGTTGACAACCTCGTTGTGAAGCAGAGAATCCAAATGGTCACTCTGCCCATTATGCTTCACAGCCCCTCCTGAGAGAGTTCTTGTTGACCTCTTGAGGTCTAGGACCTGCCCTCATTGAAACCAAAAGGGTGGAAGCTAAGTGAATGTTTTCCCAGTCTCCTTTTTTTCTCCAGGCCAACTGGAGGTTACCAAGGCCAGAGGCGGCTTTCTAGCTTCATAAACCTCTTAGGTTATTCTGAGTCATGATTCTCTTATTCAACTGTCTGTGCTTTTCGTTGGGATGACTAATCCCTCAGTGTGACTGGTGGAAGCCGCAGTATTGATTTCTGTGTCTTGCTAACCCTCAGTTGTGTCCGACGCTTGTTAGACATCTGAAGAAATATCCAGTAGGCTCTGGGAGCAATTTGAGTGCCGAACTCAATAGGCTGCACTTGAGAGAAGTTTCCGTAAGGTTGCTGGGCAAGCCAATAGAAAGGATTAGAAAAGACAGAGAGAGAAAGAGAAAGAAAGAAGGGGGGAAAAGCTCTTTCTCCCAACCAGACTCTGTAAGGAATGAGACCAGCATGGCACTTCTGTCCCGCTCGCCTGCCATTAATAAAAGAGCACTTTTATTTCTCACACGCGGGCGATTTGAAGGTCCACCTGAGGACATGTCTGCCTGCTCTGGGACAAGAGGGTGTGTTTAATCCTCTGCGTGTCTGAAAGTCTCCAAGGGGGTCACTGTGACAATGAGTCATCCTGTAGCACCTTAGAGACCAACAAAAATATAGAGAAAATCATGAGTATTCGTGGGCAAAACCCACTTCTTCAAATCCACTCCATCTCATCTGAGGAAGTGGGGTTTGCCTGTATTGTATCCTGTATTGTTAGTCTCTAAGGTGCCACAGGACCACACACTGTGTGTGTCTGGACAGTTGTGCATCCTTGTGAGGTGGAAGGTGCTCTCGTGTTTGTACATGTCTGCAAGAAAACGACATGTCTGTGAGAGTGAGCAGGACTTTCTGTGTTGTGCTAAGGATGGGCAATGAGAGAGCCGAATCACCAGTTAGTTTCTTAATCAGGAATCAAATACTGATTTTATTCTACAATGTTCACTTCTCTGGTTTGCCCCTGGACATCACCAAAGCTTTCTGAGTTGCAGGAGGGCTCCCAGCAGAGGTTAGTGCCATGTGGAGCAGTCTGATGCCCACACTGTGAGGTCTTTTATCCTACCCACATAGTTCCTAGGTCAAAGATTACTGTCCTCTGCTTGTGGGTTTCACGTATCTCATGCATGAACTGCTCCTTTATGTGGCGGGAGAGCGCCGGGGGCTGGAAGGGAGAGGTATGGGACACAGGGAAGTGGTCTGACTTGGGCTGGAGGATGGAGGAGGGAATTTAGTATTTTTTAGTTAAAACAATCATCTGTGGCCCTGTTACTTCTCTATGTTGTATCCCCCCTCCCCCCATTGTTTTCTTTGTCAACTCTTTGCTCTCAAGGAAGGGTTTGCATCTTCCTTTGTGTTTGGAAAATGCCTAGCACACTTTGAGTGCGACCCTGGTATAAATAATAAAGCCACAGCCCAAATTCCCTCACACTCCCAGCCATCTTCATGATCAACAGATAGCACTTGTGCAATGACGGCAGCTAGTCCCTGGTGATCCCATCTGCCCGCTAGGGGAGTAGCAGTAGCTCCATTTTGCAGATCAGAAAATGGGGGCATGGAGATATTCAATGAGTCATCTGAGGCAAGGAAAGGAGTTGGCAATAGCACTTGGATTAGCCCTCTGGAGCACTTGGCTCCCAAACACATGAGCAGTCCAACAGATTATACCCCCTTGCCTTCATCTCACCAGGCTTTGAATGTAATTCAGGAGTCAGCTAGATTGGCCAGAGATCTTAGAAGGATCTTTGTCAGAGTGCTACTTGTCTCCCCCTTCTGTTTATTAAGGCAGATTTCTGCTCCACTAGTAGACATTTAGCGGACTGATCTATACCGTACCGTACAAACCAGTCAAACTAAACCAGTCAGAGATTACTGCATTACAGTTTTAAAGAACATACCAACTGTGACACAGCCCAAAAGAGCCAGAGAATTTTGAGTGCAGCCTAATGCTCTGATAAAGAAAAATAAAAACTAAAGGAATAACAAGGCAAACTGAAGGACTGGAAAATATAGAATCATAAAATCCTAGAACACTAGAACTGTAAGGGCCCAAAGAGGTCATCGAGTCCAGTCCCTTGCCCAGTCCCCTGCCCTCACGTCAGGACCAAGCAGCGTCTAGACCATCCCTGACAGGTGTCTGCCCAACCTGCTCTTAAATATTTCTAGTGGCGGAGATTCCACAACCCCCCTGGGCAACTTATTCCAATGTTTAATCACCGTAACAGGTGGGAAGTTTTTCCTAATGTCCAATCTAAACCTCCCTTGCTGCAATTTAAGCTCATTGCTTCTTGTCCTGTACTCAGAAGCCAAGAAGAACAATTTTTCTCCCTCCTCCTTGTAACACCCTTTTAGATAACTTGAAAACCGCTGTCATGTCCCCTCTTAGTCTTCTCTTTGCTAAACTAAACAAACCCAATTCCTTCAGCCTTCCCTCATAGCTCCTGTTCTCTAGACCTTTCATCATTCTTGTTGCTCTTCTCTGGACCTTCTCCAATTTCTCCACATCTTTCCTGAAATGTGATGCCCAGAGCTGGACATAATGCTCCAACTGAGGCCTAATCAGTGCAGAGTAGAGCGGAAGAATGACTTCTTGTCTTGCTCACAACACTCCTGTTAATGCATCCCAGACCCATGTTTGCTTTCTTTGCTTATGAATGGATCTACTTCTTGTGAAATTCCTGTCAGAGCAATTGGGTTCCTATTGATGTGTTATCACTGTTTGGACATATCTGGGCAGACAGGTCTAAAAAGTACTTCAAACCTATCACAAAATCTTCCCACGGTCGAGGTTGGAAGAGGTCTGTTGTGTTAGAAAACCACCCCTCAGTGTTATAAAAGTTCCTAAATAGGGCTCCCCAGACACCAGCTTCCGACCTTTTGTCCTTCATCTCCTCTCCCACTTACTATTCTTGTCCTTTGTCTCTTATTTAAGTTATTAGCTCCTCAGGACTGGGGCCTGGTCGTGTTACATCTGTGCAAATTGTTGTGCACACACCCACTTTCCATTGTTGCCCCAGTGAAGGAGGTTTTATTTGTAGTGGAGGAAATAATCCCAGTTGGGTGGGTGAAACAGGTGCACACGGGCACACACAAAAGCACACGTACACACTCCTTATGCTAGTGTTCTTGGCAATGAAACACATTAATTGGTGGGAAGTTAGACTGTGGCAGCCTTATTTAGAATCTCTTGGCTGTCTCGGTTTACATTACAACTGTCGTCTTAGATATTCATGTTTGCTTGTCTCTGTTTTTTAGAAATCATGGGATATAATCAATTGTGTTATTTTGTCTCCTGCCTAAATGCTTATTCAGATAGAATTGCCTGAAACTTTCAACTGGGGGCACCTACAGTCTGGCCTTCAATCAGTATTCTGTGACTATATGATGAAGTCTGACATGTTTTATGCAAATCGGAGAGAGACTGTTCACTGTGCAGTATGAACATAAGAACAAAGGAACAGCCATACTAGGTCAGACTAGGTCCATCTAGCCCAATGTCCTGTCTGCCGACAGTGGCTAATACCAGATGCCACAGAGGGAGTGAACAGAACAGGGAATCCTCACATGATCCATCCCTTGTTGCCCATTTCCAGACAAACAGAGGCTAGGGACACCATCCCTACCCATCCTGGCTAGTAGCCATTGCTGGACCTAACCTCCATGAATCTATCTAGCTCTTTTTTGAACCCTGTTAAAGCCCTAGTCTTCACAACATCCTTTAGCAAGGAGTTCCACAGATTGACTGTGCACTGAGTGAAGAAAAGCTTCCTTTTGTTTGTTTTAAACATGCTGCCTATTAATTTCTTGTGGAGACCCCTAGTTCTTATATCATGGGAACAATAAATAACCTTTCCTTAGTCACTTTTTCCACATCAGTCATGATTTTATAGACCTCTATCATATTCTCCCTTATTCTCCTCTTTTCTAAGCTGAAACATCCCAGTCTATTTAATCTCTCTTCATATGGGACCCAATCATTTTTGTTGCCCTTTTCTGAGCTTCCATGGAGGTGTAGTAACATAACTCTTATTGAAGCTGATTTTCCATGGTGTGTTTGTAGCAGCAGCATTATGGTGAGGAGTCTGTGAGCTCTTTCTCCTTGAGCTTCTTTCTGAAGTGGCCATAGTAGAACCTTGGCAGTTCATTCATAGCTAAACTTCATCCTACACAGTTTCTGCTTGACCAGAAAGGTGGGGGGTCTAAGAATTATTGTGCCTCTTCTTGTTCCTTTAGGTGGTTTTTTTTCATGAAATGTTGTAGGTGTTTGGCTTTCATATAATCCAGCTGGTTGTCATTTCCATATCCTGCTGTACAAAGCTGTAGAGCCTGTAGTTTAAAGATGGCTACTGCGTATAGGCAAGGAGGCTGTTTCAAAAAGATTGCCATGAAGTAGTTGTTGTAATATGATGAATTATAATAGTAAATAAAAAATGGATAAATGTGTGGATGCTCTAGTCTAGAGGATGCTGTGGACAGATGCTGTGAGTGGCAGCAGTCACTCTCGGGGTTCAGACGGATGTCAGATGTGAAGGGACTTCCTCCCCCAAGCATGTTATGAATGGAATTTCCACTAATCATTTTGTTACTCCCTGCTCCCCAGTTTCCTGATTTTAGGGGATTTATATGATTGTTTACATAGTATGGCTTATAGGCATGCCTGTTAATCTGATCAGACGATAACAAGGTTCTGGTCCCAAAATCAGACTACCCAGAGTTTTGCAAGGACCCTCGATATGTATGAGAAGGACACTCAGGCTAGGTCTAGACTACAGTCCTTTGTCGGAAAAAGCTATGCAAATTGCACTCTGCAATTTGCGTCACTTTTTCCAATAGCTTTCCGGAAGAGGCTTTTCCACCATTTGGCCCTGCCTAGAACGAGGTATACAGGGCACCCCCAAAGACCATGTTTGCTCTTCTGCAAAAAAAAGTGGAAGAGCAAACATGTTCTCTGGTATCCCAGAAAAACACACCAGTCTAGACGTACCCTCACACAGAGGGCACAAATGCAGCCTTATGGACTTATATTGAGATAAATGGAATAATATTCAAATGGAAAAGTAATCAATCAGAATTATAACAAAAGTAGCATTGTTCTAGAGGTTCATCTTTCCAAATTAACAGACTCACAACCTTCCTTGATAACCTGATGGTAAGAGACAAAGGAACAGCCTCGCCTTGGGCATGCCACAAGAGGCCAGTGGTCCAGGTCGCTCAACTCTTGAGGGGAAAGGGGAGACATAGTAAAAAGCTACCAGAAGGGGATAGAAGCTCACTCAAAGCCTGACTCCAACTAACCAGCTAACTGCTATGGTGGGCTGCCCTGCTATGTGCCCACCTTCCATGTCCCAACTTAATTTCCTCACCCACAAAATATCCGGGGACCCTTACTCAACAGACTGGCATGTTCACACAGGTTAATGGCATTAGCCCCTTGTCACATCATGTTGTTTCTGGCCTAAAAAATTACAACCACGTTCTTTAGAGTGTGCTTGTCAAGTTTCAAGAGGGCTTATACTTCGGTAGCCATCTATCTGCCAAAGGTCTAACTTGCTGTCCTCCTCCTCACTTGTATATGCTGAAAGTCACAAATATATGCTTGCTAACTTTATGCCTTAGCTTGTCACCACGTACCTAGACTAATGGTCCTGGACACATATATGCTAACTTGCGTTAGCTCAAAAGATAGGATGTGGCCCGTGGGTTCCTTGCACTGCAGTCACTCTATTCGAATAAAACAACCAAACCTGAACTCAAAGTCTAGGTGACCATAAGCCACAAATTCCAGAATCCTTCCCAGAGATGATGGCACTTCATCCATAACCCATCACCCTGCTATTCCTGCCTTTGCTTAGTGAGTGTTATTAGCTAACATGGGGGCTGCCATATCCAGGAGCTATAGGGCAGGTGAAAATCCCTTTCCCATCTAGCTTCACAAATGACAATGGGCATGTTTTTCAAAGCTGCTCCACTGTCCGCCAGAGAAGTAACACGTTGAACTGGTCATTAAACAGCACCTCTGTGTCCTGCTCCATTTGGATCAATGGGTAGCTGCTTGAATGCCAAATATAGTCTATGCTGATCCGGAGTGGAAGGTAAGAAGCTGTTGACCTTCCTAACAAGAGCCCTGCAAATCTGCTTTATATCCACAGGTACTTCATCTGTGGCTGCGGGTGTCCCATCCTCAGCTGAGGATATCCCATCCGTGGCTGCGGGTATCCCATCCGTGGCTGCGGGTATCCCATCCTCGGCTACGGATATCCCATCTGTGGCTGCAGGTATCCCATCCTCGGCTACGGATATCCCATCTGTGGCTGCGGGTATCCACAGCTCATTTTTGCACATATGGATGTGGATCCAAATTTTGTGTCTGCACAGGGCTCTATCTCTAGCTGATTCTGTTACAGTAAAACCAAGAGAGCTCTACCAAACCCTACTGCCTGAATGATTTCCCCACACTACTGATTTCTTGGCTTTGTCTCCCAGGGCAGTACCTGAATACACTGGCAAGGCCCTGACAAAGTTCAGTTGCATAGAATGTCATGAAAGCAGCTTTGCTTTGGAAAATAAATGACGGCTCCTTACATTGGCATGGCTAGCAATGCCTATTTGTGTTCTGAGTCCCAGCAAATAAGCTGTTAAAGACACCAGGACTGACACACCTGTGTGCCAGAGGTTTGGAACCCTTTGTGTGGTTATGCTGCAGAGAGGGGGAAGAGGTGAGAAGAGTACGTCAGCCGTATTTATCAGGACCTAATCAGGAGATAACAGATGTTTTCCCAACCAGCTCCATGTTGAGATGTTGCTAATATAAAAATTAGTGTTTTTTGGCTGCTGCCAGAATACAGGATTTATATGATCTCAATCCGCTATCCGTGGAGAACTGGAATATAATCTCTCAACCAAAGAGTAGCTAATAAACACCCAGCTAAGGGACAAATGCAACTTTTGGCAAATTTTCATTGTATGTCCCTGATCAACGGAACAGAGTCATTCAGAAATACAAGTCCAAGGTGTTGTGAGATCCCCTCCTAGTTTAGATTACTTCTTTATCCACAAGGCTTTCATGTTTTGTTCTTCTCCTGCCTCTACTGCGCAGGAGTTTGCTCTTTGTGAGTGGCTGGGACCAGTGTATGCCACATATCAGTTTGGCTTGCTGACCTTGCCAAGTCCCAGAGTCTTGCAGGAGGAAAGGACAACGTCTGCCCCGTTCCAGGGGAATTTAGCAACCTTCACACACAGGTTTTTCTCCGCGTCGCAGCGTTACGGGCCGAGCACTTGGAAGTGCGTTCATTCGCCGTCATTTCCCCAGACAATTCACCCATGTCTCTCATTCACATCCAGACCTGGCACCCTGGGGTGGGCACATGAACGCTTGCTTGTTTTGCTCATGCTAGGCAGTAGTGTCACATCCCACAGCAAATGTCCTTGACCGGGCTCCAAGAGATCTCCCATCTGTGGCTATGCACAGACTGGCACTTCAAGTGCTCAGTCCTCTAACGCACAGAAATGAGTCTGAGTTACTTGTGTGGTGCTCACAATCCTTCGGGCTTTGCTCTTTCTCCCAACTGGACAGAGCCAGATACAGCCCTGGCAAGATGCACAAGGCTGAAGGTTGAGTTACTTTTTCACTGAACTGAGACCACACAATTCATTTCACTGAAGATGCTGCTCTGACCCAGCATTCGTATGGCAGAGATAAAAGATGAGAGCCTGCTTGCTGGGCCCCCAGACACCCCTCTCCTCTCCCCATTAGCAGCCGGGCCTGGAGCATGCAAGTGTAATAGGGCAAGCAGCTCTTTAGAGCCCCAGCTAAAATCACACATTTGATTTGATCACTTTGATGGTGCATTCAGCCAGACACAGTTCTCTTGCAAAGACTCTAATCTTCTTTGGCCACGTGGCCCTTTAAATATCCCATTTCAAATAGGAAGGAAAAAGCAGCCTGGTGGAGTTCGTCTCGTCTTTAGGATCGGAGCCTTTATTAAGGCTTTGCCTTCCCTATATCTGTGACTTTCTTCCTTTCTGAAGGAGTCGGGTTGATTCAGTACTTTTGGGACTTGGTGACATTAATGTAGCTGTTTTATGTAACATGGAGTCATTATTAACAGAATCCTAGATCATAAAAAGGTATAACAAGAGACAAGGAGGGTTTTTTTCCCCTTGAAGATAATAGCAGTCGTGCTGAAGAAGAGAAGGGCAAAGGTCAGAAAGCTGCTCCCTGATTGGTTGCTCCCACTCTGCATTGACATTTCTGCAGTTTCATCACAAATTCTAAATAATCCATGTGAAAACGGAGGTTATTTACAGAAGAGATATACGCACTGCATGAGCCCGTAAAATGCTGAAGACATAATCTTGGCTGTCGGTGCTTCCTTTTGTACAGCAATACCGCTGCTGCTGCCGCTGCTGGTGTAGAGACGTGTACAACCCACCAGCCAGTTCATGAAGCCGGGTGGATTGAGGTAGTGAAAAAATCCAAGCGTTTGGCAATATTAAGATGAAGCCAATAAATATCTGCACAGAGAGAAAAAGAGGGAGGACTCAGGAGGTCAGATAGCAAATACTAGTTAGTTCACCGTGGCTGTCTAAGAACGAGAGAAAGAACAAAATGGAAAGCCAAAGAGATTCGGAACCCTACCCACATGTTTCCCCCTGATTAAAGAATGAAACAAATCTAGCTGGCTTCTCCATGAAGGCAATTTCAATGCCAGGAGAGGGCAGATGGCTGAGGACTTCTGATTCTTTTACTTTGTTACATCCCTTTTATCCCTCTTTGCCTCGTTTTATGTTCTGTTTTTAAGGGACTGCATTTTTGGTTTTTACTGGTTTCTATCAAAATAAATCCCAGGTTTTACAATAACTATTATTTGGTTTTCACCTATTTTCTGCTGAATTTTGGGCCACTCGGAGTATATGAAAATACTAGCTATGTTAAGAAAATCCAATGTACTGCATTAAGAAAATGTTAATAATCAATTAGTCCGTGTATAAATGCAAGGCTGTCTGGTAAAGTAAGGCAATGTAGGGAAAGATACACACACACATACACACGTGCTTGTACGTTCAGTCGTTGTACTTTTTTCTATTTGGTGATTTTTTTTCTCTGCTCATGCCCCCCAGTATCAGTGCCCATATTTACCCAGAAAACTAAGAAATTATTTTTTTGCACTGATCTTTCACCCATTTTAAACGTTTTGTAGCAAACACTTATGAATTCCCAGAAAGCTTTAAACAAGATACAAACTGAAAATGAAGGGCTATATCAGCACTGAAAGCAATGACAGGCAAAGACGATTTGCCCTACTCTCCCCTTACTCTCCCCTTGTGTGGTGATGGAGGGATGACAGTTAGCAGGGACACGCTCAGAACATCCATCCTTCTCGCTGGCTCCCTTCTTGCTGAGATGGAATGCACTGTGCTAATGCAAAGGGTCAGCTCAGTCGTGTGGCCAGGCACCTCATCACATCTCTGATTGCAGCATTGCTCTCACACGGAGAAGTACAATGGCATTTTTTAGGTTTTGGTGTATACGCAGAAACTAGGTGGGTGGTGGCCGAGGAAGGAAAGCTTGCTTACACACAGTACCACTCACCACAAGAAATATAGCCGCTTGTTGCGTAAATGTCCATTTTACGCACACGAGGTCCCCAAATTGTCCCAAGTTTGAGATAAAAATAAATGAACTGTAGTGTCCTTTATATTAACCTTCGGGTTTCTGAGCTGCTATTACCCATATTTTCAAACTTTTCTCCACAATGGTGCGGGATAGACACTTCTGTTTCTGTTTTTAACAAAAGCTGAGATTCTGACATTGTCACATGACTCCAGGAGCCAGGACTATAAGAAAATCACCACAGAGCATGCAACTTGCAGTAATAATTGAGAGCTGGTAACACTGAATTTGGGCATTCTGATTTCTCGCTGATGGAGAGCCTATATTTTGAAACTCGGGCTAAAGACCACAAATTGTCTGGTAAGGTGGGTAAGGAAGTCGATTCTCTGAAGCAATTGATGTTTTGGTTATAAACTCCTCTTTCAAATTTGCTTTTAGACTTAACTTGGCCACAAGATCAGAGCCTAGGAGAAATTCTGTGACACTTTTCAAAGCAGTTAATTTAGACACTTTCCAGCTATGAATAAATAATTGTACTCTTTTAAACTCAGATACACTTTTTGTTTTAAATTTAAATTTAATGTGGATAAGTGTAAAGTAATGCACATCGGGAAAAATAACCCCAACTATACGTACAGTATGATGGGGGCTAATTTGGCTACGACAAATCAGGAAAGAGATCTTGGAGTTATCATGGATAGTTCTCTGAAAACTTCCACACAGTGGGCAGCGGCGGTCAAAAAAGGCAAATAGGATGCTAGGAATTATTAAGAAAGGGATAGAAAATAAGACCCAGAATATCTTACGGCCCCTGTATAAAACTATGGTACGCTCACATCTTGAATACTGTGTACAGATGTGGTCTCCTCACCTCAGAAAAGACATTTTGGCCTTGGAAAGAGTTCAGAAAAGGGTAACTAAAATGATTAGGGGTTTGGAACGGGTCCCATATGAAGAGAGGTTAAAGCGACTGGGACTTTTCAGTTTAGAAAAGAGGAGACTGAGGGGGGATATGATAGAGGTCTATAAAATCATAAGTGGTGTGGAGAGAGCCGATAAAGAAAAGTTATGTATTAGTTCCCATAATAGAATAACTAGAGGACACCAAATGAAATTAATGGGTAGCAGGTTTAAAACTAATAAAAGAAAGTTCTTCACACAGCGTGTCATCAACCTGTGGAACTCCTTGCCAGAGGAGGCTGTGAAGGCTAGGACTCTAACAGAGTTTAAAGAGAAGCTAGATAATTTCATGGAGGTTAGGTCCATAAAAGGCTATTAGCCAGGGGATAGAAATGGTGTCCCTGGCCTCTGTTTGTCAGAGGCTGGAGAAGGATGGCAGGAGACAAATGGCTTGATCGTTGTCTTCGGCTCACCCTTTCTGGGGCACCTGTGCTGGCCACTGTCGGCAGACAGGCTACTGGGCTAGATGGACCTTTGGTCTGACCCAGTACAGCTATTCTTATGTTCTAACGTTATGCATTGGTTTAACTGAATATATATATACATATAAGCTGTCCCACAATTCACACAGCGTGTCTTCGCTACAGCTGGCAGTTGGGAACACAAGTTCTGAACTTGGGAAAAGTGCCACATAGCATTCTGTACCTGTTGAATTGTGTTTATCTACACATCTATTGCTCCAATGGACTGCAACCAGTGCTCCCTGGAGGCTGAGCGCTTGGGCAGTCACCCAGGAGAAATTCAAATGCTGCCCAGCTGATTAGCAGAGCGCCCCCAGCACCCACAGCCAGCAGCTTGTGTTTCTATTGATGGTGCACATCTGCACATGCCTTGGCACCCATACAAAATTTATTCCACACATAGATGGGGAAAAAAGAAGGAACATTGACTGCAACCAAATACATATAGCTGTAAGAGTTAGTGATTAGTGTGCACATTAAAAAGTTATTTAAAATCATATAATACAATACTAAAGTAAGAAATGTATGTGACACATTTTATTTCTGAAGTATCCCAAAGACTTGGCCAGATCCTTAGATGGTATAAATTGGTATAACGCCATTCCCTTCAAAGGAGCTACACCGATTTACACCAGATGAGAACCTGGCCTATATGTGCAGCATATGATATAAATCTGTAGTGACTTGAGACTAGTCTGTAGAAGGATCTATCGATGCTCCAACAATCAACACACTGACAGTCAACTTATCAGGTCTGCTTAGACGCAATAAATCAATCTCCAGCTTCTTGTGTCAGCTCCAGTACTCCACCAGGACAAGAAGAGTAACTGGAGTCGACGGGAGAGCAACCCCTGCTGACCTTCCTGTACAAAAGACACCGTGGTAAGGAGGTCAGCTTCTTAGATCGATGGTAGATGGGGTGGATGGATAGTGCAAACAAGGCCTGGAAAAAAAAATCCTAGATGGCCAAATGTATCTATTCGAGCCTGTCTTATTCCAGAATCTCAAGAAAATAATATTGACTTCTACCAAAAATGCAAATATGGAAAATATATCAAATTCACTTCCTAAATACATATTTCGTTAATAGTCTGGTACAACTGTTAAAGCCTCACAAGCTGAGCTGTGAGAATAATAAACTTTTCAGGTAACTCCAAAACAATTTTTTTTTAATCCAGCCAATAAAGTAACAAAAAACAATTGGGTCAGACAAAGTATTTGTTTCAATTATGAGCCTTTTTAACTTCTCAAAATGCTTGTAAATGAAAGGAAACATTTAAATGAAAAGTCATTTATATCAAAACTTTCTTTTCTGAAATGCCCAATCTAAATGTTTCACTATTTTTGTTTGTTTGTGTGACTGAAACAATGTAATGAACTCAACAGGACTTTGCAAAATGTTTGTGATGCCGAAACTGGGTTTTGTGCAAACAAAAAATTTAGTTGAAAAATGTAGCCCAGATCAACTGCCTGGAAGCCAGATACGTTTTACAGTTTTCCATACAAAGGTCTAATAATATGGTGCTGCGGCATATGCTCACAAAGGGTAGTCGAGTCAGGCTGACATCCTGTCCTTGTTTTACCATGTAGGGTCATTTTGTATCATAATGTGTCGGCGCCAAGTTGTCAAGCAATCCTAGGAATGTCCTGCCTTTTGTCAATCTGTGTCGTACCCTGCACGTTATTGCTGTCTTGAGTTTGTGGTTTAATGCTATAGCAGACTGGTCTCCTTTCGCTTTAGATATTAATGGGCACAATGAAACTGCTGGGCCTTTCAATTACTCTGCAGTGAATCCCTTAATCTCTTTAAGTAGCTACACTTTTCTCATCTCCTCATGGTCATTACCTCACATAACATCTATATCCTAATCCTAATCTGGGGTTGTCGGGTAAATAGTGAATGTTGTACTTTTATTTTATAAGAATCTGCCGTGCAACCCCAGAGGAAGTCTCAAAAAGAGAGGGCACTGCTGTGGCCAGTGGCTTCAGTCATGCTCATTTTTAAGACGCTAGCATGTCCTCTGGCAGTGTGAAATCAAGCAGGCCAGGGTGATGAGCAGAATATACAAGAAATGGTGTAGCACTGACAGGGGCCATGAGTCAATTCTCTGCTCTGCTCTGCTACAGGCATCCGTGGTGTCCTTGGGTTTGTCACTTATTCTGTGTGCCTCGGTTCCTCATCTGTAAAATGGAAACATTGGTACAGCCCTACCACACAGGGATGGTGTGATGGTAAATCCATTAAACATTAGGAGGTAGTCAGATACTGTAGTAATGGTGAATCAGTTAATTATCGTAGACTAGAATAGGAATGGGATTAAGTGGTAACTGTTTTGCTCAACTGTGGATGTAGTATTTTAGAATCATAGAGATGTAGGGCTAGAAGGGACCTTGAAAGGTCATCTAATGCAGCCCCTTAAAGTGAGGCAGGATCATCCCTGACAGGTGTCTGTCTACCCTGTTCTTTGACCTCTTCAATGCCGGGGGTTCCGCAGCCTCCCTTGAAAGCCTGTTCCAGAACTTAACTCTCCTCACGGTTTGAAAGTTTTCATTTGCTTTGAGAGTAGATCGCCCTTGCTGTAGACTAAGCCCATTATTTCTTGTCCGACCTTCAGTGGAATGGAGAACAAGTGATCACAGTCCTCTTCGTATCATCCCTTAGCATGCATGCGGAAGATCCCCTCCACCTTCTTTTCTCAGGACTAAATCTGCCCCTTTTAATTGTTAGCTTTCTCTCAGAGGCCAGGATTACTAACCCTTTAGCATCTGTGTTGCTTTCATCTGGAATCTCTCCAATTTGTCAACATCTTTCCTAGAGTGTGACACCCAGAACTGGAGACATGGGCGGTGGATGAGCGGCTGGCTTGGGGAGGCAAGGCCCCTGTCCAAGGCTAGTGCCTCCTCCCCCCAGTGCTGGCCAGACAGCCACCTGGCCCCAGCTCCTGCAAGTCCTGACCCAGGAGCAGCTGTGCAGTCCCAGCTCCTCTCCAGCCCCTGGCACAGCTGGGTAGCTGCACTGCAGCCCAGCCTTCCTGGCCAGCCAGGCCACTGTGCAATTCCAGACCCCCAGCCAGCAGGAGCTAGGAGAGATCCATCACCTCTGTCTTTTTGGGAAGGCAATGCCTTCCCTTGCCTTCATTACCCACTGATCATGTGAACACAGTTTTCCAGCTGTGGCCTCACCAGTGCTAACTAGAGAGGGCAGTTACCTTGCATCTCTTACATCCAGCACTCGTGTTAATACATCACGGAAGCCTTTGCAACTCCCGTAACTCCCAGATCTTCATTTAGTGTGTCCTGCTAGTCTGTTTCCAATAAGCTCCTTCAGCATCTGGCTGTGGCTCTAGTACCTACAGGTATGATCCACATGGGTTGAAGAGCACAAGAAGAAGAAAATCAGGTAGATGAGGTTACCCAATTCCGAATGACTGCAGCAGAATCCTAACAAGATCATTTCACTTTTAAGAAAAAAATACCTTTTTCATGCATTTTATTGATTTTCAATATTGTACAACCCAAGCCGTGTAAAGCAATAATACAAAAAAAGATACAGCCATTGGAAAAACAATTACAGATCAAATGGCCAGTTCCTTTAATCAAACTGTACACCCAACCTGCTCTGACTAGTCTAAGGAATATAAATTATACAGACTAATGAGATAGAAACAGGGATGTAAAAATTACCATTTAGATGTCCTGATTTAACGCTGTGTTGTAGCAACTTTCCTCCCAGAGATGCTAATGTTCTTTGTGCATTTCTCCTAAGTACTATCTGAGTATCTATACCAATGTGTCCGCCTCTCATATTTCTGATGTAACAGCATTGTCATGGTGCAGCAGGTGATACAATCCATATTATGGTACCACTCAGGTGCCAGGTCTAATGGGGAGCAGCAGAAAGTGACATTTTAAAGAAGGGGTAATTAAGCATCGCAGTATCTTGCTCTATGCTGCATTTATTCCCCACTTCTCCATGAAGATTTAATCCCAGGACTCAAGAATGAGGCTTCCCTGGCTGAGCAAAGTAAGGCCTGTACTCTAACTTGACGGCATGGCTGTCCGTCATAGCCAGGCAAGGGCCCTGTGGAGCGCAAAGTTCACCTTGCCTAAGCAATGGAGCATGCAAGTCTGAGGTATTACTAAGAAGTCATTTGTTTAACCAAGTATTCTGTTGTTTATTTACTATTTCATTAGGCGTGGTCGTGAATAAACCACGGTTACCGGTACATGTTAACCACGTGCATTTTGCGATGCATTATTTGGCCTTTTGTTTGCATACTTGCTAATCCGAAAAGGTCAGTCATCCACAGTCATCTCCTCATCGCTAGTGTGGGGTACCGAGGTACACTCAAGACATATGGGACTCAACAAGGAGAGGCCTGCTGAATGTTGACAGCAGGCCATCCAGGAGCCGTTTAACGAAAGGTGACTGGGCTGGCTTGGAGAAGCTTGAAATAGCTTCCTTTTGGATCTGTGTCCAACAGTGATGCTGGCAACAAGCTTGAAATCACCAGGCGTAACCCCAGGGAATGATGCTAGTTTAACATACAGAGTTTGGGGGTTGCATTCTTGCCAGAGTCACCTGGTCCGCAACTTCATACGGTTCCTACAATGAATTACGTTGAGCGGGAGATTACAAACAACCCAAGCCAGCAAATGGTAAGTGAGACTAGAGGCTTTGTCCTTCCCCTGCCCCTGTGGCTATTCAAGGTGTGCCAGACTCACCCAGTGTGCGGAGACCTCCTGATACCTAGGCACAATGGGAGAGCCTGTGTGCCTGAGCTGTAGTCAGAGGACTCTCCCTCCCTCCAGTGGCCACTCTTCTGCACTGAGAAAGGAGCGCTCCGGAGGTGAGCTGCGTGTGTGGAGCTACTCTCTGTTTAAAGGCGTGGGCATCAGGCAGCGAGGCGCTTGAACCGAACGCTAACTCTGCCTTCGCTCCTCTTTGCTGAGGGGGTTTCTGTTGTCACACAAGTGCGGGGACATGCCTGCCCTGAGAATATTTGCTTTCCACACACACACCATTTCAGAAAAGTGGGTAACATTTGGTCGCCTGCTTTCCCTCAGCTTGCAATGCTCTGGCTAGGCTAATTTTTCAGTTGCCTTGTACTTGGGCCACACTGTGATCCATGCTGTTAGCAGGAGTGTTTGGGGGGATTTCCAGCACGGCTGTTTTCTAATCTGTCAGTCAGCCATTGGGGTGAAGGCATGAGGTTTAAAAACAACCAACTGGCTTGCTGCGTTTCCCACACACATACACCCCTAGGCAATTCTTGATGGCATCTGCACCCTCCAATGCCTCCACGGTTATTTCCAACAGAAAAGAGAACACAGCTTAAAACTTCCACTGGCTCTCCTCTGAAACAAAAGCATAATGAAAGGGTTGGCATGTCCTCAGAGTCTTCTGTGATTAGTTGTAATTCTTGGTGGGGTGTGACATGCTCATCTCCCTGAATTAGCGCAGGGCACAAGAAATTTAGCACGGTGCTAATTGTGATCAGATGAAAACAAGGATCCTCGGTATGTGGGCACACAGCAAGACAAAACAGATGCCGGCGCTTTTCAGAGCACTGCTCCACAGTATGAGCTGCCAGACAGCCCTATGCAAAAAGACAGCTGGGGGTGGGTTTTCTTCATGTCAGACTCCAGTGGCAGAGCAGATGGGAGATAGACCACAGCGTATCTGGGCAACCACATACTGTACCTTTCCTCACACCCTCTCTTCCCTATTTTTCTCTTTCCTCTAGTGGTCCCAGGATGTCTGTGGCCCATTTTCTCTCTGGCTGCCTTACCCAGGGCTCCATTTCATTTTCAGTTTCTAACGGTTGTGGCTGCATTTCACTAAGCCAGACACAGATGTCGTAGGGCGCCAGAGAGGGGTGACCCCTGTTTATGAAGAATGATGCCTTCAACAGCTACAGTGGCAGTGAGAACTCATACCCAAGGCTCCCTACAGCAATTGGGAGGGCAAAAGACAGGCTCAGGTGGCTCCTTACCCTGCCCCCCCCCCCGGTGAAAAAGTGATGGAGAAGAGGAGAATTAGCTGCCACCCCGACACCCCTCCCCTTCCTCCACAGCTGCCATTGCCAGAAAGAGAAGGCTGTCAGGTCTCCCTGTGGAAGGCTGCCAGGGACAAATATATACCCCAGGAAGAGCCAGCACTACAAGCAGAGGCCAGTTTCAGGGCTCTGAAATCCATCTCCCTGGGCCACTTGTCCTCTCACTGAGGTACTGCTGGCAGGGCTGCTGCTCAGTCACCCCTCAGATCTGCTGGGGGAGGCAAGAGAAACTGCATTGCCATGCAAAGGAGTAAGATGCCCCTCCCCCCAGCACCAGTCTATTTGCAGCCCAGATGTGTGAGCTAACAGACAAAACAGCCTCGAGAGGCTTGGCCCCTTCCGGAGGCAGATGGAGTGCTGGTGCCGGAAAGTTCCGCGGCAGTTGGAGTAACAGTTGGTGAGAGCGGGAGGCAGCAGGGTGGAACCAGGACTCGCGGCTCAGCTCCAGGCCAGAGGAGAAGCGGGATTTACTCCCCATAATCCCCTGGAGATGGGGAACAGGATTTACTCCCCATAATCCCCTGGAGATGGGGAACAGGATTTACTCCCCATAATCCCCTGGAGATGGGGAACAGGATTTACTCCCCATAATCCCCTGGAGATGGGGAACAGGATTTACTCCCCATAATCCCCTGGAGATGGGAAACAGGATTTACCCCTGTAATCCCCTGGAGATGGGAAACAGGATTTACTCCCCATAATCCCCTGGAGATGGGGAATGGGATTTACCCCTGTAATCTCCTGCAGATGGGGGAATGGGATTTACCCCTGTAATTGCACTGCCCTCCCCCCACCACAGATATAGGGACAGGATTATAATACTTTGTAATCTGTCAGGGACGTGGGCAGGATCCGCTCCTTTTCATTAGTCTGTCAGAAGTGGGGGAAATTGCCCCAATCACGGAGGGATTGTCGTCCCACTGTCTGCCAGAAACATGGGGGAACAACTCCCTCAGAAATGGGGATGATTTACTCCTCTCTTCAATCTGATCTGCTGGGGCGTATGGTGATTTATCCTTTTCTCAATAATCTGACAGGGAGAATACGATTATCCTCGCCCCCACCCCCGCCTCTCCAGTAATATTCTGGATACGGAAGGGATTTATCCCCAAGTTATCTGCCAGACACAGAGGAATTAATCCTCTTGCCAGTAATATGCCCCCAAATGGGCACATTTAGTCTTCGCTCACCCTAGCTCCCCTGGGAAAATCTGCATGATATGGGAGGATTTTGTCTTTTCCCAATTCTTTGTCAGGAATACGGGAATTACCCTTCTCCTGCCCCAGTAATTTGACAGAAGTGTATTGTGATTTACCCCTTACACCATGGGCTATACTGGAGCTGGCTCGTTAACCCTCCTTTGTAGCAAACCACAAAGGGGCAACACCACACCATCGCTGACTACTTAAGATGGTGGACCATTTGGAGCTGCTTGTCCCCTCACCCTCAAGAGGAGCATCTTGAAGCAAAGCAAACACAAAAGGGACAATGTAATTTCAGAGTAATGACAATGAGAAAGCACCAGAAAAGGCAACAATGGAAGATAATGAGCCCAGTGATTGTGTGTCCAGGACACAGAGCCCTGGAGAGAAGGTATTTCTTACAGGAATATTCAGGGGAAAGCTTTTTTTTTTTTTTTTTTTTTACTAATTTTTTTTTTAAAGATGTGAATAAGAATTTTTAATATCGTATTCAATTGCTCTCAAGGATTCTGAACAGCATTTAGGCCCCCTTTGGTTGCTTTACTAACGAGTATCATAAAGAATCCCTGCCCCAGAGTGCTAAGGTATAAACAGTGTGCCGCAGCCGGGAGGCAGGCAGGGGGAAAGCTGGGAGTGCAAGTAACTCTAGAGAGGAACAGTAGCAAATTAAATCTGGAAAGGGGATTTAGGAGAGATCACAAGGGTAATGATTTTGTTACAGTGAGTGGGGAAAAAAACTAAGGGCAAGTCTACACTGCAGGGCAAAAGTTGATTTAACAATGTCAATTGTGTAGCTGAAGCCAAAATAGTTTAATTTGGCTTTTGGCACTGTCTACAAAGCAGGAAATCAAAAGAAAAAGACTTTTGCTTCAACTTCCCTTACTCCTCGTGGAAAGAGGGTTACAGGAGTTGAAGTAAAAAGTCCTCCATCTTGAAATTATTTCAGAATAAGGTCTTGCTGTGTGGATGCGCACTATGTTATTTCGAAATAAAGTCAGTTATTCCAAAATAATGCTGCAATGTAGACGTGCCCTAAGAATCCACCAACCATTTTTCAAGTACTGTCATATCCTTACAAAACAACAAAAGGTCTGGTAGCACTTTAAAGACTAATGAAACATGTCGATGGGATCATGAGCTTTTGTGGGCACAGCCCACTTCTTCAGATGACTGGAGTGTCGGATGTCCAGAACCAGGAATAAATGGGGGCAGGCGGGTGTGGGGAGGGGGAGAGAAAAAGAGGCAGTGGGGAGATAAGTTTCAAAGGGATAGCCGAGTCAGTCTGTAACAGGAAAAACTGAAAAACAACAGATAGTCTATTAGCACCTTAAAGACTAGATAGTCATAGACCTGTCGTTTTCCAGCTGGTGATGGCTCAGAGAGACTCATGCTATTGACTTCCCATGGCGTGTGCCATACCCTTGGCCTGCAGACTGCCAAGCCATGCCTCTCCTTGACTGCCACCCCAGAGCTCTGAAACCCTGACATATAGACTGGTGCCATCCTCTTCCTTCCCCATGGTGTTCTGCAAACCTGGCCTGCATATTAGCAGCGTTACAACTTCCTACTTCTTTGGTTATATTTCAGTGTCCCAATCCAGGAAATTACTGAGTCCTGGAAAATGAAGCCCTCTGTTTTCTGACTGAGGAGATCAACTGTGTCATTGATGGTGCCTGATTTTTCCACGAGCTGTCCCAGCAATGTTCTTTGTCAATTTACTGGGGAAAACACTGTCAATTCAATGAATCCGGTTGTTCTGGCCATTTCAGGTCTTGGACCATCTGTTGCAACAGTGGTACCAGTCATGCCCATCATTGTGTGGGGGCAGTGACGTGCACACCTGACTACCATCAATTTTTTACCTGCGGCTCCCAGTTTGAACTACTGAGCTGTGAAATGAATTAATCCTCATCTGTGTTTTTGTTAATAGTGGTGTTGAAAGAAGATATACTGGCAGAATTTCTGCCTCTATTTTTGTCTTCCTGGGTTGGGGCTTGTTGTGCAAGCTACCTTGTGCTTTTGTGTACCTGCTTGGGTGCCTCGTCTCTGAGGCAAGTACGTAAGGATCATGGTCTTTCCTGGTGTGGGATTTGTGGCATTTGCCTATGCTGTTGGCTCCCCTTGTCTGTCCAGTCATAGTTGTTCGCACACTATTATGTAGAAATGCCATCATGGATAAACATGGGATTTTGCAGGCATAGAAAACACAACCTCACACACCGCTAAAACAAATCAATACGTCCTAACGTATGGCAGGGACGGCAGGGGGGCTGACAAAATGGGTAGAAGGAAAAACAGTTTTTCCTGAGTGTCTTTTGCTGTGTTAATGTGTCTCTCGCTGTGTTTCTGTGGGGTGGGGAAGAAGCCTTGTTTATGAAGTCAAGTCCTGCTCATGCAAGGAGCCCCAGAGAAGAGAGGGTCCCACTCCTTCTATCTCTGTGGGATGCAGCCGCATTGCTGCTCTCATTGAGTGCTTCTTCTAGCCTCCTCAATTCTTCATTACATGGTGCTGGAGAATGATGCTCTTCACTGAACAGGCCAGAAGTTGGGGAAACCGAGACGTGCTTTGAACGCCCAGTCTTCTTGTAACTCCACAATCCGCTTGTTCTCCCACCTTGTATATCTAGTGTCCCTCGAGGCAGAGAAGAAACAAGACTCAGCTGGAATGGAGACAAGGGGGGAAAGTAAGCCCCTAGAACTGTTATCTGCTTATTGCCAATCCCAATGATTCTTGCTGAGGTAACTGAATGCAGAGAGACCCCCCATGATTTTCGTTTGCTCTGAGACAAACTAAGCACAGCCTGTATTGCCTTGCTAAGTCCTTGTCTGAACTAAGCAATCTTGGAAAGGACAGCTGCCTGCATTGCATAAACCTGCCAGGTTTGAACTCGGAGTGGTCAGAAGATCAGAATTAGCTCGCTGGAAATGTGGTCTGATTTTGAGAGTGGCACTGCCGGTGTAAGTTCTTCAGCTGTCTTAACACCTTTCATTCTGTTTTCATTCTTTTGCAGGTACTGATCTGCATAATCCACCCCAGCTCCCTCTTGGCTGGATGGGAACCAGTGTCCTTGCTCCTGTCTTTGGCAGTGTTGTCACATTGGCTTGCGGAGGTAGGGAAATCTTCCTCTGAGTCCTACATGCCTTATGCTTTGTAAACATGATTTGCATGCTGCTAGACCTCCCAGGACTTGTCATGTCCATAATGTACAACCAGAGATATGCCCATACAGGTAGGACAGCCACACTTGTTTCAAAGAGTTCTTTGTTGCATGTATGCTCTATGCTGGTTGACAACATCAATGTTTGAGTAAATATTTTATTTCCAGATTATATTTCTTTACAAACACCATTTGCCTAAGGCACCTCCGAGCACCTAACCTGCCACATATTTATCTCAATGCTACATCTACACTGCATCAGGGGTCAACACTGAGATCAATCCACCGGCAGTCAATTTGGCAGGTCTAGGGAAGACCCACCAAATCGACTGCAGATCACTCTGTAGTCAACCCCTTTGGTGAGAAGAGAAAGGTAAGTTGATGGAAGAGTTTCTCCCATCGACCCTCTGTGGTGTAGACCCCACAGTAACTTGACCTAAAGTATGTCGACTCCAGCTTCATTGGTCACATAGCTGAAGTTGCGTATCTTCGGTAGACTTTCACTGGTAGTGTAGACATAGGCAAAAGGTTTCCATGCTTTTGTGATATAAATGAGTATACAGTTTTCTTGTACAAGATCTTCCTTGAGATGATATTTATTTTTTTTCCAGGTGAGATCTGTGTGGAGGGTTGAGTAACTTTAAAGTCTCCACTAGTGCCTTGTTCATCATAGCTTTGTCTGGTAGTGCCTTGCCTTGCAGGTGAGCCAAATGACTGACGGCTCTTTATTGAAAGGTGGGCCTTCTCATCTGTCCCAGTCCAATGGGGAGAGATGAGAGAGGGGGAACAGGGCTTCCAGGCTGTTTAATTGCTGCATGTGGATTGTTGGAATTAAATAATTTCTGAACAAGCCATTTAATACTTGGATATTGAAAAAAGTTGTGAAAACTGAGGCATTTGGCATGAGGAAAGTATCCCCAAACATGAGAATGACTCCTACCTTTATTTGGGGTTTCACTGCTTCTGGGTCCTCTTGTCTTGCTCTCTTGAGCTCAGTGAAGTAATGGGGAGGGAATCCATCATCTGCGTGTCTAAGTAGAAACATCCAGGGAATATTTTACCTTCTTTTTAATGATGGCAGCACTCTGGCCATGCTGAGAACACAAATTTTTCTTCCTTAAAATTTAATTCTCAGAAGTTTCATTGTGGGCTCCCTGGAACTCAAGAAGTGCTAATGGGAGAGCGATTCACAGAAATAAGAAAGCAGTCATCAGCAAGGTTTGTAATCAGCAAGTTTTTTATCCAGCTGAAGAAAAGCTTTATATCTATACATATAAATCAGAGCAAGTTACCATAAGCAAAACCAAGCATAACAAAAAAGTCGCAGTCTGGTATGCATTCCAGTCTTCGGAATCACGTATGTCTTTTCACAGACAACTTCTCCTGTTTGGTTCCCTTTTCACTAGTCCATGCAGGGTCCTAGACTACACCTATTAACATGGGATGTGATTAGCTGTAACTTCTCTCCTCAGCACTTAGAATCATAGAGCTGTAAGAGACCTCACAAGGTCATCAAGTCCAGCCCCCTGCCCAAAGCAGGACCAATCCCAAATAAATCAACCCAGCCAGGGCTTTATCAATCCGAGACTTAAAAACCTTTAGGGATGGAGATTCCACCACCACCCTAGGTAACCCATGCCAGTGCTTCACCACCCTCCTAGTGAAACAGTTTTTCCTAATGTCCCAACCAAGACCTCTTCCACTGTAACTTGAGACCATTGCTCCTTGTTCTGCCATCCATCACTACTGTGAACTGCCTCTCTCCATCCTCTCTGGAACCCCCCTTCAGGAAGTTGAAGGCTGCTATAAAATCCCCCCTCACTCTTCTCTTCTGCAGGCTAAACAAACCCAGATCCCTCAGTCTCTCCTCATAGGTCATGAGCTCCAGCCCTCTAATCATTTTGGTCACCCCCCACTGGACCCTCTCCACTGTGTCCACATCCTTTCCATAGTGGGGGGCCCAGAACTCGACACAATACTCCAGATGTGGCCTCACCAGAGCTGAATAAAGGGGAATAATCACTTCTCTAAATCTGCTGGCAATGCTCCTCCTGATACACCCTAATATGCTATTAGCCTTCTTGGCTACAAGGGCCCACTGTTGACTCATATCCAGCTTCTCATCCACTGTAACCCCCAGGTCCTTTTCTGCAGAACTACTACTTAGCTAGTCGGTCCCCAGCCTGTAACAATGCTTGGGATTCTTCCGACTCAAGTGCAGGACCCTGCACTTGTCCTTGTTGAACCTCATCGTGTTTCTTTTGGCCCAATCCTCTAATCTGTCCAGGTCACTCTGAACCCTATCCCTCCCCTCCAGCATATCTACCTCTCCCCCTAGCTTAGTGTCATCTGCAAGCTTGCTGAGGGTGCAATCCATCCCCTTCTCCAGGTCATTAATAAAGATGTTGAACAAAACCAGTCCAAGAACCGATCATTGGGCACTCTGCTAGAAACCGACCGCCAACCTGACATCGAGCCATTGATCACTATCCATTGGGCCCAACAGTCTAGCCAGTTTTCTGTCCATCTTACAGTCCATTTATCCAATCCATATTCCCTTAACTTTCTGGCAAGAATATTGTGAGAGACCGTATCAAAAGCTTTGCTAAAGTCAAAATATATCACATCCATTGACTTCTCCTTATTCACAGAACCTCATCATGCCTCCATACTTCATCATAGAAGCTAATCAGATTGGTCAGGTATTGTTGAAAAGTGATCCACTACTGTCAGTGTCACAAAACCACTGGATTCTGGTGGTTTTATCAAGTCCAAGGATGTGGCCTATTAGGGCCAAAATAGGGCTTCCAGAGGTAGGGTTTCTGGCAGGGAAACTTCGTGCAGACACACACCTGACAGGAAGCAACAAAGCTCCCTGTTTTGGGGTACATGCAGAAGTATTGGGGTGTTAGTTGCTGGGTTTTATATCAGCACGAGTGCCCTGCCAGGCTGGAGTTGGGCCACAGGTAAAGAGCAGCCATCCTTCCAAGTTCAGGCGGGCAAAGAAATGGTCCCATATGAATGCAATCCCCTCCCAAGTGTCACATGGCTCTTGATCATTAATTGCCATCTTGTCGATGGAATTTCACAGACAGAAGCAGAGGGAATGATCATCAGCAGGTACTAGGGGGGAGTCACTCTGAGAAATGTGCTCTGGTTCCAGACTGGGGCCTCATGGATCAGACCCATACCTACAGGACAAGGGGTCATCCTTGCCAGGAGGTCCAGGTAGTTGAACTGAGAAAAGGATAGGGTTTACCAGAGCTGTCCGTCGGTTTAGGGCCTTGGTTCTGCACAGGTATTGCAGGAAGTTGTGATCAGTAAATACCTGGACCAGTTCACGGGCCCTTTCCAAGTCATGCTGCCACTCTTCAAACGCAGCCTTACTGAACGAGGGCTCTTTCTCCAGAATCTCAGATTCTCTCAGCAGAGTCAGGCTTCCTCAAGTAGTAGGCAGGATGGTGCAGTATTTGGGTGGTCCTCTGCACAATGGGGTAGGGCATTGGGGTGCACAATGAAAATGTGTGTCATGTCCATAGGGGTCAATACTGGAGCCAGGGGAAGGTGAGCATTACCTGTTCAAATGTGTGCTGGGCCCCAGGAAACCCCTGGCAGGGGACATTCTTACAGGGTGAGACAGGACGTGGCCCAGCTTGTTTTTTTGCCATTGTTAGTGAACCCCTGGTAGAAGTTTACACGCCTACAAAATGGTGTAAATTATGCACACTGAAGGGGCTGCCCAGTCGCAGACAGCCCGGACCTCGTGCAAATCCAGCTTGATTCTTTCTGGAGACAGGCTGGAACCCAGGAACTTGGCTGAGGTCTGTTCACACACAAACTTCTTGAGTTCAGAGTAGAAACTGTATCAGTGTCGTCTTTCTAGGCCTGTGTGGACGTGAGCAGTGGGTTGGTCCAAATTGTCTGAGAAGACCAATGTACTGTCTAACTATATCACTACAAACTTGTTCAGGAGGTTTAGTAGCACATTGGTTAATGAAATGCTGGAATATTGCAAGGCATTAGGCAATCCAAATGCCATGACTAAATATTTAGAGTGGCTATCCTGGGTCCAAAAGGCAGTCTTCCAATCTGTTATGCTGATAAACCAGATGTCAGCACATGCCAGATTGTCAGGACAATTCACTTGTTGATTGTCATTTTTATCTGTCTATATGCTGTAATTTGCTATTCCATTACTTCTACATTATGTGTACCCCCTAGATCAAAGGTGTTTTAAATAAGATTGTAGACAGGTGTTTAAACATCATGAAAACTAATGAAGGATTGTTGTTTGTTGTGACATCACCTTTTACATTGTGTGTATCTCTGTGACTAAACTCATCAAACATGAATGGTACCTTCAAAATGCTAATGAAGGACTTCATGTCTGTAGCAGAAAATGCCAGTTTCAAAGTCAGGGGTGATGGAGGAGTAAAGACATTTATTAGGTTGCTTTCCATGTGCAAAACCTATAAATATGGATTCATGGAATGACCCTGGTCTCTGGATTGTTTGGATTTCAGCAGGGTGGAAATACTGAGTGAGTGGACGGGCATCCCTACTGTTATCGTGGGTAAACCTGAAAAACATTTGCAGATTACTATATCTTTGCTGACATTTGGTTTGCAAACTTTGACTCACCTTATTAGGTATTTTACCTGCTTCAACCTCTCAATAACTCTCATTTCTTTTCCTTAGCTAATAAATCTTTGATTAGTTTACTAGAGAATTGACTTCCAGCATTAGTTTCGGTGTAAGATCTAGAGTATCAATTGATTTGAAGCAAGTGACTGACCCTTTGGAATTGGGACCAACCTAATGTGATGTGATTTCTGGTTTATAAAACCATTTATCACAAGATCCAATTTGTCTGGGTGGCAAGACAAGCTAGAGAGCCTAAGAGGATCTCTGACTCTCTGGTAATATTGGTATAGTGGTTCAGGTTACTGGCTTGGTGAAATCTAACTATAGAATATACCACCAATTTGGGGTGTTTGCCATGTTTTCTGACCTGAGTGAGACACTCACCGTTGTGAGCTACTCCAGACATCGTGACACATTTGTCCCCCTCTCGGATATGGGCAGGCTGTAAGCTCCTCGGTGATCCGGTTTAGTGTGTATGTGAGCGACATCATGTTGTCAGAGGCGTCAGGTGACGGTTCTGGAGTTGTACCTGATTTAGAGCGTGGTAGTCAGCACAGAAATGGAGGCTGTCATTTTCCTTTACAAAATGGACTGGTACACCGGCTGATGAGGCAGACCTGCGGATGAACCTTGGCCAGGGTGTCTTGGAGGTATTCTTGCAAAGCCACCATGTCCGGCTCTGACATTGCATGAATCCACTCAAACGTATCTGTCCCTCTGACTGGAGATCCATAGGGAAGTCCACATCCTGATGTGGGGGGAGGCTTTCTCCATTTTTCTTGTCAGAGACAAGAGCATAGTTAGAATACTGACCAGGGAGGGGGAAGTTGCAGAGGTCCCTCCGTTGGTGTTTCGAGGGGAGTGACCAGACCTACTTGAAGTGTCTGGATCCTCAATGCAGCTCTTCCCAGACCCTGCTCATGCCATTGGCAGAATTCTGACAGGAAAAGTGATCCGTTTTCACCCATGGATGAGGGGATCATGAAGAACTAGCCAGGAAAAGCCAAGAATCAGGGAAAGTGCAGGGCATGAATGACGCCAAATTGAACTATTTCTCTGTGGCCCCAAATAATGGCCTTCAGGTTGACAGCCTCCTCTACAGCCAGACCCCAAGACAGTTCAGAGCCATCAATGATTCCAGCCATGACCAGTGTGGCCGTGTGTCATAGGGGAATCTGTAGGGGCCAAGCTATAGTTGCATCCATACAATTGTCCGCTGCTCATGAACCAATGAGGATCTGTTGGAGGAGGACCTGTTTGGGGTCTCCCAGGATGTGCAGCAGGACAGGCGCGTGCAAATGGGAAGCCCCTAGATGGAGGCACGGTGCATCCCATTGAAACCTAGGGGCCTGTGAAATTCTCTCCTCTCAAGGACGAGGCCGGTTCCCCCCACTATGTCTGGATGGGCTTGTTTGCCCCAACTCCTCAGCATTGGTACTGAGCAAGCCGAGAGGGCCTGGGGAAGTTTGCTGCAGTAGAAGCACAGGTGGTGCTGACAGTGCTGTTCTGTTTCTTCAGGGCTGAGCCGCCGGTGAGCCAGACTGGCTGGCATGACTTGGTGAGGGCCCAGGACATGGGTAGAGGGACTGCAGTGAATCTCTTTTCTCCTCTTTGATCTCACAGCTTCACACCTCTGTGGATGGCAAGCTTCCCAAGGGCACCTAGGCTCGTGGGCCTCTCTACACATCCCAGCCCGTCTTTGATTTCTTCCAGCCAGCCCCACCGGAACTGAGAGCACTGCGTGACTTTGTTCTGTTCTCTGTCCACTGCGGCTTGCCCCTGCCAGAATCCCTTCACAGTGGCCTCAGCCATTTGAGTGTGGCACGGTTCACCAGTGATAGCTGAGGGAGGCTGGAGAAAGGCATCCCAGGGTGGCAGCACCAGGCTACGTCCCACCAGCAGGGTGAAGGAGGCCCAGTCTAATGCATCACCTGTCAGCAGACTGATTACCAAGGACGCCTTGGACAGGTCAGAGGAACAGATTCTGGGGCACATCGGGACCAGAAGGCAGCAGTGGTTCGTGAAGCCCAAAACTGCCAGCACTTCTGGTTGAACTATTCAGGCAAAGGTGTTGCAACCCCTTCATGAAGCGCTGGCAGCACAGCATTCCCCAAACGTAGATGCCCCATTTGCTACTGCAGCTTCTGGTTTTCCCAAATCAATTGCACAGCTTGGGCCTCAGTGCTTAATTCTCTGCCTGGAGATGGAGGGCCTCCTGGGGTGAGTCCAATGCTTCCAGTAGCTAAGGCAGACAGCTGGGTCCATCCTTCTCACACTGGGCTTGGTCTCAGAGGGTTATTGTGAACTGAACAAGCTGTCATGGCCCGATGATGGCCAGGCACACCTAGTGGTCAGAGCCAGAGTCCAGGGTCAGCTGGGTTGGAATACCAGAAGATCAAAAGCAGGAGACAAACTTGAGATCAGAACCACATGTTGGTAACCAGAGTCAGGCTGGGTCAGAGGCAGGAGACAAACTGGAGATAAGAGCCATAAATCAAACACCGGGAGTCAAGCTGGGTTGGGATGCCAGAAATGCAGGGGAGCAAGAGAGAGAGACACAGCTGTTCAGACAGCAGGGGGTATCCCAGTTCTTCAGACAGCCGTCGGCTGCTCTGTGATCCTGCCACTGGGACCTCCTGGGTCGGAGCATGGCTGCTGCTGCAGACCTGCTTTGAGGCTAGTGGGTCATGGGGGGTTATTAGTCATTAGCTGTTCCCTTGGACTGCGGGATGAGAGCTCTTAATCCTTCTCCACAGCTACCAGTTCCAGTCCAGCTCAGTCGTGTAATGCCCCAAACTAGCTCGTCTCTCACCTTGCTCATCTCCACTTCACAAGCGCAACCTCAAGAGAGAAGGGAATGAGCATCCTGGCTGGCGATAGCAGAGGGGCTGACTGTTGAGTAGGCAGATAACAAGCCTCTCGCTCAGGAAACGTATTTCCTTCTCTCAGCTACATGTGGGAACCTGACACATTTGCTGCCCTTGCTGTGGGTAAATGGAGGGCGTTGGTTTCAAGAGCTGTCATGGTAGTGCCTTCCATCCGTCCATCTGGAAGCTGGGAACAAACCCCTCACGATTCTAGGCCGAGCCCCTGGGGAATTCCTTCGGGGCTATGAGGAGCCTTGCATGGGGCTGGTTCTCATTGAAGAGTGCCTGTTAATTTAGAAATACAGAAGTGCACTGGCTTGTTGCCTGCAGTTGCTAGTTTCTGGAGTTAGCCTGACTGGCCAGTGCATGTTGTTGCTATTCTTCAGTGGGCTGCAGAC
This sequence comes from Pelodiscus sinensis, assembly GCF_049634645.1. Lineage (NCBI taxonomy): Eukaryota > Metazoa > Chordata > Testudines > Trionychidae > Pelodiscus > Pelodiscus sinensis. The sequence continues at coordinate 745,056 of NC_134722.1, read as the reverse complement.
TTTTTGGCAGTAAAGTTCAGGGACAAATTCACTATTTGTGTAAGAGGGTGTTAGTAAATGGAGGTGCACTTGCTAATGCCACTAGTGTATTTGGCCCTCACTGGCATGAGCTGTCTATCAATGCCATTTGCCATGTAGTGGGCATAAAACACTTCCTTACAGTAATGGTAGCTGCACAGTGCATAATCTGCCAGGCCCTGCATTAAATTTGCACCCCTTGAAAGATGATGTTAGTATGTCTGTTTCCTTTGTTTCTTGTTTCTAAGGCGATTTGCCCAGGGTTTTACACATCCAGTTCCAGCTCTTCAAGTTCAGTATTCCAACCACAGTTCATTTGTCTTGATTCAGATCCTCTGGCATTGCCCGTGTCCTCCCAAACTGCCCACTTTTAATCTCTCTCTATATCTTGGGGTTTTATTCGGCCATCTATCAGTGTTGCATCCAAGCACCTTCCATGTAAAATCAATACTAAGAGCAAAGTTAGTAGTGCAAGTCTCTGAGCTTTTTCCTTCTTGATGCTAAAATCTCTTCTTGGGGTCAGGATCTTGGTTTGATTTTAACTTTGTTAATTTATTTTACTGGTGTTGGGAATGGGCTCTCAGTAAAATGGAGGCCTTTCTTTTCCTATCTTTATCTAATGTCAGGCGCACACGTCAGGTTCCTGCAACGGATCTGATTGGGTTAAATAAATAGAAGCCTCGAGATATTCTATGTTGGGCAAAGGGTTTTGTCTGCATATCCCAGAGAATCCAAAGTAAGGCATCTACATTTTCCCGTGTATATAGCGAATTGTTTCAAGCCCTCTGCCCTTTCATCTGTTGTATATGCAGCTTTATGAATTTTATAAACTGAATCCAAAGACTTGAGGAAGGGATGCTGACCTGGAAATCTCCCCTTCCCCAAGCTTGCACTAACATATTTGTTTCTTCAGTCTGGCCCTCAAATCATGGCCAAAGGAAGGACAAAAGAGGGAGACCCAAGATAAGAGAGACAGGGCAGTGAGAGAAAGAGAAAGGGAAAGTGAAAAGTTCAATCTTTTAGCATTTTTGAAAGGTTTGGGCAGGGTTACAGTCTCGGGCTATATCTACACGACAAGGTTTTTGCACAAAAACTAGTGGAGAGTCCACACCTCAAGCGTGTTTTTGTGCAAGAAAATCTACTGTCAGTTGACAGAACAGAGGGCTTTTTGTGGTGTAGGTAAACCTCCTTCTACGAGGCATAACTCCTTTTTGCGCTACAGCTCTTGTGCAAAAAGGCATGTGTGGATGCTCCGCAGGGGTTTCTTGCGCAAAAAGAGCCTATCCGAAAAAGCACAGGTGCTCTGATGGCCATTCTATGAATGGCCATCAAAACTCTCTTGCGCAAGAGCGTCCATGCAGTGTGGATGCTCTCTTGCGCAAAAGTGCATCACAAAGGCCATGCACTTTGAAGTGTGGACGCAATTTTGCACAAGAAGTTTTTGTGCAAGAACTCTTCCGCAAAAGACTTCTTGTGGAAAAACCCTGCAGTGTAGACATAGCCCCTGTGTCTCCCCATCGCAGCTTGTCTAATTTTGTTATCTTGTAAATTTTATTTGTTCTTTCAAAAAGTCAGTATTTAAAAATCAAAGCAACAAAATGTACTTAAGAAGGCAGCGTGTCAACTCAAAGACTCTTCCGCCACCTCCTCTTTCACACCCTGGATACTAAATATGTGGTGTGGTGCTCCATGCAACTCAACACATTCCGATTCTGCTAGACGTCCCTAGGAAGGAAGTGAATTCCTGAACTCAGGGCTTAGTCCTTCGCTGTAATGGAAGCAGCGTTATAAGTCACCCTGTTACAGGTGTCACTTAGCCAGCAGAGCAGAGCAGAACAGAACTAGCTCTCCATTGTGTCTCAGGGCAACTCCCTCCAGGAGCTGAAAGACAAGTGTGATCCAGTCATGCCCCTTTCCCCAGTTGTGCCCAGGACAGGGAGGGGCTGTGAGCAGGGAATTATCAGTCAGCTGTGCTATTCTTACCTCCACTGTGGGGGTGCCTGTGCTGGGAGATTCCCCAGGAAATCAGTCAAACTGGTTGTTACAGCAGCAATGCTAAGAGGCCCTAATGGGGTGGAGGAGTGACATGAAGTGTTCCCTGTGCACTCATGCAGCTGCTCGGGAGAAATTCAGATGCTGCCCTGCTGATTAGCAAAGCACCCACAGCTAGGTTTGTTGTTTCTACTGGTGGTGCACATTCACACATGCCTCAGTGCACATAAAAATGTATTCAGCACATGGATGGAAAAAATCCACACATGGATGGAAGAGACTAGAGGGAACGTTGGAGACATGAGGACTTTCCATCTTCTAGCTCAGAATTGATTAGTGTTCCCTTGAAAAGCTGAGTTCCTGCCTTGCATTTTAGTGTTTCTGTTGTGTACATGTCAATGTGAACCTGCCTGTGTTTTTGTATTGTGGAAATAATAGACCCTAGAACAGAGGTGTCTGTAGAGTTGAGAGAGTGAAGTCTGAAAAGGGGGTGAGTGAACATACAGATGGGTGAATGGACATACTGGACAGATCTCAGTCTGTGGACATGATTCTACTGACCTCCTTGTAAAGCCCCCGGAAATCTCCCGATGAAGGGCACTGGCTAAAGCTAGAGATGATGATGGTGACTGTTGGTTTGCAAGTCTCCACTCCCTCCTACTGCTAAGCGAGAATACTGATAAAGAGACATGCTCAGTACAGAGGAGAAGCCTGTTTCAGTTTGTGGGCCACAGGTGTTGTGTTTTATGCAATAAGCAGCACTAAGCAAGCAGGGACTGGTGTCCTTGTTGATACTAATAACAACAATGGTATATTTCACTTATAGCAAGAGCTGGAGCAACTGCCATCGTTAAGGCTGCTCCAAAGTATTTCCATTGTAACCTGCTGTTTTCAGTTTCTCATAACCCCTGGAAATGTGAGGCTACGGTTTTTGTCATTTGGTCACTGCCTGCAGGTAATTTACTTCTGAAGTCTGACCAAAAGTGGCGTGGCTGTATTTACAAATGAGAGAGAGAAATGTACATCTCCATGCTCAAATTCAATTGTTTTGATCATCTCAACTGTTGAAATGCCGAAGTGGCTGGATTGAAATTTGGCTGGGAAAGTACCCTAATACAGGAGAAGTGTCTTTCAATGTCCTGGTGAAAACTGGGCTTAGTACAATTTTAAATTCATTTTATCAAATCTCTAAACACAGGTAAACTGCATAACACGTCTGAATCTTCCTACCCAATAAACTCAGGTCCTGGGATCCCCTAAATTGCCCCAAAACTGACTAGAACCAACTCTGAAATGTTTTAGTGAAACATAGTCTCTGCTAGAAGATCCTCATCCCGCCTCATTCTTCACCAAAATGCAGAGAAAGTGCATAGGGCCAGGTGAAGATCAGTTCTCTGCCATTTACTTGCCTTAATAATTCCATGCACCTCAAAAATGTATTAAATGAAACCACATATGTGTGCATGTTGCTTATGCAATGAGCACTCATTAGGGCCCTTTCCTGAAGAACTGACAGTCTAAATGGTTTGCCTTTCTGTTTGATTTTCTCACTGCCACTGAGTGGATGTTTACAGAGACCTATCCACAATGACCCCAAGATCTCTCTTAAGTGGTGATAGCTACTTTAGTCCCCATTATTTCACATGTAAACTTGGGACTATGTTTTCCGATGTGCATCACTTTGCATTTATAAACATTGAATCTCATCTGCCTTTTTGTTGCCCAGTCACCTAGTTTTGTAAGATCCTTTTGAAACCCTTCACAGTCCGCGTTACCCCATTCTCCAGATCATTTAAGAATATGTTGAATGGGATTGGTCTCAGTACCGGCCCTTAGGGGACCCCACTAGTTACCTTTCTCTATTCTGAGAAGTGACCATGTATTCCTACTTTTTGTTCTCTATCTTTTAACCAGTTATCAGTCCATGAGAGAACCTGCCCTCTTATCCCACGACAGCCTACTTTGCTTAAGTTTGCGGGACTATGGGAAAAAGTGGAGAAGTAATTTGCATTCTGCACTAAGTGAAGTTTGAAGGGCCTGTAAGTGTAGACTTGCATAGACACACTACAGTAACCCAGTGTCGAAATGACAGGGTCACAGCTAACTGGGCATGGTGTGGGCCTCATCTGCCAGGAATGGACATAATCTCATAGCTAGGTGCAAACAGAAACAAATGAGCATTCTGAGCATCCAAGATTAGCTGAGGATTCAGAAAGCCTGGCCCTGCTACCTTCCCTTGGGAGTTCCACTAAGGTAACACCATTTAATTTGCAGCCAGGGCTTTCTAGAAGAGCTCTGGGAGTGGAGACTGTGACTCAGGATATGTTGTGAAGCAACTCTCCCTTAGACTGACCTGGCGCTCTCCTTGCTTTGCATCTCCTAGTGTTGAGGCTGTTCTAGTCATCTGAAGGGTTCCTGGCAGATGGGAGGTTGCAACATCCCTACCCTCTGGTTGGACTTTCTGAGCCCAGGGTGATACCAAAGAAAATAAGCTCTGGGTTATATTAATCTAATCCAATACATGCAATACAATAGTTTGTTCCAGTAAAGCAAATATCTTCTGTTCCCATATCTCATTGACAGCAAAGCAGAGGCCTGGAAGATCAACCTTGGAAGGAGGTGAGTCTTCCCTAAGGCCTGGCCTGGCCTGGCCATTCTACAGTAAGAGATGACCTAAATAAATGGGAACATCTAACTGGAACATTCCTATCCACACCACAGCCCATCTAAACTTGTGTCCCCACAGTCTGGGCCTGTAGTTTTAAGTATTTCAGAGGCTGAGGCCACCGCCACATCAGTGTCAAGGCGACTTTCTGCCATTGATTTCCACTACTGACAAAGGAGACCCTACAGAATTTGTGGTGCCCGGTTGCTGTGAGATGCATAGTGGTATGTTTTGGGAATCACTGACAGGTAGTGCTGTAGGAATTGTATGCAATACAATGTTGGAAAATGAGACATGGGCACTTAAGATGCCACAGTGAAAGTAAATAACCTTTTAGTCTATTAAGGAATGTGCCGTGACAGGTGACACAATCCCAAACACTGAGTAGGACTTCCACACACGGACCACGCATTCAAGAGAAGGTTTTTAACAACTACGGACCAGTAGCACCTTTGATGCTCTTGTTATTTTGCCCTACATAATGTAGGGACATATGGAAGATGCTTAAATAGGGAACAAGGAATTTTACTCAATCTGAATTGTTTTCGTTGGCCTGGACAACGCGGATGCACTCATTTAAAATATTGAAATCACAGATCCTCAGGTGGTTAACTGGTGTTACTCCAAATGTGGACCTTGCTCATTTATCTTCACTTTGGCTCCATTTAGCCAGCTATACCAATAAGGACAAGGGGGAAGCATCTAATTGGGGGGGCTGAAAATAATAGAAATACTGTGATTTAGGTCAAACACCCATTTTCATTCTCTCCCCTGCTACCAGTAGGTATACATTATCCAAGCCTTTTAAACTCGCAAGATTCTGAAGATGGTGGCTCATTTTTTGTGATGCCGAATTCAGATTCCTTTACTCCCGGGAAAAGTGTCACTAGGCTGCACAAAGGGTGTTTCTGTTCCTCAGTGAGCTAGGAGATAAAAACTATAGGGAGTGTTTTGGGGTGGATCACTCCCTTCCTCACATTCATGATTTGTATTAGCCACCCCCCATTGCAAAAATATAGATCCTGCCTCCTTGAGTGGTCAACCCCCACTCTTTTAAGAAAATCCCCCGCCAGCTTTTCTCTGGGTTTCTCTCCTTCTGGCATGTTAGTTATCCAAAGGCCGTGCTGGCATTTAACGGATTTATTCTTCAACACAAGGTGGTAGTTAAGGGGCTAATTTAATGTTTGTAAATGAATTTGTATAAAAATACACCACCCACGCAGGAGAAAGGGCTGCTGAGCAATCTCTGCACACTGGTGCACCTCATTAGGGGAACACGGCCTTTTACCTGGGCTTTCTTGTGGGGTGTGGATCAGAAGAACAGCAGATGCCCTGACAGTGGAGGCCACAAGAGAAATGCTTGTTATTGCAAAACTAAAGGAAACCCCTGAGTGCGGCCTGGTGATCGAAGGGGACTCTTTCTGCATTAGAAGGAGTTTCAGCCCTTGTTCAGATTAAAGCTTGAATAGTAACGATTAGAGCCAGAATAGGAACAATAGAGTGGTTCCCTCCTGTGTCTGCCTTTGGTTCAGGAAGGCAGTGCTGTATGCTCAGCCCTGGCACTCTAGCGGCTGTCTGGTTTGAGCCTCGTGCTGGACTGGACACTCGGGATGTCCAGACATTTTCCAGTCTGCAGGTTTTTCATTTCTTCTGGTCCCAGTGCTGCAAATCCCCTCCTGTTGGCCATCACAGTGCTTAAAGGGATCTCTCGCTCTTTATTTTCATTATAGCTCTTTGAAGTTCTACCTTCCCTTCCCATTAATTAATTTCCAGGCTGTGGTTGAAAAACAAAATACAAACACAAAAAGAGAGCTGACAAAGGACGCTGTTAAGTGGCAGGTGAACTCTGCTGCACCAGCCTTAGAGAGGAGATGGCCTTTTACTGATTGCCTGAGGTTGACATGACTTGGTTAGTATGCTAATTTAGTCTGCTGCATTTAGCATTCCGATCAGGTTGGAGCAGACTCGCCGGAGCTCAGGCTTGGGTCTGCCTGGCAGCACTGCACATTCTGCGCATGAATTACATAAATACCCAAACATTCTGTCTGCTCCTGCTCCCTCCCCCCGGCGCACCTCCACCCACCGCACATCCGAGCAGCTTTCCACAAATGCTGAAAACATGACATGTGAAAAAGCCATCTGTGATTGGCCAATTCCTCCTCCTCAGGGTCCCCACAGCCTCTCGCTCGTGCAGACAATGTATTCCTTCTGCTGAAGAAGCTCGCCGCGTAATGGGCCAAAATTCAGCAATAATGAAGTAACATGGAGGTTAAAATCCCAAACAGAAGAATGACACCTTTTGTAAACACCTCCCACCCTACACATCCTTAGACGATCCCCCCCCACACACCCCAACTGTAGGTGAAAAGGAGCCCCGTGTGCCACTGCTCTTGTGGTATAAAAATCAAATATACGCCCTGAAGAAAAGCCAGCTCCTCTTATTCCGGGGGTTGCCATTTTTTCAAGTGTATTTGGAGCCCCTGGATTGCAGTTCCCATTCTGGGGAGGCTGAATTCCCAGAATGAGAAAAGGGTTTGAATGCAGAACCGGTACGTGCGATCAGGCACAGCTGGTGCAGATGCTAACCTGGTATGTTTTGTGGATCTCCAAGCAAAGGAGAACGGCATTTCCCAAGCCCCCCTCTCGGTCTGCATCTGGAGCATTGCAGCAGTTCCCAAGAGACAAGTGGAGAATCATCAGCTTCTACTTTCATTTAGCAGATTTTGAAAGATGTTCATTTCATAGACCAGATGAGTCGTGAGCAGTCATGAGGTTCCAATTAAAAGGAAAGAAACATCTTTTTTTTCTCTGAATTACAGCACGACTGTAGCTTTTCCTTCAGTTGTTCCAGTCTCCTGGCACATTGCGTCTTTCGGTTCTGTCCCCTTGTGCCAGAGCTGTATTCCGTTTGCAGCTCAGAAGCACCGGGATATCCCTGTCCAAGTCCCCGATGCTAGCAACCCGGCGCGTTCTCTGAAGCTGCGGATTTCCTTGTCCTTGGGGCTTGTTTTTTGGCTCTGGTCCAAGATGTTTTCCTGCCATCATTTCACTGTCTTTTCTCGTAATCCCTTTTTTAAATATCACCAACAATTAACCGATCTTCCTTCCCATCTCCACACACACACACACACACACACACACACACACACACACACACACACACACACACACACACACACACACACACACACACTCTCTCTCTCTCTCTCTCTCTCTCTCTCTCTCTCTCTCTCTCTCTCTCTCTCTCCTGTCAGTCCCATCACTGTCTTGTTTTGCCCTTAAGTTTAAGGACTTACAGCTTCTCGTTAGCTGGAGAGTGCCTTTTGAAAGGCTTTGTGTTTACTCACTTTGTAAGTCATGCTGGCCCTTTTAATTATTCTCCTTTCTCGTACCATAAGAAAACAGCACTGCTGAGGGCAGACCAGTCGACTGCATATTCCCAGGAAGGCAGTAGAAAGGAATCGTGTTTTACCTCACTGCTGCCGCTTTCTTCCTTTCCTGTCAGCCAGCCAAGGAATCCCCCCAAAGCTCTTACGTAGCAGATACCAAAACTGTGAGTCACTTTTCACTCCCAGAGCAATAAGTCCACTGAATCTGTGTATGTCATGGCAGACATGAGGCTGGAAATTTCCCCAAGCTACCAACATGCCCCGGAACCGGTTTTCCAGCTGTGACTTTGTCTTTCTTGTCATCGTTCTCTCCCTCTGGCTCCCTCCTCTCTTCATTCTTTTTTATGCTTTTTCCTTTTCTTTTTTTCTTTCTTCCTCTCTCAGTCTCTGCTGGGTGTTGACGGCAGCAGCAAACCTAGCAAGAGCTGGGTCCCTCTCGCCTTTGGTTATTTTTTACTGCAGCAGCCTTTGGCTGCTCTCTCTGCCAGGTTGGATCACCAAAGACACACAACTCGCTCACAATGAATAATCAATACAGATATTGATCTGTGGGAAATGTTTATAAATTCCTAAAAAGGAATCAGGACTGAGGGACAGGGAGGCTCGTGGGGGACGACAGAGCGATTCTAGCAGCAGCTGGCGGCAGAACCTTATTTGGATCCGGAGTCTTGCTGGCTCCGCGGTGACGGGTACTGGAATGTGTGTATGTGCGCGCGCACGTGTGATGGTGGGGGTGAGGTTCTGTATTTTCATTTCTCTACAGCTGCTTGCTCTGAAGAATCAGGAAGCAAATGGCTCATAGGCCCCATCAGTGCCAGGCCTTGGCTGCAGGCCAACACTGCTTTGTTTCCATCCTCTCATGCTACTCTTCAATTAGCATAAAGACCGGGTTCTGTTTTATCACGTTGCTAAAAAGATTTTTAAAACACAGAAAAGTATGAGGTGAAAGAGAGTTTGCTCTCTCATCATCAGCGCTGAAGATTTGCTTCTGAATCCAGGTACTTGAGTGATGGGGATACAGAAACGTGGCCATTCAGAAAGCCTCCGGGAGAAGTGAAAGGGATTAAATGTCTGGAAACATCGGAGGTTGCAAATATAAATTCTGCAGTGGGAAATCTGGGAAGTCTTTTAGGGGGTAGATAGAGACCTGAAATGAGAGAGACCCAACTACTTGCTCCCCCATTTATTCCAGCTCAGCTGAGTTGATCCAGTCCAACTGAGAGATGATACAATTACGGGAAAGAAACAAGCTGCAAAATTTGCAGTCGGTGCGACTTGAGAGAATACCCTAAAGCTCTCTGGGGCACCATTCCCTCACAGACATTCCACGAACTGAAAGTGCTTCTATGGTGCCCGAGTATCTGGGAGCCAACTGTTGGGGACACACCTACACATTTCTCAGAGTGCCGCTGACACCCCCACGCCCTCTTTTTGGTGAGGAAGTCTCACTATTTGTATGGAATTCTTTCCTCTTGCTTTTTTCCACCTTAATCCCTCCCATTTTCTGTCTCTCTGGGAAATGGTACAAGCAAGTCTAAAACACTGAAGGTTAAAATATCAGACCACTGAGTATTCAAAGTCTTTTAAACTGGGCAACATAGGTCTTTAAAAAATACTGAGGGTGGGAATGGGGAATGTCGCCTTAATTCCTTCTGTTGCCGTGATTGTGACTACGTCTGATTCATCCAGCTCATTTCGTGGGGCTGGGCTTACATTTCCTCTGTTGTGCTTGTCGTGTTTGGTGTCATTTGCACAAGACCCAGTGGGGTGCACCGTGATTTACTCTGGTTTCAGATAGCGTGTAGGTGTGGGATTTTCCTTTCACTCGACCCTCTCTCTCTGTCTGTCTCTCATTGGGTAGTAAAATCTTCTTTGTATGATTACAGTCCTCTCTCCCGTTGCTTCCCCTCTATGCCTGCACACCGCTGCTGGTGTCATGACAGAAGTATGAGTAACCTTTGAGATAGCAATCTTGAATGAGACCTCCATGTGAGGATTCAATTCCAATGTCTCCTTTCCTGAGAGGAGCTGTCTGCTTTATCAGCCAGCACCAGCAGGAGGGAGGCTGAATTTTTTATTTTCTCTCTGGCTTCTGATTAGTTCCAGCAATCCAATTAGCAGAGGCATTTATATCACAAGGGGCTGAGGTGCCCCTGCTCATCACAGCAGCTCAGAGCCAGTCATAAATTCTGCCGACACTACATCTTCCCTGTGACATGGATTAATTACAGCTCTGGGCCTTCCAGAGAAGGGCTTGCAAACAAAGGTGCACATGAATATCAGCATGAAAGAGGAGAGAGAAGAGAGTGAGTTTGGTCTTCACGCAGGATCGGTGCAGGGAGTCACTGATGCTGTGCTAGAGCATCCATGGTGCTCACAAGTGGTGAGGGAGGCAGGTGAACTAGATGTGCATGTTGTTTTGACAAAGAGAAATACATAGAAGCTGGCTGGGGGATAAGGAGCGTACTCTGAATTCTGCACCTGTGGCTTTCTTAGGAAAATCTTAACACTTACGCTTATGCCTGAGTGCTGAAATTGATGCTCAATGAAACCTTAATAGTCTTTTTTTTTTCTGCTTGAGCCCATGCATGCCCCGCCAAGTGATGTATTTCACAACACTGAGAGCCGGGGCATTCTTTGACTCCAGTGGGGCCCCCCGGCTTTTTGCGGGAACCTTTCCCAGACGCTCTGAATCGAGAAGATCATTATCCGGCAACTGACACTTCTGCTCCAGAAACCCTACTTTCCAAGTGTCACTGTTTCATTCCTGGAAATGCTGCTCTCCTGAGATGGTACTTCTGAGGTTGATTTCCTGGAGATGTAGTATTAGTCCCTCTAGAGATGGGATTTCCTGAAATGGTTCTACAGCAAGCTGGAAATAGATGGATACAGGGAATATTTTGTATCCTCATCTCCTGTTGACCATTTTCTATTGCTAAATCTATTTCCCCCTCAAGCTGCATATCTAACCATTCATTTCACTGGCATTGTCATCTATCTATTTGTTTATATATCAACTGTTTATTCAACAGTCCATTTATCTATGTGGTTGTCCCTTCATATCTCTCTGACTAGCCATATATTTGTGTATATATCCATCATCTATTAATCGTTTTTTTTTATTTCTCTGATCTGTCGTTTTATCAGTCATGCATTAATTTAACAATTCATCTCTATTATCCATCTCTCAATTTTTAATCAGCTCATCAGCCTATCCATTCATGTAACTCGCCATTCATTCATCAATCGAAAATGTATTTGTCATTAGGTTTCTATTGATTTATATAGAGATCTATTGTTAGAAATGGCCGAATAACTCCCCAAATCAGTATTTTAAAATGTTCATTAGGTAAATAATTTCAAAATAAGTATATGTACAAAAATAGCATACATGGTGCCTCAGCACCGTTTGAGTCGGTGTGGTCTCCTATCAAACACCTTGTGTAAGGAAGCATTGTTTCAACTGAATAAAACCATTTTTAGCTCTAAAAACATGTTCAGCCAGGAGGCTTCTGTGCTTCTGAAAGATCTCTCCCTCTTTCAAAAGAAAACGATGCTTCTTATACACCCTCAGTCCAAGTATTTTCCTTTTTTATGTAACACCAACGTTTACATTCCGGATAACAAACATGGCTCCTTGGTTAGTGTCCACTGAAGCCTCCCCTACTCTCCACACCACAGAGCCAGTGGCTAGAAGCTAAAGCTGGGCCAAGGGGTCTCAGACTTCAATGCACCACAACCCCCTTTTGCCAACCCAAGTTACTGCCCAACCCTCAGAGAGGGGACTGAAGCTTGAGCATGCCTGAGCCCCATTACCCCAGCCAGATGGGACCAAAGCTGATGTCCACACAAGAGGCCTGTAACCTGAGCCCTGATGTCTGGGGCTGAAGATCTCAGGTATCTGTTTCGGCGCTGGATGGTGATGCTTAGGCTTCCTCCCCAGACTCCGGCAAGCCTAAGTCAGCCCTGGCAGCCCCATTGAAATTGGATCATGACACCTTCAGGAGCCTGGACTCACAGTTGGAGAACCACTGAGGGAGATACATTCAGGCGCAAGAGAAGGCACGCAGTTTCAATAATCAGAGTAAGTAACCATTGGAACAACTCCCCACGTGACATGTTGGGTTCTTCATTATTTGAGATTTATGCCTGTCTAAACAAATATGCTCCAACTCACCCACGAGACATGGATCTGAGGAAGAAATTACTCCATGAAATTTTTAGATGGGAGTTAAAATTAATTAATGGAATTACACCTAGCTTGAATCTGGCCCAATATCAGGCCCCTTAGACTTTGGCCTTTCTGTTTCACACACCCAACTTATTGTAAACTAGGTTTGTCTAGGTTTAACAGAACAATGCATTAATTAGCTGTAAAGCTTAGCTGCCAATATGACATTCCTGTCAGCTTCTTAGTAGAACACGGGGGTTTTCTGCAAAACTTTGTGGGTTTTTCTTCCTTGCTGCTGATTGAAGGAAGAAACCAAAACGTGTATTAAAAACCCCCTCTCAGCCTCCTCTCCTCATTCTGTTTCCCCAGTTGTTGCTCTTAATATCTTCCTTACTGTCAGATGCTCCTTTAAAAAAGGACATGAAGGCAACCCCCCTGCAACTGAGGTTAGAACCTACTGGATTCGCTGAGTCAATTCTATTTTATAAATTATTTAATTGAGAGACTATATTGAAATCCAAACATATTTGGAAGAGAAATGTCAAAGCTACTTAATTTTTACAGAGATTTTATACGGGGAAAATGGAAACACCCATCACGCTCTTGCCTGTTTCTTTTCCTTAGTGTGGAAAAGATCATTATGTTTTGCCAAGGAAAATGCAAGAGAAAATAATCTTGTTCAGTGCTTTTTCTCCATATATTTGTTTATTTTTAATTTCTGTATTGCTAGATGTTTTCATCAGTCTGTCATGACTGCATCGTGGATGTCTACCCAATAAGCACCTCGTTTTAAAATAGATTGGTAGCTGCCAGAGAGAGGAACATACAATCAGCATCTCCCTCTTAATTCTCCATTATGTTTCCAGTTGCCAAGTGAGCCAAATCTTGAATCCTTCACCTTGACCCATATCTCAATTTACTGTCAAATTGCTTGGTCAGTAAACTAGTGTTCTCTTTCCTGATTGGTGATTTTATCCTTTTATAAAACAGTCCTGCATGAATTCTTTCTGAAAACATAGGTTAGAGGGAAAACTGTTAAAAATTTCCCTCTCTCTCTCCCTCTTTCTCTCTCTTGCTACTTTATTATCCCCTCATTTTTTTTGTCATTTAACTCCAATTATTGGATGCTAAGTGCTTTTGGAAATTTCATTGTTAATATCTTCTTACAGTGCTATTAACGTAAATCAACTTTAATAGTGTCCCAGCAAGTGTAAAAGCAATCAAAAATTCAGTACTCACGAATCATTCTGTAATTTCAGCATAAAATGTTAATAGAAATAATATCCAATACTATAAAATATCGGCAAATTCTACTTTAAATATATGTGATGAATGACTTTACCATACTGCACTGTCCCATGGACTTCTGCAACATGAAACGTTTTATTGGCAAAGCTATGCCTTCCTCATACCAGAGCTAACAGACAGCCCCTCCCGTGCCTGCTCTCACCATTCCCAGCCCAAAGTGTAGCTGGTTCCCGGCCTTTTCAAAATTCATCTTCAGTTACAAGGTGACATGCAGGCAGAGGTGTTGAAGGGCAGTACGGGGGGAGATGATGCAGAGCAGCGAATGGATTTCTAACCAGTAGAAATCCACCATAACATAGTGAGACCGGGATTTTCTCCAACATGAACTTATGCCGTATGTCAAATTTAAGACAATGGTCCAAAAGTCAGGCCATTGTATGTGTTGAAGCCTCATTTCTCTCTAATCCTTTGTCTGATTTCTCCCAGATTTTTGCAGAAAAATTCTACCTTCGTATAAGGACACAGCTATGCAATTATGCAGATTGCTTTAATTTTGGTGACATTGTAGGGCTGTCAAAATCACACTGAAAATGAGCATCTGATGAAGTGGTTTTACCCATGAAAGCTGATGCCCAAATAAATAAATCTGTTAGTGTCTAAGGTGCCATAGGTCTGGCTTTGCAGATACAGACTAACATGGCTCCCTCCTCAGACTTGAAAATGGACAGTTAGTTTCACTGCATATGGCAAGCCTTAGCTATGCTCACAACTCAAGAAGCTGAGTGCAAAAATAGCTAGCCAGTTCTGTGTCAGTAGCTGGGAAGTATGCCATTAGTACTGCTACCTAAATTCTATACCACTCGCATGCTTGTGTGAGGCTTCAGAGCCCAGTTGAGCCAGCATTTACATAAGACCATAAGAGCAGCCAGACTGAGTCAGACCAAAGGTCCAGCCAGCCCAGTGTCCTGTCTGCCCATTATGGCCAATGTCAGGTGCCCCAGAGGGAGTGAACAGAACAGGGAATCATCAAGTGACCATCCCCTGTCGCCCATCCCCAGCTTCTGGTAAACAGTCTAGGCACCCCATCCCTGCTCATCCTGGCAAATAGCCATTGATGAACTGATCCTCCATGGACTTATCTAGCTCTTTTTTGAACCCGCTTATCATCTTGGCCTTCACAACATCCTTGAGCAAGGAGTTCCACAGGTTGACTGTGAGTTGTGTGTGAAAAGATGTTTCCTCTTGTTTAAGTTATGACAGCTGTCTATTAATTTAATTTGGTGACCTCCTAGTTCTTGTGTTATATGAAGGATTAAATATCACTTCCTTATCTGCTTTTTCTACAACAGTCATGATTTTACAGACCTCAGTCATATGCCCCCTTAGTTTTCTCTTTTCCAAGCTGAAAAGTCCCAATCTTATTAATCTCTCCTCATATACTATCCATTCCATACCCTTAATCATTTCTAAGGAGTCCAGTGGCACTTTAAAGACTAACAGATCTGAAGAAGAGAGTTGTATCTCATGAAAGCTGATGCCCTAATAAATTTGTTAGTCTTTCAAGTGCCACTGGACTTCTTGTCGTTTTTGCTGAAACAGACTAACACAGCTACTCCTCTGAAACCTTAATCATTTTTGTTGCCCTTTTGCAAAACCTTACTTCCAAAACATGTTTTTGAGACAATGCAACCACAACTGCACACAGTATTCAAGATGTGGGCATACCATGTATTTATAGAGAGGCAATATGATACTTTATGTTTTATATTCTAGCCCTTTCTTAATAATTCTCAACATTCTGTTAAGAGGTATTTTGTCTTTTAATATTTTGTTTTATTATCTATTCCTTTCTTAATGATTCCCAACTTTCTGTTCACTTTTTTAACTGCCATTGGATATTAAGTCAATATTTTCAGAGAACTATCCACAAAGACTCTAAGATCTCTTTCTTGAGTGATAACAGCTAATTTAGACCTCATTATTTCATATGTATAGTCAGGATTATGATGTTCAACATACATTATTTTGTTGCCCAAACATCCAGTTTTGTGAGGTCCTCTTGAATCTCTTTGTAGTCAGTTTTGTATCATCTACACATTTTGCCACGTCACTATTTACTCTTTTTTTCCAGATCTTTATGAATAGGTTGAATAAGATTGGTCCTATACAGACTCCTGCGGGACACCTGTAGTTACCTGTCTCCATTCTGAGAACTGACCATTTATTCTTACCCTTTGTTTCCTATCTTTTAACCAATTACTAATCTATGAAAGGACATCCCTTTTATAGAATCATAAAATACTAGAACTAGAAGGGACCTCAAGAGGTCATCAAGTCAGAGCTGGCCCAAGCTACGGGCTGACCGGGCTACCGCCCGGGGCGCACCATTGTACGGGGTGCCATGCGGGGCTGCCGGACCAGGCAGGGGCGGGGCCACGCATGCGCCAGTGCCCTGAGGGTGGGGTCGCGCATGCGCTGGGTGCCCGGGGGCGGCGCCGTGCACCCGGGGTGCACGAATGGCTTGGACCGGCCCTGCATCAAGTCTAGTCCCCTTCCCTCACAGCAGGACTAAGCACCATCTAGATCAGTGGTTCCCAACATGGTGCCCGCGGGCGTCATGGTGCCCACCGGGGCATTTGTGTGTGCCCGCCGACAACCTGGGCCAGCCCCACCCGCGGCGCACGGGAGGTGCCGGCCCCAGGCGCGCGACACGCACCAGCGCCGGGTGCGCGGTGCTTAGGCGGCCCCAGCCCCAGGGCACATGCGGGTGCTCGGGCGTGCGGCGCTCAAGTGGCGCCGGTGTCAGCCCCAGGCACGCAGCTCGGGCGGCAGCGCCGGCCCCAGGCACAAGGCACTTGAGCGGCCTCGGCCCCGGGCGCAAGGCGCTTGGGCGGCCCCAGCCCCGGCCATAGGGCACATGCAGGTGCCGGGTGCAAGGGCATCCCAGTCCCCTGGCGTGCTCCCGGATGTGTGGCCCCACCCCCGGGCACCCGGCACATGAGTGGCCCCACCCCTGGGCGCCAGAGAGCCTCTAAAGGTTGGGGACCACTGATCTAGATCATCCCTGATAGATGTTTGTCTAACCTGCTCTTAAATAACTCCAGTGATGGTGATTCCACAGCCTCTCTAGGCAATTTATTTCAGTGCTTAACCACTCTGACAGTTAGGAAGTTTTTCCTCATGTCCAACTTAAACCTCCCTTGCTGCAGTTTAAGTACATTCTATCTTGCAATTTATCCTATGACAGCTTAATTTTCTCAAGAGCCTTTGGTGAGGGACCTTGTCAAATGCTTTCAGAAAATCTAACTATACTATATTCATTGGATTTCCCTTGTCCACATGCTTGTTGACTGACTCCAAGAATTCTAGTATACTGGTGGGGTATGATTTCTCTTTTCAGAAACCATGTTGACTCTTCCTCAACAAATTATGTTCAGCTATGTGTCTGACAATTTTGTCCTTTATTATAGGTTCAACCAGTTTGCCAGGTACTGAAGTTAGGCTTACTGGCCTGTAATTGCCCAAATCACTTCTGGAGCCCTTTTTAAGAATCAGCATCACATTTGGTACAAAAGATAATTTAAATGATAGTTTACAAACCACAGTTAGTAGTTCTGCAATTTTACATTTGAGTTCCTTAAAACTCATGAGGGAATACCATCCACTCCGAGGGTATGTCTACACTTGCTCCCTAGTTCGAGCTGGGGATGCAAATGTAGGAAACTGAAATTGCTAATGAAGCAGGGATTTGAATATCCCGTGCTTCATTAGCATGATCTCGCCAGCATGTTACTCTGCTGAACAGTTGATTCAAACCAGGAAGTGCGTGCCGGGACTCGTTAGTTTGAACCAAACCCCTTGGTTCGAACTAACGTTTCTACTCAAAATGAGGAGTAACATTAGTTTGAATCAAGGGGTTTGGTTCACCCTAACATGTCCCGGCATGCACTTCCTGGTTCGAATCAGCTGTTGAGCGGAGTAACGCGCCGGCGAGATCATGTTAATGAAGCGTGGGATATTTAAATCCCCTCTTCATTAGCAATTTCGGTCGCCTACATTTGCATCCCCAGCTCGAACTAGGGAGCAAGTGTAGACGTACTCCTAGTGACTTGTTACTTTTAGTTTATCGGTTTGTTTTAAACCCTCTTCTAATGGCTCCTCAATCTGGGATAGTTCCACAGATTTGTCACCTAAAAAGAATGGCTTAGGTTAGGGAATCTCCCTCACGTCCTCAGCCGTGAAAACCAATGTAAAGAATTCATTTAATGTCTCTGCAATGGCCTTGTGCTCCACTTAGGATTAAATCAAGAACTACCTCTCTTCCGATGGGCTCAAGGATAATAAAAAAGTATATAGGAGATTGTCTATCTCCTAGAACTGGAAGGGACCTTGAAAAGTCATTGAGTCCAGTCCCCCGCTTTCACACAGGACCAAGTACCATCCACATTTTTGCCCCAAATGACCTCCTCAAGGATTGAACTCACTACCCCGGGTTTAAGCAGGCCAATGCTCAAACCACTGAGCTGTCCCTCTGCCCCTAGGTGATGCTGGTGATGCATTACAAACCAGCTGCAACACTATAGAGAAGCTAGATTTAGTGTCTCCACAAAAGCCACCTGGAAAACAATTCCATTACATTCTCTCAGGCCTAGTCTACACTAATGAAGTAAGTCAATCTAAGTTGTTGTAGTTATGTAACTTAAGTCAACCTTGCTTATGTCAAATTACAACAGTCTCTCCCTCAGGGCTACTCAACACGGGGCCCGTGGCCTGCATGCGGCCTGTGGCCTGTTTGGTTGTGACATGTGCTGCAGTTTGGGTTTATGCAGGAGCTCAACATGTGGCCCATGGGTGGGAGTCAAAACAAAAAAGTAGTCAATCTAATGGTCTTCTGTTGCTATGTGCTTTAATAGCTAAATTCCTGGACTGTCATTGCTCATTAAAAGTGCTGTCATATAAATGGAAATCGGGTAAATATTTCATTTTATTAATATCAGCAGAACTGACTTAAATGGGGCCTCCAGCAATTCAAGAAGCATTGGTGTCCAGAGAGGCCATTTTCTGCTCTTCATTATACTGGGGTAAATCTGAAATACTTTCATTGACTTGAGTGGAGTTATGTCTGTGTAACAGAGCACAATTTTGCCCACAATTTCTATATATGTTGACTCAGAGGGAATATCACTGAAGTCTGTAACATTCAGAAGGCAGTTGAGGAGCTAAATGTTACAGAGTGAGTTGAAATTCTATTTTATACCAGAACAAGGTAATACAAACTTGAAAGAGAAGTGAAATTTTTACTGAAAGGTTATGGTATCTGACAGAATTCAGATCTGAATTCAGCCTCCCATGTGTCTTCTGCAAGAGATGATACCTTCAAAAATACCTAACCCAGAGAACAAAGAGCTTGGAAGAATCGATATTTACATTGCTTTGAGGGCTTGATCCTTACCCCCTTCCCCCTTCCTCAGACAGAACTTCCATGGAGGTGAAGAAGTCTGTCTCTGAAAGAGTGGACACTGGAAGTGCTAAATATTATACTTCCTTCCTCTGCATCAGGTGTTTGTCAAGAAATATCCCTTGCGGGTGAAAGGTAGGCCTGAAGTCAGCTTTAGACAGGTACGCAAAATGGAAATGATCTCTCAGCTATTGTGTTCAAGGAAAGATTATTTCATTTCTACAGTGCATCCCCATAGTCCGTTAAAAAATTAGTCTTTATTTTAAAAGAACATTTCATTTTCCTTTTATGCCTAAGGAAAGCATTCAGTAAAGGGATTCAAGTGGGATTTCTTTGCATCAAGATCAGTTAATAAATAAACTATCAATAACAGTAATCAGAGCAGTTTATGTTCACTACTTAAAATGGTGAGATAGACAGTGGTGTGTGTATAAACAAGCTCACCACCAGGAGGAGCACTTGATAGGGGCATCCTGACCTCCTATCTAATGCTAAAGTACCCTGTGTGCCTCTTCAAACAAGGGGGCACCTTCTGTGCCTGGAGCTCAAGAGATCACCATATTATGAGGAAGCAGGAGAAACAATCTTTAATCCTTTCAAAGCCCGATAATATTATGCATATTGACTGAAACCCTATGGAGTGGTCCTGACAGGGCTTTTTCATTACTGCATAACATTGTAACCTAGCTACCTTTGAAAAGTAACCAATATTGAGAGCCACTTGACATTTGCAAAGGATTATGGGTGTCCTCTCTATCTCTTCTCAAGTTCCCAAATTTACAATGGTCTTAATTTAAAAGTTAAGCCAGGGGATCAGTTGCTTAGTCTGGAGCTGGGCTGCCCTTTAAAAAATGGGGGAAAAGGCCAAACCTCCTGTGCTGATGTGACCTGGCTTTGGGTTTGGGTCTCACCAGTTTATTTTTAATTTTGTCTTGATTTTAATTCTGTAGCAAGGTGCCTACACCGGAATTGGGTCGAAAGGGCGGGGGTGGGGCCCTCTCTTGCAGGTGCCGCAGCAGTAGCTGGTCATGAGTTGGTAAAAATGAAAAAGGGACAGAAGTAGCTTCTTTAGCAAGTCCCCTGGAAATGACATGGAGCCTCTGAGGTCGATAGGATTGATCTATCCAGGGGCTGCAGAGCCCGCTCATCCAACTGGCAGCATCTCTCACAGCACACGGAAAATAGCAACATGATTGCCAGTTGAGGTGGTCCAAATTCATGCTCCATTCTTTCCTTCCTTCCCCACGGCAGGGAGCAGGCTTTGGGTTAGCATTGCAGCCGGAGAGAGACCGCAGCAAAGAACAGCATGCTGTCTGCCCCCGCCGAGCTTGCCCTCGGAGTGTGAAACCTGCCCCAGGTGCTCAGAGGGGTACATAGCATCTTGCAGAAACTGGCATCTAGATCCTGGGGTGGCTATGGTACTTGGATCCTTGCCTCTTTCTCCTGCTGCAGTCACATAGCTTGCTGCATAGCAATGTGAATCTGGATCCTGCTGTACCAAGCTCATATGTCCCAGTGGGCCAGAAAAATCGAACTGTGAAGGAACCGAACAACCCTTCTAAAACTCCGACAGACATAGCTCATAAAACAACAGAAGTTTACATAACACTCCCAGCCTTTGTCTAAAAAGTCAATATCACTCAGGAATTGCTGGACGGATAAGAATCTTAAAACATCGCATGAATGGTTGGCACAATCATGGACTTCTGGTTGAGAAGTAGTGCTAGCAGCAGCTGTGAGCCACCCGCCCATATGATTTGAATTTACTGATCTGTGAGCAGGGCAGCTGCGGTGTTTGGTTTTGCATCTGCTTTGAGTGGGGAGGGGAGCAGAGGAGAAAGGAACTATCCTGAAAACCTGACCAAAGGGCAAAGAGTCCTGGCAATGGGAAGGTAATCTAGAACTGGGGGAAGGATCCCGAGAGACAGCCTGGTCTCCCTTTGCCCCATGTGCGCGGTCACATCACAGCCATGCTTGGATTAGGGTTTCTTTGGTTCATTTTATGACACTAGTGTAATTCCGTTCACATTTTTAATTTATAATTAAACTTCCTAATCCCACTTCAGCAGATGCATTCCAGCTCCTGAACGCTGACGCCCAAACGTTTCAGTCCTTGAAGTGCTACGGGACTCCTCATTGGTTTTGCAGAAAACTTTATACATTTGTCCATACCCACAGATTCAGAATGGTAAGATTAAACTTGCTTATCCCTGCACTGAAGGAGGGGACCTGGTTCTCGCCCCGTGCCCTATCAGATGCACACTTCCATACCACTGTACAGTGCCCTGCTCACAGACAACTCTTGTGATTCACAGTGGGACAACGACTTCCAGTACCGAGTCAGCCAGGGCAGGCAGCTGTTGCCCACCAGGATGCATGAGCTGCCTTGATACCCTCCAGCTTCCGTCCCACCCAATTTGCCATTCCAACTGGTGATGGCTCCGCAAGCTTTCACCAAGCCCCAGCAGTGGCAGTGGCATGTTTGCTCAGAGGGAGAATATTGAGATTTCCATACCTGGATGGCTACCTGCGAAAAGGCCCTACCGAGACAGAAACACTGCCCAGCACTGGACACACAGCACTGGACACTGGACACACCAGCACTGGACTGGACACACCAGCACTGGACTGGACACACCAGCTCTCCTTTCTGCTCCTCAGAACTACGAATCAATGAGCAAAATTCTGTCCTGACTCCAGTAAAACAACTGGACTCCATAGGAGTGCACTTGCATTCAGTGGAGGCCAGACGCCATTGACGATGCCTTGCTCCACAGCAGAGATCTCAGACACATACCTATTCACTCTAGAAGGACATATGGAGCAGCCCTTTCCTGTAGGCCATGCACAGTTGCACATGACCTGCCTAAAAGGCCATAGCTCGGTGCATACAGCACAAAAGCACAATGTAAATAAAAGACTTACCCTGCCCCTGTGACCATCACCACAACGGAGGACCAGTCCAATCGACGTTTGCTCAGGTATCCCATTGCAACAGGCCCATCGTGCACACAGATCACAGCATGTGCCTCGCTGGTCAGATGGGGAGCTCTGCTGAACAATGTACCATGCCTGCATTTTCTTCCTGTTCTATGAGACAAAACAGGGAGGCCATGTGGTGCGTATCTTCCATATAAACGGACAGGGAAGAGAACATTCCTTCTCCCTGTGCACAGTGGCTTTCAAACTATGACACTAGTGCATCAAGCACTAGCCACATAAAACACTAATCACCCCGACTTTTTGTGTCAACGGCAGAACAGTCAAAGCAACGATTATCGAAATAGACAGCCATCTGCGCTATTCACTATTCAACACTGAAACCCTTCTAGGCATCCAAACCCAGGCAAGGAGAGCTCTATCCACCTCCACAGCATTCCTCCACAATGTGCCCATTCTGGACCTTTGCAGGGCAGCTGCCTGGGCCTCTGAACACACGTTCACAAACAGCTACGCAATTGCTCTTGGTTCACGTTAAGACAACAGACTAGGCCCCGCTGTACTAGCCTCAGCAATGAATTCAACCCCGAAGGCCCTTTCCATCCTCATGAGGGTCTTGCTATAGTCACCGGAAGTGGAACACCCCAGCACTCGAAGAAGAGACAGTTACTCACCCTGTGCAGTAATGAGGGGTTTTGAGATATGTGCCCCTGTGGGTGCTTCACCGCCTGCCCTCTCCTCCACTTCAGAGTAAAAGTTAAACAGTCCCTGGTGGAGAAGGAACTGAGGGGGTTGGGCTATGCATGAGCTGCAAGATGGACACTCTGCATGTTCACCCTGACTTGACATGCTACCAGCAATCTCCGATCGACAGCACTGGGACACATCAGCACCCAGAGTGGAGTACCAAAGGGACACACATTTCAAAGAGCAGGTTTAGCTTTGCCAACCCAGAGGAGGGTAGTGGTCTCACACTCCATTTCAGAGGAAAGCCACTCCACCTCACTACACAGGCTAATAGCCGTTGATGGACCAGTCGTCATGAATGTATCTAGCTCTCTTCTGAACCCTGTTGTACTCCTGGCCTTCACAACATCCCCTGCCAAGAAGCTCCACAACCTGACTCTGTGTTGTGTGAAGAAGTACTTCCTTTCATTTGTTTTCAGTGTACTGCCTATTCATTTCATTTGGTGACCCCTAGCCTGAGTAAATAACATCTTCTTATTCATTTCCTCCCCACCAGTCAATATTGTTTAGACCCCCTCGTATCCCCTTTTAGTCATCTCTTTTACAAGCTGAAAAGTTCTGTTCTTTTTAATCTCTCCTCTTACAGAAGTCATTCCATACCTGTAATAATTTTTGTTGCCTTTCTCTGTGCCTTTTCCAATTCGAATGTAATGTTTTTTCAGATGAGGCAACCAGTTCTGCATGCAGTATTCAAGATGTGGGTGTACTGTGCATTTGTGTACAGGCAATAAGATATTTTCTTTTACTATCTATCCCTTTCCTAATGGTGAGTGGCATTCTGTTTGCTTTTTTGACTGCTGCTGCACGTTGAACAAATGTTTTCAGTGAACTATCCACAACAACTCCAAAATCTCTCTCTCAAGTGGCAACAGCTAATTTAGATTCCATCATTTTGTATGTAGAGTTGGGATTACGTTTTCCAATGTGCATTACTTTGCATTTATCAACATTGAATTTCATTTTCCATTTTCTTGCCCAGTCACCCAGTTTAATGAGATCCCAGTGAAACTCTTCACAGTCTGCTTTGGACTTAACTATCTTGAGTAATTTTGTATTGTCTGAAAAATTTGCCCCTCACTGTTTGCCCCTTTTTCCAGGTCATTTGTGAATATGTTGAACAGCCCCAGTCCCAGTACATTCCCCTTGGGGACGCCACTCTCGATCTTGAAAACTGATTATTTATTACCACCCTTTGATTCCTATTTTTTAACCAGTTAATGATCCAGGAGAGGATACTCCTTATCCCAGGACAGCTTACTTTGCTTAAGAGCCTTTGGTGAATGACCTTGTCAAAGGTTTTCTAAAAGTCTAAGTACCCTATATCCTCCGGTCACCCTTGTCCACATATTTGTTGACACCCCTCCCAAAAGAATCAAATAGATTGATGTCAGGATTTCCTTTTACAAAAGCCAAGGATTCTTCCCCAACACATTATGTTCATATATGTGTTCAATAATTATGTTCATTACCACAGTTTCAGCCACTTTGCATGGGATTGAATGAAGGCTTGCTGGAATCTCATTTAAATGAGAGGTTACATACCACAGTTAGTAATTCTGCAGTTTTGTATTTGAGTTCCTTCAGAACTGTGGGCTGAATACCATCTGGTGCTGGTGACTTATTACTGTTTAATATATCAATATGATCAACATCTTCCACGAATGACACCTCAATGACAGATAGTTCCCCAGATCTGTCACCTAAAAAGAATGGTTCAGGTGAGAGATTTTCTCTCACATTCTCTGCAGTGAAAATCGATGCAAAAAGAATTCATTTAATTTCTCCACGATGGCCTTATCTTCCTTCTGTGCTCCTTTAGTACCATGATTGTCTAGTGGCCCTACTCCTTATTTAACTTTTGCTTCTGATTACTTACAGATTTTGATGTTAGGTTTTTTTAGTCTTTGTCTAGTTGTTCTTCAACTCTTTTTACACTTGCCTGTTTATACTTTTACACTTGACTTGCCAAAATGTATGCTTCTTTCTATTTTCCTCAATGATAGTTTACTTCCAGTTTTTAAAGAATGCTTTTTTGCCACTAACTTTTTCTTTGACTTCGTTATTTAGCCAGGGTGGCACTTTTTTGGTCTTTCTATTTAAAAAAAAATTGGGGTATACATTTAATTTGTGTCTCTCTTATAGTGGTTTTAAATTTTTTCCATGCAGCTTGCAGGCATTTCACTTTAGGGTCTTTGTCTTTTAACTTCCATGTAACTAGCTTCCTCATTTTTTACATAGTTCCCCTTTCTGAAGTTAAACGCTGTTATGTTGGACTTTGGTATCCCCTCCCCTCCAGGACTAGCTGCTTCAAGAAGCTGTCATTTATGCTGTCAAGAAAACTGCATCTCTGCATCTTGTCCTGTGATGACGTCTACCCATCAGTATGGGGATAATTGAAATCACCTGTTATTGAATTTTTTATTTCTATAGCCACTTGAATCTCCTTCAGCATTTTACAGTCACCATCCCTATCCTGGTGAGGTGGTTGCCAATATATCCCTAATGCTATTGCCCCTTAAAATAGGGGGCATTTTGTCATCCCGAGTTTATAAAGGTAGGAAAAAAGCTGCAGCAGAGAAAGTCCCCACTGATCTGAGAGAGTGCCATTCCTCAAAATTAATGTATTCCGCCCACCGTTTGCTTGTGGCAGATTTGACCTAGAAAGGTTAGTGCCCGGGTTTTCAGAGGTGCTGAACACTTACAACTCCCATAGAATTAATGGGAGTCATGGGAGCTTAATGCCTCTGAAAATCAAACTACAGTCATGCACAGAATCAGCAGTAAAACTAGTAGTGGGCCACAGGAGTTCCTGCCTCTCGTCTCCATGCTAGACCACTAGGCAAGACTACCTCAGATAAACAGAAGGGAGTGTGAAATATAAGAATAGAGGCGCAAGACATGAAATGAAGGTCTGTGACAGCAGCATGAAGTTACTAATGTAATTTCCTCTCTAGATGGGGGGGAGTTGTCAGTGTATTTCAAGCTCACACATCATTTAAATCCATATAGGGTGTGTCTAAACTACAGGGTTTTGTCGACAAAAGTCCACTTTTGTCAACAAAACTATACCTCCGTCTATACTACCGCCAATTTCTGTTGACAGTAAGTTGACGGAACGTGGCAGTTTTGTTGATGGCGATAAACCTCATTCTATGAGGAATAACGCCTTTTGTCGGCAGAGTTCTGTCAACAAAAGGCACTATTGCATCCACACTGTGCTTTTTCAAAAGAGAGCACCTAGACTCTCTATCGAAAAAGCGGCTTGCTTTGTCAACAGAACTGGTTGTAGTCTAGACGCTCTAGTATCTGTCGACAAAACCCTCTATCAACAAAAGCCTGTAGTCTAGACATACCCATAGAATCAGTTTAGTATTTTTTTGTTGAAAAGCTTTTGGCTGACTTGGGGATCCAACATCTTTCTTTTCCATCATGTTGTATTGCAATGAACTGAACCATTGAAGTTGTCACCGTTCTGTGACACCAAGAATCAAACTAGCTGACAGATTAACGCAATTATTATAATTAAATACATTATACAGGATGTTTTCTCACTGTGTGAATTAAATAAGTTGTTTGAAAAAGAAAACTGGAAAATATAGTCCATAATGTGCAACCACAAGGCACTCCCTCCGTGCGTTATTAGCACTGGTGAACTCTAGAGCTTGAAGTTTGTAGTACATCTACCACTTGAGCAGCAAGAGTAATTCTGTCCTTTCTGTGCTCATCACTAGCAGGAGACTTGAGGTACATTCTGCAAGGGTCTTACACACTATATGCTACATGTCAAAAACCATAGGCCAGAATCCTGGATTCCATGCCTGGCTCTGGGAGGGGAGTATTGTCAAGTGGTCACAGCAGCAGTTGGTGATAGGATTAGCAACGTACATGTATTTGAAGCAATTGTTTTGAAAGGCAATGTGACTGAACGGTTGAGACTTGGATTAGTCATAATGCACAGAAATACAAATGGTAGTCGATAGATCTAAGACACAGAGTATATGATCTCCTTACTTCCTGCTTAGTACTAGACTACAGGATAGTCCCCGAGACTACAGGGTATTTCCATGAGGAACGCATATGTGCTAACAGAATGTCGCTTGATGTATCAGTACAGCAAAATAGGGAGCTCGACAGGATGGGCTGGGAAAGTACATTTAATTTCTATTAAAAAGCCTCAACATTTTTGCAGCGGTGAAATTCTTGGTATCTCATTTAGAACCACCCAAACTTCCTACAGCAGGAATGCTTTGGTGTTTCCAAAATGAAACATGCTGCTTGGGCTTCCAGGCTGGGAAAGGGTGGCAGGGGATGGAACTGTTGAATGTCTGTTCTGTTCCCTCCTTCTGGGGCACCTGGCATTGGCCACTGTCGGCAGACAGAATACCGGGTGGGATGGACCCTTGGCCTGACCCAGTCTGGTCGCTCTTATGTTCTGATGTCATATCCCCACCAACTGTATTGTTTTCTTAAATATTATCTCCATTATCCTTTATGTCAGAAAAGGCTGGCAGCTTTTAGAAAACTCTTGACTCTTTGAGCTGTGCAGTACTGAGCTGAGTTGAAACCCTGTTCTGTATGCTACAGGTTATTAGGGTTAGCAGAAAGAATGTGCATTTATTTACTGAAGGTACTTTATAAATCAATACCTTGTTTTTGAACTCAGGTCAATAGGAATAACACAGAAACACAACCAACAACTACAGCAACCCTAAAACAGCACTTTTAACGTATTGATTTTTAGAGGAGTATCTTTTCCTGGCATTATTCACAAAACCTCGATAAGCAATTCAATGCAATCATAGGTTGTAATGAATTATATAATACAAATACCCATCATACCCATGTAAGTTACACAGCTAAAATAGTCAGGAAATGCAATAGTTAAGGTTTTCAAAGGACAATTCACGTCTTCCTCTCTGTGCCATACAGCACTGAGCATGCTAGTGTGGCTCAATAAATAATAATATAATACATTTGGCCTCATTGCACATACACATTTTATGGCATTTATTTAACAGTTTTAAACAGTGATAGATTAAGGCATTCATTGGGGGGAAGAGGAAGCAGAAAATACTACAAATGGACAACATATCAAGCTGAGGCAGCCTTAACATTTGCTTTTTCTGACTTTTTAATATACATAATTTAACTCTGCAACATTGCCATGACCAAAATATTTTTGCAATTAGTTTGAAGGGCTTTTCTTCCAAAATGAAAAAATCCATGAATAAATTACCTCATGTATGTCTGTAAAGCCACTGGTATGTATCATAGTGATAGAGATGTAGCCGTGTTAGTCTGGTCTAGCTGAAACAAAAGACAGGACTATGCAGCACTTTAAAGACTAACAAGATGGTTTATTAGGTGATGAGCTTTTGTGGGCCAGACCCACTTCCTCAGATCAATTTATGGAAGAAAATCGGCACGACCATATATACCAAAGGGATACCAACAAAAAAAATGAACACATATAAAATGAGCAGGGAAGATTAGTGTCTGTGAGGTAATGACATTAGGGGCGATAATTGGGGAAGCTGTCTTTGTAATGGGTGAGATAATTAGCATCTTTGTTAAGACCCATATGTAAAGTGTCAAATTTAAGCATGAATGACAGTTCTGAGGCTTCTCTTTGAAGTCTGGAGTTAAAATCTCTTTGACGCAATATGCATGTTTTAAGGTCATTGAGAGAATGGTCAGTCTGGTTAAAATGGCAAGCAACAGTTTTCTCTCTGTGAGACAGCCTGATGTCTGTTTTATGTGCATTGGTTCCTTGGCGAAGTGTCTGAGAAGTTTATCCAATATACATAGCAGACGGACACTTTAGGCACATGATGGCATAAATTATATTTCTGGATGAATAGGAATAAGTGTTCTTGATCTTGTAGCTGGCATGGTTAGGTCCAATAATGGTGTCAGCAGAGTAAATATGTGGACATGAATCTTTTACGGGATATGATCTTAAAAGGTACTTGTGCCGAACGTGCAAGTTCTACACCAGGACTGCCCTGAAATCCACCAGGGACCAGACTTCAGCCTTGCATTTAATAAGCGCAAGAGACCCAGACTCTGGCCTCAGAACTTCCTCCTCTTCCAAGCAGGCAAAGGCTCAGCCCCTCAGATTTTGGTCAGGGCTTTCAGGAATTCTCTGGGATATTCCAACCCAACTGTAACTGTCAGATTGTACATAAAATAGAGTGTGTGTGTTGGTCTGATTAGACCCCTCATCCTAAATCCTTGCTGGTGTAGAAATGGAAATCACCTCCTTACGCCGCACTCTGCCCATGTTTGTCAAAACTGTAAACGTTTTGTAAGGCAGAAATGCCCAGAGAAGCCGGAGTCACAGACACTGGTAAGTCCCCAGGCTCTGGTGGCTACTGTGTGCATGCTGATGAATTCTGGAATGTCCACATTAAGGGCCAGATCCCCCACTGGTGTCGCACCATTGGCTTTAGTGGAACCACACATATTTCCACCAACTGATTAGCTAGGCTTACGTGTTTAATCACCACTCCCTCTGCTCCAGGAAGTAAGTATCCCCGCCCGTTCCCAGCTGGGGAAGCTGAAGAAAGGCTGGAGGGAAAGAAATGAGTGACAGAGAAGGGTTAGAATTAGTCCTACAGGTGGTATACTCGTCCATGCTATTTTCCATGTTACTAAGCAGCCCCTCCTACAGCAGAGACCACACTGGTTGCTCTGCAGGGGTGTTGGCTCAGTTGCAAGCAGCTGGCTAAGAGCTTTCAGCAACCTATCAGTGGGAGCGTGAATGGCACTGCCCCACTCTCTTCCCAGCCACACGTTCATGCAGATTGCTTTGTAAAATCTTGGGATTTATAGCGACGGTGGGTTGGATCCCTGAGGTGAGTCCTGGGTTGTTCTGGGAGAAACCTACATACCTTGTAACCTTTGTTTTATTTTAGTTTATATTTTCAAAGATATCTTTCCAAGGGAAATGGCTAGAAACTTGCTTTCTTTTTTAACGACACCTGAGAGTCTCCCTTTTGTTCCCAGGTCTGCTAGATCTGGGATGTGTGCAGAGGGAATGTTTCCTGCACCCAGCTCTGTAGGTCCCAGGGCAGAGAACTTCCCAACACTCACTAAGGACCTTGCCAAGAGAGCTAATAAATGTGGGAAGCAGTTGGGTACAATCATCATGGATGTTTTACAAACCCCTCATATGGATTGATTCCTTGTAGAATGAACATGCTATCGGAATATCACCACGTAGGTTTGCTCGTGACAAAATATGCAGGATAATCCCAGTTTGTCTTTCCATTATCACTGAGAATCAGAGGGTTAGTCATGTTAGTCTAAATCTGCATAAACAAGAAATCCTGTGGCACCTTATAGACTTATTGGAGCATAAGCTTTCGTGGGCACAGGCTCACTTCGTCAGATACATGCATGAAGTAGGTCTTTGCCCATGAAAGCTTATGCTCCAATAAATCTGTTACTCTATAAGGTGCTACAGGACTTCTCGTCGTTTACTCAAGAGACTGATCCTGGGAACTATACTCACAAAGGCAGGGCCATTTAAGTCCATTGGTTTTTCATTTGTTTTTGTCAGAGTAAGCCCTGATCACCAGGTAGAGTGTGTAGGTCTCGGTTATTATTTTATTCCAAAGAACAGAATGTCTGTAAGACAGCTTTGCCTTGGTTTGTTCTCTTCCGGGTGTAATATTAGCCATGCTATGATATAGAGTCAGAAAACACTCAGATTCTAGGGCAGCCTGCAACTACTGAAGACATAGAAAATGATTAGGGGGCTGGAGAACATGGCATACGAGGAGAGGCTGAGGGGTTTGGGCTTGTTTAGTCTGCAGAAGAGAAGAGTGAGGGGGGATTTGAAAGCAGCCTTCAACTTCCTGAAGGGGGGTTCCAGAGAGGCTGGAAAGAGGCTGTTCTCAGTGGGGGCAGATGGCAGAACAAGGAGCAATGGGCTCAAGTTACAGTGGGGGAGGTCTAGGTTGAATCTTAGGAAAAACTCTTTCCCTAGGAGGGTGGTGAAGTCCTGGAATGGGTTCCCTAGGGAGAGGGTGGAATCACCATCCCTAGAGATTTTTAAATCCTGTCTTGACCAAGTTCTGGCTAGGCTGATTGAGTTGCGGCTGGTCCTGCTTTGGGCAGGGGGCTGGACTCGCTGACTCCTGATGTCTGCCAGCCCTGGGGTTCTACGATACTGAGTCAGAACACCGTGAATGCTGCAGTGATATTAATGTGCTACACGGGCGTATTGTACTCTTCACTCGTTATGAAATAGATATTAGACAACCCAAAATGAAACAGTAAGTTCTAAAGAAATACAGGTTACCATTTGCACTGAAGCAGCAGGTTAACATTTGACACATGCTGTTTTTCGAAAGGCTTCTGTGCAAGGGCGGAGTTTCGGGCACGTGGGAGGGGGGCAGCAGTTGTGCGCTCCGGGACATGGCTCGCTTTTCCTTTCGTTCCCCGGGCGGTAAGGGAGTGAGGGGACCGTGCATGCCTCACGCCTGGCTGGTGAGCCAGTACACAAACTGATCCTGTGATCTTGCACAGAGATCACAGTCTTCTACAGGCATAGAATCCCAACCAGTGGTCTTACTGCTCCGTTGATGAAAAATGATCTTTGTGGGGGGTCAATAATCAAACTTCTTTTAAAATTTCGTATCCTGGCTGATCATCTGTAGGCGTATATTGCTTCAGTTCATTTCCTTCTTCTTTGAACCCCATCCGAATGTGTAGCAATGCTGAAAGTGGAAGGGTTTCTTCCCTTTTACACTCAGGAACTGTTACAGTATTCAGCAGGGCTCTGCGTGTGTGTCTCAAGATGGATTTGAAGCTCCTTTGGTGTATCTGCAGCTAGTGCCTTGTGACTGAAATCTGTTCAGATGGATACACAACTTGGTATCTCCCAGAAAAGCCAGCCGTCCCCGCAGTCTGACATACTGCCCATTATCAAAACAAAATTTCATGAAAACTGATAATATTGGTATTTTTTTTTTAAAAAAATATTGTCTTCCTAACTTTATAATGCTGTAGCTGCTTTGATGAACATGTACTCTTGCCATTTTTAAATAAAATATGTATTATCAGTACATTCATCCTCAGTCTTTGAAGTTCTTTGCAAAACTAATCAGTATAAAGTTTACCTGGGTGGATGGGTGCACGTCTTATGTCTCAGTTATATAATTTTAAAATGAGCAGTAATGCTTGAGAAGGGGTAGCTTAAGGTAAGCTCCCTCCTACATACCCGCTAACTCTGGTGTCCTGATTATGCATAGTTCTATTAGCATGAGGGCCTGTGATTTGAAAATGGTTTAGATGACACACAGCTATCCCCAAATATGAAAGCTGCCCCTTTCTACAGGGGTCCAGAAGCATTATTGTTCTCCTTAAAGGGTCATTTTCTCTCAGGTGCTGCAAATATTTTGTCTTTTACCTGGCAAGGCACGCAGCTTCCTGAACAGTTTCCTGAAAGTCATGGTGAGTGAAAAGGTTCTCAAGTATAACCAGATTTAGGTGTATTTTGTGCGCTAGACAAATGTTATGCTTATGGGAGGAAAAAGGTCATTCAGCTCATCAGTAAAAGTTGTTTTTGTGCATGCTTCACTCTTTGGTACAAATATGTGAGGAATTTTGTCATCAGTTTTACGTTGTGAGGCTGTTGCAATCACTGTGAGACACGCTCAAAAGAATGTTGACTATCCAGCGTCATTCATCCTTAAGGGAACCAAGAATTGCCCTGTGTGCTAGATCATTTGTCTCCACCACAGTTACAGGTGCCTCTTTGCCGGCAATCAGTGTGTGCTGTCTGGTGCCACTGTTGCTTACATGGTGGCATGGAAAACCCCAGCCGAGGGTCGGTCAGCCTTTTCAGTGGGATGCAGGGTGTCTGGCTGGTTGTCACAAAGTCCTGCGTCATTCTGATTTTATTTACTTGGGTTTCCACTTGGTAATAAATCATTGTTGGAATGCTCTGCATCCTTCAGGGCTTTCGGCTCTGTACCCACCTTACCTGTTCTAGATTTCGAGTGGTCGCTATTGGCATTTCTCTTCATGTGGTGATACGCAAGTACCTCTGTGATCTCAGCTCTTCCCTCTTGGGGATGCAGGACTGGCAGACGAGTGACCAGTTCAGAAAACTCTGTGGGGCAGCAAGGGTTACTCAGCAAGAGCAGGAACCAGCCAGGTCCTTTGTTGCCTGTAGAGTGACATGATATAAGAGGGTAAAAAGGCTTCCTAGTATGGGTAGGGTGCAAAGACCTTGTAAGGCAATGCCCAAAGGAAGATTCCAGACCCCCCAGACTATAATACCCTTGGGTAAATGAGTAGGAATATGACATTGTCTATTGCTTCAGCTTTCTCAGGGTGTGCATATGTGTATGTGAGTGTGACTTATACAAACAGGGTTTTGTACTTGTAACTGTGTATGGTCATTGTTTTCACACTGCGTGTGCTTCTCCCAAGCGAAGAGAATCATAAAGGGTATCTTCCACCCCATTGATCTGAAATTGTCACACCACGGGGCTGGGTTCTCTCCCTGAGCACACTATAGTTTTAACACACAACCATCAGATCAATGTAAGTAAAAGCAACAAGGTGGTATCAGAAAGGAAAGGAGAGTTTAGGCAGCAAATCCAGGCAGATGCCCCAAATTCAGAGCCCAAGACTGGTTCTCTAAAGTCAAGGGTAGATTGGAGTTCCCCTCTCGCCTCAATATGGAGGGACAGAGCTGGTTGGCAATTTTCTGTTGAAATGTTTTTATTTCATGGAAAATGCAGTTTCACCAATGTCAACATTTTCTATGTGAAATTTTTTTATTTTGGTGAAAATGTTTCAATTCTTCTTTGAGGAGAAGCAGTTGTGTGTTCCAATTAGGTGTGCGCCTGGCACTCTGGATCTGGAGAACTTTGCCTAGCAGTGAGGGGAGGTGTGGAGGCCTCGCACTTCGTGGCCTTCACACCTGCCCTAGCTGTGTGAGGTGGTGGCACCCTGACCCTCTCAGTTCCTTCTAACCGCCTGTGACTGGGTGGGAGCGCTATGTGGTTCTTAACCTCCCAATTCTTCAAAATCCCATTGCTTTTGTTGCCATCGTTGTATCTAGTTAGCTAGTACCCTTAGCATTAGCGTGTGTTTGCTCACTTTAGTGTTTATCACCGGTTGAAACATTGTCCATGTTGTGAGGACATCATAAGAACATAAGAATGGCCAGACTGGGTCAGACCAAAGGGCCATCTAGCTCAGTAGCCTGTCTGCTGACAGTGGCCAATGCCAGGTTCCCCAGAGGAGGTGGACCGAAAACAATGATCAGGTGATTTGTCTTGTGCCATCCGTCTTCAGCCTCTGACAAACAGAGGCCAGGGACACCATTCCTTACCCATACTGGCTAATAGCCATTTATGGATTTAACCTCCATGAATTTATCTACCTCTTTTTTAAACTGTTATACTCCTAGCCTTCACAGCCTCCTCAGGCAAGGAGTTCCACAGGTTGACTACACGCTGTGTGAAGAAGAACTTTCTTTTATTAGTTTTAAACCTGCTACCCATTAATTTCATTTGGTGTCCTTTAGTTCTTATATTATGGGAACAAGTAAATAACTTTTCTTTATTCACCCTCTCCACACCACTCATGATTTTATAGACCTCTATCATATCCCCCCATAGTCTCCTCTTTTCTAACTGAAAAGTCCCAGTCTCTTTAGCCTCTCCTCATATGGGACCCGTTTCAAATCCCTAATAATTTTAGTTGCCCTTTTCTGAACCTTTTCCAATGCTGAAATATCTTTTTTGAGATGAGGAGACCACATCTCTACGCAGTATTCAAGATGTGGGCGTATCATAGTTTTAGATAGGGGCAGTAAGATATTCTTCGTCTTATTTTCTATCCCTTTTTTAATAATTCCTAACATCCTATTTGCCTTTTTGACTGCCACTGCACACTGCATGGATGTTTTCAGAGAACTATCCACGATAATTCCAAGATCTCTTTCCTGATTAGTTGTAGCTAAATTAGCCCCCATCATACTATAGGTATAGTTGGGGCTATTTTCTCCAATGTGCGTTACTTTACACTTATCCACATTAAATTTCATTTGCCATTTTGTTGCCCAATCACTCAGTTTTGTGAGATCTTTTTGAAGTTCTTCACAGTCTGCTTTCGTCTTGACTATCTTAAACAGTTTAGTATCGTCCGCAAACTTTGCCATCTCACTGCTTGCCCCTTTCTCTAGACCATTTATGAATAAGTTGAATAGGATTGGTCCTAGGACTGACGCTTGGGGAATACCACTTCCGTAAATTAGCGTATATAACTCTCACCTGTGTATAACCCGTGGTTTTTCCTAAATGTGTAAAAAAAGTCTAAGATAACCCGCGCACGTGTATAGCCCACAGGTTATATACGCTACTTTAACATACCTGGTAATTGCTGGCCAGCCTGCAGGAGGGGAGCTGCACTTGTGTCCAGGCTCTGCACTGCTGCAGCCAGGCGCAACCCACCCTCCTCCGGGACGGGAGAACAGAGAGCGCAGGCGAGCTGGCCGGCCTGTGGGAGGGGAGCCGCACTCACGCCCAGGCAAGTAAAAATAAACTTGTATACCCCGCGGACATGTGTACCCCACAGGGGGGTTGCGTGGTTTGTAAAACTTTGTATAACCCACGGGTTGTATGCGCTAAAACACGGTAGTTACCCCCTTCATTCTGAAAATTTACCATTTATTCCTACCCTTTGTTTCCTGTCTTTTAACCAGTTTTCAGTCCATGAAAGGACCTTCCCTCTTATCCCATGACAACCTAATTTACACAAGAGCCTTTGGTGACGGACTTTGTCAAAGGCTTTCTGGATCCCCTTTGTCTGCATGTTTGTTAACCCCTTCAAAGAACTCTGAGGGTATGTCTACACTAGCCCCCTAGTTCGAACTAGGGAGGCTAATGTAGGCATTCGAAGTTGCAAATCAAGCCCAGGATTTCAATATCCCGCGCTTGATTTGCATCTTCCCGGCCGGTCACCATTTTTTGAAATTTACAAGGCCGGACTAACTGCCCACATCTACATGTGACAGGGACCCGGTATTTCGAATTAAAGCCCCTAAATCGAAATACCTGTTATACCTCCTTGCAGGAAGAATAACAGGTATTTTGATTTAGGGCTTTAATTCAAAGTACCGGCTCCCTGCCGCGTGTAGATGCAGGCAGGTAGTCCGGCTTTGTAAATTTCAAAAAAAAAAAAAAAAAAAGGTCACCGGCCAGGAAGATGCAAATCAAGCGCGGGATATTTAAATCCCAGGCTTGATTTGCAACTTCGAATGCCTACATTAGCCTTCCTAGTTCGAACATGGGGGCTAGTATAGAAATACCCTAATACAATGGTCCCCAACGCGGTGCCCGCGGGCGCCATGGCGCCCGCTGGGGCATTTGTGTGCGCCCGCCGACAACATGGGCCGGCCCCGCCCCCAGCACGCGGCGCACTGGAGGTGCCGGCCCCAGGTGCGCGACACACACCAGCGCCTGGTGTGCGGCGCTAGGGCAGCCCCAGCCCTGGGGCACATGCGGGCGCGCGGCGCTGGTGCCAGCCCCAGGCGCGCGGCTCGGGCAGCGGCGCCGGCCCCGGGCCCACGGCACAAGGCGCTCGGGCGGCCCCGGCCCTGGGGCACATGCCGGCGCCGGGTGCAAGTGCATCCCCGCCCCTGGCGTGCCCCAGGACGCGCAGCCCCGCCTCCGGGCGCCCGGCACATGAGTGGCCCCACCCCCCGGGCGCCCGGCGCGTGAGTGGCCCCACCCCCAGGCGCCCGGGAGCCTCTAGAGGTTGGGAACCACTGCCCTAATAGATTAGTAAGACATGATTTCCCTTTACAGAAACCATGTTGACTTTTGACTAACAAATTATGTTCTTCTACATGTCTGACAATTTTATTCTTTACTATTGTTTCAACTAATTTTTCCGGTACTGACATTACACTTACTGGTCTGTAATTGCGAGGGTCGCCTCTAGAGCGCTTTTTAAATATTGGCGTTATGTTAGCTATCCTCCAGTACTTGGGTACAGAAGCTGATTTAAAGGATAGGTTACAAACCACAGTTAATAGTTCTGCAATTTCACATTTGAGTTCTTTTAGAACCCTTCGGTGAATGCCATCTGGTCCTGGTGATTTGTTAAAGTTACGTTTTTCTATTTGTTCCAAAACCTCCTCTAATGACACTTCAGTCTGGGACAGTTCCTCAGAGTCATCTCCCACAAAGGATGGTGCAGGTTTGGGAATCTCCCTAACATCCTTAGCCGTGAAGACTGATGCAAAGAAATCATTTAGTCTCTCCGCAATGGCTTTATCGTCCTTGATTGCTCCTTTTGTATTTTGATCGTCCAGGAGGCCTACTGGTTTTTTAGCAGGCTTCTTGCTTCTAATATACTTAAAAAACATTTTGCTATTACTTTTTGAGTTTTTGTCTAGCTGTTCCTCAAATTCTTTTTTGGCTTTTCTTGTTACACTTTTACACTTAATTTGGCAGTGTTTATGTTCCTTTCTATTTACCTCACTAGGACTGGACTTCCACTTTTTGAAGGATGCCTTTTTATCTCTCACTGCTTCTTTTACCTGGTTGTTAAGCCACGGTGGCTCTTTTTTTAGGTCTCTTACTATGGTTTTTAATTTGGGGTATACATTTAAGTTGGGCCTCTATTATAGTGTCTTTGAAAAGTGTCCATGCAACATGCAGGGATTTGGCTCTAGTCACTGTAACTTTTAATTTCTGTTTAACTAACCTCCTCATTTTTGCGGCATCCTCTTCAGAGTGGTGTTGGTTTGTAAGTCATTCACAAAATGGATTTGGGTGGCTAGACACCATTGCCTGAAGCAGCACCTGCTTCGGTGCTACCTCTGACTTCAGAGCTGACTCTGCTCCTGGCACTGGAAATAATTGATGGGTACTCGATGCCAATAGCTGGCTCTGGTTCCTCCCTCACTTTGGATGACATGAGTTGGACCAGCTGCTCATGGACTATTTTCAGACATTTCATCATCTTTGTCTTGGTCTGCAGTCTTCTCGTCCATGACAGTTCAGATGTGCCTGAGGCACTTGGGCCAAATGTCTGACTGGACACAGGTAGCTCACTTTGCCAAGTATATGCCTTTGCCTTCTTTAAATGTGGTTCAGAACAGTTGACCATTATAACGGTCCCAGGCTGTAACCTTGAACTGGGGTGCCACTGAGCCCTCTGTCTGTATATTTGGGCTCTCTCTCATTCTGTGATGCTGCGATATGCTACTAACCTCTGGGAGGTATCGCACTTACAGACACCCAACAGGCAGAGAGACACCCTGCTGAGCTACATGAATGCTTCTCCCAGACACTCATTAATTAATGATAGAGAGGCTCCAGCCAATTTCCTCCAGCTCCTTAGTCTGGTGCCCCTGAGCTGTACCACTCTGCCCTGGTCAGAAGTTTATAACCCTCTCCATCCCACCCTCAATGTGGAGAGGACATACGCCAAGGTTTCCCAAGCACTTCAAGCAAATACACAAAGTTAGGAAAAGTATAAAACAGATTTATTAAGTCTAGAAAGATAGATGTTAAGTGATTCAGTGGAAGGCATTAAAGATCAAAGAAAGTTACAAAAGAAATTTAAAAAGACACAATCTAAGTCTCCAACTTTATTATATTAGGTGATATTTAGATCAGCAATTTTCTCACCCCGGTGGATGTTACGGGTGTTAATACACAGGCTTCTCCTTAAGCAGGGACTAGTCTCCTCAGATGACCTTTGTCTTCTCAGCATTCCCATTGCTTCCAGCATAGGTGGACATAGGTGTTGGAACCAGGGGTGGGGGAGATGCTCCAGCACCCCCTGACTTGAAGTGGTTCCAGAAGATTATTACCTTTCATATAATACTTTACATGGCATGAAATATGTTTGAAATAGCACAAACATCTATGAATGATGAATATGGGAGTTACAGGGTGCCATTTTCAGGTGCAGTGTGTCACAATCATCCAACGCTTTGGACAGGTTGGTCTGCCTCCCTCCATTGATCTTGTGCTCCTTTCATTAGTGAACTGTTCAGGGGAATGTATGTCACAGCATTCCCTTTGTCCAGTCCTTACCAACCTGGACTGGTAGGTTGGGGAGCATAACTCTACGCGGAACGGGGCATCCTCAGCTTTTGCTCCCAGGCTGTGGAATTCTCTTCCTCGGGATATTTGCATGGTGCCAACGCTAGCGTTGTTTCAGTGTCAGGCTAAAGCCACCCTTTTTACTCCTGCTTTTATTAATGTTTGAGTCTGTGTGTGTGTGTTCCTCCTCTCTATATGTTTTTAGCTGGTTATGTCCCTCTGAGGTCTCATATTTTAAATTTTTATATATATTTGTATTTTTTGTTTGTTTGTTCTTGTAAGCTGCCTTGAATATTTTAAATAGAAAGCCGGGGTAAAAATATTTAAATAAATAAAATATATAAAATAAATAACTGGAGTCAGTGAAGGTCCAGAGTCTGTGGTCAGAGCAGGAAGGTTTACTGCATATCAACACACTGGAGCTTTGAACCATCTAAAATGCCTGTCTCTTTTCTAGACCATAGCGAGGGTTCAGTTGTTCGCATTCTTACCAACAATACCACAATGATGTATTATGTGAACAGGCCAGTTCTGCCACACAGGTTAGCATTCCTATAACTGATCATTTGTCAGGGGTCCAGAATCATATCACAGTCCACCTTGGCAGGAATTTTTCCCTGAGTTGCAAGTGGCCCGGGAAGCTCAGTGTTCTGAGAGTCGTGACTTGGGGAATCCCAATAATTGAGCTGTTCTCTACAACGGACAACAGGAAATGTCTGTACAGTTTGGGGGCCTGTGTCTGGGCTTCCCGACTGACACATTTCACCTCAACTCTCCTCTATGCATTTCCTCCCCTCCTGATCATTTCACAGGTCATCCTCAAGCTGAAAGTGTATCAGGCCAAGTTTATCCTCATTGCCCCAGCAAGGCCAAGGCAGTGTTAGTTTTCTGAATGCCTCACATTGTCCATTTAGCTTCTTGTATCTCTTTCTCTCCATCTCGACCTGCTCCCCCAGAAGCATGGTTACACGTTTCATCCTGTGCTCAGCTCCCTGCAACTCATGGTACGGCTGCTCCATGGCTGAATGAGGAGGAAGAACAATGGTCTGTGGCTGTTCAAGAGATCTACTACTATACTCAATAGCAGAAAATCCTCTACCAGAATGGCCTGTTTGGCAAAATGGAAGCAGCTTTTGATGCGGCTGTTGGCCTGCCAAGGCCAGAATGCACTGGCTTGTATCCAGGCCATCTTGGATTATTTGAGGCATCTTGAACTCTTGGGCCTTCTGCTTAGTTCATTGACGGTGCATCTCGCAGTGAACTGAGCCATTCATGGAAGATCAGTATTTCCAATGCGGTACTAGCAAGATTCTTAAAAGGAATTTGTCATGTCCATCAGCTGGTGAGGAAACCCATTCCGCCGGGGGACTTACATACAGCCTTGGCTTCTCTGATAGGATCTCCCATCAAGCCTCTGGCATCCTGTCCCCTTCATCCCTGATATCTTAGGTCTTATGCATTCCGCCCATTGATAACATCTGCAAGGGGAGTGTATGTGAATTGCAGCCCTTGATGGCAAAGCCTCCTTATACATAATTCTGCAAAGACAAAGTGATGTTCTGGCTGCACCCAAAGTGAATGTGGAAAGTGCTCTCAGAGTTGCATTGGAACTACCCAGTGGACTTGTCTGTGTTTTTTTCCTAAGCTGCATTCATCCCTGATGGAGCAGCACCTTCAAATGTTAGACCTTAGGTAATGTCTGGCTTTCTACATGGACTGGCCTAAACACTGTTGGGCTTCACTTTGTCTCTTTATGTCATATGCCAACCATATGAAAGGCCAGGCTGTCTCTTCACAAATGATCTCCAGCTGCATAACTTCCTGCATCAAGACTGCGTCGGAAACAGTTTCAGTTATGTCCACTGAATGGGCGTGAGCCCATTCTACAAGAGCACAAGCTACCTCACTGGCAGTTGAGGGCGGTGTTTCAATAGTGGACATTTGCAGGACTGTCACGTGGTCATCAACACACAAACCATCATGCCATTACTGCTGTGTCCACAGCGCTTTCACACCCTGTCTCCTTGGGGTACTGCTTGTGAGCTATCTCAAGGAACACTTGGCTGTACAGTTATTTACTGTAGATCTTGAAGATGTGATGTGAATATGTATTCCCTGTTCCTCTGCACTGGAGCACAATCTCTGGGTGTTTGGTGTGAAGGAACTGAAGGTGCTTGGGGTGACATGCCCGCATGTAGCCGGGAAGGAACTATAGCCACAAGGTGCGAGCACTGCCTCCCTAGAGATACAGCTAAGCAAAGTTCTGCTCCGGCACACTGTGGGATGTGTTCCTAAGCAGAATATGTGTCTGCATCGCATCTCAGAGAACTACACATGCAGTAAGTGATCACTTCTTTCCCCCTGTTGTTCTTGGAAGATGCAGTCCAGCTGTGGGGCCAAGCCTAGAACATAGCTCAAGAGGCACTAAGACTATAATTCTCATAAGACACCGTGTGCATCCCTAAATCAGAAATGTTGGATCTTTGCTGTCTGTGAAAATCTTCACTATTTCAACTTTTCATCCAGAGTCATAATGAAAACCAATGTCAAAATTTCAGAATTTCCCATGAGAGAGAAATTCTAACTTTCAACCAACTCTGTTGAGAGACTGCCAAGAAACTATCCTAGGGCAACCACAGTGTAGGAAATGCAGAAGTTTCCATCTGTCTTATGCCGTCAAGCTGGTGAAATGCGCCTGACTAGCCACATACATGGCAGTGGTAGCACAGCTGCAGGAAGATTTGGATTCCTATAAATTGCTCCACTGTGGTTTTCAGTAGTTCCTTCAGAAACAGAAGCAGACAAACAAGATTAATCCTGGAGTCAGCGTACAACAGAAAAGGAAATGGAAATATATTGGGCTGATATATTTGGTAACATTTATAAAAATCTGAAAACAAAAATTCCAGTGTCCGTCCTGAGCAAATCTTATTGAACAGAAGAAAATGATCTGAATAAATACAGCTTATCTTCACATTAGCCATGGATTTCAGTTAGTTTTTGAAAGAAGTTAAACTTTGTAATGTTTTTCATAGGCATATGCATATTCATACCACATATTGATAGTATTGGTTTGAGACAGCCCCAGATTCATCTCATGCATACTGCAGCCCCTTTCAGCTGCACCCTAGCTGGATCTCTCCCTTAAAGATATGGTCGGAGTTGGGCTTGGCACAGGAATTCCTGGGAGACCAGACTACTTGGTAATAATGGATCCCCTCTGGACTTCAGCTGTATTAATCTAATTGATTTGTGCAGTGTCTCTAACAAAAAGGATGAAATGGTATTCTCACTAGTTTGTCTTCTGTTATTTACACCTTGGCAAAGCTTATCAAGAACATTTAATTCAGAATTGAACGTTTCTTGATAATCCCAGCATTGCTAGAGACAAATCAGTCTAATCTGTGCATTTTCTCTGCTACCTAGTCCACTACACACATTTTCTGTCTCTCAACACAGTTAACAGTAATTACAGACGTAACACATCAGATTTTTCATCAAGTCTCTGAAAGTCTGTGTAACAAAGTAAACTAGATCTTTAAAGGCCCGGGGGGAAGTCTTGGGGGTCAGGCTACCCTGTCCCAGGAGCTCAGCAGCGGAGAGAGATCTAGGGAATGACAGAGGTATGTGCTGAAAGAGAGGAAGTGCTCCTGTGGTAACAGCTGGTGTCGTGGAAAGCACTGTGGTATGGACGCTTTAGGCCCTGTGCTCAGGAGCCTAGTGATATAGAGTAAGGCAAAGCTCCCCCTCTGTCAGCCAATTAGAACAAGCTGTGATAAACAGGGTAACATAATTAGTCTCTTCCCTCCTACCAAGGAGAGACAGTGGTAGGAAGAGAACTACCAGCTAACTCCTCCCAGACCAAGGTAAAGACTTGAATTATTTTTAAGTCTGGCTCTGAACTGTAGAAGTGTATTGAGGAAACCACACCCCAACCAGAGAATGCTCGGGAGAAATGTCCGTTTGATTTTGGGTATTTAAGAGACTTTGCACACAGACTGGTGATTTTAAAGGCCAGATGGGAGAAGCCAGCTCATGGTCACAGCTCGCTACAATTTCCAAATAACAAACAACCATTTCAGCTAAAGAGCAAAATGTAAGGTGAGTTAGAAGCTTAAAATAATTTATAAAGCAACACTGGAAGGACTGATAAAGCTCTACTAAAAAGCAAAACCCGTGGTTTATGCGCAGTCTCACAACTGTGGGCTTCATTCACCTCCTTCTCCCATTACAGATATGCGGTAATTTTACAGCACTAGTGAGGTCACCGACTCATCCTTGGGTCCCTTGGCTTGACTCTTGGATCATTCTCATGTGGTGATGCTGATCCCTCAGCAGTTTTTCAGATCTGGATGCAGACTGAGTTTTGTTCCCGCTGAAGGAACTGCTGGCTTTCTCCCTGGGTACCACATTTGGAATCTTGCTAATGTGGTTGACAATCAGTGTGGTCAAGAGAAAGAAACTCTTCAGTTTTAAAGACTTGCCACAAGGACTGTAGAAAAATAATGCCAGAGCAGACACTGGTGTTTGTATGGGAGCCAGGTCCAGCTAGCCTCACCTCTGGAAGAGGATAACTCATCCTCCTTGTAACAGGGGCCTTGCGGACTTAGCTGGGGCAACCCGTCAGTCCAGTCTGGGACCAGGCTCGGATACTCCGTGGGCTCTGTGTGATAAAACCATCAAGCGGGCAGGGGCCTCACGGTCTCCTGGCTGGGGCAGCAGAACAATCAAACAGTCAGGGGAATTAACCTTCTAAGCAGAGCTCAACAGCAAACCAGTTGCAGCTGCTGGGCAGGACGAGGCAAAGCAACAGCCTACGGCCCTACGATCTTGGGGGGAAGTAGTTGCACTGAGCTAGCCCCCCAAGCAGCGCAACGTAGCAGTCTCTGGCCCGGGGGAGGGGTAGAAAACCCAACAAGCAGTTTATGGCCTTGCAGCCTCTGGGTGGGGCAAGCAGATGTCCTGAGGAATTAGCCCCCGCCCTATCCCCCAGCCATCCCCTCAGGGCTCAGCACCCAGCCCCCACTCACTAGGCAGCAGCGAGCAGCCCTTGAGGGCTGGAGGACTGAGCAAGGAGCAGCCGTGCAGAGGGCAGCTGGAGAGACGTGCGCTTTTCTCTGGTCAGCTGCATGGCCCCTGTTGCTCCTCCAGAGTCCTCCAGCCCAGGCCTCCCTCCCAGCCATGCGCCAGGTTGCCAGCTCTCCCGGACTGGACGGATCAGACATCACTGCAGTAAATGGCATCTGGTTTGCCCAGTCCAGGAGGGTCCCCCGCAGTGTGCAGAGCATCCACTTCTTGGGGTTGGAGTTGGAGCTGGTGCTGGGCTGCGTTCCGGTAGAGATGGCCCTGTCTTCACTTCCCTGCGTCTCAGGGTCAGCAAAAAGAAGCTGGTGTTAGCACATACAGAGATGGTAGAAGTGATAGGGGCAAATCTAGATTCCACATCAGCAGAGGTTTATCTGCCTCCGAACAAATTTAACACTTGTAGGAGATCTGTAAGGTCGGTCCCAAAC
This sequence comes from Pelodiscus sinensis, assembly GCF_049634645.1. Lineage (NCBI taxonomy): Eukaryota > Metazoa > Chordata > Testudines > Trionychidae > Pelodiscus > Pelodiscus sinensis. The sequence goes on along the minus strand of NC_134722.1, from coordinate 700,827 downwards.
ACAGATTTCTAGGGCACACAGTCTCCTGCGCACACATAACACAGTATGTCAGATTTCACCTTCATTGTATGTGGTGGTGCCTGAACTCGGTGTATCTTTTCAGTGGATATCAGATAGACATGAAGGTGTCATAGTCCCAGAGTCATTAGCCTGGCAGAAGTATCCGCTATAGAAATATAAGGAGATACCCTTTGCTTTACCATTGCCACCCAAGATACTAGTGCTTCTGCCGGAGACATCACACAACATACTCAACAAGTGTGGTCACCCAGCAATGGAGCTAGCATAACAGATGAGAATAACAAGGGTCCCACACTTCTCTCCAGAGGGGGCCATATCCCAGTTGTCAGTCAGCTGCCCTCCAAATCCCCTGGTCGCCGGGTACATATATGTCTTCCTATTGATACCAAGGGTCCTACAGACATTCAGACATGACTAAACCATGATGTTCATGTTGGCACTGGCTTGCTCAAGACAATTCTAGTTCTTGGACCTGATGAATCTCTCTCTTCATCCTTTAATAAACGTAACTCTTCTTTCAGGCATAGTCTTCAAAAAAGCGAGGCAGGTCCTTCATCCTGACCCAGCTATGTTACACCTACTAGCATGGATGTTGAACTGCCTCTCTTCTATGGAGAGGAGGTTTAAAACATACTAGTTTCTAGTGGAAAGGACTCTGCCAGACTTACTTCTTCCCCCACATGGAAGAGATTTACTATTTGGGCCCACCAACATCAATTGTCTACGTTGCAGTTCTGTTACCTGCTGGTGTCTGCTGCCTGGAGTGTCTATCAGTTCATTAGAGTCTACCTGGCAGCGCTACCACTGAACATACCCCCATTCTGGGTTTCATCCAATGATAACTAGATTCCTTAAGTGCCTTCTCTGTGTGTTCCCCCCACATAGGGAGAGCCCCCACTTGCCGGGACATCAAAATCTGGAGCTCATTTGGCAGAGCTGCCCTTCGGTGACCGTTCAAAATGGACTCCAACCAGCCACTGTGTAGAGGGTTATTGCTTGTGAGTCACCGAGAGTGGAATGAATATGGAGAGGCTGTCAAAGAATAAATGGTTGCTCATGTTCCAGTAACTGCGGTTCTTTGAGATGTGTGGCCAATGTGTAGTTTGTGAACTGTCTTCTTCCTCTTGAATGCGGAGTCCTTTACTGTATGGATGCTGTGTTGCTGAAAAAAAATCAGTGATGGCTATACATGCCCTCGTGTGACATGATGACACCTAGGGCACAGATTTGGCCCTCTAGATACCGTGGGACTGAAGAGACTGGATCTGAATACAGGCATGCATGGAGAACACATCTCAAAGAGCCAGTCACTGGACAGCAAGTAATTGTTCTTCTCAATAATGAATCCAAGTAATTGTTCTTCTCAATAATGAATCTATATTTTTTCAGATTGTTTCTTCTAGTTGTACCCCTTCTGCAGCATTTGCCCCATTGCCAGTAACACCTGCACCTATTAGAGGAAAATGCTTCACTGAACTCCAAACTGATGGATCCTTGGATGCATGCTGAATAGTGCATAGTATCCATACACTGCTGGTTGTCCAGTTGACTTAAAAAGTACCAGGGTAAAAATAATATGGGCACAACTACTATAAAAGGTATGAAATCTCTGTCCGCTTGCTATAGTTCTTTGCTGGTGTTTACTGGATGCAAAGCTGCTCTGATGTAACATGGCCAAGTCTAGTAAGCATCTTGATAAGTCAGTGCATGGCACCTCTCTGGCTACTAACATCTCCTCTTTGCCTATCCACTTTGCCAGATTGTCATCTTTTCGGAAGAGCTGGTTGCCTACATCTACTACCCCGAAGGAGCTCCATGCAAAGTGGGCAAGGCAGCGATGGATGGGAAGGTCCCATTTTGTCAAAGTGTAAAAGATGAAGTTATAAAATTCTCCCCACCAAAAGGAACACGGGGGTGTAGCATGCGCCTCCCTCTTCCACAGGAATGCAGTGGGCTCCCCATAAGCCTACCGGCAGATTACCCAGTATTTTGCTTTTCTTTAATGAAGCAATGGCAATGGTTGTCAGCCTCCCCGGGCTCTGGACTCATTCTTCTTGAATCATTTCATGGCTGCTGTGAGTGCCCACGAATCACCAGATCCATCCCTCCAGACAGACATGGTGGACGTACCAGGGTTGGAGGGAATAGAAGCAGCAACAAGAGGACATTTCTCCTTCTGTCATTGAGTTCATTACCTCAGAACAGTTTCTCCGTAGAAAAACCCTCAGAAGGTTTGGGGAGTGTGACTTTTGTCTTGGGTAGCTATTTGAAAGGGCTCTCATTAAGCAGAGACTATGCAGTCTTGAAATATTGCATTGTACACAACAAAGAAAATACTGTTCCTAAAGAAAAACACGTGAAGATGAGAATTGGTGAGCTGACACAAGCTTCCAAAAGCTGAGTAGTGCTTTTTGATATTCTTTCATTTAAAGCCATACATTGTGAAGTTTCTCTTGAATTAGTTCTTAACTCTGAGGAGGTGTTTCTTCTTGAACTGACACGGCTGATTAAAGGTGTGTCATTGACCAGAGAGAATGACTGAAATCCAAACAAGCTAAGTCATCTTTGCCAAGGAGAAACTACCCACTTTCTGGTTCTTGGGAAGGATCCCCTGCTCTGTCCTGCCCTTTGTTATTATGCTCAATCTATTTCTCTCTTTGGATCATTGTCTATAAAATGAAGCGAGGGTGAAGTACGGTGAGCTGCGAACTATTTCTGTGGGGCCTGGGCCAGGAGAAAGACATTATAAAGAAATCCATGAAATAGTGACCAAACAAGTCTTTTGTTTTTGTTTCCTTTGGGGTTTTCTTGAGATGACTCTGCATTCACCTCTCTGCAGTGAAAGTAGAATGCTTCTCTGCTGTCTTTAGGGTTAGACCTTGTGTCCGTCAATCCTTCACCTGCCATGGACATTGAAACATGGGGAGATGGGAATATATTGTCCATAATGTTGGAGGCTTAGTGTTTCCTTTTTGAACAGGAATAAGTCAGTAAAACCCTGCCACAGGATCCCCGGAACTGGTGATTTTTGGCTTGAATCAGTGGCTTTCAAGTTGTCATCTTTGGAGAACTGGCTTCTCTTCTCTGCTTCTATATGTTGCTGTAGGTCATCAGGCTCTTCCTTGTCATTAAGAGGCAACCACAGGGAATGAATTGGTGTGTAAGAAACGAACAACTGCAACCACTGTGGTTCGGAAATGTCGGGATTGAGTTGGCAATTGAATAGATGAGGAGTGGGCCAATACATTTGGATCAGGCTTTTAATGAAAAGGCACCTATTTGCTACAGCGAGTTTGGGTCAGACCCTGCGTCCCATCCTAAGCTATCAGAGTATCAGAACTCAGAGCTCTCTTTGCTTGCTAGACACGTTGGGTGCAAGGTAAATACTTGGTTAGATCACACTGCAGATCAGCAGTAGCATGTAAATATGAATGTGATTGCATGAGACACAGTGTGATATAAAATGCTGATCTTGGAAACAAAACCATTTGCATAAATCTGAGGCCCAACTTGCTGCTGGCATGTTGACTATCCAATTGTACGTTGACTGGAAATTACCAGGTAGGGCACTAGCAATGTAATGTAACCCCTTGGGGTTGAGAGCACATGGCCCCTGTAAATCAGTTTTTGAAGGCCAGGAAGTGCTGGTTGTTACAGGAAGAGGAAGTGTGGTTTGGAGGCTGGGAATGTGAAGAGAGGGAGAGTGAAAGGGAGGGTGTCTCTGGAGCTCTAGACAAACAGGGTGACAGACCTTTTAGCAGGCCCTCACATAGTGAAGCAGCCCAGAACCTGCCCGAAGCCTTGCAGGGACAGAGCAGCCAAACACGGATGCCCCAGGACAAGAAGTAGGAGGAGCACTCTGCCAAGGAGGAGTCATCTGAGGCAGACAAACTGGAGCTAGACCCAGTATCCCTGCTGCCCAGAGCTATATCAGGCCAAGCGTACTGGGGCTTGTGACCTTGATTGAGCACAAGGAGGGAGGCGCTAGCTAGATAATAGGGAAGCTGTTGCTCCAGGAGGTTTGCAGAGAGTGGCAGAAGAGGGAATGGGAGGGATTTGTCAGGGCAAGTTTACTGACACCAAAGATGACCAGGAGCACCCAAGACTCACAGCAGGACTGGGACTTTGCCCTGGACTCCTGAACTATGAGTGCAGACACATGTCTGCCCTTTTAGAATGTGTTACCACTGGGCCCTTCGGGTCTTGTGTTGCATGTATCCCTGCTTTCCTAACTGCCGTGACCCCTGTTTTAACATGGCTACCTCAGGCTACCTCCTTCCTCCCCCTGCTTTCTTGCATGTTTTGAGAATTGAGAGCTTCAACATCCGTTAGCCTTTGAGTTCCCATTTGGAGAGTTTTCCAGGCCAGTGTACCTAGGAAGAGCTTTCTTCATATGTTTTTGTCAGTCTTTACTAACCTCATCTTCAGCAAGCCCAAAGTAGGGGTACCATCTTGAGGGTCCCAGGAATGCTATGGCCCTTCTCACGATGCCAGAGGAATGGATGAAAACACCCCATTCCTCTGAGCATTCAGATGTCAAAGCAAAGTGGTCAGCGATAAGTTAGACTGGTAAAATAATCACTGGAGAGAGCCTGCCTTCATCGCAACATCGTGGATACTGGTGTTAAAGCTCCAGCTAATCATTTTACTCAGCCTTACAGCATCAGGAGGCAAAGCTCAGAAGACTAGGTTAATTGGGAGTGCTAGCCTGGATGCTCTTGAAATGCTGAATATATTAAGGAGATTTATGCTCAGACCCTGATTAGGAAGACTGTCCCTTAAAAGTAAAGAGACTTGTAGTAACCTGGGGAGCAGGACTGGGTCCCCAAGGTAGCCCACTGCATGTCTGCCAACTCTGTAGGGTCTCTTCAAAGAAAGCTGGCTTGTTTAGAGTGAGGTTTAAAGTCTCATGAGTGGGATTTGGTATAAGAAGCCATGACATGCGTGAAATTGCCTCTCTGGTGACACACTTACCAAATCTCCAGCCTTTGGAAGACTGGGTGTGGCAATGACTTCCAGTGCTGCTGCCAATGCCACCGTCGCAGAGGCTGTGCACATGGGAGACTCATTAATGGACCAGAGAAGGAATCGAGCGATGAGTCCTGGCAGGGCAGTCGGTGGTCATGCCCACTCTGCAATCCTGGATTTAAATTTAAATTTAGAATTTAAAGTCGGAGAGTTTATTTTTCTTATGTAAAACAAATTGCAATATTGAATGCCTCCCCTCACTCTTAGTAAAAACAACCCAGGCGTACTAAGGAGGTTGTGGGCCAAGGGCAACCCACAGGAACATTTCACGCTTTTCGTTCTCCTATTGCAGGTAGATGTGCTGTTGGCCCTTGTGGAGGGAGGGGCATGGGCATGGCTCCACCCCCCACACTGTTTACTTTAGTGAGGGTACAATGATGGCGCTAGGCATTCAGGGTCTGTCTACACTACAAAGTTAATTCAAACTAACAGCCGTTAGTTCGAATTATCTTTAATAGGCGCTACACATACAAACCGCTAGTTTGAATTTAAATCCAACTAGCAGAGAGCTTAATTCCAACTAGATAAACCTCATTCTACGAGGACTAACGCTTAGTTTGAATTAAGTAGTTGGAATTAAGGGTTGTGTAGCCATTTAATTCGAACTAGTGGGAGGCTAGCCCTTCCCAGCTTGCCCTGGTGGCCACTCTGGGCACCACCAGGGAAACTCGTCTGCCCCCGTCCCGGCCCTGGAGTCCTTAAAGGGGCACGGACTGGCTACAGTGCTTGTGCCAGTTGCAAGCCTGCCAGCACCCAGCCAGCAGACCCTGCACCTGGCACGGCACGAGCCAGCCACCCGCTGCCACCCAGCCCTCCCCCTCTTCCCAGGACCAGGCTGGAGACTCCCAGGAGCCCACCCAGGGCTGCAAGAGGTGGGTGCCTGCCTGATCTAGTGTGAAGATCGTGGACCTCATCGAGGTTTGGGGGGAGGCCTCCAACGTCCACGATCTCCGCGCTAGCCACTGGAACGCGGCCGTCTACAGCCACTTGGCTGCCAGCCTGGCCACCAAAGGCCCCATTCGAACCCAGGAGCAGGTTTGCATGAAAATCAAGTTGGTCCAGTGAGACCCCCGACCCTGAGCCCTGAGCTTAGAACATAAGAACGGCCATACTGGGTCAGACCAAAGGTCCATCTAGCCCAGTAGCCTGTCTGCTGACAGTGGCCAGCACCAGGTATCCTGGAGGGGATGGAAAGAAGACAATAACCAAGTGATTTGTTTCATGCCATCCATCTCCAGCCTTCCACCCCTTCCTGGGACACCATTCCTACCCCTGGCTAATACCACTCCATGGACCCAACCTCCATGAATTTATCTAACTTCTCTTTAAACTCTGTTCTAGTTCTAGCCTTCACAGCCTCCTGTGGCAAGGAGTTCCACAGGTTGACTATGTGCTGTGTGAAGAAGAACTTTCACTTATTAGTTTTAAACCTGCTGCCCATTAATTTCATTTGGTGTCCTCTAGTCCTTCCATTATGGGAACTAATAAATAACTTTTCTTTATTCACCCTCTCCACACCACTCATGATTTTATATACCTCTATCATATCCCCCCTCAGTCTTCTCTTTTCTAAGCTTAAAAGTCCCAGTCTCTTTAGCCTTTCTTCATATGGGACCCGATCCAAACCCCTAATCATTTTAGTTGCCCTTTTTTGAACCCTTTCCAAGGCCAAAATATCTTTTTTGAGGTTAGAAGACCACATCTGTACACAGTACTGAAGATATAGCGTACCATAGTTTTATACTTCCCCTCCTCCTTCTTCCCCTGGCTTCCCCCTTCCAGCTCCCTCCTCCCAGGTTTTCCCCTCCCCTCTCCCACCCTCTCCCTTCACCTCTCCCACTTCCTTTTCACAGTCTCCCCAGAGGTTAATCGCCCCCCCCCCCCAGTTTTGTTCAATAAAGAGGGTTTCTATTTTTGAACACTCATGTCCTTTATTTTTTACATCAGGAAGGGGGGCTAGGGAGGGGTAAGTGGAAGAAGGTGAGGGAGGAATGGGGCACGAGCCCCCGATGGGGAGGACTGGGGTGGCTCTACGGGCTCCTCGGGGTGGAAGTTCTCCTACAGGGCCTCCTGGATCCTGACAGCATCCCGATTGACCCCCCGGATGGCAGCCTGCGGCAAGTGCAGCCGGTCTGATTGCCGAGTGCTGTGATATGCCGAGTGTGGGCACTCAGGGCACTCCAAGCCAGGACTGCTTTGCTGTCCCTCATTGAGTTAGACAAGCGAGCGGGAAACCCCTGAGAACTGTCTGTTCAGGTGGGAGTTGGGTCCCTTTAAGCACAGCCCTGAGCTAGCCTGAGACAGCAGCTCCACGCTCTAAGTCCTAACCTGATGCCCTGCCGGCACTAGTTCCGGCCAGTCTTAACTTCGGTTCAGAGTCCACTCAATGTGGACATGCTAGTTCGAATTAGCAAAATGCTCATTCAAATTAGTTTTTAGGTCTAGATGCACTAGTTCAAATTAGCTTATTTCAAATTAACTAATTTGAATTGTTAGTTCAGATTAGTGCTGTAGTGTAGACAGACCCTCAGAGTAGATGTGCTCTATTGAGGCAAGTGTTGTGGCTACATTCTCTCTCTCCCTATAGGCTGCCACTGCCGCTTTGCAGGCTACAGGTTGCTCACATGTATTGTTTTTTACTTTCAGTGTAATCTGTTCCACTTTCCAAGCAGAAAGACGACTCAGGTGAGAAACTTACAGTCTAACCACCACTAGGCTGAGGCTGGGCAAAGTTCTATGCGCAGGCAGGGTGGGAAGCGCTGCGTGCTGTCTGCCCAACTCTTTCCATTATAAAGCCCTGTTTTCACTTGTTTGTTCCTTTGCCAGATATTAACCTTTTGGGGGAAATTTTACATGCCAGGTGTCTGCCTCAGGCTCAGTTAAAAAAACAAAACTGCTCAGCCATTTTCAAGAACTAGGATAGGGGAAAATACATTATTTTGCCCAAGTTAAGAAATACTAATGGCCTATTCTTTGAAACACACCAATGCTTCAGAGTAGGGAATTGAAATTTGAAGTGGTGGGGGTGTCACAGATGGGTCTGTGGTTGTCTCTGTGAAACTCAGCCCAGATTGTATCAATTTATAAGCCGTAGACAAAAGACAGATCTCGCATGCTTAGTAGAGACTTCTTAGGTTTTAATATCTAAATTCCCTGAAGTCCTGGGTGGACTCCTGTTTGGGGTGGGCAGGACTTTTCCTGAACCTGCAGTGTTGGGCTGATGTGAGTGATGTTAGGTCTGAGCCCAGGCACTTCCACTGAGAGTTGGGAGCCTGTCTGTCCCGTACTCTTAACAGTGGCATGGCCAGAAGGGCCCTAACTTCGGGACGGTAGGCCAGAATGGGGGCCAAGGAAGAGCAGGATGGAGGGAACTCCCTGGCTGGTGCTCTGGAGCAGAGTGGGATAAACGTTGGGCTTCTACTCAGGCCCACCGGTAGCTATGCCCTGGCTCTTAATAATCCCTTCCCCTGCCTACTTCCTCCCCCTTGGCAACCTGGATAGGGAAATTGCCTGACTCCAATGTGGAGGAGACAAGAGCAGGACTTGCCGGAGGAGTGAGAGTAGTAGATTAGAACAAGGTACCCGGGGAGAGGGTAGCAGACACTAATACTGGAGTTGGTGAGGGCAGGGGAGGGAAACTGGTTTGGGATTTGGTGTGAGCGAGGAGGTTGGGACTGGCTGTGCAAGGAAACTGGCCATTGGAGCGTGGAGGGAAACTGGAGGGGGTGGGACGACTGGAAAAATGAGTTATGTCATCATGTGATTAAAAGTAATATCTATGCACTTGCAGCCTTAGGTCTGGGATTTTGTAACTTTTGAGCGCTTGGCTTTTTGGTTTTAATAATATGCTTTTAAAGTAGGGGGGGGTTGTGTCATGTGAGAGAGCACCCACGGTGCTGTGTGACAAGCAATATAACAGAAGTGTGTTTTTAGGAGAGACTTAACTATGTACTGGGGGATGGGCCTTGCAAATGTGCTCAATGGGACGTTTCACTCGGGCTCAGTGCGGAAGAAGACAGACGTTTTGCTCCAAACGTGGATTGTTAATTTTGGTTTACACCAAATGGCGAGGAGGGCAGCGGTTAGACACAAGGGAGAAGACAGGCAAAAAAGGACTCTGAAGATATGTATAACCAACCGGCAGGAGCTTGCTTTGTCAACAGAACTGGATGTAGTCTGGACGCTCTTTGTCGACAGAAGCCTGCAGTCTAGACGTACCCTCAATGTCTTCCAAGAGCCCAGGAAGCAGTGGAAGAGTTGGTAACGCTGCTAGACAATATTGACCTCCTGTGATCTGGCAAATTCTCTGGTTGGGCACCAATCAGGTCCCGAGGGTGCCAGACTAGAGAGGGTCAACCTGTACTCACCCTTGTTCTTTGCAGCAAATTCAGACTTCATGTCCTTGCTGAAAAGCCCCTGCATTACTCAACCCCCCTCTTGCTAGCTCAGCTGCCTGCTTTCACATTTCCCTCTCTGCTCTGTCCACGGGGCCAGTCCTCACAGCTCCTTCGTGTCCCTGTCACACAAGCCTCGCCAAGCCTTCTTCTGGCCATTCCTGGGACTGTGTCACTCATCCAAACATCCACTTACCAAGCTAACACACTTCCCTTATTTAAATCTCCCTCAAAACTTTAATTCTTTCATAAATATCCTAGACATTATGAAGAAAACTGTAAGAAATGTTTTATTGAAGGGATGCTTCATTAAGCGTATGCACAAAACTAATTCATAGCATCATTTTATCCATCCCCTCATGACCGTCCTTCCCCTTTCTTAAGTCACATCTTAATTTTAGATGCAAATATTGTCCATGACAGATACTCATACATCAACATTTAAGAGTAAATGTTTGTGAATTTTTATGTTTGCATTTTGAACATTTGTTAGGTCTGTATGCTAGTGAAACCCAATGCATCCGTGTTGGCATAAAGCAAACATAGAAAGGGTGGTAGCATGGCAAAGTACATTCCCTGATATGTACAAGCAAGTATTCCTGGAATTGTTGTTATTTTTTTGCAGCTCACACCCAGCTCTGTTGCCAGACCAAGGGAGAATAAGTGTGATCTCCCCTCATAATAAGGATTAGGACAACCAAAGCAGACCTTTCTAGTGGACTCTGAAGAGAGTTCCTGCTGCTGACATCCAGTTTACCTGTGTTATTGCCAGCAGCGGCTCTAAAGACTGAGGTCATAATGTTGGATGTTTGATGTCAGAATTCCTGTGTGTATCCTTGCGTCTGTTTCCAACTCTTCCGGATAGTCTTTCTCCTCCGAGAGCGAGGCCTGTTGCCAAGCGCAAAGGGGAACATTGCAGAGGTACTGAACGCAGGCTCTGGAGGGGACTGCTTTTCATCTGTGGTTGCACTGGTTTAGAGCGGAATTATCAAAGTGCCCTTTGCGCTGAACTCCTGGGCACCTGTAGAGAAAAGTGTCATGTCTTGTTCACCAAGGGTAAGATGTTGCTTTACAGCCACCGGGAAATAAAATAAATACGAGAAACTGGAGGAAAATCCGCTTTAAAAGCTTCTGCATCATTTACTGGTTGGAGCTGTAAAATCTTGAAGCGTTACCGTCAAAGCTTTTCTCAATGACTTGATGAGGGTTTTTTGTTGTTTTGGTTGCTGCACTCTTGGGACTCATTGGAGTGGCAGGATAAAAATTAATTAGAGGCTCTTTGGAGGTGGCTTTGGAGATAGCCTCGGGCTACCCTTCATTCTAGTTGTTAGAAGCAATATCATCACTGCCTTGTCTCCCAGTGAACAGGCCTGCACTGGTGTGGCTGGGGGGAGCCACAGAACATCCAACACAGACATCAGAGCGCAGGCTTCCTCCCAGCGAGATTACTTACCATAAAACCAGTGGATCTGCCTGCTGACAACCCCAGAAATATGTCTTGTTTCATTTTCTGGTTTCGAAGAGGGGCTGCTTATGAAGCTCACAGAAACCTGATGAAATATCCATAGAAAGAGGCACTTTTTCCTCCCTCTTCACCATGAATTATGCTGATAGGAGGTCCTTCGGGGAGATGATAGAACAAGCTCCATTTCAGCAGCAGGTTTCCTTTTGTAGAGGGTGGATTGACCTGTCAGTGCATGAAGAAAGCTGACAAAGGACCATTTCAAGCCAAAAGGTCGTACAGGAAAAAGCTCAGTCATTCTCTCTGCCCTCCCCCACCACGTCACTTTATTGTAATCCCAACTGCACAGCCCCCATAGCTATTAGACCCAGTCAAACTGGGCCTGCCCTTGTGGAAATGGGTTGCTGGTCAGGCTGACTTTGGAGCCTCATTCTTGTGGAGGAGGGGTCAGGCTTAGCAGAACTGGACAGAGCAATTCAGTCCCAGGCTTTGTGTTCTGGATTTTCATCAGACGACTGCATGTGCCTTCATTTTAGTTAACCCAGAAACTGGTATCTCAGCCCCGTACACAGGAATTTCCGGGGGGGGGAGGGAGGCTTTTTTTGTAACTGTGGACTGCAAGGGTGTGAATATACCCCCATAGCTCCCGAAGTAAGCAGGGAAATCAGCCCCAGCCTTCCCCCGGCTGGCCAGCCTCCATAGGCCTTGGGCAAAGCTGGGGGAGGGACCAGCTGCACATCCCGGAAGGAATGGCTCTTTGGGCAAAAGAGGCGGGGGCGCTTGAAGAGCCTGGGGCTCTAGACGCCTGGGGCTGGTGCTCCCCTCCCCTGCAGGCAGGCCTGATGGGCTTAGTGTTAGGACTAGTCAAAGTAACGTGAGGCAAGGTTCAAATTGGCTCTGATGGCAATTGTCCAATCAGTGAATCTCCCCAAAGCAGCAAATACTTTACAAACATGCTAACCAGCCTTAGCAGAACCGGATAGAGCAATTCGGTCCCAGGCCTTGTGTTCTGGATTTTTATTGCTGTAACCTGGAGCTCTAGATGTACCCCCACAAATAATCTGCTCTGGTTTCCCTGCTGGCCTCTGTACTGTTACTTATCAAAATGCCTTAAAATCCAAGGAGGAAGGAGGGTTATTGCATGCTCTAGTAGCTTCAGGAGAAAGGAGGGCTCTGGCCCATGATTTACCTACACAAAGGCGGATCTTCTGGTGCAGCTGTTCGCAGTCTGCTCTACTGATGAGCACTTAAATCATCCAAGAGTTGTTTCACTGCTGCAGGAGGGATGTGTTCCTAGGTCTAGCTGTCTAGTGTGCCTTTCACACTGGTCTCTTTGGCACTGCTCTGGTGTTTGATATTAGTAACAGTAATTTTATTTTTTCTGTTAAATTACATGGTGGTTGGCTCTCTATAGCATAGATTATCTGTGAATTTGTAAACTGCCTCATTTCTCCCCACCCTCTCCCGGCCCCATCAAGGTTCTCAGGGTGGTACCCCATCAATTAATGACTGATTTTAAAAGAAAGTTATATGTAAAATACCAAATATACAATGTAAAATCAGACACATATAGTTTCAAACACAGATATTGAAAGCAGTGTATTAAAGCAAACAATGATGATTGCTCAGAGTTGGATTTTTCACATTTAATGGAAAGATAGATTAAAATGAACCTTTCAGGAGCCAGGATAATGAAAAGTTATTAGTCTTCCAACTTATGGACCTCTAAACAGTGGGTTTTAGGACCCCTAAAAATGGGTAAATTCAGGGCAGAGGTATCTGGAATAATCAGGCATTATGAGAAGTTTAAAACGTGATGAATGTCTCTCTTAATATTTCAAAAACAAATAGGATCATTTAGAATTCAATCCACTGCTTTATAAGCACAGGGAATAAAGAATATAGATGAGATTTTAGAATCATAGGACTGGAAGAGACCTCAAGAGGTCATCTAATCCAGACCCCTGCATTCATGGCAGGACTAAATATTATCTAGACCATCTCTGTCAGTGTAACCTGCTCTTAAAAATCTCCAATGATGGAGATTCCACAGTCTTCCTAGGCAATTTATTCCAGTGTTTAACCACCCTGACAGAATGTTTTTCTTAATGTCCAACCTAAACCTTCTTTGCTGCGATTTAAGCCCATTGCTTCTTATCCTATCCTCAGAGGTTAACAAAAATTTTTTCTTCTTCTTGTAACACCTTTTACGAAAGCTGTTACTATGTTCCCTCTCGGTCTTTTTTCCAAACTAAACAAACCCATTTATTTGAATCTTCCTTCATAGGTCATATTTTTAACATCTTGAATAATTTTTGTTGCTCTTCTCTCCACATCTTTCCCAAAGTGAGGTACCCGGAACTGGACAGAATACTCCAGTTGAGGCCTAATCAGTGCAGTGTACAACACCCCTGTTAATGCATCCCAGAATCATGTTTACATTTTTTTGCAACAGTGTCACACTGTTCACTCATATTTAGCTTGTGGTCCACTATGAACCTCCAGAGCCCTTTCTGCAGGACTCCTTGCTAGACAGTCGCTTCCCATTCTGGATGTATGAAACGGATTGTTCCTTCCTAAGTGGAGCACTTTGCATTTGTCCTCATTGAACTTCATCCTGTTGACGTCAGACTATTTCTCCAGTTTGTCCAGATCATTTTGAATGATGACCCTCTCCTCCAAAGCAGTTGCAACCCCTCCCAGCTTGATGTCATCCAGAAACCAGCCCCAGCACTGATTCCTGCAGACCCCACTCGTTACGCCCTTCCAGCATAACTGTCACCCATTGATAATGTGCGCTGGGAATGGCTTTACAACTAGTTTTGCACCCATCATGTTGCTCTGTCTAGGTTGCATTCTCTAGTTTGTTTATGGGAATGTCACATGAGACTGTATCAAAAGCTTCACAAAAGGCATGATACACAATAGCTGCCCCTTCCCCCCCTCCACAAGGCTTGTTACTCTTTCAAAGAAAGCTATCGGGTGGATTTGACACTATTTGTTCTTGACAAATGCCATTACTTTTCATCTTATCTTCCAGATTTTGCAAATGAATTCCTTAATCATTTGCTCCATTATTTTTCCAGGTATAGAAGTTAAGATGACTCGTCTGTAATTCCCTCAATTGTCCTTGTTTGCCTTCTGATTGATTGGAAATATATTTGCCCTTTCCCAGTCTTCAGGAATCTCTCCCATCTTCCATGACTTTTCACAGATAATTGCTAATGGCTCAGATACCTCATTCAGTTGCATTTCATCAGGCCCTGCTGACGTGAAGACATCTAATTTATCTGAGTAATTTTTAACATGTTCTTTTCCTATTTTAGCCTCTGATCTTACCTCATTTTCACTGGCATTCCCTATGTTATATGTCCAATCACCACCAATCTTCTTGGAGAAAAACCAGTGCTCCCTGTGAGCTGAGCACTTGAGCAGCCACCCTGGAGAGATTCAAATGCCACCCAGCTAATTAGCAGAGCACCTGCAGTGCCCACAGCTGGCTGCATGTGTTTGTACTGGAGGTGCACATCTGCACATGCCTCAGTGCACCAAACAAAATTTATTCTGCACATGGATGGAAAAGCTTAGAGGGAACACTGGTGAAAACCAAAACAAAGAAGTCACTCCTACCATTTCCACATTTTCTTTTATTATTTCCCCCCTTACTAAGTAATGGTTCTACCCTATTCTTGGTCTTCCTCTTTTTTCTAATGTTGTTGTAAAATGATTTCTTGTTACCCATTATCTCTCTAGGAGTTTGCTAACATCTGCATTGAAATCCATTATCTTTTATTTCCCCCCCTACCATTCCTTAGACCAAAGCTACTCAACTTTGGAAGGCCTGGGGGCCACAATGATACTCACAGCACATGATGAGGGCCACAACTTAAGTACGGTTGCATAGATATGTAAATATATATGCAAATATATGCAAATAGCTTCTTTCACACTGACGGGCGTGAATACAAAGATTAAGGCAAGACTACACAACACCCAGGCCTCATTTATGTCAGTTTTACTGCTATTAATAAAATGCAATATTTACCCGATTTCTACCCATATGACAGCACTTTTAATGAGCAATGACAGTCCAGGAATTTAACTACTAAAATGCATATCATCAGAAGATCATTATATTGACTGCTTTTTTGTTTTAGCTTCACAACAGTCCAGGAATGTAACTGCTAAACACATACCAACCCAAACCACACCATGGGCAGCAAACAAATGGGCCGCGGGCCGCATGCGGCCTGTGGACTGTGTGTTAAGTAGCCCTGCCTCAGACTCATGAGCGCTACCATTTCGTCGTCATTTTCACCCAAGCTGCCTTCCACTTTCAAATGCTCAGCCAGTTCTTTCCTATTTTTCAAATTCAAATCTAGAAGAGCCTCCCCCAGTAACTCTCCACCTTCTGAAATAAAAAAACAGTGTCCACTTCATTCCCCAAATTTGTGGGCTAATCTGTGCCCTGCTGTGTTGTGTTTAGAAATGTGGGACTCTATCTTGGAAAGCAGAGACAGCACGTAGGGGTTATGGTAAAAAACCAGCGGAAGAGGAGTGACATTGGGCCGTGAAGGGTAGCACCAGCCCTGCATGTGCAAGCAAAGGACTCTGAAGTGAGTGCGTACGCTACTAGTGGAGTCAGTAATGGAGCGTTGTGTCCAGTTAAAACATGACAAATTAGGAAGCATTTGAAAATGATCTATGGTTTGTGTTGTGCAGCAGATCAGACAAAGAGATCACAATTGTCCCTTCAATAGTACTCAGCATATGATAAAATCATAGTAATTAATTAGATCCTGATAGCTATATAATCTAATCCATCCTCTAGGAGGGTGTGGACTTGTTCCAAACAGGTATCAGCTAGAGCTTCATCTCCTTTAGTTGTAAAGACCCCAAAATAAAGTATAAAGAGGACTGATATAATCACTGCTGTCCAATCCAAAGCCTTGCTATGAGGGCATTATTATAATCATTGGTCCTCATGGTCATAACAGTTGTCATGCTCAAGTCATCATTATTTTTACAATGTCAAATGTATCCTGGGTAAAGGAATAAGTAAAAGAGAGTTTGGTGCCCTAAAATGTCACCATTTATCCATTAGAGGTGGCACATAAAAGTGGAGTAGGCATAAGGCCAGACAAGGTTTACACTACCAAGGATTGCTCAGTTTAGCTACACACACATCTAGCTGGTTTGGGTGGATTTGTGTTTGTTTTTTAACACTTTTTGAAGTTGATAGCACAGAATTGAGTGTTAGGAGGCATTTCACTGAGAAAAGGATTACGGCAATAGTGTGTTGCTCTTGCAAGTTCATTCTGAGAACTATGTGATGCAATCCGCACAAGGTGGTAAGCAAAAGAACCACGACTGTGGAAATGACAGGGTCAGTTCAGTATTTGTGTCCGTTCGATCAGTAGAAAACGTGAGGGAAGAAAGATCCCCAACACAGCCATGAAGTACAAGGATTTGCCAATAGCATCCTGTGGCAATGAGTTCCACAGTGTACATGTTGATTGAAAACCAGTTGTCTTTTATCCATATTTAATTTGCTGTCTTTCATTGAATGTCACTTTGTTCTTCAAGTGTGATACAGTGATGCCGTTGAATGCTATGACTGTTTTAGTCTGCAATTCTTAGTGCTGTAATGGACAGAAATCAGTACTTCTTGCATTTGTCAAATACAGGTGTTCCATTACATGAATGCATTTGTATCGAGCAAAAATAAAAGCAAAAGGCAAAGAAAGGAGGACAAAAAGAAACAGAAAATGCAGACCAAACAGTACAAAAATATACCAGTAACTAGCACATTTTTTAGACTACAGGTGACCTCCGTAAGTGCCAGATGCTTTTAATTAAATATTCAGAATTAAATGCTGTCACGCTAAGGTGCCCAACCTTTGTTTGTTGGTTGTTTTGGGCGGGGAGAAATGGGTGTTGCTAAACAAGTTCACATATTAGAAGATTTAAGTTTTATTTCCTCTTAACAGCACTTTTAGTTGTGGAGCTCTCCCCCCCCCCTCATCCCCCCACTCCCCACCAGAGACCTCTTCCCTTTTCTCACTCAAAGCAAAGAGAATTCATTATCTCATCTTGGCATTGCAGCTTTGTAAGTTCAATGTCAATAGCTAGTTAGGAGAGGGCAAGCAGGTCAGGGATTAGGACTCCAAACTGTCCTTGACGTTTCTCTGTAGGAAGATCTGCTGTTTGCATCAGGCTAATAAAAAAATTCCTTCTCCACTATCTCAGGAATGATCAGGACAAGAAAATGTCAGTTTGGGGGCTGACAGAATTCTGATAAGAATAAGCTGGAAATGAGAGACAGAAAGTAAGAAATACTGTCATTTTATATTTTTAATTTAATTTGAAAAAAATATGTTTACTAGTACGTTTGCTTTTTACACATCATTTTTCAGTCTCTAGGCATTTTTTTCCCAAGCAATTTTAATGTAAGAAAGTCTGTGTCTATTTTTATTTGATTTGATTTTTACAGTTTTTCCACAAGCTTTTAAAGATTTGGAAGGGTCAGTCTTCCTGGCCTGGAAGCTGTGAACAAATTCACTCCCACAGAATTACTTACAAGCACAGAAATAGTTTCCACTTTCCGTAGTATCTATACATATATCTGGAGTTAAAAAGAATTCTCAGGCTTAATCTAACAAACCCAAGATGGAAACATACCCTTTGGATGGAAATACTTTCAAAGTGTGATGAACTTTCAGAACAAATTTAATACTTATTTTATAAAAGTTTAAAAGTTAATGAGATTTTTTTCCTTAATTTTATTTATATTGCAACTTTGATAGTAGAGGAAATATATAATGTTTATCGTTCATACAGAATACAGTATGAAGCCATGTAAAATATCCTTCCCACAAAGATTCCCCTCCTGTATAGGTACGAATCTTGTGAATATATTTCATACCTGAAAATATTCCATGAATATTTCTGATCCACATCGGGTGACTTATCCACAAAGGATAGCTTTCCTTTCAAAGATGCAGCAACACTTCTGTTTCAGGATGGAAACACAAAATTAATTGTGGACATAGTCAAGGAGCTCTGAAACACAATCTTTTTGCACAGGTGGGTTACAATCGAAACATTTTTCCAGGATTGCTGCTGAATTTCCGAGCCTGATGAGCATACATTAAGATTCAGATTAAGTACATATAACAATTAAACTCTGAGTCTCCTGTAAAACATGGAATGATTGCTGTGAGGGCAATCTTCACCTGATTGTCCCAAAGTCCTGAATGCAAATGGGGGGAGAGGGGACTCCAAAGAGGATGAAGAAAGGCTTTTCTCAGTAGTGACAGATGGCAGCATGATGGGGTGCGGTCACAGAATACCCCTTGTGGGTACCTCTTGGAGAGCTGACAAGGCCACTGCCATTCGCCTTCCTGCTTTCTGCGGCTTCTCATCGCCTGGTTCTACTGGGCTACTTCTGCTTCCTCCCGCTCCCACTCCCAGTCAAGGTACTAAACTGAGATTAATGCCCCCCCAAGAAGCAGTACAGACACTGAATCTCTTCAGGTCCAAGGAGAACGCAGTTTAGGACCCAGCTTCCTGGGATACCCCTCCCCAAACGGGATCAGAACCCCACATGAATTATTTAGGTAAGTCCCCATAGCAATGAAAGGGGGAATGTACACACTGACGGCCCCAGGTAACCGTTATTTACACTGGGCTTGATAGAAAATAAAAGTGATTTTATGAAATACAAGCAGTAGGATTTAAGTGGTAATAAGTGAGAACAGGCAGAGCAAAGTAGATTACAAACTCAAAATAACGGAAAACGCTTCGCTAATTCTACATTAAAACTTCAGTACAAACTCATTATAAACTCACTGTAAAACTATTTCTTTTCCAGTTAAGCCTTCCAAACCAGGGCTGTTCCTTCCCTGGGGTCTTTGGTTTCTTCCCTCGGGTGTGTCCAGCCAGTGCAAAGACAAAAAGCTCCTAAGTCTCCCATTGTTTTAAAGATTCCCCTTTTCCATGGGAAGCTACCTGACCAGTCCCTACCAGTTGGGTAGGTCACATCACATGACTTTTTAGGACCAACCACTGCTAAGACTTAAAGGACAAAAGAGTTGTTTACAGTTGATCAGACCTTGAGGGAACACCCTTGATGACTTGCCCCTTTGCATTATTAAAATCCTAAAATATTCCATGCTCCATATATCTAATTTTACACGCAAGAATGATACACCAAAATAAGATATACAGATCCAGCGGATTATGACGAGATAATTTGCTCAAAGCACCTCTGAGTTAGGCTATCTGTGTCCACAAGTCCACTTTCTAAAGCAGGGTGGGGGTCCGTCACAGGCAGAACAAGGAGCAATGGTCTCAAGTTACAGTGGGAGAGGTCTAGGTTGGATATTAGGTAAAACTATTTCCCTAGAAGGGTGGTGAAGGACTGGAATTAGTTACCTAGGGAGGTGGCAGAATCTCCATCCCTAGAGGTTTTTAAGACCCACCTTGACAAATCCCTGGCTGGGATGATTAGTTGGGATTGGTTTTGCTTTGGACAGGGGGCTGGACACGATGACTCCTGAGGTCTTTTCCAACACTAGGATTCTGTGATTCTATGATTCATCCTGCAAAAACTCCTGGTATATCAGCAGTGAGCTCAGTTCATGGCTATCTTCTCTTAATTTCCTTTTTTTCAATTAACAACTTATATATATGAATCAAATATTCTGAAATTGTGGTCTCTGACCCAATGGTGGCCTACAGGGTACTTACGGGTAGTTTGGAGAGTTTGTCACAGGGGTTGTCTTGCCTACTGGTCTGCAGATGCTAAATAGGTATTAAAAGAAGCTCAAAACACATCAGATAGTTCCTAGTATTAATTTTCTATGTAAGCTTTTGCTGTTGCTGCTCCAAGGATGTTGTGGGATCCCAAGTGTAAGGACAAGTGGTTAATATGATTGCAGATGGCACAGGAGGTGGTCCACACTATGAAAATTGTGAGAATAACTTATCCACAATAGCTCTATGTGGTGCTGGATCCACCATAGTGTACTTTTACCTTTGTGTGTCTCCTGGTTTCCTTTCTGACTCTGCTCTGCATGAAATGTAGGGTTGGGGGGGGAGGGGAGAGGAGGTTCAAATTGCAAACCAGATCTTCCTCCTTCAAGTAGGGTCCCTATGGTTGGTCCACATCAGCCATGTGTGTGTCCCATGCACCTCTGATCAGCTTCTTTTTTTGGTAGCAGTGCCCGTTGACCTCATGCATATGCTCCAGGCATCTACATACTTTATACCAGTGGTTCTCAATCCAGGGGTACATATACCCTTGGGGGGTACACAGCGATATTCCAGAGAGTACAACAACCCATCTAGATATTTGCCTCATTTTACAACAAGCTACTTAAAAAGCATTGGTGAAGCCAGTGCGAACTACAATTTAACACAGGCAAGGACTTGCTCTATATGCCATACACTGAAATGTAAGCACAATATTTATAGTCCAGATGATTTATTTTATAATTATACAGTAAAAATGAGGAAGTCAGCCATTTTTATTAATATGTGCTGTGATGCTTTTGTATTTTTATATCTGATGTTGTAAGCAAGTCGTTTTGAAATCAGGTGCCTCGTGGGGGTACACAAGCCAAATCTGACTCCTGAAAGGAGTACAATATTCCGGCAGGGCTGAGTGCCCCTGCTTTATACCAATGACATATCGAGTTGCCTGAGCTAATCACACTCAGCTCCTTCTCAACCAGCTGCCAGCCTGAGATGAAGCATCTAGTGGGCCCACTTCAGTGTCCCTCACCTTAGCCACAAGTTGAGATGCAGTTTCAGTGCAGCTTACCTGATGTAGTTCTTTGATTGTTTACGAAGACTTCTCTTTATTCCCCCCCCCCCCGCCCACACACACACACACCTCCATACACCTCAATTCTGAGGTGTTTGCTTCAGGGGTCATCATCATCAATTTGGTATGCTGGGATCCTAGGGATTTCAGCACCACTCTGACCCGCTGAGAAGCCTGAACTTGCCAGGTATATGTGTTACCTGGGAGACAAACAAACTCCAGAGAAGTGCAAGACCTGCTCAGCTTTTACAAGCAGAATTTGTGTGAAAACCCCAGGAGATTAAATGTAGCTTCTCATCATGGAGTGCTCCCTCTAATCAGATGTGGATAGAGGCCTGGATACAGGTCCCCTCCCAGGACACCAGCTTCCAAGCAAGCACGGTGCCCCCTTGATCTTGGTATCTAGATCTATGCAGGATAAGTTCTAGGAGTTCCTAGGAAGCAGAGTTTTGGATCTCTTCATGCACCGCCTAATTCAAAAAGCCTGAGTCACCATCAAGATAGACCATTTCAGATCTCACATATCCCAAAAAGGTTCCAGGCATCCTTGGTACTGGGAACTTGTAGAAGACTTCAAGCTCCTCAAAGACTCATTGTACTATGCATACCTTGGTACCAAGTTCTCCTGTGGGAAGATGCACATATGTTCATCTCAGCAGATATCCTAAATATGCGCTCTCAAGAAAGTCTATAACATTGTTTGATTTTTTGTTACCACCCCAACACCTAAACTGGTGAACCAGACTGCAGTACTTCTACCTTAGAGGCTAGTATCCTTGGTGTTTGTCCCACTGCTAGATAGCACCAATATGAACCTCTTTAGTACCACCATCAGTTACTCTGGAGTCCCTCCTCATGCAAATGCAGAATCACCTAGTACCACAGGAGTTTAGATTCTCCTAGGACTTGTCAGTGTCTGATGAGGAAGAGACTCCAATATTAATAGGTACTGAATGAGCAAAACATCCCAGACCTTACGGCTGTATCTACATTGGCATGCCTTTCTGGAAAAGGGATGCTAATGAGACACTTCGGAATAGCAAATCCGCGGGCGATTTAAATATCCCCCGCGGCATTTGCATTTACATGGCTGCCACTTTCAAGTAGGAATAAGGGATCCTCCTGAAAAGGGCTTATTTTCCGGAGAATCACATCTACACTGGCGCTTTTCTCCGGCAAAAACCCCGAGCCAGAAAAAAGCGGCAGCCATGTAAATGCAAATGCCATGGGGGATATTTAAATCCCCCGCGGATTTGCAATTCCAAAGTGTCTCATTAGCATCCCTTTTCCAGAAAGGCATGCCAATGTAGACACAGCATACCTGTCTTTGACACAACAGGGTTCTCTGGTTCCCTAGGCAGCATGTGGCTAATCATCCTTCCCTCCAATGTTTCTGCTTCTCATCTAGACTATGAAGAGGTCTCTTCTTCAGATTGTCTAGGGGTCTCCTCATCTTTCCAGGTAGCTGTACTGCAAAAGAAGCTCCCGGGGCAAGACAGTCTCATGCCCCTGCTCACTAAGTGGCACTGGTCATCTACCTACTGGTCATCTACAGTGGCCATGTTGGGACCCATGTGGAGGCTACTGCCAGCAATTTGAGACCACCTAGTTATTCCCATGGGGATCATCATCCTGCACCACTTCTCCTTCCTCAGCTGTCCCAACTGCATAAGTTCTCATGCTGAGGAGAAGAGTCTAGGGCAGAGAAGGAGATGACACCACAAACTAATGTCTCCTCATCAGCTCCAGCTGAGGCTTTAATGCCTCCTCCTCCCTCTGGTGATGAAAATTTTAAAGAGTTTCTGGATCTGATTAAATGAATCGCTGACTTGATTCATATCCCTCTGGAGGAGGCCAAGAATCATAACATAAACTCTAAGATATGCGCCACATAGAATCATAGAATACTAGGACTGGAAGGGACCTCGAGAGGTCATCGAGTCCAGTCCCCTGCCCTCATGGCAGGACCAAATACCGTCTAGACCATCCCTGATAGACATTTATCTGACCTACTCTTAAATATCACCAGAGATGGGGATTCCACAACCTCCCTGGGCAATTTATTCCAGTTTTTGACCACCCTGACAGTTAGGAACTTTTTCCTAATGTGCAACCTAAACCTCCCTTGCTGCAGTTTAAGCCCATTACTTCTTGTTCTATCCTCAGAGGCCAAGTTTTCTCCCTCCTCCTTATGACACCCTTTTAGATATCTGAAAACTGCTCTCATGTCCCCCCTCAATCTTCTCTTTTCTAAACTAAACAAACCCAATTCTTTCAGCCTTCCCTCATAGGTCATGTTCTCTAGACCTTTAATCATTCTCGTTGCTCTTCTCTGGACCCTCTCCAATTTCTCCACATCTTTCCTGAAGTGCAGTGCCCAGAACTGGACACAATACTCCAACTGAGGCCTAACCAGCACAGAGTAGAGCGGAAGAATGACTTCTCGAGTCTTGCTCACAACACACCTGTTAATACATCACAGAATCATGTTTACTTTTTTTGCTACAGCATCACACTGTGACTCATATTCAACTTGTGGTCCACTATAACCCCTAGATCCCTTTCTGCCGTACTCCTTCCCAGACTGTTGCTTCCCATTCTGTATGCGTGAAACTGATTGTTCCTTCCTAAGTGGAGCACTTTGCATTTGTCCTTATTAAACTTCATCCTGTTTACCTCAGACCATTTCTCCAATTTGTCCAGATCATTTTGAATTATGACCCTATCCTCCAGATTAGTCGCAACCCCTCCCAGCTTGGTATCATCTGCAAACTTCATAAGCGTACTTTCTATATCAATATCTAAATCGTTGATGAAGATATTGAACAGAGCCGGTCCCAAAACAGACCCCTGTGGAACGCCACTTGTTATGCCTTTCCAGCAGGATTGTGAACCATTAATAACTACTCTCTGAGTACGGTTATCCAGTCAGTTATGCACCCACCTTATAGTAGCCCCATCTAAGTTGTATTTATCTAGTTTATTGATAAGAATATCATGCGAGACCGTATCAAACGCCTTACTAAAGTCTAGGTATACCACATCCACCGCTTCTCCCTTATCCACAAGACTCGTTATCCTATTAAAGAAAGCTATCAGATTGGTTTGACATGATTTGTTCTTTACAAATCCATGCTGGATTTGACATGATATCCTCTAGTCAAGTAGAGGATTTGCTAGTAAATTATTCCTTAATGTATCCTTCCGAAAAAGACTGGTCAGATTCCACTTAAATTTAAATAAACTACTACAAATATTATGTTCTTGCTAAGAATTTTTATTTTCATAATCTCAGCCCAACACTTGAGTTGTGGGGCTGCTGATAAATGTCATTGACAATACCATACTGAGTCTATACTGTACGAGAAAGACCAGAAGTTCTTCAGCTTTATTGAACATCTACCCTGGAACATCAGGAACAATGTCAAGCTATCCTAAGTGAGGGTCAGCTTGTAGCATACAAGCCACCCTAGGTTCAGCCACCATTAGAGCTCCTTGCATCTTGGCTCTAGCTATTAGGATTTCCTAGGAAGGTCCAAAATACAGTAGAGGAGCTTCCTTTGATGGATCAGAACTTTTCTAATGAATCCACTTAAGAATCCTTGCATGCCTTAAAGGATTAAAGGGCCAGTCTCAGGTCTCTTGATATATGCACATCTGCCAATAAAACAAAATGTAGTAGATCCCAGATGGCACAGAGATCCCATCTAGTCCAATTATCCAGTTTTCATAGGTCAACTGATCTGCCTTAGAAAAGGCTATGGTATCAGGAAAAAAGGCCTCCCACAGCAACCACTACCAGCCAGCCCTCCTTATCCCTGAAGCGTCAATTTTGATGGTATGGTCAAAGGTAAAGAACATTTCAATGTCTGGATTCTTCAGCTACAAGTTATTACCTCCTCCTTTGGGGGGACTGCCCCGGTTTTTTACTTTCGTAGGAACAAATTATGTCCAAGAAAGGATTTGGAGAGTCTAACATCAGATTATTCCATCCGCTTCATCCCCATCCCCTTCCAATCTCACCTCCTTTTCCCATCTCTTCTCAGGGACACTTCTCAAGATTTGCTGAGATAAGAGACCACCATCCTTCGATGCACAGAAGCCATAGAATCAGTTCCAGTCCAGCACAGAGGAAGGGATTTTATTGCAAGTAATTTCTGGTTCCATGAAAGAATAGAACTCAGATATCTAAACACATTCATGAATTCACAGAAACTCAGGATGGGAACTCTTGCAGCTATCCATTGTTAGACTCCAGAGTTTGGTTCCCAGCCCTCACCCTTCAGGATACATACTTTCATATCACCATTCATCCCTCTCTCAAGAGTTTTCTTCATTTCACAGTCAGCCAGTATGGCTTCCATTATCATGCTCTGCCCTTCAGCCTCTCATCTGCCCCAAGAATATTTTCCAAAGTCCTGGTATAGTAGCTGCTCACCTTTGTGGATAATAACTTCAGACGCATCATTCAGGGAACAAGGAAGAGCTTGGGACTCACAGCATTCAAGGCGAAAGGATAACTTCTTCAAATCAATCTCCTAGAATTATGAGCAGTGAGAAACACTTGCATTCATCTCCTTTCCTTAATCAGGGACCAGTCCATAAAAGGCATGACAGACAATGGGGCATAAATCATCAAGAAGGGATTGAGTCTGTCTCTTTCTATCAAAGCAATAGAGCTGTGGAATTGGTGTATAGCCAGTCGTGTTCTGTCCATCTTTTACATCCCAAGCATGCAGAACACCATAGCCAATGATCTGAGCAGACATTTCTGCCTGGATTATGATTGGAAGCTCAATCCTTGAATTTTCAGACCGATGTTTCTTGACCTGGGGGTTTCTAGAAGAGGACCTCTGTGACTGCTGCCCGCAACAAGTGCAAGAAAAATCGACTTCACTACCTGCTCCCCTTCCCCTTTGCTTGGAGAGTCCTCTTGTGTGACTTTGCAGTCAAGAAGGTGCTACGAGCGATTCACCTGCCTGGCTTTCTATATCCTTGGTATGGGGCATAGAACGCATGCACCAGCCAAACAAGCACTGCTACCAAAAATGTTCAATCACAGGCACATGAGGCACATGCACCTGACGTGGATTCCCTCATAGGAACACACATCTCAAAGGCTCCGCACACGATGAATAACCTCTCCTTTTGTTTTCGGGACATTATCTCCACCAGTGATTCTGTCTGCCTACCTGGTGGGTAAGTAATGTTGCTGCGCTTTCCTTCTTTCCCTCCTTTTATAACTCCTTATTGTCTAGCTATCCAATTACAGTTTCCTGTGGAGAATCCTAATAGGCAAAAGCTCACAAATATTAATTTCCCCAGACACTAATTGGGACTTTTCTATAAACAATAGCAGGTACCATAGTTTGCATGTAAGAAAAATTACAATAGCAATATGATATTTCCCTGTGGGGCCTGATATTCCACTGTGTTAGTTGACATAAAACTGGTGCAACAGAGTGGCAAATCAGGCCCACAGAGTTTAAGAAAATATATTTACTAGTCTAATGGCTAGCAGGCCTGATTGTTTCACTGCTTAGCCAGGGAGCCAAGCTGACAAATGGGCAAGGGGGACTGTTTAGGATTCACAGCTGTAACCCTTTTGCTGGATCCAGTTCCTAAGCCAGACCTTTCTTGTGAAAAGTGGTACTGGTGGTGTCCTCTTGTGGTTAAAGCATCTGCCGAGATGTGGGAGAACTGGGTTTCGCTCCACACTTTGCCTGCTTAGAGCAGTGACTTGAACCCACTGCCCACATTAGTGGGACATAAGATCCATCTCTGAACACTGGGATGTAAGATCCGTCGCTTCTTCTCTGGCCCAACAACTAGTTATTTACACAAAATGGAACCTCTTCAGCAGCCACAGTGGAGAGAGCTCTACCCCAGGACGGTGGTTAGGGTATCGCCAGCCTTGAGTCCCTTTTCCAGATCAGACAGAATCTTGCATCCCAAGCAAGTGCTCTAACCACTGAGCTATGGTGGGGCACCTTATGTTGTCTGTGCTTTGGACAGGGACCAATACTGTGGGCATGCTCCTAAATATTCTCCGAGCATGCCTACTGGATCAGACACCCCCCCACACACCATAGGGGTGGGGGAGACAGATAAGGGACTGCCTAGTTAGTGAGCCCTGCCAGGAATTAGACATCAAACAGCTTGGTGTCTTCAGGATGTAGACAGCTTTGCTTAGGTTCCTCAGCAGAAATGTAGACCCCATGGGGAATTTACAAGCAGAAACATAGGGACCTCCGAATTTTAGTTACCTACAAGGTTAGGCAGCCATTGAACAGCAGTTCAATAAATGTCATTTGCACTTCAGTGTTGGACTTAGGTGCCTAAAGGAGAAGTTAAATGCCTAAGTCCTGCTTGTGCCTCTAGCCCTATGCATTCCATCTTCGTAATGTGGATAAAATTAGCTTATGCTATAAAAGATCCACGAGCAAGTTCTTATGCTGCAACAGCACCTGTCCACTGCCGTAGATCTCCCAGAATGTCTACAGAGTGGCTGTCACATCGCTGATCCATCAGTAGCAGTTGTCTTGGACGGTTCAAATATGAGCTTAGGAACCCATTTAGAACAATGAACTGGACAATGCCAGTGGAATTAGGAAGACCAACTGTTCCATAAACATGGTGGAACGTAGAGTAGCACCTCTGTCCATACAGACCTCGCTTTCTTAGATTCAAAAGAGATGAGTTGAAATACTAACAGCTCTACTTCTCTGTATTAGGGTTGCCAGATGATTTAACAAAAATACCGGACACACTTGACATTACATCACAATTTACATTACATCTTATTTAGAAAATAGCGGACATTTCTATTTTCTCATTTCTATTTTCTCAATTTGTTTCCCAAACAGAAAGCTCAAATACTGGACTGTCCAGTTCAAAATGGGACACCTGGCAACCCTATGTATTACATCAGTCAGAAAGAGGAAAAGCTACTTCTTCATCTATTCCTGGGGTCTGGTTGGAATTTGAAAATGGTGCCTCTATTGTCAAGTCATGGCTCTTGCTAACTATTTTCCAGGCAAGAACAGTTTTTTGGCAGATTCAGTGTCCTACACAAGAGGTCCTTGCAGTACTATACTGGAGAATCACAATCGTGGGATGAGGTTTCCCTCAGACTGATCTTTTTGCAACACAGTGGAAAGAAAGTGCCTTTCTTGGCTCAAAGTGAGGTCTGTGTCTGAAGACTGTACTAAGAATAAATATTCTGTCCTGCCCCAACAATTCCTCTTCTCAGAAGAGTGGCCAGAAAACTTTACTAGGACAGGCCTTGAGTTTTGCTCATAGCCTCCATCTAGTTGACTAGCTAGCACTGCCATGTGTCACTCCAAGAATTAAAAGAGGTTCCTGACATTTTGTAATGGGCTGTGGTGCACATGGCTACGCACCGCACCCGCAACAGCAGAGCTTCCACAAAGAAGGACCTGAAGGGCAGTGGTCAGCTGAGCACTTTATACCAGAGCTAGTAGCACAGGGCAGCAGAGGGGGCTCTCGCTGCCCCAATGGGTACCCTGAAGGAAAGCTTCTGGCAACTGTGCATGGGGCATGTGCACAGCTAGGACGGGATGGGTATGAGCAACACATCTTGAAGGGCAGTTACAAAACGTCACTAACCATTTTTTCTCCTCTGCTCCAATCTAAGGCTACGTCTATACTGCACCTCTCTTCCAAAAAAGCTAATGCAAATGAAGCATGGATTAGCATATTACCATGCTTCATTTGCATAATTAATTTGGGTTGGTTTTGCGCAAGAGGCTTTTGCACAAAAAGGAGCTGTGTAGACAGCTCCCTTCTGTGCAAAAGCCCCCTCTTGCGCAAGAGCCGTTCTTCCTGAAACAGCTCTTGCGCAAGAGGGAGGTTTTGTACAAAAAGGAGCCATGTACACAGCTCCTTTTTGCACAAAAGCGGCCCCTAATTAATTTTTGCAAATGAAGCATGGCAAAATGCTAATCCACACTTTATTTGCATAAGCTTTTGCGGAAGAGAGATGCAGTATACACGTAGCCCAAGTGTACTTGTACCCCTTACTCCTTAGATGGGAAGTTTCTCGTAGCAGTGTCCTTGCAGTAAGCCTCACATCAAACCCATTGCAGAGATAGGTAGCCTTCATTGCCTGCCCTCCCGAGGAGACCTGATCCTCAGGAAGACACTTTTGAGGACCAGGAAACTGGAGCTAGTGAAGAAGCCTTTCCTCCAGCCAACATCTCCTCTTCATCTTCAGAAGAACCAGTTAGGCCTCTGCTTCCATCCTTGGCAAATGATTTTGAGCAGTTTCAGGATCTGGTCAAGAGAATGGCTGCCTCCTTGCAGATCCCTCCTGAGGCAGTGAAAGGACCTTGTTATAAGCTGCTTGGCAACCTTCTTACAGCCTCTTCTGCCCACAAAGCCTTGCCTGTCAACCCAGCGAATCTGGACTCTGCAGATTGTCTGGCACATGCCAGCCACTCGGCCACCTACAGGCAGAAGAGCGGATCAGAAATATTTTGTTACAGCAAACAACAGAGTTTTTATTTTTCATTCCTCTCCTGATTCTTCAGAGATTTACATGTTGAATGAACATGGAAGAGACTACCATGCTAAATCCACACCCCATGACAAAGCTAGCAGCTAGACCAGTTTGGTAGGAAATCTAGCAGTAGTTATGAGAAGGGCTTCGGGCTCCAGCTCCCTAAAAAGGTACAGCCTATGGCGGAAGACCTCCCTTTTGATGGGCCTGCATGGTTTTCAGATAGCAAGGACAAATCTCTGTTCACAGTAAAGGACTCCAGGGCTGCTTTGCATTCTCTTGGAGTCTCTGCACTTGCCTATAAGAGAAGGTTCAGAAAGTTCCAGATGGCTCTGAGATCCCATCTTGCCCCATTTCTGATCTCCTAGAGGTTGTATGAATCACATAAAAAGTTCAAATTAGTGGCACCGGAGCGTCCACCCTCTTATCTCAAAATTACTCTTTTGGAATTAGCATTACTCCTAATGAAAAGCAGGAGTACAGCGATCCAATTCTGTGGCCTGTTATTTTGAAATAACGGGCTGGGTAATGTGGACACACCACTTATAAATTCGACCTTAGGGAGGTTATTTCGAAATAAGGTCCTAGTGTAGACCAGGGCAGAGAGTGATTGGCTGATGGTTCCTGGGATTAGATGCAGAGGAGGTAAAAAGAGTACTGTTGCACAGCAAAAACCAGACTACTTGCTACTCATACTCCTAAAAATGGACAAGATTTGTCTGTTGCTGTGACCTCAAATATATTCCATCAATGACCACATCACTGCCAAATATATCTGGAGACTAAAAAGCTTGCGGATATTGCTGAGCTCCATTAGAGTCCACCTGGCAGACACCACAGCTGTCCATTCTCCAAGAGAGGGTTATTGCCTTTTTGTCCACCAAGAGATTCCTCGGGGCTTGGAGATCTCTTACCACCAGTCAAACGTCCTGCTCCAGTTTGAGATCTCAGTCTGGTTCTGAAATGCCTTACAAGACCTCCATTTGAGCCGTCTATCCCTGCATTTGTCAATGAAAATGGCATTCCTGATAGCCATCACATCCGGGTGACAGGTGAGGGACGTAAGAGCTCCTATGGCACTCTCCCTTTCACAGAATTTTCAAGGACAAGGTCACATTATGACCACACCCCAATGTTTTACCTAACATCTCCTCTGAGTTCCATATTAACCAACCCATTCATCTGCCAGACTTCCACCATAACCCTCACCTAGAGAAACAAAAGGCATGCCCTCGATGTCAGGAGAGGCCTGGTCTTCTGTCTGGATAGGACAAAACCCTTTCTTTTATCATTAACTCAACTGCAGAGCACCCTCCTCTTTAACAGGGAAACTGTTCATTAGGCAGCTAGAATGGCACGCCTGTTGTGACACCAGAAATGGTTCCTCCCCTGTGCAGTAGCTGTAGTTCTTCGAGATATGAGTGCTCCGCTACCTGCCCTTCTTCCCTGCTATTTTGGAGAAGGAACTGACGGCTGTTAGCCCACACAGTGCTGTAAACCACAGCAAAGGACACACAGCTGGCTAGCCTTCACGCGCGGGTTGCATCTACCGGATCCATTGGCATTGTGGTAGATTTCAGGATGCTAGGACATGGCAGGGGTGGCAGCCATAATGGTCAACCATGATTCTTCCCCCTCTTCCCTTCCCATATCCACTGTCCCTTAATTCAGCCCACAGGCCATACACAGTACAACAGAGCATTCCATAAGGCCCATAACTCGCATCAACACAATATACCAATGGCCAACTCATTAGCATTTTATCATCCGGTGCACATCATTTCAGTCTAAAAAGTTAGAGTTGGACAGCAACCCTAATTTCTCTCCCACCAATCCCATGAATTGTCAGCTAGATCCCACTTTCCTCTGATGGCAGTATGTGTAGATTTGATTACTAATCACCCTCCCAACTTGGACCAGTGGATTTAATTAAGCAAAAGACATCTTTGAGTGAAACAGCTAACCAGTCTTCAGGCAAATGCTTTGCCATGGAAAAATTCCTTTCATTCTGGACTTTTTAGAGAAGAAAGTGGATTCTTACATGCTGTATACCTTGGCCTTCAAACTAAACTTTGAATATTTGACACCATTGTAAAGTCAATCTTAAAATGTGAAACTGAAATGTGGAGACTTATAAGCTTATTATCTAAACTCCAAGATTTTATAAATAGCTGTCACAGACAAATTCCCAA
This sequence comes from Pelodiscus sinensis, assembly GCF_049634645.1. Lineage (NCBI taxonomy): Eukaryota > Metazoa > Chordata > Testudines > Trionychidae > Pelodiscus > Pelodiscus sinensis. The sequence goes on along the minus strand of NC_134722.1, from coordinate 669,380 downwards.
CATCAGATGGCTAGAAAAAGTCCCAAATGAAGAGCTTTGGTGAAGGATGAAACAGAAATGGATAGGACAGGAAATTACTAAACAAAAACGAAGATGGCTGAGACACACAAAGGGGCAAGAACAAAACAGCACAAGATGAGTGTTCATTGGGATTCGCAGAGCAAGAGGCAATGATGTAGAACAAGGACAACTTGGAAATACACAACAGAAGCAGAACTGCAAGCCATTGAAATGACATGTGAAGAAGCTAAGATGGCAGCTGCAGCTGCCAAAGATGGAAGTCGGTGGCAAAGGCCTGAAGATGCACATGGAATAAAAACGCATCATTCAAGTAGATAAGTCATTCCACAGCAAAATGGGGTCTCTAGGAAAGAAGAAAATGATCCGGGAGCTCTGATGCCCTTTCTCCCATCTTGTGAAGATGCATTTTCAGCCAAAGACAGATGCACAAACTGGAAACTATTCAGTGGGAATGCAGAAGGACCGAAAAGCAGTCAAGTGTGTCCACCATATAGTTAAAGATAACTTCCTATTTAAAACTCATAGCATTTTTCAGAGTTAAAGACAGTGCACGACATTTGACCTGTAACATCAACAGCCTCCAGAGGCAGATGGAAAGGAATGGGCTCACAGGCACAGTACAGCCAGTAATTCACTGCAGAAGGCCTCCTGAATCCCTTTGGAAGGAGACAAAAGGCAAAGAAATGCTCACATCAATCTATATTTACCGGAGAGAGACCATGGATGGAACAGGAAAAAATTCTCAGGGAATATATTGCCTTCAGACTCAAACTAAACGCAAAACTGTAATATGTTTATTTTCTGGTTTCTTCAGCTCCTTCTACTTCCAAGCTATAGAAGATGGTCACAGAGCCTAGCCTTGAAATTTATGTTTGTACAGGTCTGAAAATCACTGTAATCCCCAAATTTTATAATTCCTGGTTTGTGCCAATCTGTTTTCTAAAAAATATACCTCACGAGTACAGTGATGACACATTGGATTTGTTCTGTTAGTAGGTACTTGAATATGAAGTGCAAATGTCAATTTTATGATGATGGAACCCCATAGATTTGTTCACCGTAATGGTAGAACCCTTCACCTTATCACACAGGCATTTTATAATGATTATTTAATACTTGTTTGATACCTTATCTGTTAAAACATACTAGGTCTGTTGTAGGGAAATGCAAACTAACATTATTCTGTATGTAAACTGTTTGAAGAATCTTTATCTCCCATAGAAAACATTAAGTAATATACTGATAATATCACTACAAATCACAACACAGAAGTAGCTGGTTTTAAAGCTTTAACATACACATACACGCTAATAGTAAATAATACACCTTATATAACAGGCTGAACCTCTCTAGTCCAGAACTCTCTGGTCTGGAAATATCCATGGTCCAGCATGATTTTAGTTTGCTGGATGTCCACTTTTCATGGATGTGGCCAAGGTTACCATCACCAGTCCTAGCTCTCATTGTTCTGTGCTGTTACTTAGCTCTAATTTACCCCCTAAATGTCCTCTAACAGCCTAGTAGAAGTGTTGGTGATGCTACTAGACAATATTGACATCCCATGGTCCGGAAAATTATCTGGTTCAGAGCTGGTCAGGTCCCGAGGGTGCCGGATTATAGAGGTTCAACCTGTACCAAAAACACCAATTGTGCAAATGACTAGAAGTGATTATTGAGCAGTATTATAAAAGTAAAATGAAAATAAAAATGGAATAACAGGATCCCATTTAAATGGTCCAAAATCTTTTAGTAGCTTTTTTTTTCTAGTTCTTCTAATGAGCTCCAGTAAATTCATTGGTCTTTGTGCAATCCATCTCACTTGGTTAAAATTACTTGGATTTTTTGCAGCCTTCTCTGTCAGAGTTGGCTGAATGTAGAAAAAGCTAGCTGAGACCAGACAGAGTATTGTTCAGCTCAACTTCACCCTCTTAGCCTTTGTTCCTTGTGCCATTTGTACAGTTTTTCCTGCAGGTGTCTGTAATTGAGATCAGTAAATATCTATTTTGATTTATTGTCTTCTCTTACCGCAGTGGTAATTCAAGCAGTCAAACTGAAAGCTGGACAGTGCTCTGTGTGCCTGTGTGGATTTTTTGTCTTGTTTGGCTTCAATTCGATTTTTCTCAATACACTTCAGTAATTGGGCTCTGCTGACACTATCTGTAGAACAGAGCTGTGGTCACAGGTCAACAGACTCCACCTTTAAAAGGACCGAATGGTTAAACGGATAGAAACCAACTACATCATCTACAGTTTACTAAAATCAAAGTAGATAAACCACAAACTGTTGGGATCTGGTGGGTGTCACAAGGAAAAAGGAGCAAAGGCTAAGTCTCTTGTAACTACAATTGTTCTATCTGAATTTGAAAATACTTTGTGTCAGTCTATTATTTCACATGCCTATGCTGGAAATCTAAAACCTCTTGCTACTTGCCCAACTCTATTTACATCATCTTATTTCACCATGCCTTTTGCCGTTAGTAAATATGAGAGAAATGTGTTAACTCTGATATTGATGTTCTGGACAAAAAATGAAGCTTCTTGAAAACTCTCAATGCCAGAAGCAAAGTGCATTCCTGAGCATGAAAGAATCTTGTAGCTGAGTCATGTTTCCTGTTGGATCATTGACCAGAACCCAACAGGATTTTTGAAGATCCATAATTTTGAGATCCATAATTTAAAAATCCATATGGAGAACAGACTAGAAACAACAACCCCTTACAAGCTTTCCCAGACATTTCTGAGAAAAACGGAGATCAGTTCATTGTGTTTTGTTTAGCTTATGGTACGACCCAGACCCTTAAGCATAATTATTCCTCTACTCTTGACATACTGTGCTGAATATAGCGAGGCTATATCTACACTGCAAGGTTTTTGTGCAAAAACTTGCGCAAAAGGCTTCTTGCGCAAAAACCCTACAGTGTAGACTAAACCTTGCTGTATTCAAGGGCTGCGTCTAGACTGGCAAGTTTTTCCGCAAAAGCAGCTGCTTTTGCAGAAAAACTTGCCAGTTGTCTACACTGGCTGCTTGAATTTCCGCAAGAACACTGACTTCCTACTGTCTGAAATCAGTGCTTCTTGCGGAAATACTATGCTGCTCCCGTTCGGGCAAAAGTCCTTTTGCGCAAAGCTTTTGCGCAAAAGGGCCAGTGTAGTCAGCTCAGATTTGTTTTGTGCAAAAAAGCCCCAATCGCGAAAATGGCAATTGGGGCTTTTTTGCGCAAAAGCGCGTCTAGATTGGCATGGGCACTTTTCCACAAAAAGTGCTTTTGCAGAAAAGCATCTATGCCAATCTAGATGCTCTTTTCCACAAACGCTTTTAACAGAAAAGTTTTCCGTTAAAAGCATTTGTGGAAAATCATGCCAGTGTAGACGTAGCCAAGGTGTGGCATGCGGACATAACTCATGCTTTAATGTGCTTGCAGGAGATCTGATTTTGTCTCTTTTTCCTACTGGCTATGTGTAACGAGTTTTGCCCCACCCCACCAAGACGGAGCTTGAATGGTGTAGACGGAGCTTGAATGGTGTAGACGGAGCTTGATCCTGCCTTGAGGGCGGGGGGCTGGACTCGATGACCTCTCGAGGTCCCTTCCAGTCCTATTATTCTATGATTCTATGATTCTAAGACTCCCTCGCTAGGAAGTTTAGCCCTGAAAGGCACAATTCCCAATACTACACCTTCTAGAACGTAATACAACACTTTAAAACCAGCATAACATAACACATGGTTTAAAGTGTGTGTAATTAACCTAACAACGAAACCTACTAACAATGTGTGAAAACTTAAAAAACAATGAATTTGTTTTTTAGTAGCACCTTAGAGACTAACAAAACATGTCCAGTATCAGAGGGGTAGCCGTGTTAGTCTGAATCTGCAATAACGGCGAGGAGTCCTGTGGCACCTTATAGACTAACTGAAGTGTAGGAGCATAAGCTTTCGTGGGCAAAGACCACGAAAGCTTATGCTCCTACACTTCAGTTAGTCTATAAGGTGTCACAGGACTCCTCGCCGCTTTTGCAAAACATGTCCATGGGGTCATGAGCTTGCATGGGCACAACCCACTTCTTTTGTTAATCTTTCAGGTGCTGCAGGACTATTTGTTGTTTTTAAGTTTTTCCAGTTACAGACTCGCTCACTCCCCTCGAAAGCTTTTGAACAATGTGTAGTTAGTCTTGGAGATGCCTGCGCTGTCACTTGGGCTACCCTGGAACATCAGCAGTTCACATGAGGTCGCTCCGTGTGCTGGTGCGCCATTGTCTCAGCCTGCTACATTTGCATGTTTGAGACCATCATGGGCAACATGGCAGACTGGGTGTCCCTGAGCTCTCTCCCTTCTGGAGACTGGAGGGTTCTTGTTCGTGTGGTGTGACAAATGTGGAGCACTGCGGGCCAGCCTCGTGTCATGCAACAGCTCCTTTGCAGCTCCCAGGATCCAAGAGGTCTTGTTTTCCCCTCACCTCTCTCTGTACATTTGCAAGTCCCCAGCGACTCTGCCGTCAGTCTCTACAACCCAGGCCTTCTCCTTTTCAGATTTCGGGGCCATTTCATTGGTGCTGGTGTGTGATTCAGTAGTGCTAAGTACAGACTAGAGTCTGGCTCTCCAGCCTTTTTCAGCAGTTGCTTTATTATCCTGAGATCATTTTTCACCTGTTACATTTCTAAACCCAAAATTTGCTGTAAGTTGCTTAACTCCAGCCCACTAAACTTGAGCCCATTGTCCGCTACTAGTCTCAGGTGTGCTCTGTCTTACCAAAATAGAGTTGATACGCACAATCACAAGTGCATCCTTTTTTCCAGCCACTGTAAACAAATATATGCTTCCTTTCCTCCAGCCGTTCCATTTTTCCTGTACCTCTGACATGGGTTCTCTCATTTGATTCTTGCCCATATTTTTGGCAGGTAGAAGCCTTACTAGCTTCCTCAGTGTTGCTGTTCATTTGAGGCCAGAAAAAAAATCTCTGGCCCTTCTCTTATGTTTTTCAGGCCTAAATGCCTTTCCATGATCCCTTTAACATATTTGTTCCACTTTAAGACTCACGTTCCTGATGTCTGTAACAAGGTGCACCACACTGGTGCAGCGAGAGCTAACAAGTTTCTCGGGACACAGGAAACCACACCCCTTGGCTACGTCTACACTGCAGGCTTCTTGTGCACTGCCATGTGCTTATGCGCAAGAGATCTGCTTTTGCGCAAGAGTGTCCACACTGCCATGGATGCTCTTGTGCAAGAAAGCTCTGATGGCCATACACAGAATGGCCATCAGAGCACCTGTGCTTTTTCCAATAGGGGTTTCTTACACAAGAAACCCCTGTTGTCCGTCCACACACGCCTTTTTGCACAAGCACTCCTGCGGAAAAAGGCTTATTCCTCGTAGAAAGAGGAATAATGCTTGCGCAAAAAGCCCTGTCTTCTGACGATCCACTGTACTTTTTCTTGTGCAAAAACGCGCTTGTAGTTTGGACACTCTGTGAGTTTTTGCGCAAAAAACAACTGTTTTTGTGCAAAAACTCCGCAGTGTGGATGTGGCCCGTAGCCCCTGCCTGATCTGTTATTAGTGAAGAATGGGTTCAAAAGGGAGAAACTCAGTCTGGGCAGACAGAGCAAGAGAGCAGTTGAGTCCCACACCCTCCTACAGAGGGGCTGTCAAAGACTGGGACCAGGCCTTATGGCTAAGTCGCAGCAGACCCTGGGCCGTGGATGCTGAATTACCAGAGCCAGAAGGAAACCCTTGGAGGGTGGCCCAAAAACACTTCCCAGGGGACCTCGAGAAAACCAGTAGTACCCACCAAGGGATCCAAAGATGGGGTAGGAAATGGCACAGGAAGTAGGCATGGGGCATGTGCTCCTAGGCCATGCAATTTTAACAGCTGTTTCCTTGTGTCCTAGATTGGAATCCAGAGCAGGGAGGACCTGTGCTCCCCAGCCGCCAACTCTTGGCACTGGACCAGAGACACCAGATCCCACAGCTTGCCAAGGCAGTCACTGACTCTCACCACTGGGTGGTACAGTCTGGAGTATTGCCACTAGGTGGTACTGCTGGCCTTAGACTCAAAATCCCCTTCTAACAGTGTCTTTAGACAAAAGGCCATCTAGCAATGAGAACTCCCCCTTGAGTTTACACTAGGAATATTCTGTGCTGGCCATCTTGTGCTAACAGCCTTCTTCATTTTAGCATATTGACACTCAGTTTTTGTTAGTATCCACTGCACTCCAGTTTTGACCATAAGGCTTTAAGGACTGTACATTGCCTTCATGCGGGGAAGCATTTGTGGACATGTAGTTTTGCGCTTACCCGCATAGTACCTCAGGACTGGGGACTCTTTAATTAAATCCTTTTTGGTTTTTTAAGCTCATTAAGATTCACATCCCATGTCCATTCAACATCTTTGCACAGGAGCACTCTCAGGGTACGTCTACACAGCAACATCATTTTGAAATAACTTAGTCCGTGTCTACACAGCAGGCAGTTATTTGAAATAATATCAAAATACTGTCAAGCTGGAGACCTTCTTACTCTGATTCCTATAATCCTCATTGTATGAGGAGTAAGGGAAGTTGGAGTAAGAGCACTCTATTTAGAAAGAAGCGCTATGCAGAAGCTCCCAGTTTTGAAATAAGCTATTTTGAAATAAGCTACACAATTGGCATAGCTCAATGGGTGTAGCCTATTTCGAGTTAAGCCCTGCAGTGTAAATGCACCCTCAGATTGCTGGTTTGGGCAGCTACATTAGCATGAATTTCCCTGTATAGTTCAACATTCTACATGAATCGTTGTACCCCTCCCCTGTCTGTTGGGGCAGGCATGTTGGTGACTGCCTCGTCCTTACTGCGATCTCCCTGTACGCTCTGTCGTGGTAACATCGCCTCCTGCGTTGTCCATTGCTCTTGTGAAGAATTTGGCTGAGCTGCTGGTGCTGTTGGCATACACTGCTGGCATGTGCAATGTTTGGGAAATGGAACAGTCCATTGCCTTTCTTGCATCTTTTCCCATATGCTAGGCATCACCTTGGCTGTGCTGCTTTCTGTGGACATCTCCAAGGAGGGGAGTTCAGATCTGAGCTCGGTTTATCTTTCTGCCATGGGTCTCTTTTCTCGTACTGTTTTGGATTTTCACTTATGTCCATGGTGTCAAAGGACTGTCTGTCCTCCATAATCTGTCCTGGGGATTAGTGGATGAGAAGCTGGAGATGAGACAACAGTGGGCCCTTGTAGCCAAGAAGGCTAATGACGTATTAGGGTGCATTAGGAGGAGCATTGCCAGCAGACCTAAAGAGGTGATTATTCCCCTTTATTCGGCTCAGAGGCCACATCTGGAGTATTGTGTTCAATTCTGGGCCCCCATTACAGAAAGGATGTGAAATCACTGGAGAGGATCCTGCAGAAGGCAACCAAAATGCTGAGGGGGCTGGAGCACATGACCTACGAGAAGAGGCTGAGGGATTTTGGCTTGTTTAGTCTGCAGAAGAGAAGAGCGAGGGGGGATTTGACAGCAGCCTTTGACTCTCTGCCAGCCCTAGGATTCTATGATTCATTCTGTCCTGGGTGACTCCTTTTTTGGCAAATTCCAGTCACTTTGTCAAGAATTAATCCTGGGTAATCTGTTAGGTTCTCGCGCTAAATGTTGTCTTCCAGATTACAATCACGTTCTGGCCTCTGAACTGGAACGTCAATAACTCCGGTCATCTGGAGAAGTGGGCTGTGCCCACAAAAGCTCATGAAGCCATCGACATGTTTTGTTAGTCTGTAAGTCAAGGGGGCAGGGGACTGGACTCGACCTCTCGAGGTCCCTTCCAGTCCTAGTATTCTATGATGCTATGATTCTATAAGGTGCTACAGGATCATTCATTGTTTTTAAGTTTTTCCAGTTACAGACTCACTCGGCTACCCCTCTGAATCAGGGATTTAGTTATCCCTCCAAAATTGCAAGATTGGCTCTTCAGCGTCACATCAATAACAAAAAACAGGACTGTGTAGCACTTTAAAGACTAACAAGATGGTTTATTAGGTGATGAGCTTTTGTGGGCCAGACCCACTTCCTCAGATCAAATAGTGGAAGAAAATTGTCACAACCATATATACCAAAGGATACTATTAAAAAAAATGAACGCGTATGAAAAGGACAAATCAAATTTCAGAACAGAATGGGGACGGAGGGAGGGGAAGGGGGGATGTAAATTTCAGCTGCACCAGACTAACACGGCTACATTCCTGCCATCAATGACGAACTCTTCTCAGGTTTCACCTTCTTTTTGTCCTCTAGTTAAAATCATCTCTCCCAGCATTTGTACATGTAGTGCAGTACTTGTGAAATTGCTGCAATACTGCATCATAGTTAGCATCTTCTGCCTGAGTAATCAACTGTTGTTAAACACCTCAAGTACCTTTGAACCAGTTATAGTCAGAGAAGGCCACCTTCTCCCTGCCTGCCCTTTTGCTGGTAACTGCTGCTTGCCGATAACGAATGAAGTGCTTTTTCATACTCCTCCCGATGTTTATCACCTGTCCCAAGGCACCAGCTCTGGTGGGACTTTTATCTGCCCCCTTTGGAGTATTTCTCAGGCCCCTTTCGCTGTGGGTGGCGAGTGGTGTTGAGTGAGCAGTGCTTCTAGTGCTTGCAAGAGATCTGTTTTGTTCTCACTTCAGTTTCAACTGGCTAGTCACAGTAAGCGTTGCACATTGCCGTGGCTAGAATCTCTTCCTGGAAGTTCAGCCCCCAAGTCACAGTCTCCAGTGCCACACAAGTATAGACAGCGTCTCCACTCTATAATCATTTAGCACAAAAATGTGTTTTCGTCTAAGTGCTCTGCATTGAGGCTGGGCTGTAATACCAGTTGCATTCTCTTGTTTGTGTCCCGCTTCAAAAAGGAAGCAATGAGGAACATTGCATTGAACTCTGATGAAATGGGAAGGCCCAACAAGACACGAGGAGGGTTGGAACAGTGTGATCTCTGAGGTGGTGAGGCCAAGCATTACAGCTACCGGGGAGTGATGAATTCCAGAGGAGCATGCCCTCCGATGCATTTTACTGGGATTATTAAACAGCGCTATCAACACTGTCATGGAACAGGAAATAGAACTAGGTGTTGAATACTTGGAATATTATGCAGCATTTTTATAGGAAGAACAATAACCCCTTATGAAAAGTGAGATGAAGTCAATCTTTTTAAATAGTAAAATAAAAAGCTAAGATAATTGTAATCTGTTGGGTCGCACTCTCCTCTCCATTCTCTACTGCTCTCTCCCTGTCTCCAGTATTTATGTACAGCACTGGAATGTCCATGGCAGAGCTGGGAAGGGACCCTTGATGTCCTGAGGCCTCGTCTAGTTCCTTAACCATGAAACAACCCTTCCTATTCCGCTCCTCTCTCCTGCCATTTCTGTTTTCAAAGCCAGCTGTGGACTCTCCTCTTCCCATTTTACAATGATCTTGGCTTCTGTCCCCTGCCACTCCATATCTGGCCTTTGCCTCTGCTCTCCCACTCCTGGCCGTGAGCTCCTGCCATAGAGATTGCAGGCCCGGGCAGTGTCTTTGGGGTCCCTGGTGTAAATGAATGGCTGTGTTCTGTTCCATGGAGGAGGGCTGCCACAGTTCCTCCAGGAACCAAAAACACTGGGTAGCAATTTAGGGAAATCAGCCAGGTTGTGCACCCTCTGCCTCCCGCAAAGATGTACCATCTCCCGGAGAGCCTCATATAGCCTAGTTCTAAATGGATTCTCCAGAGGCCAACAGACAATTTGAATTGATGTGGGGGTCTCCTTTCTGATCCAGCAAAGAGGACCTGCTGTCCAAGGGGGGATCCACAACCCCCCACATGACTGATGTGTGAGCTCTGTTAAGCTGCTAGTATGCTCGAAGGGGGTTCAGTCATCTGTCACAAGTGCCCCTGGCTTAGTGTGTGCACCTGCGCCCTGTCGTTATGTTTGTGATAGGTCTTCAGCAACTCAGCCCTCCATCCTAGCCACACACGATCTGTATGTAACACGAGGCAAACCCCTTCCAGGTACAAGTCCAGCCAGGGTCTCTCTCGGTGTCCTTGGTAATATCTCTTGGAGTAGAGCGGTGGCCCTGGCTCCTTCCTTGGAGGAAACGTCTTTGCCCTCTCGGGGTCTTTCTGGCCGTAGTCGTTCAGCTGGATCACTCTAGTTTAGTTCCCTGCTACGGGGTGCCTCGCGGTCTAGGCCGCTTCCCCCAATAGTTAATGGGGCATTAGGAGCACCCAGGCCCGCCCTCAACTCCAGGTCCCAGCCCAGGGGCCCTGTAGACAGCAGCTGTCTGCAGTGTCTATTTAAATAACTGCAGTGCTGCTATTATTCTCTGGCCCATTCCCCCATGCTCCCAGCACCTTCTTCCCCTGACCTCAGGGCCTGTTCCAGGTGAATCCCAGCAGCCAGCCCAGAGCACCATCTGCTTCTCCTCCAGCTCCACCAAAGAGCTGAATTGCTCTAGCCCAGCAGCTCTCCTTACACTAACTCATAGAAGCACAGAACTCCAGGGCGGCAGAGACCTCAGGAGTCATGGAGTCCACCCCTGCCCAAAGCAGGACCAACCCCAACTAAACCATCCCAGCCAGGGCTTGGTCCAGCAGGGGATTAAAAACCTCCAGGGATGGAGATTCCACCCCCTCCCTAGGGACCCATCCCAGTGCTGCCCCACTCTCCTCGGGAAGTAGGACCTTTGCTGGATCCTGATTGGCTGCTTCCCAAACAACCACACAAGGCAGCTCAGAGGCTCTTTCCACCAGCCTTCTCTGGGGCGGGGAGTGGCAGGACCAGTATCCACCCTGTCACATGTCCACATGGGCGTTTGTTGGTTTTAATATATTTTCTCTGTATGCTTTGACCTGAAGAATCAAAGCACTTGCTCGGAAAGAGCTGTGTGGTATCTGGTAGCTGCTGCCAATGGCACTGTTCCTGGTCCTCAAAGAGAGAGCAGAATGGGGGGGCTAGCTCTTTTAGGTCGGCAGCGTGTAGACCTGGGCCGCACACAGGTTGGCAGCGTGTAGACCTGGGCCACACAGAGGCTGGCAGCGTGTAGACCTGGGCCGCACACAGGTCGGGCAGCCCGTAGACCTGGGGCGCGCACAGTTCGGCAGCGTGTAGACCTGGGCGCGCATAGGTCGGCAGCGTGTAGACCTGGGCCGCACACAGGCTGGCAGCCTGTAGGCCTGGGCCGCGCACAGGCTGGCAGCCTGTAGGCCTGGGCTGCGCACAGGCTGGCAGCCTGTAGACCTGGGCCGCGCACAGGCTGGCAGCATGTAGACCTGGGCCACGCACAGGCTGGCAGCCTGTAGACCTGGGCCGCGCACAGGCTGGCAGCCTGTAGACCTGGGCCGCGCACAGGCTGGCAGCCTGTAGACCTGGGCCGCGCACAGGCTGGCAGCCTGTAGACCTGGGCCGCGCACAGGCTGGCAGCCTGTAGACCTGGGCCGCACACAGGTTGGCAGCATGTAGACCTGGGCCGCGCACAGGCTAGCAGCCTGTAGACCTGGGCCGCGCACAGGCTGGCAGCCTGTAGACCTGGGCCGCGCACAGGCTGGCAGCGTGTAGACCTGGGCCGCGCACAGGCTGGCAGTGTGTAGACCTGGGCCGCACACAGGTCGGCAGCCTGTAGACCTGGGCTGCACACAGGTCGGCAGCATGTAGACCTGGGCCGCGCACAGGCTGGCAGCGTGTAGACCTGGGCCACACACAGGGTGGCAGCCTGTAGGCCTGGGCCGCGCACAGACTGGCAGCCTGTAGACCTGGGCCACACAGAGGCTGGTAGCGTGTAGACCTAGGCCGCACACAGGTTGGCAGCGTGTAGACCTGGGCCGCGCACAGGTTGGCAGCGTGTAGACCTGGGCCGCGCACAGGTTGGCAGCGTGTAGACCTGGGCCGCACACAGGTTGGCAGCGTGTAGGCCTGGGCCGCTTCAGAATACCAGCAGCACCTACATTGTCTGTGCCTTTGTTACCAGGAGGAGTGAACTATCAGCTAGAATAGCCACTGTCTGTGAAAATGGTGTCTGTGAGTGTTTTATCAGCCCTGCTGCCAATATGCCTTTGGGAGGTGTGCCCCTTCCACACTGGTAGAATGCTTGAGCCAGATAAGGATGGGAAAGAGGGGGACCCAGGATTACATGTACAAGGAGGTCCAGCAAGCCAGTTTTGCAAACAGCTGTGAATATTGAAGACAGCTTGGAGAAGGAAAAAGCAGAGGAGAGTCCCAGAAGTCCCAGCAGGAAAAAGAGAGGGAAAAGCATCAGGATGTAATAAGGATTCTGTGTCAGATGCTGCAGACTCTTGTAGACCTACAGACTCAAAAGTCATGGGCTCAGCTCTTTTTCAGGCCCTGGAGAACTCCACGATAGCACCTCCCTACACTCCCCCTCAACATTTCACATGGCATCAGCGGCTGCATCCTCACCTCTATCATGCCATCTTGGGTCACATTAAGGACAACCTCAGTATCACGTACACTGACCTGTGATAGCTGAATGTGTAGCTAAAAGGGACAGGTATATTCTTTCCCCTTGTTCAGTTCTGTTCCTTTAATTTATTAAGTTTTTTTATGTATTTGCTTTTAAATTCTACAGATTTTTCTTTGCACTGCTTTTGTTACTGAATAAAATTCTACTATTTGGAACATAATTCATCTTTATTAGTTCATAACATATGATACAGAGTGCCTAGCAGTTCTGAAAGCATCCGCTTATTACTGTACAGTGGAACACAGCTCACAGGATCAGTGACAAACACGATGTAATAGTCATAAATGTGCAGCAAGCACCTCACAATTCATGAGTGTATTGACAGTGTTATAGTCAAGTATCACACAATTCCTAATAGGCCCCAAAACAGAAGGGCCAGGTAGAGCACAAAACACCACAATGTATTACTGTGGATCGCTGTTATAGTGCTCTTTTGAAGCCATACACATTGAGCAGTTCTAATGCGTTTTCTGTTCAAACTCAGCAGACAGCTGCTTCGTCTCTGCCCTCCGTTCCAGCCGCAACTTCTGCTTTGCTTCATAGCTATTGTGCAGGATACACCGGGCAGCTATAACCATTGAGACGTCTGTTTTCATCAAGAGCCAATCTCATGAGAGAAAAGAGCCACATTACTTCAAGCTATCCAAAAGCACATGCCACTCTCATCTGCACCTGCTGAGCCAGTAGGCGAATCTTTCCTGGGGGCAGTAAAGATGGCCCATGTGAGCCAGGGGAGCAAGTGGCAGGATGGCTTGCCCAGAATCATTATTGGCAGTTCAATATCTAAGTTTCCACAGTGTGACGGCCGCTCACTTCTTGCTGGAGGGCGGATGCAAACTCGGCACCTGGACCCAGGAACATGGCCTGGTGCATCTGAAAGTTCTGCAGCTGCAGCTTGTCATCCCGAGCTTTATGCTGAGGCAGTGCCAGCAATCAGTGCTCCTTTCCTGGGCCCAGAAACAGCACTTCGCCCTGAATGCGCAACATTGCTAATGAGGCAGGGATTTAAATATCCCGTGCTTCGTTAGCATAAACATGGCCGCCGCTTTTTTCCTAAACGGAGCTTTTTAAAAAAAAACGGCAGTCTAGACGCGGCTCTGTCGAAAAATAAACCCTTTTTCGAAAGATCCGTTAAACCTCATTTTTTGAGGAACACAGGCTCTTTCGAAAAAGGGTTTATTTTTGACAGATCCGCGTCTAGACTGCTGGTTTTTTCGAAAAAGCTCCGTTTAGAAAAAAAGCAGCAGCCATGTTTATGCTAATGAAGCGCGGGATATTTAAATCCCTGCTTCATTAGCAATTTCGACGTGCCTAATCTACATCTCTCTGTCGACAGAGAGGTGTAGTCTAGACACAGCCTGTGTGTCTGTGTGTGTGTGAACGCTACAACCTTAATGATAAGAAGGTAAATGAAAGAATCCAGCTACACAGTATTTCTTTTTAATGGGGGCTCAGTCTACTTGATGTTAATTTGAATGTTTGTACTACACAGTTCTGATTGACTGCCTTTGAACTTTCTTGCATGCAAGTAATTTCCTCAGGTGTCCTATATTCAACACAAGGAACGTGTCACCTTAGTCATGCTGGCTCATGGGTTTTTAGCAAGGCATGAAAATTATGAAATACAGACATTATTGGATGGAGACTGTTGTACTCTGGAAAGATGACCCCTTGTTCTTAATCACCCCTGTGACCAAGAATTTGGTGTTGATTTGTTTTTAATGATAAGGTTATTAATGTTTCAGTATTGGAAAATCTGCTACCTATCTGCTTTAGAGTTTTCTATATCATTTATTGTTGTAGTAGTTAAGTAAATATGGAAGAAGTGTGTTTTAAGGAGGGACTTGAAGTAGAGACATTGGAGATAAGCTAGTTTTGGTCAAAGAGGTCGTTTCACAGTTGTGTGAAGGACAGATTGCTATTTAGTGTCTAGAGTAAGCAACTACGTGTCAGGCCTCCTGGTTTTACTGTGTACTTCCTGGGTGACCTCAGGCATGTCACTTCACCCTCTTTCCCATTTACAGAATACAGATAAGACTTGTATCACAGAAGGGGTGTGAGGCTTAATGGATTAGTGGAATTTTTAAAACCTGGAAATCTTTGGCTTGCAAAGCACAAAATATTATTGTCAAAGCTATTGTCAGGCATAAAATGAGACCCTAAGTGCTTTGGGTCATTCGCAAGTCCATGGCACGTTTTCACCAGGGCAGTGGTTCAGTGTCCTCACCTAATTCCATTTCAAAAGGTGGTTGCAGAAGAAATTAAAAGACTGGAAGAGGATCTGTCTGGATCCACTATAGCTTCCAACTCCACCGGCTGCAGGCTCCACTGCCCTGCTGGCCCTGCTGGCCAACTCTGCGCCCAGCTGCTTGCAAACTCTGCACTGGGGCACTCTAGTCCAGCAAGATCCTTGGCCAGACCAGACCTCAGATGTTGCTGGACCAGCGAGTCCCAGACCACAGCGGTTCAACCTGTAGAAAACAGACAGCGCTTCAACCGTCTGAAAATCACATGTAGCTTCCATTGATGGCAGAGGTTTAGGGGGCTTATTTCGAGGTCGGACTCAGGTTATACATTGATTTTCTTGCTTGCCCCTGCTCGGTTTGTCCAGCTCTGCACCCATTTCCGAGCACACGGATGCATATGAAACTGCCACATCACAGAGCTATGGCTGAACCTGATTCCCCAGCACTGCTCCGATTAGTTTGAGGTTCTTGTCAGCTAAGGCTAGTGTGCTCCTGAGACTACAGCCTCCTGCAATATCATCTGTGCTTCCCACGGTGCTGTGCTGTATGTTGGAATGACAGGCAACAGCACAGCTCAGACCTGGGGAGGGAAAGAGCAAAATTCTGTAGGCGCTAGCCAGTGAAATTTCCATCAAAGGGGGAGAGAGAGGCGGGAACGGTGGTGTTGGGGAAAGGAACGGGCACTTCAAACACTTTATTAAGTGTCAGTGACTAACAGATCAGCTGAGTGGAGCCTTTGGAGAAAAATGAAATAATTTGCAAACAGCTTGGAGAAAGTGTGCATCAAGGATAAAAAATGTTAAAAATAAACTGTTAATATGATAAACTAGGAGTGGATGCTACAAGCTGTGGCATGTCATGACTCTCAGGAAATACAGTTCTGAAAAAGTACAAAAGACCTTCAGTAAGAGGTAATGAGGCGCATCTAATTATATTTAAGAAAGAACAGCAAGAACTGCTTAGGAACTCACACAACCCAGCCCTTTCTTCTCTCATAGGCCAGCCCGAATTCCAGTCCCGCAGACACCGTTATTTCATGAAGGGTGAGGAATTTGGAGAGCATCACAGAAAACAAGGTTGTTATTTTCCCATAACTGTGAAAAAAATAGAAAAGGCTTCCTTGTCTGTGCTCTTCCTCCTCCCAGTAATTCACATCAGGGAAAAAACAACCCCCCTTCCAAAAAAAAAAAAAAAAAAAAAAAAAAAACCAACAAGCCAAAATAAGCCTGACCACCATGAGAAATGAAGCCCGTCTGAATGACATTTGACACCATCAGGCCACAGCTGAAGAACAAGGGAAAAGTTTTCGGACGACTGTCACTGACCCATAGTCCCTCACTCCTAACCTTGCTCTCCAACATATGTTTCTCATTTCCTTGCTTATAGCTGGTCCAAGCTAATGATATGTGTTTTGGCAGCCGTCCCGTGCTTGGCATACTGCCTGCCTTGTTCTCATTGTCCCAGCTACTTACAGAAATCCCTTTCTCTGTCTTTTTCTCTTTTTTAGAAAACCAGCTTTAAGGAACAGTAAATATGCAAAACAGCTTTCCCTCTCTCCAGCTACCATCTTGAATACTCCAGTTCCCCCACCCCCAACCAAGCACATCCTCTCAGCAGAGGCATGGAGAGGCTGTCCATGTGGGAGAGGTAAGGTAACATAAAAACAGTGGAAATTCGACCAATTGGCCGGCTGGAGTCCTGCATTGCTATAAATACGAAGAACACAGCTATTTTGGGGGCCGATGGCATGGGAAAGGTCTGCCCGGAATCTTGGCTATGTCAGAGAAGACAGATCTTTCGAGCAGACATGGGAAGAGAGACTCAGAACAGGATAGAGGAGGGGAACAACTTGGCAGCTGCCTGGACTGATTAAAATAGGAATGACAGATGCCAACATATTTGGTTCTCTGCCTGAGTAATCAATAAAGGGCTGTCAAGGGCTCAAATGGCACAGGAGGGTAGGAAGGATGGTCTAATGCAAGGGTAGGCAAATTCCAACCAAGGGGCTGGATCCAGTCTGTGGAGTTATTCTCTGGCGGGCCCCCACCTCCATATTTACCTGCACCCTCTCAGGTATCGGGCGATCACAGCTCTCATTGGCTGCAGATTGCCGTTCCTGGCCAATGAGAGCAGGGGGAAGTGCTATTCCAGTCCATGCCGCTTCCTGCCACTCCCATTGGCTGCGAATGGCAATCCGCGGCCAATGGGAGTTGCAATTGCCTGATACCTCGGAGGTGCAGGTAAATATAGTGGTGGCCTGCCAGGGACTAATCCTGGTGGGCCACCCTTTCTTATTGCCCATCCCTGGTGTAGTGGATAAGCTAGTGATCTGGCTCAAAGACCTCTGCTCAGTTCCCAGCTCAGCCACAGATGAACTATGCTCAAGTCATTTAAGCTGGATAAGACTTTCCTACCTCACAGGAGTGGTGAGGCTTAAATCTCTTAAGCATTGTGAGGTGCTCAATTACTCTGGTGACAAGGATCATACAAATACCAGATACTTAGGTGCTTGGTTTTGAGCCTATGTTGGTGAGGGAGGGTGTGTCTGATGAGATGGCGGGGGGGGGGGGACAGAACGCTCCATTTTACTGCCCCCTTATTGGAGAGAACTGGGCGCCCGTTTCAATCAGGTCAGTTTTTCATAAGATTGCTGCTATTTGTCAGACATGAGGGCAGCCGGACCTGGTTGACTAAGCCAACACATGCACCTGTGTCAAGAGACACTTGAGCTGCGGCTTCACAGAATCTTGTGCTGGATTCACACTTTACGGTGCGTGATAACAAAGCCTGCAGCAGACAGATTGTGCTCAGAAGGCAGAGCCCTTTGGGAAGAGGAGGCTGTAGTGGAGGTCCCCGGAAGGAAGCTGGCTGCCATTTTGGAGGGTGCAGGATGTTTTCCCCTCCATGCCCGGCTAACTCTGCTGATGAGGTAGAGTGAGATTGGGCTGATGGCTCCACTGCCTGTTGGGAGGCTGGCATCACAGTGCCTGTACGCCATCGACACCAGCTGGACCTTGTGCCGCAGGAAAAGGGAGAAGGAGACTTTTAGTCCTCCTGGCCTGCTGTGCGTTGCAAAGGGTCAGACAGCCTGGCCTCCAGTCTCTTTCCGGGATGTGGAAAGGCTTCCTCTCGGTGTGTTAGGTTGAGGTTGTTTGTGCGCTGGGCTCTAGTCTCATAGCACAATCAAAAGTATTTCCCAATTGGTTCAGCTCTTGCCAGTCTTCCAGAAATATTTAGTGCCTTCAGACTCTAACCCTTCCTTGGCACATGCGTCTACCCTGGGGAGGCTTCCGAGGGAAGGGTGGCCCTGCGGCTTGCCCTAGAAAGCATCCAAGATGGGATGCAGAGGAGCCATCGCGAATCATGCTGTGCTGGGGCCGTTCTTTTGGAAGCCAAGGTCCTACTAGCTCAAATGGCTCCACTGATTTCCATGGCCTCTGAAAGCCCTGGGCACAGTCAGTCCCAAAGGTAGGCAAGGGCCCAGGCAGCTGGGGCTGTGTAGGTTAAAATCAGCACCCTATACAAATGATCTGATAGACTGTTCCAACCCTGAAGCACTCGTATAATCCCTGTTTACCTGGTGACTGTTGAATTCAGCACTACTGTAATTTTTGGCTAACATTACAGTAATCTGGATTGAGGTGACAAAGCCAAGAATGCCTGTGGGGAGTGGCAGACATGAAAGAAAAGGCGGCAGCTTTGTGGCCAAACACAAAAGATCGAAAACACACTTGGTACCACTCCTACCAGAACAAGCAGCAGCTGCTCTGCATTTTAACAAGAAATCCAGGCTGCGCGACTACATTAAAAATGGCAGGCATAGCTCCTCAGAACGGGGGCTGATAACACTTCAGCACGTCTTCGGGGCACTTTCCTGACAGGATCAGCATGATTTCTAGTTGACCTGATGAGTTTCAGGGGCTCTGTAAAGTGAGTCAGCAACAACTGCAGGCCAAAGGTACCACAGGCAGATAACATGGACATGGCTTATCCCCAGGAGGAGATAAGCCAAGAGAACCAGTGCAGAGCCTGTACTATTCCAAGGTCCAAAACTAACATTGCTCGAGTTAAGAAGTCCCAAGAACTCCAAATGCTGGCAGAGTTGTTCAGCCACAGCCCTCTCAGTAACCTTCTCCAAAAGGGAGGATTTAGCTTTTCTCCCCAGCTAGAGAGCAGCAGACGCACTCTGAGTTACTGTGTAGACTCACCCTTCTTTCTGCTTTTTTGCTTTATTCGTGGGATAGCCCTGCCAAATGCCATGAAACTCTAGCACAAGCTCACTTAGGGTATGTCTACACTACAAAGTTAGTTCAAACTAACTTTCATAGGCGCTACACTAGCGCTCCGTTAGTTCGAATTTAATTCAAACTAACGGAGCGCTTAGTTCGAACTAGGTAATCTTCATTCCACGAGGATTAAGCCTAGTTTGAACTAGCTAGTTCGAATTAAGGGGTGTGTAGCCCCTTAATTCGAACTAGTGGGAGGCTAGCCCTCCCCAGCGTTCCCTGGTGGCCACTCTGGCCAACACCAGAGAAACTCTACTGCCCCCCTCCCGGCCCCGGCCCCGGCCCCGGACCCCTTAAAGGGGCACGGGCTGGCTACGGTGCCCGTGCCAGGTGCAAGCCTGCCAGCACCCAGCCAGCAGACCCTGCACCTGGCACGGATCGAGCCACCCACCCGATGCCCCCCAGCCCTCCTTCTCTTCCTGGGACCAGGCTGGCGGCTCCCGGGAGCTTGCCCGGGACCGCAAGAGGCGGGCACCCGCCTGGGCTAGTGCGGACATCGTGGACCTTGTCCACGATCTCCGCACTAGGCACAGGAAAGTGGCCGGCTTGGGCAGGATAGCTGCTAGCCTGGCCACCCAGGAGCAGGTGTGCAAGAGAATCAAGGGGGTCCAGTGAGACCCCCGACCCTGAGCCCTGAGCTTAAAATGGCTGTCCTGGGTCAGACCAAAGGTCCATCTAGCCCAGTAGCCTGTCTGCCGACAGCGGCCAACCCTAGCGACCCTGGAGGGGATGGACTGAAGACAGTGACCAAGCCATTTGTCTCGTGCCATCCCTCTCCAGCCTTCCAAAAACCTTGGGCAGGGACACCACTCCTGCCCCCTGGCTAATACCACTCCATGGACCCAACCTCCATGACTTGATCTCACTTCCCTTTAAACTCTGTTCCAGTTCTAGCCTTTGCAGCCTCCTGCAGCAAGGAGTTCCACAGGTTGACTCTTTGCTTTGTGAAAAAGAACTTTCTGTTACTAGTTTGAAGCCTGCTACCCATTCCTTTCCTTTGGTGTCCTCTAGTCCTTCTTTATGGGAACTAATGAAGAACTTTTCTGTATGCACCCTCTCCACCCAACTCCTGCTTTTAGAGACCTCTATCCTGTCCCCCCTCCGTCTCCTCTTTTCTAAGCTGAAAAGTCCCAGTCTCTTTAGCCTCTCTTCATATGGGACCTGTTCCCAACCCCTCATCATTTTAGTTGCCCTCTCCTCTCCCAGCCTCCCTCTTCCCCTCTCCCACCTCCTTTTCCCAGTCTCCCCCAGTTTTGTTCAATAAAGACAGATTCCATTTTGGAAGACACGTTATCTTTATTTTGTACATCAATAAGAAGGGGGGCTAGGGAAGGGTAAGTAGAAGGAGGAGAGGGAGGAATGGGGCACGAGCCCCCGATGGGGAGGACTGGGCTGGCTCTGTGGGCTTCTGGGGGTGGAAGCTCTCCTGCAGCCTCCCAATTCCCCCCTCTCCCCAGATGGCAGCCTGCGGCAAGTGCAGCCGGGCTGATGGCCGAGTGCTGTGATGTGCCCAGTGTGGGCACTCAGGGCACTCCAAGCCAGGACTGCTTTGCAAGCGGGGCACCCCTGAGAACTGTCTGTCCGGGGTGGGGGTCGGGTCCCTTTAAGCACAGCCCTCGGCTAGCCTGAGGCAGCAGCTCCACACTCTAAGTCCTCCTCTGATGCCCTGCCGGCACTGCTTCCGGCCATCCTTAAGCCTGGTTCAGGGTCCACTTAATGTGGACGCGCTAGTTCGAATTAGCAAAACACTAATTGGAACTAGTTTTTAGTTCTAGATGCGTTAGTTCGAATTAGCTTAGTTCAAATTAACTAATTCGAACTAAGTTAGTTCGAATTAGCACTGTAGTGTAGACGTACCCTTGGTTTACCTGCATTCTAGAGTGTTTTGCGTAGAATTTTTTAGCCACATCCCCATGGTCTCTGACTACTTTCAGCCCCACCTCCCCAAATCATCAGGAATTAATCTACAGACACATCAGAGCCCAGGCACATTTTAACAGCTTTTCTATGTAGTGCAGCTGTAGGTGGGTCAGTCCCAGATGGGTGAGAAGAGATCACCTCACCCACCGTCTCTCTCACCTCTTTACAGAGGCACAGAGGGCCATCTCCAGCAAAAGTCCCAGGTCTTATCCGCCCAAGAGCAGCATGGAGCTAAGGACCAGTCTACTCAAGGAAGGGTTTGCCATTTTAGCTACCAGTAGAGTTAAACTGGCCAAAGCCTCGTAGTGAAGATGAAATGATAGCGGCATAAAGATCTGTGAGTAGCATAGGTTATCCTGCTATGAGAACGTTTCTATCGCTGTTCCTGTGCCTGCACTAGCATTTTACTGGCATCCTGATGCTGGCAATGTATCAAGCCTCTGACCAATATAGCTCTGCCAGCAAAGCTTCTAAAATAGGCCTGCCCTGGCTTGTAGCTCATCGTCTGCAGCGCGTCCCTCTAGTAGCAGTTGCAAACTATGCATTTGGCCTTGTGAGGTACTGGACGTTAGTACTGCGTAGCCAGCGTGTACTCAGCACGGTGACCATGGAATGTTTCCCTTTTCCTTCTGTCCTTCGCAATCAGTCGATAGTAGCCATGCGATCAGCTGCTCCCGGGCTTGGCCTCACTGAAGCCAGGGAAGTTTTGCGATAAACTGAGGGCCTATCAGTTGGAAGTGACAGGAGGAGAGAGATCTGACCATAGTGGCTGATCGCAGGGTAACTAGGAGCCATCACTGTGATGCAGCCTTGAAAAAGAGCAATGAGGCTGCAGGCAAGGTATTTCCAGGAAAGACGGGGAAGGGTTAGTGCATGCACACAAGGCACTGGTGAGGTCTCATCAGGAATACTGGGTGCAGTTCTGGTGCCCATTGTTTAAGAAAGATGGATTCAAATGGGAACAGGTACAGAGAAGGGCTTCTAGGATGATCCCATAACCTCCCTTAGGAGAGTGTGGCTTGGTTAGCCTACTCCAAATAAAGCTCAGGGGAGATTTGCCTGCTCTCTAGCCATGAACCAGAGGGATAAACCCAGGGGAGGGAGAGGATTATTTAAGTGAACTGCTGGTGTGGGCACAAGAACACATGGCTATAAACTGACCATCACAGTTTAGGCTTGAGCTTGGGTGAGGGTGTCTAGTCATCAGAGGAGTGAAATTGTGGAACAGCCTCCCAAGGGACACTTCAGTACAGCTTCCAGTAGCAAGAATCCCAGGGGCTGGAGACAGGGGCCAGCAGGGGAAGCACTCTGAGTTATGCAGGGAATTCTGTCCCGGGGCTCTGCCGGGTGGGTCCTGCCTACGTGTGCAGGGTCTAACCGATCCCCCGATTTTATTCGGGGCTGGGAAGGAATGTTCCCCTGGGTCAGATTGGCAGGGACCCTGCGGGGGTCACCTTCCTTTGCAGCATGGCACATGGGCCATTTGCAGGTTTAAACTAGTGTAAATGGCAGATGCACAATAACGTGTGCCCTGTGTAGGGCACCAGAACTACTAGGGACGCTAAAAGATCTGTTGGTGGAAGTAGGGTTTATGGGTAGCGCCAGACCATAACAGCCAGAATGTCTGTCTCCGGGCGCACTACCCAAACTTCCCCTCCCTTGCAGGGCTTGTGAAGAAGCTAAAATAGAGAGACTTAAAGCAGCCCCACGCTGTGCCTGTACTGGAGGAATTCTTCCACAGTTCTTGGGGGACTTCTGGGCCCTGTGTGGCACCAGAGCAGGGCCTAGGGGCCAGGCAGGGGTCAGAATCTGTCCCTGTACATTTAGGGTTTTCCAAACCTATCACGAGCACACACAGAAATAGTTCTGCTGATGGTACATTTCACATAGAGAAAGCTTTTCCAGATGCTGTGGCAGGTGTCAGACCAGTGACTTTTGAAACTGAAGAGAAAGGAGATTTAGCATCTAAATGGTTAAAATATCACCACATTTCATTCCTCGTAGGTTGCTCATAAACATTCAGCAAAGCAATTTCACTCAATCACACACATTAACTGCTTAAGTCCCCTCTCCAAGGATGTGGATTGTTATTTTATGCCAAATGTGCTGTAATTATGTTTGACAGAAACTTAAATACGTGGTTTGTGGGGCAAGCAGGAGATGGATTTTCCTTTTTCCTCTTTGTAGAATGAACAAAATAATGGGCATTTTTAAGATTCCCTATCTTTGTACTTCTTGTTCATTTTCTTAAAACCACATGGGTCGTCTGTGGTCTGCTTTTCTTTCCAAGGCCAGTTTCTTGTCAATGATTTTTTATAAAAGCTTAAGAAAAACTATCAAAACTTTCATACTGCACTAGCTGCATAAACTACATCTATGGAAGCTTTCATCAAAGGCCAGAGGTATTTGAGGCAGCATCCACTGGTGGATAATGGACTATTATGGGATCACGAATGGAATTTGTTTGTCAGTTTGGCCAGATTAATGGGAGTCTTACATTTCTAAACAATAGTTTGGACATTCTGCATTTCCCAGTGTTATCGATTACCTTGATATGCATTTTATCATTCACTGCACTTTGTTGTTAGCAAATTACCTATTTTCAAGGCTGAAGGGCCCTCCAGTGACTTTGAAAGCTGACCCTACTCATCATTATTATTTGATACAGTTATTTTTGTGATAGTAGCACCCACATTGGGAGAAGTGTTTCCTTGTGCTTGGAGCTGTGCAAACACACAAGACAAGGGGCCTGTCCTAGAGAGATTACTATCCCATTTTAGACCAAATACTAGGAAGAATAACAAATAATAGGGAGCAAAAGAGGTGGGGACGAGAGTAACAGTAATAAGATCAACTTAAAAAAAAAACAAATAGTCCTGCAGCCCATTTACAGACTAACAAAAAATGTAGATGGGATCATGAGCTTTCGTGATAATGCAGTTACATAGACAAAGAATGTGAACAAGGTAGCTCAAAATCATTTAAAATTTTTTTTATTATTATCTTTAAAATTCCTTCTGTGCTCCCTTAAAATCTCTGTCTTCTCTAAAATAATTGTGACTAGTAACTTCCCATGCTCAGCTTGAGACACCTTAAAGGGAACTGTTTTGCAGCAGGCTCACTGCTGTGTAGAACATAAAAGACCGGAGGTTGTATTATGAAAAGCAATGACTCGCAAAAAGGCATAGATATTATGATGGATAATCAATCAAACATGATCCTCCTTGTGCAATGTGGAGGCCAAGAGGCTAACACTGAACTTGTATATACACTGAGTAGGAGTAGGGAGGCGGTATTGTCTGCATGTGCCACTGGGGAGACGGTTACTAAAATGGTGAAGCCCATTGGTGAGTATGGTTTTGTTTGGTATCCACAACTCAGAAGGGATGCTGAAAAGAGCTCCTAGAATAAATAGCTCAGAATTAATTCGAATTAAAAGCCACTTTAAAGGGAAAGACTACGAAGCTCAATCTGTTTGGTCTATCCAAGAGAAGAGATGAATTTATTATGGTCTACCAGTGCCTTTGTGGGAAGAACGTTTCTGAGGAGAGAGGGCTCCTTACCCTAACCAACAAAGGCACAGCAAGGCTTGTTGGCAGGAAGTTGAAAATTGATAAATTCACAGTGCACATACAATGCAAATGTTTAACACTGAGGCTATGTCTAGATTGGCATGATTTTCTGCAAATGCTTTTAACGGAAAAGTTATCCGTTAAAAGTATTTGCGGAAGAGAGCGTCTAGATTGGCACAGATGCTTTTCCGCAAGCACTTTTTGCAGAAAAGCGTCCGTGCCAATCTAGACGCACTTTTGCGCAAGAAAGCCTCGATCACCATTTTCGCGATTGGGGCTTTTTTGCGCAAAACAAATCTGAGCTGTCAACACTGGCTTTTTTGTGCAAAAGCTTTGCGCAAAAGAACTTTTGCCCAAATGGGAGCCGCATAGTATTTCTGCAAGAAGCACTGATTTCTTACATGAGATCGTCAGTGTTCTTGCGGAAATTCAAGCGGCCAGTGTAGACAGCTGGCAAGTTTTTCCGCAAAAGCAGGTGCTTTTGCGGAAAAACTTGCCAGTCTAGACACAGCCTGAGGGTAATAACACCATTGCCATAATTTATCTGAGGACACACATAGATTCGCTCTCATGTGAAGTCTTTAAATCAAAACTGGATGTCTTTCTAGAAGGTGTACTATAGCTCACCCACAATCCTGAGTTTGATGCAGGAATTACTGGACGAAATTCTCTGAGTTATGCAAAAGGTAAAGTAGATGATCAAAATGGTCCCTTCTAGCCTCAACATCTATTAGTGCAATTCTTGTTCTTTCCAGGAGAAAGCTAAAAAGACCCTTGAGGAATCTGTATAATCTTCACGGAAACAGAGACAGTTATTAGTTCAGTACCAGAAGTCCTATAGGAAGAAGCATAGGAAAAAAACTATCTACGAACCTTTCTGGTATGTTCAGACATATAACTGCTTCTTGAAACCACTTCTCAAATGAACCAGATATAAAGGGGGAAAAGAGACAGAAAGTATGACTATGTCTAGACTGCAGGCTTCTTTCGGAAGAAGCTTTTCCAGAAGAGATCTTCCGGAAAAACTTCTTCCAAAAGAGAGTGTTCACGCTGCAAAAGTGCATTGAAAAAGTGATCTGCTTTTTTGAAAGATAGCGTCCACACTGAATAGATGCTATCTCGCATTTTAGCTGTGATTACTATGGATGGAGTGGCCATCCGGGAACCTGTGCTTTTTCCTCTTTCCTCTTCTTTCGAAAGTACCCCTCTCTTCCCCATCCACACACGCCTTTTTCCAAAAGAGCTCTTTTGGAAAATGGCTTCTTCCTCATAGAATGAGGATTACCAATGTCAGAAAAAACCCTCTGTTCTTGCGATTTTCTTTCAAAAGAACGCAATTGCAGTGTGGGAGTAATTGAAGTTTTTTTGGAAAAATCGGCTGTTTTTCTGGAAAAAAATACTCTGTAGTGTAGACATACACTTTGTGGTAAGCTTCATAAAGCAATCATCCCTCTTCTTTCTTGCAAATTTTGCATGAAGTAAAAAAGTTGATAATTTTCCCATTCAGAAGCCATGATCTGATGTATGTTTGTGGCTCAAACTTTCTGACAGCTAACCAGTGAACAAATAAAGGGATGGCAAAGATTTCAGAAAAGCCTAAGAACTCTTGTTGTTTTCCAGCTAAACCAAGAGTGACTAGAAGACATAAAAACAGACATCCTTTTTTAGCTAATTATCATCCAGATGCTCAAGGACAGATAACTCATATATAGAAGGAAAATGGAACAAACCTAGTGGATTAGGGTCACAGAATAATTCTCCACTGGAATTACTTTTAGCAGCAAGCACAGCACATGACTGTCAGCCCTCTCTGTTGGAAATGCCGAGCTGGTTATCTTGGAACAGACTCCTTTTGGCGGACGAGTGGCCACTGATTATTTCTGACGGGTATGTGTCAGACCCATTCCAGACACAGATTTGCTGTTTCTCAACCGACAAAATAAGAATATGAGAGCTATAGACAAAACATTGCCTTCTGCAAATTAAAACTGTTACCGATGTGAGATGAACAGGTCTCAACATTCTCTACAAACAACCAAAGAAGTTCAAGTTCAGTATAGAAATCTCCATTTGTTATTGTACCCCTTCTGCCAGGTGGAGCCAGCAGCAGCCAGGGCTGGGTTCAATATCTAGGGGCTCCTCTCCATCCATCCAACACAGAACTGGCTTGAGCTCCCACCCAGTCACCTGGGAAATTCATGCACACCGCTGGGTGCCTCGGAGAGGCAATGCTTCCCCACTCGCAAGCGCACAGTCTGAGTGTAAAGAAACGTTTAATAAAAGGAGGGAAGCATTTTGGCTTGAATTTGGGAAAACACCACCAGCAGAGTTCATAAACAAAACCATGAGTAAAAGTCCATCCCCTCCCGAGAGGACGGGCAGTGTCCTTTTCCATTCAGGTGTTAAGTCCAGAAATATAAATGTCCCTTTCACATGCCCAGCCCTTCTCTGCACCCCACCCACAACTGCTGCCCCTGGTCCGGGCAGACCCAGAGTTCCCAGGAGCATCCGCAGAGTTCACCTCCATTCCTGGGAGGGGGGAGGTAAAGATGCATCTTCCTCATTCTTCTGGTCACTCGCCATCTGCCTGCCCATTGCTGGCTGCTCGTTGCACATTTCCACTGCCACCCTGCTGCACATTTATCATGCCACCACTTCTCTGTTGGCCGCCCGTTGCATCTCTCTACCAGAGGCCCCACCAGCCAACCATTTGGCAGCTCCCACTGCTTTGGTGCAAAATCCAGGGATCTCAGCTCTCAGTGATTTCAGCTCTTGGCTCACTGCACAGTCCAGGCACAAGAAATGTCAGCATCCGCTGGAGTAAATTCAAAATGATAGAAGAGACTCCTTATGGAACCTATTTTTGCTCTACCATTGAGACAGTTGGGAGGGACCAACTGAACCAGTCTCATAACCAGTGCCTTGTAGGCATGTAGCCTGCTGGTTGGGAGTCCTATCCTCTCCGCTTAACCTCACAGGGCTCTGGCAGTGGAGCCCTGGTCCATCTGAGGGTCTTTAAACTGACAGTGTCTCACTTTTGAAATGGGTTAAACACTGTCTGTCTTTTCTGCATTCCCACAGTAAGTGCAAGCCTTGGGGAGCAAATTTCACAACTCCTACATTTAGTATTAACATGATTTGTGACCCAACACCAGCCAAGTTGATTACAATGAGCAAAACACCCTTCATCAGCTGAATATTTAACAAACTTAAGCAAAGCAGGAACAAACACTTATTTCCATGGAGACACACAGGGTCTCTCCCCACTTCCAGCTAGCAGCCAGGGATGCGTTTCTTCAGAGTCTGCTTACATCATTTTATTACATGTGTATTTCCTACTTTCAGGCTACCTGAAGGAGGTGTTAGCTTCACGTGCCTGTTCAGGCATTAGTTCAGATGATTCCTCACTTTTCATATTGGAAAAATCATTCCTACTACAAATTCCTGTCCTTCCGATTGTCTGTGGCTCTGAGTGCTTACCAGGGTCTTAGCTTTACTAATTGTGGCTTTCCGGCAAAGGGCCATTAATGTATATCCATTCCTAGATAACCTATTGATTTGAGTACCACTGCTATAAAAGACCAAATCAGATACTGTTACACAGCTGCAAGTTCTAGAGAGACACCTGTTTCTTACCAATCAGAAGCAGCCCATGCTGTTCCCTCACCCCAGCTTTTACATCTGGGAGAGCTCAGACACAGTCAAACATAAGGAATCCCAGGAAAGACATTAGAAAATTGGCTCAACAATTCAAGAAATCACATACTCCCTGGTTTTATCAGTACAGATAATAATGAGTCTCCTTCTGCTATTGTTAGTAATGGCCATCCAGTGTCTCGTGTCAGATTGCAGATGAAGACTTTACAAATTCATCTGCCTTCCCTTCCTCCAAGAATATCCACCTACAAAGTCAGAATTCTTCAGAAAGTTAGCCCATTTTAAAACAGGTAGACATCAAAACCAGGTTCTTAAAAGGATGTGCTAACCAAATGTTCAAAATGAATATTAATAATGAACGTCTGTCTGAAGAGATGGAGCACTCACTCTGAAGTAGACCATTGAAAATGGTCACAACACAGTTGCTCTCAGAATCAGTAGACTTATTACCTTCATTTAAAAACAGACACGTTCTCATAATCACACATATTGTTACACTCATGACCTACCTCAACAAATGGCATCAGCACCATGTGTTTCCCCATGGACACAAAGCTATTCCTCGCTTAAGGTACGTTTAGACTGCGTTGCTCTTTTGGGATCCTGGAAGTATCCTGGAATAGCAACGCCGTGTTTTAAAAGTGCCCACTATTTCCCAAAATAGCAGGCGTACTATTCTGGTGTCCCTGTAACCCTTGTTCCACGAGAGTTACGGGATTTGTCAGAATGGTGCCTTATTTTGAAATTTGGCGCTGAATAAGCTACGCAATTTGCTTATTCTGACAGAAGGGTGCTGTCTAGATGCTTCCTTAGGCTCAGAAGGATGTTCTCTCCATTATTATACTATACATCCAAGGAAGGAGCAACACCATGGCCAACCAGCTCAGCCGAGAGATGACAAGTAGTTGGAGTGGAGCCTACTCCTTCCCACATGCACAATCATAGCAAAGAGATTTAACCACCCCAAGTTAGACCATTATTTGCATCCAAACAAAATCATAACATGCTCTTGATTTCCATCCAAGGGAATTACCGAATTGTAATTGCTCTGGCTGAATTATTCCAATCCTGGCCACAAAATTCCTTTATACTTTTCCTCCATTTCCAAAATTCCCAGAAGTTCAAAAGAGGACCTCAATGGTCATTCTCAAAGAGCAAGGTGCCATGGTTCCTTGACCTAGTAAACTTGACAAGGCACCTCCCAACATTCTTACTGCACAGAATTTTTGGACAGAAGTATTATAAAAATCAGTATGTAGAGCCTGACAGATTTGCAGTACTTTTCCATTTAACTTGAATCTGAAGATCTTAATGATCTTACAAAAATCCATTTGAACCAGCTGAGGAGGATTCTCTTCTTTCTTTCAGTCAGAGTATTTTTACTAAATTACCCAGAAATCTAAGGATTAAAAAAAGCCTAAAAATTTTGTGTCCAGTAGCAAAGATCTTATATCTTGGAAGCCTACAAAACAAGACGGTCCAAATTACCTTCCTTTACAAGCCAACATTATTTGAGTTTCATAGCTCTATAGATTTTCAATTGTCAGAATGGACCACTGTAACCGTATAGACTGACCTGTAGGATAATACAGGCCAGAAAACCGCACCCACTAATTTCTTCACCACTAAAGAAGATCTTTTAGAAAGATAACCAGTTTTGATTTTAAGACTCCAAGTGATGGAGAATCCACTACATTCTGAGGTTAGTTTGGGTACCTGAAAAATGCATTCATTTAAATAGAGAAACATACAGTTACACTCCATTGTGTTAACTATTACAAAAAAAGGTTCGGGGGAGGGAGGAGTAGCTGTGTTAGTCTGTAACAGGAAAAACTTAAAAAACAACCAATAGTCCTGCAGCACCTTAAAGACTAACAAAACATGTCGATGGGATCATGAGCTTTCATTGGCACAGCCCACTTCATCTGACATGTTTTGTTAGTCTCTAAGGTGCTGCAGGACTATTGGTTGTTTTTTAAGTTTTATTACAAAAAAAGGCTTATTCTCAGAATACAGCTGAATAGTTCTTACTACTTACATGAAGGAGTTACTCAAGTTTCAGTTGACTGATTCAGATATGTATCTCAGTTTATTTTCTGCTCTGGAAGTTTTCACACAGGTGAGTGCTTCGAGCCCTACACCAGTAACACAATGGCCTGGTCTGTCTTCCAGTAGCGGAGACTGAATCTCTGTTGTTTGTGGACTTACCTATTCCAAGAAGCTAATTTTCCAAATAAGCAAGTATTGTCCCCATAATGGTATGAAACCTGTTTTCCTTTACTATTTCTCTTACCTCTCTTACAAAATGTTGGTATGTCTTTTGGACACTAAAAGAAGGATTGAATGAAATTGTAATAATACCTGTCTAGTTTCAATCCAACTGACTTCAGAAATTAAACATTTGCTTAAGTGCTTTTTTGAATCAGGTCTGTGATCATTTTGCTTTGAAAGTTTTTTATTTCTTCTCTTGGCCCTGGTCTACACCTCAAAGATCTTCACTGACTTGAGTTAGCTCTTCATCCTGTTACCTCATAAGATCGAGCAAATAGTAGCCAATTCACTCTGTCAGCACATTTCTGCTACTTTTATTTTTAAATGACAATAAACAGATGCCAAGCCCTAAGTTCATCAAGTGCCTCCCAATTCAACTGGCTGAAAATCTTTCCTCCTTCTCTTTGATTTCTTTTAAACAATTGTCTCCTCAGTATTTAGTTTCCTCTACTCGCATTTTTCACTGACTATTTTGTGACCCGTTTCTTTTTGTCTGCAAACCCTAATGCCCCAAACCTAAAACATGCCTAATTGCATCCGTTTGTCAGCCACACATTTAAATTCCTAGTGGCAATGAGCATAGTTCTGCAGATACCACTGGTAAACTGTTTTGTTCTTTGGCTTATTTTTTAATTCTTCAAACTTTTTTTTATAAAACCTGCTTTTTGTTTCTTCATAGTCATATGTTCCAACATGGACTAAAATTCTTATCTCCTGTCTAGCTGATATCTGGATCTTGTCTATATCTCTTATGCTTTAGCAGCATGGAAACCACAAAACAAAACAATGCAACTTTAAGAAGATTTTCCAAATCACAAATGGGAATTTGGAGCCCAACTCACATTAAATCAGAGGGAGATGGGTACCTAACTTCTCATTGTCCCTACATTTCTGAGCATTCCTCCATTCCTAATGTCATTTCCCTTGCATTGTCCCCCCCCTTGTTCCTTTGAGAGATATTTGCTCAGTGGTGATTGGACTGTGATTCACTTTTACTAAGATTGACTACAATGCATTTACTTTATCCTCAGACATTCACCAAAGTTG
Source organism: Pelodiscus sinensis (assembly GCF_049634645.1). Classification (NCBI taxonomy): domain Eukaryota; kingdom Metazoa; phylum Chordata; order Testudines; family Trionychidae; genus Pelodiscus; species Pelodiscus sinensis. The sequence continues at coordinate 637,893 of NC_134722.1, read as the reverse complement.
AGAACATGTTACATAGAATTGAAGGCTAGAAGAGACCATTATAATCATCTAGTTTGACATTCTGAAATACATAGGTCCATAAAATTTCATCCAATGATCTTTGTATCTCGCCCAATAACTTGTGGTTCAACTAGACCGTATCTTTTATACAGATATTTCAGACTTCTTTAAAGACTCCAAGTGATTGAGAAGCTACAAATATGTGTTGATAAACTATTCCAGTGGTCAATTAGATTTATTTTAAAATGTGCCTTATTTCCAGTTAGAACATTGCTGATTTCCATTTCCCACCATTGGTTCTTTTTATGCCTCTGTGTGCTAGATTAAAGAGCACTGTAAGATCAGATCTCTTCTCCCTGTGCAGGCATAGGACTTACAGACGAGTATAAAGCTGAATTTTAACCGCCTCTTTGATAAATTAAATATATCGTGCTTCTTTGTAAGGCATGTTTTCTGGATTAATCTCTGGTTTCTCAACATCCATTTTGAAATGTGGAGAGCAGAACTGGATATAGGATCCCAGCAATGGCCTCACCAATGATACAATCAGAGGTAATACATTTTCCCTACTCCTGCTTAAGAGTTCCCTCTCTGTATTCAAGTATTATGTTAGATCTCTCAACCCCAGTGTCACACTGATAGCACATTTTCAATCACAGAGGCTCTCTCTATGCTACCAGGTTATTTTGAAATAATCACTCCCAAAATTACTATTTCATAATACACTTATTCCTCTTCACAAGCAGGAGTTGTTATTTCAAAATAATCAGCCCCTTATTTTGAAAATAACAGGCGTGGTAGTGTGGATGCTTGCAAAATAACTCTCCAGTGAAGACATTCTGTGAGTCCTTTGGAGGGTCACTGTTAAGAACATAAGAATAACCAGACTGGGTCAGACCAACAGTCCATCCAGCCCAGTGTCCTGTCTGCCGACAGTGGCCAATGCCAGATGCCCAGAGGGAGGGAACACAACAGGTAATCCTCACATGATCCTTCCCCTGTCACCCATTTCCAGACAAACAGAGGCCAGGGACACCATTCCTACCCATCCTAGCTAATAGCCTTTGATGGACCTAACTTCCTGGAATCTATCTAGCTCTTTTTTGAAGCCTGTTAAAGTCCTGGTCTTACCACCTCCCCTGGCAAGGACTGCTGTCCAGAATGCTATCACCTCTCCTGTGTATGGGCCAATATGAGAATACTGCCCCAATACTAGAATACTGATGTCCACGTGGTAAAAAGGATGTTGAAGAATCAGAGAGGGGCAGAGAAGACACAACACTGGTTTGACCACTGCAAAGTTTTCCAGCGCGAGATTAAAGGAGCTCAGTCTGTTTAATTTACAGAAAATAACGCATCAAAAGATGACTTTATTATAATGAATAAGCAGTGCCACCACTGGGGGGGGAGGGGGGTCAATAGGGACAGTTGCTCTGGGGCCCAGCAATTTCACCACCACTACCCCGGCAGCAGCAATTTTGACACCCATTCCAAACCCTTAATAATTGTTGTTGCCCTTTTCTGAACCTTTTCTAATGCCAATATATCTTTTTTGAGATGAGGCAACCATACCTGTATGCAGTATTCAAAATGTGGGCATCCCCTGGATTTATATAGAGGCAATAAAATATTCTCTGTCTTATTCTCTATCTCTTTCTTAATGATTCCTAACATTCCGTTTGCTTTTTTGACGGCCGCTGCACATTGAGTGGATGTTTTCAGAGAACTAGCCACAGTAACTCTAAGATCTCTCTCTCTCAAGTGGTTATGGCTAAATTAGTCCCCATCATTTGATATGTGTAGTTGCAATTATTTTTCCAATGTGCATTACTTTACATTTATTAATATTAAATTTCATTTGCCATTTTGTTGCCCAATCACCTAGTTTTGAAAGATCCTTTTGAAGCTTTTCACAGTCTGCTTTGGTCTTAACAATCTTGAGCAGTTTGGTGCCATCTGCAAATTTTGCCACCTTGTTTACTCTTTTCTCCAGATCATATATAAATATGTTGAATAGGATGGGTCCCAGGACAGACCCTTGGGGGACCCCACTAGTTACCTCTCTCCATTTGGAAAACCGACCATTATTCCTACCCTTTGTGTCCTGTCTTTTAACCAGTTATCAATGCATGAAAGGACCTTCCCTCTTATCCCATGAAAACTTACTTTGCTTAAGAGCCTTTAGTGAGATACCTTGTCAAAGGCTGGTAATCTAAGTCCTTCCTCTCTTCTGTCCATAGTATTGCACTTGGCTATAATTGCTACGCTGGCTTCCATTCTCAAGGCCAGATCCGTATGTACTTGACTAAAATATGGGCTTTTTTTCTACAAGCTGTAATACCCCATTTTTACTGTTCAGTGGTTTTTTGTAAAGTAATGTCAGCGTTTAAAGCCTTGCCATTGGGATTGCCCTCTAAATCGTTTGACAAAAGAACCAAACATTGAGCAGTAGGACACGGTTTGAAAGATAGCACATTGTTACTGCCCTTTGTCATTTCCACCATGTAAATGTACTACACTCATTGATTAGCTGCTTCTTCTTTGAGTGGTGTCCCTGGAGATGCTCTACATTAGGTGTCCATGCCCCTGCATTCATAGCCAGAGATTTGTGGTAGCAGTGCCTGGTTGGGCCACACATGCATGTCCCCGTCTCACAGTGCTTCAGGCAGTTAACTGGTGTTGTGTGAACACCCCACCCCCTGGAGTTTCTTCTCCACCACTGCTGGCTGAGTCAGAGCATTAGCAGTGCCTTGCAGCTTAGAAATAGCCTTTCTTCCATTAGTCCTAGCTCATAGTTTTAGAATAGAATAGAAGACTTAACCTTCCCACTTGTCGCCTTCCCTTTAAAATAATTCATTTTGTTCGTAGGATTGTATGTGTCTGTTCAACTCTGTCACAGCAGCATGATATCCGTACTGCTCTCCATCTTACCGAGAGAGCGTGCTTTCCCAGGGGCATGCCTGGCTCTCCAGCTTTCAAATGCTACACGAACTGCAGGCTCTCAGTACCCATTTCAGACAGATATTCTCAGTGCATCCGGTGTCTCGGTGAGGCACATACACCATAGAAGTGCTCACACTTGAAAGCCCACACCAAAAAGCCATGCCAACCACACATGTTAACATCTCAGGCACCATCTGGCACCGCTGAACATGGGGCTGAAGAATAGGAGAAATTCTCAGACCAAGATGATCCAGCTGATACTCATTTCTCATCCTCATCAGATGACACAATTATGCCGACACCTTCCCGCACAGCTGACAATTTTAGGCAATTTCAAGATCTCTAGAAATTAGCGGCCCCTTCACAAGATATCTCTTGGGAACACATCCAGGAGCCTTGACACAAGTTAGTGGACATACTGCGCACATCACCTCTTCCAAAATCACCCTTCCAATGAATTATGCAGTCACGGACCCCGTGATGTTGCTCTGGCAAACCCCAGTGACAATTCCACCTGCCTGTAAGAGGCTGGATAATACGTATGGCATGCCATCAAAGGGCACTGACCCTCTTCTCACGTCTAACACCAAATTCACTAGTTATTGTCACAGTCAAGGAGCAGGTAGAAAACAATACAACAGAAACACGCCATATAGCAATGACTGGAAATGGCTTGGCCTGTTTGGCCACAAAGCATGTTCTGCTGTAACTTTACAATGAAGAATTGCCAGCTGTGCAGCCCCAGTAGCAAACTATGATCACAGTAATTATGCAAGTCTCTCTGCATTTATAAATTTTATTCCAGAAGACAAAAAGAAGCGTACACAGTACTCATCATGAGTCAACAGGGGGCCCTTGTAGCCAAGAAGGCTAATGGCATATTCAGGTACATTAGGAGGAGCATTGCCAGCAGGCCACATATGGAATATTGCGTCCAGTTCTGCCCGCTCCCCCTCCCCTGCCCACACACACTATAGAAAGGATGTGGACGTGTTGGAGAGGGTCCAGCAGAGGGCGACCAAAATGATTAGGGGGCTGGAGCACATGACATACGAGGAGAGGCTGAGGGATTTGGGCTTGTTCAGTCTGCAGAAGAGAAGACTGAGGGGGGATTTAATAGCAGCCTTCAACTACCTGGAGGGGGGTTTCAAAGACGATGGAGAGAGGCTGTTCTCAGTAGTGACAGATGGCAGAACAAGGAGCAATGGGCTCAAGTTGCAGTGGGGGAGGTCTAGGTTGGATATTAGGAAAAATTATTTCCTGAGGAGGGTGGGGAAGCCCTGGGCTGGGTTCCCTAAGGAGGGGGTGGAATCTTCATCCCTAGAGGTGTTTCAGTCCAGACTTGACCAAGCCCTGGCTGGGATGATTGAGTTGGGGTTGGTCCTGCCTTGGGCAGGGGGCTGGACTTGATGCCTCCTGAGGTCTCTACTAGCTCTAGGATTCTATGATTCTAGGGCCATCTCATCACCTGAATAGCACTACAGGCTGCCCTTGACTCCCCTAATTCTACTGAGATCCATAGCAGCAGCGCTCATCCTCATTTACAAATATTCAACCCTTTCTTTACTGACATATTTTTCTCTTTTTATAGCTAGACCCATTTTCAAATATTCCTTTCAAAAATACATTTTTAAATTAATTTGCCTTCCCTTGTTTTGAATTTTCTCAACACCAGTGAGACAGCTACACTGACCATTACTAAGGGATTCCTTGACTTTATCAGTAGTCTAGCCCAGAATCCCTTCAGCTCCCTTGCTCCATTTCTTCTTGAGGAGATCAATGACAATTATTCATTTCTCAACGTCTATGATCTTTTAAAAGTTGACTAACACCAGCAGGATCATTTCTCACTAGCATAACATGGAGTGTTTTCAGGCTTTTAAACACTGCAGAATGACATAATACCCAACCTCATTTCTGATTTACGAATATTTCATTAGACATAAGAGTTTCTTTTCTTCATTATGGAAAGTCTAAAAAATGAGCTGGCACTTAAGGTTAGTGAATTGCCTTCATTTTGGAGGGTGTTTTTACAGTCTGGTGAGTGTGGTTCTCTTGAGCATGGCTGTTTTGTTTTGTTTTGTAATCTTTGCTACTCTAGCACAATTTTCCTACTTACATCCTGGTACAGTTATACTTATTCAGAACCCAGTGCAACCACAGTCTCACATGGTTACTTACGGGTGGCTGCACAGACATCTGAGGTCTGCACTGAGGCAGGATTGTAAACTGTGTGTTTGTATTAAAATATGCACAGAAATTATTCTGTGAGTATAGAGTCAAGGAATTTCACCCTAATCTTACATTTCTGCGTTGCTTTTGAGTGGCATACCTACCAATACTTCAAAGGCTTTCAGCCAGACTCCACCTGGAGCATGATTCTTTATTCCTTTGCACTTGGAGTAGTCATTTACACCTGCGCAGTGAGTACAAATAATGTGTAACATATTACACTTCTGACGTTAGTGATTTACACCACTTTGTTCAGGTGTAAATAACTTCATCTGGTGTAAAGCAGGGGAGAATCTAGCCCCTTGTCATTGTAAGACTCGGAGGAGTGGTGTGAGAGCAGAGGAAGTTTTGAAAAGGGAACAGGAAACAGATGGGAGACAAGATCTCTCAAAACTCCACAATTCTCAGACCTTTCAGGCCAGCCCCACACCTGAGAATTTTGGAGTAGCAAAGTACAAGTGTTGCTCTTTGAACAGATGCACAAGAAGAAAACAGGAATGTGGAAAGGAGAATACTGCAGGTCAGTTACCAATGAGCACAAGAATGCACTCCAGCGCTTCCCTCTGTGTGTGCAATGTGGAATATGTGGATTGAGTGAATCTTCATTAGTATCAGATAGACAGGACATCACCTCAGTCTTTGAATTCAGTTAGCATCAGGAGGAATCGGAGGACAAAAGTAGGATCTCCATTCACGCTGAAATGAGCTCTGAGTCCATCTCTGAGAGCAGAGGAAGAGGAGAAATTTGTAGAAAATCCAAAGAGTAAGAAACTGGCAGAAAGATACGGTGTCTTTGTGAACAATGCTTTCCCTTGACATCTCTAATTCTGTTGTCTGGAGCACAAGGGGGAATATGTTACAAGTTCTGGAGTGAAGAAAGGGAAATGTCAGTGGCATTATATTAGACCAACAAACAGTCCAAATTCCTCGCTGAAATTTATTCTTGGCAGTAAACCATTGGAAACTGCAACACACAAGGTTACCCAAAAGTGTCTTTGCATTTTTGTAATTTCAGCCTCAGCAGATCACAGCAGAGTTCTTCCTTATGTAGACTGAGCCTGTAGTTTTATTTATATATGTTTTTCAAAGTGGGCTGTGGCCCTTTAACCACAAGGAGAAGTTGAATCTTCTTGCTAACATGCTAAAGCCATGCAATCCAGCTGACCTCCTTGATTCAAATCCAAATAGTAAAGCTGTCCAGAAATCCAAGACACTTCTCCCTTTCTTCTGCAACTGCATTTCACTTGTGACCTTGCACAGCCTGTGGTCAAACCAGATCCTTTGAACACATCCCCAGAGCTGCAGTGATTAGAAGGCTTTTGATTGCCTACCTCAGCTGGTCCTCCATTCTCTATAATGCTTTCTCTCCCCCCACTTTGTGCTCGTCTCCCCCAGTAGCCTATTCATTCACAGGCCATATTTAAAGCCGAAGCTTTTTTGCACCCTCTTTTCATTTTCCCATAGAGTATAAACCTCAATATGTAGTTAACACTAATCCTGATTTATTTAGGATTAATCTGTATTATTAATTCCAGTCATGTTGTGAAAAAATGCTAAAGGTTCTAGTTTGTATATAAAGTTTGGTTGTTTGGGAGAGAGTTTTAGAAGAAAAGCAACCTTTTTTATGCTTATCATTAAGCACAAATCTCATATTTTTGCATTTTTTAAAACACTTGATGGGAATTGGCCATAATATTTTTTTTTCAGTAAATATCCTGTCGGGCGATTTCATGCATTAATCTGGATTTAATGTGGATTTAAACATTTACAATGCAAAATAATTTGGGTTAAAAATAATCCCCCATGATAAAGCTAGAAAAAACCCCACAACTGTCACCATCTCTGACAGCCAGGCATCGAATGAGATCTTGAATATGCAAATTAAGGAAAGAAAAAATGGAACAGGAAAAAGCTAAGATGGCATGTTATATTTTGTATTCTGGTCAGTCAAATGTTTTGACTGACGTAACAATTTGAGGAGTCAGAGTCTTGAGTATTATGTATCAGAAATTAGTTCATCATCATTCATCACCCAAACAGTACAAACTCTGACTTACGGTCTTGGAAATCTTGCCCTTCAGACTGTGCCCGAATGTGCCACATACATGCCCAGACTACCTGAGTCTGGAATTTTCAGCAAAAGACTTCTCAGTGTGTAATGCAATGAAGTACTGGCCAACTCTCTTCCTGAAGCCATAGGAAAACAGGAAGAAAACTGCCATGTTATCCCATGGTACCTGTGACCTCTGAATGCTTGCTTGCTTGCTTGCTTGCTTTCAGAAGGACAAGACTGCTTGGCCCACCATAGATTTATGGACTCCCAGTATGTTCCGTATTTGACATACCCCATTCACATACAGTACTTTCCAGATACTGTTGCTTTCAGAATTTCAGGGTGCATACCATCCCTGTACATTTATAGCAGAACCTTTGGGCTCTGTTAGCATGGGGATTTGACATCAGCAGGCCAGAAAACCACAAAGTCTTCCTTCCTGCGTGACTAGTCACTAAAATAGCTAAATGAGATGCACAGTATGACAAACAGCTGGGGGATCACAGATTTTTCTCCAAAGTCTATTAATGCCTCTCACCTTCTGTTTTTACATGTTACAAATAATTGCCATTGAGAAAAGTACAAATAGTTCTTATGTACAGTCCACCATGTGACATTCTCTTGCAGCTGGTTTCACTTTGGAGTGCTCGGGAGTCTTCGCACTAGTTCTTCAAAGCTACTCATCAGGACTAAGGAGCAGAATTCCACTCTGGAAGCTGGGGAATCTGTCACTGGTAATTGTTGGAGAAACTGGGGCAGCATATTCTTGAGCTGTCCAGCAACCAGTGGGCTGTTGATCTAGCCAGCTGCTTTTACGCTGAACAACATCCCCGCTGCATGTGAAGTTTGTGAGAGATTCGTCAAGTGAGGAAAACTCGGCCGTCAATAAGCAGCTCTGCAGGGTCAGTCAATGAACTGCCTTTCAGACGGTTACCGACCACTGAACTGGTTCTCCAGCAACAATCAAACAGTCTTTAGCTGCTATCAGCCACTTCCATCACCTCTGAGACTGGCAGTTTTCCAATAAAGCCAATATCCCCCTCCCCCAGGGTAAGGTCATCAGCAGGAGCTGGGCATTGTCATTTTACTCCAGCAATTTGACAACAATGTTAGCTTACACTCTATTAGCAGGCAGCTACACCCTGACCCCTGACCCTGACATTGACCGCACACAGCCCACTAGTAGGTGGACGCTGATGCTTTAAGGTAGACTGGGGAAGTTGCAGCCCTCACAGCTTGTCCCACAGAAGGTTTGCCAAGCCCAGTTGTGCTGACCTATGTTGATAGTGGGTGATGTGCTGGTACGTTCCTAACAGTATGTCTTAAATCATGATGTCCAGGATGAGTTATCCATACCCAAATGTGTGCACTAGAGCAATACTGGATGGGGTAGATGTTACCAGCCATTTAGAGAGGAAATTGCACAATGCCACTTACAGCAAACCCAGTGAAATGTCCCTTTTACAAGAGTGCTCGGATGAGATCTGCTTTTCTCCTAGGAGCAGTAGCTTGCTTTGCGTGCTAGTCCAGGGTTGCTAAATTTGGATGCGCTTATACCAGGATGGCTTGATTGAGCTGTGTGTTACACAGGCCTGGGGTTGTTTGCCTGGGTTATTTGTTATATCGGGGAACAGGGTGCTTTGGCTATAATGGGAGATGAAGTTTTCTGGAATTAAAATAGCAGAGAAAACTTTTACCAGAATGTTCCTACCAATCAGAGCCTCTCGACTTCCTTCCTCCCCCCCCCCCCCCCAGTCTTTAACCGTTGTAATCTTGCAACCGTTTTTTCTATTGAGGACTTAAAGGCCTTTCCCCATCAATAAAAACATTAGCTCACTAAACATTCTGATAGCTTTGCTTCTCTGGATTAACCCTTTGGGAGCTGGGGTTTCCTTTGGATTTGTAAAGATATTGATCACAGATCATGTTTGCCTTTCAAACACTCTCTCCTTTAGACTTGATGGATAGTTTCTGTGCGGCAGATAGGCAGCAAATCAACCACAGCGACTCAGCAAAAGACTGTAGTAACCTGTTTAAATGTTTTTGCTAGTTGGTTAGATGGACAGATAGAAGAGTGATAGCTTTGTAAAAGAACATGCTGGTTATCAACATGAGGGTTGATTTATTGATTATTCTCTCTGGTAATTCTCAAAGCCGTTGCTTTTTTTTGCACAAGTTGAAAGGTTATATAATGTCTGATTGCATGAGTAAAGTAACTAGCTAAACCAATGAGGGAAGGAGAGAGAAGAGATACTCACATTACAACTAGCCAAGAATAAGCTAGAGATGCACTTAGTATAATGATGCAAAAAATGTAACAGTCACTTTCGCAATTCATGTACTAAATCTGGTCCCTCAGTATGCAGAGTCTGACTAGGAACCTGGAATGGAGACTTCCACTTAGAGCCATTTTACTGGTGTGCCTCTCATCTACTGTAACCCTCCCTTCTACACAGGTATGAGGGTGAAAAGAGATCTGTATGGCCTTAGCTGGGGGGGAGCTCTTGAAACCTGGGCAGTGTCTTTGGGTTATTGGGCCCCGGGAATATCTGCGCCAGGAACTCTCTATCCTGGTGCTTTGGGGGTGCAGCATGGACCCCAAAATTCTTCATAACTTGCAGTGGGTCCATCTGTTCTGGGAGATGGTCTGTATCTAAGGCAAGGTCTAGACTGCACTGCTGTCGGCACACCGGAAGTATCTTGACCTAGCAACACCGCGTCCAACGAACGTGTCCGCTATTTCGGAAAATTTTTAGAAGTAGCAGACATGCTCTTTCGCCATCCCTGTAAACCTCGTTCTGTGAGGAATAAGGGATGGCTCAAAAGAACACTTTATTTCGAAATCTGGGGCCGTGTAGACATGCCAAACTTCAAAATAGTCTCTTTCAAAATTAAATTGAAAAAAGATATTCCATTTGCGTACTGCAGATTGCATCTCTTTTTTCGATTTTACAGTGCAGTGTAGTCGTAGCCTTAGTCCTACAGCGTTTTTGTCTGCTGTTCCATCGTCTATTTCAGGGCTTCTTCAGTTTTCCTTCTCTTATGCCACTTTTGCAGATGGACTTAAAATAATAAATCTCATGACTGATTCTGCATGTCAGAAGCTGCCTTTCCCAGCTTGCTCCCCAAAACTAGCCCACACAGACAACTTGCCCCTTTCTTGGAGATTAGCATTATTTCTAAAGGAAATCAGAACAAGACAATGTAAAAATCCACTTAGACTTTTTCCCCTGGAATTGGCTCCTCCTGGGATTCCTTCCTCAAGACTGCTGAATCTGCAGTCTAGATCCTCTGTCCCCAGGAAACTATTCCCACTTCTCACACCTTGTTGGGGGTAACCACAACCCTTCCCTCTCCGAGTTAGCAGAACCACAAGCTGCCAAGTAGGTAGGATGTTTCAGACAAGCACTGCTACGTTGTCACTAGCCCAGTATGAGCCAGTAACAACCAGATGAGACTTGACCCTATACGTTACACCCTGGGGGCGTGTATGGCAAAACAGGTAACTAATCGAAACACCCTGCAGGAGGAAAATAGCAGCACCCCTAGAGGTTCGTATGCTGCCTTCATTTCTTTTCCTGTCTCAAAAATACTTTTGGAAATTCGTCAGTCCAGCTCCAGCATTACAGCCTCCATTTCTTAGAACCAAAGCCAAAACCATCTCCCTCTGTCACATGTGTGCTTGAGAGGGGCAACTAATGAGCAGCAGCACAGATTGAAGGATGATTACAAGGCTGGAATCGGGCTGTCCTTCCGAACTTCTAATCCCACCTCAGCCATTGATTAGCTGTCTAACCCTCAGGAAATCACACCATTGCCCAACTTCAGGGATGGGAATATCATCTCAAAGGGATGGTGAGAGGGTTAATGAATATTTGTGTATCACTTTGAATATATAGTGTTGTTATAGATAGTTGTTGTATCGACAGTTTCGCAGCACACTGTAGTCATTGATCACCCGTTTCCTTGTTATCAGTGTGATCAGCTGGCCTGTGATAGGTTTGATCGTCTGCCTTCTGCTAGAGAACTAATATATCTCTTTCACAGTCTTACTCCTGTACCGAGAGTTGTTTAAGAGGATTTGCCTCTTCATGCAGGGACAACAGCAGCTATGCCAATTGAGGGGGGCAGATTATGGGAGATTGATTGCTGGAATATAATCCTCAGGCTACACTGATCTGAACTGGTGAAGATTGTATTTCAAAGGTAGTGGCTCATCTTCACTACAGGGAATGGTGCATGGCCCATAAATAGGGGTTTAATGAGCTCCGACAGGCATGATTTCTCTGGTGGTAAAATAAAAACAACATGGACAGACCGGATGGCTTGGGGGTCCTGACCTTTTACAAGGACTTATGACATAAGGCACACTGCCCAGGAGAGATAGAGGGGCACAAGGCCAGAGACACAAGGTCATTAGATAATGAAGTGGTCAGCATTGGATTTCTGTCACTCACCCTGGTCCGAGTATAAGAGTGAGTGTATTTAGTAAAAGAAATGGTTAGCAGCACACTGCAAGGAGGGAAGATCAGAAGACCCTGGAAAGACCTTATCTCTTGCTGGCTTGAGCTTGACTAAGTCATGACTTCTCTATAACTTTAAGTCTTTAAATCAAAGTTTGAGGACTTCAGTAATTTGGCCAGAGGTGAGGAGTCCATTACAGGTGTGGGTGGATGTCGTTCTGCGATGCGCAGGAGATGAGATTACAATATTAGATCCTCATGATGGTCTCTCCTAGCCTTTAAGCCTACATGAATATTTGTACTGGTGCCTACCGCTGTGGTATCTCAGTGACCTGGCCAGAAGGACACACAGGCAAGAAGGAAGCTCAGGACACTCTAGTGAGTCTCAGAGGGGTAGCCGTGTTAGTCTGAATCTGCAAAAGCGGCGAGGAGTCCTGTGGCGCCTTATAGACTAACTGAAGTGTAGGAGCATAAGCTTTCGTGGGCAAAGACCCACTTCATCAGATGCATGTGACGAAGTGGGTCTTTGCCCATGAAAGCTTATGCTCCTACACTTCAGTTAGTCTATAAGGTGCCACAGGACTCCTCGTCGCTTTTCTAGTGAGTCTGTGGCAGAGGAAGATGCAGCAGAAAGGGGAGATGAAGAAAGGAGCAGGAGCTATTCAGAGGTGGTTGCTGTGTGACCATGTTATTTCTACTCGCAGCGAAACGGTCAGGACATTCAGGCAAATCCAGAAGGTTTAAGTGGGCTCTGTGGTTAGATGTTGAGACTAGGGAAACAGGAAGGAAATGAGCAGGATAGTCAGCAACACAATCTGGATCCGAGCTGGATGAGCATCTAGGTGCTGACTCGACCACATGCTGATCCCAAGTCTGGTACAAGGCCTGAAGAAAGGCAACCTGGACCGCCTTTGCTTTTGATACGGCTGCCGGCATCCCTGCACACTCCCGTGCACTGTCACACAGCCGCTGTAGCCCTCTGGGCTTTGGGACAACCACGGAGTAGTGACTAGCCCAGTAATGCCTTTTCCATCCTTGGGCAAGTTCCCTTCCATCCTGAATTGTCATCCGGGGCGTTGGTTGTCTTGGTTTGGTTCTAAGCAATCTGCTGAGTTATCAAACAGCAGGACGGAGAAACAGTCAGAGAAAATTAAGATCCATTGTTAAAGATACACTGGGAGGTTATGATGACCATAATTTAAAGTTTGCTTTTAAAAAATAGTATCTATAAATCCTAATCTTCATAGGAAATTACAATACAAAAATTAAAATCTAAACATTTGCAGCTCAAACACTGCAAAATTGTACACTGCATAAGAAGCCAAAAATGAAATGAACTAGAACAAAAAATTAAAAATGAGAAATCTATTATCCAACCTAGTTAACATGCAAAAAGTAAATAAAAATCACTAATGACAAAAAGGAAATTAGATTATAAAACCTACTATAGATTTAATAAGGCAAGAAGATATTTAATTACACAAGGAAGGAAACTTGTTATTTAATATTGGATTTTGACCTTCCCAGTCCCTTTCAAAACTTTAAATTTGCAAGCCCCAAAGATTAGCATAATGAAACAAGACATGTGCAACTGTTTCCTTTCTTATTTAGCCCTTCAGCCTCTGCTACCAAACTTGTAGCAAACTGAGTAACTAACCTCATCTGGATCTGCTTCCATCACTGAAGGGGTGAAGGGAAGGGAGGTTTGCTCTTTAGCTGTTTTTCTCCATCTGGGGTCTTATGGTTCTTTTCTCCTCTGGGTAAATGGGAGCCACGCGACCTGTTAGTGAGTTGAATTGTATGATTACATTGCAGTGTTTTAATTTGTCTTGGATGAATTCTCAGAAGCTTTCAGAAGCAAATCTCCCATTAGATGCATTCGTTTAATTTAAGAACAGTTGGGAGTGGAAGGGCCCAGATGACAGATGGAGGAATGTGCTCTGGTATAGGGACAGCTAGCACTTTTTGTATTAGCTTTTCATAGCACACGGTTGCTGTTCTCTGCTGCTCCTGTTCCTTGTGTGCATTCTTCAGTCAGTATTTCTGAGAAATCACTCCCTTTTTTTATACTATGGGTCTAATGGAGTTAATTGCTTTCTTCTGTACTGTCTGAAAAGACAGAGCATTGAAACATAAGAATACATTGTAGGAAGCGGAGTAGCAGAAACACAGGACAAAACGATAGGCTGAGCCTTAATAAATGGGTCTTAACCCACTTTTGGCCTATAGAATATTGCGCAGGAGAGGTGGGGAAAAGGAGGTCTGCTTTGTTCTTTAGATCCGCTCACTGTTCTTGAGCAAGTTGGCCAGGTGGGCTGTGTGTGGTCCTTCAGAGAGGGCTACTAACTATTTTAATGCCTTCAATACAGTTAAATGGAGCACCATAAGGAGGTGACTTAAGCTTCACAGTTAAGATTTGTGTAATTATAAATGCTATTAATAGAATATTTTTGTGACTTTTTAAAAACACATCAGAAAAGACATGTTTGCAGCCTGAGCATTGCAGCATTTTGCTGATGCATGAAAGTTAGAAAGTGAACTTGACTAGGAAAAAAAGGGAAACTGGCTAATCTATTTTCATTCTGCGAAATGAAATGCACCAGGTAAAAACATGGTATAAATTGGGATAAATAAATGATTCTGCCAGGCTGAATACTATAACTTATCATTAGTCATGGAAATGGGAACAGTTATGCTATCAATACACGGGGCTCGACCATGCAAACAGATATGAGTGTGACAATCCGTGGGAATGGTCCCATTGATAACAGGTGTTTGCAGGATCAGTTCTATGGTTTGTGACTTGTGGCCCTCTAAGATTCTCTTTATTTTAATAACAGTTAATGATAATGAAATGCAATTTAGAAATGCCCATGCACTGAGACAGCCGGGCACCATAACAGAAAAAAAATAAATTTAACTAAGCAAAAGGAAATTTGTCAAAGCTAAAAAGTGTCTCGTCTGGTCTAAATCTCCTAATGAGGCAGCTTTATGAAACTTATAAATCTGTAATTGATCAGTCAAGGGTTGACATACAGGGCAGAATTTCAAAACCTGGAAACTGGAAGGAGTAAACAGTAGATATGACATAGCTTTGCTTCTGTAAGGATTTTGGCACTATCCAACATGACATCCTCATAAACTAGGGAAATTACTACAAGTTAGGTGCACAACTGATTAAAAGATTGCACTTCAAGATAGGGATGTGAAATTCAGATTAGTCAGCTAATCGAATAGTCGATGCAGTTTGCATAGACTATTCAGTTAGTCGATAAGGGCGCCTCCACCTCTGAAGTGCAGCAACATCCCCAGGCCTGTTGTTACACTTCAAAGGTGAAAGCGCTGCGGGGAGCACGGTCCAGCGAGGGACTTAAGCAGTCGCCTGCTGGCCCCATGCTCCCTGCAATGTTTCAAAGAAGCAGCGCCGCATGGAGCCCAGCGTCAGCGAAAGGAGCAGCGTTTCAAAGAGGCAGAACCACATGCAGCCCTGAGTCTGATTGTGGGCTCCACGTGGTGCTGCCACTCTGAAGCACCCCCTCCACTTCTCCCCCCTTGCTGCCTCTTTCTGATAGAGTCAGCAAGGACAGGGAGATGTGACTAGTCAACTAGTGTGTCAACTATACAATGAGCATATGCTTATCAGATAGTTGACTAGTCATTCACATCCCTACTCCAAGAATAGCTATTCATGATTTCACTGTCAAACTGTGTGGCTTTTCTAGTGGGGTTGCACAGGACTCAGTCCTCAGTCCAGTACTAGTCAACATGTTCATTAATGACTTTAATAAGGAAGTAGAAAGTATGCCTATAAAACCTGCTGGTGACACCAATCTGGGAAGAGTTGCAAGCACTTTGGAGGACAGGATTAGAATTCAAAATGATCTCGACAGATTAAATAATTGTTTTGAAATCAACATGATGAAATTCAACGAGGACAAGTGCAAAGAACTCCATTTAGGGAGGAAGTATCAAATAGAGAGCAAGAGGCTAGGTGGCAGTACTGCTGAAAAGGCTCTCGGGTTAGAATGGATCACACCATGGCCAGTGTGACACATGGCGCTGTCTTGTGGCAGTGACCCGCCAAGATGCATCAGTGAGAATGAACAGAATACTACAACTATCCATCTCTGGTCATGCAGTTCCAGCAGTTGGTATGGAGTGGTGTCCCTGAACATCTTGGCTATTGAGCACTGATGGACCTATCTTCCAAGAACTCATCTAAGTATTTTTTAATCCAGTTACACTTTTAACCCATCACATCTCTTGCAGTGAGTTCCCAAGAGTGCCTGTGTGTTGTGTTTGTTTTAAACCTGCTGCTTATTAATTTCATTGGGTGACCCCTGATTCGTGTGTTATGTGAATAGGGAAATAATATTTCCCTATTCACTTTCATAATGTTATAGACCGCTATCCTGTTCCCTCTGAGCTGTCTTTTGTAAGCTACACAGTCCTAGTCTTCCTACCCTCTCCTCAGATGGCAGCTCTTCCATACCCACATCAGTCTTGTTGCCCTTCTCTGCACCTTCTCTAGTTCTGTTGCACAGTTTTGAGATGGAATGATCAGAACTGAGTGCAGTGTTCAAACCATGGGTGCACCACGGACTCCGAGAGTGACACTGTGACATTTTCTTCCTTTTCTCTCTTTCCTAAGGATTGCTAACATTTTCTAAGCTTTACTGACTGCTGCCACCAATTGAACAGATGTTTTCAGAGAACTATCCACAGAGAATTCCAAGAGTGCTTCCCTGTGTGGTAATAGCTACGTTCGATCCTATATTGGCGTATATAAAATTGGAATAATTTTTCCCAATGTGCATTACTTTGAACTTTTCAAAATTGAATTGAATCTGCCATTTTCTCCCCCAGTTGTACAGTTCAGTAAGATTCCTTTGTAACTTTTCCGAGTCAGTTTTGTACTTACCAGTCTTGAGTAATTTTGTATCATCTACAAACTTTCTACCTTATTCTTCACCCCTTTTTCCAGATCATTTATGAAAACACTGAAAGAACACAGGTCCCAATATAAATCTTTGGGGCTATCTACCTCAACCATTGTGAAACCTGACTATTTATTCCTACCCTTTCGTTACTCTTTTAACCAGTTACTGATGCCGGTGAAGGCTTTTTTCTTCTACCATGACTGCTCCCTGTTCTTAATAGGTATTGGTGAGGAAACTTATCAAACCTTTCTGAAAGACTAACTATATCAACTGGATCCCTCTTGTCCACATGCCTGTTGACCATCTCAAAGAATTCTAATCGATTGGTAAGCCATGATTTCCCTTTAGAAAAGCCATGGTGACTCTTACCTGACATATCATGTCCCACTGTACTGGGCAAGGTCAGGCCTCAACTTTAGTAGATAAATTGGGGAGAGTTCAGAGTACAGCCACAAAAATGAAAAAAGGATTAGAAAACCTGAGCTGCGAGGAAAAGTTTTAAAAAAACGAGGTGTGTTTACTCTTGAGAAAAGAGGACTGAGAGAGGAACCAAACAACAGCCTCCAAATATGTTAAGGAGTGTTATAAAGAGGGCAGCAATCAATTGTTTTCCATATCCTCTGAAGGTAGGACAAGAAGAAGATTTGGGTTGCATATTAGGAAAAGCTAGCTAACTGCACGAGTAGTGAAGCAACAGAGCAGGCTTCCAAGGAAGGTTGTGGACTCAACCTCATTGAAGGTTCTTAAGAACAGGGTGGACAAATAGCTGATCTAGGTTTACTTGGTCCTCCCTCAGCTCAGGGGGCTGGACTAGATGACCCCTCAAGGACCCTGCCAGCCCTCCGTCTCTATGCTTCTGTGATTCCCACTTTTAGGCATACACTAAGTAGCTTCAGGCCTCCACTCTCTGGGGGTAGCAAGTAGCTCGCATTGTCATGACAATTGACCTAGGTAGAATTTCTAGCACAGGGGACCCACAGACTCTATTCTGTTGACAGGGATTCTGACCAATTGTGCATATGAACAGATGGACAGACAGACTCATTCCTACGTTCGTCTTTTCCTACCCTCCCAATTAATGAGTTTTAGAACTTTCAAAAGGTTGAACCTGAATGAAAGCTGGGGAATCATTTCACATTATGTACCTTAACCATTGATCCAGGCCACTCAAAGTTGGTCTGTAATACAGTGTCCGTGCTGAATGTGGGATTCAGGAACCACGACTCTGCTGCTTTTGATTTCTTCATGTTCTCTGCTGTGTGGCCATGCACATAACCGACCATAAAGCAGAACTAATCCGAGCAATTCAGAGAGGAAGACAACCAGGAACTGCCCTGAACTGATTTGCTCAGAAAGGAAGAAAACAGAACAAGGAGAAACTGAAAAAACTTAAAAAACAACAAATAGTCCTGCAGCACCTTAGAGACTAACAAAAATGTCGATGGAATCATGAGCTTTCGTGGGCACACCCCACTTCTTCAGATGAATGGAGTTAAAGGGTCCATTTTCCCAATAAATAGCAAAGAGACAGGGGATGGGGGAGGGGAGAGAGAAGGAAAAAGAAGGGAAAAGAGGAGGAAAAACAGTCAATTAGAGTGTTGGTGCTAAATGAAGCCAATAGAGTGGGTATTAAGTGCTCTTAAGTACCCGGTGCTTGTTTTTTTATCCCATTAGGATGTGGAATGTAGCAGGCCATCCATGCAAGGTCTTTGTTTAAACCTCTGGTGTAGGAATCAAACTTGTAAATGAAAGGAAGTTCTGCAGACTCCCTTTCAGGTTGGTTTTTGAAATTGTCCTGAAACAATACAGTAACTTGGAGATCCATTAGCGAGCACCCAGACAAGTTAAAATGTTCCCCAACAGGTTTCTGTGTGTTGCCTTTTCGAATGTCTGATTTGTGTCCATTAATCCGGAATGATCAGTCATCGTACACAAGCCACTGATGTAACTTACATTGCAAACACCTTTCATCCAGAAGGATTCCCAGGTGATTTACACCCTTTGGAAACTGATTCTACATACAGTCTGACTCCCTGAATCTCACACTGCAGAAATGGCAGCACAGCGGGGGTTCAGCAGAACACAGCCACTTCGGACGACAAATGGAGACTACTGTGTGCCTCTGAAATGGGGTTTCCACTGAAATTAGCTCTACCCAGCTTGTTGCAGTTACTTGTAGCCAGCGATCATTCTCAGGTGGTCACTATTCGTACTCTGCTGACCAAGGCTTACTAGTAGGCAGCTTTCTCACAGCTGTCAAGTGCTGCTCTGTGGCTTGCTCCAGCAGTGACCTGAGATGACAGCGGCAGAGACTGGATCATTTCTTTCTCTGTGTGGAGTAGGTCTCACGCTACTGAAGATGCATGCCCCACACACCTTCTTCTTGCACCTTCCCTCTTCCCGCATCAGCAAGGGTCCCTACTCCGGGGAGGTGCTCCACTGAGGCCAGGGACTACATGCGGCTGACGGGCTTTCCTGCTCCACCAGCCATCACAAGTGTCTCTGTTATCTCACCTGTCGATGCCGGCACTCACTTGATGTCTCAGTTCCGGAACAGAGACACTCCAGCTGCTATCTGGGAAGGCTCTGGCCCCAAAAATATTTAGTTAGCAGTCATTCAGTTAAGTGGAATTGACTTTTTATCGGCTTTCCTCTGTACGGCTGCCACTAGCGAAGGCTGTTTCCTCCTTCTCTCTTCTCCGCCTGTCAGTTCACTCCACATTCCTATCGGCAGCCTTTAGCTCTGATCAATACTAACCGCTGTGTAACAGCTCACGCACGGCTGCTTTCGTTTGCATCGATCAGACCCCTCTTCCAACAGGTAGCCAGCTATTTGAGGCAACGACTTGAGATAAACACCTACTTTTACTTCAGGCTAATTCATTGTAGAGAGATTTCAAGGAGGCCCTGTGCCCTATTTCTGAGAGATTGTGGAGATCAGAGATTCAAGAACAACTCCTCTTCATTTCCTTCTCTCTCCTTTCTGTAATGCACCATCCAAGACACCATCCAAATCATTATAAAAGCCAGACTGAAAATTCTACTTCAAACCATTTCATGTTGAATTAAATGTATTTGGAACTCCTGAGACTGAAAAGGTAGGGATGGCATGTCCAGGCACCCTCTTAGCTGCCACAACACAGCGCTGTCTTTTGCACTGCAACATCCCTGTTAGTCCTGACAGGGCTCTGTCAAAACACCTTAACTCTGACCCGTTGAAATCCCTGCCATTCCTGTCAAGTGCAAAGTTAGAATTTTTCTGGAGGTTTTAGTGATGTGAACAAATATCCTTTGGAAATGATGCTGAGGCTGCCAACTCACTGTCTGGGTGCCAGCCCGTTTAATTCCCAGGGCATACAGTGCGCACCCTTCAACGCTGCACCTTCTGACCAGATGGACATGTGGCGCCTGTTTTGTTTCTCAGAGCATGAGCTGTTCAGTGATATTGAGCAGACAGACATCAGAGAGCAGGGATAGGGGGCCTCACTGTAGGGTTTATACAGCGGGATGGTGGGAACGGTCTTTTTCACATACCTGCTGCTAAACTCTACAGCATCTGTATGGAGGCAAAGAGAAGCTTTTGGTTGAGGAATCCCAGCATAGAGAGAGATGGAGTCCAGTGGAGGAAGAGCTACTACGGGCTCTGGTGCACTGGACTGTCAGAGACTGGTGAACACAGCTGAAAGGACCATCTGGCCAAGCTACCTGCGTGGCCCCAAGGGGAACAACAGACTTGCTGGGCCCCTGGGCAAGGTGCGGGGCAGCTCCTGACTCCTGGAAGAGGCAGGGACTTTGGCAGAAGGAGCGGTGTGAGGGGCGGGCAGCCATGAGAGCTGTCTGGAGCGCACAGCGTGGCCTGGGGCTCCAGCCGCTGCTGCTCTTGTAGTAGTGGTGGTGTACCCAGCCCTTTTGAATCACCAGGCCCTCGGGCAGTTGTCCCCTTTGCCCCCCTATCACCTCAAAATGTGGAGTATTTCTATCCCTGCAATAACCTCTGTGTGACAAGACAGTGCTAGGAGCCCACTGCGCAGATGAAGAACTGAGGTACAGCAAGACTGACTGACCTGTCAGCGGTCCCACAGGACAGTGATGGGACAGGGTCCCACGTCAGAGCTCCAATCACTGGACCATCCTTCCTATCTGGAGCCTTGAGATCCACCTGGATGCAAAGGGGAGGGGCTGGAACGAACAGGTCAGGCCCAGAAAGCTATAGCTAGGGGAAGCCTTGGGAGAGCCACTCTCCATCTGCTGACGGAGAGGTCTGCAGGAGACAGGCAAGGAATACGAGACTCAGCTGTTCTCCAGGCTTTCAGGTACATTCTCCACAACTGATTCCGACTCCGACGCCTCACTTCCCTGACAGGGACTTGCTAAATTTTGCAGGAGAGGCTGCAGCTCTTTGGGTTTTCGGACTCGTGCCTGGTGCAGAGTTGACAGCACACATCTCTTTCCTACCCTTCATGCGCTGTGGCTGTATTATGGGCACTATGTGCCACACGTGCCCAGTGTATCCAGGGAGCCACGTTCTTGTGGTGACTGACGGGGGGCGTTCCCCATCTTTTAACCACATGCCACTGGACCTCACTGGAACCGCCATTACAGTGTTGCGGTGAAAGGCTAGGTACCAGAGCGACTGGCACATTATGAATTCCTAGTAGCTAGATTCAGGGGGGCTGACAGGATTTCTAGGCCCGTGGGCAAGTGAGGGAGGGCTGGCTCCACGCTCCAGGATGGGGAGGGGTATCGTGCAGAAGGGGTGGGGCTGCAGGCCACCAGTCCTCAGTGCCATCCGGAGCATGTCTTGGCACCTCCTCACCCCCACCAGCCCTCAGAGATGCCAGGCGCACACTGCCGGGCACTCTGGCAGCATTTCAAAAGGTCCAGGTTCCACCAGCAAAGAGTCCCAGGCCCTTTGGAATCACCAGGCTGTGGGGCAGTTTTCCCCTTGCCCCCCACTCCCCATTGGCGAGACTGGCATGATTAGCTGTATTACAGCAATATATTAGCTAGGCATTTCCGAATATGCAAAGTTCATTGGGAATTATTCAGATCCATCTGCCTTTGCTTCTTCCCTCTCTTCAGAGAGTCCCGAGCAAAGTTCCAGTGACCCCTTTTCACTCGTGCTTGCAGGGAAGCGTCGCTCGGCTGTAATGCTTCCACGCTGCCACTCCAAAGGTTAATGCTTCAACTTTCCTTAGCAGTGGGGTGCGACTGACAGAGGGGGTTACCCTAGCAACTGGCCCGTCCACATGAAGCTGTTCTTTGTGCTGCACCCGTATTTTTGGCCCCGGAGAGGCTTGTGAAAGCAGAGTGGGCTATTGCTGCTGTGAAAAGAGCTGTTGGCACATCCAACTCTTTGGGAGTCATCGTAGGGCTCCACAGAAAGCACAGCGTGCAACAGAACTGTGCACTGTTCTCTCCTGTGTTTTCACACGCCCAGAGCCCCACTTGGCAGCCTTTCGCTTGCTTGCTGGGAAGTGGGAGAAGCAAACACAGAAAAGTAAGATTCTTGGGCAAGCATGACTCTTCCGCAGTCCTTGATCAGCTTATTAAGTATCCCACAGATCCTGCCCATCCAAATCTGGAATCTCCCCACAGAAAGGGGGAAGCAAGCCTAAAATAAACCCTCTGCCATTTCCAGTTTTCAGCCAGCCCCGTGCAGAGCGGCAGAAGGCCTGCACAGCACCTCGGGTTGTTACGAACTTTCCAGTGAAGTGAGTGTTTATTATTGTTGTAGGTTTGATGTGTCCCCAAAAGGATCTAATCAACATGTAATAAAGCCTCAGGGGAGCAATTAGAAACCTCAGCTTTAACTCTGCTCTCACCACAGCGGAGAGAGTAACTGTTGCTCTGCTCTGGGGCTCCGAGGTCCTGGGAATGTGGAATGCCAATCTGAGAAGCAGTGCTGCAGCTGCGCAGGGAGATGCACCGGGTGACTGGCTCTGCTGATTGCGTATGCACAGTCTGGTCCTTAGAAGCTACGGAGACAAGGAGGCCAGTGTTCATCTCGGGCGCTTTTGCTGTGGCCTTGGACAAGTTGCTTAACTGCTTTGAGCCTCGGTTTCCCCGTACGTAAAATTGAGATTAAAAATAATTGTCTTCCCACAGACGGTGATGAGGCTTACTCAGTTAATGCTTGTGAGTAATTTAGGGTATGTTTACACTACAAAGTTAATTCAAACTAACAGACAATAGTTCGAATTAACTTTGATAGGCGCTACACATACAAACCGCTAGTTCGAACTTAATTCGAACTAGCAGAGCGCTTAATTCGAACTAGGTAAACCTCATTCCACGAGGACTAATGCCTAGTTCAAATTAAGTAGTTCGAATTAAGGGCTGTGTAGCCCCTTAATTCGAACTAGTGGGAGGCTAGCCCTCCCCAGCTTTCCCTGGTGGCCACTCTGGCTAACACCAGGGAAACTCGTCTGCCCCGCTTCCGGCCCCGGAGCCCTTAAAGGGGCACGGTCTGGCTATGGTGCCCGTGCCAGGTGCAAGCCTGCCAGCACCCAGTCAGCAGACCCTGCACCTGGCACGTCACGAACCAGGCACCCGTTGCCACCCAGCCCTCCGCCTCTTCCCGGGACCATGCTGGCGGCTCCCAGGAGCCTGCCCGGGACTGCAAGAGGCGGGCGCCCGCCTGGTCTAGTGCGGAGATCATGGACCTCATCCATGACTTCCTCACTAGGCACGGGAAAGTGGCCATCTAGGGCAGGATAGCTGCCAGCCTGGCCACCCAGGAGCAGGTTTGCATGAAAATCAAGGGGGTCCAGTGAGACCCCCGACCCTGAGCTCTGAGCTTAGAATGGCCGTACTGGGTCAGACCAAAGGTCCATCTAGCCCAGTAGCCTGTCTGCTGACAGCGGCCAACACCAGCTACCCCGGAGGGGATGGACCGAAGACAACGACCAAGCCATTTGTCTCGTGTCATCCATCTCCAGCCTTCCAAAACAGAGGCCAGGGACACCATTTCTATCCCCTGGCTAATACTACTCCATGGACCCAGCCTCCATGAATTTATCTAACTTCTCTTTAAACTCTGTTCTAGTTCTAGCCTTCACGGCCTCCTGCGGCAAGGAGTTCCACAGGTTGACTATTTGCTTTGTGAAGAACAACTTTCTGTTATTAGTTTGAAGCCTGCTACCCATTCATTTCATTTGGTGTCCTCTAGTCCTTCTTTATGGGAACTAAGAGATGCCAGGACTTTTGAAGAACTTTTCTTTATGCACCCTCTCCACACCACTTATGCTTTTATAGACCTCTATCATATCCCCCCTCAGTCTCCTCTTTTCTAAGCTGAGACGTCCCAGTCTCTTTAGCCTCTCTTCATATGGGACCTGTTCCAAATCCCTGATCATTTTAGTTGCCCTCCCCTCTTCCCCTCTCCCACCTCCTTTTCCCAGTCTCCCCGAGTTTTGCTCAATAAAGAGAGTTTCTGTTTTTGAACACACGTGTCCTTTATTTTGTACATCAGGAAGGGGGACTAGGGAGGGGTAAGTGGAAGGAGGTGAGGGAGGAATGGGGTACGAGACCCCGATGGGGAGGACTGGGCTGGCTCTGCAGGCTCCTCAGGGTGGAATCTCTCCTGAAGCCCCTTGATTGACACCCCCCCCTCCAGATGGCAGCCTGCGGCAAGTGCAGCCGGGCTGATGGCCGAGTGCTGTGATGTGCCCAGTGTGGGCACTCAGGGCACTCCAAGCCAGGACTGCTTTGCAAGTGGGGAACCCCTGAGAACTGTCTGTCCGGGGTGGGGGTCCGGTCCCTTTAAGCACAGCCCTCGGCTAGCCTGAGACAGCAGCTCCACACTCTAAGTCCTAATCTGATGCCCTGCCGGCACTGCTTCCGGCCATCCTTAACCTCGGTTCATGGTCCACTCAGTGTGGACATGCTAGTTTGAATTAGCAAAACGCTAATTCGAACTAGTTTTTAAGTCTAGATGCGCTAATTCGAATTAGCTTAGTTCGAATTAACTAATTCGAACTAAGTTAGTTCGAATTAGTGCTGTAGTGTAGACAGACCCTTGGAAACTTTGGCTGGAAGATGCCAGAGAAGAGCTAAGTGTTAAATACTTCTTACTGCTCTTCAGTTCTCCAGCCACCGGAAAGCAAAGGAGGCCTAGCTGCTCTGGGGCAAGTAGTCCCCAGATCAGAACATAGACGGGAACGTGTGATAAGGCGGAGCCCTGTGTTTTCGGCAAGTGCAAACTAACATGAACTAAAAAGGGAAAAAACCTAGCAAAGGAAATCTGCTTGTACTGCCCTGCCCAGAGATGGGAGCCAGCCCCTGTCCCACAGGACAGGAGCAACTGTGCGGGTGAGTACGGGGCAGGCTGACCCCTCCTTCCATGGATCCCACAATAACAAAATACACTCAACTTCCAACAACCCCGAGCCAAGAGAGAGGAAGAATTTCACAGGGCTCTCGTGAGGAGGGTCAGTGTCTCTTCCTCTCACTCTTTTGGCAGTGGGGCATTGCCCCTCCTTCACTGGTGTTGCAGGCCATGGCCTGCACGGCCCATTGATAAACCCACCACCGAGTGAAGACATTGTAAATTATACAGGCTTGTACCTCATACTAAATACTCAGGAAGCATAAGAGTGATTCTAAAAGCCTTGCAAGGAACAACTCTGGGAGCTCTCTGTGCCATGCTGAGAGCACACAAAGTGTATGCCAACCTGTTCGAACATGTGGGAGTGAAGTCTGGGGTCCAGCTAACTAATCAAGGGGAAAGAATAGAAACCCCGCACCTTCTGCTCTGCAAGTGCTCCAGGTGCAGATACTCCACCATCAGTCACATCAGAACAGAACGGAAATAGTTCCCTTGCTCTGCCATAGAAAAGAACACGTCTAATGCCATCTCTTCCAAAGCAGCAAAAAGAGCCTCCATCTCCAAGTGCCAAACCTTATGCCAAATGAAAATATACTCCACCTCCAAGCTCACTCCCAAGATGTGCCGACATTAATCTCCAAACAGAGAGTTCATTCAGTTAGGGTACATCTACACTACAACGTTAATTCGAACTAACGGATCCAGACTAAAAAACTAGTTCGAATTAGCAAAACGCTAATTCGAACTAGCACGTCCACATTAAGTGGACCCTGAACCAGGCTTAAGGATGGCCAGAAGCAGTGCCGGCAGGGCATCAGAGAAGAACTTAGAGCGTGGAGCTGCTTTCTCAGGCTAGCCGAGGGCTGCGCTTAAAGGGTCCCGACCCCCACCCCGGACAGACAGTTCTCAGGGGTGCCCCGCTTGCAAAGCAGTCCTGGCTTGGATTGCCCGGAGTACCCACACTGGGCACATCACAGCACTCGGCCATCAGCCCGGCTGCACTTGCCGCAGGCTGCCATCTGGGGAGAGGGGGCAATTGGGAGGCTGCAGGAGAGCTTCCACCCCCAGAAGCCCGCAGAGCCAGCCCAGTCCTCCCCATCGGGGGCTCGTGCCCCATTCCTCCCTCACCTCCTTCCACTTACCCTTCCCTAGCCTCTCTTCTTGATGTACAAAATAAAGATAACGTGTCTTCCAAAATGGAATCTGTCTTTATTGAACAAAACTGGGGGAGACTGGGAAAAGGAGGTGGGAGAGGGGAAGAGAAAGGATGGGAGAGGAGTGGGCAACTAAAATGATGCGGGGTTGGGAACAGGTCCCATATGAAGAGAGGCTAAAGAGACCGGGACTTTTCAGCTTAGAAAAGAGGAGACGGAGGGGGGACAGGATAGAGGTCTCTAAAAGCAGGAGTGGGGTGGAGAGGGTGCATACAGAAAAGTTCTTCATTAGTTCCCATAAAGAAGGACTAGAGGACACCAAAGGAAAGGAATGGGTAGCAGGCTTCAAACTAGTAACAGAAACTTCTTCACAAAGCAAATAGTCAACCTGTGGAACTCCTTGCTGCAGGAGGCTGTGAAGGCTAGAACTAGAACAGAGTTTAAAGGGAAGTGAGATCAAGTCATGGAGGCTGGGTCCATGGAGTGGTATTAGCCAGGGGGTAGGAGTGGTGTCCCTGCCCAAGGTTTGTGGAAGGCTGGAGAGGGATAGCATGAGACAAATGGCTTGGTCACTGTCTTCGGTCCATCCCCTCCAGGGTCTCTAGGGTTGGCCACTGTCAGCAGACAGGCTACTGGGCTAGATGGACCTTTGGTCTGACCCAGGACAGTCATTGTAAGCTCAGGGCTCAGGGCTGGGGGTCTCACTGGACCCCCTTGATTCTCTTGCACACCTGCTCCTGGGTGGCCAGGCTGGCAGCTCTCCTGCCCTAGATGGCCACTTTCCTGTGCCTAGTGCGGAGATCGTGGACGAGGTCCACGATGTCTGCACTAGCCCAGGCGGGTGCCCGCCTCTTGCAGTCCCGGGCAAGCTCCCGGGAGCCGCCAGCCTGGTCCCGGGAAGAGGGGGAGGGCTGGGGGGCATCGGGTTGGTGGCTCGATCCGTGCCAGGTGCAGGGTCTGCTGGCTGGGTGCTGACAGGCTTGCACCTGGCACGGGCACCGTAGCCAGCCCGTGCCCCTTTAAGGGGTCCGGGGCCGGGAGCGGGGCAGAAGAGTTTCCCTGGTGTTGGCCAGAGTGGCCACCAGGGAAACCTGGGGAGGGCTAGCCTCCCACTAGTTCGAGTTAAGGGGCTACACACCCCTTAATTCGAACTAGCTAGTTCGAACTAGGCTTAATCCTCGTAAAATGAGGTTTTCCTAGTTCGAACTAAGCGCTCCTCTAGTTCGAATTAAATTCGAACTAACGGAGCGCTAGTGTAGCGCCTATGAACATTAGTTCGAACTAACATCCATTAGTTCAAACTAACTTTGTAGTGTAGACATACCCTTAGACTGTGGCTGGGTACCAGATCAAAATCCAGGGATCACTGGGACGGACAGATCACAACCAGCAAGAGAGTTGGCTACAGATTCCTGGTGATGATAATCACTGTATCAAGTACCTCACCATGTTGAAATAAGAAAAACTAAGACAAGCTCTTCTTAAATAGTAAATCCATGCCCAACGAGCAGACACAAAATGCTGTTCAAAGCCAGTGAGGAATGGCTGACCCTGTGATTCCACTCTAGTGTCCAAAATATAAGGGAATGTCTGAAAGGTATTTCCTCGTATTATCAGAAATGATGAAGAGGAACTGTAAGTAAGGAGAGAGATGGCAGGAATTGCCTATCACTGCCAGAAAATCAAGACTAGTCAATAACAAAAGGCAGTGGCATAAAACCTGAAGTGCATTATAAAACCCTGAGCAGGACAGATATTTGATTTATTTTATCAGTTTCTGGCAGATACCCAAGGCAGATACTTATATAGCTTGTCATGAACTCACACGTTACTGCATTCAATTGACAGAGATGATCTCAGGCAACTGTACAGCAAACAATTATGCAATTGTTAATGCAAAAATATGATTTTTATTGGAAATCAGAGATGACACTAGGCTTACAGTCCTGGGCTGGAAAACTAGATGGAAGAGGTGGGATTACATTTAGACATGAAAATGGTGGCCATTCTGCATTCCTGTGGAAGCGAAGTCCAAGTGTGTGAGACCAGGAGCCATGACAGCTGTGTCTCCTAAGTAATTCCATTGTTTCTTAGGATGTGTCTTCACTCACTGTGCCAGAGATCAACATTCTAGCATTTGATTTAGCAGGTCTAGTATAGAACCATAAATCAAATGCTGAGGACAGCTCTGGCCAGTGTCCCTATTCTTCAAAGTTGTGAGGAGTAAGGGAGTTGACTGGAGCATTTGCTCCCATCAGCCTCCCACAGTGTGGACTGCACCAAGCTTGGGTTAAGTTAAGCCAACTCCATCTATGTATTCTATACAGATGGAGTTGTGTACCTTAAGCCAACCTTCCAGATCCAGTGTAGACCTGGTGGGGAACTGTTAAGCACAGTCGAGGACCCAATGGGTGAGCTAATCCTCTACCTTATCCTGGTCTTAGACGTTTGATGGCCTTGAAAATTATAGTCACAGAGAGCAGAACATCTTTTTTGTGTCTTCCTTGAAAGAGGAATCCAGAAAGAACTATAGATTGTTGAAGATGTTTCTGATTTGGGGGCATCCATCCTCAGTTCTTGGTAGCATCGCAGTGTCTTTTCAAACTCTTCAAACTCTTTCACATTGCTGTCAAGCATAACTTGCATCTTGCTTGGATTTAACTTCAGTCGGCACTTGTGAGTTCAGGGTTCTGCTTGTGTATGAGATGAGCAATGAAAAGCATTGAGGATCATCTGCACATTTTGACATTTGGGACAGATCCTGGGTTAGACAGAGCGCTGATCTGGTCACTGCAGCAGTTTCTATGTTTCTACAGTTACTCCAGATCTGCATATAGCTCTTACATGGGACAGGAAAGACAGTGGAGCCAGGTGAGGTATTTGATGACTGAGGAGCAGTTGCCCATCAGCACCATTTGGGTGTGGCCCTGAAGGAAGGATTCAAATGGTTTTAAAATATTTCCCTTTACTCTTGCTACATCTTTAAAACTGGGCCCCAAGATGCTCCAATTGCCCAGGTAGGCTACAGAGGAAAAACATTGGTATTTATCTTTTATTAATGGACCGCTAGAAATTGCCCACAGTATCCTGTCGTGGAACATGAATGGGAATGATATGGGAGGCTGGCGGTGGATAGATGTATATGGAGACAGCTCTCAATTAACTTTTTCAGAAATGTTTGGAATGTGGTGCTAGTTGACAAAGTCTGTTGCGTCCTCTGAGGATCTCTTTAAGGCTGGTCAGGTGTGTAACATGTCGTGAAATCAGAGCGTAGCATTCCTTCTCCGAAGAAGGTACCCTAACCACATCCTGAAGGAACTGGCAGAGGTCTAAGGCCATGGCGTTGGTCTCCTTTGATATGCCCAAGACATTCTGTCGGGTAAACACATTCAGCTTAGGAGGGAAAATGTTGTGTAATGGGCATGTGCATGGTGACTGGCTCCAGGTATCCTGAGAACCCTTCTCAGATGCAGATGCTCCTGGTGCAGAAGTCGGGTTGCTGCAGATCATGCCAGGTTCTCTTATGGACTGCAGGAGAGCTGTTTTGATTAAGCAGAAGCCACACTCAGTGGTTCTTTTAGGCATGTTTTGGCATCCAATATGGAAGAGGAGAAAAGGTTTTTTTGGTATGAAACAGCATAAACATAAGCTTGTAAGACGTGCTTGTTCTTCCGTTTGTTTGCCTCAGCTTAAGTTTTCTGTCACAAATACCCTTTTCTACACTTGCCACTTGAGTTTGTACACGGTGTCTGAGAGCCCTTGAGACCGGCATGGGAAAGAGGAGGGAGGAGTCTTGGGAGCCATTATGTTGATGGCAGTGGCAAGGGTGTGATTCCCCAGAGCTGCTGGTCTCCGGTACAGTGCTAAGCCTGTTTTGGCTGTTGATAGGATTCATGAGCTTTTGGAGACAGGCCAGAGTGTAACAGCCATTCTGTTGTCTGGGGGGCAGGGAATTCTGAGCACTTGTCTGAGGGGATGATCTGTCCTACAAAGTGGCTTGTTATTAATACTCCATGTCCATGCCCAGTCTGAAGCTCACATCCAAGGTGTATCTGGCTGTATGACCTGGATCAAGGATTCCCCGTGAGACTCTAAAGTAGCAACTGAGTAGAAATGACCGTTCTGTTTCTTGTGTCCAGGCTCATCTCTGACATCATCTCGTGGATCTCCAACTGTCAGCTTAAGCCCAACATAGCAAAACAGAATGCTTAATCTTTCCTTTCAAAGTCCTCTTCCTCCTCTCTCAGCCACTGTGGAAAATATCACCGTCCTCCCTGTCACTCAGGTCTCTAAGTCCAGGCAGTATCTCTGATCGGCCCGCTCCCCAGAGCCTCACATCTAACCCCTGTTTATTCCTTCCCCACAACATCTACTAGTTACCTCTCTCCATTCTAAAAAATGACCATGTATTCCTATCCTTTGTTTCCTGTCTTTTAACTAGTTAGCCATCCACAAGAGGACTTTCCCTTTTATCCCAGGACTGCTTTCTTGGTTTAAGAGTCTTTGGTGAGGGACCTTGTCAAAGGCTTTTTGAAAATCTGAGTAACTGTATCTGCTGGAGCCTGCATGCTTGTTGACACCTTCAAAAAATTCGAATAGATTAGTGAGGCAAGATTTCCATTTACAAAAAGCATGTTGACTCTTCTCCAACAATTATGTCATCATCTTGCAATTCTGTTCTTTACTATAGTTTTAACCATTTTCCTTGGTCCTGAAGTCAGGCTTACTGGCCTGTAATTGCCAAGATCACCTCTGGAGCTTTTTTAAAAAGTTGCTGTCACATTAGCTATCATCCAGTCTTCTGAACTCTTGGGTGAACACTATCTGGTCCTGGTGACTCACAATTAGGGCCCCACCAAATTCCTGGCCATGAAAAACAAATTGAGGGCCATGAAATTTGGTCTCCCCACTTTGAAATCTGGGGGAGGGGTATGCATGTGCATGCTTTCAGTTTACGCTATATAGATTTGGGGAGGGGGACCAGTGTTTCTCAAATTGGGGATCCTGACCCAAAAGGGAGTTGCAGGGGCAACACTGGGTTATTCCAGGGGGATTGTAGTTCCAGGGGGGTTGATTCCTGTCATTGCTTCCCAGGAGAGAGTCCACCATCCTATGAGTATGGCCAACATTCTTTTCCCTCAACGTATACATTTACCTTCAGCCGTATTAAAATGCATATTGGATTGCTTGCACCCAGTTTTTCAAGCAATCCAGAGTGCTCTGAATCAGTGACCTGGCCTCTTCATTATGTATCATTTCCCCAACTTTTCAATCATCTGCCAACTTTTTATCAGTGATGATTTTATGTTTGCTTCCATGTCCATTGATAAAAATGTTAAATTGCTTGGAGCCAAGAACTGATCCCTGCAGTACTCTGTTGTGAAAACAGATCCAGTAAATGGTGACTCTCCATTTACTGTTATATTTTGAGACCTATTGGTTGGCCAGTTTTTAATCCATTTCTTGTGTGCTATATTAATTTTATATTTGTACAGATTTTAATCAGGATGTTGTGCAGCACTAGATCAACCACCTCATAGAAGTCTAAGTACATTACATCAACACTATTATTTTTAGCAAGCAAACTTGTAATCTCATGAAAAAAGATATCAAATTGGTTTGATAAAAACTCATGCTAATTGTCATTAAATGTATTATCCTATTTTAATTCTTTATTAAACAAATCCCCGAGAATCAAATCAAAACCGCTGCATTATTTTGCCAGGGACCAGTGTCAGACTTACAGGCCTATGAATATTCAGGTCACCCCACTCATCATTTTAAAAGAGCAGGCACAATTCCAACTTTCTTCCAGTCTTCTGGAACTTCCCCAGCGCTCCAAGACTTA
Organism: Pelodiscus sinensis; assembly: GCF_049634645.1. Taxonomy (NCBI): domain Eukaryota; kingdom Metazoa; phylum Chordata; order Testudines; family Trionychidae; genus Pelodiscus; species Pelodiscus sinensis. The sequence goes on along the minus strand of NC_134722.1, from coordinate 605,931 downwards.
CTAAAAATCAGTGTTAATGGTTGAGCACGCTCCTTAGCCAACAGTTTTACAAATCTTGGATGCAAGTTATCTAGATCTACTGATTTAAAAATGTCTGACTTTAGAAGCTTCTGTTTAACATCTGCCAAAGATACTAATAGAAAGAAAAGAGTGTAATTATCATCATATGCTGCAACTATATCATCTGTGTTTCTCTGAATACACAACAGAAAGATTTATTGAATAGTCTTTTCTGCATTACTATTGAGAATTATACCATTTCCATCTAGTAGTGGACCAATCACTATTGTCAGGATTCTTTTTGTTCCTAATATATTTAACAAAGCTCTTCTTTATTGTCCTTAACTCTGCTGGCCATAAAGTTCTCCATGTTTCCCTTTGCTTCCCTTATCAGCTTTCTACCATTCCTATCTTCTGATTTATATTCATTATAATCAACTTCCTCTTTCTTCTATTTGTTATAGATTATGATTCTATTTTTATAACTTCCTCCCCCACTAAACCAGGTGTTTTTTAACCAGCATGACCTTCTCCCTTGATTATGGAGGTGTTGATTTTTGGGTATCTCATATGGTGTTCTTAAATGATTCCCAATTATCACTGACATTTTTCTGATTAAATTTTTGTGACTATTCCCCGAACCCTTTCTAGTTTTCAAAATCCTACCTGAAGGGTGGGTATCAGAACTGGGCTCAGTATTCCAGTAGAAGTTTCACCAGTGCCAAATACAGAAGTCATATAACCTCTCTACTCCTAGTCAATATTCTCCTTTTTATACATCCAAAGATTGCATTAGCTGTTCTGGCCACAGCATCATTCTGGGAGCCCAAATTCAATATGGGCAAACAGGACAGTTTCAGTCAGATAGATAGATATAACACCTTGGTGCTTAAAAAGGACTAATTTCCCAAAGCTGAAGAAAACTATGAAATTGATACTGAAGAAAAATGTATACAGAAAAATGTGAATGAAAATTGGGAGTAGTACAGGAAGGCTACGTCTACACTGGCATGATTTTCCGGAAATGCTTTTAACGGAAAAGTTTTCCATTAAAAGCATTTTCGGAAAAGCGTGTCTAGATTGGCAAGACGCTTTTCCGCAAAAGCACTTTTTGTGGAAAAGCGTCCGTGGCCAATCTAGACGCGCTTTTCCACAAAAAAGCTCCAATCGCCATTTTCGCAGTCGGGGCTTTTTTGCGGAAAAGAAATCTCTGCTGTCTACACTGGCCCTTTTGCGCAAAAGTCTTTCGGAAAAAGACTTTTGCCCGAATGGGAGCAGCATAGTATTTCCGCAAAAGCACTGACAATCTTACATGAGATCTTCAGTGCTTTTGCAGAAATACAAGCGGCCAGTGTAGACAGCTGGCAAGTTTTTCTGCAAAAGCAGATGATTTTTTGGAAAACTTGCCCGTCTAGATACAGCCGAAGAGTTTAGTAGATAGTCAAAAGCTATACCACAGTCAAGAAAGAGAACAACTTGATTTAAAATCCCATCCTGGTACAATGGCAAAATCCAGGCAGAAATTAAACATAAAAAAGTAATATATAAAATTGGGAAAAAAGGAAAATAGATAACAACCAATGCAAATTACGGTACATGTTATGAAGCACATCATATTTAACTGGGAATCTAAACACATCACAGAAAAAAATCTATGGCTTGGAGGGCTGAGGAAAATAAGGAGTTTTAAAGAATAGTAGGTACAAAATTCCCAGTAATGCTATAGGCCCATTACTAAATGGAACTGGTAAAACTACTAATAATGATTCATAAAAGGCAGACATGTGAAATAAATATTTCTCTTCCATATACGGAAGGAAGCAGGATGATGTACTTGCACCACGTGACTATGACAAAATATTTTCCAGTCTGTTAATAACCCAAGAAGATGCTAAACAGCATCCATGAGCAATAAACATTTTCAGATCAGCAGACCCAGATCATTTGCAGCCAAGAGTTCCAAAAGACCCAGCTGAGGAGATCTCTGGCAGCTCACTTGAAGTTTTCATTTTTAGTAGATCTTAGAAGAGTGCGGAAATTCTAGAAGACTGAAAGAGGGCTAATGTTGTGCCAATATTTAAAAAGGGCAAGGAAGATGACCCCGGTAACAATAAGCTAGTTAGCCTGACATCAATTCCAGGAAAAATGGAAAACCTGGTTCCAGATTCAATTAATAAAGAATTGAAGAACAGGAAATGGATTTTAGCAAACTAGATTTAATTCTTTGAAGATTACAAATTTGATTGATAGGATAATTGTGTAAGTATAATATCTATAGACGTTAGTAAGGCATTTGACTTAGTACCTCATGACATTCTGATTAAAACATTAGCAGTGTACAATAGCAATAACTCACAAGTGACATGGATTAAGAACTGGCCAACAGACATAGCTCAGAAAATCATCATCAAAGGGGAACACTGCCTAGTAGAATTCCAGTGGGGTTCTGCAGGAATCGGTGCAAAGCCCAACATGATTCAAACTATCAACAGTCATCTGGAAATAAATAGAAAAACTGCTCATTAAATTTGCAGATTTTTTATACACACCCAAGTCATTGATTAAGATTTTGAACATTGTAGGCCAAAAACTGACCCTTACGGGACCCTCCCCACACTAGAAAAGCAAAGCCCTTTGGAAAGGGTTCCCATTTTCCATTGCATTTTGAGACCTGTCCATTAGCCAGTTTTTAATCAATATATTGTGTGCCATGTTGATTTCATATTATGCTAGTTTCTTAATCAAAATGTAATGAAATATTAAGTCAAATGCCTTACAGAAGTCTAAGAATATTACATTATTACCTTTATCAGACTTGTAATTTCATCAAAAAAGATATCACGTTAGTTTGATAGAATCTGTTTTCTATATGCCCATATTGCTTGGCATCACATATACTATCCTTTAATTCTTTATTAACAGTCCTGTATTAGTCATTCCGTTATTCTGCTCAGACTGCCATTAGGCTGACCGGACTACAATCACCACATTTGCCTTTTTCAAATACTGGCACATTAGCTTTCTTACAGTCCATGGAACATCCTCAGTGAGCCGAGAGTTACTGAAAGTCAATATTAATAACCCAGAGTATTCCAGAGCCTACTCTTTTAAAACTCTTGACGGCTGATTTTAAAATGTCTGATTTTAGTAGCTGTGGTTTTATTATCCTCAGTTACTGTTGGAATGGCAAGTATTTTATTATCATTACATGATTGACCATATCATCTGGATTTTTCCCAAATACAGACACATATTTTTGAACAGTTCTGTATTTTCTGCATTATTACTAAAAAGTGTTTCCGTTTCTGTGTAGCAATGGACCAATAACATTATTAGGATTTCTATCAGTGCAAATAATATACTTTAAAAAACCTGATTATCCTTAATTCTGGTGGCCACTGATTTCTCCACATGTCTTTTTACTTTCTTTATTTGTAAGGGAATGTCTATACAGCAAAGTTATTTCGAAATAACAACCATTATTTCGAAATCACTTTACCAGCATCTACATAGCCAAACCGCTATTTCGAAATTAAATCGAAATAGCAGAGGGCTTATTTAGAAATTGGTAAACCTCATTCCAAGATGAATAGCACCAATTTCGAAATTGCTGTTTCGAAATAAGCACTTTGTAGATGCTTATTTTGAAATAGGGGGCCTTCGGCCCTTCCCAGGATGCCCTGATGGCCACTCTGGGCACAGCCAGGAAAACTCCTCTCCTCCCTGCCTCCCCAGAGCCTTTAAAGGAGTAGATTCTGGCCACAGTGCCTGTGCCAGCTCCAAGCCTGCCAGCCCAGAGCCAGCAATCGCTGCACCTGACCCAGTGGCCCCAGCATGAGCCAGGCAGCCAGTGCCAGCCAGCCCTCCACTGCTCCCCAGGAGCAGTCTGCCAGCTCCCAGGTGCCTGCCAGGGGCCAGAAAAGGCGGGCACTTGCCTGGTCCAGTGCGGAGATCATGGACTTAATTCAGGTTTGGGGGATGCCTCCAACGGCCATGATCTCCGCACTAAATGGAGGAACACAACCGTCTACAGGCGGATGGCTGCCAGCCTGGCCACCAAAGGCCACATGCAAACCCAGGAGCAGGTTCACATGAAAATAAAGGAGTTGCGGCAGGCCTATGCAAGGGCCATAGGGGACAGCTCCCAACCGGGGCAAACCCAGACCCCTGCCCCTATTTTGATGCCATGGACCGCATCCTGGGGGGCGGGACGGTCATCGACCCTGGGGCAGAGCTTGCTGCCTCCTGCTGCTCCAGCCTCTGCTGCCTCCCCAGCTACCGCTCCTCCTCCCACTCCTTCTCCCCTTCCTGTTTCTTGCTCCACACCCTCCCCAGGTATGCCGAGGCCCCCGCACCCGTGGTGCTGGGAAGACAGTTGGGCCAGTGATACCCCCAACCCTGAGCCCTGAGCTTCTCCTTCCCCTTCCTCCCCTTGCCTCCCCCTGCCAGCTCCCTCCTCCCAGGTTTCCCCCTCCCCTCTCCCAGCCTCCCTCCTCCCCTCTCCCACCTTCTTTCCCCCGTCTCACTTCAGTTTCATCCCCCCCACACCCCAGTTTTGTTCAGTAAAGAGGCTTTGTTGTAATGAACACGTGTCTTTTATTGTACCATAGGAAGGGGTTTTGGGGAGGAGTAAGTGGAAGGATGTGAGGGAGGCATGAGGCACAAGCCCCCAGTGGGGCACACCAGGGAGACTGTTACTGCCTGCAGAACATGCTGCCAAGCTCTCAGCATCCACTCGGTGTGGATGCGCTATTTTGAAATGCATTTTGTGTGTAGATGCTTTATTTCGAAATAAGCTATTTCAAAATAATGCTGTAGTGTAGACAGACCCTAACTTCGTTATGTTATGTTATATTTTATCTTTACTTCACCTTTTTTCCATTGGTTTTACGTTAGTTCTTCATAACTGCTCCTTCTTCCTTGCTAAACCAGGCTGCAGCTTATTGTCATGGGCCCCTACCTCACTTACCAGCCAGGAGTGGGGCACTGTCCCCAGACAGGAAGTGCTCAGCACCACCCACAGCCAGGGCCAGTGGCTCTCTGCTTTGCCCCTGAGCCTGGCGCTCTGGCCTCTTGGCTATGTAGGGAGTCCTTGGTAGCTCCTGCTGTCAGCACTGGCCTAACCCAGACTTCAAGCCAAACTCCTTCCATTTGTTGCCAGCAACTGCAGAAATAAAAACACAGATAAAAATTTAAAAATCAGAAAAATAAAAATCAATAATAGAAAAATCTTAAAAATAAAATTCCATATTAATTTGGCAGGACCCAGTACCGTCTAGAGTCTAGACCATATGGGATCCTGCCCTGAGGGCAGGGGGGCTAGACTCAATGACTCTCGAGGTCCCTTCCAGTTCTAGCATCCTATTATTCTAGTCATCAACATTAGAGAAAAGGAAACATCAAGTTTGCCAGGCCTGCCTGTCGTGCTGACCAGTGCTGTCTCATGGGTTCCTTGCTGGCAAAGTCACTGCTCTATCCACCCAGGTTTTCTAGGTGGCTTGTCTCAGAATTTCCTTCCTCTCATCCGTACCATGGGAGCTTGTAGCCATCTTCAGTGGCTATCTCACCAGCCTTGGCTGCTGTGTTGGTCTCCAGACAGCACAAGTGCCCAGCCTACAATTCTGTTGCTTCCCCTCCTTGGACACAAGCTGGACTCCATCTCTCGTTCCCTATCCCCTTCCAGCCAAGTTGAATGGAACAGCACAGGGAGCATGGACCTTAATCCACTTATCTCTCCTGGCAGGAAAAGCAGGAGAGCAAGAGGCAGCTGCAGGACCTCTCTGCAAGCAGGGAAAGAGGAAATAAAATCCTGAATTCTGTAGCATCCTGCCAAAGGCTAGGTCTGCACTGCGGTGCTAGTTTGGGATATTTCCCAAAATGGCTATTCTGCATCTTTGAACAAGCCCGTTATTTCAAAATGGGACGGGTTCACTATTTTGATGTCCCCGTAAACCTCATTCCACGAGGATTAAGGGACGTTTTGGAATAGCGGTTTACTTTGAAACTTGACACCGTGTAGACGGCGCCAAGTAATAAAAGAAGCTATTTCAAAATGTACTCAAAATAAGCTATGCGATCTGCTTATTGTGAGCTATGGGTGCAGTGTAAATGCACCCCAAATGGCAAATTCTGCAGCGGTCTCTGAGCTCTGTATGCCCTGAGTGACTGGGGCTGTTCACGTATCTCAGAGTTACTGTTTCAGTCCATCAGCAGACCTGGTTAGACATCGCTGCATAGTTCACACGCTATTCATGTGACCACATTTATGTCTGTAACCATAAGGGCTAGAAAGATAATTTCTTAAAATTGTAAATTGAAAGCTAGAGGAAGATGTAAATTTCATGGCTGCAAATTCCCAAAATTCATGGGGGGCAGTGTTACCAGATCAGCCCTATTGGCTCTAGTGGTAGGTGCCTTTGGGTTCCGAGCAGCAAAACACAGGGTTCTAATCCCAGCGAGCGTGGGAACTCGTTATTATCTGTTGACCATGCCGCATAGATCATGGTGTGGTGCATCCGCCGAGGATGGACTTCACAGAGCAAAGTGCCTTTCTCTTTCAGCAGGCGAGAGGAGACAATGACAGTGAAATGTGGGAAGGGATCTCAGCGTTTTGGTCGAAAGAGATTAAGAAGTAGTGAAAACTGCATTTGCAAAGCACTAGCAGTGCACACGGCTGTCTCCTTGCTGCGAAGCCCCTCGCCTTCCAAGCATTCTCTCTCCTGCGTGGGGCCCACGTGCTGCTAGTGAACGGGAGGGGAAAACGTCATTGCACAAGGGATCCAGCCCCATGCCTGAGGATCCCCTGCCACTCCACACTGCTGCGTCCTTAGCAGAGGTGGCAGCGCGGGGGGCCAGGCGGGAGCTGCTCCGTGAGGGATGCCCATTTAAAAACCAGCTCCCCTCACAGACTGGCTGCCTGTCACCCAGCACTGCTGCCTCTGATACAGAGGCAGCAGCGCAGGATGGCAGCAACCCCTGTCCGGGGTAGGTCTGAGCGCCCAGACCCAGCGCAAGTTGGAACTGAGCCGGGCTGCCTGCCCGCCTGGCTCCTAATACACTTTAAATGCAGAGCCGCAGAAAGTGTAGGTCGTGGACCCAGTGCAAGCCAGGACTGAGCGAGGCTGCTGGCCAGCCTGCTAAACAATGCACTGGCGGGGGTGGGGAATGCATGTCGTCTATAGCACAACCTATAAGCTTTGCCTCTCGGTTAATTGACTCCACTATTACATCCCTACCCTGCACTGTTCAGCGTCTAAGATGAACACACCATCACCTCGGGGGTTGGGTTTAAAATGACAAAACAAGGAACATTTTGTGGCACCCTGAAAAACTCCTGTCATAAGGGGGTCTGATGTTTTCTTTTTACCTGGTTGTCACTGGCCAGACGTGCCCAGGCATGTTTCCTGGGCGGGAGGGGACTTGCCCCTTGTCTGTGATAGCAAATCCTGCGGGTTTATATCTGCACAGTGTTGTGGTGGCAGTGCTGGGCCCGAGCGAGCGGAGACACGACGGGGGAGTAATCGCTTCCATCGGACCAGCTTCTGCTGGGCTTTGGGGCTTGCCTAGAGCTCGTCTTGGCCCGGCGAGGGGCTCTGTGGAAGCGCGAGTGTCCGTCGCTCAGTGAACCCGCCGGGTCTCTCCGGGCTGTCGGCCATTCGCTGTCAAAGGGAAGGGTCACCCTGGGCGGCTGCTCAGGGCCCTTTGGGAGAGCTGCTGCCGGAGAGCTCACAGCCCGCTCAGTGCCATGCCTGTGTCACGCTCAGGGGGCTCAATGGACAAGGGGCCGGGGAGACCAGCCCTCTGGAGGCGAACTGCTAGGGGGCCTGCTGGTGTAGCTAATGTCAATGGGGCGAGGAGCTGCTCAGCAGCCCGGAGATCCGCCCAGTACATAGGACCAGGAGAGCGGCCAGACTGAGTCAGACCAACGGCCCATCCAGCCCGGGGCCCTGTCTGCCGACCGTGGCCAATGCCAGGTGCCCAGAGGGAGGGCACACAGCCGGGAATCGTCACGTTCCCTGCTAGTGAACGGGAGGGACTCACCTCCTGCCTAACCCAGCCAGAGTGGGGAGAAAGCTCCAGGCGCCCTGCCAGGCCAGCACACTTGCAGCCCAGCCTGCTGCTCTTGCCTTGTGCTCCCACCCTACAGCTGCACTAATGCACCTCAGTGCTGGCCATTGCAGTCCGGGCCATTGCAGTCCAGGGAGGAGCCGAAGGCAGGAACTTGTTGGGTGGGCCTGAGCTGGCACTGACCTGTGTTCTCTCTGCCTGCGTCTCAGTGCAGACACCTTAGGCCATGTGGGGCTTTCCCAGAGAGGCTCAGTAGGGCAGAATACTAATGGATCAGTTCATGCAGCCAGCACTCGTGCTCTTCTGAGCATGACCCTCCATGCAGAACCTACCCACACCTGTGTTACCAGACCTGCCCATTACTTTGGGGATGCTCATTCAGTTACCCTTCTGGGGAGGGGCCTGATCAGTCTCTCTGTGTGCGGCTTGTGGTCTCATACGGAGCTCGACTTCCCCCTCCTGCCGGATCTAGGCTCCCTAGGGCTGGGTTCTTCCCACCCCAATCAGATGAACACACAGACACTCACATCTCTGCCAGAGCACATCTGGGCTATGTCTACACTACAGAGTTTTGTTGGAAAAACAGCCATTTTTCCGACACAATTGGAGGAACATCCACACTGCAACTGCATTCTTCCTCAAGAAAATCGAAAGAACAGAAGGGTTTTTCCGACATTGGTAACCCTCTTTCTACCAGGAAGAAGCCTTTTTCCAAAAGAGCTCTTTCAGAAAAAGGTGCGTGTGGACGGGGAAGAGGGAGTTCTTTCGGAAGAAGAGGAAACAGCACGGGTGCCCGGTGGCCACTCTGTCCATAGTGATCACAGCTTACATGCAAGAGCGTCCATTCAGTGTGGATGCTCTCTGTCGAAAAAGCAGATGGCTTTTCCATGCGCTTTGGCGGTGTGAACGCTCTCTTTCAGAAGACTTTTTTCGGAAGATGCCTGCAGTCTAGACCTAGCCTGAGAGGGGCGGTTAATCAGCACTCACAAGCCGATTCTTTACACGTCCCTGGACTCAGAGGGCTGGTTGCACAGCAGAGCCAAGCTGTGACCCTCCTGTGCCCGAGGACTCAGGGGGCTGGTTGCCCAGCACTTTGAGCTGCCACCCTCATACACCCTTAGGTTCAGCACCTCCCTGCCCCGCTGTCACACCACAGCTATTTGCTGGCGACCCACTTGTTGAGCAAACCCCACAGGATGTTTGGACACTGCAGGGATCTTTAGCTTACCTACGAGGAGCATTGCTGCAGCCTGCAGCGCAAATGGGGGAGCCAAAAGGAGGGGTGAAAAAGAGAGCGAAGCAACCAGCTTAACCAGGAATATTATTTATTTCCAGGTAGCAACCACGTAACGGGAACCAGCCAAACACAACAACTACACGATTCAATCTCACTTCACCCTGAGCCCGAACGATAGGGCTAGCAAGCCAGAACCGATCACAGCAGGCAGGGTCAGGAGGCGACCTAGAGACACAGAGAGAGCTGGAGCTCCCAGGGGGGCCGGTGGTGGGAGCTGAGGGTCCGGAGGCCTGGGGACAGGCAGAGTCCCCATCGTGATCAGTCAGGAGTAGATAAGTCCCAGTGGCAAGGATGCAGATTGTGGAGAACTTACTTGAGTGGGGCCAGGGGTTTTGGAGGGAAACAACAATGGTTGCAGGGGGAGCACTGGGTTTGTTTATGGGTAAACTGAGGGCTCCAGGGAGCGTACCAAAGCTGGTTTTGTTCGGGCTAGGCGGTCGGACCTGATTGTTCAGCTATGGGCGGTGCCCCCTCGAGGGCTCACAATGCACTTAGACAGCTTCAGTGTTTTGGATACCAAGAGAAGATTTATTGCTAGAATGGGTCTGAGAACTGCTGAGCTGGGTGCAAGCGGGTGTGGGTTTATTAGCAGAGATTTCCCATCAGGCAGTGCTTCCCTGCTTTTCAGGTCCCTGACGTCATTGCGCTTCTTGCCTTGGACAGTCTGTTCTCAACCCTGGAGGCTAATAGAGGTGTCTCCCTGCCCCTTTCTGAGGCACACAGGGTGAGGGACAGGTGGATCTTCCCCATCTTTCCATTGCTTTTTGTAAGTCTTTTGAGCGGCTTGGTTCAGAGACAGGCGGGTCCTTTGTGAGCCAGGCTGAATACTCTGGCCTGGTTCCCCGGTAACACGGCGCTGGTCGGTAACACGGTGGTGATCAGGAACACGGCGGTGGTCGGTAACACGGTGTTGGTCGGTAACACGGTGCTGGTCAGGAACACGGTGGTGGTCGGTAACACGGCGCTGGTCATAACACAGCGCTGGTCAGTAACACGGCGTTGGTCGGTAACACAGCGCTGGTCAGTAACACGGTCGTGGTCGGTTACACGGCGCTGGTCGGTAACACGGTGCTGGTCAGGAACACGGTCGTGGTCGGTAACACGGCGCTGGTCGTAACACAGCGCTGGTCAGTAACACGGTCGTGGTCGGTTACACGGCGCTGGTCGGTAACACGGTTGTGGTCGGTAACACGGCGCTGGTCGTAACACAGCACTGGTCAGTAACACGGTGGTGGTCGGTAACACGGCGCTGGTCAGTAACACGGTTGTGGTCGGTAACACGGCGCTGGTCAGTAACATGGCGCTGGTCAGTAACCCGGTTGTGGTCGCATTATAAAATAGATTAGAGAGGACTTGGCAGAACTCCAGTGCTCATGCACCATATTTTTCCTGAACTGGAACTCCAATTTGGGCATCCCTGCTCACATCACAGCAGCGTGGAATTACTTTTGGTTTGCGTTTTCCCGTGGGAACATGGACTGTGCTATGGGATCCACAGAAGGAGTCGGCACCAGCGAACTCTTCTGCTAACCACCTTATTCGCGGGGGCCACGCGGAGGGGCCATGCCATGGGTGGAAGGGGGCATCCACAGCAGGGGTTGGGCCCACACCCCGGCACTGACTGGCAGCAGCAGGGAGAAGTGGAACAAGGCATCCCAGCTGCTTCACTCTCCTGGCGTGCTGCTCCGGGGAGAGGGCGGGACTGTCCTGCACTCCCCGACCGGAAGCCGAGTGACGTGGCTGGGGGAGCAAAGCAGACCCCTGCTGCTGGTGCTAGCCCCCCGGTCCCACTGTCCCACTTGGAGCCGCCTTGGTTGGGGGAAGAGGTGGGGCGGGGTGGAGCAGGGGCAGGAAGAGGTGGGGCGGGGTGGAGGGGCAGAGCTGAGCAGGGACGGGGCAGAGGAGGGATGTGCCAGCTCAGGGGAAGGGGTGTCCTGTGGTCCCGTCACCAGTCGCCTCTGTCAGTAACAGGTTTTCAAACTTGCACAGTTCTGTGCAGTGATTTAGCAGCTGCCACAAGGGTGGGTTGAGAGAAAAGCCCAGTCCCGTAGTTAGAGCTCTGGGGTGCAGCCACCTCGTCAGCAGCCTGCCCGATGCTCTTCCCTCTCCATGGTGCAAGGCAAGTCACGTTGGTGGCATGTTGGCGGCCCAGCACGATGCAGCCCAGCCCAGGAGTTCACACGTGGGGCCCTGGGGTCAGCGGTCACACCCCAGTCACCACGTGGGGGAGCTGGGCATGGTGCTTTCCAGCAGATCTAGACCCATCCCAGCATTTCACTAGCTCCCCTTCCCAGACCCTGGGCTGCCTTTCCAAACCAATACTTGTCACCCTGGCTTCAAAGAGTCTTTGGGTTTGAATTTGAAGCACTTTTTGGGTGTCTCTTCAAATAACTATTTGTTCGCGGAAGTGCAGAACGGTCCCAAGCTGTCACTTCCAGCGTCCTGCGGAGCCCGGAGAACCGGCTTTGTTTGCCTTTGGTGGTAGAGAGGTACCGGGGTGTTTTCCCCTTGAAATGCGACTGCAGTTGTGCCTGCATGAAACTGCCTCCCACCCCCGCATCAGTGCTGACCTGAGCAAAACCAGCACCCCAAAGCACTGCCAAGGGAAAAATGGGCATGAGATGGCACTTGGCCAATGTGTCTGATCATTGACTGTGATCATAAAATCATAAAAATAATCACCAAAAGGTAAATAAATTACCCAGCTTGCTATTATTCTTACGTCCAGTTTGGCATACAAGCTGAAGCCACGAATGATTTATCCCCGTTTTAACAATAATACTCGTTTTACTGAAAGATGGTCAGCACTACCGTGCGCTCAGGCTCAGTGCCAGCTGTCGAAAGGTGACTGTTTCAGCAGCAATCCGTTACATTATGAATAATACCAGTCCCCAAATGGAGGGGAGTTCGTTCTGTCTGCTTAATTAGCCCTGCTAGACCTTTGCCTTCAGCTAACAGCACCCATCGTTACATGTAGGGAATAGGGAAGAGCAGAGTTAGCAAACCAGCTGCCAAAACTAGGGAGTTCATATAGTCTGACTTTTCATCCTAGCATGGCTCTTTGTTCTTGTGGGACCCTGGGTAACTCCAAGTGGTTGACCATGCCCCCAGCACCTCAGAAGTTACATGCCCACCACTGCCCACCATAAAGAGTGTCAGTTATACAGTGCTCCTGGGCGCTAGGCGACACCCAGGAGATATAGCGTTCTCCTCTTTCCCTTTGGGAGTCCTGAAGGCCAATTCTCCTGCCCCAGGCTGTTACTAAATCTGGGACCCCTTGAGAGCTGTGTGTATGTCACAGTCCCAGGACTCCTGTGTTTGAATATGGCCTCGGTCACGCCCACGCTCAGTGAGTGCTCAGCCTTGTCCCGCGTAGCGGGTGCCTGGCGACTTGCTTCCATGAGAGCAGGAGGCCCAGCACATATGGGAAGCCAAGTGACTCTCAGAGTGAAGGCCTTGCCACACAACGTGTCCAGCATTGAAATAGGAGCCCATCAATCAAGCCTGAGGGGAGGAAGTAGCTCAGGTCTGGAATAGTAGGGTGATGCAGGTCAGGGCGGTTAGTGGGTGTTGGTCAATTTATTTGTGTAACATCTGCCTGCCTCAGGACTGGTTCTAGCCTACCATGTGTGACCCTTTACTGCCACACGCGCCAAAATTCACCCCTTTGCTCACTCAGGTAGAAAAGGAACAACATATAGTCTCTGTTAGTCTTCTGCTATTCAGACGATAGGGCTTTTGGAATATAAAATGCCAAGTAGCGCATGATTCCCATGATTGTGTATTAACTTCTTGATTACATTGGGCTAAAGTTGGAGCCAGAGGGGCACGGCTCCATCTCTGCCTGTGAGAGACGCGGCCATGGGGAGCTGCCCACTGAGGCTAACCTCAGTCTTTTCTGTCTTCTCTCCTCATCCTCCTAGGCTGGGACAATTTCGCCATTGAAAAGAAGCTTGAGAAGTTGAAGAACTTTGAGTCTGTGCTTTTGCCATCAAATGGACAATAACATGGAGACATAATTTATTCATCCCCAAGCCATCGCCCATTGTCAGACGTACAAGATACTTGAAATCACAGACAGGACTGTAACAAATATTTTAATAGAAATTTACCAAGATACCTGGTCTGCAGAAACAGGCCCATCTGAGTCGGGTGGCTCTCAAGTGTCCAGTGACTCTGGGTCCATTTGGATGTTCGTGTGCACCTTTCCAGGGTTGTAGGAAAAGACAAAGTCTGAAGGAAAGACGTTCACGTCGACATAAGAGACAACAACAGGTAGGGACTAAATCCCTCGTCTTCATTTACTCTGTAGTAGTTTTTCCCCCTCTCTTCTTGAGATTTCCCTAATGACCTGGCCTTCACATGAGCTGACCCTCACTTCTCTTTGTGCTTACTGAAATAGGGGAGCTGTCATTAGAATGGCTTATTGGAACAGCAGAGGGATATTTTTAATACAGCAAAACCTGCATTATAGACGTAGAGAAAAGGCAGGGATGGAGAAAGATGAGAAAAATGGATGAAGTGATGAGAGATATAAGAAGTAAAGACAGAGGGGATGAAGTAGAAGGAAGAGAAAGACAAGGAAAATAAAATCTTGTCTGTGCATTACAGCTAACTGTTATTTATAGTGTCCAACATGTGTTAGGTTCTATGTTGAGCAAATACAAAGAAAAGTTCCCAACCCAAAGAGTTTGCAAACTAGTTGTAAATGTAGCTCCCTTAATGAAAAATGACAACCAAGGAGGAGGCCAGGAGGAGGAAGGATACCGGTTTGGGCAGCACCAGGTCCTGGAGTTATTCCATTTTGGTGTGTGTACATCTTGCTGGTGCCATAAAGTGGCATTTTCTTGCTTTTGCATTACTGCATTTCATGTCAATAACACAGTAGTAAGGGCTTCCCAGGAAGAACCTGTATGAGAAGAACGTTGGGTGTCACCAACGTGAGAGACGATCACGGCCTACACAAGTCCTTTCTGCCCAGGCTATTGTCTTACATTATCAGAAGAAATGGCCTGGGTTAGTCCCAGGCTGGCTGGATAGGGGAGAGAGGGAGGCATTGTGGGTGACCGCTAGTTTCCACGTCTAGGTGCCGAAGAGCATCCTAGTAGATTGGACAGAAGGGAGGGGAGTGAGGAGGAGTTGGTGGAAAGGAAGTTGGGTTTTCGACGTGTTGGCAATAAGCCGTCTAAGGCCACTGTCCAAGAAGCAAGCTGCTGCATGGGCCGAGCCGAGGAGACAGAAATAGCCCTGCAATGACAGCCAGGGCCCTGATTCCAGAGAGCACGGCTGTCCTCTGACTCTGCTCTACCCGTGCCAATTTGCAATCTTACCCCACAAAGCGGGGGGGAGGGCAGCTCCTCTGAACTGGTGCCAGCAGTGCTGCTCTGCAAGGAGCACTGCCCACCTGGGACACAGTAGTCAGCTTGCCTGGAAGGTCGTGCTAATTTACTGCTGCTCTCATTAAAGCCCAGTTCCGCAATAATCTTATGCCCAGGGAAGGGCAGAAAAAGCCTGATGCCCTCAACAAGCCATAAATCCAGGGTAAAGACAAAGTGTTTCTTGCTTAGCTCATGAAGGCCAGAAGTGCCCTCTCCAGGGGTGGAGCTGTGTGCCCAGCTGCTGATACTCCAGCTCAGCTTTATTCCTCAAAACCCTGAACAGGAACCAGTTGTGTCAGCTGATTTCCCCGGGCAGAGCGTCACGTGGCAACGCCAAGTTCTTCCCACCCTTCGGACAGAGACCAGGGTCCGGCCTTCTTGTCTTGCTTTCGAAGAGCTCGCGCAGGACCGTTCCCAGCAGAAGCACTTCCAGGGCCCGCCTACGTCTACCCCCACTGGCACCCTGCCGGCCCAGCTGCAGTCTCCAGAGACGGCCAGGATCAGGACCATGGAGGATGCCCCTTTCAAATTAGAATCAAAAGGAAAGTTTCTTTTTTCTCCATGCACTAATTGTGACACCCATTCAGCCTTGTCCCCTCGCGTCCCTAGGGCACACTCTCCGCTCTGACCAATCCAGACGCTTTCCCTAAGGAATCTGTCACCAGAAGCCTGGAATCCTTAAGCAAGAACCAATCCTTCTGAGCACCGATTAACTGTGGAAAAAGAAGTGTGTTCTGCTGCCAATCCAGCAGGGATGTTCAATGGAAACTCCCTGTCTGAGCAGGGAAAGCCTACAGCTGCCGCTCTTGTCTTCATTTTATGGTCCCAAGCCTGCGTCAATCAACCAGAGCTCTCTGCATCGATCCACGTCCTGGCCACTCAGCGACGCCTCCCTCGGCACACTCAGCCACGCTTTTCCCACGCTGCAGTGGGACACCTTGATTCAGGTGAGCCACAGCACTCAGGCAGAACGGGCATCTGGTGGAACGCTTCCCTGGGATCCCTCTGAAGAGCTCATCCCTGCCAGAAGAATTCTGACCTCCATTTACAGCACAGTAGTTCTTTGTTAAAAAAAAAAATCACCTTTCTTGTTATGAATCAGTGTCACAGAAGGTGACCAGCTGTCCCAATTTTATAGGGACAGTCCTGATATTTGGGGCTTTGTCTCATATGCATGCCTATTATCTCCCACCCCTTCCTGAGTTTTCACACTCACCTCCCCTGCTGCATAATTTGAGACTGCACGGAGACGGCCAGCCACAGTGACTCAGAGAGGGGTGAACTGTGCCATTTGTTCCCATTGGGTGCTAAATTGGAAGCTGATGTTGACAGTGTAAATGGCAACACAGCTAATTACTCCCTGCTAAGACGTAGCTATATGTAGAATGGGCGATGCTGTGGGATAAAGGTTCTACTGATACGACTTTGAGATTACTTGCAAGGGGTGACACTGCAAGTGAATTATGTGGGTACCCCAAGCTGGCGCTGTCAAAATCTTAACAGATAATCCTGTCCAGTAGAAAACATGTTCTAGAAGAACAATTACAGGAGTGGTTAGAATTTTACAGATTTATTAGAACTATTTTTTTTATCCCTCTTCTTGTAAATCCAGGGGCCTTTGTTACCTGTGTCCAATTGCACAAGACAAGAGGGACTTATAAAAATGACTTAAAATTGCTTTACAACTAAAACATCACCCATTTAAAGTCAAGAAATCTCAGATCTTCCAGGCTAGAAGCAAGTGCTAGGGCCCCATGGAAAGTCTTCTCTTCCCACTAGATTACGTTTTCCTTTTCTAGTTCTACAGTCTTGCAGGAGACTGGGTTTTAACAGCAAATCATAATGTGTGAAAGGCTGCCACTAGCCCACCCCAGTCCTGGGATTATTTGAGAGGAAATTCTTCTTTTGTGGAGGAGGAAAATGCTTTACCAGGTTAATTTATTATTTATTCTTAGTTATCTTAAACTATTAACAATTTTCAGTTGTTAAAGTAATATTTGAGTAAGTGAGCAGAGGGCACGTAAAAATGGTGAAAGGTGCAAGATAACTATACATCACGTGGTTGTGCAATGTATCATAGAGCTGTCAACTCCATCTCTATTGTTTGTGTATCTATATAAAAGCATTTAGAAACCATCAAAGGAATTTACAGTAATATAGGGCTGTCAATTAATTGCAGACAATTCACATAATTAACACAAAAATAATCACAATTAAAAAATTAATCATGATTAATCACAATTTTAATCATGCACCAATTGAAATTTAAAATTGGATGTTTTTTCTATATTTTCAAATATATTGATTTCAATTACAAGACAGAACACAAAGTAAACAATGCTCACTTTAGATTATTTTATAACACATATTTGCCCTGTAATATGATAAAAGAAATAGTGTATTAATTCACTTATGCAAATGCTGTAGTTCAGTGTCTTTATTGTGCAAGTAAATGTAGGGTTTTTTATTACATAACTGCTCTCAAAAATAAAACAATGTAAAACTTTAGAGCCTACAAGTCCACTCAGTCCTACTTCTCATTCAGCCAATTGCTAAGACAATCAAGTGTGTTTACATTTACAGGAGATAAAGCTGCACACTTCTTTTTTGCAGTGTCACCTAAAGGTGAGAAAAGGTTTTCACATGGCACTTCTGTAGCCAGCACTGTAAGGTATTTAAGTGCTAGATATGCTAAACAGATGTCTCTTCAGGCTTTGACCACAATTCCATGATTCCATACTGACGTTTGTTAAAAAAAAGTGTTAATTAAATTTGTGATTCAACTCCTTGGAGAGAATCGCATGTCTCCAGTAGGGATGCAAGATCCTGGTTAATCAGTTAACCAGTTAAACCTTAGGTTTGATCAATTAAGTGGGATCCCTCATGGGGAACGAAGGGGGGCTGGCACAGGAGTCTATATCCCTAAGCACAGGCGGGGGGCTAGCTTCTGCTCCCAGCCCCCCGTCCCCATGCTTAGCGCTGCCAGCTGCCACTGTCGTCCCCCTGGCTGCAGCCGTCCCAGGGACCGAGGCCCTGCAGTCCGGCTCTCCTCGGCCACCAGGGAAGGCTGGGACCGCGGCCCAGCAGTCCAGCTCCCCTCGGCCACCGGGGAAGGCTGGGACTGAGGCACGGCAGCCCGGCTCCCTCGGTCACTGGGGAAAGCAGCCCAGCTTAGCAGCCCAGCCGCTGCAGAGTGATGGGGCTGTGGCGTCACAACCCGGCTCCACCTGGCTGCCAGGAAGGGCTAGGCCAATGCCTCAGTATGGCATCCCTGGCTCTCCACGTGGACAGGAAGGATCAGTCTGGGAGTGGGTGGGACTTGGCTCCAGGGGCAGAGCCTTGAGTGGAAGGGGCAGGGCTGGAGCTTCCCTTCCCCAGCTGGGCTTTCACCCAACACCCCTATTTAATGAAGTGATGCTTACTGGGTAAGCCACTCGCACCCCTAGTCTTTTGCACTCTGACATGTATATTGTGGTATTGCCGTCTACGTTTTCATTTTAAGACCACTCTCACTGCAGATTTGACAATCCGCCCAGAAGGTACCAATGTGAGATTTCTACAGACAGCTACAGCACTCGGCCCAAGGTTTCAGTATCTGAAGTGCTTTCCAGAAGCTGAGAGGGATGAGGTGTGGAGCCTGCTGTCAGAAATCTTAACAGAGCAAACACTCTGATGCAGAAACTACAGAAATTGAATCACCAAAAAAGAAAATCAGCCTTCTTCTCATGGCATCTGACTCAGAGGGTGAAAATGAACCCACATCAGTCTGCTCTGCTTTGGATCATTCTCGAGCAGAGCCCATCATCAACGTGGACACGTGTCCTCTGGAATGACGGTTGAAGTATGAAGAGCATCTGGCATGTAAATGTCTACAACAGTGCCGCTTGCTTTCAGGTGACAATGTAAACAAGATGCAGGCAGCATTATTTGCAAATGTAACCACACTGGTTTGTCTGAGCAATTGGTTGAACAAGAAATAGGACTTAGTGGACTTGTAGCCTCTAAAGTTTTACATTATTTTATTTTTGAATGCAGTTATTTTTTGTACATAATTCTACATTTATAAGTTCGACTTTCATGATAAAGATATTGCACTACAGTACTTGTCTAAAATGAATTGAAAAATACAATTTCTTTTGCTTGCTACAGTGCAACTATTTGTAATCAAATATATAAAATAACACTTTATACTTTATATTCTGTGTTGCTGTTGACATCAATATAATTGAAAATGTAGAAAACATCCAAAATATTTAAATAAATGGTAATCTATTATTAACAGTGCAATTAATTGCAATTAATTTTGAATCACATGATAGCCCTACAAAAGTGCTATTGAATTAATAATTCCCCTCTGGTTCTCCCCCCCACCCCCCCAGGTTAACTAGGCTTACTGACTGCATTGTACAAAGAGGGAAACTTGGGGAGGTCCATTGGCAGTGGGTAGGGGAGGCTAAGACAGCGAGATGAGGCCCTGCCCACAGTCTGCCCCCAGAGCCCCAGGGAAGGGAGCCACGCTGCTCACCGTCGCTGGGGTGGAGGGGCTGTGCGCTCCCTCTCTCAGCACCAGAGGTGGGAGCTGTGGCCATTGTGTGGGGTCTGGTGGCCACAGCGGTGTGGCTCTGTGTTCCGGGACATGCCCATGGGGAGCGGGCCTTAGTGGGAAGTGCCTGGAGCCACCCATGGGCAGGTTTACACTTCAAACACTGCATCAGTGCCGCTGGGCCACTGCAGTGCTCAGGCAGAGATGCTCCTAAGGCCACAGGTATCGTTAATCCACCTCTCGAGGGGCAGGAGCTCTCCCATCTAACAGTGCTGTCTGCATGGGAGTTTAGGGCAGCAGAGCTACCTTGCTAGAGTGGGTGGATTTTAATACCCCTAAGCAACACAGTTACGCAGGCTGAACCTCTCCAGTCTGGCACCCTCGGGACCTGACCGGTGCCCAACCAGAGAGTTTGCTGGACCTCGGGAGGTCTCTGTGGTCTAGCAGCACAACTAAAACAATTCCACAGGGCACTGAGAAGACATTTTGGGATGAATTAGAGTGAAACAGCAGCACAGAACCCTGAGAGCCAGGGCTGATGGCTGTGAACAAACATTACGGGACTGCGGGAAACTTGCCCTCCCCCCATGCTAAGTGGACACCTGGCGAATTCACATCATGCCGGACCATGGGTGTTGCCGGACCAGAGAGGTTCAGCCTGTACTGAAACCAGTCTGGAGCACAGACCAGGCCTTATTCAAATTCTGTCTGGCTATGTCTCTGTTCGAGACCTTTTAACTTACCTGCCAGCATTGTATCTGGGCGCTGTCAGCCGGACAGCGACCTGGGGCTGAGCTGGGAATAGGCCCCACAAGCCCTGAGTCCGAGTCCTCCAGCTAAGGCACAAAATCATTCTTCCTTCTGCCATCTTGCTCAGTGACTTAGCACCCAGCCGGACCCTTCTGCTGACCAGATGTGTCCCAAACCAGGGCTGGAAAGAGAGCTGTTTGGCCTGGGCTTCAGTGCAGCAATAATGGGAAGGGACTTTTCTTTTTCCTTCTGGCTGCCGGGTGTGACACTCTCCTCCTCCGCGGAGGAACAAGAGCCAGCAGAAAACGCAGAGAGAAGGCTCGTTAGGAAACACCAGGCTGACACCAGCAAGAGAGCCCTGCTAAGGAACACAGTAGCTACCAACGTGGCTTTTTGAGGAGCATAAACATCAGGGTCCTGTTCTGTTGCCCTGAATTACAGGTGCCCAAGTCGGACACCTTTGGCTGCAGCTTTCTTCTTTCAAGGACTGAGTGGTCTCCCATTTACAAACCTGGGCCTTTGCCATTGGCCAGTTTCATTAGCACAGCTTGGACCTCTCTCATCGGACTGCGTTCGTCTAGAAGCACCTGTGCCTCGGCATCCCAGGGGATGCTCCGGGCTGGAGCACTCACAGGGAACGCCCAGGGGCCTGCACTCAGCAACTCCTCCCGCTGCAGAGAGCTCCGTTGTGCCTCTGGCTCAGAGAGCGAGAGAGCTGAGTAGGTGGCGGGGGGCTCTCAGGGGAAGGGGCAGGGTGGCTGCAGAGCACCACGGCCAGGGGCCCAGAGTGCAGCCTGTCGACCGCAGCCCCCTCTGGCAGCCACGGGGCATGGGACAACCCTCCCTCAGTGACCCCGGTGCAGGCCCAGGGCAACCCCCTGCCACCGGCCCCAGCCCACCACCAAGCCCCTCTTCTATCCCCTTTGTGCTCCTTGCCTGAAGCCCCCTCCCCCAAGTGACATGAGCTGGGGGGTTTCCGGAGGGCCAGGCAGGGGTCGGCCCCCTCACTCACCATGGCAGCAGGAGCTGGAGTGACCTGGCAGGCTGCTCTTCCAGCCCACGGCGCTCTGCTTCACCCCAGAGGCTGAGGCCGGGCCCGGGGCCGAGTCGCTCCGCTTGCCCCTCCGGCGGTGAAGCCAAGCGCAGCAGGCTGAGGCGTGGGGGGTGCAGAGCAGGCTGCTGGGTTGCTCCAACTCCCGCCGTCACGTGAGTGCAGGGGGCCCCAACTCCTGCAGCCACCCTGCCCCCTTCCTGAGACAGCCACCCCAGACCCTCCTGTGCACAGGCAGGGCAGCTCTGCCTGCAGCCACAGCAGGGGGGCCAACACTGACCTTCCCTGCTCCACCAGTTCCCTGATTTGGGGACAGTCAGGGCCCAAGGCTGCCGGCGCAGGGAGATGCAGCCTGCACTTTTGTGATACAGACGTTTTCCCAGGAGCACCACTCAGCATTGCTCCCAGGCTAAGTCAGCCACAGCCCAAGGCCAGAAAGGGGCCACTCAAAAGCCTCGTTTCTGAAAACAGACACTTGATTTTGTTGCTGTTCATTGATGAAGCGCTGATTCCCCTCCCCCGCCACCGACATCCTACCCCTCACTAAGAGGCTGATTTCATTTTGGCTGATTTCTCATTCCGATTGCGAGACTACCCCAGATGTGTCAGTGTTTGCCAGACAGAGGACGACGTGGCCACTGCTACAATCAGTGAATAGTCTAAACACACACAGTCACGTGCACGCAGAGAATTAGTGAACAATCTAGTGTGCAAATCCATAGCACGCTAGCCTGCGGCTCATTCCTTGTCCATGTGGGCCCTGCTACCGGGCACTAAATGTTGCCTGCTGGGCTTTTCCGCGCTGCGGTCTGAAATCTCAGAAGGTGGCAGCACACTCTGGGCAAGTCTGTACTAGGGATGTTAAATATCGGTTAATTAAATAGTCGAGTAACCTCCTGAATTCTTATTGGTTACTTGAATATTCTATAGTCCCTGGGGGCGGGGCCAGCAGCAGTGCAAGGAGCCAGGCAGGAGCTAGTCTGTGAGGGGAGCTTGTTTAAAACCCAGCTCCTCTTGCAGACCCAGCAGTGCGGGGTGACAGCAGCACCAGTGTCTGGGGGGGCCTGGACCTGGCGCGAGCTGGAACTGAGCCAGGCTGCCTGCTCGGCTCCTACTACACTTTAAATGCAGAGCCTCAGCAGGGGTAGATCCCGCACCCAGCATGAGCCAGAACTGAGCCGGGCTGCTGGCCAGCCTGCTAAGAAATGTAGTAGTTGGTGGGGGGAGGGAAATGTGTGTGGTGTATCGCGTTAACCTAGGCGCTTTTGCTTATCGGTTAATCGACTCCACTACTGCATCCCTAGCCTGTACTACAGCTGGACATCTGCTGCTGGGCCAGCCCTCCTGGCTCAGGCTTGTGGACCTGGGATACTGGTGTAGACATTTGAACCTGCTCTCTGGGATCCTGCAAGGTGGGAGGCCCTGAGCTCAGGCGGTTGCCCAAGCCAGAACATCTACACCAGTGGTGTCCAGGACTCGAGCCACGAGCCACGTGTGGCTATTTGGCCGGTTGAGTGTGGCTAGTTCACTATGGTTAGCTGCCGTGGATCTACGCCGCAGTTAAACAGCGCCCTCCCTAAATCCCGCGAGCCTGAGTCAGCTGGCACACGCCAGCTGTGAGCATCTAATTGCACAGTAGACATCCCCAGAGGGAGTCTGAGAGCAACAGCCAGTTCCCCCAGACCGTCACTGGGCAGCACGCTAGTCTGCAGCAGATTTACCAGCGCTCCCTCCAGACAAGCCCTGAGGCAGAAAGCAAGCCCACAAACCAGAAATGGGAGCATGGACTTCGTTTGGTTGGAGTTACTTGGTTTTAAGTTATACATCCTGCACTCCCTCTCCAAAATCAGTCCCCTTATCTCCCTCCCTTCCCACCAGCCACCTCCAGTTCCAGAGTCTTTATCCCCGCTGTCCAGTTCAGCTCCCTCCCTTCCTCCCTCCGGGAACCATTCGCTCAGGAGTGTTGCTGTTTGAAATGGAAACGCCACGACATGGAAAAAGGAGGAAGCAAAATTTAACAGTGACACCTACTTCCTGAGCAAACGCCAGAAACAAAACGTCTTCCCCAAGGTCTCCCCATCTAGAGACCATTACGCACAACTCCGAACGTGCTGAACTCCTCTGCAGATCGGCTTATGAAAACCAAGGGCCCACTCGCTGTACTTCACATGCTGCAGAACGACCTACCTCCCCCCAGAAATCATCTGTCTCTGCACATGCAGGAAGAATAAACATCAGGAAACACACCTGGAAATCATGCAAGAAACCCCAACCAAAACAACAAAACCTACCTGCTGACACCCATCCAACCCAAAATAAAAGGTGGTTCAATAAAAGTTACTACCCCCAGTCTCATCCGCCTGGTCCACTAATAGCCCTGGCTCAACAGGGCTGCAACAATACCAGCAGAAGCTTAGCTGGCTAAGTTCTTACACGTCTGGAGGAAGAATTGACACATCAGTGTGCAAGAGAGGGCGGCGCATGGATAGGGGAAGCCCCACTCCCTCAAGCATCTGGGGCTGCTGTAAAACTTGGAGGTGTTTCTCTTCTTTCCTCAGACCAGCCAGGGGTGGTAAACGGGCCTGTTAAAGTGCTAATGTCCTGCAAGTGGAATCCCACCTCCCAGTTAGCAAGATAATGAGTTCACACCTAACTAATGGAGCCTTAATTGACTCACTAATGGGCCACCTTTTCTTCAACACTTGCCCACCCCTTAGGATGGCAGTTGTGAAGGGAAGAACAGGTGAAGGATGAGCTCTGTCCTGCACCGGCTCCCTTGGATTCTCTAGAGTCCGGTGTCCCCCCCCCCCTCCCCCCCGACTGGCTCTGGCTCTGGCTCTTCAGGCTGCTTCCAGGGGCACCAGCTCTCTACTGTTTTAGAGGAAAAGTAAACAGATGGAGGCCCCGTGTCTTTATTAAACATTTCCCTTTAACTGCATACTTTGGCTCTGTGCCCAGCTGCAGGGAACCGCTCCCAGCCCGCAGTGCTGCCCCATGGTTCCCAGGAGAGAGAAATGCCCTTGGAAAAACCAAGCACCTGTGTTGGAGGCTCCTCCCTTCCTTGATACCCGCAGGGAGGTGGCAGCCAGGCAGACTACTAGGAAGGTCCCTGGATTTCATGTGTCAGCTGGCCCTGGGGGAGAGAGTGAAGAGGAGGGCCCAGGGAGAGGTGATGGAATCCACCTGATTCAAATGCTGGCAGCTGGAGATGGGGATCCAGGCTGGCCGGGGGCAGGGATAATCTTGCTAACAGCTAAATGTGACATCGGGGGAAGGGTGGGCTTGCTAGCTAGAAAAGAGGATGGACGAGACAGGAGCTGTAGATAAAAAGGCCAGAGAATTCCCTTCTTAAATCTAGAGCAGCAAGAGAACGTGCACTTGTATTTACTGTGCTCCCGCACCCCTACAGCTGGTCAGCAATTGTCGTGGGTCTCCAGGTCCCATTGAACTCGGGGTCTGTTTGCATGTCAGGATAAGTGTGCACTAGCCCAGCACTGGTCAGGAGCCAACATGGCTTGTCTTGCTCCTTTGGTTGGGACAAAATGGCTCCTATGCTAGGAGCTGTATTGCATGCCAGGCCTTGGCCCAGGGGAGGCACGCAGGCGAAGAGAATCGGCAGGGGGGTGCCTGCTGAAGCAGGGGGAGACTCTTCAGGAGTGGGGTGCAGGGAGGAGCGAGCGGAGGCAGCAATGCAGAGGCTGGAGGAGAGGGAGAGAGAGAATCCCCAGCCAGGCAGGCAGAGAGGGAGGGAACACATCTGAGGAACAGAGTGATGTCAGCATTTCCTTGTGGATCGGTCATGTGGTGCTTGCCAGGTAAACAGGCTAGAAATAGATGAGCGGAAGGCAGCGTATGGCGTGCAGCGCAGGGCTAGAGGAGCTCAGCCCTCACCCTTTCCTGGCCTCGCTGCTGCAGCTCACACAAGCAGCCTGCTGCGGCGCTGGCCAGAGTCCCCACAGGAGAGCTCCCCCCGCCCAGAGAGCGAGAGAACTAAAAGTCTAGAGATTGATTGAAAGCCTTAAATAGCGAATGCTCGTTTTGATTTGAAAACCCTGACAATCCAGGGAGGTCGCTTTGGTGACTTTACAAGCCCTTGGGTCCAGCCCCTCTTTCACTCACAGGGTTTCAGTGCCCTGAAGAGGAGCGGGCAGCCGGAACAGATAACGACGCCGTTTCTTTTCAGCGATGGAAGAGACAACGTTGGGGGGACTCAGTGGAAAGATTCCAAGTGCTGAAGGGACTTGTTAAAGGGGAAGGAAAGAAACTGTCCTCAGGGCTGAAAGGGTGAACCTCAGGGACCAAGTGAAACCCGAGAGACTGTCGAGGAAACGGGAGTTGTATTGAATGAGGTGGTCCATGAGCCATGCAGCTGGCAAGCGCGGTCAGAGCAGATGATGCCCATGAAGCGCTGTGAAACCCCAGGAGCAGTTTCCCCCACAATGTGCCATTTACTACTTTAACGTCATTCAAACCCCTCCTGGAACGTGGCTGCATCTAGGGGGCCCTTCAGTGTTATCCACCAATTACATTATTAACGGCAACAAACAG
The DNA here is from genome assembly GCF_049634645.1 of Pelodiscus sinensis. NCBI lineage: Eukaryota > Metazoa > Chordata > Testudines > Trionychidae > Pelodiscus > Pelodiscus sinensis. The sequence goes on along the minus strand of NC_134722.1, from coordinate 580,297 downwards.
CTACCTGGGCTGCTTGGAGAGGGCACCTTTTAATCCCTGCTCACGCAAGTTACACAGGCTGGGCTGGACTGGCCAACTGAGGGCCTGATCTTTGAAGGGTCTGTGTGTCTGCCATGCCCATTGATTTTAGTGGAAGAAAATGATGCTCACCACCTTGCCGTTACATTATCCGCTGCTGGGGACAAAGGACCATGTCTGCCCAAGCCTTGCAGAGAGCCGGGGGCAGGTTAAACAGGGACAGGCTGATGGCCAGGAATGTTTTTTCCTGCCCAGCGATTTCTCCTACCCTAAACCTCCCCCCCCCCAACAAAGCTTCTGTTAGGGGGTGTGCCCCTTCAATGCCTTGTACTTGGAAAGTGGAGGTTAGTGGTAACTCACAAGGCCTCCGAGTCGGCCTGCAGGGTGCAGCCCTCCCTTGAAAGGGCTCAGGAGATACTTCCTTAAAAGCACGTTCGCCCTGTAGAGCGGTGGGTAGCTGAAGCAGTGTCAGACTGAGGCAGAATTATACTGTCTGCCGTTGGCTTGCAAGACGTATACTTGATACCTCTCTCTGCTGCTGAACATAACACCCCGACAAGACTCCCAGATCCGAGCAGAGTTATTTTTTGAAGCATTATGTAATTGGATTGCATGGTCAGGAGTGCTTCCTTAACAAGCCTTTCAGCAAGCCCTCTGCGTCTGCCTCAGCCAATCCTCAGCTCGTACACTCAGTGCAGAGTAAACTTGCTGCTAAATACAGTTCGGAAACAGAGGAAACCAAGACACTGAAGATAATCTGTCCCCTCCACTGTCTGGGGTTTCTGGAGGGTGATTCTCAGAGCACAATCCAGTGTCTTACACCGACGAAATGAAATGAAAGCCCCGCAATGTGGGGAGGGAGGGGAGCAGGAGGGACAGCCAGCAGTAGCTTTCTGAACTGAGCCAGTGACCTAACCCTTTACCCGCCAGAGGCAAGGGCCTTTAAAGAAAGATTGGCATTGGTCCTGTCCTTTGCATTCACATGGTGTGGGTGGGCAAACATCCTGGCCTCCCCCCCCACACTCCTGCTGAGCACAGGGTGTGCTCTGTCACATCAGACCAGTGGTTCCTAAAGTCACATAGCCTGCTCCTGGCCCATGCCCGATGCTTCAGAGACAGGTGTAAAGAGTCAGTCACACAACATAGTACCAAATGGGCGGGGCTTACTGAGTCTGTCTTTTAGTGCTGGTCTAGCCCATTGTGCCAGTCTCTGGCAGTGGCCTGCTTGCGACTCTGCTGAGTCACTCTACTCTGCTTGTGAGAGACAACTGTCTACAGGCAGCAGTGACAGGAGCAATATTATCGAGACAGAGAGGAAGGGTGAGCTTCTGCTGGGCTCCGAGGCGTCAGCTGGGACTGTCCCAAGAGATACATTCTGGTGGGCAGTAGTTCAACTAGAACACAAACTTTCTAGTCTCTTATTGCAGGAAGGAGAAAAATATCAGGCAAACCATCAGCAGTAACTCCACGCCTCCAGGAATACTGCTGGCCGTCTGGCCCTACTGAAAGCCAAATCACATTTGTTTCCTGATTGTCAAAATGCACCCTGGTTCATCCCCTCCCGCAGCCTTCTCGGCTTGGCCTTTTCCCCCTGCCCCTCTCAAGTGTTGGTGAGGAATTAAAGTGTTTGGTTTGCACTCAATCAATGATTGAGAAATGATTTCAGTACTGCGGAAGAAGAGAGCTTTAGAGAGAGGGTTTTGTGTGTGTGTGAGCAAGAGCTGATGAGGACAAAAAGTAGAAATGTACACAGTAATTTCCTGACCATACAGACCTAGAGCTTGCATTCATGAGGAATTCATGTACACATGCTAAGTCTTTTTCTATGCCAGTTTGTCCTGTTCATGGTCCTAAAATATACCTGCCCGTGATCTGGCTGGGAAGAAACATTTTTCCATCGCTCCTTCCTCCCTTGAGCAATTGGAAACCTTGACTGTAGTTTCAGCTCTTGGTGCCTCCAAAGGCTACTTCTCTTTTCTCCAGTTGTTGATGCACTTGTATAGGCTGAGGCAGGAATTGCTGGGTAAAATTCCAGGGCCTGAGTTACACAATGGGGCAGAAGAGATCATCACAACCGTCCCTTCTAGACTCAAAACCTGAAAGACGGTTTTCAAGTGAGGAAAATCTCTTAACTTTTCTCCCGGAGCCTCTCACTGGTTTTGCCATGAGTAACACTGACGGGCAGCTAAGACTGGCAGACAGGATGGAGGATGAGCATTGAAACTAGACCCCCCCCCCCATGCCAAAAGAGAGTTTCTCTGCTATGAGAACAAATGCCAAAAGCTGGAAGCCACGTACACGGGGAGGGATGGCAAAGGAGGAGAGGCTGGAGTGAACACAAGAGAGTTCAAGTTGGCAAAGAGCCCTTTCCTGGAGTATGGCCGTTTAACCTTTAGCATTCAAGTGTCTGGGCTCAAGTGTCACGCTGAGCAGGGCTGTTCCACTACACAGCCTCCAGCCGCTGTGGGGAGAGGGTGTGTACAGACCCAGCCTTTCCCCTGCCTCTTCCTAGAGGAGACAACAATCTGGCTCCTTTCTCACTTTTAATGCCAAATCTAAATGTATTTTAACTGGAAGCTGCTGCTGTGCCATTTATCGCTATCAAAACCAAGGGGCCGGGGTGTGTGCAGGTGGGATGCTGTTTGCTCCTTCCCAGTCTCTGGCCAGTAGAAAGTGCTGGTCTGGCCTTTGGAGGTTCTTGGGGGGCTGTTGGACAGAACAAGCGCTTGGCAGACCAGTATGCTGTCTTTGGAGCACACCTTGACCCAAATGAGTGCCTAGGGTTGGAATCCAAGGGTTGGGATGTGACCCAGCTGCCCTTAAGTGAATTCTTTGCAGTTTTGGCCTTGCACTATGGATCCTGAAACAGGTGGCAGCATTGGTGGGGAGGAAGGAAGGAAGCAGGGCCATTAGCAATGGCCTCTCGCCGCAAGAAACACTCCAGCATGGGAGCCTGTGGCCAGTTTCTCGGCTGAACGCTTCCTTTCGCCTTTTGGTGAACACAACACATGAAACTGAAAGAGATGGCAAAAGACAAACATCAGACCCTGATGCAAATGGCCTGGCCAGCCAGGCCTCCAAATCAGCCCCAGCTGTAGAGCCCCGCAGGACTGATGGAAAACACACACAGCCCACTGGCCAAGTCTGGGCAGCTGCATTCCAAGAACGACTGGAGGGAGAAGTAAAGTAAGTGTTAACTGGGAAGGAGGAGGAGTTTGATCCTGGTGCTGACAGGAGGATCTTTGCAGGGAGGCATTTCCTTTCAGCCCTGCAGTCTGCTCACATCTCATCCCTCCTCATTGCCGTGCAGGTGCAGAGCGGGTTTAAGCAGCTTTTTGCCAAACAGAACAATTGCTGAGGGGGCAAGGAAAGCCTCTTTTTGCATTTCTGTAGCTGCCTGATGGCCCAGCCGAGCCCTCAGAGGGCACTAATCAGAGCAGCCCTACTGACTAGCAGGGGACCACCAGGATTAGCTTTAGGGTACAGCCCTGCCTGAAGTCACATAGTGGAGCCCATTATGGACAGGTCCTACCTCTCATAAACACCAGACTTGCTTCTGGTCTGTAAAACACACACACACACACACACACACACACACACACACCCCCCCCCCACTCTCTCTCTCTATGAACTCTGTGGAGGGTGTTTTACATTTATTTTTGCTTTTATAAAATAAGCACAAAGCTTTGGAGGCTCCCTTCCCAGCAGCAGATTTTTGGGCAGCTGTAAATCAGGCTTTTAGAAGAAGAAAAAAATCTAGGTTTTAGTAACATTTGACAAACAGGGATGCAGGTGGACCTTGTCTCCATTGCTCATGCTGGGTCTCTCACCATTTTCCATCTTAGCATTTTGGGAGTGAGGCTGATAAAAGCTTAGTGGGCCTGGCCTCTAAACTGCTGAATCTGTTGACTCACGTTCTCTCTCTCAATCCAAAAGAATTTTAGGGGGAAGATTTACAAAGGCCAGTTAGGGCCTAGCTCCCAGCAGAAAACCTTTTAGTGTCTTCCCCGTGCAGATTGGGAAGGGTGTGCACTTCACTGCCGGTGTGTGTGAACAAGTGTCCCTTTTCTGCATGTCCTGTTGAAGGGCCCTGACTGTGTTGAAGAGATGCAGATTTTTTTTATTTTAGCGTATTTGATATACTTACACCCAATTTTGTGTGAACTGTTTTGGAAAATATAGAACCTGTAATTTAGCCCTTAGCCCCAGCAGCAAAATGTCTATTTTATCTTTTTAACTGTATGATTTTGGAACAATTCTACATTTTTCTTTTAAAATTGTTCCCAGAGATTTAGATTTTCACCATGACATATTTTGATTAAAAAAATCCAGGAAGCGACCATAACTCAGTGACTTTTGTAAAAATGTTTATTAAATGCAAACATTGAAGATGACATCAACAAACAGGCAGAAGATGTATAAACATAAAACAAGCACAATTGAAGCAAATGTCCAGAGTCCCTTGAACATAAACTACAACTCAAAGGGAAATGATGCTCAATATGTAGATCATGTTAGAGAATCCTGCTTAAGGGTCAAGATTTTTTTTCCCCCTCTGCAATTCTTTTTAAAAACTATTAATGTGCGGCTCCAGGTGTTCATTTTTGCATTATACTGAAATCTATCATATCTTGTATTTGAAACCTGCAAACCAGGAAAATAGACATGATTTAAAGCAGGGTTTCTTGCTAACTTGCGGACCGGCTCTGGTCCCCGAGATCTCCCTGGTAGGGCATAGGAAGGCAGCAAGCCGATCCCTCGTATCAAAAAGGTTGACAAATAGTGTTTGAAATAACAACCCTATTAGGAAGCTGCTCTACCCCTGAAGGAATATTTTATGTGCTCCAGCCAGTGACAAAGCCAAGGGTGTGAAATAGCTCTACTAGCCGGTTGATGCCTTTCATTCTCACTAAGATAATTCCGGTGAGGAAAAAAAACGGATGTCTGAATCTTTTTTTTTTTTTTTTTTTAAATGTCATTGAATAAAGAGGATCTGGGAAGAGACATTAAAAAAAAAGCCAGGGAGAGAACAAACATCCCTGATTTTCCTCACTCCAGAGATCTCTCTCGAAATCCTACACCATGTATTTCTCAAGAAGAAATACATCCATCCCTCTAGCGTATCCACATATACATCTCTCAGCAATAAAGGAACTCAGCCTCCTGTCCATTAAACAATACACGCATACATGCCTCCCGAAGAAATTCAGACATTTGCTAGAATTGCTCAGCAGTGCATCTCTCTAGCCCTGCTGCAATTCTGCAGCCCAACAATGAATGTGTTGCTGCTGGCATATCCCTTTCCATGCCTCATGCTAAATGGATGTATATGGGCACAATGTATCAGATCACGTCTGTGGCCTGCATACCTCTCTTGCCAGCCAATGCTTTTGATTGTGTATTGTTTCTATCCTCAGGAACCCTCACATTTATGCACCAGCTTGATCTATTTCATGTTAGTAATGGGGGGGGGGGGGGGGGGGAGGAGGAGAGGGGAGGTTATCTAATATTACCAAAATATTGTGCAGGTAAACTAAAATAAATGCTGAGAAAATCAGAACCATCCAAACTCTTACTACTAAGGTTTGATTGTAGATTTCCATTGCAAAGGAGCAGAGAATTGGAAATCTGACAATGCCTTCAAATTGACCTGTATTTTCACAATGCACACTGTGTTTAAAATGAATGGCAGACTTATCACTTGGAGCTACTTCAAGGACTCCGGGCCTCTGTTTTATTCTGATTCTTTATACGTATTTCCAAGAAACAGAAAATCATATCAATTCACATTAGAGACTTTCGAAACTGGATTACATTTTACAATGGTTATTGTCTTAAACAGGAATTTTAAAAAAATAGCTTGGAACCTCTCCGGAAGGCTGATGCACTAGAAGATCTCAGAGCTTTTTCATCAATAACTCTCCCCCCCCCCCCCCAGACATTGGAGTAAGTAGTATTCAACCATCTTGGGATTCTGTTCAAAATCGTGGCATGATTATGGCTCCCTGACGACTCCATGCATTCATTTGATTTCACTGGGGCCCTACCTGGATCTCTGACCCATTTGATCAAGTTCTCCCTGAAACGTCAGCCCAGACTGTTTGGGTAGCGGAACTGCATTTCTACAAAGGACTCTGCCTCCATCCAAGACGGAGGAACTTGGAATCACGCCCCAAGTCTATTCACCACAGATAACCACTACTCCTCTGGGAGCTCAGGCAGCAGAAAACTATAACCAATGTCTCAGCAACGAAGCAGTTTCCAGGCAGCATGTTCCTAAAACTTAGTCTTCATGCAATTTTTTAAAAGAAAAGCAAATGTTGTAAATGTTAGGTCAGACTTAAGTTGTCCACATCTGTATTCTTAGTTTTATCGTGCCAAAATAGATAAACGCAATGGCGTATTTCTACATACGTAGCCATAAGACACAGGTGAAAAATTAGATGGATAAAGAATTTGAATGTGATGCAATTATTCATTTTTTTTTAAAATACCCTGTGAGACTTCAAAAAATATGAGTTGAGAGCTGTTCATTAAGTACTTTAGATAATATAAAAGTATTTACTCTTATTTTAACAAAAGGGTGTGTATATAAAAATGGAGGCAGCTGTAGCATCTCTCTAGTTGAAGCTGTGTTAATTCACAATTAAAAACCAAAACTAAAACTGGTATTTTATACTTTAATGATAGATTTGAGTCTCCAAACTCTTTAGAGAACAATTGGCTAATTATTCCCAGCCTGTACATAGAAATTTTAGCATATGCTGCTTGCAACCTTTATCTACAGCTATTTCAGAGTCTTTTAGTTAGACTTCTGTTTGCATAAAGGTTTAACACTGCAGGACAGTTCAGATGACTCTACACAACTGCTATACTCGGAGAAGGGGAATGCTTCCTTTTCTCCTTGTCTATCCCACTGGTGACAGGGAAGGGGGGGGGGTCATCTTATCTTAAACTGGCCTTATTTTTCCTCCCCAGCTCCCTTAATTCCCTTCACCTCATCTTCTGCCCTTTCCAGAGGCAAGAGAGAGGCATCTTAGGACTTGACCCCGCACAGAGCTGCTTCTGACTGGACCTGGCTCTGGGGGCTGGGGGAGAGGAAGAGTGCAACCCTCTCATTTGGCTTTGCAGTTTAACCCTTTAGCTACTCGGCAAGGGACAAGTAGCATTAGTGCCTGTAAGCTCAGCTGGGCTGCTGCCTTCTTCCTTTTCAGGTACTTTGATCACTTTGCAAGCCTAGACGACCAGGAATGCAGGAGCACTGAGCCTGCCACAGGAGGGGAGAGAGCCGCACACCCAGAGTAGCAGCACAGAGTTGCCAAAAAGAAGAGTGCTTGGTTGGTGTGAAGGACCTAGACAGATGCACTTCAGCATGTTTGCATTCACGGATCTATACGTTTTCATGGGAAGTGACTGGACAGCACCCCCCAGCTAGAATACACAGGGACATGCACATAGCTTTCAGGCTGAGAGCGCCTGTATGTTATGGCTTAGGCACCTATCACCAAAGTATCTATTAGACTTCCCTACCCCTTATCCACATGTTTACTTCTTGTATCCTGCAGAAAGATGTGCACACAGGCAGGACCCCTTCTCTTCTCAAGCTATCCCACTACATGTACAACCTTTGGAGAAAATGTTCCCTATACCGCCAATTAGCAAACAATTGTTGCCTTTTTTCTGTTCCCCTAGCTTCACCATCAGCAAAGTGTTTTATACTCACAAGAATGACAGCCACAAATTCTATGTACCTCTCTAGACAGCACATGGAGCAGCCTTGCAAAATTCTGCTTGCCAGAGGCAAATAGGATTATTTAAAAAAAAAAAAAAAAAAAAAAAAAGACAGGAAAGCCTCCCCCAACTTTTTTCCTCCCCTCTTCTCCTTTTCCCCGGTTAGCCTCAGAGTGGGTAAATAGATTCTTATGCCGGGACAGGTAAGTTTCCATTACTTTTTTTGCAAGGCTGACAAGTACATACTTACATTTGTATACTTACTGGTGTGTAAATTCACATGATATACAGGCATGCAAATAGTCACACGCTTTCTATAAATACCTATTAATGTTCATAATAGACAAATACAATTATATGCCAATTTAAAAGCCCCTTTTCTTGTATCTTGAACATACAAAAATTGCAAAAGATATGTTTATTAATTTACCAGGTAATATCAACAGTTTTGGATTTCTAGCATTCCTTCCTGTTCTCTACTAAAACAATTTGTAAAGACTTCAAATTACCACCTCAATAATAAACAACGTGTGCTTAACAGAGAATTAAAAATACAAATGTTTACTAGTTTTAGCACATAGCTTATTACACTACAATTTGAAATCCAGCCATATTCAGATTCTTCCAAGTGGAAACATTGCCTATAACTGCATTCCTCATTTAGCAAACTAAAAATGTAAGGTTTTATTTATTTTGGTTACTATTTTTAAAAATATAAATTACTGTCATTTTTATATAGTCTCAAGATCAGCAAGGAGACAGACATGATTTGGCTGCATTCCCTCTCCCCCTCCCCAACAAAACTTACATTTACACAGGTTCTTGCAGACAGAGAAAAGAAGAGGAAAACACTATTACATTTTAGAGCGTGTTTCTTTCCTATTTCCTAAATACTCCAACACCTGAATCCCTCCCATCAGTTGCATTTTACAGTGACATTAGGCTGGGGAAAAAGCAATTAACTGTTGCAAATGGAATGTTTAAATAATCACAAATGGAATAAGTTGAAAGCAAAAATGTTACGGTAACAATAAAGAAATATTTAATCAGAGCACAGGTTCTGTTGGGACTGAAGGAATGTTACAGCTTTCCTTAAAAAACGGGGGGGGGGGGGGGTTAGAAAGAAAGCAAGAAGAGAGGCAGAGGCACAGCCGCCTCCTGGAGTTCCCCATTGTCCAGGGCTATAGAGAGCCCAAGAATGGCATTAACCTCACAAAAGGCACATTGTGCTAGGGACAAAAAGCGCCCCTTCTTCTACAATAACTTTTAGCTTTTTATTTTTAGCAAGCGACAAAGCTTTTGAAGCCATGGCTGGTGAAACCTGCAGCCCGATGCCAGCGAGGCCGGGCTGGCCGGTATCGATCAGCTGTCCCGCTTGGAAAGGCAGCCAGGGAAGTTTGAATGGGAGCTCGAGCTTGGCTCCTGGAGAGGAAAGCCCCGAGTTGTGAAACAGTCTCCCACCTAGCCCCGCTTGGCGGCCCCGCAGGGTCGGGAGAAGCGGCTCGCCGCGCCGGGGAGAGGGACCCAAACGCCCCGCAGCCCGAGCGCAGGGGGCCCGGCGGGGCGATGCGGCCACAGCGGCGAACTTACACAAGCGCCTCCTTGTCCTGAGCCGGGCAGCTGCCGGGCGGGCAGGCGGGAGCAGGTAGGGCTGCTGGCCGGGCAGGCAGCGCTCTCCCGGGGCCGGGCAGGGAAGGGCCGGGAGGAGAGGGGAGGGGGCCCCGGCGCTGCCCCCGGGGAGGCCGAAGTTGCGCTTGTTTCCAGCTGCAACTTCCCAGCTCCGGCCGGACTCGCCGCTGCCCCGGCAGGCCTGGGCGGGCAGGTGGCCCCGGGCCGGCAGCGCCCGGCGGCAGCCTCGGCCCAGCCCCCTGCGGCGCGGCCCCCGCCCGGTCCCGGCCCCCCCGAGCGGCGCCGGCCACATGCCCCAAGTTTCGCTGCGCCGCTGCCGCCGCCGCGCTCCCCCGCCCGCTCCCCGCTCGCTCGCTCGCTCGCTCCCTCCCCCGCCGCCTGGGCTGAATCTTATTGATCCAGAAGGTGGCTAATTAGCCCTTCCCGTCGTGCCTGGGTAATGAGGCACATGCGCACTGCACTAATCAGCCATTTTTTGCAGGAAACTAATTAGCAGAATAAAGATCCAAAGAGTTTTTTTTCTTCCCAATCATCAGATCTGAGTCCGGGCGCTTCCTGCTCCGGCGACCGCCAGCCCCGCCGCCCGCTCGGCTCCGCTCCGCCCCGACCCGAGCGCCCCGCCGCCCGCACCGCCGCTGCTGCTGCCGCCCGTGGCCCCTCGCGCCGGGGGGCTGCAAACTCCCCAACAACGATGCTGCTGCTGGGCAGCGGCGGCGGCGGCGGCGGCTCCTGCTCGGCTCCGGCTGCTGCCTCCTGCTCCCGCTGCTGCTGCCCCGGGCTCCTCCTCGCAGCGCGCCGCTCCCGCCGCTGCAGCCGCGGCCGCCCGCTCGGGATGTGCGGCCCCCGCGCCTCCGCCCGGGATTAAAAGCGCCGCCGCCGCCGCCGCCGGAGGAGCGACCGTGTAAGTGGCAACTTTGCTGCCCTGCGCCCGCTCGGGGCGCTCGCCGGGCTGCTTTGCATGGGCTGGTCCGGCCCCCGCCCGCCTCCCGCGGCTCCCACCCGCCCCGCAAACTTTGTGCGCCCGGAGCCGCCGGGCGCCGCCAGCCCGGGCCGCCCGCAGGTGTCGCGGCGGCTGCGGGGCTTGGCGAGCCCGCTGCGAGCGGGGAGCGGCCGGCGGGCGCGGGGCTGCGGGCCGGGGGACAATGGCAGCGAGCGGGGCTCGGTGCGGAGCGCAGGGAAGGAGGCTGCTTCGCCCGCCGGCCCGGGCTGGGGGACACTGTCGGGGCCGCTCCGCCGAGGCGCAGGGCTGGGCTGCGACGCGCACTCCGGGACAGGAGCGGGTCCCGGGCTCGTGCTGGGCTGTGCCCCTGGAAGCGAGCCCGGGAGGGACAGGCGCTGGGGCGGCGCGGCTTGGAAGACGGGCTTGGGGGACCAGGCGAGCATTGATCAGCATAATCTGCATAATCGATAGGGCACCGCGCTGCACTCGGGTCCCGCCGTTTACTGTAAATTTCGCTAATCTCCGCAGCGAGGCTGCGAGTGCAGCTTCCCCCTTCCTCGCGTGCGTTCACTTGCAGCCCCGCACCCCGACTTGCGGCTCGGCTCTCTGCAACTGTCACCGGCGAGGGACTCGCTCGGGCTGGCTCACTTTCAAATCCCGTCCCTCCGCGCTCTGCCCAGGCGCTTTGTGTGTGGATTTCCCGGTCGGTGCGGAGGGTTTTAATAGGAGATGGCTTTAAACTCCACCAGTTCCTCAATGTGGATTAATGGAATTGTTTGCTAGTCTTTCAGATGAACAATAACACTTCCTAGGAGCCCTTCTCTGTTCCTCTGGGGTTAGATTTCAGCCGGGGGAAATGGCCCAGAGTTCTGTGGAATTCATACGCCCAAGAGCAATTTACCAAAAAATATTTTTTAAAGACTTGGTTCCAGTTCAGACCCCTTCCATCCGTGTTGCCAGTCCCTGTAACTCTGCTGCCTTACGTGAATCGATATTTGGGATGTGTTTTGAAAGAGGAGTGCAACTTAGGCTGGTTGGGGCTTTCATAAAGTGTACATGGAGCTAGTTTTGAAGACTGGCTAGGGGGATGGGAGAGGTAGAAAATGCCACTGTAGGCCAGTTGCCCCCCCTTCTCAGTTTCAGTTTTTAATTACTTAATGCTGAATTGCACAGTGCTTATCTAAATATTTGCAAATGCTCTTTCCTATTGATTCCGCTGAATAAACTGTCCTCCTTTGCTTCAGAGAGGAGGTGATTCATGCTCTTTTAAAATGAAATCTCTAGAGCAGTGTGTGTGTGTGTGTGTGTGTGTGTGTGTAAGAGCACACACGTTTTAGGTTTAATTTATAAATTGGGGGTGTGTGAAACTCTTTGGGCTCAGGGAAAGATTTGTTTCTCCTTTGAGCTGTGTTTGATGGTGGCCTTTGGTAGATCGAAGACTTGGTGTGTGTAAGTACGTCTCTGCCTGCTCTCGCTTTCTCTCCCTCTGCCTCTTGTTTAATATGGAGCAATTTTCTGGAGGCTCAGTGACTCCCTCCTTAGGGTCACATTGAGTTCGAATCTCACTGAAGGTGCAGGAGTCCTGCAATGGGGAAAGCAAGATAATGGGGTCAAGTTGGCTCCTTAGAGGCCAAAATTCCCTTAGCTGGATTTTAAAAAAATAAGTAAAATATTTAGCTTCCCCTGCCATGTTACAAATTGCAGTCTCCCCTTGCATGTATTTGCTTTACAGCTTAAAGCTTCTTCTGTCCCTTTAGCCTTCTTCCCCATCTTTGGGGTGGGGGAGAAGGGAGAAAAATAAAATCCAGTGAGTTTAGACAAATAATGTTCAATCGCCGTATCCTATTACAAAGCACTTTGAATATTCAAGACATCACACAAGACCAGTTATTCCAGTTACAACAAACTTAAAAAGAGATGAAAGGGAAAGGCAGGTTTGGATTGACTTTCTTGCACGACAAATTACATATGTAAAGCCCTCTTTAATTTCTTCCTGTACTCGCAGGGTATCAGTCCTTTTTTTAACGTCTTGTTCTTTCATGAAAATCTATCAGTGGAGTTTAGGAAGATTGCTGCAAGCAACACATTTTCTGTATTTTTGTTCCTGTATCTTGGAGGAGAGTTGGCAGGCATTCTGTGGTTTGCCGTTACACAATATGTTATCATGTTTTTAATCACTAAATCATTGCAGCGGTTATAGATTTACGGTCTGAGGGTATTACAGAGGAGCAACGGAGGCTCTATGTATTATAGACGAGTGTGTCTGTGTGTTTTGTGAACTTCTACATTGTAGTATTTGTCTTTTGTTTTCTGAAAGAGAAGAAAGTTTATATTTTTGTGCCAAGTCTCCTCACATGCTTAAATTGTAAAGTCTTCTGAATCCCAACAGAGCAGGAATTGGAATTATTATGGTACAAGATGTTATGTGAAATCCTGGTGTTAAACGAACATTGTTGTGGGATTAGCGAAAGGTAGTCCGGCCGGTCTCTTGGTTTAATACTAGCCACCTGCACTGGGATTCGGTGCTGATTGGAAAGGGCAAGGTGGGGAAGAAGCACACACATTTTGTAGATGTTGGTGACCTCCTATGTCATGTCAGTGGTAGCTCACTTTCTGCTTCTGTTTTCATATTATTATGTAACAGAATCCTTGGTAGCATTAAAAATTCAGTATTACAAGCTGATTGTAATGCTCCCTCATTAGGGAGCACTGTCTGGACCTGTAGTAAGTGAAATGCCGAGCATGGCTTTTGGATTATAAACACCAATAAATACTAAATATCAGCAGAAGGGAAAAAATAAAGTTAGCTGGGCTTTTGGCCTCTTAGCTCTCTCCTCCCCCCACCATAGTTGTCTGTGGTTTTTTGGTTTTTTTATTGTGATGCTCTATATCGGCTTTCCATGGGTGACATTTTCTGTCGTTCTGCAGCGAGGTCCCTTGTATACACAAAAGGGTTAGAAGTTTGTTTTGTTTTGATCTCTATTAAAGAGGTCCTTCAGTTTGCTGATGTCATTTCCTTTCATATTTGAGTTGTTTGTTGTGCCTCCCCTCCCCCCTCTCAGCTGGAGCCTACGGCAATGTGGGGAAGTGCAGCAGCGGAGTAAGTTCTGGCCTCGAAGGATGCGGGTCGAATGGTGGCTTTGCGTCAGTCTCTGATTTGCCAGCTTGGGAAGGAGTTCCAGTCCCAATCTCTGCTTAAACGTTCAGACCTCAACTTTCTGTGGCCTGTCCATGGGCTGCAGTGGCAGGCGATGATTCATCTCAATTTCCTTTTCTCCCTCGCTCCCCTCTTAATGTCTTTAATTCTCCCCTCTGTCCCTCTCTCCCTTCCTCTCCTCCCCCGCCAAAAAAAGTTCTGACAACTGCAATTCACTTGCAAATCCGAGGCCAACATTAGTGGGGCTCCTGCTGTGAAAAGAAGGAAAGTGATTCGAGGCCCCCCCCCCTTTATTTCTGTTCTTCGTCTCCAGTTAAACATTTCTAAGTGGCTTTTTCCTTTTCTTGGTCAGTTGACTAACTTCAGAGGTAGGGACCCTGTTCTCCTGATGTTACTCCTGATCTTGGTGATGTTGCTTTCTAGCCCAGTTCTCTCCTTTGCAAGCGTCCTTCAGGCTGCAACAAAACCACACGAACAAAGGGAAGAGAAGGAAGGAAAAGAAACCAGATTTCTAACTGCAAAGGTTTTTTTTTTGTTATTTTTTTAAATGTCTAGTTACATTAGGAAAGGAGTGGTCATTCGACTGTTTGCCTCAGCTTTTCTGCATCCAAGCTGGAGTGAAAAATGAGCCAGCATTGACACTTGGCTTGATGTGAAACCCTGGGTAACCTCTTTCCCCTTCCATGACTCTGGCCTTTTGTTCCTGGGGAACTGAGCTAAGGTGCTTTTCACTCTGACCAAAGGCAGCTCGAAAAGTCTCTGCGTGTGCTTAGTGCCTTTGGATGGCCTCCTCATGGTTATTGTCAGAGAGCAGAGTCTAGCAAACAATCGCTTGGGCGAGACACAGGCGCAAAAATATTGTCCATTTTTAACCTCTGTTTTAGGGGGTTTTTCATTCTTTAAATTTCACAGTTTCAGTTTGTGTCTTGAGAGAGATGAGTGGAACAACACGGAGCAGATTTACTGTAGGCCGGGCTAGCTGTTGAACAGATCCAGTAGAAATTGCTAAATCCTAAACTGATGCACATATGGCTGCCTGTATTAGTCTTTAACACTTTATTCAACTTTTAAAAATAAAAAATGTTGTGCTGAAAAAGTACAAAATGGAATATTATTTTAACTAGATTTAGTATTTTATAGGCATTATTTTTGTGACATTTTATTGCGCAAGCACCACACCCCAGTCAGTTTTAAGCTTGCTTGTCTGTACTGGAAGAATTATTAGGCAACCATCTTATTCTGGGTTGTACTGTGACTTGTATGAGCAGTGTTTCTGATATAGTAACTTAATTAAAAAGGTGGCTTAACACATATTACATATAGGGGAGAGTGGTGCATTTTAGAAGAGATTTATTACCAAACCTTATACGATTCTTAACTTTGTTTTTTAGCATATACTGCCTGCCTTTAACCTTTGTGTGGTTAGTACGAGGCTGAATATAAACTGATGCATCAGATGGCAGAGATGGTCCATGAACAAAGCAGGAGTCAGATTTTTTTTCCCTCTTTCTTCCCTCCCCCACAACATAATGTATCTGCATCAATTGGGATGCTGTATGTAGAGGTCTGTCAGCTTTCCTATTAGGATCTCTTAACATTTGCAGCTTGTACCATAGAAAAACCTCCCCCCGAGCTGAGCTGAGATGAGGCGTCCCCGTCGTATGCAGGGCTACTCTTATTTTTTTTTGTCCTTTTGTTTTCCTAAAATTCAACCTCTTCCCCCCCCCCCCCTCCTTTGCCCCTCCCCAATTGAATTTGTACCATAGTCCATTAGTCCTTTATGGGAGATTTACACCTCTGTATATTGAGGTGAGGAAAAGAGAACCTGCTGAAATAAATTCTTCTAGTAACAGACTCTTTTCAGCACCTGCCCAGAGCTTCCTCTGTTTCCTTCTCTTCCTTTTTTCTCATTTTAAACTCGGATAGGATTTTTAATCTGTGGAACTAACGTTGCTGGGATAGAGTTGTTGAGGTCTGTTGTGTCAGGAGAATGGGAATCCAAACATCTGTGCGTAGGCCTCGCCACAGCAGACTCTAATGGTTTTGACGGAGCTGTTGTGGTCTGTTGTCTGGAAAATCTGCATTCTACGCAGTGCCCGAGGGGGGCCTCGGTACCACAGATCGTAATGCGTACCTAAATATAACTGCCTAGGCACAATGGGGTGAGATAAGGGCAGAACAAGAAGCTCCACTAAATGTCTGCCTCTTGTTTTGTCACCGATTTGCAGTTTGTGTGTGTGTGTATTTTAAGTGTAGCAAAGGGTTTGCAAAACTAAATAGATTAAGCTCAGTTATGTAAGAAAAAAGCTCATAGCTAAGGTTCCCTTTTTGATGAAAATGAGGGAGCTGCTACTCATTGTCCCTTATTTGAAGAATTCTAGCTGCCCTCTGTGAGAGTGCAAACAGGTTATTATATTCATTGCATGTGTGTGAAGAAGCCTGGTTGGCATAGTTTTGTCTGAGTAATTTGCCAGCTAGCCGAGCTCTGAGGTGGTAAGGCTCCTGTTTCGGGAGCAGGTGAAGCCAGCATTTTTTGTTTGTGTTTTGCTCTTGGGAGCTCATGCATGCATTCCCGTGCGACTGGATTGGTTTCTAAAGAATTGCCATTGGAGGAGTGACCATTTCCAATGCTGCTATTTTTCCTGTTGGTTCTGCAGGACAGAAAATGTCCATCTGTTGGTGAACAGGTTTATCTCCACAGCAACCATAGTTTGAAGAGCAGGGGTATTCCATACCAGGTGTACTCTGTGTGTATTTCCAGAGAGAGGGTGAAACGTGTGGCTAAAGTTCAGTCTTGTTTGAAATTGTTTTGATTCAGGATTGTCTAATGGGGGGGGGGGGGGGGACGGGACCTGCCGACGGATTCTGTAACAGGAGCAGCACCGCGTTCAAATTATCTGCCTGCTCCCGTCTGCCTGTAGCCCAAAGTCTCTGCTTCTAGCCAGTGCTCGGCGTTTCGCGTCCAGGGGAGCGTGGGTTATTTGTGTCCCTGTTAGTTAGGTCCGGGAGGTGGCCGAAGCAGGTTCTGGTGGCCATTGTTAAGGGCATTCCCTTTTGTTGCTAAATCGTGATGTTGTCTACATGGCACTCCAGGGGTCTGTGTTACTCTTGAATTCATTATTGTATGTAAGATGTTTAACTCCTAATTGTCTGTGTCTATGGTGTTACCAAATTGCAAACATGCTCCGTGTGAAAGCAAAGCAGCCAAATTAGATTTTCAGCCCACAAATGTTTTCTTATTCTTCTTAATAGATTGTACAGATTGTATTCCCTGGAAGGTGGAAAATGTAAGCCCAGAGTGCTTCGGCTTTGGGGTTTCATGTTTCAGAAGAGATGTGGAATTGGAGGGAGGAGGCTCTGGTCTTTCTCTGTTTGTGAAGGGGTGAGGTTTGGGGTGTAGGTTATGGAAATACTGTGTTGCAGCCTTATCCATAGAAAATCCATCTCTCCCCGAGTTGTCATAAAAATCTCTGCTTTACAGTATGTTTAGCCCAGTCTCGGCCGTTGCTTTGGCGTGATCACTTTTCTACAGGTGAGTTCAACTCCCAGGACTGCATAGAAACGGACATGGCCTGGGACGTCTCAGCTCGCTGCGGTACTCCTAACCTGCTCTGCCCCTCTGTGCTCCGATAGCCTAGCCTAGTTACCTCTGCTGCTGGAGAAGGTGGCTGGTGAGCATGTCAGTAGCACCACCGCCTCTCTGGCATAAAATGCAGGGCTGTCTTTCTACTGGCTTGCCTGTTTACCTGTACCAGAAACAGCTGGCTTCTTTTAGCCAGCAATACACCAATTCCAAACAGCCTGCTAGGTAAGAGGGAGTATTGACACCTGCGTGCCTTTCCCCCTTTGTAACCGTTCTTTAGCGTGTGCAAGAGTCCCAATACGCAGAGAGTGCGGTTGAAGCAGCGTCCCAGGTGCTCCGGTGAGGAGCATGGCAGGAATATCTGCGCAGATTGTTGGCGTATCCGAGCCCTGCACTGTTGCTGCCCTGAGAGGTGCCTGGACCTTTTGGTTTTCTCTCTCCATGTGGTGCAGTGAAGAGGTGAAAGCTGAACACGCAGGCAGACTCTTGGGGAGGCTGCGGGGGTCAAGTCCGATGAAACAGCAAAGGGTTCCATTTTGGCCTGCCCAGAGTGTCTCCTGCAGTGAAATGCTGTGTACCTGACGGGTGTGGCTGGAGGTCTAGAGTCAGGTGGGCTGAAGGTAGCAGACCACTACTCTGGGAGACGGTCCAGGAAACTGAGCTGCACTGATTTTGTGGAGTGTGTGTGTGTGTGTGTGTGTGTGTGTACGCACGCACGCGCTGCCAACTAGATTGGTTCTGTTGTCATGTTTTATTTAGTTCGTTTGCATTGCAGGAGTGCCCCTCGGAGCCCCTCTGGCATATCAGGGCCCATTGTACTAGGCATTGTTACAGACACAGAGGAAAGAGGGTCCCTTCCCCGGGCTGTTCACAATGGAAGCTTCTGCTGTCTGGTTACGGAGATGGGAGGCCGAGGCCTTTCAGAAGAGTGAGGACTTCTGGTCAAATATTGGAATAAATTGCCAAGGGAGGTGGTGGAATCTCCCTCTCTGGAGATATTTAAGAACAGGTTAGATAGACATCTGTCAGGGATGGTGTAGACGGAGCTTGATCCTGCCTTGAGGGCGGGGGGCTGGACTCGCTGACCTCTCGAGGTCCCTTCCAGTCCTATGATTCTATGATTCTATGACTTGTATTTGAAAGCACGAAGCATCCGTGCACGCCAGCGAGAGCCGCCCCAGCTGAGCAGAAGCAGCGTGCACGGTGCCGTAGGCCAGGCCAGGAGAAGCCTGCCCATGTTGGCAGAGCGTATTGTGGGGCTGCCTGGCATGGGCTGGGCCCCTCGTGGCCGGGCTGCCGGGGGTTGTGCCTGCCTGTCTTGTTCTGCGAGACGGCGCGCTCGCTGAAGGAGCGCGAGAGCTCCTGGCTGCTGTGTACCCAGCGTCCTTGCGTGCGTTTCCGATTAGCCGCCCCTGACTGTGCCAGACAGAACTGTAGATGTCAGGCTTTGCACAGAAAGAAGAGCGAGGCAGTGAGGGCGAGGGAGAGACAAGCCTACAAGCAGCAGGGCTGTGAGTTTCAAATTAACCTTCTGCTTTGTTGCTGTCGAACGTGAAGCGCCCCCCCCCCCCCCCTTTCCTCAGCCTCCTCCCAGTGCAATGCACGCCGGCACATCGTGAGAGCCTGGCTCCATCTCCATAAAGCTATTACAAGAAGCTGGGCAGCAGGAAGCCTGGGTCCAGGCTGTAGCCCTCTGGGGGACAGCCATCGGACTGCCGTGTGCTGGCTGGGCAAGGCCAGCAGCAGTCAGGCAGTGAGGGAGGGGACTTTGACCATCTCCCTTTCAGCAGCATCATAGCAGCAGTCTAGGGAAGAGACCTACCTGCTAGGTTAGCCTGTCCCATGCAGGATTGCTTCCTGCAGGATATTTTGTGTGCTGTCTTGTCCCATTCAGTTTGAAGCAATAGGGATTGCATCCTTTCCTTGGGGAGATGATCTCCTAGCCAGAAGGCATCCTCTTCTGAAGAGTTTTCAGCTGTTGAGTCTAAGCGGTCCCTTTCTGAATTTCACCCTTGGCTCTTGCTAGAACATTCCTAGCCTGAGTTCTCTCTCCTCCCTTCTGTGTGCATCTTGCAAATGCCAGCAGGCTGAGAGAGCTGCAGATGGCTGCTTGGAGCCTAGATTGGAAGTCAGGATTGCCCAAGCCTAGTCCTCTTGGGCGAATCACTTAACCTTTGTGCCTCAGTTTCCATCTATAAAGTGAGAACAGTTATGTCACAGAATTGCAGTGAAGCTTAATGATCGAAGGTTTGAATGTGGAAAGCACGTGTACATCTCATCCCCTTGCCCTTTATCCGTGTTAGACGTGAACCCGCCTCTTTTCCTCATAAATGTTCCTTTGCAAACCACTTCCTTTCTGTTGCTCTGCTTTGAGTGCCCTCCCGTTGGTCCATGCTGGCCCAGTGACATGAGGTACCTGGCACTACCATGAGAGTCGTTTAAAGGACACTCTTCTCCTGGATCCAAACATACACTTGACTGTGAAGCTATTTCTCAGTGTCATAATTTCCCCTTTATCTTCTGAATTATTCAGAAGAATGGAGGCTTCATAAATTCTATCCTGGCATCTTGGAATGGAGAGCAGGCCGGTGAGCATGGCAGGTTTGGGGTCTGTGTTGGCAACACAGAGATTCAACAGCCAGGGAAAACTATGTGCTTACAGGTCTTTACAAGTAGCCCAGTGTCCATTTTGCCTTTCAGATAGAGAACGACTGTAGCTTAAGGTCTCCTAGTCCACTCTTATCCTGCCTCCATTTCCCTTACCTCAGTGCAGGCTCCCCTGCCATCACCTGCGTGCCTGGGGCCTCCTTTAGAAGGATCATTATAGACAGGCCGGAGGTTCTTGCTAAATCGACCTTTATTTTGGGATGGGATGGGCTATGAATCTGCTTGCTAGAGTCTGATTGGATCACATTTGCTAGTGTGCATTGCTTCATCTAGTGGGAAGAAGGCAAGGTCAGTGACACTAAAATCTTGTATGGTCGCATTTATGGCACTGAAAGGCGAGAAGACATCTGGCCAAGGCGAGACGTCCATCTCCAATCCAGAGGGGCTGTCTGGAGGGCCTGTCTATCTGCTGTGGGAAGGGGAAGGCTTTGGAAACGCATGCGTTGCAGCTGCAGAAACAAATCTACTCTGCAATGTCTTCTCTAATCTCTCCTGCGCGGAGCCATTCCTGGTGCGTAAAGTCGAGGTGGGGAGGTGCCCCAGTTACATGAGCCATTGTAGTAGTTTTAAAGAGAGAACTTCAATCAAATAACTGAGACAATCTGAAAGGGCAGGCTGACATGCTGTGTGCCTAGCCGCACCCTCTCTCTCACCTGGAGCTGTCTAGCTATCGCTGGGCGCTCTCTAGTCTACCGGATTTGGTATTTACGGGGGTCAGAGCAAGGGGAGCTTGGGGGGAGCCTGCCAGCTACTGTTAGTCCTTTGCAAAGCGAAGGAGTCGGGGAAAAGGAGGGATGAGGTATGCGACAGCGTAAGACGGGTATTGGAGATGGTGTGATACAGTTGTAGTCTCTGACTAGCTGGGAAGGGGTGAGGGGAGAGTGCTGGGGAGTTTAGGTCTGTTTGCTGGAATGGGACGTGCTGCGCACTAGTGAGCCCGTGCTCTCTGCTCCCTTGTCATGTCAGTCTTGTGGATTCAGCCCTGGTGGCATCTGCTGGAAGGGAGCTACTGCCCCCTTTCTGTGGTGGTCTTGTTGCTTCAGTCAGCTCTGTGGCTGTTTCCCCCTCTGCTTTGGCCAGGCAGGAGCTGCTCTTGATCAGCATGAGATTCTGAAGGGGCTTGAAGGTGGGTCTGGTGCCAAAGCAATTAAGCTTAAAAAGCTCCCTTTCTTTCAGGAGCTCCATCGGAAACGGTAAATGTTTAAGCGCTTGAGCAGAATGGTGCGAGAATCCAGGGAATTACCCAAAACAAATGGCCAAAAGTCTTCTGGTGCCTTTTCTCAGCCACTCTATCAGGCCGTATATGCTGCTGACACGTGGGCAGTTGGACATCTCTTTCATATGGCTTTCTCTGACGAGTCTTCCTCTTAGTGGGAGTCCTTTTGGAGGGGAGTTTTGTAGAAGGTGGGAAGAGGGAGAGACTAGTTTGGGGCCCCTGAAAACTCCATTTTCCTCCATTAGTCTGAGAGGCCGCTAGGGCATTTGTTCCATCAGCTGGTTCTTCAGTGCAGTAGGCATCCTGTTGGGACACTGGATGAAGCTGGTTTTCCTTCCTTTTGCACTTGAATGTCATGATACAGTTGCGGACCACAAAGATTGAGACCCGTGAAGTGAGCCTCTTCAGAGAGGCATGGGCTGGGCTCTGCTCGCAGTGCTCCAAAGGACAGTGACACCTTGTCCTCCTCCCAACGGGTTTCCAAGGCAGAAGAAATGTCCCTGTGCCGGGACCCTTGAATACTGAGAGCCCAAGCAAGGTGTCCTTCCTGCTGCCACCGTACCTCGTGCAAGGAGTTAGTGACTGAATGCCAAAGTGGGGAGAGGGATTCCCCCAGTGCTGAGTGCCAGAGGCAGAGAGTTTTGGTTTAACATTTGCAGGGTAGCGGAGTAGCTGGCAGGTTGAAATGCTTGGTTTCAGATCTCTGGTTCAGCAGTGACGTGCATGTCCCTCTTCCCCCCACCCTCCCTTTCCAATTTCTACTAGCAGAGGTTAGTTGACTGCTGAGATCTCCTCCAGGAATTTCAGGGGGTGGTATTCCAGAGAACTGGAATGAGGAATTTGTTAGTCTGCCGTTGAAGGGGTGAGATTTTTTTATAATAAAGATGCTTTTTCCTACTGTTTGTCAAGCACTCGAGTTAAATAGACAACAGCAATTTCTAAACAGCCCACAGACTCCTTTCCCTCTCAGTTCAGGTTTCAGTTCCCAGATGTCATACTGTAATATCTTACTCGTTTCCCAGTCATCCATAGAGTCTTCCTGGAAAACCAGAGAGAACCTGAATTTCTAACACTTAAGTGTGAGGGGAGTGATTCATCTCCCTTCATATATTGTAAAGAAGCAAAGACAGGACAACCTCCCCTTCTCTTTGCAGCTCCTCTCTAAAAAGAGCCACGGCGTGATGCCTGATTCCATTCCCACCATGAACGACAAAGCACCAGCAAATGTCTTTACATGATGTTACTCCCTTTTCACAATTTAATAGATCATTGTATTGTAAGAACCACCTTAATGTGAGCTATTTTTAAAGGAGTAAATCAAGCTCAAAATCATGCTTCTGTCTGGAAATTGGTAGAAGCCACATCTAATGTTTTAATTGAAAGCCCAGAGATTTTCTTCATTTGCAGTACATGGTGGAAGGTGCTTGTGTGTGTTTCACATTCTCTGTTTCGTCAGTTTCCTCATTGTTGGTGTGAGTCTTTCACATAATAGAGGAAAGAGATGCACTTCAATAAAAATCAAATACATTTTAGAAAATGTGATTTCCCCATGGCATGTATGGGACCTGAAACGACTTCTGATTTTCTTTTAAACTGACCACTTTTCATAATGGCGATATCCGTTTTTTAAGTGACTGACTTAAACAACTGAGTACAGTTCTGCTCTGAAAAACAACTCGTGAAAGTGCTGTGGTGCATCTCTATTTCCATATCAGATATTCTCCCTTCTTCTCATTGGTAACTGTAAACTCAGCCTGTGCTGTCAAGCCCAAGCTGGATTTTTAAATATCCTTTATCTGTAGTTGCACGGTTCTGCTGGTTAAAGTGAGCTCTCCTCACACCTATGCAGCTCTGGTGCCTTCAGTGGATTTGCAAAGATGAGATTTATTGGAAGTTTGGCCTGTTCTAAACAGAGTTTTCACTAGTTTAAATTCAGTTTTTAAACTGGTTTACTTAACCCAGTACAAAGCCCTGTGAGGGATGGACACTTTTATTTTGGTTTAGTTTGTATCTGTTACAAATCAAATTAAGCTAAACCAAAAAGACCTTTCTTAAACTGATGAGTGTCCACACAGGGATTTGCACTAGGTTAAGTAAACCAGCTTGAATTCATACCGTGGAGTAAATTGGTACTACTTTCCCATGTAGACAAGTCCCATAGTAAATAAATCTGCTGCTGATGGATAAGCAGGAATAGAATCCAGCTCACTCAGCTGTAATGGTGTTGACTCTGCAGCGCGAACAGGAGCTAAAAGCACAAAAAACTCACTAAAGTTGGCATGCGTGATTCTAAATATGCAAGGGGGGCACCTTTGTTGAACAGGAAGGTGCTGTGTTTCAGACTCCTCTTCCAAAGCAGAGAAAATATTTTAATTTAACATCAGAATTGTTGTGTGACTTACCCGTTCAAAAGCTTTTCAGGTTTGGCTTCCAGTTTCTGGTATAGAAAGGCTGCTTTGATTCAGTCCTGTGGACCCTTCTTAGAAAGTGTCATTAATAGAGCACCCTTCCCTCCCCCCCACTAAGAGCATCTGTAGTCCTGTTAATGGAACCCTAAAACCATCAATGGAAATGTCTACTCAGCTGTGTAAGGTAGTATGTCTGAGCACTGCAGTGCCCCTTAACACTCCCTTTGAGTTGGTCTGTGCCAGGGCGGCTGTGCTGAAACAGCAAACAAGGCAGGCTGAAGGTGGCCCAGATCTATAGCCTGAGGTCTTGTTTGCTAACTCTTCCGGTACAAACCTGTATTTAGTTGCAGTTCTGCAGTGACATCACTGACTTACGTTAGTGCCTCATCCTTGCCAAGTTGCCAGGTTGCTCAGAGAGAGCAGCCCTTACCAGTGCTATGTCTGCTGGCCTCTTTTGGTCCACTTCATTACAGAATAAACTAAAAAAACAACCATGGTCTGGTGGCAGTTACCAGACTAACAAAACATGTCGATGGGATCGTGAGTTTTCGTTGGGGGCAGCCTACTTCTTCAGATGACCATCGACATGTTTTGTTAGTCTATAGAGTGCAACCAGACCATTTGTTAGTCTGTATAGAAAACAACTCGGCTACCCCTTGAATCTTCATTACAGAATGTTCAGCTTCCACATGCTCTTTTGCAGGAGTGCCGTTGCATTGAGTTCTGTATGGATGCTATCCCATTTGCCGAACTTTCCTCTGCCTGCAGGTGCAATAACCTTTTTCACTGTCCCTTAGAAACTGCTCTGCTGCTAAATTCTGCAGTTGCAGAAAGTGTATCCAGGCTTCTCGTGTTTCAGGCTCCTTGCTGCTCTAAAGTAAGGCTCTGCTGCAGGCTTTCTGGTAGTTTAGTTTCAATTTAAACAGTCCAGTATTAACATTTGGAAACTGGCTCCGTCACATCTGCATTAACATTGTAAAGACTCCTCCGTGCAATCAGGCCTGATCCAAAGGGACTTGGAAATGTGCGCGTGGCTAGGGGAGGGGACTTGCCTGCCCTTTCTGGCGGTAGGCTAGAGTAGGGCGACTTGTGCTGCTGGCTGTCAGTTCTGTTAGGGTGGTTTTTTGTTATCTTTCAGTTGTCAGCAGTGCCTAGAGTGCCTGGTGCACTAAAACCCCAGCAGATATTTAAGTCTAAATGTCCAAAACTCTTGGAGTGCTGACTCATGGAATGGACCTGATTCCGAGCTCACGCTTTTTGCACCATGCGCTACCATGGAGTTACTCCTCATTTACACCAATGTAGCATTAGAACTGGCCCAGCGCCAAAATGCTCCCATAACAGAGAGCCATGACCATCTGTTTTTATATTGTAGTGGCGCATCATCTTTTTTTAGACACAAAGTTAAAGTTCGATGGTAAGACACATTCTGCGGGGGAAATTGTACTAGGTTCATTAAATTGCTCTGGAAACTGATGTAGCTGAATTAGTGCACCTTTTGTAATAATACCTCGCATCAGTTTTAACTTAAAGCCAATTGATAGGTTGATTTAGGAATGCCTTCTGCGTGCCCACACAAGTTAGTGGTATCTGTTTCCATGGTGATTGGCTAAATTGGAACAGCATTAGTGTGTGGACCAGGCCTGCGAGATGTGTGAGGCTCCCACTCCTCTGGAGTCTCCGGAGAGCATCTTTCCGGCAGCCCCCATCTTCCTCACTGCTAAAGAAAAACTGCCATTTAAACCCAACTGATTGTAATTGCTCCAGCTAATTGCAAAGAGATCATCACTGAGAAATGCTTGCCTTGTGTTTAATAACGAAATTATTGACACGCACGCTGGAGGCTGTCCTTTTAAGAAGGGGTTGTGTCCAGTAGGACTGAGAGGACTGGGCTTCCATCTAGACAGGGCAGTTTCCATATACAATGGTGATGGACACAGGAGACATGTCAGTCCCATTTCAGAAGTACTTGTAAAGTGAGCTCTGCTTTCCTATCAGTTGGGAATACTTACCTACAACATTCACAGTGTAAGACTTCAGGACTTGGGTGGTGATGGGAGACTGCAGCTACCCAGACAGCCATTGGGAAAATTACTCAGCAGTGCACAGGCTTGGAATAACGACGGGGAGTCCTGTGGCACCTTATAGACTAACTGAAGTGTAGGAGCATAAGCTTTCGTGGGCAAAGACCCACTTCATCAGATGCATGTAGTGGAAATTTCCAGAGGCAGGTATAAATATGCAGGCCAGGATCAGGCTGGAGATGATGAGGTGGATCCAATCAAGGAGGATGAGGCCCACTTCTCATCCTCCTTGATTGGATCCACCTCGTCATCTCCAGCCTGATCCTGGCCTGCATATTTATTCCTGCCTCTGGAAATTTCCACTACATGCATCTGACGAAGTGGGTCTTTGCCCACGAAAGCTTATGCTCCTACACTTCAGTTAGTCTATAAGGTGCCACAGGACTCCCCGTCGCTTTTGCAGATTCAGACTAACACGGCTACCCCTCTGAGGCTTGGAATGTATTGGTGACACCTTTTCATGTCACAAGGTGGAGATGGTTACGGGGGGGGGCGCTGTTCTAGGTTTGATTTTGACAAATAGGCACTGGTTGGGAATTGGCAAGCAGAAGGCAGCTTGGATGAAAGTGGCCAAAAATGGTAGAGTTCGTGAGTCTAAGGAATAATAGAAGGGAGAACAACAAAATAAAGACAATAGATGTCGAGAAGGCAAACTTCAGCGAGAGCTCAAGGAGTTGGTAGGTAAGGTCCCATGGGAAGCAAAACGAAGAGGGGAAAAACTACTAAAGACAGTTGGCATTTGTTCAGAGACATATTATTAAGGGCACAAGAGCAAACTACTTCACTGAATAGGGAGGATAGGAAGTCTGGTATGAGAGCACTTGGGCTTAACCAGGAGATCTCAAATGATCTAAAAATCAAAAAGGAGTCCTTAAAGTGGAAGCTAGATCAAATCACAAAGGATGACTATAAAGAAATAACCTAAGTATGTAGGGGCATAATTAGAAAGGCAAAGGCACAAAATGAGATTAAACTAGCTAGAGACACAAAAGGTGATAAGGAACGATTGTACAAATAAATACATTAGAAGCTAGAGGAAGACCAAAGACAAGATAAGCCTGTTGTTCAAGGAAGAGGGCAAAACAATAACAGAAAATGTGGAAATGTCAGAGATTCTTAATGACTTGTTTGTTTTTGGTTTTCACCAAGAAGGTTGACGGTGACTGGACACCTACCGTAGTGAATTCCAGTGAAAACTGAGTAGGCTCAGAAGCTACAATGGGGAAAGAACAAGTAAAAAATTCCTTGGATATGTTGGATGTCTTCAAGTCATTAGGGCTTGATGAAATGAATACTCAGGGAGCTGATAGAGGAGGTATGTGAGCCATTAGCTTTCATTTTTGAAAAGTCATGGAAGACTGGAAGAGGGCAAATATGGTGCCCATTCACAAAAAGGGAAATAAGGACAACTCAGGAAGCTATGGACCAGTCACCTTAACTTAGCTATTGGGTGAAAATGATCATGAAATGGTAGAGCTGGTCCTCGTACTTCTGTATTCCTGGCCGGTAGTGCTCTCTGGTCCAGGGACATCTATAGTCCTATCGGACCACAGATGTTTCTGGATCAGATGGTCCTGGTTTAGAGAGGTTCAACCTGTGCTCCACCAAGGAAGGAACAATCAGTTGCACAGATACAAAAATGGGAAATTACTACCTAGAAAAAAAGTACTGCGGAATGAGATCTGCGGGTCATAGTGGACAAGCCAAATGAGTCAACAGTGTGACACTATTGCAAAGCTCGGGGGGGGGGAGAGCAAACCGTATTCTAAGGTGTGTTAGCAGGAATGTAATTCTTCTAATCTTCTCTGCACTGATTAAGCTTGAACTGAAGTATTGTGTTCAGTTTTGGGTGCCATATTTCAGGAAAAATTGGAGAAGGTCCAGAGAAGAGCAACAAAAATGATTAAAAGTCTAAAAAATACAACCTAGGAGGGAAGACTGAAAGAATTGGCTTTGTTTAGTCTGGAGAAGAGAAGGCAAAAAAGATGTGGTACAGCGGTATGGCTTTCTAAAAACTACTTTGAAAATCCCTGTTTGTTTGTGTGTATCACGGGAAATGTTCCTTGTGTGAAGAAAACTCCAGAAAATTCAGACACTAACAAGAATCCAAACCTCCACGCCCTAGGTAGATGCAAAAGGCAGCGTGGGGTGTTCATTCTGCTGCTGCCTGAGCAACCTCTGAGCGGAGTGGAGCTGTCTGTGGACTGGGAACACGCTGCCTAGATTTGCACTGCTGGTGTTCAAAGGAAATCTCTAGCTAGAATGGCACACTTTATATGAATGCTTACATTTTGTAGGACTTCTGCCAGGGAGGGTTTTCTAGTTGACATTAGTGAGTGGATCTGGAAGCTACTAATCCTTAATCTTCCTTTTAAATTGAAGTTTCTAGTCAGGGAAACAGCGACACCATGCAGGGTGGGGCTTGGAAAGGGGGAAGCAGGGAGAGCGCGGGGTGAGGGGTCCTACTCTGCACTAATGGGTGACTTGTTGGACAGCATGAATACAGCAGCAAACCCTGATTCAGCCTCATGTACTGCATGCCCGAGGGGCTGGTGAGAGGTGACCCAGAGATTGGCCCTCTGCAGACCTGCAGCATAACTGAAGTGCTGAAACCTCTTCCTGGAGGAAAACTGCAATATGTCTATTTCCTGGGTGTTCTTAAATACGACGCCGCATGGAGGAAGCAGCCACATCTTTGGATTCCTGTGTTCAGGTGCTCTGCTTTGCATGCACGTTGCTCGTGGCCACTGTGGCAAGGGTACACGAGTCCGAAGCACTTGCTTCCTGTGTGCAGTGCATAGTTTCCTCACATGGGTCTGGCAGCTCGCGGCAGGTGTGGGAGTGTTAGTTAAAAGAAAGTCCTCCCCCCCTTGGTGAATCACTGGCACTCTGAAGCACAGAGCCCAGACCCGCTGGAGAGGGCCTGCACTGCTGACTGTTCTCTTGCTGACCCTCTTTTAAATGCAAAATATCAGGTCTGCATTTTGATGTAGCTCCCTCTCCTTCTCCCAGGCCGGGCTGGTGTTTCTTGCCACACTTCTGCCACTGGACTCAGCAGTCTGAATTCAGACCCTTTCTCTGTCGCCCCTCCCCCACGAGGAAATTGGCAGCCTGCCTCTAAAGTGAACACCTCATCTGAATGACCCACCTAGAGCGCCTGGCCAGGGTGTATTTGTATATGCTAATAACCCTGACTTGTCCTAGCTTGTTTATAGTGATTTGTGGCTGCATTTATATGCAAATACTAACAACTTGCTGCTGAGTTAATTAGCATTTTTTCTCTTTGCTTCCTGGAGCTTTGGGAAAGGGGCTTTATTCTTTTCATTCCAGTCCTCTGACCTAACCCCCCACCCACGAGTAATCCTGGGAGTGCCAGACCATGCCCCTCCTCTCCCTTTGAAGGAGGAATAACCCGGCACCAGAGAGGTGCTCTCAGTCTAAGCCCGAGATAAAAGAAACATGGCTGGAGCTGGGGCGGTCGCTGCTGGGCTGTCAAAGCTGCAAGCAGCTGTGTTGCTACAGAAATTGCAGTTTTCCTGGGTTCTGAGCATGGGGCCCACCAGCCCTTCCCTCCAGGAAGAGCTGTTTTGTACCTTTCCCTAGTGTGGGCATAGGACGCGCTGGCTCTCGGCCTTTTTGATGGTGTTCTGCTTTGTGAGTGTCTGGTGTTTGCTGGTTACGCTCTGCAGCAGAGTGACTTCTGATGCTAGGTTTTTTTTCTGTTAAACAAATCTTGGAAACGCCCAAATTTTGCTTTTCATGCTGCGACCAGAAACACCAATATAATTAGATTAAAGACTCCCAAAAGAGGCTTCGTGCTTGTGTGTTCTTGTGGCCCGGCTTTGCACAGTTGAGAGTGTGCTGCATTGTATGTGGAAGGAGTCGGCCTTTGAGCTGACGGGTAGCAGAGGTTCACCTGGCTGCCTGGAGGATTATGTCTTTCTCAAAACAAGGTTTGGTTAGTCTGCCCTGTTGCAGGGCACTGGCTTTTATTTGGAGTGCTGGTCAGGGTTCCAAGTGAAACGGGCTAAATGGTACTCGCTTGCTCTGCTGATACTGAAGTAATAGTCTGCAGGCTAGAAACCCTGGGTCAGATCTCGCCATGTGCTCTTTTACCTGCAGGAGGTGCAATTCCCGACCTGCCTGGGAGCCAGGAGTGCCTTTTCGCTGGTGTGTCCTGTACTGGGAGTGCTCCACTCTCCTCCTTTCCTGACCCTCCCTCCCTCCTTCCTGCCCTGAAGCAAAGTCTTTCACAGTTACTGAGTCAGTGAGAACAGTTTTTTTTTTTTTTTTTTAAAGCCTTTGTTTTTTCAATCTTGAAAGGTAGGGCCCTGGCTGCACAGCTGCAGGCCTGGAGCAGGGGAGCCGGAGCGCCTCGCAGCCTCTAATCTCCACTAAAGCTCCTATCTCCCTGCCTCTGTGTGGGAGGGAGGGAGCTGCACAGGGCATGTGGCCTGTCTGAGAAAAGAGGGTAAATCTCCACAGGCCCAGCGCGCTCCTTGGAGTTCGCATACAGTAACTCAGGGTAATGGCGGTGCAGGGTTAAGTTATTGGGTGAAAGGGATGCTAGTCTCCTCCGAGGGCAGCAAGATTTTGGGAGGGTGAGGTCTCTGAAGAGAAGGCCAGTGTGATTCTCTTTCCTACATGGCTTCCAACTCCTGCCTCAGGACACAAGCCAAGTTCTCTCTCTGAATCGCTCCATTTTCATGAGCTAGATTCTCATGTTGCATTCTTTTATCCCCTTTGCCCCGCCTCTCTTCTGTGTGTTATCTGCATTAATCCCAAGCTCCTTGGGCAGCGAAGTGTCTTAAAGCAGTGTTTCTAAACCTTTTTATAAAGTACCCCCTTTTCCAAAAAAAAGTTCCCCTGAGACCTACAGTTTTAAGACACACAACATTTTTTTTTCTACCATTGCAACACATTTGTTTAAACAACTTAATCGTAGCTGGACGGATGATTAAATTTTTGGGTGTAAAAAGTACAAAAATAATCAAGTGCTGTAAAACTTAAAACACAAATTCAGTTTTCTCCAAATTTCAGTTGTTGACATACCCCCAGACTTCCGTCAAGTACACGGGTACTCGTACCACTGGTTGAGAAACTGTCTTAAAGCAGCTAGTGTGTTTTGGGATGCATCTGAAATAGTGGAAAGAGAAGGGGATTAGAAGCCTCAGGAGGCGGAAGTGGAAGTCGGCGATCCCTTGTCCCATCTTGATTGACAGTAGTGTTTGCTCTTTGCTTCCTGATGCGTGGAGTCAGAATGTAGTAGTGTGTGATTATGGAGGAAAAGCCATGTGACTTCTATTGCGTTGTCCATGTAATAAGAAGGGGAGGAAGAGGGGAGAGAGGACCACTCTGTATCCTGTAGCATTTAGGCTGGTGCAGGATTGAGGGAGGGAATGTCCTTTGGTGTCACATGGTTATCTGTTTTCTGTTATCTGGTCGCTTTAAAGCCTTGAAGGGATGGGGGGGAGGGGCACACATTGCCACTTTCACCTCTAGTCTCCGCATGTGGAGGGGGTGCAGTCTTCCTCTTCCAGCCCACTCCCTTGTGCTCTCAGTTCCACCACTCTCTCCTGGTACATGTGATGATCAGCACTCTGGTTTGATTTTGAGCCTGGTAGGCTGATTTCCCTGTCTTTAAATACCTTGGATGCTTTTTCCTCCACCCCCTTTTATTTTCTTATTTCACATCCTCAAAGAAAAGAGGGCCTGGAAGCATAGACCTGTCCTGCTGCATTCCTGAGTAATTGGGTTTTGATTAACTCAGGGGAGAGAAGTTGGTTTCTCATAGCGACCAGTGGGATCAAAGTGCCAGGAGAAGAGGTTCCCGCTCTGTGTCCCACCATCAGGGGCTGCCTTTTCATCCCAGGCTACTTGGGCAAGTTATTTCCACTTCTCTGTGTTTTTCCCCCTCATTCTAGTGCTCAGAGCTTTTGATGGACGGAAAAATAATCCCCGCCCCTCCTTCTTGCATTTTCTTCCTAGACTCCCTTTCCCTGCGAAATGCATTCTTGTGCTAATCCTGCTACAGGAGGAATGCAAATAGCTCTAATTGTAAGACCCAGTCTGGGTCCTCCATGTCTGTGCTTCTTGGAGGAGGTGGTTGAAGCATTGCCCTTTTCACAAGCACTGGGCACGTTCCCTTTTCTGGTGGGATGGCCGTCAGAATATCCGATTCCGGTCAGGTGAGAGTGAACAGTAGTGGGCGCCTTCCTGGAAGCACAGGTGATCCATGGTAGCACTCGGGGGTGCACTGGCCCCCAGTACCTCTGCCAGTTTTTGATGGCTAAATGGATGCTCCCCTGTACTCCCTCCCTGCTCTTCCTCCCTGCACAGGCTGTGCCTGGAAGCATAGGTGGCTTCTCTACTACTTGCTCCTGGTTTGAGAAGGGGTATCCATTCACCTCTGCTGATGGATCAGGTTGGATGCACTGAGAGATTTTCAGCTCATGGCAGCGAGAAAGAAAGCTGGCATCGTAGAGCAGCCCTTCTTCAGGACAGAAAGCTGCCATGTTGTGGGAGCTGGTTACAGAACTGTACAGCAGGGTGTCAAAATCCTTTTGTCAAAGGGACAAATATATGTTTAATGATGAGCAGTGGGTCATGGCACATATGATCCACAGTGAATCTCGTACTGTTCTGAAAGGATCACATGGAGAATTTAGCTGTTGGCAATTTAAAATTTTAATCATCATCATTAAAGTGTCATTGCTCCAGGAAAGAAGAGGCTGCCATGCTGGTGGTAAGGGTACTGAGGCTAAAACTGAGCCAGCGGTTCAGTTCAGAGTTGGGGACCCCTGATAGGTGGCATTGGCATGCTAACGAGCTTAAGGGAATGAATGGCAGCAAGGGTTTGGGCACACTTGCCATGAACAGGTGCAGCAACGCTTCCCATAAGGAGCCATGAGCATTTGGTCTTGCTTGGACAATGAGTGGGATAGCAGCAAGGGCTTGGCTAGGTGCCGAGGGTGCGTTTGAGGGATGGAGAAATTCAGCAGGATAGCTGTGGTGTGGTGAGATGGAGGAAGCCATGCGTGGTGCCCAGTGAGGACAGTAGCAGGATCTCAGTTGCAGTTAAAGTGCATGCCTGTGAGATGGTGCTCAGTGCTGCAGTGCCAGAGCCGCTCTGAGGAGCACCTGTATGAGGCAGGGATACAGTGTCCTCAATTTACAGCTGGACGCTGGAGAAACAAGTGCATCCAACGCTGAGGTTTTGAGACACCGGGGCAGTGACGTTGGCTCTTGCAAAATTGGGAGTGCGGATGGAGAGAGGCTGCCACCGTTTTTATGCCAGCCTGTTATCTGCAGCTGCTCTGAGCAGAGGGGGATGATACACCCATAAAATAGCTGGAATGGGCTCATGCTAGTGCTCCTCGCGCCTCTGTTAACATGGCGTTGGCACGGGCAACGTCCCCAGCATGGTCAGCGCAAGGCTGGAGAGATGAAGTGACCTTTCTCTGGCAGTTCTGGGACAGAACATGTCTCCAGCATCTGTCAGACCCTGTCACCACAAGGCCGTCTCTCCTTTCTTCCCCAAATACTGGCATGTAGGATGGGCATCTTGCTCGCTCACTCAGCAGCTGCATCTCCTGCATGTCCCAGAGAGGCTCCTGGGCAGCAGCCATCCGCGCACTCTGCAAATGCTTATGGTAAGGGACTCCTTCGGAGGGGCTTTCTGTGCTCCAAACAGCCTAGGTAAGTAGAGAGCCAGCTCCTGGAGAGAGGGCTTGGCATGAAACCTGGGCAACGGAGGATGGGTGCCCTTCTATTTCCAGGCAGGACCCGCTGAGGTTGTCATTGGCTGCTCCACAGCTCTTTACAGGCAGTTCCAATTGGGAGACTCTGGTAGGGCCATTTCACTCCCGGCTGGAAACTCCAACCTCTACCCCCCCCACCCCGCCCGCTGGGGGAGGAGAATGCAGTGCCCGGCTTTGTGCCTGGACTGTGGGTGCGTGGCTGGAGCCTGGTGCCTTCCAAGCCAGGGCTGAGCTGGTCTCTGCTGCTGCCTGGGCTTGGAGAGAAAGGGAAGCGTGGCGCTGGCGCCTAGCCCCTGCTGAGGATGGGGTGAGCTGAAGCGGCCTGACCCTGGGTGAAAAGTTCAAATCTGCATTTAAAAGGAGGAGAGCCTCTAAGTGGCGGGGACAGTCTCCAGTCAATCGAAAGGGGTTTTGTTTCCAAAAGACACTGAGCTGGCCTCTTGTTCAGACTCCTGCAGCCTGGCGTGCTCCTGCGGGGAAGCGGGGCCGTGTGGAGGGATAGAAACAGGGATTCAGGCTCTGCTGGTGGCACTCGGCTCCCAACCCCTCTTGATGGCATTTCCCCTGAGGAGTTAATCTCCTTGCACCTTTCCTCCTTGGAGCCCCCGGCACTCAGCTCCCCGGCCTGTGCTCGACCCACTAGCCTAGACTTCACTTGGCCGTCTCGCTCCGTGCCTTGGCCAGCAGGCCTGAAGCATCTCTCCTCCAGAGAGCGCCATGGTAACCCTGCGCGGGATTGCAGCTTGCCCTCCCCTGCGCCGCGTTCACACCCCCACGCTGGGGCAGGCAGACATTAGTGTGAGCAGGGCGCCTGTCGCCATGGTGACTCAGCCTGCCCCACAAGCACCAGGAAGGCCTGTTTGTTCTGTGGGAGAGGTTTGAAATGAGCTCCGGGCGGGGGAAGGTGTTGGGCAGCTCAGTGTTTTCCTTCAGGCCAGCCTGTCCCTCTTATTCCTGCCTAAGGATGTGGGTTAGGGCTTTCTGGCATCCGAACAGCTGGAAGGCCTGTGCTGCCCTGGCTGGTGAATGGGAAAGAGCCTTGTTCTTTTCAGTCCTGAAGTTCCTCGCGGAGCTAGATATTCATTAGGTGCTCTCCTTCCTGCCTTAACAGGGCGTTGAATTCTGCAGGGGGGTTGAGGAGCACCTAGGCCCCAAGTCTGCTTTGTTCACAAGCATCAGACAAATGTAGATAGTTTTGCTTCTCTTTGTGGAGCCCTGTTACCTTGATTATTCACTCTGGCTGTGAGAAGAGATTAAGGAGGCTGGGAGGGTTTCATTCCTTCCTGCTCCATTCTGATGCTAACAAGCTGGTCTGTGACCTGGGAGGAGCAAGATACAGCCCCGCTTCTGTGGGACCCTGCCTCTGGACTACACAGAAGTGAGTTTCATGACCCTTGCTCATATGGTGAGACTGGGCATAGAAATCCTTCCTGGGTGTTCACTCCAGCAGGGTCTGCATTTTAGTTCTGGGAAAGGTTGCTGGAGGGCGGGGCAGAAGAGCTTTCACCTAGAAAGCCTGGCCTTTAAATTTCACTTTGTTTTGCAGGAAAGTTTTGCCTTTGAAAATTATCTGCAGTTCTTGGCTTTTTCACATGCTTATCTGAGTTTCCAGCTGAGTGTCAACACTGAATATGTTCTGCTAAGTGGTGTGTGGGGTCCCTGGTTTACCGTGGGCAGGCTGGAGAGGACTGGAGAATGAAAGGTACCAACAGATTTCTTGTTAGATATTCTTGCCATTGTGTACCTTCTGGAAGAGGAATCCCGTAGGAGAGCTCGTCTTTGCATGTGTTCTGTATTGTCTTCATATTCTTGACAGTGTGGAAGTTTGCAGCCAGATATTAAGTTTGCAGCCAGGGTTGTCTGCCTTTTTGTAAGAAGGAGTGGTGCACTTTGGAAACGACAAGTCCACGTAGGGCCTAGTATGTGCTAGCATTTTACATACCTGCACCAGTGCACTTCTCCCAGAAGTAGCAGTTGAGAGCACTAGTTGCTTGCAATATGCCACTGTGCTGCTCGGTAAAGGTATGGAGCAACTGCACTGACACTGTGGCCAAGTCTGTGCAACTTGGAGTTTGTAAACTGGCCCTCCTAGATTGGAGTGTTGGTGATGCTCTTACAAGCTGAGATCCAGCTTGCTGATGAATCCCAATGTTCCACCTCTCTGTGGATAAGCAGGACACACCTGGCTGCATTACGTGGATAGCTGGATTTCCTTTGCAGTGTCACTATGGGCAGACTCCTTGCTGTCTGATTCCAGGAATGGACAAGAGCATCGCTCGAACTGTCCTCTCCTAAGAACATTCCTTGTCCAGGCAAATGGAGTGAGTGGGGATTTTCTGGCTACCAGATCAGTTTATGAATGAAACTCTCTGATTGTCTCATCAAGCCTGCTGGGGGTGTGTGTGATATTTCATATTTCTGTTTGCAGATGTTGCGGCCTGCTGCTTGCAAAAGTGTTTCTGGAGAATACCCAAAGGGCAAGAGTCTCCTTCTCATTGTGGCATTACTTCGCAAGAAGCAATGGGATTACATTGCAGCAAGGGAGATTTAGGTTGGACATTAGGAAAAACTTCCTTTCGGCGTGGTTAAACATTGGAATAAGTTGCCTAGGACGGTGTGGAATCTCCATCGCTGGAGATATTGACGAGCAAGTTAGACAAATGCCAGTCAGGGATGATCGAGATCAGTGGTGGTCAACCTGTGGCCAACAAGCCTTTTGTGTTTACTGTTGCCCACGTGCAGGGTTGCCAGATTCTGCTGTTTCCATCTGCAATGCTTTTTTTCTTACTGGCATTACTAAAATGACATGTGAATGGCTTGTGAAGTGCATGCGGATGGCACGTAACATTGACTCCCACTGCATCTAATCCAGGTGCTGTTACAGTTCAGTCGGCACACCCTGCAGGTTCTAGGTATGCAAGCGCAGTTAGCAAAATTACCCTATCACGAGAGACCATCTTGGTTATGGCAGTTTTACTGCTCACTGAGATGAGGTTCACTAGCCTAGATTGTCCATTGCTGATCTAGATGATACTTAGGCCTGCCAGGAGTGCAGGGGACTGTACTAGATGACCTCTTGAGGCCCCTTCCAGTCTTTTGATTCTCTCATTCACGTTACATTTGGGGGCAGTAGCTTTTCCTAGGGACAGGGTGGAGCTGGGAGCTAAATTCCTTCTCTAGGTCAGTTGTGCTAACTGTAAGGCAATTTCATTAACCAAGTCTTTGTTTGTCTTAAATATTGCTTGTTCCCTGTCACAACAAAATGCAGAACAGCAAATGGTATGTATCTGTGGCCAGTCAAAAACCAGGTTGTGATTTACCCCTGAACAAAATAAATGCTTCTCTCATGCTGCTGTTCCCTGAGGGTAGGGGTGTTGTGCGCTCTCTCTTCAAGACTTCTCTCAGCAGTTACCTGGTGAATAAGGTGCTGTTTCCTATTGGAGATGGTGGGGAAGGAGGAATGGCAGTGTGAAGTCCTCTGATCTTTCAAGTCTTCTTGCGAGTGATAAGGAATCTGAATCTGTGTGAAACCCAGGAGGGGGCCTGACTTTGGGACTGGAGTTTATGAAATGCATATTTTCTGGTCTGGCCCACGAAAGCTCATCATCTAATAAACCATCTTGTTAGTCTTTAAAGTGCTGCATTGTCCTGCATTTTGTGTTAAGGCAGTGTTTCTCAACCCGTGGTAAAGTACCCTTAGAGGTAACTGACAGAAGTCGGGGCGGAGGGGGTACATCAACACAACTGAAATTTGGAGAAAGCTGAATTTTTGTGTTATGTTTTATAGTACTTTATTATTTTTGTACTTTTTACACCCAAAAATGTCATCGCCTGCCTGGGTACAGTTAAGTTGTTTTAAACAAATGTGTTGCAATGGTAGAAAAAAAGTTGTGTGTCTGAAAACTGTAGGTACTGGGGGTACTTTATAAGAAAAGGTTGAGAAACACTGGTCTAAGGTACAGGGAGCCACTTGAAAAGCCTGAGAGTAATGTGAGGATGAAAGTTAATTCTTAATAATTTTGTGTGTGTGTGTGTGTGTGGCGGCGAGGGGGAGGGAGGGAAGAGGCCCTGTTTTTAAAATGCTTAGTATTGAGATCCCGATTGGGCAGCACATACTAAATGCTCAAGCTGCTGCCTGCCTTTTTTCTTCAAACAATATCTTCTGGCTTCCAGATTTCTGATAAATTGATAAGAGGAATTGCGTGAGTCAATAGAGTTGTAGACACTTTGCCAATATAACCCTAGCGCTATTGATCTGCCAGTAAATTAAAGTCTTACTTAGAGGCTGCCGATATTTCTAATCTCCTGCTTCGCCAATTACAACCTTCCCGTTCGCTGGAGAAGAGAGCGAAAGGGAGATGGGGCGTTTGAATTCTGTGGTGGTTGAGCTAGTGGGTTGATGGGGCAGGAGGAAAGGGAGTGAAATGGCGGGGCGGGAGAGTTAGGGACTAGGTAGCAATACCACACATCAGTTGGAGTTTACCATTGTGCATGAATTTTGTTCGTATGAAGAACCCTGGACTTGAGTTGTGTAGTGAATCTCACTCACCTATCCAGGAGTTCTCCGTGAGGTCTCCCGGGGGGCTTTCTTGTGCTTTTTAGTCACAAGCCTTTGTTTCCCCATGAGTTTGGATGAGGAGAAATGAGGTAGAGACATAGTATGACCACATCGTCAATATTCAGTTGTGTTCACCTTTCCCTATCTGTGCAGAGCTGTACAAATCGTTATTTCTCTCACTCTTGCCCTTTCGGTTAATTCTCTTTTGTGACCTAGAAACTGGGTGGTTTGAGCGATGAAACGCTGGCTTTGCTGTGGTGGCGGGAAGGAGGGTCCCAGCTCTGGGGAACGGGGCCTTGCGGGTCTCACCAGAAGAGGCAGAGCAGTGAAGAGAAGTGATGCATTTCTGGAAAGAAGGAAACGTGGAAAACCCTTTGTGCCCTGGTGGGTCGGGCTCTCCCCTCTGTGTTCTCTTGCCTGCTTGTTTGAAGTTGGGCAACAATAACAGTTGCTTTCAGATGTCCACAGAGGAACAATGGGATCATAGAGCTCTCTGCCAGGGCTCCCACTCTCAGTGATGATGGTTTCAGCCGATCGTTTGTCCGATAAGCTCCTTTCAAGTCTCGTTTCTGTTTGAAAGTCTGCAGTTGGCTTTGGGAAGAAATCTCCAGATAAATGCTGTGTTCTTTCTAATATCCCAGAGCGAAAATCAATGGGAGGGATAATTCCTTCCCTTGTCCTACACGGACTTTCGTGTGTTTGTACCTCCAGCAGCACCTATTCAATAAATAAAGAAAAAGGGAAAAACACTCCCTTTGGTGCAGGCTTTGGGACACAGACTGGCTTCTACTGAGGGTGCCCCCAATGTGCAAAGCGCTGTGGTCTTGTGGGAGACTTCCTCAAACACTGATTAATTTTATTTATTTATTTGATGGTTGGTTGCAAGAGCAACAAAGTTGCAAACCTCAGGGCAAATGCTATGGGGCTGCTTACCTAAAACAAATAGTACGGTCCAGTACCACATCTGTAGCAAAATGCAGCTCACTCCTTCTTGTAAACTAGTGCGGTAGCACATGCATCATGTCCTCGTTAAACAGTCTGATTAGGGTGCTTCAGCAGTCAGGGGAGCCAGGCTTTCCAACCCCATATGTTGAAAAATCACGAGTTAAGCTCACAAAACCCATGAGATTGTACGTAATCTCCGGATTTTAAAGCCAAGGAATAGATACGGTGGTTTTATTCGCATTCTGCTTACTGAACCTTTAGGGTGCATTGGAGTCTCATTCTGAAGCATTTCTTCACATCCTTGAGGACTAGAAACACACTTTTTCCATAAGGATGAAGGCTGCGATAATCTCCTATCCACTGGACTCCAGGAGTTGGCGTTTTAAGGAAAACCATTATTATGACACTTAAGATAAAATCGTGAGCATTGGCAACGCTGGGACCTATACTGTGGAGAGTTAAATCCCTCTGAGAGCATAGCATGAACTCCCAGAAATAGCTTGGTGCAAATGCTGGTGGTTCTGTTGGAAGAAAAGGTCAAGTCTTTGCAAACGCAGGACATACACATGTCTGTAACGGTGTGTTTCTGAAGTGTGGTTACTTGCCTTGCTCTCTCTACACATCAAAGTTATTGCTCAATGTGCCTTCACTGATGTTGGGAACTTCACAGTGTGGACTTGAACCACTCCGGTTGTTACTGATTTGTCATGGAGATGCTAGGAGCCCCAAGGAGTGGGGGCACAAAGTGGTTGTAGGGAAAAGAGGGCATCAAAACTGGCTCTACTCTAAGGCTTTGTCTACACTACACAGTAAGGATGTTAAATATCGGTTAATTGAATGGTCGAGTAACCTCCTGTGACGTAGTGGGGGTACTTGCTGGGCTGTGGTGACCTCTGCTGTCTGGAGCAAGACCCATCAGGGAAAACCTTATTATGCAAAGGTACCATACCGGTTGAACCAGCCTACCCCCCATGGGGAGAAACAAAGGGAGGTGGAAGGCTGCCCTGGCTGGGGGCAGGGCTGGGAGAGGTAGAGTTAGTTCCTGTCTGGAAAGCAGGGGAGAAGGAGCTGGGGAGGGGGGCTGGGACTCCCCCATCTCAAGGGGGGGCACTGAGGCCTCTTAGCCCCAGTTCCTGTAACCAGATTACATCTGTGCTATGCTGTATCCTGGAGGAGCAATAAACCATCCTCAATTCCACTGGCTGGTGGAGTCTGTTTGTGCCATTTCGGGGTGCAGGAGATGGGGGACCCCACAACGCGCCGTCACACCTCCTGAATTCTTACCGGTTACTCGACTATTCTATTGTCCTTGGGGGGCGGGGCTAGCAGCAGCGTGGGGGGCCAGGCAGGAGCTAGTCCATGAGGGGAGCCAGTTTAAAAACCAGCTCCTCTTGCAGACCAGCTGCTTGTTGCCCTGTGCTGCTGCCTCTGATAAAGAAGCAGCAGTGCGGGGTGGCGGGGTCTGAGCTCCCGGACCCAGCACAAACTGGAGCTGAGCCGAGTTGCCTGCCCTCCCGGCTCCTAATGCAGTTTAGATGCAGAACCCCAGCAGGGGTAGGTCCTGCATCTGGCCTGAGCCAGAACTGAGCCCGGCTGCTGGCCAGTCTGCCAAAAAATGTACTGGTTGGGATGCGGGAGGGAAATCATGTAGTCTCTAGCTTTTGCTTATCGTTTGATTGACTGCACTGTTACATCCCTGCTACACAGCTTTAGCGACACGGTTGCATCTCAGCATAAAGGCTGTTTGTCGATGCTTTTGACACAACACCTCAATCTTCTACAAGCGGCTTTCAGGTTGTTGACAGGCGAGTGCTCCTGCGGACAATGAGTTGTTTACGCTGCCACTTGCTTCTGCGAAACTTCTGTCTTCTGCGTGATTTTTTTTTTTAAAGCACCAGCGAACAAGAGAAGTTTTGTGCTCAGTTGGCAGTGTAGACAAAGCCTAAGATTTTTCTTGAACTTTCCAACAGTGGGCATGCAAACATAGGCAGGGCGGCCAGCCAGTGCTGTTTTTACCCTAGGATTCCCAGGGTTTCTATCACTGTTAAAGCAGGATCCATGGCAGTGCAGCCCATGCCAACACCCTCTTGCTCCGTGACCCCACCATACCCTCACCCATTACCCCTTTGCCCCCATCCCCCAGAGCGAGGCTGCCCCCTCTAGGGAGTGTGGCCATTACTGCTGTGTGGGCAGGGAGAACGGCCCTCTCCTCTGCCCCCCCTTCCTCCCCAAGTGCGACTTTCACTCCCGTGGGTGGGGAGGAGCATTGAGCCCAGCCGGGCTGCCATTACGGGGGGGGGGGGGGGGAGGGGAGGGAAGAGAGGTGCTTCCTGCTCCAGCTCCTCCTGCCACCACTTCAGACCAGTGCTGCTGCTGCTGGCAAAAACAGCTGTGCAGGCGGGGGTCGGGGGAAAGCCCCGGGGAGGCACTTCCTGCTCTGCCTCAGGCCCAGTGCTGCCGGTGGCAAGCAGACCGGGGAGGGGGCAGTGCGGAGCCCTGGGGAGGTACCTCCTGCTCCGCCTTCTCCTGCCACCGCTGGCAAAAGCAGCACCCCTCCCCGCTCCCTGCCCCAGCACAAATAGGGAGGAGGGGGGAGGCACCTCCTGCTGCCCCCGCCTGAGCTGCCAGCCACCGCAGCCCGGTGGTTGGGAACGGCTGGCCTGGTAGACGGCTCACGCTGGTAGGAAAACAAACCTGGATGGCATCTTAATTATCTTCTCCACCTCCCCCTTCTTCCGGACTTACGCAGTACTAAGGCCAGGAGAACAGTGTCATTAAGAACCAAACCCAGCACCTGTTGGACTTGCTTTGTCTTGTGGTCTGGCCCTTAAAATCACTTCTGCCTAATACAAGATAGGCCTGATTTAAAACAGTCAGGCTTCGGGGAGGTTTGGCTACTTCTTTTGTCTACCTCCCCCCGTCACTTGATAATTTGGACAATATTCCTGTTTTCCCTCTGCAGGGCTGGGGAGAGGCAATACGCCACTTCAAGGATTCTATGAAAAACGATTTTATCCTGCCTAATGCAACTTCTAGTAAATGTTTGAATCCTCCTCTTTATTTCTTAGATTCAGAGATGAGGGAGCTTTTCGAGAGCCAAGTATATTTTGCTTTTCTATTTCATTGAACAGTCATTAGATTTTGTGGTATGAGTTAGGAGCGCCTCTTATATCTTTTCTACCTGTCATTATTTTGTCATACATCTATCATGTTTCCTCTTACTCATCCCCTTTCTGAACAGTCTCAATATTTTATGCCTTTCCTCACATAGATGCCTATCAAAGCCTCCAACAATTTTTATCCTCTCTGTGCGCCTTTCTGCTACACTCTGTTTTAGAGAGTGACCAGGGCTGTACACAGTATTCCAAGGGAGAGAGTTTTCTATCCTCTTCCTAATCATCCTAACATTTTCTTTGCCTTTCTGGCCACAGGGGTGTGTAGAGCAGAGGTTTTCATTGAGTTGTCCACAATACCACCAAGATCTTGCCTGAGAGCCCACAGTTAATTAAAAACCCAGCAATATGTATGAGTGGTTCATATGAATTCTTCTAGTGTGTATCACCTTGCAACTGTCAACACTGATTCTCTGTTCACTCCTCTTCCATGATTACTAATATTTAAAGAAAACCCCCCAAACCTCACTATTGTTAGTGTGAAGCAAAATGCAGGACAATGTAGCACTTTAAAGACTAACAAGATGGTTTATTAGATGATGAGCTTTCGTGGGCCAGACCCACTTCCTCAGATCAAATAGTGGAAGAAAGTAGTCACAACCATATATACCAAAGGATACAATTAAAAAAATGAACAAATATGCAAAGGACAAATCACATTGCAGAACAGGAGGGGGATGCAGGGGGGGGGGAGGAGGAAGGAAGGTAAGTGTCTGTGAATTGATATTAGAGGTAGGGAGAGTGGGATGTTTGTGAGTTAATGGTATTAGAGGTGATAATTGGGGAAACTATCTTGGTAATGGGCGAGATAGTTCAAATGTTTGTTGAGTCCTTTTTGGCAAGTGTCGAATTTTAACATGAATGACAGTTCAGAGGATTCCCTTTCAAGTGCAGATGTAAAAGGTCTTTGTAGCAGAATGCAGGTGGTTAAGTCATTGAGAGAGTGTCCTTTCTGGTTAAAATGGCAAGAAACTGTTTTCTCTTTGTGATCTTGTCTGATATCTGTTTTGTGGGCATTAATCCTTTGGCGAAGTGTCTGAGATGTTTGTCCAATGTACATAGCAGACGGACACTTTCGGCACATGATAGCATAGATTATATTTCTGGATGCGCAGGAATATTGTTAGTGTGTAACCTTGTGGCTCCCACTGTTAACTTACTGTGGCATTGAAATTTAATTATTTACTTCCACACTGTTTCTTCACTTATTCCTTTGACTTTTAACTGCCACATAAAAAGGAAATTAGGTTTAAATTTAAATTCAGGAATTTTGGAAAAAGTAATGATCAGGAATCTGGTTTAAAGTAGACACCAAGTACTGGGCTAAAATGCCTTAGATGTAATGTGATCAGTCTCTCACTGCTCCTTTTACTCTTTGTACAAATTATAGGTACTCATGTACGTTAGGCCTAGAATGACGTGTAGAACAGGGCAGGGGTTATGTGGTTTGTGTGTGGGGGTCAGTTCCATGAGCAGTTTGTGCTAGCAGTCTGTAAAATATTGTCGCTGGTGGCCTAGTGGTGAGGTCATGTTGAGCTATGAAGAGTGCCAGACAGCCAGCAGTGTATTAAACACTAGTTGAGTACAGGAGGGCAGCCTATCACAGGAGCGAGATAAGCAAAGTTCGCTGATTGAGGATCAATAAAGGTTAGTGACATCATATCTCCAAGTGAGAGAACCTGCTTTCTGCAGAGCTATTTATCAGATTGCAGGGGGGGACAGAGTTAACCTTTTCGTAACCAGAGATCCCGTCGTTTTCTGACTCCAAACAGGATAACCTCCCTCTGCAACAGAAGCTGATCTGACCTTGCCTTCCTAACCCGGAGCTACTCTGATGTGAGGATGGCTCTCGTGTACACCTGGAAATTGGAAGGGATCAACTCTGAGATACCTCTATTCTGTTTGACGCTGCGCTAGAGCTTACTGTGTCCAGCCAGCTGGCACTGCCCTATCGCCATGCCGCGGTGTTGGGGTGTGAAACCCTGCGCAGCTGGAAGTCCTGGCATCGTTTAGTGTCCAGTGTTACTCTGTGTGAGGTTGGGGGCTGGAGCCGCTGGAGAAACACCATGGGCAGAAGGCAGGAGACTGGAAGAGCACTGGGTAAAAGTCTCACATTAGGCTGTGCAGCAGAGCCCCGGCTGACTGAGTTCTCTCCGTGTGAGCGTCCGGCTGTGGGGAATAGGAGGCAGAGCTTTGTGTACAGCATTGCTCGGAACAGCGCTGCTGCACTTGT
Organism: Pelodiscus sinensis; assembly: GCF_049634645.1. Taxonomy (NCBI): domain Eukaryota; kingdom Metazoa; phylum Chordata; order Testudines; family Trionychidae; genus Pelodiscus; species Pelodiscus sinensis. The sequence goes on along the minus strand of NC_134722.1, from coordinate 536,195 downwards.
GGAGTGTGCTGCATAGAGCCAGTTGGTAAGTGTGGCTGCTGTTAAGGCGTGCTAGTCACAGTGAACCTCGGTGGCGCTTTCCAGACGAATGGAAGGGCGGAGAAGGCTGCGATCTAAGCTAGACGTAGCACAGCAAAGTGGGATGAGGGCGAGGGGAGGTCTGGTTCCTGCAGTGAACCTGCGCTGTCTAGGAAGGAAGTACCAGTGTTGTTCACCAAGGCTGAGATTCAATCCATAAATACTTTTGCCTGCTTTTTGTTTCCACTGTGACTTATTGCTGGGAGAGGAGGCCCTGCCTGATTGTTTCTTGTGTATGTGCCCGAAAATACGTTGAGAGTAATGCCAGTTACCTCTCCTGGTGGGCTGGGGGATGATTATCATTCTAGCCCAGGCTAATGGGCTGATGTCCAAGCAGAAAGTGTATTTCCAATGAGGAAGTGCTGAGATATTAGCGGCGCTTGGATTACTGTGTGATTGTGCTGTCAATACTGCTGTATTGAGTCCGAGAGCGCCTGCACAACACAGGGAAACACTTAGCTCACTAGTGCTGCTTATTGAGAAGCCAATAGCAATTTACTTGCTGACACTTGACATCAAATCCATTCCCTGAGGTGCAGCTCCTGCTAAACCATTGCCAGGCTCTCCTTTACACCTGCCTCCCTTCCTTACCTTTCAACTCAGAATCGGGGCGAGGGGGAGGGGTAAATGGGGGTTCCTCATGCAAGTGAGGGTTGCTTTTTAAGTTAGTCCTTCCCATCTCCTTCACCCTTAGCTGTGCTCTCTTGCACTGTCGGGAGCTAGGATGTACTCTCTAAGCCCTAACAAAAGACAGGACTGTGCAGCACTTTAAAGACGAACAAGATGGTTTATTAGATGATGAGCTTTCGTGGGCCAGACCCACTTCCTCAGATCAAATTGTGGAAGAAAATTGGCATGACCATATATACCAAAGGGATACAATCAAAAAAAGTGAACACACATAATCCCTATGAGGTGAGGAAAACCTTCACCGCTGTGCACATGGCATTCAGTATCTTCAAAGTGTCCCTGCGTGCCTGGGATGTAAGGGCCCAGGGGATGCGGGGGACTCAGCTAGCACCGCTGGTCTGTAGTGGGGCAGGGCCTGCCTGCGATCTTTGTGCGGGAGAGGCTGGATTTCTTCCTGCTGGGCTTCCCTCCTCCTATGGGACAGGGAGACATGCCCCTTCCTTCTCCTTGCTCCTGCACATCTGTGGAAAGTGCTCATTGGCTCTTCAGACACATGCCAAGGCCAGGTCTTTCAGTGGGCACTAAAGGAAGGAATGGGATGGAACCCTGGTCAAGCAGTGGTATTCGGTGACTTGAAAAGGGGGAAAATGGGGCCTATTCCGTTGCTGTGCTTCTGTAGGATACATAAAGCACCTGACAGGCTTAAAATCAGGCCAGTGTTTCCTCTGTCTGCAAGGGGTTGGGGGGTTCTGATAAAGTAAGTGAAGAGCTTTATCAGCCCTTCAGCGAAGGGGGAGGGTTTGAAACCAAATGTTCCTCCAGCTTTTCCGTTTCAACTTCCTCACTTGCCTGACCAGGTGCTCTTAAGCTGTCTGAATAAAAATGTGTTCCATGGTACTCCGCTTAGGTGTCCCTAGCTGTTCTGTTGTTTATAGGCCTTCCGGGAAAGGTAGGACAGAGGCAACCTGAATTCTGGGTGTAATCATGCAGCAGAACAAAGGCACATCTTCGCTGGATTAAGACCTTTTGGGCTTTTATTTAAATATTATAGGAGCAAAATTGCTACCTCTGTTTTTTACATTTAACCTTTTTTTACCTGCAGGACGTGGAGGTAGAAGCCTGATCTAGTCTCTGGGGCATACTTGTCTGGGTGATTTCAGTCTGATTTTAATGTGTTTCTTTTAAATGGCCATAGAAAAAGGGAAAGGCAGCACCTCCTCGCATTGCTTGGCATCTGCACTGGACCGTCTCTTTTCCAGGTGTGATACAGTGCCCCTGTGGTCACATTGCATCACACTTGATGTGGCTTATTGGCTGCGTCTGGCCTTGATCTCTCTGCTTTAAGTGTAACTTCCCTGCCAGTAGGATGCATGTTCTTTCTCTTGAAAAAAACATAAAAAACCAATGAATGGCCCTGCAGCACCTTAGAGATGAACACAAAATGAAAATACTTAAAAAACAGTGGCGTCAGGGTAGCCAGGTTAGTCTGTTACAGAAAAACAGCGAATGGTCTGGTTGTGCTTTAGAGACTAATGAAACATGTAGATGGCATCATGAGCTTTTGTGGGCACAAGTACCACCTACTTCTTCATCGAACCCATGACAGCTCATGACATCGTCTTCATGCTTCGTGAGTCTCTAAGGTGCTGCAGGACCATTTGTTTTTTTTCAGTTCTAGACTAACATGGCTCCCCCTCCGAAACTTTTGTTCTTTCCCTTGGTTCTGTCTGAGCCCAGCCCTAGCATCTAGATTGACATGGCCCTGCTTAGGAGGGGAGTCTCTGAGCTCCTGAGCCAGAATACACAAAGCAAGTGCTGGCTCTTAAAACGTGTTGCTCTCTGCCTAGTGGCTTTAACCAGAAGAGGATGGTGTGACAGAGCCGGAGTCCTTGGTATGTAGGCTGGAGATGTGCCAATTCACAGTAAGGCGTTTTGGCTCTGTACATTGTCAGTGCAGTTGGAGAGGCTGGGTCTCTAACACAAAATACAATAGGCAGTAGGGTAAGATTTTTACTGCTAAATGTTGATTTCTTTGTACACACACACACAGGGAACGAATGCCCATAGATGGTGATTAGAATTTACAAATAGGCAAAGTAAGAAGAATGCTGCTTGAAAACTAATTAGTTTGATTTAAGGATGTTTACTTTGTGAACATCACATGTCAAAGTATACAGTGGGTGGTGTAATGGTTATAAAGCATGGATATTTTTTTGAATCTCATTAAATAATGCTGACCCCATGATTTCCTGCAACTGTGAAATTAAATTAATATGAATAAAAAGCTTAAACCCCATCATTTCATTGACTGTTTTAAAGCAGTTTTCAGTCAATATTATCTCTCAGGTTTTTTTTAAGGCAAGGGAATTCTGCCAGACTTAATGATATGGGAAGCAGTGGCCCAGATTTCCTGAGTGTGAAGTAGTGCAGGGCAGAGGGAAAGGGTATTTGGGATTAGGAGAGTTTAAGACTTAGACTTTTGAAAGCCTGTGCATGGTCATGCTGCCATAGGTGGTTTTCTTTGCCTTCAGAAGCCTGGTTTTAAAAACCCAATGGATGGATGGATAAGGGAAAGCTGAAAATTAGGCCTTGGCTTAGAAGCACGTCCAAGAACTGGGCATGCGCAAAATGAGCAGCAGGAGGGAGAAAGAGGCTGATGCATCCCCGCTTCTGGTGCCAGAAGTGAAGAGGGCAGCTTGAGGCATCTCTAGTCTGGACTTTTTAAGGAACATAAATATTTATCACCAAACAGTTAGATAATTAACTCAATCAAAGGTAAAATGTTCTGCCTGTTTGACTCCTGCTTCTGCAAAAGAAATCGGAGAAAGTAGAAGAGGTGACTTGTAAACGAATTAATGATTCTTCCACTAGTGTGGACTGAAGTGTACATGGTAGCTGCTGGAATGACAGCTTCCCGAAGCTGGACTCCCTAAGGCAGCGACTCAGCCGGGAGTAGGCTCAGGTCTTCCAGGGCCTATATCCGCTCATCTAGACATTTGCCTTAGTCTTACAACAGGCTACATAAAAAGCATGAGTACAATCAGAATAATATACAATTGTATACAGACAATGACTTATTTATACTGCTTTCTATACTACCCCTTGCAATGTACGTATTACTATTTATATTGCTATTGATTGATTTTGTACTTATACTGTTAAAATGAAAGTAAGCAATTTTTCAGTAATTTTATGCTGTCACTTGTATTCCGTCTGATTTTGTAAGTAAGTAATTCTTAAGTAAGGAGAAACTTATGAGTGTGCAAAGCAAATCAGACTTCTGAAAGGGGTATGGTAGTCTGGGAAGGTTGAGAGCCACTGCACTAAGGGAAATATTTAATTGTTGAATTTGTCCTGTAAATCTTCTGTTCATCTAGGACAGTGTTTCTCAGCCAGCGGTAAGAGTACCCTTAGAGGTACCTGAGAGAAGTCTGGGGGTTATGTCAGCACAACTAAAATTTGGAGAAAACTGAATTTTTGTTTTAAGTTTTACAACACTTTATTATATTTGTACTTTTTTACACCAAAAATTTCATCACCCTCTCAGCTATGTTTAAGTTCTTTAAACAAATGTGTTGCAATGGTAGAAAAAATTGTCTATGAACTATAGGTACTGAGGGTATTACATTTTTTTTTTTAAAAAGGGTACGTTATTTTAAAAAAAAAAAAGGTTGAGAAACACTCATCTGGGACATGGTAGTAAGCTAACATGCCATTGATGTGCTGGGGCTGCTGTACACCTAACTGCGTACAAAGTGTGTGCTTAAAGGCTTTAGGTGCAGTTGATCCCAGTGGTCACCCCAATGGTATGTTGTTCCTCTCCCAGGGTATGTCTGTACAGTGGCGTATAGCTCAAAATAAGCAATGCAATTTGAGCTACATAAATTGCATAGTTGATTTTGAAATAGCTTATTTCAAAATTTGGTAGTCTACACAGTGCTGAATTTCGAAATAAATCGCTATTCTGGCGTCGTCTTTATTCCTCTTGCAGCGCTGTTTGCAGGAAGCTGAAATAAGAAGCTTGTTGTTTCAAATGTATTTTAAAATAACGGACTTCTTGTGTAGACAGCGCAGAATGCTATTCGGGATAACGTCCGTGGCATAGACGTACCCCCGTAGTTCTCCTGCTTGTTTTTGGAGTGTCTCTTCCCAGCCCGGTCTGACTCCTTCCATAGCACTTCAGCAGTGTTGTCTTTTGAGCAAAACTGGCAGAGCCAGGAGCTGGTGTCTTCCAAAACCATAACTAGCTTGTTGCTAATGTTACCCTTATGCAGCTCTAAAGTTGGTTCCTAAGGCAGGCCTGCGGTCTGCTTAATCAGTTGTCTCCTTTGTAAACTCTGCCTAATGGTCTTGCCGGAGGTGGTACAGCAAGTCAGTGACAGTTGAAACTCCTGGCTCAACCTGTAAAACACTGCTGATGCTTTGTGTGCACGTGTCAAACTTATCCCACCAGAGTTCTGTCACTTAGTGGTTACAAAAAAAAATAAAAAAATACCCTTGTAACTATATCAGTGGAAGCTGTAGCGTAATGCCCGTATACTGGGCTGTTGTCGCCAATATTGTGTACGTCTCTTGGAAAACGTGTTAAACTATGCCAGCAGAAGCATTTTTACCCCAATATAACCTATGTCCATGCTCTTGGGGACTGTGGGTACAGCTTTACCACTGCAGGTATGACAGCAAACTTTAGTGCATACCAGGCCTGGAAACGGTGAAAGAGGAGTGAGAAAAGTCAGGTTTTCTTGACTTTGAATGTTCTTGTCATCTTGCTGAAAAGACCCTAAGCTGGCTCTTGTCCCTAGAAGGAGTCAGGCAGGTTCCCTTGCCCATCTGTATTCTACAGATTTGGTTGTGTGAAAACCAAGTTGAGTTTGAAGGACTATTCTGCTATTGCTCAGTGTTAGACTCTTGACAGATGTAGAAGAGACCATGGCTGTCTAAAGGCTATGGAATCTAAAAGAAAAGAACAACGTGCGCGGGCGATAGGGCTGTATTCCAGGCAAAGCGAGGTTTGCACATGACATGTTGACCTGTGATATGTCTGTTAGTCTCTGGTGTGGGACTGGGTTTAGCTAAACAAAGAGAAGAAGGTTAGAGGAAGGTTTTTGAGCTATCAGACAATCAGCCCAGGGAGAGAATGTTCAGAGCGAATGTGCAGAAGGCAGGCTGTGAAATGTTCCCTGCTTAGAGGGCTTCCGGGGTTGCTGTGCCCACAGCTGTCCTGGCTGACTCCTTGCAGTTTGTGTGCCGAGCCGGGTAGGTGGGTGAGGGATCCGTGTGGGTCTAGTGGCCCAGTTTCAGTGGTGCTCAGGACTCAAGGCTCCTGGGTGATTGATGCCATTCCAAGCAGCAGGCCTTGTTGTCTGTGAGAATGTTTTAAAGCAAAGCCATGCGGGGGGGGGGGGGGAGTTCCTAGGTGCTATGTGGGTTGCTTGGGTCAGCGGGGAAATGCCTTGTCGGTCAACAGTGACTCTTGGGGAGCAGTTTTTGTGAGCATGTCCAAAGACTGTGGTCCTGTTCTGGCAGACCAAGGCCTATAACCCAAGAGCTCATGGGTGGACACTGAAGCCAAATGCAGGGCACTTAGGGCCTCTGACAGATTATAGGAGTTCTGCCTAGCGAAAGGAACACCACAAACCCCTGTCGGTCTGCCCAGGGCCAGAGTCCGACTGTTCCTGAGAGCAATGTGACTCATGGCAGCACGGTTCCTGCGCTTTGGGGAAGGAGCGTCCAAACAGGAAACATGTGCATCTCCTGTTTGTAAATGTGAGCTTTGTGGAACAGAGGGTAACCAGAGATCAAGTACAGACCGGTCCATAACTTGATTCTGTGCTTGGGAGTGGGGTGGGCAGGTGGGTGTTCCTCTCGGCTGTAGTCATAGGCTGGTGGGCTTGTGGGCTGTTGGCATGACTGAGGCGCATGCCTGGCAAGCACAGTGGGTTTGTACTGAGAGTGGCAGGGGGAGCCTTTTCATAAGGTGCCATGGCACTTCAAGTAAACGTGCAAACACAGCTTCTGAATGGTCCCGAGAGCATCCCTCTCTATTGTCAGCTGAGGACTCCTGTATTAGACAGTAGTGCTTAACAGCACCTGGTGACTAAGGGGTTAACTCAGGTAGCTAGCAAAGGTGTTGGACATGGAGCTGGGAGAACCAATCGCGAGAGAGAGGGTTTAAATTTGAATTGGATATAGATTTCTTGCCTGCTTTCTTTGTGTGGGAGAGAAAAACCAGGAGTTGAGACATAGAATGATTTAAACCCAGGCAGGACTACTATGCCTCCAAGGAATGTGGGGCATGGGAGTGGACTGAATAAAGAAAAGATTGGCAGTAAGTAAAGGAAAAGTGGATCTAGTTGCAATCAGGGTGTTTTCCTTGGATCAGGGTATTTACCTTTGCTAGCTTCCTGAGCTTAACCCCTTAGTCACCAGGTGCTGGACACACTCCTGTCCATTACATCTTGTATTAAGGTGCCTGTTGACAGGAGTAAAAGTAGGTATTTTTCAGTGCAGCAGCGATGCTCAAAGATATCCCCAGGTTAGATAATCTCTGCCCCACTGATTTAGCCCCCTTTTAAACCGCAGTGTCTTTGGGAGATTCGTGATGGCACTGAACGTTCAAAGCCAAGCTTATACGAGCCCACGCTATGTTCAGCTCATTCCTTTCCAGGACTTGACTCGTAGGAGTAAAGACCTCTTCACGCTGGAGAGGATCCTGGATCAGTTTTTCACTGGACTAGTAACTGCAGCTCGTTCTGGATTGTGAGTGGGCCTTTTCTGCAATGTTTGTCAAGCTGGACAATTCTGGAGCATTGTCTGATCTGGAGCTCAAATGCTTCATGCTTTTGTCTTCCTGAGGTTAGTGTTATATGTGAGTGCCTTAGAGTATGATCTTCTTTGGGCATATGATGGGTCTCCTCACTTCTCTCGTCAAGCCTCAGGTGCTCTGGCCCTCTTGTGCCTTCTGATCCAGACCCCCTCTGGTCCATCCCCAGGCCAGAGTCTTGTTCCCTTGCCAGGTGTACAGTCGGCTTCAGCCAGCTTCCAAGGCCCCTAAATTACAGAGCAGATGTCTCTCTCATAATCTGTACAAAGGAGTGATTGAAATCCTTTTTGGTACTGTACTGTTCGTTCACACTGTGTCTTGTATGTAGGTCACTAGCACATCCTGGCCAACCCTGCTGACCACCACTGAGAGGTCGAGCAGTGAGATCATTGAGGTTTGGTCTCTGTCCACATAAGGAAGTCACCTGTCCATTTACTCCACGGGAGCCATTTCTGTGCTGAGCCTGGTCTGAGGACGGGTGTGTGAAGTGTCCCGGCTGGTAATGGAGTTGGGATTCTGTTGAAACTGGTTGTCAAAACATTTGGTGTGCGTGCCTGGGAAACGGATCAGAAACTGGTTGGCAGTTGCAAGCTCGTTAGCATTCACTGTGTGTTCTCTGTTCTGATCACGTCACTCTTTCCTTTGCATTTTTTCTCTAGTGCATGGTGCCTAAGCTGTTGTCACATTCAAGGCCCTTCGTGGCTTATTCTCACTCTTCCTGGTCTCTCATTCATAGTCCACAGATCGACTCCCACCTCTGGTCAGCCTATGATGCCAGCCTTCGTGGCTCACGTTACATCTTCCAGTAGACCCCTTTGTGCTTTGCCCTGTTCTGCCCCTCTTACCTCAGAGGAGCACCTGGTACACACCTGCAAAGCCATTTCATTGTTCTTCAAAGCTCCTGTTAAAATTCTCCTTTGTCACGATACCTGCAAAAACCTCTTGACAGTGACTTAGGCTGTGGTTTCAGCACACAAGCCATCAGGCTGACCCAGCCCTGTTCTGTTTCACTCCTCTGTTTTCCTGTTCTCAGCTGTTGTCGCTAGTCTTACTCCCAGCATAGAGCCTTTTTGTTCTTTTTGTACCTTGCTCAGCAGAACGGGTTCCAGGACCCAGGTTCCTGAGCACTATGATATAAACAGTAAATAATCTTCTAATCACTGTTTGCTAACCTTGTTTCGAGGGGTAGGTAGGTGGCTCTGTGAAGTAGATGGGAATGGTGTTGCTTAGCCGACAACCCCGTGAACAACCGTCATGGGTCCTGGTTTGAACTTCAGAGACAAGTCCAGATGTCCCTCGGAGCTTCTAGTACTTTGCTTGTTTGGTCCAACCTCTGAAGAAAAGTTGATAGGCTCTAGCACAATATCTTTCCTTCCTGAGAGTCTGTCTCTTACTGAGTTGATGTCTTTTAATAGTCAGAGGGTTTGGTGTAGTCAGGGTTTATTGTTCAATTGACTACTTGGAAAAAGTCCAGCTGACTGTGACTTGACAGAGTTAGCTGTGGAGAAGAAAGAGGCTCTTTGTTTTCTTCTTAGCTGTAGCATATTCCTGTAAGAGATCCTTGTGATGGTGTTACGGAAGGAAACTGGAGTGGGGTTTGTATCACCAACATTTCAGCCTTTATGTTTGCTCAGAGGAAGCGAACCAAGGTGACTGTGTCTTGTTTGGGAAGGGGTTGTCTTTGGACCAAGGTGTCAGTGGTTGTGGCCACTAGATGGCTGAAATGCTCCACCAAATTACACTACTTAACTCCTTTGATTTTTCCTTATGATTCAGGCATCTCATGATCTGTGATCTTTTTAAAAAGAATTCTCTTCTGGCATCCCTGCTTGGTGACATGCCATAACATTTCAGTGGCCTTTTTCTGGCTTCTGTGTGATGAACTTGTCCAACTTGTGTCTGTCTTCTGGTGTCCCTCCTCTCCCGCTCAGCCCCACTGCCCCTCAGGCTTCTCCGCCTTATTGCGTAAATGGAATGAGGTTTTTCCTAGCTGAAAACATTTGTTTTTAAAAGTGAATGTGGGGTAGGTCATGTACACTGTTCAGCGCCAAGTCTTAGTGCTCTGATCCCGTGGATTTGTAGCCCTCATTCAGAGGGCCAGGACTCTAGCTCTGCTGGAACACGAGTTAAGTTCAGCTCTGTGGTCGATCATTGGCCGATTCAGTAGCCTGGGTTCTGGGAACTGCCAGCTGCTTTTCATAAGCAGATTTGAGATATGATTGGCTGTTGCTGTAAAAGTGTTTCTAGCCTGATTGGCCTTTTCTACTACAGCAATTTCGTTAAAGTATCCTACAGCATCCCAAGTGGCAATGCTGGCGGGAGTGCTACGGCCGGCCACAGGTATTGTAGCCACCATGTCACTTATACCTGCTGGGAACAGGTCAGGCACCATAGGAATAAAACACCTGTGCTTTGTCTGCGCTGTTGCTTACTCCATTGACAGCATGGGCAGTGCTAGGGGGGTACAGAAAAAGGCTTTCTGATTTTTCCCAGTGTAGATTAAGGCAGATCTTTTACCAGGTGTCAGAGCAGTGGCAAGGGAGTGGAAATCGGTGCCTTCCAGTGGCACTTTGGGGACTTACTGGCAGGCCTTTGGAGTAGCAGTAGTACGGTATTTCCCTGGCATTTACAAACGGATCAATGGTTCATGCCAGAATCTAAGCGTAATGCCTCAGTGTAATTAGTAACACAAATACATACCTGACTGTGACTGTTCAGTAGGCGCACTAGAGGTAGCAGCTGTATCCTCCCAGAACTGGAACCAATCTGAGGTCACCGCTCCGCACACTGGAAAGTGTGCGAGGAGTAACCAGGTGTGACAGTAGGATGCTGGCGCCATTGAGGCGCTTCATAAGGACATCTTCGTATGTCTTCCCCACTGACCATGTCTTTAGTAAGCTGTCTGGGTCCATTTGCTGTGTGTGGCTGCATGGATAGCAGAGCCATGGGAGCAGCCACGCAAGAGCTGCTTCCCGGCTCCATAGTGACCTGCATTGACACAGATAATAGTAGCAAGACTTCTCTTTTTCTATTCCTTGTGATGGCTCCAGAATTCACCCTGGTTCGAAAGAGTCAGTCCTGGAAAGCTGAGACCGCAGCTATTCTGAGGCACTTGAGCAGGCGGGCAGCCAGCTCCTGTGGTGGTTGGCAGCACAGATACGTGTACTCCGGCACTACAAAGATTGGAAGAGAGCTGATGGCCTGAGGCTACCACAGGAATGGGCAGGGTGCCATTGCCTTAAGTGCCTTCCTGTTCTTGTCTCTGTCAGCCTGAGCACACTTGCCAGCACTGCACCAGAGCATCTCCATAGGCAGGTGGGCTCCATTCTGCTCATCACAAGAGGGCAGGTGCATTAAACCTGAGACTGCAGCCTCCAGGGCAGGTGGAAGTCAGGGTTGTTGGCGAAGAAAAGCAACATTTGCCCCTTTTCCTGTCTGTCACTTTTCTGGGTTGTTTAATTTGCCAGTTTGAGTGTGCAGTTACAGCTGATCGATTGCATTCGGACAAGGAAGTTCAGCTTCGCAGTCAGAGGTTGAAATGTTCAGAGCTGCTGCTCTCCCAACAGGTCGCACCAAAGAAACTCAGGCTACATCTACACTGCAGGTTTCTTTCGGAAGAAGATTTTCCAGAAGAGATCTTCTCTAAAGACTTCTTCTGAAAGAGAGTGTCCATACTGCCAAAGCGCATGGAAAAAGCCATCTGCTTTTTCAAAAGATAGCGTCCATATCTCGCATGTAAGCTGTGATTACTATGGATGGAGTGGCCACCAGGGCACCTGTGCTTTTTCCTCTTTCCTCTTCTTCCGAAAGAACTCCCTCTTCCCTATCCACACGCACCTTTTTCCAAAAGAGCTCTTTCGGAAAAAGGCTTCTTCCTGCTAGAAAGAGGTTTACCAATGTCGGAAAAACCCTTCTGTTCTTTCAAATTTTTTTAAAGAAAAAACATGACTGCAGTGTGGACATAAGTGAATGGTTTTTTTTTTTGAAAAACAGGTATTATTTTGAAAAAACACTCCGTAGTGTAGACATAGCCTCAGCCTGCCCTCTGTACAGTCCCTTTCCCTTCTGTGCTTTCTCTTACAAATCTCTCTGCTCCTGCGCTAGGATTGGCTATGGATGCTGGTAGCTGCTACAGACCGCAAGCTCACAGTAGAGAGCAGGATGACCAGCTCTTCACACGTGAAGCTGCAATGTGTAGGACAAGTTGCTGCATGATTATGTGGGAATTCAGATGGAGTAACACATGCTGTAGGTGTCGCCATTGCTAAAACTTCCTTGGTATTGCTGAACATTAGAGATGAGTTTCCCAACTCAGGACGTGTTGCAGCTGACACAAGGGAAGTCTTTTACACCTCTTCCTAACCGATAGAGCCCTGATCGCAGAACTAAACATTAATGGTCACTTAGGTATAAATGATCATGTGTAGAGGTATATCTCAAGGTAGACAAGAGACTTTGAAAAATCTCCTATGGAGACGCAAACTGATCACGTGTAAAAGGTAGACAGGAGAGAATATGAAAAATGACTACTGATGGGGACGCAAACTAACAGCCAGGATTTTTTAAGTATGTTAGAAAGAGAAGCTTCCAAACAACCAGAGCACACTGGATGTTTGAGGTACGAAAGGAGTACTCTGGGAAGGCCATTGCAGAAAAGCTAAATGAATTCTTTGCATCGGTCTTCACTGCAGAAGATTTGCGGGGGGTGAGGGAGGTGTCACAACACTTGAGCTATTCTTTTTGGGTGATAAAACTGAGGGGCTATCCCAGAGTGCAGTGTCCGTTGTGGAGCTTTTGGAACAAATTAAACAGTAAGAAGTCATCAGGACCTGGTGGTATTCCCCAAAAGTTCTGAAGGAACTCGAATGTGAAATGTCAGTTTGTAGCCCTGTAATGTAACCTATCCCTTAAATCAACATCTGTACTACATGACTGGAAGAGAGACTAATATGGTGCCATTTTTTATCGACTACTCGAGTAGTCATTCACATCCCTAGCTCAGTTCCTGGAAGATAGCACGCAACCCTGTATCCCTAAGCCTGCAACTGCCAGAAATATCTGGCACTGGCCACTTATTATATCAGAGACCGGATGCTGGGCTAGCTAGGTCATTGATTTGACCCTTTTTTGCCATTCTTTGTTCTTACAATTGCACGTATTTAAGGTGCAAGCAAAATAAAGTCCAGTTTCTCAAAGCTGAAAACAATTCAATCAAATCACCTGGAAGGAAAAATGTAATCAGAAATATGGAAATGGTGATTGGGGACCACATAAGAGCACCACCTTCGATGCCCCCAAAGCCACAATTAAGAAGAAAGCTGTGCCGGTTAAAAACTGACCTGGCTTAGTGAGGAAGTGAAAGCAGCTATACAAAAAACAAACAGAAAAATAATCTATAATAAATGGAAGAAAGGGGAAGTTGATAGTAATGAATATAAAGCAGAAGTTAGCAAATGTGGAAAACTGATGGGAGAAATCTCTGGCCAACAAAGGTAAGGACAATAAGGAGGAGTTAGGGGACCAGTAATTTTGACCTTGGTATTGGTTCATTACTAGATGAAAAAGGCAGAATTTTGAATAATAAAGAAAAGGGGAAGTAGTCGATCTACCACAAGTACACAACAGAGGTGTGAGAAAATAGTCTCTCAACATGCTTGCTATTTCCTATCTCTAGCAAAAGTTGAACAGAAATTACTAAAATGAGTTAGTTTAAATCAGCTGACCTGGATAACTTTCATTCAAGAGCTTTAAAAGAACTGGATGAGGAGTTTTACACCATAAGTGTTGATTTTTTTTCAATAAGTCTTGGAGCAGTAGGGCAGCTTCAGAAGACTGGAAGAAAGCTAAGGCTGTGCCAACTAGCTAAAATGATAAATAGGAAGAGCCATGTAATTATAGGCCTGACAATGATCCCTAGTAAGATAATGGTCTACCCTATGCAGATTTGGTTAATAAAGAATTAAAGGAGGGTAATGTAATTGGTGCTAGTCAAGGCAGCATTAAGGTACATAGATCCCATCAGGCCAACTTGCTATCTTTTTGATGAAGCTGTAAGTTTGGCTGAAAGAGGAAAGAGTGTTGATGTAGTATATGTAGACTTCTATAAAGTAACTGACTTGGTACTGCCCAATATTTTGGTTTAGAAACAGAGCAATAGAAAATTAACATGGTAGATGTTAAATGGATTAAAAACTAACTAAAGGGAAGGTCTTAAAACGTAACTGTACATGGGGAATCATCACTGAGTCCTGTGGGCCCATTTTCAGTGGGATCCTTCAGAGATCAGTTCTTGATATTGTGCTATTTACCATTTTTAATAGAAGAAAATATACAGTCATCATGGATCACGATTGTAGATGGCAGAAAAATCGGGGGTGTATATTAAATAAGAAGTCAGGCCCTTGAATCTGAACTGTCTGTATTTCTTGATAAAGTTGTTGCAACCAAACTGTTTTTAAAATTCAGGTAAATGTAAATGCATACCTCTGAGAACAAAGGAGGTAGGCCAGTGTTTCTCAACCAATGGTATGCGTACCTCAGGGGTACTCGAGAGAAGTCGCGGGGGTACGTCCACACAACTGACATTTGGAGAAAACTGAATTTTTGCTTTACATTTTACAACGCTTTATTTTTGTACTTTTTGCACCCAAAAATGTCATTACCCGCCTAGGTACGATTAAGTTGTTTAAACAAATGTGTTGCAATGGCAGAAGAAAATTGTGTGTGTCTGAGAACTGTAGGTACTGGGGGTACGTACAATTTTTTTTTTAAAGAGGTACTTTATAAGAAAAAGGTTGAGAAACACTGATGTAGGCCATCCACACTAATATGGTGCCATTTTTAGATGTAAGATTCTGTCCTGGGAAGCAGGAGTAGAAAGGTTGTTTTACCTCCATATTTGGTGCCTCTAGAAAACTGTGTCCAGTTCTAATGTCTACAACCAGTGCTATTTTTGTTTAATTAAAAAAAAAAAAAGTGCCGGTACTCCAGGGGAAAAGTTGTTGAGCTCTGTCTGGAGGTGCCAGCACTGCGTAGTGGGCAGTACCATCACAAAAAAGCCCTGTCTACAACTCACGAGAGATGTTGGTAAATTGGAGAGGATTCAGAGGAGAGCCAAGAGAAAGATTAAAGAATTAGAAAAGCTGCCTGATAAATGGAGCTCTTTGAGTCTGTTTAGTTTAACAGAGAATAAATAGCTTAAGGGGTGACCTGATCCTAGTCTGTAAATATCTTCATGGGGAACACACATAACTGCAGCAAGGGAGGTTTAGGTTGGACATTAGAAAAAAGTTCCTAAGTGTCAGGGTGGTTAAACACTGGAATAAATTGCCCAGGGAGGTTGTGGAATCTCCAAATCTGGAGATATTTAAGAACAGGTTAGACAGACATCTATCTGGGATGATCTAGACCAGGGTTACTCAACATGCACATGCAGCCCACAGCCCATCTGTTTGCAGCCTGCTGTGCGGTTTGGGCTTACATGGAGCTCAACAAAAGAGTTGTCAATATATTGGTCTCCTGTTGATGTGTGTTTGAGTAGTTAAATTCCTGAACTGTCATTGCTCATTAAAAGTGCTGTCATATTGGTGAAAATCAGGCAAATATTGCATTTTATTATCAGCAGAACTGACTTAAATGGGGCCTGTGTGTTGTATAGTCTTGTCTTAATCTTTGTATTCATGCCAGCAGTGTGAAAAAAAACTCTTTGCATATATATTTGCATGTGTATGCAACCACACGTAAGTTGCAGCCCACGGCATGTGCTGTGAGTATCATTATGGCCCCCGGGACTTCCAAAGTTGAGTAGCCCTTATCTAGACAATGCTTGGTCCTGCCGTGAGGGCAGGGGACTGGACTCGATGACCTCTCGAGGTCCCTTCCAGTTCTAGTGTTCTAGGATTCTATGATAGGCTGAAAAGCCCCTTATTACATACTAGAGAGAGGTGTAATATGGGCCACTGTGTGAAAACCAGAAACGTTGGACAGGAAATCAGCCCTAACTGTGACAGTGAGAGTAATTAACCAGCGGAGCAATTTACCAAGGGTTATAGGGTGGATTCTTCATCACTGACAGTTTAAATCAACAGTTCTTCTGTGGGACCTGCTGTGGGGATTATTGGGGGTGGGAGGAAGAGTTCTGTGGCCTGTGTTGTGCAGTAGGTCAGACGGGATGATTGCAGCAGGGTATTTGGCTGTGCAGTCCACGTGGCTGTGCTCTAGAGCTGTTGAGCTCTCCCTCGTGTAATGGGAGGTGGTTTGGAGTCCCCACGTGTTCTTGAAACAGAATTGGAAAGCCTAGTTGAAATGACCCGATTGCCAACTTGAAGGGGAATTTCTACCGCAGTAGAACTTCTGTCAGTTCCAGCATCAACAGTCCATGCAATCGCCGTGCGGGATTCCACCTCTCTGGCAGTAGTGTTGGGCAAGAGGTCTACATAGCTGTTCTGCTTTTTAAATCAGTTACTTAAGGACCTCCTCTACCTCCAAGGGCCATGCTATCACAATGGGGAGTCCTGTCACGGTGGTGTGCCTGGGCAGCTCATGGGGCAGATTGCTCCAGATTTGTTGCTTCACCTTGTGATGCCAATGGGCACCTGGCAGAACTCCACAGAAGGGGGATCAGACGTGCATCTCTGGCCATGGGAGCACAGGCATTAAGGAAGAGGTTGGCAGAAGGTTTTTCCCTCTCCC
Organism: Pelodiscus sinensis; assembly: GCF_049634645.1. Taxonomy (NCBI): domain Eukaryota; kingdom Metazoa; phylum Chordata; order Testudines; family Trionychidae; genus Pelodiscus; species Pelodiscus sinensis. The sequence goes on along the minus strand of NC_134722.1, from coordinate 519,973 downwards.
CGAAGCAATTGTCTCTGTAAACCGTCTACCTGCTGGAAAGGAGTCTTGCATGTTTCCAGATTTGAGAGCAGCACTGTCCCCCTTGGGGCTTTTGGAGCAAATCCCAGCGTCAGCGTGTTCTAGTCTCTCTCTCCCCTGCACTTTCCTTGCCTGGAGCCACAGCACGGAGCCAAGAATTAACTATTTTGTGTTTCCCTTTTTCCCTTGTTACATCAGGGTTTGATCAATAGCCAGGTTGCTTGGACGTGAAACTTTTCACTTCCTTCCCCTTTGCCCTTGGAAGATGCATTATATTTCCAACACGTGGCGAGCATGGGAAATAACTGAGCACAGAGCAAGTGTGATGGACTCACCCTCAAGCCAGTCCTTGGACTCAGACACCTTCTGGACTCCCCAAAGCTACCAGCATTAGGATTAGATGCCATGGGTCATCCAGTGCCATGAATATTTAGTGTAGCCAATGTGTTCACCTACTAGAGCTGTGACTAAGCGTGTCCCTTATGTAATGGTGTCTAAGGTACAGCTAGCAGGCTTCCAGTGCTACAGAGGAGGCTGAGCTGGTCCTACTGGAAAGTCCTTTGATAATCCCGGACTTGAAGTGGTGGTATTGTCCGAGGGTGAGCTACACACCGTAGAACCTGTGTGTGTCCTTGGGGATGAAGCCATCCCCAGCCTTCCAGGCTCTTCTGGTGCTGAATGATCATGTGTAGTGCTGTCAGTAGATTATGCGGGTTTCTTGTCAGTTCTCCTAGGCTATGAATCGGAATGCACCTGCCATTTTTTCATGTGAAGGAAAACTTCACAAGACATACCTGCAAACAAATGAAATACTTGTTCCATATTTTAGACTGTCCTTTTTTGTTGGCGTGGAAATTGAAGCATGATGTGTTGGTCTATATTGGCCAGAAGGCACTGGACAGGCAGGAGACTGGGGAACCATGTAACTGGTAAGCTAGGTAAAAGATGCCTGGGAGGAAGGAAAGAGAGGAGGTGACCATGTTGGGAGCCTGCTGACTTGCAGGGATTGGGAATTCTTAAAGAAATGTTTCTTTGGGAACTTTTGTGGATGCTTGCCTTGAAGAAATAGTCAGGATTGTTAGTGGTTCCATGTTTCTTCTTCCTGAATGAGTCTGTCTGTGTGTGTGTCATGAGTATTACACAAGTTCTGTATTCTAGTTCCAAATCTTGAAATTGGGGTGAATGCTGGTTGCCTGGTAGCTCTGAATTAGCACCGCAAAAGGAAGGGAAGAGTTCAAGCGAAAGGAACAAAATGTAACACTTTCCCTTCAGATTCAGCATCACTGTAAATGACCGTGATTGTCTTTTGTGATTTCATTAATTCTGCAGCATGAGACTTTCCTGGCTTGGGTTAATAAGTCAGTTATTTGCAGTTCAGAAGCCTGTGAGCTGGATTCATGGCAAGGGGGCTAGATTTGGGGAAAGTTTCTGGGAAGGTGGCCTCTTGGGATAAGGATCCACTCTAGGAGGAAGGGATATTGCAGATTGTGCTTCGGAGCGTGAGGCACTCATAAAGAACGTGTTTCAGAAGTGATGGAGTACGTTGGAGCAGTGGCGGAGTTGGGGAATGCAGAAGGGTCCGGCCAGATTCCAGTTCTCATTTTTATGGGCTGAAAAAAAAAGTTGGCTCTGCCATTTCTCGTTTCCAGTTCAAAGTGCGAATCTGAGGTTCAGACCTGGAGAGCCTGACCTCTTGTATGCAGGTGTTGAGAATATTGTTGCCAGTCAAATAAACCCTTCCTTACTTGGTGTCCCTTTTGGCATCTTTCCTCCGTCAGGTTGGCGTGGTGCTCATGCAGGCTTGGCTTTTGCAGGAGATGATGTCAATGTAATGGTGCTTGCCGTCACTGCTTACTGCTTTGTGTTTCGGTGCAAGTCTTGATGGGGGTTCTGAGTGGTCACAGTAATTGCATGCTACCTTGGATCTTTCACTGGCCCAAGAGCTTTTCCAAAACCAAGCACAAGTTCAGAGAGAAATTGTGTAGGGATGACTTCTCCCTGAGTGAACGTGGACACTGAAATCCTTGTATTGTTCAGAAAGCTGAGCAAAGTGTGTGGCTAAGTGAGAAACAGCAGGCCATTCATGGCCTGTGGTGCAGGGCAAGGAGGCGGAAGGCCTCTTTGTCAGTATTGGCAGGATGCTAAACGTCAGTTATTTCACATCTGTAACTTGAGTAGAACGCTTACACGGCAGGAATTGCTACCTGAAGGCTCCCAGCAAAGTATTTGCACTTCACCAGAAGCTTTGCTTTTAAATCTACTAACAAAACCATTTTTGAACTAACTAGTAGCCAAAAACTCAAAAGTAATAGCAACATTTTTAAGTACATCCGAAGCAGGGCCACTGGAGGATTAAGATCCTAAAGGAGCTCTCAAGGATGATAAGGTCATTGCGGAGACACTTAATTATTTCTTTGCATTGGTTTTCATGGCTGAGGATGTGAGGGAGATTCCCAAACCTGAGCCATTCTTTTTAGGTGACAACTCGGAGGAATTGTCCCAAATTGAGGTAGCATTAGAGGTAGTTTTGGAAGAAATTGCTAAACTTTAACCAGAAAGGACACTCTCTCAATGACTTAACCACCTGCATTCTGCTACAAAGACCTTTTACATCTGCACTTGAAAGGGAATCCTCTGAACTGTCATTCATGTTAAAATTCGACACTTTCCAAAAAGGACTTAACAAACATTTGAACTATCTCGCCCATTACCAAGACAGTTTCCCCAATTATCACCTCTAATACCATTAACTCACAAACATCCCTCTCTCCCCACCTCTAATATCTTCAATTCACAGACACTTACCTTCCTTCCTCCCCCCCCCCCACCGCATCCCCCTCCTGTTCTGCAATGTGATTTGTCCTTTTCATATTTGTTCATTTTTTTAAATTGTATCCTTTGGTATATATGGTTGTGACTACTTTCTTCCACTATTTGATCTGAGGAAGTGGGTCTGGCCCACGAAAGCTCATCATCTAATAAACCATCTTGTTAGTCTTTAAAGTGCTACATTGTCATAGCAGAACATGTTATTGCTTCTATACCATGATAAACCCACATCGTGGATACTGCATGTAGATATGGTTGTCATCTCAAAAAAGAGATCTCAGCACTGGAAAAGGTTCAGAAAAGAGCAATGAAAATAATCAGGAGTTTGGAATGGCTGCCATATGAGGGGAGGTTAACAAGACTAGGAGTTTTCATTTTAGAAAAGAGAAGACCTAAGAGGGGATATAATAGAGGTCTATAAAATCATGATGGGTATGAAAAGTAAATAAGGAAAAGTAATTTACTTGTTCTTGTGTTCTATGAACTAGGGTGTCACCAAATGGAATAAATAGGTAGCAGATTTTAAAATAAAAAGTATTTCTTCATACAATGCACAGTCATCCTGTGGATCTTCTTGCCAGAAGATGTTGCGAAGGCCAAGACTATAACCAGGTTCAAAATAGAGATAGAATGCTAGGACTGGAAGGGACCTCGAGGTCATCGAGTCCAGTCCCCTGCCCTCATGGCAGGACTCAGTACTGTCTAGACCATCACTGATGGACATTTATCTAACCTACTCTTAAATATCTCCAGAGATGGAGATTACACAACCTCCCTAGGCAATTTATTCCAGTGTTTAACCACCCTGACAGGAACTTTTTCCTAATGTCCAACCTAAACCTCCCTTACTGCAGTTTAAGCCCATTGCTGCTGCTTCATCTTGGCAGCATAGAACAAGTTTTCTCCCTCCTCCTTGTGACACCCTTTTAGGTACCTGAAAACTGCTATCATGTCCCCTCAATCTTCTCTTTTCCAAACTAAACAAGCCCAGTTCTTTCAGTCTTCCTTCATAGATCATGTTCTCTAGACCCTTAATCATTCTTGTTGCTCTTCTCTGAACCGTCTTCAATTTCTCCACATGTTTCTTGAAATGTTGTGCCCAGAACTGGACACAGTACTCCAACTGAGGCTTAATCAGTGCGGAGTAGAGCGGAAGAATGACTTCTCGTGTCTTGCTCACAACACCTAGAATTGTGTTGGCTTATTTTGCAACGGCGTCACACTGTTGATTCATATTTAGATTGTGGTCCACTATAACCCCTAGATCCCTTTCTGCTGTACTCCTTCCTAGAGAGTCGCTTCCCATTCTGTGTGTGTGAAACTGATTGTTCCTTCCTAAGTGGAGCATTTTGCATTTGTCCTTATTAAACTTCATCCTGTTTACCTCAGACCATTTCTCCAATTTGTCCAGATCATTTTGAATTATGTCCCTATCCTCCAAAGCAGTTGCAAACCCTCCCAGCTTGGTATCTTCTGCAAACTTAATAATTGTACTCTCTATGCTGATATCTAAATCGTTAATGAAGATATTGAACAGAACCGGTCCCAAAACAGACCCCTGCGGAACCCCACTTGTTACTTCTTTCCAGCAGGATTGTGAACTGTTAACTACTCTTGGAACTCCTGAGAAAACTACAATGCATAGGTGATCTTCCAGAAAACACCATCCTAGCCACCATGGATGTAGAGGCTCTCTACACAAACATCCCACATGCAGATGGAGTACAAGCTGTCAGGAACAGTATTCCTGATGATGCCACAGCACAACTAGTGGCTGAACTCTGTGAATTTATCCTCACACACAACTATTTCAGATTTGGTGACAACATATACCTCCAGACCAGTGGCACTGCTATGGGCACCCGCATGGCCCCACAATACGCCAACATTTTTATGGCTGACCTGGAACAACCACAGACAACCCGCCAACCTTAAGCATATTCTCACCAGCAACTACACACTGCACCATAATAACTCGAACTCAGGAACCAATCCTTGCAACAAACCTCGGTGCCAACTCTGCCCACATATATACACCAGCAGCACCATCACAGGACCTAACCAGATCAGCCATACTGTCATTGGTACATTCTCCTGCACATCCACCAACGTAATATATGCCATCATGTGCCAACAATGCCCCACTGCTATATACATCGGCCAAACAGGACAGTCCCTACGTAAAAGAATCAATGGACACAAATCTGATATTAGGAATGGCAACATACAAAAACCTGTAGGGGAACACTTCAGTCTTCCTGGACACACAATTGCAGATCTAAAAGTAGCCATCCTGCAGCAAAAAAACTTCAGGACCAGACTTCAAAGAGAAACTGCTGAGCTACAGTTCATCTGCAAGTTTGACACAATCAACTTTGGATTAAACAAAGATTGTGAATGGCTTGCTAACTACAAAAGCAGCTTCTGCTCTCTTGGAATTCACACCTCCAGATCAGCTGCTAGAAGTGGGCCCCATCCTCCTTGATTGGATCCACCTGGTCATCTCCAGCCTGATCCTGGCCTGCATATTTATTCCTGCCTCTGGAAATTTCCACTACATGCATCTGACGAAGTGGGTCTTTGCCCACGAAAGCTTATGCTCCTACACTTCAGTTAGTCTATAAGGTGCCACAGGACTCCTCGTCACTCTTGGAACAGTTATCCAGCCAGTTATGCACTCACTTTATAGTAGCCCCATCTAAGTTGCATTTGCCTAGTTTGTTTATAAGAATATCATGCGAGACTGTATCAAGTGCCTTAAGTCTAGGTATACCACGTCCACCGCTTCTCCCTTATCCACAAACTTGTTACCCAATCAAAGAAAGCTACCAGATTGCTTTGACATGATTTGTTCTTTACAAATCCATGCTGGCTGTTCTCTATCACCTTATTATCTTCCAAGTGTTTGGAGATGATTTCATTAATTACTTGCTCCATTATCTTTCCTGGCACAGAAGTTAAACTGGCTGGTCTGTAGTTTCCTGGGTTGTTTTTATTTCCCTTTTTATAGATGGGTCTTAGATTTGCCCTTTTCCAATCTTCTGGAATCTCTCCTGTCTTCCATGATTTTCCAAAGATGATTGTTAAAAGCTCAGATACCTCCTCTATCAGCTCCTTGAGTATTCTAGGATGCATTTCATCAGGCCCTGGTGACTTAGACATCTAACTTTAACTTGTTCTTTTTTTATTTTATCTTCTAAACCTACCCCCTTCCCACTAGCATTCACTATCAGGGATTCCTTCATCAGACTTCTCAGTGAAGACTGAAACAAAGAAGTCATTAAGCATCTCTGCCATTTCCAAGTTTCCTGTTCCTGTTTCCCCCTTGTCACTGAGCAATGGGCCTATCCTGACCTTGGTCTTCCTCTTGCTTCTAATATATTTGTAGAAGGTCTTCTTGTTTCCCTTTATGCCTGTAGCTAGTTGGAGCTCGTTTTGTGCCTTTGCCTTTCTAATCTTGCTCCTGCATTCCTGTATTGTTTGCCTTTCCTACACAGCAGAATAGCTTTCTTTTGGTCCCTTAACAATGTCCCTTTGCAAAACTGCCAACTCTCTTCTGTTGTTTTTCCCCTCAGTCTTGCTTCCCATGGGACCTTACCTACCAGGTCTGTGAGCTTCCCAAAATCTGCCTTCCTGAGATCCATTGTCTCTAATTTGCTGTTCTCTCTTCTACCCTTCCTTAGCATCATGAACTCTGATTTTGTGATCATTTTCACCCAAGCTGCCTTCCACTTTCAAATTCTCAACCAGTTCCTCCCTATTTGTTAAAATCAAGTGTAGAACAGCTCCCCACCCCTCCACCCCCAGGAGCTTTTTCAACTTTCTGAAATGAAAAGTTGTCTTCAGTGCAGTCCAAGAACTTACTGGATAGTCTGCGCCCCGCTGTTATTTTCCCAGCATATATCTGTATAGTTGAAGTCCCCCATCACCACCAAATCCTATGCTTTGGATGATTTTGTTAGTTGTTTAAAGAAAACCTCATCTACTTCTTCTGCCTGGGTAGGTAGTCTGTAGTAGACCCCTAGCATGACATCCGCCTTGTTTTTTTACCCCTTTTAGCCTAACCCAGAGACTCTCAACACTTCTGTCTCCTATGTCCATGTCCACATCAGTCCAAGTGTGTTCATTTTTAAAATCGAAGGCAACACCTCCTCCCTTTTTTCCCTGCCTGTCCTTCCTGAGTAAGCTGTACCCTTCTAAGCAATATTCGAATCACGTGTATTATCCCATCAAGTCTGTGGTGCCAATGATGTCATTGTTGTATTTATTTATTAGCACTTCCAGTTCTTCCTGCTTATTACCCATACTTCTCGCATTTGTATATAGGCAGCCAAGATACTGATTTGATCTTGCCTGCCAGTTCTGCCTTGTCCCTCCTTTCTCTCTGCTATTATAGCCCACACTCCCTTCCATTTCTGACCCATCTCCCAGGTCTCCATGTTCTTCAGTTACCTGTGGGTTTTGGTTACCTGTCCCCATTGAACCTAGTTTAAGGCCCTCCTCACTAGGTTAGCCAGTCTGTATCCAAATATGGTCTTTCCCTTCCTCGAAAGGTGAACACCATCCCTGCTTAGCAGTTCTTCCTGGAATAGCATCCCGTGGTCGAGGAAGCCAAAGCCCTCCTGGCGAAACCATCTTCGCAGCCAGGCATTCACCTCCAGGATGCACCTGTCTGTGCCTGGGCCCCTACCTTTGAGAGGAAGGATGGAAGAGAATACCACCTGCGCTCCAAACTCCTTCACTCGTACTCCCAGAGCCCTGTAGTCACTCTTGATCCGCTCAGTGTCACACCTGGCAGTATCATTAGTGCCCACATGGATGAATAGCATGGGGTAGTAGTCAGAGGGCCGGATAATCCTCGACAGTGCCTCTGTAACGTCTCGGATACGGGCCCCCAGCAGGCAGCATACCTCCCGAGATGACATGTCAGGGCAACAGATGGGCACCTCCATCCCCTTCAGAAGAGATTCTCTGACCACCAGTACCCTATGTTGCCTATTCGCGTTGGCGGCAGCAGACCTCCTAGCGTTGGAAGCACGAGGCTTCTCCTCCTCCGTTGTAAGGGGTGATTCCTTATCTCCTGTATCAAGAAGAGCATAACAGTTTCCTAATACCACGGTGGGAGGGTTCAGAGCAGGAGTGGAGCACTGCCTGCTGCCAGAAAAATACTAGGTGTCAGTTTGTCAATCTGCTGTCCTTGGGTTCCCCGCAGGTAGCCTCAGACAGGTACGCTTGGCTTTGGGCTTTCAGAAAAGTACAGCGGAAATTGGAAATTAGAGTATGCTCCGCTTACCATTCCTGGAATGACTCTGCACTTCCAGGCCAGTAGAGTCCGATGCAACCACCAAGTTACTGTGGGTCAGAATTGTTATCCATGGTATGAGCATACCTTTTTGGGGTTGGTATCTGGAAGTTTAGTCACATATGGAAAGAGCGGACTGTACGTCCTGCATCCATGTCCCAAAGGAGAGGAGCTCTGAACCTGGAATGTGGGCTGTTTCTGGCCCAGAGACAACCCACCCTGGCGGTGACCTTGAGGCACAAACACAGTATGAATTTGAATAATGATCTCAGAAGCAAAGGGTGTAAGGAGGGTTGATAGGTGACCCTGCCAATTGTGGCTTGGTTGTACTGCTTGTTTTACAGTAGCTGCTACATGCTGGGTAGCCTTGTGAAGAGTATCTGCTTCAGTGGGCTTTCTAGTGCTGTCCCAACGACAGTCTGAGCTTCAGTTTATTTAGTCACTTCTCCTCCTCCCCAGTCCCACTTTAATTAAGATCTGGGAAAATGCTGGTGTCTCTTAGAAATGTTGCTGAGTGTTTCCTTTAAATGTAAGCAGATGCCGCTGTATGTGGGTTAGGGTCCCCAGTAGGGACCTTTTGCAGTCTTGGTCCAGCACATTTCAGAAGTTGCAATTACGGCTCTGACGCTAATTACCTTGCCTAGCTTTTGATCTGTTACAGGGGGAGCTTGGAGACTGTGAGCCTGAAGGCCTTTTATTAAACAGCCCTGCCGCGATAGCTCTCCTCGCAAAAACCCACTAACAACACGGGAAAGTTGGCAGATTCCTTGGAACTGCTGTAGTCCTTCCTAGCCTGTGCTCTGTATCTGAAAGTGTTAATTCTAGGGATGCATAGCATGGCTCTTTTGCCTGATGGGGTTGTAGAGGAGCCCTTTCCAGGAAGCTGGGAGGGAGAAGTACCTGCAGTTGGAAGGAAAGTAACCAGCTCTGGGACCCGTTTGTTATGTCTTCATGCTGTGAGGTCAGCTCCTGAGAACAGTAGCTCCCACCAAGAGAAGTGGCTGAAAAACTAAAGCTTTACTAGGGAGGAATGACATGTTACCCTGATTGGCCTTTTTGTCTGCCCAAATTAGGGATGTAATAATTTAACTGGTTAACCAATAAGGTGATGCTTTTTGGTCCCTGATACCAGTTAAACTCTGCACGGGAGTGTAGCAGCTGTGGGACCCATTTAACTGTGTAACTGAGGGAATTTTGATTAGTTATATGATTAACATTTTTTAACACTTTACATCCCTGGTCAGATACTCTCTGGTGTTGGTGTCCCACCTATTTCTTCCCATCGTCCAAGAGAAGAAATCCCTGTTCCCTATGAATAGTTGGATTGCAGCAACTGATCAAGGATTCTGAAACTGTTTTCTATGAACGCGCTGTTCCATGGCAGAGCAGAAAGATGGCATCTAGTTCACTGACAGCCTCCTCATGCCAGGCAGCTTGGGAAATGCCATTAAATGCTGGTCTCAGAGTTCAGCCATTTTCTAATAATTAACCTGATTCTGTGGGTCTACTATGGCTGTAAATCTTGTGCCATGTCAAGCCATTGCCTGGCTCAGTGCCTCATGTTATAGCTAATCAGATGTGAGAGAATTGTGGGGTTTATGGTAAAAGCATGTAACCTGCCAGAGTCTTGGGGCATAACCTAATAATGATTTTCAGATATGGGCCCAGGGCTGATTCATGCCATGTTGGCTGTCACAACCATTTTAAATTCTGAATGCATTTTTTCTACTGATTGATTGTTTATGGTATTAAATCTTCCTGGGGGTTTTTCATTTTTGCGCATTTATATTTCTATGGTCTGAGATGTCCTTCAAAGTAAAGCAATTAATTGTGATGGCTAGAGATCATACAGAAAGGTTGAAAATTAACCTATTCTGTAGCGTATCATCAGCGAGTATTTACTAAAAAGAATGGTTCCTTATCGGTTCTTCGAGGTGTACTGCTCATGTCCATTCCAATATGTGGGTAAATCTGTTGTATGTTTGATCGCCGGAGGATTTTTCCTTAGCAGTACCTGTCAGGTCAGTTGTAGCACCTCCTGTGGTGATGCCTCCGACATCATATATATACCCCCGCCAACTTGACCCTGACTTCAATTCCTTCTTGCCAGAACAGTCTGACAGAGAGGTGGCAAGAGGGTCGGAATAGACATGAACAGCACCTCTCAAAGAATAATGCTTGCAAAGTTAAGGAAGCTTTTGTTGTTCTTTGAATGATTGCTTATGTGCATTCCGCTATGTGACTTAATAGCAGTTTGTATGAAGGAGGGGTTGGACCTCAATTTGTGGCTGAGTGCAGTACATCTGCCAATTGCCGCCATGTCCCGTGATTGCTGGGTGAGGGTGTGATGAGTTGTCAATGTGGTACTGTTAGACTTAGAATCATAGGACTGGAAGGGACCTCGAGAGATCATCGAGTCCAGCCCCCCGCCCTCAAGGCAGGACCAAGCTCCGTCTACACCATCCCTGACAGATGTCTGTCTAACCTGTTCTTAAATATCTCCAGAGAGGGAGATTCCACCACCTCCCTTGGCAATTTATTCCAATATTTGACCACCCTGACAGTTAGGAATTTTTTCCAATGTCCAATCTAAACCTCCCTTGCTGCACTTTAAGCCCATTACTCCTTGTCCTGTCCTCAGAAACCAAGAGGAACAAATTTTCTCCTTCCTCCTTGTGACACCCTTTTAGATATTTGAAAACCGCTATCATGTCTCCCCTATAATCTTCTTTTTTCCAAACTAAACAAGCCCAGTTCATGAAGCCTGGCTTCATAGGTCATGTTCTCTAGACCTTTAATCATTCTTGTCGCTCTTCTCTGTACCCTTTCCAATTTCTCCACATCTTTCTTGAAATGTGGCGCCCAGAACTGGACACAGTACTCCATCTGAGGCCTAACTAGTGCAGAGTAGAGCGGCAGAATGACTTCACGAGTTTTGCTTACAACACACCTGTTGATACAACCTAGAATCATATTTGCTCTTTTTGCAACAGCATCACACTGTTGATCTTGTCAGTGTAAGCACAGGTTCTCCACCCGTACCATATCTATCACTGGCTATTAGTCAAATATAACACAAGGTGGCTGAAACAACGACTTTATTGAACACAACACTGAACTTAAAGAACAAAACACAAAATCGGTTGTCACAATGAAACAATGGCAAGAAGCCCAGAACCCAAAGTATAAGTAACCAAAACTGGGGCAGTACAAATGATAGGAGATCATACCAATATCTTGATGTTCAGAGACAAAGGTAGGCAGATGTCTCAGGATGGGAGAAAGGAAATTCAAGGAAGCAGGTTGGTGTCATAGGGACTTAGACGCACAGAAGCTCATCTCTCTTCTGTCTTCAAATACTCTTTCCTTTACTCATCAGCGTGCGAACAGCAAGGCAAGTGATGGAAGTGTGTGTGTGTGCGCGTCAGCAGATGTGAAAAATCCGGCTGCCTGGCCTTACTGCAGTCACCTTAACCCACAATGAAGATGCCCTAGACCAGCAACCGTTGCAGAACGTGGGGACACAGGGTTGCTCCACCACAGAAGACTGTCCTAGTCTCTGGTGGAAGACTGTCACAGTCTCCCTAGCGGCAGCAACCAGGCTTCTGCCTCTAGTGGCCTATGAAGCCAACAGCCTGCCCCAGCTGCCTACAGATGAACTGTCACTCCAGCCCTGCAGAGTCACGCAGAGAGCCCTGAGGGGCAGGCGAAGACCTCTTATAAATCCTCTTGTTGCTAGGCAGATTAGGGTCAGGTGACCCCACTTTTCCCACCTTTTCCTTTTTCCCGCCTTTTTTAGTCAGAGAATGGTGACAGGGAGGCTAACGAATGCCTCGGAGAGAAAAACAAAATGGTGGATATAAAAACTGATGCCCTTCCCCCAACAGCATGGATGACCACATAGTCACCCTGCAGGTATCCTGAATAGAGACTTGGACCAGAGAAGCCACCAAAGATGCTTGTGCCCTAGTGAAATGTGCAGCGAGTGGCACGCCCAGCACGGCAGCCAACTCCTAGCACTGCTTGATACTTCCAGTGATCTAAGATGACAGGCACTTCATACGTTCCACGACAGACGAAAAGTTGTCGATCAGCGAAGTGGCTTAGTGTGCACAACATAAAAGGCGAGGGCATGCCTCACATGCAGGGAGTGTAGTGCCCTGTCGGCCCATGGCATGTGGTTTTGGGAAGAAAGTGGAGAAAAATGTCCTGATTGACATGAAAAAACAACCCAACCTTCAGCAGAAAGTCAGGATGGGGGCTCAGCTGCTCCTTGTCCTTACAGAAAACGGTATAGAGAAGCTCAGCGGTAAGAGCTTGCAGCTCCAGCACCCATCTGGTGGAAGTAAGATACAGAAGACCACTTTGCATGAGAGAGAGGCTAGAGAGAAGGTAGCTAGTGGGCTCAACGGGGGAGCCAAATTTAAGTCTCAAGATAGCAATGGCTGCTTCATTAGGTAGAGCCAACCCAGTCCCTTAAGGAAATGGCCCATCACTGCCCCCAAAGAGGGACTGCACTCCTGAACCTGGGTGGAAAGCTGAAATTGCTGCCAGGTGGACAAGACAGCCAGGCCTTGGTAATGGAGGCAAAAGAGGTAGTCAGGAAACTGTTACTTGCTGGGGTGGGGGCATGTTCCCTTATCCAGGCACCACAGGGAGAACCTCTTCCATTTGGCGAAATAAGTAGCCCTAGTAGAGGTCTTGTGGCTGCCCATTGAGACCTCCCTAACTGAGAACAAACACTGGAGCTCAATGCGGTTCCACCATGGAGCAACTCCAGGTTCCATTGCTCAGCCAGCCACTCCTGGGTCAACATGTTGGGGCCTAGCTACTTAGTGGTGAATCAGTCCTGTCTGGGCCATGCTGGTGCTATCAGTATCACCATCGCTTTGTCCTATCACGTTTTGAGGACCACCCTGGGTATTAATGGTACTGTGTAAAGAGGATGCTCCATTCATGCCAGGTGAAAAGCATTCCACAGGGACCCCCCGGCAATGGCCCTGAAAGGAGCAGCGCTGTAGGTACCTCCTGTTTAGGCAGGCTGCAGACAGGTCCACTGGGGGATGAGCCCACTCACAGAAAATGGAGAGAGTCATGACTGCGCTGAGGTGCCACTCATGAGATTGAAAGGGGCCACTCATGGGATCCTTTACTCTGGTAGCCCTAGAGGGCGGGCCTTGGCCTTGGCCCTGGCCCTGATGATAGGCCCACGGGGTCCAAAAGAGCCATTGGGTGGGCACCTGCCATTGAGAAAACCAGGCCTGCGCTGGTGCCATCAGCGTCTCCGGGTGTCTGTACTGGCAACAATGCCATGTGCTTTGGGCCATGAGGGACTCTGCCTCCAACTGCAGTGTCCTCCAATACTGACCATGGAGGAGCTGAACTCGACAGTGCTGGTGATCAGTACCAAGGTGAATGGGCTTGGACACTCATGGTAACAGGTTTCCCAGGGTGCCAGACTCCCCTAGTGCCGGGACAGGTGGCGAAGGCATAGTTGGTGCCTGAAGCAGTGCTGCAGGCACCAGACCTGGTGCCGGGTGGCAGGCCCCTTGAGTGAGGGCGCAAAGGGCAGTGCCACTGGCAGTATGGTAGCTAGCGCTGTTGAAGGGGGGTATGGTACCTCAAATGGGACTGTCGCTGTAAGCTCATTGAGATCCCACATAGCCATAAACGTGTCTGGCATGGAGGGAAGGTCAAAGTCCTTCACCACCACCACCACCACCAGGGATTCCATTAACACTGTACTCGCCGGACCCGTCCACGGGGCTGGAGTTGACTGTGCAGGGGTGAGAGCACCCAGCCCAGGCAGGTTGGGCACCGTGCAGACCAACTCCGGGACCTTACTAGACCTCCTGGAGAGGGGATCAACCTCAGTGCTTTGCCCGATGCAGCGCAAGAAGAGGATGGTGGGACCAGGGCTGCGAGTAGGAGCCAGTCTTCTCTCTGGGGATCGGTGCCGACAGTGATTTTCAGGGCATGGCAACGAAGCCTCCCTCACAGAGGCTGCAGGGGGTAGCTGAGTTAATCTGTACAGGTAAACTGAAAAAACAACCAATGGTCTGGTGGCACTTTATAGACTAAGAAACATGTAGATGGAATCATGAGCTTTCGTGGGCACAGCCCACTTCTTCAGATGACTGGAGTGTTGGATGTCTAGGACCAAAATAAATAGGAGAGATGGGGGAGGGGGGTGGAAGAAGGGAGAATTGGGGGAGAGGGCTGGAAGAAGGGAAAATTGGGAGAGGGGACAAGAAAAGGCAGTGGGTAAAAAATATATCAAGGGAAAGCCGAGTCTGTGAGCACCTAAAGACTAAATAGTCAAAGGGGGCAGATGCCGTCAGAGCGGCTAGCTGAGGCCTACCTGCCAAATCTGTGAGGGTCAGTTTAAGCCTTTATAGTTCTCGGCTTACCCCCCCTGCAGAGATAGCACTTACCTGGTAGGTGACCCTCTCCAAGGGTGTGTCTAGACTACACCTCTCTGTCTACAGAGAGATGTAGATTAGGCCCATCGAAATTGCTAATGAGGCAGGGATTTAAATATCCTGCGCTTCATTAGCATAAACATGGCAGCTGCTTTTTTTTAAATGGAGCTTTTTTAAAAAAAAGGCAGTCTAGACGTGGATCTGTCGAAAATAAACCCTTTGTTGACAGATCCTGTAAACCTCATTTTTTGAGGAACACAGGCTCTTTTGAAAAAGGGTTTATTTTTGAAAGATCTGCATCTAGACTGCTGCTTTTTTCGAAAAAGCTCCGTTTCAGGAAAAAAAAGCGGCCGCCATGTTTATGCTAATGAAGCACGGGATATTTAAATCCTTGGCTCATTAGCAATTTCGATGTGCCTAATCTACATCTCTCTGTGGACAGAGGTGTAGTCTAGATGTACTGCAAGACCATTCAAGCAGGTGGTGTGAGGATCCCCTCTGGGCATATGTTTGTCACACTCATGGTGGGGCCGCTGCATGCCCCAGGAGCACAAACCACAGGAAGGAGAACCCCCTCGCTCACTACTCTTAAGTTACCTGAAACAAACCCTAATCTGCAATGCTAGGGACTAAGTGCTTGGGAAGCAAGAAGTCAGAGGTTCCAAGGACTCGTTGGCAGCAAGAAGGAACTGAAGTGGGAGTTGGGTTGGCAGGGGTACATATACCACGCCAGGAGCCTCACCAGAGGGGCCCCACTGCCGACCTGACAGGTGCCACTGGGGAAGGTCTTCTGCTGACTGTCCACGTGGCGTGTGCGTGCGTATTGGAGGCACATGAGCAATCATGCGAATAGTAATTAGAGAGAAGAATGACTGTTGACACAAACTTGTAAAGTTACATTTCTCTTTGCTAGTAATGCAAGAAGAGATGAAGCTGTGCACAGCAGGAGAGCATACCGTCTCAAAGATTGAAAAGGGAGCATCCATAAACATGCAGTCTGTAGACTGGGAGACTTGGTTTCAGTCCCAGTGTAGCAAAACGTTGTGCTCCACTCCATTTTCAAGGAGAGCTGCATTTTGGAGCTCTCCAAGACCCTGGCAGCAGGGCTGTTGAGCAAGGGGAGTTATTTCACTTGAGAAGCTGTCATGGGATCTCTGTTACAAACATGGAGTACTGCTGCTGCCTTTCTCCGCCTCCCTTCCAGAGACCATCACTGCGTGGTCCGCAGTGTTTTGGGGTCCAGTTTAACCAAGTCTGCACTCTCATAAAAGAAGGGGCTGCCCATGTCGTCTAGGAGCTCGCGAGGTGCCTTCCCATGGTGTGGAAAAGAACAGCACAGAACGCTGAAAGTCAGGTCTGGTGGCTGCAAACAAACTTTATGGGACTGCTGGAAACTTGGCCGCAGCCATGATAAGTGGACACCCGGCAACTCGAATTATACTGGACCCTGGATGTTGCCGAACCCAAGAGTGCTGGGTTAGAAAAGCTCAACCTGTAGAGGATATTGGTAAAGCATGATGCTCTGTTCTTGACGTTGATCTGTGTATTTGAACAGTATCACAGTTCCGGAAATAATCTTTCAGCAGGCCTGTTGTCAGCAGGTGTGGAGATGGGAGTTGGCTGTGAATAAGATTTGTCTGTTTAGAAGATGAAAAAGGTCTTTGTTTTGGAGGGTAATGGTACGTGCTGGGGCACAGCGCTGGCCTTCACTTGAATTCTTGACCTCTCAGAGAAAAGGTAGGTAAGTGGCTCTTGGCAGACCTGGTCTGGATGCTTTTAGGGGTTATAAGGAGAAATCTCTCATGACTGTGTCGAGTGTTTAAGGGGAAAAGATGCTTCCTTGATAATTTTTCACTGTGGTTTTGAAACTATTTATCAATCTGGAATGAGTGTGCCAGTCCCCAAATGCATCTGTGAAGGAAGATTGTGAGATGTGGAACTCTTCCAGTCAGTTTGTCTCACTTGTGGGCTATCCTTGTCCTAGGGCTGCAGAGGGCAAGTCCCAAGTATTCATAGCTGGTCAAATAACTCCTCCCTGCCAATCTGTTTTTTAAAATACACTAACTACAGAGTAGGAAAACTGGATTATGTGTCTTGGAGTACACCAATCATGAAGTGCCGTCTTCTGCATATCTGGAGCCAATCAGTGAAACTTATGCAAGAGATGCTGACATTTGACAATGCCAAGGGGGTCAGAGAATGGGATACCTTTGGAAGAATTTAGCAAATGCCAAGAGATTTGAGCCAGCCAACTTGTGTTCAGGCTCCTGAGAATTCTCTGTTCAGCCTTCTGTGCTGAGGAGACTTTCTACAAAGTTATAGAGACGTATGAGTGATTGTTAGGTGGACTCAGGCAGCTCTTAGAGAAGAGTTAATCCAGTGGATTTAGCTGTGGGTCATTCTGGGAATGAAGTGCAGCCCTGTGTGGGATGGAATTTAGCAGCCTTGTACAGGTGGAAGACGAATGACTCTCTGTACCCGTTCATGGTAGGAAGCAGGTTCGTGTCAATGGCAAGGGCCTTATCAAATTCACAGCCATGGAAAAACATGCCATGGACCATGACCTCTGTTGGCCTCCTGTGAATTGAGTCTTTTCTGTGGTGGTAGCCTGTACTATACTGATTTCATGAGGGAGATGAGCATTTCTCAAATTGGAGCTCTTGACCCAAAAGGGATTGCAAGGTTATTTTAGGGAGGCCACAGTATTGCCACCCGTCTGTGCTGCCTTCAGAGCTGGGTGGCTGGAGAACAGCCTGTTGACCGGGGGCCCAGCTCTGAAAGCAGTACCTTGTCAGCGGCAGTACCGTACCACGTTAGATTTACTTCTCTTCTGCTGCTGGTGGCAGCTCTTCCTTCCACGTAGGAGTTTTAAAGGGTGACTGCTTACCCCATAACAGTTAACAAGTACCCGTGGAACAACCTCCTGCCTGCAGAGGGCTGGTCCAGCCCTGCTGGGTCCCTGCATGGGCTGGGAGGCAGCCGCCACAGTGGACGGAGGGGCGTGGCATTGGCCCCTGTTTAACCAGTTAACTTACTAAACCGGATTTTACATCCCTACTTTAGAGCTTGGCTCCTGGCCGGCAGCTGCCCAGCTCTGAAGGCAACACCACCATCAGCAGCAGCACGGAAGTGAGGGCAGCAGTACTGCAAACCCCTCCCCCCACTTACACGATAACCATGTCCCATCCCTAACTCCTTTTTCAGTCGAGATCCTTACAAGTAGAGTGCTGTGAAATTCCAGATTTTAAGCCCTGTTTCAATCCTATGCCTTTGAATTTGGTCGGGCCCTACCTATGGCTGATCAACTCCTCCCTGCATTCAGGGAGGTAAAATGCAAGTACACAACTTGAAATCGGACTTGACTGTCACCTTAATGCACCATGTTCTGCAAAGGCTGCCTGGCCTCTAGTGACAGACTCTTGGGTCTCCGGTGGTGGGGTGTTTTTACCCAGGAGACTTCGTTGACAGTGCTGTGATTCTGGCAGGCCACTGCCACCAACCCCTCAAACACAACGGCCAACTGCTTGAACAGCCCCACGCTCTGCTCTGAGGATGAGGCGTTGTGGGAACCAGCCAATGAGAGCTCAGATTTTGCTGTGGGTTGGGGCAGTGCATGGGGCCCCGAGCAGAGAGCCACAGGATCTGCCGGCCATTTTAAGCAGCCTGGGGCTGTGGCAGGCAGAGGGCCTTCCTCAGGGTCCTGCAGGGCTGCTGGCCAGGAGCCGCCTAGGTAAGCATCTCCCAGCCAGAGCCTGAGTCTGGCATCCCGGTCCCTCCCGCTCCAGCGCCCTGCCCCAGGTCACCACGCCACCCTCTGCACCCCACTCCCTCAGGTCACAGCTCCCTTCCAGACCCTGCCCCCCCGCTACATCCCCCCAGCCCGAATCCTCTCCTGCACCCCAAGCCCCAGCCGTAGACCCCACCATCCCTTGCTTCACCCAAACTCCTTCTCCAATTCCACACCCTCTCCTGCCCCCTAGTCTCCTCCCCCAAACCCTGGGGGGCGGGGGGCTTTGCTGCAGGCTCAAATACGTGTGCAGTATAAAGCAGAGCCCGCAGCCTGTGTAACCACTAAGATTTGCAGTGGTTACCCGGGTACCTTTCAGCCTGACTTCACATCCTTAGTCCTTTCCCAATATCGCTAAAACAGCTCCCCAGTGGACACAAGCGATTCTGGCAAAGCAGCATCTATGGGCATAGCTATGTCAATTACTCTTCTCCCCCCCCCCCCCCCCCCCCCCAAACCAGGAACAATTATGTCAGCAAGTCCTCCTAGCGCAGACCTGGCCTCAGCGTGTAATGTATCCTGCTTTCACGCACGCTAAGGCAGCCGTGGGGGGAAGAGGAAAATGTTCAGTGAGCACTGCGCTGACCCCCCTCAAAAGAGGGGCTGCCCCTTCAGGGAGGCTAGCCTTGGCTCTACCCATTCCACATCCCCCCGAGGGCCCTCCCCTACCTGACTCTGCCCCTCCACACACTCCAGGCTGCCCAGGGAGAGGTGTCTGTTTCAGCAGGTCCGGAAGAGGCTTTTGGTATTTTCTGAGTCAGCTGTGGGTAAGCGGAGTAGCACATGCTGCCCCCTGGGCTGTATGGGGAATAGGGAATCAAAAGCTTCCTCCAAAACCCTTGCAAGCTGGGGGCGGCGGACATAGCAGAGCCCCCCGAGCCTATTCTACTACTGCTCCGGGATGGGGACGTGTCCAAGCAGTGACTCTGAGATGAAGCTAACTCAGGGCTGCTGCTTTGCGTTGCTGTGGCATTGAGGGGCTTTGCCCCCTCTGCGTGGTTTTCAGATCGGAGACTCTGGCCTGGCAGTTCTGTGTGAGTTTCGTAAAAGGCTCAGAGAAGCTCTAGTACCATCTTGCAGGCACCCAGCAATTATCATAATAAACAGTTTTATCATCTGCTTGGCAATCAATAATGTGGCTTACTCTGCTTTAGTATCTCAGTGGTATTGATTACCTTAACAACTGTGCTGCGGTTAGCCCACGTTAACCCCTGCTCTGCTGGGAGGGCCTGCCGCTTTCACCGGCGCAGGAACAAGGGCTGTGTGTTCAGTCTAGGCCAGGGCAGGAATTTAACAGCAGGCCAAGCCAAAACTAGCGGTAACCCTACAGTGTCTCATAGCAGGCTCTAAACGAGGAGTGTAAAGCCTGATGCATTTTTGGGAGATGGAATTGAAAACAAATAGGGCAATTGGATTAGAATATGACTCGTGTCTCCCGTTCCCTCTGCTTTCTCTGCTTGCTGGATTCTGGCTGTGATCGCTACTTACACCCTTATACCAATGTAGAACAGTTGACACGCAAGAGGTTTTTTCTGAGCATGGAGTGTGGGCTCTGTCCCTCGCTTCTGGGAGAGGATGTCTGTGGGCGAAACCACCCCACTCGCCTTAGAAATTGTCAGGAGTTCCGCACTCTTACTGGAGTAAGAATTTCTGTCAAGGCCCTGAAGTCTCCCCTCCCGAGTCCCATGGTCTTCAGAGGCTGCATGAGAATCGTGTAATTTACTGGTATAGAGTTGTTTTCAGCTGGCACCCAGTGTCCCCCGCATGCTCCTTTCCCCGCGGTGGGATGGATACAGATTTGGGAGCCCCTGGGTTCTGCATCCTGCACAAAGGTCTTGACTGTGTGTAAGCTACGTGAGTCCCTTGCAGCATTTTAACAGCCTGGCCGTAGCATCCGCTCCAGAACAGCACTTCGGAGTTGCTCTGTTTGGGGAGGAAGATGTGGGCTTTCTTTTCCTAGGGTCCCTGTGACCAGAGTGCGAGGAAAGCAGTGCTGCCTGGGGTTTAAGTAGGAAGTTTGGTCTCATGGCCTGATATTTCTCCAAATGGAATTTCCCATCAGTTACTGCCCTGCTAATTTCTGATCAATGAAAATGAAATTGCATCACCTCCTCAGAGGCTCCATGTATGGCTGTAGCTTCCAGCCGTGTCAGTTCCGGTAAAATCAGCTCGTCTGGCGTGAGAGGGTAATAGAAATAAAAATAAAATCCCACAGTGAGCAAGAGGCAGAAGAGCAGAGTAACACTGAGCCCTGGATACTGGAAGAGCGACGTTCAGTAACTCTCCCCCCTCCCCCCCCAATCTCCTGGCAGTTCAGACTTGAGACCCCTGAATCTCGTGTGTACGTGTTCTTGGCTGAGCTCTGGAATCTGCCTGCAGCTGCTCTAGACGCATCCTGGAACTTGGACCTGTTGTGTCACAGCACGAGGTTGTTGCCTATCGTACTGCATTAGGGTTGCAAAACCTGGCAGCGTGGGGCATGGGCCAGGAGAGCCTGCAGCCCGGACTGGGATTCAGCCTGTTGCGGCCCACTGGTTCCTGTACTCAGGGGCCTTTGTTTTAATAAGACAGCTGCCTCTAAAGTGACACCATGTCTGTCTCCAGTCGCAGAGGGCTGGGTCCATGCCCTGCCCATGGGACCAGCCTGCTTTAGACATTTTCATGTCTTTACATGGTTGCACAGAAGCAGAAGGGCTTGTCTGCATGGGAAGTTCTTTGAGGGGGTCAACAAGCCTGTGGGCAAGGCAGATCTATTGGGCCTAATGTATTTAGATTTTCAGAAAGTATGTGACATGATTGAGGGCTATAAAGTCATGACTAGGGTGAGGTTAAGGAATTGCTATTTGCTGCTTCTCATAGCACAAGAACTAGGGCTCTCCCAATGAAATTAATAGGCAGCAGGTGTAAAACAAAGGGAAGTATTTTCCACACAACACACAATTAACCTATGGAACTCCCTGCCAGAGGCTGTTGTGAAGGCCAAGACTATACCAGGGTTCAAAAAAGTTAGATTAATTCAAGAAGGACAGGTCCATCAAAGGCTATTAGCCAGCATGGGCAGGAAAGGTGGCCCTAGCCTGTGTTGGTCAGACTAGGGAAAGACTAGCTGTTAGTTCATTCCCTCTGGGGCATCTGGTACTGGCCACCAGCGGCAGCCGGGACACTGGGGTGGATGGACCGTTGGTCTTGACCCAGGGTGGTCGTTCTTATGAAATTATAGACACGCTACAGCGATATAGTTAAGCTGGTCTAGATAGATTGGTGCAATTCCCTGAGAGGGCACTCGCCTCCTCCCCCAGTGTGTTTTAGGGTTCGTTCAAGGGCTAGCTTGCACGAGGAGTGTCACATCTGCTGAAGAGTCGATGCCACCGAGAGAGCTCTCCATTTGCCATAATAAATCCATCTCAGCAAGAGGCAGTAGCTGTGTTGGTGGGAGAAGCCGACCTAACACTTTCCTGACTTGTGCTTAGCTCCATGGAAATTGCATTGCTGCGAGGTGGCTTATTCACAATCCCAAATGATGGAAGGCAGGGCTACTCAACTTTGGAAGGCCTGGGGCCCACAATATACTCTCAGCACATGCTGAGGGCTGCAACTTAAATGTGGTTGCATATCCATGCAAATATATATGCAAATAGCTTCTTTCCCACAATGCCCCGGTGCGCCCAGCCTCTCCTCGCAAGGGGCTAGAAACGCCAACACCCTGTACCCGTCTGTTCCAACCAGCCCATCTGCTTGCATTTTTCATTGCTGACCCTGCCTGGGAGATGCGTCACCTTTTAACAAGGGAAGATTAGAAAATATGGGGATGCATAATGCATCAGCAGCGGTGCAGGAGCTATGAAGAATTGGTGGAGGAGAAAGGGGGGCTGCTAGGGCTGGGTATTGGGTTCAGGGGACAGTCGGGAGGAGCCTGGCCTCCAGTCCAGTGTGTGCAGTTGTTGCTGCTGCTGTGCTGGCAGCTTGGTCCAACATGAGACTCTTGCTGTGGCTGCTGTGTTGGCGGTGCCACATCTCTCCGGAGGTTTGCTAGTGCCAGAGGGAATTGGGGGTTTTCACCAGTCACCATGGCATTTCCTGGGGCAAAGAAAAGGCACTTCTCCAGCCCAGGACTCTCCACGTACAGACCTCAAAGGTGGGCCTCAACCAGGAGCGGTGCTTAGAGTGCCCCAAAAGTTACAAGAATATTTATAACCTAAGTATTAAGCAAAGTAAAAATACACTTTGCTTCCCTCTCCCGCTTACAATTAACAGATTTTACAGAGGTGGTGTTAGATGGTTGTACTGTGTGTTCTGGATACTCTGAAAACCTGGTACTTTCCCAAACCTGTGTTTCCCATCGTATATTTTACATAGCACCCAACAGCATCCTGCCGCCTTCAGCGGACCTGCCTGGAGCTCTGTGACTCTCCAGCACACGAGGTCTGTTCTGAATGAGCAGTGCTGGGTTTTGGTATCCCTGTAACAAAGCGCACATGCTGAGCATTGCATGAATGTGCCTCTTTGCATTTCCCTCCATTGAGGGCACCTGCTTCCAGGTTTCCAGCTCCTGGCTGTTACTTGCTAGGGCCAGAGGACCACCTCTCTCTCCCTCCTGACAAAGGATTTTAAGACTGCCCAGCTGTCTGCCTCTAGTTATCTCCAGCAAAGCAGATTGCTGCTTGCACTGTGCTCTCTTCTGAGGGCTATCACTTGTTATCACACAGCAAGCACATTATTCTTAAGGTAAAAGCACTAAAAAGCAAACATGAAACCAAGAAAATCACCTAGACACCTGCAGAGAGGCTCACTTGAGATAGCCACCTGATTCCAAGCAAGGGCTCTGGTAGGTGTTAGCCCCTCAAAACACACCAGTGGGTTCTCCCTGTGCTTACAATATCATCCTTGTTAGAGCCAGAATGGGAGCGAAGGCCCCGAGCTGTGTATCCGAATGGCGTTCCTCGGTCGCTCGGTCTCTGGCGAATCCTGTCCGAACCAGAAGACAGAGGAGCTGGTACCTCTCTGCAGCTTTTAGAACCTCAGTGATTGGCCAGGACCCCCCTGTACTATTGTTACTTCCTGGAGGAGCTGTGGTAACTGGAGCCCTGCAAGTCTTGGGGTAGCTGCTTTATATAGCTGCTCTGTCTACGGCGGCGGAGAGCTGTGCCTCATTTTTGCACGTATGGTGTGGATGTACAGAAAGGCTCTGTGCTCCAGAGCCTCCACCCCGTCCCCCCAAGAGTTGTTGGGGCCGTGTTAGTTGCTTTCACTCTCTCCACAAGGTTTCCTGTTGGTAGGAGAATCAAGCTAGGAACACTAGAAATAAATGTAAGGGTCCTCATGGGAGGAGCTGCTTCTGGGTCATCCTTAGGAGTCCCCTCTTGTGCTTTGGAGTTGGCATGCTTACACAAATGAGAAAATAGGGGTTGTTGCTTACTGTGTATAAGAAAGCAGGACCAGAATTACCTGCTCGGTGCCTGTTGCCTTTTGCTTCCCTTCAAAAGATGCTAGAAAAGCATTAGCAATAGAGGGAGAAGGGTATACCGGGGGAGAGGGGGGGATGAGTACCCTATACCGCTTGAACCTCCTGTGCCCTTGGGACCACAGTGATCCCGAAAAAAGGAATTTGCCAGGGGGTGGGTCTGGTGCTCTACTGGCAGCCGCCGTGGGAGACTCTGGCGACCTGACCTCCTGTGGCTCACCTGCCTGTGTCTTCTGCCCCCAGCCTGCTGGCCAGGCTACTCCTGGGGTTCCTGGCCCCATACATGGTGATGGCGCCGGCCGCTCCTGGGGTCCCCCCCGGCCCCAGTCCCACGTGCGGGGGTGGCGCTGCTGCCGCTGCCTCCGCCGACTGCTCCCGGGGTCCCCCTGGCCCCAGTCCCACGCGCGGGGGCGGCGCTGCCGGCTGCTCCCGGGGTCCCCCTGGCCCCAGTCCCACGCGCGGGGGTGGCGCTGCTGCCGCTGCCGCTGCCTCTGCCGGCTGCTCCCGGGGTCCCCCTGGCCCCAGTCCCACGCGCGGGGGCGCCACCGGCGGCTGCTCCCGGGGTCCTCTGGCTCCACGCGCGGGGGCGGCGCTGCCGGCTGCTCCCGGGGTCCTCTGGCTCCACGCGCGGGGGCGGCGCTGCCGGCTGCTCCCGGGGTCCTCTGGCTCCACGCGCGGGGGCGGCGCTGCCGGCTGCTCCCGGGGTCCCCCTGGCCCCAGTCCCACGCGCGGGGGCGGCGCTGCCGGCTGCTCCCGGGGTCCCCCTGGCCCCAGTCCCACGCGCGGGGGCGGCGCTGCCGGCTGCTCCCGGGGTCCCCCTGGCCCCAGTCCCACGCGCGGGGGTGGCGCTGCTGCCGCTGCCTCTGCCGGCTGCTCCCGGGGTCCCCCTGGCCCCAGTCCCACGCGCGGGGGCGGCGCTGCCGGCTGCTCCCGGGGTCCCCCCGGCCCCACGCGCGGGGGCGGCGTTGCCGCCGGCTGCTCCTGGGGTCCTCTGGCTCCACGTGCGGGGGCGGCGCTGCCGGCTGCTCCCGGGGTCCCCCCGGCCCCAGTCCCACGTAGGGGGGTGGTGCCGCTGGCTGCTCCCGGGACTCTCTGCCCCTCAGGTCCCTGCAGGCTGCCACCGACCAAACCGGCTTTGCTTCCCACCACTCTCAGCCTCTGCAGCTGGGCTCTCTGGTCTAGCAATCATGTGGTTGTTCCAGTTGACGGATGTTGCTGGACCAGGGAGTCCCAACCTGTATTTCATCCCTAAGAAGTCCTGGCACCCGGGGGGCCATGTCCGAGGTCTTGCCCCCACCTACCAAGCCCAGCTTCTAGTTCCTGAAGTTAGAGCTTGGCAGAGAGGCTGGAAATAGGCTCAGGTCTGAAAGGTGAGAACTGCTGGACCCGTTCTCCGGGGCCCTGGCAGAGTCCCCATCGCTGACCACTGTGAATTGCGGATGGGATGTTTGTGTACAATCTGTGGCTGGGATTATTTGGGGGCTGGTCTCAGCTGTGTTACACAGGAGGTCAGGTGAGCGCCCCTCTGCCCTTGGAGTCTGGGAACCGAGGAGCAAGCTTAGCCAGCTGGCTAGACGCACCCTTTGATTCCAGTGGCAGAAGGCGCGACGCTGACCACGTAGCTTGCTCTGTGCTCCTGAGCATGCCCTTCGGCAAGCAGCCTTGGAAAGGGGAGGCTGCCCCAAAGCGTGTCCTTTGATTTTGGAACATCTGCCCCGTCACACTTTCCTGGTCTACCAGGAGTCTCCGACTTCATATTTTCCTTCTCCTCCTCCTGCGCATGCCCCACGCCAGCATATCTGTGCGGCTGCCCTGTGCTCAGGAATAAGCTGCGGGGAGCTCGAGTGAGCCTGCGGGGCGGGGCCAGCTGCCCGCTGGCTGTAGTGAGGCGGTGGGACGGGGTGCGGTAGCACTGCAGCGAGTGATTCATGCCACGACGGTTGCCAGAAGGGGTGGGAGCGTATTTACAGAGCTAAAGCTTTTGTTACAGAGCTTCTCCCACTGGGGACCAGTGAGCTGCTGGTGCCTGCAGAACTGTGCGCCAGGACTCGCCCTCCCTGAAGGCAAGGCTCAGACCTATCCCAATGCATGTCACATGGCGCAAGCCTGGACGGAGCAGGCCTTCCGTCGACTAGTCGACCCTTCCCTTTCCTCACTCTCCAGAGCTCTGAGTTGGGCAGCAGGCAGCTGGGCAGGGTGGTGGCTCCGGGCGTCGGGCAGGGTCATGGCCAGCAGTGGCAGGCGGCTGCCAGTGTTCACCTGACGCGGCTCCCCTTGTCCTGGGGGCCATGGATTGGTAGAGAACGGCCCCTCGCTGTCTCTCCTTTCTCATTGCTCCCAGGCTTGGTTTACTGCCAAACAGCCTCTTGTGAAAGGGCCGCCTAATTAACCCTGTGCTAATTAACAATTTAAAATTACACAGCACGGCTGTTCGTATTTAATTCTCGGGAAGCTTGGGCAACAGTAGGAACCCCTCCTCCTTCCCGTTCCCATTCTCTGCCTCCAGGGTTGTGGCAGCCGGAGTACCAGACCCGGCCCCAGAGGTCAGCTCTCTGCTGAAGCACGGTGAAGGAAGCTGGCTTCGTACCAGCTGCGAGTGGTGGAAATATTGCAGGAAGCATCATTTTGGGGGGGAGGTGGATTCGGGGGGGAAAGCAGGCCTGTATGCAGGAATTTCGGGGGGGCTTTGTAAATGTGTTCCACAAGGGTATGACTGCACCCCCTGGTGTCCCCCCAAGTAAGTGGGGAAATGCCCCAGCCTTCTCTGCTGGTCAGAGCACGGGGGAGGGAGGCTCGAGCTGGCTGGAGCATGCTTACTGGGGGAGGGGGCACGGGGTGAACGCCCCCCCCCTCCAGGTACGGGCCTGGAGTGAGCGCTGTCTGAAATCACCCAGTGAGAAGCTGGGATTAACGGCACGTTCTGGACAGGCAAGGGGCTGCCGAAGGAACTTTTGTGGTTAGTGGAGGCGCTTGGTGAAGTACCAGAAGCATTTTTAGTGTCACTTTAGTATCCATTTGAGTGTTGTACTAGGCCTAAGCCTGCCTGAGGTTTAGGCCTAGAAACAAGGGTTTGCTGTTCTTGTGGCTGAAGCTGCTGCCCCATAATTCCTCACCTCTAATCCCCAGACACGCCCCGTCAGCGTTCTGGGAGGCCTTGAGCTGCAGAGATGTAAGAGGGAGAACATCGGGCCAGGGAGGGCTAGACTCAGGTGTGTGGCTGACAGAGCTGAGGGTGGCCAAAGCCTGAAGGCTAGTTGTGAGGTTTCTGTGACGCAGCGGAGAGAAGAGGCCAGCGGTTTAATTCAGCTCCCTGTGCAGTGTGTGACAGCACAGGGGACCCTTGGGTTCTCACACTGTTCTCTCACTGACTGAACCTCATTGATTTTATGGGAACCCGTGTTTACAGACAAGAGTGCTGATCGACCTGACGAGTTGACTTCTGCCTCCTTAAGTAAGAACGACCTTTCCTTATTGACTGGCTGATAAACAAGAGGAGGGGAGAGAACTGTCAGAGGCTTAGAAAACGTCCAAAAGCTGCGTCTGCAGGAGGGCTCTGCGGTCTTTGTACATCTTGTTGCCTGTGCTCCTTGTCAGCCAGAGGTGGCAGATGGGTTAGGTCTGGGCCTAGAAGAAGACCCAAGACCCCAATAGTGACCTAGTATGAGGACCTCCCCAGTTAGCTTTAAATAGGCAACTCAGAGAAAGAGCTGAACTCAGCAGTTCGTATGGGACTGGGCAGCTCTCTGTACCTGTTCTTTCTTGGTCCCAGCCCAGGAAAGTTGGTCTGTTCTTGGGGCTGAAAGGAGAGGGCAAGAGCGTTCCCAATCACAGAACAGAGAGGACAAAGACCTGTTCAGGGCCAATGGAAATGCTACATTCAGGGCATTGTGGCTCAGGAATGTCTCACTAGCAGCCTTCCAAAATTCAGAAAACCAAAGGCAAAAGGAAGGGAATTCTTTAAGCAGCATCTCCTTAGCTGGTTAACTGGCTGGGGGGTGGGATGGAGTGGGGAGCAACTCACAGGCAGCAAAGCCCACCAATTAATTGGTAAATGCTTGCAGGTTTCTCTGGCCTGGCTTGGCTTGGAGAAGAGATTGGCTTGTCTGTCAATAAACAAGTCCCCTGTGCAGCATCAAAGCCGCAGTCCTTTATCAATCGCGGCCTCCTCTTCCCGCATGTTTCTGTAACTTACCAAGCATTTATGACATTGATTTTACAATCAGGCTGTTAACCCTCCCACCCCATTGGCCCTGCTAACCCTTTTGGCCCAAGCTGTCAATCAGGCATCTTCCAGCCAATCAGATGCATTCCCAGAAAGAGTCTAGAATTTGGAACGGCTCTATTCCTTGGCTTTAAATATTTAAGAGGCCAACTGTTTCCTTATTTTAGTTCTGTCCCTGCTACTTTAACTCTCGTTTAAGAGAGTAATATTGCGTTAATGGGAATGATCGTCTGTATGCACATTACAAACAAAATAAATCTTTCACAGACTGACTTTGATTCCCAAGAGATTACTGACGATGGCTTCCCAGCTACCTTTGTAGAGGCTGGAAGATTTTAGGCAGATACAGAGAGTCCTTCCCCCCCACCCAAATCAGAGAGCTTTGGGGAGTGAACATGATCAAACAGCTAGCCAGCGGCAGGCCAGAAGGTGGAACTTCCAGACAGGGTCAACAGTGTGACGGTCGCAAATAAATAAATAAATAAAAGCATGGGATGCATGATTAATAGGAGTATTGTGAGCAAGACACGAGAAGTCATTCTTCCGCTCTGCTCTGCGCTGATTAGGCCTCAATTGGAGTCTTATGTGCAGTTTTGGGCACCACACTTCAGGAAAGATGTGGAGAAACTGGAGAAGATCCAGAGAAGAGCAACAAAAATACTAAAGGTTTGGAAAACATGATTTATGAAGGAAGATTGAAAGAATTGGGGTTTAGTCTAGAAAAGAGAAGACTCAGACATAACCACTTTCAAGTATCTAAAAGGATGTAACAAGGAGGAGGGAGAAAAATTGTTCTCCTTGGTCTCTGAGGACAGGACAAGAATCAAGGGACTTAAACTGCAGCAAGGGAGGTTTAGGTTGGACATTAGAAAAAACTGCCTGCCTGTCAGGGTGATTAAGCACTGGAATAAGTTGCCCAGGGAAGTTGTGGAATCTCTGTCACTGGAGATGTTAAAGACCAGGTTAGACAGACACCTGTCAGGGATGGTCTTAGATGGTGCTTGGTCCTGCCATGAGGGCAGGGGACTGGACTTGATGATCTCCTGAGGTCCATTCTAGTCCGATGAGCTTGTGATCTGTGGGGTGATGCCTCTTTACACCATCAAAAATGGGGATTGGCCGCCATATCCCACAGCAAGCTCCTGCTGTTTGTCAGTCAGTTTTGGGGGCTGTTTGCATTGTGGTCCTGTCTAGTGGCCCTGGTCCAGGGCTAATGCCTTGTTGTGCTTGGCACCTTGTGTACGTATGTACCAAAGAGACTCTCCCTGGCCCAAAGAGCTTGAAGACGAGACCACCTGTGGGTGGGCAGATTGTGGGATCACAAGGTGATAGTGAGACATGGGTGATAGAGTATGCAGCAGCCACTGGACGCCAGCTGCCTCATCTAGGGTTTGCCGGTCTCGTGCTGTACTTGGATTCCAAGGACAGGGGATGAGGTGCTGCTGCGGTGGGTTTCTCCAGGGTACATCTCCATGAATCAGTGGCAGGCCTCTTGGGAGAGAGCACCAAGATGCTTGTTGGAAAAAGCGTCCAATTGGTAATTGTGGCTGACAGCTGCAGCCCAGGGATGGGGGTTGGAGGTTCAGGAGCATTGGAGGTGAGAAGTGGGTAGCTCATGAAGAACCGTCAGCATCCGGCCAAGTATTTTGTTTGATACGGTAGGGAAGGGACCTGTGCCAAAATACAAAGGAATGTATGGGGGCATGGCTGAAATGACAAGCCAGTACGGTGACTTCTCCAGCAGCATTTTGCATCGATGAGGTGGCCTGTGTTAAAGACAGAAAGGAGATGGATTGAATAGTAAAGACGTGAGCTATTGAGGGCCTTGGGTGCGTTTTATAGATAAAACTGACCCTTAAAGCTGTTGAACAGAAAGTGGTGGTAGGATTTACACTGCTCGAATGTGTGGGCCTAGAGAGAAGTCGAGTTTTGGGTGCCGAGTGAGGAGGAGAGAGGTGGTGGTGACTGATGGGAGTTGGGAGAGGAAGGTCATGTTGCTTGGGGCAAGTAGAGTTGAGTTGCCAGCTGGCAATCCGTGAAGGGATGTCTAAGGAGACTTGTCCAAAGAAGCGAGATAACTCTGAGAGTCATCAGTGCAAGAAGGGTTTAATGACCACTGGTTTTGAACAACAGGCAGGTTTAGCGAGAAGGGGCTAATGGACAGCGCCCGGAGGGATCTCTAGAGTAGGGCGTGGTAGGATGCACCGATCCACGCCCAGCACACCCAGTGCTCTGTACTGATGCACGTGCGGTAAAGGGATTGTAAGACCTGCTTAGAGCTAGCACAGTTAACTCTGTGAAATGCTGCAAGGCACGCGCGTGTCTCCGCGTTGGATTGCCGTGTCCTCTCCTTCATTTACAGACTGGGGCCTGCATTGCCCATAGCTGGGGTTGCCATGGTGAGGTGTCAGTTTGGGAAGGGCCGTTCAAATGAACTTGAGGGAGAAGTTGGGAGCAGCCATCTCTTTCACTGTCACTGCGTCTTGTGACCAGTTTCCAGTCCAAGCTGACAGAACGTTATGTGAAGCAGTATAATACCGGAATCCAAAGGGATTCCCTGTCGCGCCTGTGTGGGAGTGAGAGAGATCAGTCCATTTGTCTTGGAGAAGGTGTTCCCTGTCATCTGATTGCCCTTTGTCCCATCATTTACTCTTTGATGCTCTAGAGGGGGCATTTAGCCTTTCCATTATTCCTCTTTACATCGTGTAAGCAGGAGAGGGTGCCCAATGAAATTGGAGGGTAGCATGTTTAAAACAAAGGGAAATCATGTTTTTAATAATGCATGATTAACCTGCTGAACTCATTGCCACAAACTATCACCGAGACCAAGGTCTTAATAGGATTCAAAAAGAATTAGCCACGTACAGCTGACAAGGACAACAGACAGAAATGGGTGTGGTGTAAATTCTCACGCTTCAGAGCATACGCCAACCCTGAACTCAGGAGGGTTGAAAAGAAGCTGTACCCAGGGGCAGGCTGTTCACATAGGGGTTTGTTGCCTCCTCTGAGCAACTGGAATTAGCCCCAACCCAGGATACTGGTCAAAACAGACCCTGGATTTGACCTGCTTGGCAGTTTCTACGTTCTCACGTCATTTCAGGGTGTAATAGTGCTACATGTGTGGCTGACTGACCACCTAGGTGTCCAAGCAGCTCAGTCCTGGAGAGCGGAAGCGCCCTGCGAGTGTGAGGACCTTGGGGATTGGTCTGGGTCTTTGTGGATGTGTGGAGGGCCCAGCGATCGTTCTCGCGCTTACCAGGACCGCTGAGGTCAGGAATCGCGTGCTGTGTGTGACTCCCCGGGGAGGGAGGAGAGTCTGAGCTCTGCGGTGGTTTAATGGTGCAGCTGTTCCTTACGGATTTCAGTGGTTTCTCCGTTCTGTTTCCACTCCAGGGCTTTTCTGGTTTTAAAATGGACTTAAATGGAATTGTTCTACAAAAGAGCCCAAGCTCCTTAGAAACGCAGGGCAGTTACTAGTCTGTGATGGGCTCACCACACCTCTGGCCATTCCCTGGGCCGCTGGCTTGACTCTTCCTTTTCCTCCCTCCGCCACCGAGTAGCAAGAGAGGGGCAAGGCCGCCTTTTCCTTCTGCAGAGAGGAACTGGTTTTAGTGCTCTTTCGGCCCAACACCCCGCAGTGGTTCTCCCTGGCCTCAGACCCTTTGCGTTATCCTCATTTCCTTTCCGGAGTGTAATGGGGCACCGTTTCCCCGCCAGGGCCTTTGCTGCTCTGGGGGTGCGCTGTGTGTTGTCGTGACTGTGCTATGTGTGCCTTCTCTAACTCACTCGCCTTTCTCTTTCTTTCTGTCTCCCCCCTCTCTCTGTGCCTTTAGGTACGAGCCGTAGTGGGTGCAATGAAAGCTCCATGCAGGCCTTACCATGGAAGGCTGTGACTCGCCTGTCATCCCTGGGAAGGACAATGGGTGTGGCATCCCTCAGCACCAGCAATGGACTGAACTCAAGAGCACCCACCTCCCTGACAAACCCAGTAGCATGGAGCAGTCCACAACCGAAAACCATGGGGCCCTAGACAGCCTGAGGGTCCCCTTTAATGAGCGCATTCCAGACAGCACCAACTCAGCTGGCCCCAACGCTGAGTCCACTAGCAAAGAGGTCAGCTGCAACGAATGCTTGGCCTCCTTCGCCAGTTTACAGACCTACATGGAGCACCATTGCCCCGGTGCCCGCCCACCTCTTCCCCTGAGGGAGGAAAGTGGGAGCGATACCAGTGAGGAGGGGGAGGAGGAGAGTGATGTGGAGAACCTGGCTGGAGAAATAGTCTACCAGCCAGATGGCTCAGCGTACATTGTTGAAAGCGTCAGCCAGTTGATCCAAAGTGGGGGAGCCTGTGGCAGTGGCAACGGGGCTCTCCCTTCGTTCGTTCTGAACTCTCTACCCAATGCTGGGGGCAAACCAGGAGAACCTTCCTCTGCTGCACCCGTGTACCCACAGATCATTAACACTTTCCACATAGCCTCATCCTTCGGGAAATGGTTTGAGAGCTCAGACCAGCCCTTCCCGAATACCTCAGCCCTGACGGGCATCAGCCCCGTCTTGCACAGCTTCCGCGTTTTTGATGTGCGGCACAAAAGCAACAAGGATTACCTGAACAGCGATGGTTCTGCCAAAAGCTCCTGTGTATCCAAAGATGTTCCCAACAATGTGGACCTGTCCACGTTTGATGGCTTTGTGCTCTATGGGAAGAGGAAGCCCATACTGATGTGTTTCTTGTGCAAGCTCTCCTTTGGGTATGTCCGCTCGTTTGTGACCCATGCAGTGCATGACCATCGAATGACTCTGAGTGAGGAGGAGCGGAAAATTCTTAGCAATAAGAACATCTCCGCTATCATCCAAGGGATAGGCAAAGACAAGGAACCCCTTGTAAGTTTTCTGGAACCAAAAACCAAAAACTTTCCACACCCTTTAGTTTCAGCAGCTAACCTCATAGGCCCTGGACACAGCTTTTATGGTAAATTCAGTGGCATTCGCATGGAGGGGGAAGAGGCTCTCCAGGCTGGCACTGCCAGTGGAGCAGAGCAGCCACAGTCAGGCCTCTTGGCGCCTGGTGCCCTCTTGAACCTTGGTGGGCTGACCAGCTCGGCTCTGAAAACCCCAATTACCTCAGTCCCCCTGGGCCCGCTGGCTTCCAGCCCTACCAAATCCTCTGAGGGGAAAGACTCCAGGGCAGCCGACAGTGAGAAGCAAGAAATGGGTGACCAGGACAGCCTCTCAGAAAAGGCAGAGCCAGCTGAGGAGATGGAGGAAGAGGAGGAGGAGGAGGATGTGGAGGAGGAGGAGGAGGAGGAAGAAGAGGAGGAAGAGGAGGAGGAGGAGGAGGAGGAAGATGATGAGGGTTGCAAAGGACTGTTTCCAAGCGAGTTGGAGGATGAATTGGAAGATAGGCCCCTTGAAGAGTCTGGGGCTGTGGCAGGTAGCAGCAGCAAAAAGGACCCTGCTCTCTCAAACCAAAGCATTTCTAACTCTCCCTTAATGCCTAACGTGCTCCAGACCCTGTCGAGGGGCACGGCTTCTTCGAGTTCTAATTCTGCTTCTTCCTTTGTCTTTGATGGTGCAAACAGGAGGAATCATTTAAGCTTTAACAATGAGGGTGGTGGAGCCAGCGTGGCAGAGGGCAGCAGGAGGTTGGACTTCATCGATGAAAGTGCCAGTAAAGACAATGCCACAGCACCAGAACCAAATGAGAGTGCAGAGGGCGAGGACGGGAGCTACCTCTCCCATCACCAGCACGCTGGTCCCCTCTGTGAGCTTGGGGGTGGGGAATGCCCCTCGGGGAGTGGCGTGGAGTGCCCAAAGTGTGACACCGTCTTGGGCTCCTCACGGTCACTGGGTGGCCACATGACCATGATGCACTCGCGCAACTCGTGCAAGACGCTCAAGTGTCCCAAGTGCAATTGGCACTACAAATACCAGCAGACGCTTGAGGCGCACATGAAGGAGAAGCACCCCGAGCCAGGCGGCTCGTGTGTGTACTGCAAGAGCGGGCAGCCGCACCCCCGCTTGGCACGGGGCGAGAGCTACACTTGTGGTTACAAGCCTTTTCGCTGTGAGGTCTGTAACTACTCCACTACTACCAAAGGCAACCTCAGTATTCATATGCAGTCCGACAAGCATCTCAACAACATGCAAAACCTGCAGAATGGAGGGGGGGAGCAAGTCTTCAGTCACACTGCCGGGGCAGCGGCAGCGGCTGCGGCAGCGGCAGCGGCTGCGGCAGCAAACATTGGTAGCACCTGTGGGGCCCCCTCCCCCACCAAACCAAAAACCAAACCCACCTGGCGGTGTGAGGTGTGTGACTATGAAACCAACGTCGCTAGGAACCTTCGCATCCACATGACCAGTGAGAAGCACATGCACAATATGATGCTGCTCCAGCAGAACATGACCCAAATCCAACATAACCGGCATTTGGGCCTTGGTAGCCTGCCCTCCCCAGCTGAGGCCGAGCTGTACCAGTACTACTTGGCACAAAACATGAACCTGCCCAACCTGAAGATGGACAGCACTTCCTCTGATGCCCAGTTCATGATGGGTGCCTACCAGCTGGATCCCACCAACCCTATGGCAACTATGGCTCCAACGCTAGGTGAGGTTGAAATGTCCTGTTTCTGCTGCTGTGTTTGGGGCGGGGTGGAGGGAGGGCTGTGTGGGTGGATGGGGTGCTATCCATCCCCATCTGTTTTTCCCACTCCTATTCTGAAATGTCTGTAGCCTTCCACGCAAGAGTATGCAGTGCAATGAGCCCCATTCTCACCCTAACTTTTCTCATCTTCAGAAAATCTTGGCACCCTCTTATGTGCCTGTGTGTTTCTTGTGAACTTCAGGACACCGTGTGGATGAACTGAATATGGAAAGAGTGAAGCCACTAAGAGGGGATGCAGTGGGTGAATATCGCGGATGTGATTGTTAAGAGTCCTCCAGGATCCAGAGCAAGGGCACCGTAGACCCCTCCTGGGTTTGGAGAGGGTTAGGCATACTATTGAAGGGAGGGCGGGGCTTGGTGAGAATCGGGGAGCTCTGAGGCTTGCCGGCGAGGGTGTATTGATGAAGGTAGATGTTGCTCAAATGGCTCTGGGATGTGGCTCTGAAGAAATGAAATCTAGATACAGGTCAGGTGAACGTGATTGGCGGCTGGGATAGATGCTTGGTGAGCGAGTGAGAGCTTTGCTTGGTGAAGGGGCGAGCAGAGACTCTTGCGGCGGATGCTGGCTTGACACTGAAAGGCAAAGCTCGGCTGAGCGTTGTCGGGATAGGGACGGCTGGGCAAAGGCTGACTGGTACAGGGAAGGGATGTGATCCCTTTATTTGGAAGGGGGCTTGTCAGTTGCACAGCATGTTCTCTGAACAGGCATATTAATGATGCTTTTAACCTGAAAACGAGGCTGCATTGACGTAGTTATACACACACAACCTGCGTGTTGACATCACAATTGGGGCTGTTCAGGACAGCAGTAAGGATATAGTTCCTTCCCTGAGGAAATTTGCTATGTAAGAATCAAGTTAGAATTTGGAATGACAGACGAAATCTCTTCTTGAAAGCCTGCAGTGCTGCTAGAGTCGATGAAAGGGCACAGCTGTACCTTCCTGTCCTGGAACCCTGGCTGTAGCGCACACGGTATGCATTACATCCATGTGCTTGAGCTTCCTTTCGCCAGTCCCATAGGAACCAGTGCCACAGAGTAGAACTCCTCCGTGTCTGCGCTGGCAAGGGTCCGTGATGTTTGCAATACCGCTTCCTGTGCACCCCGGTTCACTAGAACCGCTCACTGGATGCTGCGTTAAGAAATTGCACAGGCAAGGAGAGCACCTGCTTTACCTCCCTTCCTGTGACCTGACCTCTTTCCCCTAACTCCAGCCCTAGTCATCTTCTCACCCATTGAGACTGGAGAGGCTCCTAAGGCACTGTGTTGCGGGCCCCCAGACTCACGTGCAGCTAATTGCCACGCTGAGGGACGTGATGAGCTTAAAGTGTAGGTGCCTGTCTGAGAGCAGGGAGAGGACCCAGCTCCCCACAAAAGCAAAGCAAAGGAAAACCGTGGAATGGAAGACGCTACAAAGCAAGCCCATTTGCGTCCTTGAAGGAGACGACACTGGGTTTGTCTTTGCTGTGACTGTTCCTAAATGGCTCAGGGTTGCTAGTAGAATGTCTGCTGATTGCTAGTGTAGTTTGGTGACATTGCGAACTGTATGAGAAGCCGGCGTGTTCTTGGGGTCCCCAGCCTGCCCTCCTAAAGCCCCGGGGCAGTGTTCCTGAGAGCCAGTGGCTGTTCTCTCCTTCCTGCGTGACTCCAGCTGAGAGCAAGCCTTTGGAAAGTGTGGGCTCATTCAGGAAGTGGTGTGGGCCTGGTGTACTTCATGGCCTTAGGACTCCTGGCCACAGCCCGAGCTGGGAGTGGCAGGGTAGAGTCCCTTCCCTTGTCCATAAGCACTGTGAGGGTACATTGGGTCTGTCCGAGAGGCTTTGTTCTGGATGGCTGCCTTGTAAACCCCTCCCCTCTCGCTTCCTCAGTCCTCTTCCCTGCCTGCATTTGCTGCCTGCCCCCCGATTGCGGTGGTTGCTTAGGCAGTGGGGCAGGGGGCGTTCTGCCCTTCCCTGCCTTGCCTCCCAGAGCTGCTCGTGGGTTTGAGCAGAACATTAGCCCAGCTCCTCCCTGTGGGCCGCGGCGGGGCTGGGTAGCTCCGGAGAGAGGCTCGGGCGCAGGCCAGGAAGAGCGGCCTGGCTGGGGATGGTCTGTGGAAAGATTTTCCAAGGAAGCCGAGGTAGCCTATGCGAGTGGCTCGCGCACTAGCAGGTGTCCTGGGGAACACAGAATTGGCCTGGCAGGAGAGGGACCAGACTGGAGCTGGGGATGACAGAAGTAGCTAGACTGGGAAAGGCTCCTGCTGTGTGCGGGCCTGGCGTGTGCAAGCTGCCTGGCCTTCTCTCCTGTCTCTGGGCACTGTAGGTGCTCCCTGTACACCGGGCTCCTGCTCCAGTTACCTGGGCCTGGCACCTGATGGGACTCAAGGCTCCAGTGCTCTTCCCTGGCCAGAGGAGTAGCCGTCCCTCTGGCAGGGAAGAGAGGCAGCGCGCACGCGGCACGGAAAACCCCTCCCGGAGCATCGCGTAGGCCAGGTCTGCGTGGGTCTCTGGGCCCTGCGCAGGCCGCCCACGGCTCAGCCCGTTCGGACCGCTCCCAGGGCCGGCTGGCTGCAGCAAATGACCGCTAGCCTAGAAAGGCAAATTAAGGAACAAAATCTCTCTTTTGAGTATCTGGGGACTCGAAGGCTAATCAGACATAAAAATAACCCCTTAAGCTGAGCTGGGACACCGTCCGGGCTAATTGCCCAAGGGGGAGAAACCAAACCCAGAGTAGCTGCAGTGTGGGGAGAGGAACGAGACGTAAGCTCCACCATGGAGACTGGTGGTTGGGCTCTTTGCTTCAGCATGAGATCCCAGGTAACGGAGAGGAGTCTTCCCTCCTTCCACATCCTCAAGCCTTTCTAACGAGATAAATAAGAGCTTGCTGTATTAATTTACTATAAGTGACTGGAGGTCAGCTCTTGGTTTAGCTGGGTCAGGGATAATTTGAAGAGCGGGGAGATGACAGAGCGAGAGAGAAAGCATGCGTCCTGCTGCCTCTTTCCCTGACACACACGCACGCTTGTATTGCCCCAGTTATTAGCTGTCGTCCTTTCGTTGGCCATCAGCTCTCCCAGGCCAGTACCTTCCTTGAGCAGCTACCGTTCCGAATG
Organism: Pelodiscus sinensis; assembly: GCF_049634645.1. Lineage (NCBI taxonomy): Eukaryota > Metazoa > Chordata > Testudines > Trionychidae > Pelodiscus > Pelodiscus sinensis. Next base: position 482,179 of record NC_134722.1, on the reverse strand, counting down.
TTTGTTTTGGACAAGTGCTGGGCTTACCGCTAAGAGCATGGCGCTTTCCGCAAGCTTCGGCCTTCTGCTCTTGCTAGTTGCAGAAATGAGTTCCTTCTGGTGCTGCTGCAGCAGGACGTCCTAAGCCCCTGCGTGTGCAGTGCACCCTGGCCAAAGAGTCTTGTATGCAGCAGGAGCTGGCTTTGGAGACCCGTGCAAGCCTGTTCTTGTCTCTGCCCGGTGTCCTTGCCACCAGAAGCGAATACGTGAGAGGTGACCACAAGAGAGATGGAGCCAGCAAGTGGGGAGTGTCAAATCGGTTTCAGGAGACTCCTCCTCCTAAAGTCTGTTGGGAGGCACCTTCATGTTCTCTCTGGTTGGCAAAGGCCTGCTGTGCTCCTGGCCCGGGGGCTGGGCAGCAGGGGACCTGTTCTGCTCTGGGCTCAGTGGCTGTGGAATCAGTCAGCTGGCCCCTCTTGGGCCTGGCCCGGGATACCAGCAGGGCAGAGGAATGGGCAGGGTAAGGAGGATTACTGTGTTGCTTCTGACGGAGGAGCTGGTGGGCACGTTAGGGGGCCTGCCGGGGAATGAATGGGCTGCTGTGCTCCTGTCATGGCAGGCACGGACTCCCGCATCTCTGACGTTTGTGTTTTTTCTCTCTCCTTTGTGCAGTGGGTGGAGAGATCCCCCTGGACATGCGGCTGGGGGGCGGGCAGCTGGTGTCCGAGGAGCTAATGAACCTGGGCGAGAGCTTCACCCAAACCAATGACCCGTCACTGAAGCTCTTCCAGTGTGCTGTGTGCAACAAGTTCACGACCGACAACCTGGACATGCTGGGGCTGCACATGAGCATGGAGCGCAGCCTCCCGGAGGACGAGTGGAAGGCCGTGATGGGCGACTCCTACCAGTGCAAGCTGTGCCGCTACAACACGCAGCTCAAGGCCAATTTCCAGCTCCACTGCAAAACCGATAAGCACGTGCAGAAGTACCAGCTGGTGGCGCACATCAAGGAGGGCGGCAAGGCCAACGAGTGGCGGCTGAAGTGCGTGGCCATCGGGAACCCCGTGCACCTGAAGTGCAATGCCTGTGACTATTACACCAACAGTCTGGAGAAGCTGCGTCTGCACACGGTGAACTCCCGGCACGAGGGCAGCCTCAAGCTCTACAAGGTAAGGCTTGCTTTCCCCAGAGCCCCGGGCGAAGGGAGGGAGCAATTCTGAGCCGGGGTGAGGGTGGATTTAATCCCATTCCATCTGGTGCCCCCGGGGGCTTGACCCCAGCTCAGTGGATCCCACTGCCCTCCGCCGAGCCTTTCCAAAGGGGAGGTCCTGCTGTGCCCACCTTGAGGCACCACGTGGGGCTGCGCACCTGTCCTCTGAACACGAGGTCCCTTTAAAGGGTGTCCCCTTGCACACCCAGAATCAGAGGCCATGATTCCAAGGGCATCCCAGCAAGCCATTTCTCCCCGCTGGCCTCAGCAGGGGCTCTGCTAGCCAGCCTTTGCCTTCTGCCCGATCGCGCAGCCCTGCAAGCCACTGGCAAAGGAAGGCCAGGCAGCGAGCCTGCAGAATGCCTTTGCAGAGCCAAGGAAGTGGCTGGTGCCCTGGTTCTTTTGTTCTGTGGCTGGGGAGGGCTGGAAAGGAGGGAGGACCAGTTTGATTGCTAGCTACATTGGCACGGTCACACTGGCAGCTTTCCTAGGCTGATGCCTTTCAGCCCTGTCACCTTCCCCCTTGCTCCATGACGGTGCTCTTGGCTTTTGCCTTGTTTGCTGTCCCTTCTGTCACCATCTTTTCCTTTCCTGCCTCGTGACGCTCTCCTTTCCCCCGCCCCGAGCCCTGCAGGCTGTAACCCAAGAGGAGCTCCGGATACAGTAAATAGTCCTTTCACTCCCGCAGCAGAATTACTCCAGACGTTTTTATTGATTTTTCACTGGACTTAAAGCTTCACCTTTTTCTCTAATCATCCCATAATGGCTTTAGTATGAACAATCAGGTACAAACCGCCATAAATCTAAGCAGCCTCTCTTCGCATCCCTCCTGCTCACACATGCTCTGTCTCTCGCTGTCTTCTCACTTGGCTCGGTTCTTCTTTGCCCCTTTCCCTTCCTCTGCCTGTAGCCGCAGAAGGATCTGCACAGTTGGATTAGGCTAGGAGGGCTCATGTGCCCTGTCATGCCTTTTTGCTGCCTGGATGGAACTCTCCCGTGTTGGGTGGGTTCAGAACTTGGCGTCTCTCCCTGTGTCAGAGTCCCATGAGGAAACGGGCGGTTTGGAACATCGTGGGTTGTTCTAGGAAATGGACGGCTCCAGCGATTTCCGTGGGGGTGGAAAGCGGCAGGAGGGCAGAACAGCGTTGCTGGGCTAGGGCAGCGGGAGCTTTGGCTAGTGTTCGCGGGGCATGCTCTAGGAAGCTCCTGGTCATGGAAGCCCAGCAGATGTGACTTGGGCTCCTGGGAACAGCACTGTTATCGGTGTCACTGCAACTAGTGAGGCATCGCACCGCTTCCTCTGGAAATAGCGGCGCTCGCGCCAATCGCTCCGCTTTCCAGAGCCCTGGTTTAGGAAAGTCTGAGAAGCCAGGGTATGGGTAGGAGGGAATTTGGGGTGAGAGTGGGAGCAGGAGAAATCCAGAGGAGCGGGGAGAGGAAGTCTGGATCGAGTGGTGTGTCTTCACAATTCACACTTGTGCACCAGGCATCATGATTTCAACTTACAATAGTCTCTTTAGATTGTGGGGGTGAGGGGTGTTGTGTGAGGACAAGACAGTGGTGACAGGCTGCAAAAATCCCTGGTTCAAACGCTCTGGCTCTGTTGTGCTGCCTTGAGAGAGTCAGTGGGGGCACTGGCTTTCTCCCTCAGACCCAGCCCAAACAGGGAAAATGAGAAATGAAGAAGGGGCGTGGGGAATATATGGAAAGGCTGGAGAAGTGCCTTCCCCAGACAGGCCAAGGAATTCATTCTTAGGGACACTGGTTAGATTCAGCCCTGAGTGCTTTGTAGAATCGTCACTATCTGGTGTGTCTTAAAGGTAGAATTCCAGTGAAATATCGTAGCGAGAGAGAACAGATACTAGCTTGGTATCAAAATACTGAACACAGGCCTCTACCAGTCGCGCGCACAGCACGTGGATAGTCTATCTGCTAGTGTAGCCACGCAGTAGGGAAGTCAAATAGCAGTTAATTAAATAGTCGAGTAACCGCCTGAATTCTTATTGTTACTCGACTATTCTATCGTCCCTAAGGGTGGCAGCCAGTGCGCTCCGGCCCCACTCCTGAGGAGCCCCCTGCCACTCCACGCGGCTCACCTCTCAGACCAGCTGCCTGTCGCCCTGTGCTGCTGCCTCTGATAAAGAGGCAGCAGCAACCCCTGTCTAGGGGAGCTCTGAGCTCCCGGACCTGGCGTGAGCCAGAACTGAGCCGGGCTGCCCGCCTGGCTCCTACTACACTTTAAATGCAGAGCCGCAGTGGGGGTAGGTCCTGGATCCAGCATGAGCCAGGACTGACCCGGCTGCTGGCCAGCCTGCTGAAACGTTTACTGGCAAGGTGGGGTGGGGAATGTGTGTGACCTATGGCATTAACTGAGACGTTTTTGCTTATCGGTTAATCGACTCCACGGTTACGTCCCTAGCACGCAATCCTTGAACTGTTGGATGGAATTCATTGCATTGGTACCCAGCCATTTGCACTGTGAATCCTGCATGTCCTGTTGCTCTTCTTCCTTAGTTGGATTGTGCTCTCCAGTGAAAGGGGAGATTCCCAGGGAGTCGGAGCCCCGGGTTCGTTCCAGGGAGAGCGTGGCTGCGGAGAGGCAGGGACGCTCACTGAGGTCCTTGGCTCACACTTTCCATGCTTTGAAGTGGTCGCAGTGCCATGGAGGCGGGGAAGGGCGAAGTCGAAGTGGGAGGGGAGCAGTTCATGGACCAGTTTCTCCTCTCTTCTCTCAGCCCTTGGTGTGGTCTGCAGTAATTGAGATTGATTGGATGTTATTTTTCCTCTTGCTAATGTAATCCATTAGCCTGGCACATGCATAATCAGTTTAGAGCACAGTTAACTGGATGTAATCGAGTTCTTCCCTGTCTGCTGGAGAAAATCCTCTCCAGATGCTGCCTGGGTGAGAGAGTGTATGAAGCTTATCGCGCACAATCCTCCTTACTCGGCCTCTTTGCCGTTTCCTTTTTAAATCACGTTATTGGCCACTTGGGTTGCCCAAGAGCCACTTCAGCAGCAAGTGGCAGAGCTAGAAAATGTGATTCTGAGACCTCGTTAGTCAGCAGCTTGACAAGCCTGAGTCCTGTCCTGCCATGCGTCTGGGGCTCTGTAGAGGGTGGGGTGCATTCTCATGCCACCTCTTCCCACGGTTCAGTATTTCCCAGTGCCTTCAGCCCAGCCCCCCTTCTGCACCATTGGTGAATGCGGGGCTTGGAGTTCCTCACGTTGTTAAACTCAGGGAGATCTGACCACCTCGCCCAGCTTGTCCCCCTCTGTGTGGTCAAAGCAGGGCTAGGGCTGAAATCCTGGGAGCAGGGCGGAGCGTGTGTGCTCATGGCCTTTTCAGTATATTTTCATATTGCCAGACAAATTACCCAGAAAGGGCCTCTATTGTCGTAAGGACTTGTTTCAGTTCTGAGTGGCATGAGGTGGACGTGCTGGTCCAGGAGGTGAACAGAATATGGCATGTGAGCGAGAATAGCAGATGTGGTAGTGTGCAGCGTGGCTTAAGCAAGATCTTTAGCGAGCTTACACACAAGAAGGAAGCTGACAAGAAGTGGAATCTTGGACAGATAACCAGGGAGGAGCATAAAACCGTTGCTCGAGCCTGCAGGGGTGTAATCAGCAAGGCCAAAGCCCAACCGGAGTTGCAGCTAGCAAGGGATGTGAAGAATAACAAGAAGGGTTTCTACAGCATCAGGAGAAGGATCAGGAACAGTGTGGGACCCTTACTGGGGAGGGCAGCCTAGTGACAGGTGATGTGGGAAAAGCCAAAGTACTCAAAGCTTTCTTTTTTGCCTCTGTCTTCACAGACAAGGTCAGCACCCTGACTGCTGCACTGGGCAGCACAGTATGGGGAGGAGGTGGGCAGCCCTCAATGGGGAAAGAACGGGTTGAGGACTATGTAGAAAAGCTGCACGTACACGCACCCATGGGGTGAGATCTAATGCATCCGAGGGTGCTGAGGGAGTTCGTTGATGTGATTGCATAGCCAATGGTCATTGACTTTGATCGGGGAGGTCCCTGATGATTGGAGAAAGGCAAACAAAATGCTTGTCTTAAAAGAGAGAGAGAGAGAGAGAGAGAGAAAGGAGAATTCAGGAAATGACAGATTGGCCAGCCTCACCTCCACCTCAGAAAAGTAATGGAGCAGGTTCTCGAGGAATCCATTTTGAAACACTTCTAGAGGAAGGTGACCAGGGACAGTCAACAGGGATTCACCAAAGGCAAGTCATGCCTGACCAGCCAAGGTAACAGGCTCTTTGGACATAGGGAAGGTGGTGGACGTGATATGCTTTGACTTTAGCAAAGCTTTTGATACGGTCGGTCTCCTGCACTATTCTTGACAGCAAGTTAAAGTGTGGATTAGCTGAATGGACTGTAAGGTGGCTAGAAAGATGGCTAGATGGTTGGACTTGATGGGTAGTGATCAACGGCTCGATGTCTGTTTGGCAGCTGGTATCAAGTGGAGTGCCCCCGGGGTTGGTCCTGGGGCCAGTTCTGTTCAACATCTTTACGAATGACCTGGACGAGGGGATGGATTGCACCCTCAGCAAGTTCACAGATGACACTAAGCTAGGGGGAGAGGTAGATGCTCTGGAGGGCAGGGATAGGGGCCAGAGTGACCTAAACACATTGGAGAATTGGGTCAAAAGAAATCTGACAAGTGCAAGAGGTTCAACAAGGACAAGTGCCGAGTCCTGCCCTCGGGAGGGAAGAATCCCAAGCATTGTTACAGGCGGGGGGCCGACTGGCTAAGCAGCAGTTCTGCAGAAAAGGACCTGGGGGTGACAGTGGATGAGTCAGCAGTGTGCCCTGGTAGCCAAGAAAGCTAAAAACATATTGGGGTGCACTAGTAGGAGCATCGCCAGCAGATTGAGGGAAGTGATTATTCCCCTTTATTTGGCACTGATGTGGCTACATCTGGTGTGTTGTGTCCAATTTGAGGCCCCTGTTACAAAAAAAGATGTGGACCAATTAGAGAGAGTCCAGCAGAGGGCAACAAAAATGATGAGGGGCTGGAGCAAATGACTTCTGAGGGGAGGCTGAGGGAGCTGGACTTAGTCTACAGAAGAGTGAGGGGCGATTTGAGTGGGCTGGGTTTCCTAGGGAGGGGGTGGAATCTCCATCCCTAGAGGTTTCTAAGTCCCAGCTTGACAAAGTCCTGGCTGGGACGATTTCGTTGGGATTGATCTTGCTTTGGGCAGGGGGCTGGATTTGATGAGTGCTGAGGACTCTGCCAGCCCTAATCTTGAGTGGCTCGACGACATATTTCACTGCTGGTAGAAGCAGCGAGGTTTAGAGGAGAAGCTGGGGGCGGGGAGTCGAGAGACCATTCCAAGCTCAGCCACTGCTTGCTCCATTAGCTTGGGCAGATCGTTTCCTAGCTCTGTAATATGTAGCTGAGTTAGTCTGTTACAGAAAAAAACCCAGCAAGCAAACGGTCTGGTAACACTTTATAGACTAAGAAAACATGTAGACGGGATCACGAGATTTCATGGGCACAGCCCACCTCTTCAGATGACGGGAGTTAACTCCGGCTGTGCCCACCAAAGCTCGTGATCCCGTCTACATGTTTTCTTAGTCTATAAAGTGCTACCAGACCATTTGCTTGCTGGTTTTTTTCTGTAACATGGGGGCGGTAAGTCTCCTTTTCTTTCAGTGCTTTGAGATCTACAGACCGAAAGAGCAGCGTGTCCGAGTTCTAATTCAGACGATGGCAAAGCCATTCAGGTTTGGCTTTCCCGTGAAATGTGGCAGGGGGATTTAGCTCATCTGGAAATGGGAGAGACGTTTCCTGGTTCTGGGGCAGGGCTGTTTAACTAGGTGCAGGAGGGGCATTTGGGGCTGACTAGAAAGGGCCCTAGAGATCCTGGGGAGGAGTGTTTGATGAAAATGGATTTCCTTCTTTGTTCGTTAGTATATTTGCTCTATAGCATCACTGGCCAAGCAGCTGTCGCGGGAAGGGCACGGGAAGGAAAGCTGTAAATCAGCGATAGGCAACCTAGACGGCTAGGATATCAGGATTTAGGTCATTTTGGTAACCGCGCTTGCACACCTACAATCTGTGGGGGGTGTCGAGAGAGCCATAGCAGCACCTGGATTGGATGCAGGGGGAGCGCACGGCTCTGCCATTGTTGCGTGCGGCCAGCGCGCCCCTCCCTTCACATGCCCTTTATTGCTGGGTGTGTGACTGTAGCAGTGTGGGATGGGGACCAGCGGAAGGCCTGCGCATGGGCAGTGGTAAGCAAAGTGTCCCGTGGGCCGTGCGGGGAACCCCAGTGGGCCGCTAGCTGCCCACCACTGCTGTAAAACATAATAAAAGGAACTCGATCTCCCAACCCCCACCAGCCTCTTCCCCCCGACACAAAGGAATGTAGCTCTTCATCACCTGCTTTCTCTGGGGTCCCCACAGACATTCAGGCCCTTGTGTGACAGATGGGCTCATGCACAGCCCCTCCAAGGGAAGCATGGAGCTGGCTTAATCCCAGGGCAGTGCACCATAGGACAGTCCCTGGCTTGCTGCAGTTCGCTTTTTGGTTGGTGGTTTCCCTTGGACAGTGTTATCCCCAGCAGGCAGATACTGACCTGGCCCATGCGCTTCACACATGAGAGTCCAATAAGGATCCCATCACTAGGGGAGAAGCAAAGACCTATCCCAATCCATTGCAGTGACAGCACATGGGAGCGGCCAGACTGGGCCAAGGCCATTGATGGACCCAACCTCCATAAAGTTATCTAGCTCTTTTCTGAACCCTGTTAAAGTCCTGGTCTTCACAACTTGCTCTGGCAAGGAGTTCCACAGGTTGACTGTGTGTTGCCTGAAGAGAAACATCCTTTTGTTTGTTTTAAACCTGCTGCCTATTAATTTCATTTGGTTCTTATATTGTGGGAATAAATAAATAACTTTTCCTTAATCACTTTTGTAAAGCTTTATTATATCCCCCCTTAGTCTCTTCTTTTCTAAGCTTAAAAGTCCCAGACTTCTTAAATCTCTCTTCATATGTCAGCTATTCCAAATCCCTAATAATTTTTGTTATCCTTTTCTGAACTTTCCAATACCAAGGTAATTTTTTTTGAGGCCTGTACGCAGTATTCAAGATGTGGGTGTCCTATGGTTTTATACAGCAGCAATATGAAGTTCTGTCTTACGCTCTCCCTTTGTTAATGATTCCTAGCAGTGTTTGCTCTTTTGACTGCTGCTGTACCCTGCATGGCCGTTTCTCATAAACAAAGAGGCCTGTGTATGGGCACCTTTGCTAGGGGAGAGGCTGAGCCGAGACCGGATTCTCTTGTCCAGAAGGTGCACATACAGGTTTCGCTGGGAGAATGAGTCCACTAGAGCCGGAGCCGAGGCAGGGAGCACAGTAAGCTCTCTGACGGCCTGTAAGGAGTTGGGCGAGAGCCAGAGCCTGGGCTGGGAGCAGAGGAGGAGCCGCAGCAAAGCATGTTTGTCAGTAACGGCGTGTCCGGGTGCTTGCCGTCGGGATTATCCTGGGATGGATGAGCTGGCGAGGGGGCCTCCTTTCACGTCACGCTGGCTGTACGCAGCACTATGCAGCTCAGCCCGCAGTGCCTGTGCCTTGGGAGGAGGACACGTGTCATTGGTGCCTGTGGCATTACCACTGGATTGTCATGTCCATTGTAGACGCTGTGGTGCGGTTCTCCCTGCGTCAGCCCAGGCCCGTCTGCTCAGAGCAGAGACAGGCCGGGAGGAAAGAAGCAGGCCCAGCGATGCTGTTCTCGTGGTGGGGAAGCTCTGGAGTCCAGGTGCTGTCGCAGGTTGTGTGTGAATAGCTGATCCCCATGGCCTGTGTATAATAAAGAGGAGAAGGACCTCAGGCGTGGGGAATCAGCCGGGGGGTTGTGCCCTCTTAGGGGGTCACAACATGGTTATATGGGGACTGCAGGCTGTCAGCTCTGTGGGACTGAGCTCCATGAACTCCCCCCTTTTCAATGTGTAGGCGGGAGGGGTCACACTCAGAGGCTCTCTGTGTAAGAGGTCACCTGTACCGACAGTTCCACACTCTCCTGAGACTTTGGGCGTCCCCCTTTTCCCGTGTTTGTAACGCCATTGTTTTCTGCTAGAAGTACGGGGCGGCCGCAGGGGCTCCCTGCCTCTGCAGCTTGTGGGGCTCACACCCCATTTTAATTTAGCTGGCTTCGTTTTCACTTTTATCAACAGCCAACGTAGGGCAGTTGAGCTCCTGCATGCCTCAGTGGGGACAGTCCCACCCGGATGGCTGTGAAATAAGAGCCTGCCCGAGAAGAACGCCATGGACAGGCGTGTGGTGAGCCAGGCATGGGAAGTCATTCTTCCGTTCTAGTCTGCGCTGATTGGCCCCCATTTGGAGTATAGTGCTGGGCCCCACGTTTCAGAAAGATGTGGGGAACTGGAGAAGGTCCAGAGAAGAGCAACAAGAATGATGAAAGGTCTAGAGAACAGGAGCTATGAGGGAAGACTGAAAGAACTGGGCTTGTTTAGTTTAGAAAAGAGAAGACTGAGGGGGACATGATAACAGTTTTCAAGTATCTAAAATTGTTCTCCTTGGCCTCTGATGATAGAAGCAATGGGCTTAAACTGCAGCAGGGGAGGTTTAGGTTGGACATTAGGAAAAACTTCCTTCTTGTCAGGGTGGTTAAACACTGGAATAAATTGCCCAGGGTGGTTGTGGAATCCCCACCTGTGGAGATATTGAAGAGTAGGTTAGATAAATGTCTATCAGGGATGGTCTGGACAGTACTGGGTCCTGCCATGAGGGCAGGGACTGCACTCGATGGCCTCTCGAGGTCCCTTCCAGTTCTAGTATTCTGTGATTCTATGAAAAACTAGAGTCCCAGCATCCTCGCCTTTCAACACTTGTTCTCACACTTGCATAGTTTGCAATCGGCACTTCTGTTAAGAACATCCTTTCTTGCATCACCATAAACCAGCTTTTTCCTCCGTACTGAGTCTGATCCCAAAGAATTCAAAATGCTTTGCAAATGCTTTCCCTGAAGAACTCCTCGGTGGCGCTCCAAAGCTTATCTTTCACCAAGAGAAGCTGGTCCAGTAAAACTTATTACTTCACCCTCTAGTTCCTTGCAAACAAGTAGTAGCTTCACTTGAACAGTGATTTCATATTGCAACCCACAGCAGTCCAGGTTAAGAACAAGCAGCTAGGAAAAACTCTCCAGTTACCTGCAAAGGACTTTTATGGCTGCAGAGAGTAATTTCCCAAGTTGGACCTGGGCCAGAATTAGCTACATGTGCCATTGGAACTACAATGCCTGCCTGCACCGTCCATCAGCTGCGTGTTAATCCCAGAGGCAGGCTGGAGGGAGAAGAGCCTCTGTCGTGAACTCCCTTAGCCCAGACTAAGCTTCTGAGCAGAAACAGGCCTCAGGGACTGGAGACAGTTTCAAAATTGAGAGCAAGCTTCTGACTACACCAAACTGAGAGCTGGACCAGCCTGCTCCTGCAAACAAACTTCCGTCCTAGTGGAGTGGGCTTTTCCGCCATGGCCTGCTCTGACCTGAGCTCCCGGGAGCCCATGCCTGGCTGAAGGGCTGTGGTAATGCTGATGGGTTCTGCGGCCCACCTGCGATGCTTGGGTGCTGCCATCGGGTCTCGCAGCACGCCCGCCACAGTTTCTTTATCAGTCTCTTCCACACGGGTACGTCGACAGAGGTGTCCGAGTCCCGGAGCACATCTCCTACTACTGTCTCCAGGTCTGGGCATGGAGTTGCAGTCTCATAATATTCCTCCCTTCTCAGATCTTCTTCTTGGCTGAGGATGTTTTACTTTTAGCTTGCTTGGGCCTAACCCCCGGGAAGTCCAGTTTGGGATGAAAGGGACTGAATAGCTTTGAACGCAGGCCATTATTTATTCAATCTCCTTTCCTCTGCTGCCCAGTTCTCAAAAGCTTGGCAATCTACTTTTGCCCTTCTCCAAAAATACCTTGTGTGCGTTTAGCATCATCCTGGCACTGCGTGGCCTCAGACGCCTTTTGCTGAATTGGACATCTCTGATCATCTACCCAAGGGCATCTTGATAGCATTTCGGTTTTAGAATGGTGTCTGGCGCCTCTCAGCTGACTCTGCTTCTGGCTGGTCCAGCTGATACTCTGTCATCTGGGAGAGCGCTAAGTGCATCGGCTTGCTATGGACTGGGGCATGGTACCCAAAACATCCCCGGGTCCTGCCGGAACAGACACTAACCCTGCGGACCATGCTCTCAAACGAACTCACACAGGAAACGAGACGACAAAAGGCTCCTGCCACTTATGGGTGACCATTTCAGAGTGGTCACTCTGCATCTGACCTGTCGGTCCTCCTCACAAGGAACCTGCAGGACGCTTGCGCAAGGTGAGCCTGGGGACTTCACTTCATGACTTTGCTGGACACTAACAATTGCTGGCTGAAGACACTGGATTTATGGCTTATTACAACCATCGGTTACCCCCCAACCTCTGCCCCCTTGTTATGGTGTGACCACACACCTGCTGATGGGCCGCTTCTCATTGAATGGTCCCCTAGAATGTGCAGATCCATCCTGGTTCGGGGTGGCTGCGCTGGGCCTCAAGGTTAGAGGGGCCCTGAGGTGGCTGCCCCAAACGTCCTATGGATGGGACAGAGCTGGTGCAGCCTGGGCAATTACTGGGGGGGGAGGGACTGGCAACCCTCTGCTTGGCCATGTTCCACATCTTCATCGAAGGCCTGCCCCTGCTCCGCCCCTCCTGCCTCCTTTGTATCGGTTCCACAAAGCCCTCTCCCCAGAGCTACGTGACGGGGGCAGGGTTACCAGGAGTCCTAGCGATGGGCAGCGCAAAGGGGTCTCCTCCCCCCCTTCCTGCGGCAGCAGGACCCAGGAAGGAGAATGACGCTTGCAGTAGCCTGCGCCATGGTGCCACCCTCTCCCAACCAAGTCGCTCCGCTCCTCTGGCTCTCACCACCATGGTGAGTGCAGTGGGGCCCGACCTCTGCTCCTCCCCCGGGCTCGGGGCCAGAGAAGGCCAGGCAGTTGGCCTGGGCCTGGGCTTGGGGAAGGGGAGGTTGACCCAGGGCCCCTAGGGACGGCCCTGAGAATCTGCTAACTACGTATACTAAGCTAGTTGTTGGGCCTGGTGTGTAGCTGTGACACTGTCTGAGTGCCTTTCCCAGGCCAGAAGAAGAGCTCTGTGGCTTGAAAGCTTGTCTCGTTCATCAACAGAGGCTCGCCCACCACCAGCTATTGTGCCCTCCCCTTGTTGCTGGGAGATCCTGGGCCTTACCTGGCTCTGATTACACTGCCCAGCGGCACTCAGTGGCCAGCCAGAAAGAAGAGCGACTCCCACTCCTGTCCTGTAGAACTTGGCTTGAGGAATGTCGCTTCTGGGCGGCCTGCCTTGAACGGCAAGGACTTACGAGCACGCACACACTCATGTGCAGGGCGGCTCTGCTCTGTCATCCCAGGATACATCCGTTCCCCACTAAAGTCATTGGCGCTTGTAGGAACCGATGTTTTGGAAGTCCTCCCGTTCCTCGCTCTTCAGTCGCAACCCCCCCATTTGCACAAATGAAAGCCAGCTGTGGGGAATAAATTCCCTTCTTAGCGTTGATTCACTGTAAGTCCAAGTGTTCTGGAGCATGCGGCGGGGGCAGTCTGTACTCCTTGCTTGGGGTCCCCATGTGTCCCAAAGGTTCTGATGATGAGGCTTTCAGCAGGTACCTTACATCATGCTCTTGGGTGAGTGCAAATACTAGAGCTGGGGGCCAGTAACCCTCATGCACCCCAATGCATGCTGGGTCCCACATTCTCCTCCATCTGCCTCAGAATGGTATGTTGCTGCTGGTAAAAACCATTGCAGCCTCTGCCCAAGTCTAAGGAAAACTCGCCCAGACAGCCCAGATACACCAGCCCTTCAATGAACACATTACAGTTGGATTCCCCTGGGGACTCACGGAGGAATTACAAAACAGGTAACACACAGTATCCCTTTTAATGCTTCGGCAACCTAATCCGTGGGCCTGCACGCTCTGTGCCATCCTGCTCTGCTGTCTTTGCAGTAAAATAGATGTCTGGATTTCATGTTGTAATACAGAAATACCTTCCTATGGGATCAGCAGCATGTCCTGGGGTTTGCCCCTTTGCAGGGTTTGGGACTGAATGAAATTAGAGGGCAAAAGTACTTGCTCAATTCTGCAGATGTATTTAAAAATTCAGGCCAGACTGTCTCCTTTGGACACTTCTTGTGCAGTATGAACTGATCTATATTCCGCCAATGTCCTAGTGGGGTGAGTTTGTTTTGTGTATCGGTGAATCTGGGAAAGTACTGGAGATGAGAGACCAAATAGACTCGAAAGGCAAAGCCCAAAGTCTAGGGGTTGGGAATATTGGGGCTGAGCAGTCTCCCAGCCCTTCTGTCTACTGCTTAAAGTAAAATTATAACTCCAAAGTGCCAGGAGAGGTTTAGAATTCGGTCCTAAATATCTGTCACCATTGTGTATCCAGGCTTTGGCCCCGATCTTAGGAAAGGTGGAAGAACTTCTCAGTTCACATACAAGCACGAACAATCCTGTGGGCATAAGAACGGCCGTATTGGGTCAGATCAGAGGTCCGTCTCGCTCAGTGCCCCTCTTCTGACTGTGGCCAATGCCAGGTGCCCCAGAGGGAGTGAACAGACAGGGGATCATCCAGTGATCCCTCCCCTGTCACCCATCCCCAGCCTCCAACAGAGAGCCAGGCTAGGGACACCCTCCCTGCCCATTCTGGCTAACAGCCATTGATGGACCCAACTTCCATCAATTTATCTCTTGTTTGAGATGAGGCGACCACATTGGTCCACAGGATTCCAGACGTGTGCGTCCCATGGTTCATACAGTGGCAGTGAGATATTCTCTGTCTTCTTCTCTATCCCTTGGTAATGACGCCTAACATTCCGGTGGCTTTTTTGACGGCCGCTGCGCACTGAGTGGATGTTTCCAGAGAACTAGCCACAGTGACTCCAAGGTCTCTCTCTTGAGTAGCTGTAGCTAAATTGGTCCCCATCCCGTTGTATGGATAGTTGGGATTAGTTTTCCCAATGTGCATTGCTTTACATTTACCAACATTCAATTTCATTTTGCCATTTTGTTGCCCAGTCCCCTAGGTTTGTGAGATCCTTTTGAAGCTCTTCCTTCACAGGCTGCTTTGGTCTTACCTATCTTGAGCAGTTTGGTGTCATCTGCAGATTTTGACACCTCCCTGTTTACCTCTTTCTCCAGATCACATATACATAGGTTGACTAGGATTGGTCCCAGTGTGGACCCCTGGGGGACTCCACTAGTTAGCTTGGGCCTGGCCTGTCTTTGTCACTGAAGGGGGTGGGTGGAGGGCTAAGAGATTCTTCCCTAGCTGCCACAGGGCTCGGTGGTTCTCTCCACAGCTAGGGTTGTGAATTGTGAGCAGAGCGCCCCCCGCGTCCTGTAACCCCGGGCTCATCTGAATTCACACTTGGTTTTTTCACCATGCCAGCTGAGGACGTATCTGAATGTTCTATTGAACTCAGCAAAGTACTGTCTGCATGTCCCACTGTGCCGTTCCCGTCCCAGGCTCTGGCTTCTGCAGAACCGCGTTGGGCTCTGACACCAGCCATCAGACTGCAGAGGAAGGCTGGAAGCAAGGCTGGTCGGGGGGCAGCTTGCGGCTGGTTCTCTCCGGGGCTGGAGGAAAGCAATGTGGGATTACTCTGAAGATTCTGATTACTGATTTGATTCCATGAACCGTGGTGGCTGTTGGGAACAGCTGCCAGTGATAGCTCTGGCTTCCACAACGACATGAGCAGAGCCCCGAGCGCCGTCTGATCAGTCAGACCTAGCTGTCCGCGCCTGCCTACGTCTACGCTCTCTCATCCCAGCGCTAGCTGGGGAAGTGTACTAGAGGTTGGTATTAGGAGGGCTGTGGCCCTGGCGCGCGGGTGCTGGGAAAACAATTCATGTTCCATTGCTTAAGTCTGTGCCTGAGGGTCCCGGCAGTGGGCAGGCCTAGGACGGAGGAATCCCACATCTGGAAGAGATCAGATTAGACAAATCCAGACACTCTGTAACAGGTGTGTGCTGCGAGCTATCTGCCAAGCAGCTCCTCCTTCCTGAAGCAGCTCGTTCATTCGTAGTCGCTTACTGCCATCTGCCTAACGAGTCCGTAGTCCCGCGTGGGTCAGCTGAGGCCGTCCGCTCTGGGTGCCACGACAGAGCACGAGACGCTGTTTGGAAGGTTAAGCAGCTTTGCTTTCCCCCTCCCCGGCTCTCCTTGCCAGGTGACATGGGTACCAGTGTCCTTGCCAGAACTGGAGGATGCAGCCATGTGGCAGGCCACGTGGGACCTATTGGTGCCGCCTCCTCTGCTTATATTGGTTCAATAATATTGCAAGCCCTCAAGTCTCTCTTGAAGAGGGACCCTTTGTGCTGTGCTCTTCCTGGAGCAAATCATAGTAGAGTCCCCTGAAGTCAAGTCACACTTCTGTTCTGGCGGAAAGGGGGTTTGTTCTTTGTGCAGCTGTTCAACGCTCACCACGTGGGGTGAACGCTGAGCAGGTGTTTCAGCCGTGGGTCAGTTTCCTCATGTGGAGGGGGGCCATGGTGTGCTCCCTGTGCAGAGGGAGCAGTTTGGTGTGGGCCTGGCTCTTGATGTGTCACTGTATGTTAGACACATCACCTGGCAAGCCAGCTTCATCTTGTGAGCTCTCGTGAGGCAAGCGTGCTTTGGGCAGTGCGAGGCAGCTACTTGTGTGTCATCTGAGATGGCCTCTTTGCGTCTCTGCGTTCCGGCCCTGTCTACAAAGTGCTTCGTTTGCACTTCAAGCGTGCTATTTTTCTGACTGCCAGCCCAGCAAATTCAGCCTGGTCTTGAGGAATCCTGGGTTATTTCCCACTGTGCCTCATGACTTGCAAAGAAAGTTTGGCCAATCTAATTATTTCAGGCGTTACAGTGGTGAGAATCAGATGGCTGAAAGTTGTGTTTGTTCCACCAGTGCAGCCGTCAGTGGGTTCCCACAGGTGTGGCTGCTTGGCACTCCAAACAAGTCTGTTGGTGATGCACAAGCAGGCTCCAGCTCATTCAGTCTTAGCGCTCTTGGCTCGTTAGTGCTAACAGGAGTAGGAAGCATTAACTAGCTAATTAAGTTGGCTGGCCAGATGTCTGTAGTGTCTTGGGTTGCTCCCCTTCTGACAGCCGCCAAAAATGCCTTGGTTTGTTCCTACCCTCTTCCCTAGAAACAGCCCCTCCAGCTCCATCATCTTGGAGATCTCTGTTCCTGACCTCTGGCCTGGCGAGCGGAGTGGGATTGGCCTTGGGACCCTGGCTTCCCGCTCGTTAGCCTGCTGTGGTTTAATCCGTGCCGTGCGCGTAGGGGCCGTCGCATTCTACGACTTGGCTCTGGAGATCTGGGTTTCTGCTCTAGGACTGCTCTGCTGCCCAGCCGGTGGGGTGGTCCTTTGCATGGGCTCCAAGTCTGCCAGCTCAGAGGCAGTAGGAAGGACAGAGCTGATGCAGTGGAGGTCATGGAGCTCTGCCATGCAATCGGGGACTGCCGGCCCCTCACAACCTCTTCTCGTGCACTCGGCCTGGTGCTTTCATGTCACTCTCTCTGGAGATGTGTGGGAGGAGTCCGTGTTCTTCCGTGCTCCCATTCGCTTCTGCTGTCCGGTGGCACGTGGCTGTCACCCAAGCACCTTCCATCTCTGGGCCATCTTTGTAAACCCGTGTCTTCCCACTTCTCCTCCTTTGCTTTCTCATGCTCCGAGAATGCTTGGTTTAAAAACACCTGGGGAAGTTTCAGGCCGCAGTAACAAAGCCTGTCTCCACAGAGGGGAGGCTAATTACACAGCTAATTAATCCAACAGATGTCACTAAATGCCTGTTTCTTTGTGAGTCAGTTGAGCACACATGCTGCTTAAGCAGACTTCATGGGACCTGTTCAGAATGCCTGCTCAGGCTGTCACTTGGAAGCCTGCAGTGCCCTGGGCCCTGTTACTTCTCTGAGGCGTGTATCGGGGCCGTCCCGGGGAGCTGAGTCTAGACTTCATTCGAAACAGCTGGCGGTCAGCAAGACCAGCCCCCCAATCGCTCTGATACTTTGCATCTGGAACATGGCTGCCCCAGCACTGCTCCTCCTCGCGCTGGACAGGGACGGGAGACGGGCAGACAGAGCAGGAGAGGAGCCCGGCACGGGACATCTGAGCCTCTCAACTTGAGGTCACCTCTTCAGCTTCAGCCCACAGCCGTTAGCTTCTTGGAAGAGCCGTTGTCTGTCTGGATAGCCACCAGCACACCTGGCTTTGGCTTGCCCCTTGTTTTCAATGGCCAGGACGTCTCCACTTCTGTTTCACACCGAGGGCTTGGGATGGTTTCTTGGCAGGGCAGCATGAGGAGCCCGTCAGTCCAACACCTTCCACCAACCCAAAACTCATTTAAAATGGAAATGACGCAGCTTAATTCTGTGGCTGTCAGCTGTAACCCCCTGCCCCAGGCCACACAGGCCCCGTTTGGCTGCCTTTTGTGTTCCCGTGTAGGAGGGTCATCCACTTGGTGTGTCTCTAGGCTTGTGTAGACGAGGGTGCTTTCCTGGCAGTGCTGAAGGGACACTCTTGCTCTGGGATGAGTGTGCCACACGGGAAAACGTTACCAGGATCGTTTCCTCAGACGACAAGCCCTCAGGCAGTGGCCCCTGATCCACCGCGGCTCCTCTCTTTCCTCTCAGGGAACTCCGCTAACTCCGGGCCTCAGCGCCACCGAGCACCGCCGCGGGATTCGTACTCGAAAGGCAGCAAGGGCCCAGGGTCATTAGTAGGATCCGTGCACCTGCGGAGACATCCCAGGGCTGCTGTGACTATTTGCTGGGCCTAGTTTGGATGGGGCACTGTGTCCTGGGCCACCGGTGGCCCCACACTGGGCCCCGGGCTGCGGCAGCGCGAAGAACGCTCGAGGTGGCAGCATTGAGGGCCAGACTGCCCGGGGCACCCTCACCACTGGCTCCCACAGCAGCTGCCACCTCTTTTCCCGCAGGCTGGGGGCCCCACTGGGTGGCGGGGCTGCCACCATGCCTATCCACAGCTTTAGGACATGCCTCAGGTAGGATGTCAGGTAGGCGGGGCCAGGAACAAAGCACAGGGCCTCGTGAGGGGAACCAACAGCACCACCTCGTGCCGGCCCCGGGACAGTCCATGGGAAGAAGATGCCAGGCCTGAGGAAGGGTAGGACCAGCTGCTTCCTCTAGCGATGGCCAGGCCCAGCAGCCCGACCAGGCCTCACAACAGACGTGTGCCACTTGGTGCGTGTGCCACTGATGCTGTCTCTGTAGTAGGTATTTTTAAGTCTCACCGAGTCCCTTTAGGCAACAGTAAGACAGTGGCTTTGGGGTGCAGGCCCTGCTGGCTTGGGACTGTAAGCCAGGAGAGATGAAGGCAGGGGGCGAGGTTACACTCCAGTGATGATGTGGGGGGATGGCTGCAGAGTTGGGTTGACGTTTCAGGCCTTTGCAGGAGTGGGTGGGTGAGTTCTGTGGCCTGCACGGCGCAGTCGGTCGGGCCAGCTGGTCGTGATGGTCCCTTCTGGTAAGAGGCAGCGGCATGTTGCTTTCGAAGCACAGGTGGGGACAGCAAGAGAGCCCCCGAGTCGGGCAGTGTGTGTGGCAGTTGGAAGGAGGCAAACAGGTGGAGAATGGAAGAAGGGAAGAGGTAAATCTAGACCAAGGCAGATGGAGATTTTCTTGGGGGCTTAGATTCTGAGTAAATCACTGTTACTGCAGTTGATTCAGCATAATTGATGTGTCCTCATTTCCCACAGCTGAGGGAGATTATATCAGCTTGGTTTAACAGTCTCATTTGCTAGTCCCAGTGCACACTTGTTTTAATGTGTTCCAGTTAATGAGGTAGAAGAGAGCAGGAGGTGTTACTGTTTATACACCGTGTGTGCAGAGATGGCTCAGTTGGAGCCAACACAGTGCTTCCCATTGGCTCTCAAAGGGCCAGCTCCTCCAGGCCTGAGCTAGCGCGCCGGAGAAAAGTTACTGGCTGTTTGTGGAGCTGCGACGGCTTGTCCTGCACGGCGGTGCATGGCCCCCTTTCACCCACCGGCTTCCCTTTGGTGTGGCGCCCAGCTGGGCGTGGGGGCTGCATTCTGGGACTGGAGCAGGGAAGTCTGAGGGTCAGCAAGGTCAAGGGATACAGCAACGTTTCGGCAACCCCGGGATGTAGTCAGAGTCACCGATTGCTGGAGGCCTGAGTCCCCGCACACCTCTCTTCCTGCTGCATGACAGCCCAAAGGTGCCAGTCAGGGCCACATGGGGCCAGGCTCTGTGTGCAGATGTCCCTGTTCCAGATGCTCACCGTCGAAAGCCTTGCCTGTTAGGAGAGAGCCTGTGTCCTTGTCAGGGCGACTATGTAGTGGTTAGGGATGTAACCAGTCGCCCTAACCAGGGATACTTACCAGTAACCCAGCGTGTCCAGAGCAGCCCCCTACCGGCGGCACCCAGGCTAAGCGGTTATCTGGTAAAATGTAACCGTTACCCAGTGAAGGGGTTAAGCGGGATTTTCCATCCCTACTAGTAGTTAGCATGAGGTGAAATAGGAGTGACGACAAAACCGTGGAGCGTTTCACACAAGGCAGCACCGGGGTGAATAGTACAAATCGCCTTGCGTTAGCTCAGGGGAGCGCGCACCCTTCCTCCTAGCATGGGTGCTCCTAAGTTAGCCTTGCGGGGGCTGGTTCTGGGGAGCAGAGGGTTGGAACTAGTCTGCGCTGTTTGCGATGGGCTCTGCCATTGGCCGAGAACTTGACGACTCAGCACGAGACTGTTGCAGGGTGGGAAAGGCCTGCGGTGTGGGTTGACGTAACGAGGGCCTGCTGTTCTGGTGGTGCAGGGGGTGTTGAGGGGGGCAGGGCTACACTGTCTCCCCTGCCCCCGGTTTGAAGTTTGGGTGAAAAGTGTCTATAAATAGTTAAACCTGTTCTCTAACTCGTGGCCTGGTGCCAGCCCCTGGCATCTGCTGGCTGACAACCCAGCTCCCTGGCCCTGTGCGTTGCTGTCTTCCTGAAGGCAAAGCTGCTGTTGGCTTCAGCAGGAATTAAACAATTACCGTGTCTGAGTTCTCCCCACCTTCCATGGATTGGCTCTATAAATTGTCAGCCTGCTGACATTTTAATGCGAATTATGTCATATGGTAACCCCTTTGATTTCAACATGCCTCCGTTTGTAAATACCGAGCCGCTCAAAGGCTTGCGGTTAGCGTACACGCGCGAGGCCTCCGGGGGCTGGGTGGGGAGGGAGCACAGTGCTTGGCTCTCCAGCAGCGAGCGCGCCCGGCTCGGGAACTCTCTTGCAGCGTGCTCTCAAACAGGCGGCCAGGGACTCTGGCAGGGCTGCTCTAGCCCAGCCCTCGGCTCCTCCCCTGCGGAGAGGAGACACCAGGGCTGGCATGCTGTGCAGCGGTTCTCCGGAGCCGAGGTTTTTCTTCCCTCCCCTCCCGCCCAGACCCCCAACTGTTATAGCACAAATAAATCTGGTCGTGAGCTGTTCCCAGTGGCTCCTTCATCATGGAGCACAAGTATCCAAAGCAGATGTGTCCAGATGCGCAGGCGATGAGGGAGCAGTAAACAGCGGAAGCCATTTGCCCATCTTGGATTTTATGGCACGCTCCTCCCCGGGGAGTGTGCCGCACAGGAATATTGGGCAGCGAGTGTCCCTGGTGACCGACCCTTCGTGCTGAAAGGGGGACGTGCAGGTGTTCCCCGTGCACCTCTTGTGGTTTTCAAAATCCCCTTCCACTCTTGCCTGGGAAGTGTTTGCTTGGAGGAGCTGTTGGTGGGGGAAACTCCCAGTCAAAAATGGTTGCACTGAGTACGTGCTGGAAATGTAAACGGCTTTGCCTGGAAAACGAGCACTTTAAACCTAGGGAGCTAAAGTGGAGGTTAAATAAGTTGAGGGTAAGAGAAAAGTGAACTTTGCATTACTGCTATGTGTATCGCCTTCCTGCCAGGGGCCCCAGACCCGGACCAGGTGGTCACCATCTCATCCGGCCTGCTGGTTCTCACGGGCTGTGTAACCTCGCCGCTGTTCCAGCCCATCACTTCACTCTGAGCTAGAGAATGGCATTTGAGAGAGGCGCAGTCTTGATTTTACAGATTCCAAATGCAGGAGAATCCACCAGGCAGCTGTGTCGGTTGTGGGACTGATTACCTCCTGTGTTAAAACAAACCGATACAAACCCTACCGCCTTTCTAGCCTGAAGCATTGGCTCTTGGCAGAGTTCTCTGCTGCTCGAAATCTTCTCCCCGTCTAGGTGAGTGTTGGCTGGGAACGAGCCACCTCTTAATTTCTCTTGGGTGAAGTAAATAAAATGAGTTTCTTGTGGTTCTCACTAGAGGGCTCACTTAATTCTGCCCTTTATTGATAGCAAACGAAAACTATATAGCAATGTCTGAAACATGCTCGTGTTTATCCACGTTACACAAGCCTCATTTGTTTTACAGACACCTTAGATTTCTCATATTTTTCCTCATGGTTTTATAGGGCAGTGCTAAGGGGGTTTCATGACTTAACCAGGACATTTCCATGTGTTACACATTTGAATTTTTTAAGTTTAAACTTCTGAGTTTCCTGAGGTTCATGGTGCTGGTTCTGAGGATCAATACAACATCCCATGTCAAGATTTTATTATATCGTTGATATGTGCTTTCAGTCTTCATTCAGTTACCACAGCTTTCTGGGAATTTCCTTAGTTAATATTTTAATAAAAACACTAACATTACATAAACAGGATGCAGGAAAGCGTGCTACCCATGCCATTTCCAGTGATTTGAAGATTTGTAGTAGGGATGCAATAGTGTAGTCGATTAACTGATAAGCAAAAGCTTATAGGTTTATGCCATAGGCTTACACACATTTCCCTCCCCCACCCCCTTTGCCTGTAATATTTAACAGGCTGGCCAGCAGCCTGGCTCAGTTTGGCTTGCGCTGGGTTTGGCACCTGCCCTTGCTGCGGCTCTGCATTTAAAGTGTATTAGGAGCCAGGCGGGCAGGCAGCCCGGCTCAGTTCCAGCTCACGCTGGGTCTGGTAGCTCAGACCCAACCCAGACAGGGATGCTGCTGTATCAGAGGCAGCAGCGCAGGGCGATAGACAGCTGGTCTGCAGGGGGAGCTGGTTTTTACACTGTCTCCCTTCCTGGACCACCCTGTGCTGGTGGCAGCCATGTAGAGTGGCAGAGGGCTCTTTGGGAGTGGGGCCAGAGCGCACTGGCTGCTGGCCAGATCCCTGGGAACTATAGAATAACTGATCATCAACTATTCAATTAACTGATATTTAACAACCCTCATTTGTAGTATCAATAGTGCTGGGCAAAGAACTGATTTTTTTTTTCTTGGTTTGCTGGCAGGTCAAATTAATCACTTCGGGGCAAACCAAAAAATTTCACCCCCTTGCAAAAGTTGACCGATTTTGTTACATGTTTGAACTGATTTGTTTAACTGTTGGGCGCTATTCAGAGGAAAAGAAAGGAAAGTCGGGAAGGAGTCCCAGACAGCCTGTCGGGGGAGGGGCGTGGGTGTTGCCACCTTCCCCTTTACAACTTTAGCCCAGTTGTTAGGGGGCCTCTTAAACGTGACATTGCTTTGGGCCCCAGCACGGCTTAATCTGGGCCTGGGTTCAGGACACTCCTGCAGTGGATGAAAGCTGGTTCAGATTCTTGTTGCACATCAAACTGAGGGAAGAATTGAACTGGGGTCTCGGAAAAATCCCAGTGGAGTGCCATAGCCGACAGGCTCAAAGTTACAAGGCGATTACCCTCCCCTCTCATCCTCTTCCTGTTCTGTGAATGACACACAAGTCCCATGTGAATCCAGCTGGAACTTATTTTTCCCTTTTGCATTCAGCTATTCAGTGAATGATGTCAAATTCACAGCTAGTTTCCAGGCCAAGGGGCTGGAACAGCTTCCCTGCAAGGAGGAATTACCAGGGTCAGGCGCCTGCAGTTTAGCAAAGAGTTCGCTGCGGCGGGACAGGAGAGAGCTACGTGATCAGGACTGGCTAGGAAAGCTGCTAAAGGAGTGGTGTTTATCCATTGGCGCAAAACAATGCCGGAGATCACCCGCTGAAATGAACAGACAGCAGGTTTAGCACGTACAGGAGGGAAGGTACAACCACCCTTCAAGAAGTGGAACTTCTTGCCATGGGATGTTGTGATGGCCAAAGGTGAGGCTGGTTTTAAAAAAATAACCCTGGATAAGTTAATGGAGGATAGATCCACCAATGTCTATTAGCCAAGATGGTCAGAGATGCTTGGGGCACCGTAAACCGCTGATGGCAAGAAGCCGGGAGTGGAAGACAGAGATGGATTACTTGAGAGCTGCCCGTTCTGAATGCTGCCCCTGAAACTGGTGCAGGCCACTGTCAGAGACGGGATGTGGGGCAAGCTCCAGATGGGCCGTGGTCTGTCCGAATGTTGCAGCGCTCGTGTCAAACAACTATTTGGGGTAACTGAACCACTTGGGCCAAAGCCGTTCCGTGAGCTGGGCACATCAGCCCTCGCTCTTCCTTGTTCTGTTTTTAACTCTTGGGGCCAGACTGTCTCGTCTGCACTGGAGCAGCACAAAGCAGCTGGAACATGCGGGCTGGTCAAACTGGATTTACTGCAGCTTTGGCTTGCCAGAGCAGCCCGAGGCAGCTGGCCAATGCAACCCGCTTTTCCCTTCCTGTCCACATTCTCCTGCATGTGCTCCTGAGGCGTCTCCTTTGCTTGTGCCTTGTTGCCTTCGTGCACGCGCAGGCGGCCTAGTCTCCTGCCCCCCTCCCCCCTTGCCTGTTGCATAGTCTGGTGTAGCAAGAAATATGTGGAATGAACGGCCCTGTCCTGCTGACCCTAAATTGTGCAGCGGAGCCGGCAGCTTGCCCCCTCCCCCACTGGCCACCCCCCATTGTTCTCACGGCATGGAGGCCACGAGCTGCCCTTTCAGAGCCTCCTGGGCTTGCAGCAAAGCTCATCTCGGGGAAGGCGATCGCCTCCTGCGCTGTCGGGGCCTCTGCCCTTTGGGAGTCATGGGGGGAGGGGGAGCTCTTTGGACTCCTGGAGAGAAACGTGGCTTTTAGCCACTGCTGTGGACAGGATCATGGAGGAAATCTCCAGGAATCCCCCCTTACCCGCTGCGCAGAAGCCGGCCAGGGCTGAGTTCTCTCCGGGTGTGTGTCGCTGGGCTGTATCCCCGCGGAGGCCGTGCGCACGTAGAGAGGTCTGGCAGAGCTCACTTACAGACTCTCTTTGCAACGTATCAGACCACGAATGAATAGACCTGCTTGTCAGCAGAGTAAGGGCTGCAGCTTCGGGCAGGATCGCGTCTTACGTAGCAAGCCTGAAGCCTTGAGTGTGGAGCCATGACGGCCGCCTCTGTACTAACCATAATAGTCAAGCTCCCTCTGGGCGCCAGGCCTTATGGAGTCCCTTGGATTAAACTCTTCCTGCGGAAAACACTCCACCGAGGCGCCCTTGGAACTTGGGGGTGGGAAGTAATTCCCAAAGGACGGGCTGAAGCGAGTCCCTCTGAGGGTGTCAAGGGGGAGAGTGCACGAGCGTGTGTGGTGTAACCCTCCCTCTCCGCCCGTCGTGGTTTGTGTGGCGTCCTCGTGTTGGCCCGGGGAGAGGAGGGTGCGTGGTGCTTTGGGAGTTGCACTGTGGGCTGGCACTGCTTTGAACTCCGTTGCTGGACACACTCCAGGGCAAGGGTCTCTTTATTAGCTGTTATGGGAGCGGGTGAGCCTCCTCCACCAGTGTACTGTCCTGTCCATTCGTGCAGGAATGTGGGCTTTGCAGCCCAGGCGCTCCTGGCCCCGGGGCGAGGACGGCTTCCCGCTGCCAGCTGGCCGTGGCAATAGGCAAGGCTGCTGAAAGTCCTCTCTTCGGAATAACCCGTAACCCTGATTTCCCTCCCGCCCTTTGAACCCCTTGTTCCCAGTCCAGAGCTCCCTCCTTCACCCTGGCCCCGCCCCCGAGCCTGCGACCCCCCCCAGAGCACTGTCCTCTCCTCTCCTGGGTCCCAGCCCGTTTATTGCCCTCCATGCCCTCGTGTGTCCTTGGGCCGCCAGGTTTGTCTGCCCCTCCTCTAGGTGGCATTTCCCTGCTTGGCTAATGAGACGCTCAGTGAGACTCAGAAGCACTGAAGTGTCCACACCCCACATCTGCCCCTTCCCCCGGTGCATTGCACCAGGAGCTGGTGGGCAGAAGAGCGCAGGGAATGATGCCAGGCTCTTGCTAGCGCTTTGCCCTGCCACCAAAGGCTAACAGGGCGGCTTGACACCTTGGTCCCGGCAGTTCCATGCTGGCTCTTACCACCTCGTTATCTTACATGTTTGCAAATGGATTCCTAAGTGTGTGCTCCCTGGCACAGAAGTGCAGCTTCCCGGGGTGGCCCTTGTATTTCCCTTTTCTAGTCCTCCGGAATCTCTCCCGTCTTCCACCACGTCTCAGAGGTAATCGCAAATGGCTCCGCTACCTTCAGTCAGCTCCTGGAGTATTCTAGGGTGCACTTCATCAGGAGCTGGGGACTTGCAGACCGCCAACGTGTCTGAGTGATGTATTGAACTTGTTCTTTTCCCTGTGTCAGCCTCTTGTGAACCCACCCCATTTTCACTGGCATTCACTATGCTAAGCGTCCAGTCGCCACCACCCTCTGGGTGAAAGCTGAAAGAGGGAAGTCGTCAAGTGTGTCTGCCACGTGTTCTGCGAACTGTTTTACCTCTTCATTGGTTAATGGGCTTCTCCTGTCCTTGGTCTTCTGTTTGCTTCTCACGTCTTTGTGGGATGTTTGTTTCCCTTTTATGTCTCTAGCTAGTTTGAGTTGGTTTTGGGTTGTGGTCGTTCTAATTTTGCCCCTGCCTACTTGTGGTGTTTGTTCGTATGTATTCATCCTCTGCGATTTGACCTAGATCCCACTTTGTGTAGGACTCTTTGATTTTTAGGTCACTTCAGCTCTCCTGGTTAAGCTAGACTGCTCTCTGGCCATGCTTCCGACCCTCCCTGCACAGTGGGGTAGTTTGCGCTAGTGCCCTTAATGTCTCTGAAAAACTGCTAGCTGTCTTCAGTTTTTTTTCCCTCTTCGGCTTGCGTCCCACGGGCCCTTACCTACCCACTCCCTGAGCTTGCTGCAGTCGGCCTTCCCGAGGTCCGTTGACCTTATGTTGCTGCTCTCCGTCCCACCGTTCCTTACACTCATGAACTCGGCCATTTCACGCCTCCCTATTGGTTAAAATCAAATCTATGACTTTTGTCCCCCTCCGTGCTGTCCTCACTCCCTCAGAGCAGTCGGGGTGTATGCGTGCATGCTGCGCCCAAACCTTTCCACTCCAGAGTAGGTCAGGTGAGGGGTGACGAGCAGCAGGTTAAGTTCTTTGTGAGTCAGCACATTGGCGTAGCTGGGATCTGAGCATTTAAAAGCGCTGTCCCTGGAGATCTGGGGCCTGTGAGTGTTGACTTTTCAGTAACTCTTGCAGGCTGGGTAAGTGGCGGAGGTCTCAAAGAAAGCTAATATTGTGCCAATATTTCAAAGGTGTTACTGGGACAGCCTGGGTAATTGTAGGCCTGTCAGCTGGATATTGATCCTTGGCAAGATAATGAAGCAGCTGATACCTGACTTGATTAATCAAGAATTAAAGATGAGCAGTTTAGTTAATGCAGCGTGTGGCGGTGTGTGCACACCCATCTTGAGAAGGGGGCGGGGCGTCATGGGGTGTGTGGACACCGGTCAGCTGGTGACCCCAAGTCAGTCCCTTGGGTGCAGGGCTGTATGGCCTAATGGCCAGTGAACGGGGCTGCCGCAGGAAGAAGGGGGCAGTGCAGCAGCCCCAGTGGGAGGGCCCCGGCCCAGGGCCCTGTCAGTGATGGAGTGGTCCACCAGTAGCTCAGCAGGGAATCCCACTGCAGCATGCTGAGCTCGTGTGGGTGGGCCAATTGTTCTCCTTGGACAAGCAGCACTGGGCTTGAACTGCAGCCAGGGAGGTTGAGGTTGGACATGAGGAAAAACTGCCTGCCTGTGCGGGTGGTGAAACACTGGAATGAATTGCCTGGGGGTTGCGGCAGCTCCATCGCTGGAGACAATGCAGAGCAGGTTGGACACACACCGGTCAGGGATGGTCTGGACCGTGCTGGGTCGTGCCCTGAGGGCAGGGACTGGACTTGAGCTCTCGAGGTCCCTTCCAGTTCTAGTGTCCTAGGATTATAGGCGCCCTCCCTGGCTCACTTCCTACCACAAGGCTTTGGGGTCCTCCGGCTCCGCAGCACAAGTCGCTCCCTGGGGCTCTGCTGGTTCGACCCGATCTCCAGCCCAGACTGAGCTATGTGGCTCCTTTTAGTGCTAGCCCAGCACTGGGAGCATGTCCAGTATGGCTGGGGGGGAGGGACTTCCCCCACCCACAGATAATTGCCCCCTGGCGGGTGCATACTCCGAGCAGCATAGGTTTATGGACGATAGCGCTCGCCACACTAACATTCCCTTTTTCTGATGAGATTATGTGTTGGTTGACAGATCTTAAAATGCCATTGCAGACAGGAATCCTCATCAAGCGCCTTGGTTGTCCTGGGGTCCCACTGAAGTCAGTCCTTAGCCTGCACCGGGAGTCTCCAACTCAGTTTAGCTTTGGGCCAGCACCAGCTCTCAGATCCTCCCAGGGGAGCATTGGGCACTTCCCTCTAGCAGGGCTCCGGGGGGGGGGGGGTGTTTGTGTGTCTGCGTGTTCCCCTACCGTGTGTCTGCTGGCCCAGCCTGCCCCTCTCTCTCTGTGTGTGCAGAGCCGTCCTGCCCAGAGCATGGGTTGGTGTGGCTGACCCAACTGTCCTACAGACGGGATGGCCCCCCATACTCAGGATAGCCCGCAGGGTCCAGGTTGGGCTGCGCCTGGTAGCAGGGGTCAGCACCTGCCCATACTCCCCGCCGCAGCGGGAGCCGTGAGGAAGCACAGCTACGCAGCAGGTCACCGGCAGAGCAGTGTGGATTGCTTCATAAACCGGTTGTCAGCAAACAGTGAACGTTTTAGTATGGCCTGCTGTACCACCCTGCTTAGAGGGACAAAAGCCAGACCATGCTTTCAGGATGGAGGATCCTGGAAAGCAGTGACTCTGAAAAGATGTGGAGTTAGGTGAGGCAGGGCGGATAATCAGCTGAACATGAGCTCTCTGTGTGAGGCTGTGGCCGAAAGGCCAAATCTCAAGCCCCGCTGCACAGTGCTAAGGTCTAAACTGGCCATGACCTCTTCAGAAACAGTTTCTGGAGTTACCACGGATGGTTCTCTGCACACATCCCCTCCAGGTGCAATGACTGTCAACACAGCTAATCACATTAGGGAAGGAAGAACTGCTAAAACAGAAAACACCATGTCACGCTGCCTAGATCTGCGGTGCGCCCACTCCCTTGGCACGACAGGCAGGGCTCAAGGTATCTGTTAGAACTGGAGACACTCCAGGGAAGCCCAACAGAAATGGTCGGGGTGTGATTGGGGCCGGACGGGGGCAGATCATGCCAAGGCTCCTGTGCCTCCCTCAACATGGTCAGACACCATCCCGGATGCCAGCCTGGCCTGCATGTTAGCAGTGTTCAAACAGGCCGGGTTCACAGAGATGTGCTTAAGTTGCTGCACTATAGTATTGGTACCGTTACTCCTCACTTAACGTTGTAGCTTTGTTCCTGAACAGTGTGACTTTAAGCGAAACGAAGCTGAGCAAGATTAGGCAGGTCTTCAGCTGCTTTGAATCCAGGCGCTGCCTTCTCCTCCCGGGAAATGTAAGTCTGCAAGGCGTCCTCTTTCAGGGGAGGTCAATTTCATCGGCACTGGAGACTCGTGGAGGGGAACAGCCGCCTTCCTCAATTATTTTCTTGAGCTAGGGAATTCTTTAGCTGATGCAGTATCAACAGCAGCCGCCTCACCAGGCAACTGCTTTGGAAGATAGGGTCATAATTCAAAATGATCTGGACAAATTGGAGAAATGGTCTGAGGTAAACAGGATGAAGTTTAACAAAGACAAATGCAAAGTGCTCCACTTAGGAAGGAACAATCAGTTCCACACATACAGAATGGGAAGCGACTGTCTAGGAAGGAGTACAGCAGAAAGGGATCTAGGGGTTATAGTGGACCACACGTTGAATATGAGTCAGCAGTGTGATGCTGTTGCAAAAAAAGCAAACATGATTCTAGGATGCATTAACAGGTGTGTTGTGAGCAGAACACGAGAAGTCATTCTTCCGCTCTACTCTGTGCTAGTTAGTCCTCAGTTGGAGTATCGTGTCCAGTTCTGGGCACCGCATTTCAGGAAAGATGTGGAGAAATTGGAGAGGGTCCAGAGAAGAGCAACAAGAATGATGAAAGGTCTAGAGAACATGATCTATGAAGGAAGACTGAAAGAATTGGGCTTGTTTAGTTTAGAAAAGGGAAGATTGAGGGGGGACATGAGAGCCGTTTTCAGGTATCTAAAAGGATGTCATAAGGAGAAGGGAGAAAACTTGTTCATCTTGGCCTCTGAGGTCAGAACAAGAAGCAATGGGCTTAAACTGCAGCAAGGGAGGTTTAGGTTGGACATTAGGAAAAAGTTCCTAACTGTCAGGGTGGTCAAACATTGGAATAAATTGCCCAGGGAGGTTGTGGAATCCCCATCTCTGGTGATATTTAGGAGCAAGTTAGATAAATGTCTATTAGAGATGGTTTAGACAGTACTGGGTCCTGCCATGAGGGCAGGGGACTGGACTCCATGACCTCTCGAGGTCCCTTCCAGTGCTAGTATTCTATGATCATCAGTGTGGGGTCTGCAGGTCAGTGTCAGTCATTTGGAAAGCTTTGGAAAGACGTCAGGCACTCAAATTTCAATGGGTTGGTTCTTCTTGGCCCTCTTCTTCCATTGCCCTCATCACCTCTAGTTGCATCAGATCTTCGCTGGTTAGCGCTTCCCTGTGATTTCACCATCTCCCAACCTGGTTTCTTGGCCGAGCCCAGGCTCTCTTTCCTCACAGCAGGAATGCTATCTTTAAATGCAGTTAGTCACGGACGCGTTCAGGGCCCAGGTTCTGCCGCACCCCATTCACGCTGCCTGAGCAACTTCAGCCCAGGGCTCGCCAGTGTTCCTGATGCACTGCAAGGTGTTGGAGTCCTACCAAAATGGCCACCTCAGAGGTTCGCCTCCCCAGCAGTGCCTCTGGGCTAGTGGGCGCTGCGCCCGAAGTGGTACTTCCAGAGTGCAGCAATGGCTGAATGATTAGGCAGGTCTTCAGCTGCTTTGAATCCAGTCTTCAGCAGCTCACCAGTTATCCTGGAGCCCCCTCTTCGACTGATCAAACCATCCCTGACTTGCCGTGAAAGTCCGTGTGTGATCCTTCACCTCGGTGTCTCTTCAGTGCGCCACGGGAACTTTTTGCCGTGGTTTGTATCTCTGGCAACCTTGGAGGTGAGTGCTGCGGGGGTCGGTCCACTCTCCACACTGAGAGAAGAGGCCCTGTGTTTTCCAGCCAGTAGCACGAAGCAGTGTTATTCACCAAGCGCTAGCCCTGACCTTGTTGGCATTGCTCCCAGGTAGTGTCCCGGGGGCTGGAGTACGCCTTAGAGCGATGCCGGTGTTTGTCTGCTGCATGCCCAAGGTGGTGCCCAAGCGAATGGCTTTCCTGCTTTTCCTATCGCACTGGCACTGCTACTGCTCGGCACTCCTGTCGCTTGCTGGAGGGGTCTGACTGTCCTCCGGACGGGGCATGCACATGGCTCCCTTGCACCTGGAGTGGGCAGGGTCAGTCAGCGTTTGCAAGGGGAAGAATTCAGAAGCCCCACGTATTCTCCGTGGCAATCTGCTCCCCTCCTGAATGCAAAGACCGTGTGGATTGTTTTTCCTGCCCCCGTGGAGGGGGGACACTCATTCCATGGCAGCTCGACCTCTGGAGGAAGGGAATAAAAATTGTCATCGCAATGCAGCTTGGAATGTGGTGAGGGTAACATTTCTAAACGCGAGCCAGGGTCCCACGCCACTTCACGCGGGTTAGACCTGACAGCCTCCAGAACTTGCACCTTCCAGCAGCTTGTTACGTTTGGGAGACCAAGACTGTCACTCGTTGGGGGCGGTGTGCGCGAGTGCGTGTGTGTACATGTACCTGCTTTAACCATGTAAATAACTTTCATTTCCTTGTCATAGTTCATCAGCCCTTTGTTAGTTACATACAGGATTGGCTACAGGTGTGTGTTTGGTGTGTGACCTGAGGTGCATTTGACTTGGGGTAATTGATTGGGCCTTTGGGACAAGGAGTAATCTGAATGTGGTTGTGGTTTTTGGTATAAGGGATTCTCTCTCCCGAAGACAGGCTTGTCTGGGTGGGAAGATAGACTGGGGAACCCAGAGGGACTGTCTGACACATGGTCAGGTTGTTATAGATTGTGCCTGAGGAGTTCACGTTTGGTGAAATCTGACCACAGAACTCTGAGCTCTGCCTTGGGATTAGCGCCGTATTCCTGAGCCACTCCAGACGCTTGACAGCACACACGTTTACACCAATATAACATTTTTGTGCGCTGGTTGAAGCTAACATTCCACGGGTGCAGCCGGGTATTTCAGCCTGTGGCGGCGTGAGCTGGAGAATGCCATTTCTCCTCTGTAAGCCGTGTTTCACATCTCTAGCCAACCCTCGCAGCCCCTTGGGGGCAATGTCCCCGTTTCGTAGTGGACACCGCTAGGCAAAGAAGTTCAATGCTCTTGGCTAAGGCCACCACGTGAGCAGGTCTCAGATGTGGGATCAGCGCTCTTGCGCTCCGGGGTGTGGCTCTTACGTTCAGATAACAGTTTTCTCGACATGATTAACCAGTCCTCAAAGCTGGAGCCAGATTAGCAGCTGGGAGCTTGCAGTGAGGAGGAGAGCTGCTCTGTCTGGCAGCTACTGGCTGTGCGCAGCAGTGCCCTCGCTGAGGAGTGGAGTGCAGTCAAGCTGAGGCCTCAGTGAGCTTTGGACGTCGGTACGCTTTCCCTACGCTTGTCTAATGGTGCACAGTAGTAAAGTCTCCTTGCTCCAAATCAGCAGAGCCCCGTGCACCAAAAAATCGGCACCCGATTCTGCAAGAACGGCGTGCGGATACCTGCATTTGCAGCGCGGGTTTTGCAGGCTTCTAGAGCCAAAATTTGTTACTGCATCTGCCTCCATATCCACATAAATGAGCGGTGGACACCCACAGCCGCATCTCTGGATGCGGACGCCACCAGATGTCTGTGGCTTTGCAGGGTCCTCCAAAGCACGCATGTTCTGCTGGGGTTTGGAGGCATGTGCGTGTGCTCTCGCCAGGGACTGGGCCAGCCAGCTGTCAGTGGGTGGCTAAGAAACCAACGTTTTGATCTCAGTTTCGCAGGGGCAAGGCCCCAGCCAACATTTCGGTGTCGAAACCCCCATAGATCAAAGGGAAAACACACAAGCACAAAGCCCCCGAGCCCTTCCCCTGGCCCCCACCTCACTTCTTCCATGGGCTGTGATTGGCAGAAATGAGTCCGACAGGATAGGGCCGGCGGGCGGATCCGTGCATGCCCCTTTTACTTCAGGGGAGTGTCAGCTTTCAGAGGACCGGGAAAATGGAGGCTGGATCCCGCACAGTGAGACTTTCCCTTTCCAATTCTCAAGGCTTCACCTCTCCCTCAGGCTGGGGAATGAAGCTTTTGACTGCCCTAGGACTAGCTATGTCTGCCGTGACTGCCCGAACTCACACTGGGGCCATAAAGAGCAGAGAATGCTTTACCTGAGCGAGCCCTAATGGAGCATTCCCACTGGTGGCTTTGGAAAGCCCGCTGCAGGGACACGGGCAGGGCTAGCCCTAGACGCCCCTCACATTTCTGAGCTCCGATCAGGAATCGTTTCACCAGCAGAGCTATGTGCGTTGAGAGTGTGAAAA
The DNA here is from genome assembly GCF_049634645.1 of Pelodiscus sinensis. Taxonomy (NCBI): domain Eukaryota; kingdom Metazoa; phylum Chordata; order Testudines; family Trionychidae; genus Pelodiscus; species Pelodiscus sinensis. Next base: position 449,118 of record NC_134722.1, on the reverse strand, counting down.
ATCATAGTGCCACGTGCTGACCGAAGCTGTAGTGTAAACACAGGTACCCTGCAGAAAACCAGCCCATCAGTCCGGCATAGCTTGTGCCACACAGCTTCCTGCTCTTGGGGAAGTGAGTCTAAAATGCCAGCAGTCGAAGCCTTGTGGTTGGCAAAGCTGCACTTCCCCGGGGAGGCTTTGCTCGTGTGGCTGTACTTACTCCTCCTTTCTCTTGGAGCGAAACCTTAGGTGGAGCATAAGAGCGGCCACACTGGGCCAGACCAAAGGCTCATCCAGCCCAGTGTCCTGTCTGCCCACAGTGGCCAATGCCAAGCGCCCCAGAGAGAGGGACACAACAGGGAACCATCCCATGATCCCTCCCCCATCGCCCGTTCCCAGCCTCTGACGCACGCAGGCCAGGGATACCCTCCTACCCATCCTAACGGCCATTGATGGACTGATCCTTCATGAACTTATCTGGTTCTTCATTGAACCCTGTTCAAGTCCTGGTCTTCACAGCTCCCTGGCAAGGAGTTCCACGAGGTGGCCGGCATTGTCTGAAGCAGGATTCTTGCTGTTGCTGTAGAGGAGGACAGGGAAATGTCCTGAGCCAGCACTCACGAGCCAAGAAAGGTTTAATCGCGGCCTCTCTTTACGCAGGCACCCCAAGTAGTGCTTCCCTTTGCAGGAGGGGAAAGGGGCCTCCTGTCTTCCTAGCTGCAGCAGCCTGCGCTAAGGTGTGCAGCCAGTAGCACTGATGTCATGGGTCAGCACAGAAACTGGGCCTGAGAGTCTTGCTTTTTGGAGCATCTGCCAGTGATCTTCCTATTGGAGAGACGGGAGAGAGGGCGAGTGACCCTAGCTGCTTAGCTTCCTTGAGGCTTGATCTCTTCTTACAGCTCTCTGAGGCTCTTCCTTCCTGGACACCCACAGCACCATGGCGGCTGCACACCAGGACAGTTTGTGTGGCATTTCCAAACGCAAAACACTGACCTTTGGCCTTCCTCTGCGCGGTGAGTTAGCCTTCTCCTCTCTGGACAGCTGGCTTACCAAGGTGGCTTGCCTGGGGGCGTTGCTGGATAAAAACCTGATTTTAAAAAAATGTAATTAAACGTCCCGGGGGGGGGGGGGGGAGTGAGAGTTAAAATTAGGCCTCAGAGGTTGCCAAATTACTATATGCTATTAAATCATAATTAAATAAGAAATACTCTTAAGAAGTACAGGCTTGCTATCAAGTGTTAAAGCAAGTCATACGGTTGGGCAGGGGGAAGTTCTGGATTGAGCCTCTACATTCTGTTTGTTGGAGTGGTAAATCGGCTTTTGACAGCATTAGCCAACCCTGCAGAAGCATTTTCCTCTCTAGAGTGTATTCAGCTGACAGAATTGTAGACATATGGGGCTGAAAGGCTGCTCCAGAGGATGTCTAGTGCAGCCCCCTGCGCTGCAGCTGGCCCGAGTATATCTACACATCTCAAATTTGTCCAATCTGTTCTAAAAAGCCTTCAAAGCTGGGTCCATAACAGACAGATCCACAACCTCCCTTGCTAACCCGCTCCAGTGTTTATCTGTAAAGTAAAAGGGGATTTTGTTACTACCTCTCCCTCGCTGCAAATGAAGCCCCTTATATCTTGTCCTATCTTCACTGGACATGCCCAACAATCATCTTTGTCCTCCTATTAGCCCTTCACAGGCTCCCCCTCAGACTTGTCCTTCCAAGCTTGAACAAGCCCCGTTTTAGCCCTTTCCTTGGAGCTCAGGTTTTCTAACCCTTTCTCGGTGCTACTTGTTCTCCTGTGGACTCTCCGGTTTGTCCACCTCTTGCCTAGCCTGGGGTGCCCAACACAGGACAGTGCTCCAGATGAAGCCTCCCCAGTGTCACGTAGCACAAATCAGTCACCTTGGGTGTCTTGTGTATCACACGCCTGTTCAGTACAGGCAAGTATGATAGAAGCCTCTGTCACACCTGCATGCCATTGTGGACTTGCTTGTGAGGGCCACTACACCCCCGGTTCTTTTCAGCTGTATTTCTCCCTAACCAGGAACTTCCCGTTTTATGCTTTGGGATTTGATTTTGGCCTCCTAAGCTGGTACTTTGCACTTGTCTTGATTAAATTTCATCCTCTTGATTCCAGACAAATTCTCCAGGTTTTCCTAGATCCTTCTGTGAATTCTAACCCTGTCCCAACAGAGTGCTGAAACACCTCCCATCTTGGTGTCATCTGCACATGTGCGGAGCATGCTCTTCTCTCCATTAGCCAAATCACTAAGGGACGCGTTGAGTACAGGCTGTCCTCGCTGTAAGTCCAAGGGACGTTCCAGAACACTTGGGCTTACAGCGAAACAACTTAGTGGGGAATCTTTCCCCACAGCACACTTCCATTTGCGCAAATTGGCTTGGTTTTTTTTTTTTTGTGCAACTTAAGAGTGGGGGATGGGAGGACTTATAACGCATTGGTTCCTACAAGCGCCACTGACTTTAGTACAGAGCAGATGTATCCTGGGGCAATATATAGTGGGGATGCTCTATAGTACTGGCCCCAGGACCCCTAGAAATCCCCTTCCCCCAAGGCTTGACAGTGAACCATTGGTAACAACTTCTGTCTGCAGTCTCTCAAGCCAGTTTTGTACCCACCTTACCAAGAGTCCATCTAGGCCACGCTTCACTCATTTACTTCTGACACTGTCATGTGGGACTGTCAGAGCCTGATTTTATCATCACAACATGTAGATGGGATCATGAGCTTTCAGATGACCAGAGTGTTGGATGTCTAGAACCAAAAATTCCAGAACGGTCATCCGAAGAAGTGGGCTGTGCCCACGAAAGCTCTTGATACCATCAACATGGTTTTTTAGTCTATAAAGTGCTACTAGACTATTTGTTGTTTTTTAAGTGTATCCAGTACAGACTAACTTGGCTACTCCTCTGAAGCTTTTTCACTATCAAAGCTACTGCTGCCTCCCTCTTCATGAGGCCCGTAACCCTGTCAAAGAAGGAAAAGAGGTTGGATTGGCATGATTTGTTTTTGACACATATAGAGCCACTTAAGGAGGAACAATCGGTGTCACACACACAGAATGGAAAGCGACTGTCCAGGGAGGAGCACGGCAGAAAGGGATCTAGGGGTTATAGTGGACCATGAGCTAAATATGAGTCAGCAGTGTGATGCTGTTGCAAAAAAAGCAAATATGATTCTGGGATGCATGAACAGGTGTGTTGTGAGCAAGACACGAGAAATCATTCTCTGCTCTGCTCTGCTCTGCTCTGCTCTGCTCTGCTCTGCTCTGCTCTGCTCTGCACTGATTAGGCCTCAGTTGGAGTACTGTGTCTAGTTCTGGGCACCACATTGCAAGAAAGATGTGGAGAAATTGGAGAGGGTCCAGAGAAGAGCAACAAGAATGATTAAAGGTCTAGAGAACATGACCTATGAAGGAAGGCTGAAAGAACTGGGCTTGTTTAGTTTAGAAAAGAGAAGACGGAGAGGGGACATGATAGCGGTTTTCAGATATCTAAAAGGGTGTCACAAGGAGGAGGGAGAAAAATCGTTGTGCTTGGCCTCTGAGGACAGGACAAGAAGCAATGGGCTTAAACTGCAGCAAGGGAGGTTTAGGTTGGACATTAGGAAAAAGTTCCTAACTGTCAAGGTGTTTAAACACTGGAATAAATTGCCTAGGGAGGTTGTGGAATCCCCATCTGTGGAGATATTTAAGATATGTTAGACAGTTACCTGTCAGGGATGATCTAGATGATACTGCATCCTGCCATGAGGGCAGGGGACTGGACTCTTGACCTCTCGAGGGCCCTTCCAGTTCTGTGAGTCTATGCTGACTATTATTTATAACCCTATTATCCTTTAGTTGCTTACAAACTGATTGTTCAGTTATTTCAGTATCTTTTCAGGAACTGAAATTGGACTGACTGAGCTATAATTCCCTGGGTCCTCTTAGTGCCTATTTTTAAAAATGGGAACTGCGTTTGCTGTTCTCTAGTCATCTGGGACCTCACCCACCCTCCATGAGTTCACCAAGATAACGGGCAGTGGTTCGGAGATTGCTTCAACTTGTTGCCCAAGATGTAGCTCAGGTTGAATTTCATCAAACCCTGCCCACCTGAACACAGCTAAGTTATACTGGTTCTTCAACCTGTTCTTTACTTACTTTGGTGTGTGTTCCTCCTTGTTAATATTAATTGTATTATGTATCTCTTTGCAGTTTACCATTTTAGTGAAGACTAAAGCAAAACAGGCACTTAAACATCTCAGCCTTCCTGATGTTGTCTGTACTTAGCTCTTCTTCCCTGCCAAGGAGAAAACCGACACTTTGCTGTGTCTTGCTCTTGCTGCTAATGTGTTTGTCGTATAATCCATTGATTAGTTCAATCAAAGTTAAGAAACAAGTTGGAAATAGGAAAAGCCAGGAAGCCTGTGTTTTGTCTACTAATCTGTGAATAAAAGCTGTGTGTAGGAGCAGGAGATCTAGTGTTTCTAGATTTTTGAAGGACATGGTGATCAGAAACGCTTTAATTCAGTAACTCCTGGTAATGTTTCCTTTGTTTAATAAACCGGTTTTAAATGCAAGACATTTTGTAAACTTTTCCCTTTGTATCCTGCTCATTTGAGAGTTTCCTCTAATTCAGAAATGACCTGCACAGTGGGAAACGCCTTTGGGAGGCGACCGTGGTTTCTTTGGGGAGGTCTTGGTTGAACAGTGCAGTGCAGTCAGGGCCTCAGGACTGTGGATCAAGAGGCTGCACCTGAAAGACCTTGTGGCTAAGCCTGTTGCACCTGGAACTCCTGAGCTTTCAAGGGGGAGTCCGTGAAGGAGCCTTATAAAACGTTCCTGTTCTGTTGCAGGGTTTAAGTCTGTTTATCCCACAGCCCTTTCTTTGCTGGCCCCTGGCAAATCAGTGAGAACTAGGACGAGCATCCCAGGAGAGAGGAGTCCTGGAGTGGCTCCCACCCAAGTGGATTTGCCTGACCACCCCCAATGTTCTTCGTTTCTGGGTGGCTGTGTTTCCCCTCCCCCAGCCTCGCACACTGTCCTTGCCCACAGTGACACACATGCGGCACACCATAAATCACCAGGAGAGATGGCAGGAGATGCTGCCATCTTTGTCACAAGCGCCATGTGTGCAGCTCTCATTTGGCTTGCGACAGTTGAAGCAGACAGTGAGCAAAGGAAGTTTAATCCATGTCCATGGCATTTCCTTCAATAAAACGAGCACAGCTCAGTTGGGTCTGGCTGGCTCCAGCTGCTGGGGTAATCTCTGAAGCAGCATTACCCTGGCCACTCGCTGTCCGCCTGTCTGAGCCTGCAGACATGTCCTGCCACTGCTCAGCCGGTAACAGGATCTCAAAGCAGGGAATCTTCCAGCTGCACAGCTGAGTTTTTCATAGGTGGGCGTAAACCCTTCTGCGTTGCTCCACCGCCGCCCTTGGGCACCAGCGGGGCTGGATTTCTTTCTGCTCTGCTTCATCCGCTTCAAGCAAACAGAACTCCACATGGAGACAGTGGATCCACCTCCGGTTCCAGCCATGCCTCCTGTCAGTGCTGCTGTGGTCTGGGCTCCCTGTCTGACTGAATCCAGCTCCGCTTCCAGAGCCTCTCCCCTGATTCTCTCCTGTGTTTTATTTCACCTGACTCACTGTGGGCAAGGGGCCCAGCATGCTCTGGCTAACATGCGTTGGCATTGCAGCCGGGGCTTGCCTGTTGCTGCCCCTCGGCGCTTGGAGCGGGGAGCAGCTGCTGCTAGCTGTGGGAGTGTCGGCTGGCGTGCCGCTCGTGTCCCCTGCGCACGTACAGCAGCACTGCTCGGAGCAGTGGCTCGGCATTCTGCCTCTGATGGGCAGGGGACTCTGAAGCCAAGAGGGCCTGTCTGCTCACGGGCGTGTGTTTGGCTGATTTCCAGCTCTAATTCCAGGTCACTTGGGGGCATTCAGAGACTGGAAAACAAGAATAACTAATGGCCTGGAAAAAGTCTCCTCTGGAGAGATTGGATCCCTCTTTCTTTTCCTCTGACTCTTTTTTTCCATCCGTTTTCCCCAGTGTCCAGGGAGAGAAGCTGGCTAAGAAACGGTTTGGTGAACACATGCAAAATATGAACAGTAGCAAAGGGGTGCAGTTCCCCCACTCTCACAGTGCAAGGACAAAGGGTCGCTCCATTCAATAGAGGGGTTGAACAGTTACACTTGGTGAGGAAATACTGCAACATGCACTGAGACTGAAACTCACTGCCACACCGTATTGCTGAGACCAAGAGTTTAGCAGGATTCCCAAAAGGGTCAGACATTGTATGAAGAACAAAAGCCAGGTTTGTTCCAGTGAATATTTTAGATGATTTTGGCGGGGATAGAAACCCTTGATCTTCAGGGCACAAACGAACTTTTAACTAATGGAAATTAGGCAGAAAGTTTCCTTGGGTGCAGGTTTTTCTCTGAGGCTATGCCTACACACAATTTTTATTTCGGGAGAAGGATGCAAATAGCGCTGCACATTTGCACACTTCCTCCGGGGTTTTTTCAGAAGATGCTCTTCTAGTATTTACCTGCATCTACACATGGCTGAATTTAGAAATAAATCCGTATATAGTACATACAGTATATTTAGGTTTCCAGAAACCCTCACCAAAGGCTCTTAAGTAAAGTATGTAGTCATGGGATAAGAGGGAAGGTCCTCTCTTGGACTGATAACTGGTTAAAAGATGGGGGGGAAAAGGGTAGGAATAAATGGTCAGTTTTCCAGGTGGAGAGAGGTAACTAGTGGGGTCCCCCAAGGATCTGTCCTGGGACCCATCATAGTCAACCTATTTATTAATGATCTAGAGAAAGGGGTAAACTGGTGTCAAAATCTGCAGACTATCCCAAACTGTTCAGGATAGTTAAGACCAAAGCAGCCAGTTAAGAGCTTCAAAAAGATCTCACCAAACTAAATGATTGGCAACAAAATGGCAAATGAAATTGAATGTTGATAAATGTAAAGTAATGTACATTGGAAAAAATAATCCCAACTATACGTACAATAGGATGGGGACCAATTTAGCTACAACTACTCAAGAGAGAGATCTTGGAGTAATTGTGGATAGTTCTCTGAAAACATCCACTCAGTGTGCAGCGGCAGTCAAAAAAACAAACAATGTTAGGAATCTTTAACAAAGGGATAGAGAATAATCATAGAACACTAGGACTGGAAGGGAACTCGAGAGGTCATCGAGTCCAGTCTCCTGCCCCCATGGCAGGACCCAGTACTGTCTAGACCATCCCTGATAGACATTTATCTAACCTACTCTTAAATATCTCCAGAGATGGGGAGTCCACAACCTCCCTGGGCAATTTATTCCAGTGTTTGACCACCCTGACAGTTAGGAACTTTTTCCTAATGTCCAACCTAAACCTCCCTTGCTGCAGTTTAAGCCCATTGCTTCTTGCTCTATCCTCAGAGGCCAAGATGAACACGTTTTCTCCCTCCTCCTTATGACATCCTTTTAGATACCAGAAAACTGCTCTCATGTCCCCCTTCAATCTTCTCTTTTCTAAACTAAACAAACCTAATTCCTTCAGCCTTCCCTCATAGGTCATGTTCTCTAGACCTTTAATCATTCTTGTTGCTCTCCAATTTCTCCACATCTTTCTTGAAATGTGGTGCCCAGAACTGGACACAATACTCCGACTGAGGCCTAACCAGCGCAGAGTAGAGTGGAAGAATGACTTCTCGTGTCTTACTCACAACACACCTGTTAATGCATCCTAGAATCATGTTTGCTTTTTTTGCAACAGCATCACACTGCTGACTCATGTTCAGCTTGTGGTCCACTTTAACCCCTAGATCCCTTTCTGCCGTACTCCTCCCTAGACAGTCGTTTCCCATTCTGTATGTGTGAAACTGATTGTTCCTTCCTAAGTGGAGCATTTTGCATTTGTCTTTATTAAACTTCATCCTGTTTACCTCAGATGATTTCTCCAATTTGTCCAGATCGTTTTGAATTCTGACCCTATCCTCCAGAGCAGTCGCAACTCCTCCCAGCTTGGTATCATCTGCAAACTTAATAAGCGTCCTCTTTGTGCTGATATCTAAATCGTTGATGAAGACAATCGTTGAATAAGACAGAGAATATCTTATTGCCTCTAAATAAACCCATGATACACCCACATTTTGAATACTGCATACAGATGTGGTCACCTCATCTCAAAAAAGATATATTGGCATTGGAAAAGGTTCAGAAAAGGGCAACAAAAATTATTAAGGGTTTGGAACGGGTGTCATATAAAGAGTGATTAAAAAGACTGGGACTTTTCATCTTAGAAAAGAGGAGACTAAGGGGGGGATATGATCGAGGTCTCTAAAATCATGACTGGTATGGAAAAAGTGAATAAGGAAAAGTTATTTACTTGTTCCTATAACAAGAACTTGGGGGTCACTGAATGAAATTAATAGGTAGCAGGTTTAAAACATACAGAGGATCTTGTGAAGACCAGGACTTTAACAGGGTTCAAGAAAGAGCTAGATAAATTCATGGAGGTTAGGTCCATCAATGGCTGTTAGCCAGGATGGGTAGGAACAGTGGCCTTAGTCTCTGTTTGTCAGAGGCTGGGAACGGGCGACGGGGGAGGGATCGCTTGAAGATTCCCTGTTCTCTTCACTCTCTGGGGCACCTGGCATTGGCCACTGTGGGCTGACAGGACACTGGGCGGGATGGACCTTTGGCCTGACCCAGTGTGGCCGCTCTGAGGCTCTAATGTGGCTTGGGGAAGTGCTCTAATGAGGATACTCTGTGCCGGGAGAAGCTGGGACTCCGTGGTGCGGAGAGAGAAAGGAGGAACCAGAGGGTGACTCAGATGAGTTTGGGCTGTGATACGGCAGGGAAAAGCCCTTGCAAATGTGTGTTTGTTTCGGGTGGACAAGCCTCGCCCTGGATGTGGACAGGAAGTCAGTCAGCATCTCACCTGCCTCTTCCATTCGCTTTCCCAACAGATGCCAAAGCCTGTTCGGGGCAGGCATGCCTCCGTTTCCCTGCCTCGGGCTCCCCGCAGGCTGAGGGCACTGGGAATCTGAGGAATGGCTGCCTCAGTTGTTCTCTTTCTAAAACCAAGGCACGCCCTGGTGCAACGTGGTCACGGTCGTTCATTAACCAGCACCAGAGTGGCCCTTGCGTGAGCCATGCCCCTGGACACGAGGCTCCTGCCTTATGTCTCTGGAGGGCAGGCCTGGGCATCAGTCCTACGCTCTGCCCTCGCAGCCCCAGAGAGCAGGCAAGTGTCCTGTCGACTCTGTGTCTGTATCGTGAGCCGTGTGAGCGCTGGTGTCATTTCGAAGGCCTGACGCCTGGCGTCCAGCCACCCCACTGGAATCTCCACTGTCCTTTAAGAACAAGAGGATTCCGAGTCGTCTTGAATGCAGCGCGGCCACAGGCTGCTCAGAGCCCTACAGGCTCCAAGGCCGGAAGGCAAATGGCAGGCAGCAAGGCCCTGTCCCTCTTCTCGGCAGTGGAATAAATGCTAAGCCCATAGAACCGTGCGGGGTTGGCTCGCATTGGGGGCTGGTGATGCTGCACAGAGGGGAGATCTGTGGCCGGGCCCGCAGGGCCCTTTCTGGCGTAACTGCTGAAAGTGCCGCAGGAGAAACCACGCCCAGGTCGTCCCACTCCCGGTCCGTTTGCCTGCAGCAGGCACCCCCAGATAAGGGCTGGCTGCTAACCCAGGAGGGGTCGAGAGGCTGAGGACCACTGTGGTGGAATGTCCAGAAACGTGTTCCGCCTCTTGTTGGCTTGTGTTTGGCGTTTGAAAGGCGTTGTCCCAAAGACCGGAGTTGCGAGGTGAGAGTGGCACTCGCCCCGTGCATGGGGCACTAGGAGACATGCCGTTGACTGTTGCTCACCGTTGAGCGTGCAGACGGCAGGAGAATCCTCTGCATGCGCATCTGCCCACGTGTTTGTGAGATCTGTGGTGGGAAGCTGTAGAGCTGGTGGCCTTGGCTGCCAGGCCTGTAATGGAATAGCACGGGGAAGCAGGAGACCCTGACTGCAAGCAGGATGCCAAGGGAGTCGAGCCCTTTACAAGTGTGTGTGTCTACAGGGCTAGCCCAGGGGCTCCTGCTCTGTGCAGTGGTGGCCTCGCCCTAAGCTGCTACCACGAGGCAAAGGAATCCTTCGGCCACAGGCTTACTCTGCCCACGGCTCCTCCTGTTGTTTGCTGGCGTCGTGGCCCCAGGCCGGCGCTGTTGACGTGCAGTGGGAGGAAGTAGCTGTGGGGGACTGACCAAAGAGCGCGGGCGATCCTGGTGATCCTTCTGTGCAAGTAGTGATCATGCAGAGTCCTTCACCTGCCTGACTCCTCCGTGATGACTGCCTGCCTGCGCAATCAAGCCATGGAGAAGAAAAAGTCCAAGTTGAACCTAATTTGCCCCATCTTGTTTTCTGTGAATCTGTGCTGTTGTGTGTCCGTCTGTCCCTGGGGAGGCGGGGGCTGGCTGCCCACTGAAGCCTGCATAAAGAATGTCCTTGTTAAGAGCTGAGCGGTTTAGGAAGGCCATGTGAAGAAGCCAGCCTGCCAAAGACGGCGAAAACTGGTTCTGTTGCCTCCCTCTGGGCTTTAGCCCCTCCTCATTAAGCTGTTCCGGGCTATTGATTGGGAGCCTGTGTTTGGAAGAGTCTTACTTACTCCATGCATTATCTTGACAGATTGATCAGACCTGATTGAGAACCTCTTAGAGGAACGAGCAGCTGTAATGGGAAAGTTGGGCTCTGTCATCCGTTAGGGTGATTCTGGGAGTGAGAAGAACAAGGCTGACATCTTGGAGCAATTGTATTTACAATTAACATGGCTGAAAACGATTGCCTCTATTGATCCCCCTTCCTGCAATTACAGCCCCATTGTTTACATTCCAGCACTTCGGTTATAAAAAGGAAATTCAATAATTATTGCATTATTTAAAGTTAAAGTGCCACAGAGTTTGCTGGCTACGCTTGCTGGTTGATTTAACGTTCACTAAAATCCATGCTGAGCTCTCCATCTTTAGGCTGAACAGTATTGGCTTTTAATGAGACTTACAGGGGTGGGGGAGCAAAACCCAGTCTGCTGGGTGTTTGTCTGGGTTGTTTATGGGGTGGGAGGACTCAAAAGCACTTCAGAGCAGCCAGAGAGATTGTCCTTCCCTCTCCATCACAATGACCAGCTTCATGGGCCACCAGCCTTTCATCTTTCTGTGGACCCTGGTGGGACCATCTTCCCTCCACTGCTTCCTTCTGCGGGCATGTGCTGGGGAGAAAGGGACATTGGAGGTCCAGGGGGGTCATTGATAAACTTTTCATCCTGCCTCATTCCTGACCCTTCTGTGAAGTACAACACGAGTGTGGTGGATCGAACCCATTGAGTCAGAGGGCTTGCTTTTCAGCAGGGGATCCAGACTTGATTAATAACTAAAGGAGGGTAAAGTAATGAATGCAAATAAATACGGGTGTGTGGACAACGGAGCCTCCCGACAAACCTGATAGCTCTTTGAGGCTACACGTCTCACTGACACAAGTAATAGCATCGCTATGATAAGCTTAGACTTCTTTAGGCACTTGACTTGGTACCACATCGCATTTTGATTAAAAAAAAATCCAACAGGTGTGACATTAATGTGGCACATAGTAATTGGATTAGAAACTGGCCACCTGATGGGTCTCAAAATGGACCTGTAGGTGGGAAATAGTCACCAAGCCGGTCTGTTCCCAGTGGGGTCCTGCAGGGATCTATTCTTGGCCCTACGCTGTTTCTCATTTGTATCCATGACCTGGATAAACATAAAATCATCCCTGAAGACGTTCGCAGGTGCCAGAGTGGAGGCGTGGTAACTGCAGAGTCGGTGTGATTGGGATTGCTTGGTGAGCCTGGCTGCAGAGATACCGTGGAAACAAAAGAGGTGGGCCCAGCCAGCCAGCGGGGGAACTCTGCCCTGGGAAGCAGGGCCCGAAAACGATTTGGGGGTTGTGGTGGGTAATCAGCAGAGCCTGAGCTCCCCATGTGACTCTGTGGCCAAAAGAGCAAGTGCAGTCCAGGGAGCCTCAACAGGAATCCCGAGGTGGAGAGGAGAGGTTACTTGTCTCCATATTTGGCTCTGGTATGACCTGGGTGGGGTCTGTTCTGGCACCCAGGGTTCCAGAAGGAGGTTGATGCATTGGAGAGCGTGCTGAAAAGAGCCATGACAGTGACCAGAAGACTAGAAAATGCACCTTGTAGCGAGGGAGCGCTGGGTCGGCCCTGGCAAACAGAGGACCGAGTGCTGACTCGAGTCTGTAAGGGTCTATACAAGGAACATTTTTGGTGTGGGCAGTTGAGTGCAGCAGAGCAAGGGATGACATGATCCAGTGGCCGGAAATTGAAGCAAGACAAATTCTGACTGGAAATACGGCGTCAATTTCTAACTGTGAGAGTAACTAACCACTGGAACAATGTACCGAGGGGCACTGTGCCTCCTCCATCACTGGCAATTTAAGAATCACAAGCAGATGTTTTTCGAGGCGATTTGCTGGAGGAATAACTTGCGGGGGGAGGTTTTTTGGCTTGTGCTTTACAAACGACATGATCTTAGTGGGACTCTGAGACGCTCTCTTCAAGGAACCGTGAGAGGTGAGGGCAGATTTGGAGGTGCTGTGCAGAGACACAGGGCTCTGCTCGGTGACGGCGTGGGCGGGGCTGACTGGCAGTGGGTCCAGTTGCTGCCAAGCAGCATTTAAGAAAGGCAGGATCCTCCTCAGCGGGAAAAGACAGCAAGGGCCTGCAGCGAGCCTCTTGGCAAGAGCAGGTTGGCCCCTTGTGATGTCTGAATTTTTCTTGGTCCCAGCTACAGGGGCTGTGATCTCATCAGACTCTGTTTGACTGGGGGCGAAAAAGACGTTTCTAGCCCTGGGTCTCTGCATCTGACGAAGTGGGTCTTTGCCCACTAAATCTTATGCTCCAGTACATCTGTCTATAAGCTGCCACAGGACTTCTCGTCGTTCTTGCAGATTCAGACTAACACGGCTGTCCCTCTGATACTTAAGCAAAATGCAGGACAATGTAGCACTTTAAAGACTAACAAGATGGTTTATTAGATGATGAGCTTTCGTGGGCCAGACCCACTTCCTCAGATCAAATAGTGGAAGAAAGTAGTCACAACCATATATACCAAAGGATACAATTAAAAAAATGAACAAATATGCAAAGGACAAATCACATTGCAGAACAGGAGGGGGATGCAGGGGGGGGAGGAAGGAAGGTAAGTGTCTGTGAATTGATGATATTAGAGGTAGGGAGAGTGGGATGTTTGTGAGTTAATGGTATTAGAGGTGATAATTGGGGAAACTATCTTGGTAATGGGTGAGATAGTTCAAGTGTTTGTTGAGTCCTTTTTGGAAAGTGTCGAATTTTAACATGAATGACAGTTCAGAGGATTCCCTTTCAAGTGCAGATGTAAAAGGTCTTTGTAGCAGAATGCAGGTGGTTAAGTCATTGAGAGAGTGTCCTTTCTGGTTAAAATGGCAAGAAACTGTTTTTTCTTTGTGATCTTGTCTGATATCTGTTTTGTGGGCATTAATCCTTTGGCGAAGTGTCTGAGATGTTTGTCCAATGTACATAGCAGACGGACACTTTCGGCACATGATAGCATAAATTATATTTCTGGATGCGCAGGAACATGTGTTCTTGATCTTATAACTCACTTGGTTAGGTCCAATAATGGTATCAGCAGAATGAATATGTGGACAAAGCTGGCAACGGGGTTTGTTGCAAGGGAAGGTACCAGGGTTGGTATTAGTGTGGTATGTCCTGTGGTGGTTGGTAAGAATCATCTTGAGGTTAGGTGGTTGTCTATAGGAGACAACCCACGAAAGCTCATCATCTAATAAACCATCTTGTTAGTCTTTAAAGTGCTACATTGTCCTGCATTTTGCTTCAGCTACAACAGACTAACACGGCTACATTTCTGCCTCTGATACTTGTCAGCATAAACCTTGAGGGTCAAAAGGCGAATAAAGACCTGAAGTTCTCTTTAAGCACCTCATGATGCATTCAGTGCTCGGGAGACCCCGTGTTCGGGCAGAAAACTTAGGGTGAAGACTCTGTCTGGATGCAAAACCAGCCAGTGAACTTAGGTTGCAGACAGGTGTGGGCCAGAGGGGCTGGCCTTGATGCTGTGCGGAGCAAGCTGGTAATCCCTGCCTGGAGGGCTGTCGGGGCAAGGAGCCAGAGGGCTCCTGGGGAGGAGGGGCTGGCCGTCTGGTGAGCACGGTGTGAATGAAGGACGTGGGAGGAATGTGGAGAGAGAAAGTTCTTCCTTTGAACCTGCTGCAGTGAAAATAAACGCTTCCCTGTTCCTGCAGACATCTGGGCAGGCATGCCCAGCAGGGGGCTCACGGCCGGGAGCCACCCTGTTCCGCATGTGTTCTCCCTGTACGCAGTTCCCCCGCTTCTCAGATGGCTGCAGGAAATTCCAGGAGGGCTGCAGGTGTGAAAGGAGAGGAAGATGAATTGAGCCAGCTCTGGTTTTTATGGAGCACTTGGAACGGCCAGCATCAGACAGCTGCTTCCACATGACTTTCATTAGGGAGCCAAATTCTTGTGTACAAGGATTATATGATTTATTTAGTGCAGCTTATGGCTCTGAGCTGTGAGAGAGGGGGAAATTTGAGGCATCTGAGATCTTCTGTGGGCTCTGATCCCTATCCCTAGTCACAGTATTCTGCATATCCGGCCTTAGCATCAGACTCTCGAGATATGCACTTTGGCATCTTAGCGAGATGAATGAATTATAAAACCAGAAGGAACCACTGTGATCATCTCGGCTGCCCTGTGGTCTAGCACATACCAAAGAACTCCCTGAAATTATTTCCTCTCTGAATCCAAGCAGATCTCCGAGGAAGTATCCAGGCCTGACTTGAAAATGGCCAGCGGTGGAGAAGCCACTGTGCCCTTTGTAAGTTGCTCCAATGGTTAGTTAATCTCACTGTTCCAGACGTGCAGTCTCTCTCTCGCATGAGTTTGTCTAGCTTTGACTGCCAGCCATGGCTTGTGTTCTCCCTTTCCGGGAGCTTGAAGAGCCATCTGTTATCAGTGTTTGTTTCCAGCATAGAGTGTACTGTATATAAACCAATCAAGTCCCCCCTAAACTTCTCCGGTCTAAGATGAAATGGTTGAGCTCCATGAGTTGGTCAATAGAAGGCATGTTTTCCAGGCCTTAATCAAGTTACTTACTTGTTCCTATAATATAAGAACTAGGGGTCACCTAATGAAATTAATAGGTGTTGCAGGTTTAAAACAAACAAAAGGAAGTTTTTCTTCATGCAACACACAGACGACCTGTGGAACTCCTTGCCAGAGGATGTGGTGATGACCAGGTTTTTAACAGGGTTCAAAAAAGATAAATTCATGAAGATTAGGTCCATCAATGGCTATTAGCCAGGATGCTCTGGGATGGTGTCCCTGGCCTCTGTTTGTCTGGAAATGGATGCCAGGAGAAATCATAGAATCCTAGAGATGGAAGAGGCCTCAGGAAGTCATCAAGTCCAGCCCCCTGCCCAAAGCAGGACCAATCCCAACTAAATCAACCCAGCCAGGGCTTTGTCAAGCCGAGACTTAAACACCTCTAGGGATGGAGACTCCACTATTTCCCTAGGGAACCCATTCCAGTGCTTCCCCACCCTCCTACGGAAATAGTTTTTCCTAATATCCAACCTAGACCTTCCCCACTGTAACTTGAGACCATTGCTCCTTGTTCTGCCACCTGCCCCCTCTGAGAACAGCCTCTCTGGAACCCCCCTTCAGGCAGTTGAAGGCTGCTGTCAAACCCCCCTCACTCTTCTCTTCTGCAGACTGAACAAGCCCAAATCCCTCAGTCTCTCCTCATAGGTCATGTGCTCCAGCCGCCTGCTTTTTTGACGGCCGCTGCGCACTGAGTGGATGTTTTTAGAGAACTAGCCACAATGACTCCAAGATCTCTCTTGAGTAGTTGTAGCCAAATTAGTCCCCATCATATTGTACGTATAGTTGGGATTATTTTACATTACTTTACATTTATCAACAATCAATTTCATTTGCCATTTTGTTGCCCAGTCACTTTGTTTAGATCTTTTTGAAGCCCTTCACAGGCTGCTTTGGTCTTAACTATCAGAGCAGTTTGGTATCATCTGCAGATTTTGCCACCTCACTGTTTACTCTTTTCTCCAGATCATATATAAATATGTTGAATAGGATGGGTCTCAGGACAGACCCTTGGGGGACCCACTAGTTACCTCTGGCCACTCGGAAAACTGACCATTTATTCCTACCCTTTTGCTCCCATCTTTTAACCAGTTATCAGTCTATGAGAGGACCTTCCCTCGTCTCCCATGAAAACTTACTCTACTTAGGAGCCTTTGGTGAGGGACCTTGTCAAAGGCATTCTGGAAATCTAAATATACTGTAGCCACTGGATCCCCCTTGGCCAGCTCCTCAAAGAACTCTAGCACATCAGTAGGGCAGGATTTCCCTTTGCAGAAACCATGCTGACTTTCCCCAACACATTTTAGTCCTCCGTGTGTCTGACAATGGGAACAGTGAGCAACTCTTGTGGCCGGCATGTTCCCACCGCTGAGCCTGGGAGGGGTGTTTGGGTTGGGACTCGGCTCTGCCGGGGCCCTTGGCTCGGCCGGAGCAGCGCTCTCCGCCCACAGGCTCCCACAAGGTGACGTGCAGATGAAGACGTGGTGGGGGTGGGTTCCCAAAACCCAGCACACAAGCCAGTCGGGGGAAGGGTGCACAAGCTAAAGTTGTGCTCTAGGAATCCACCAATCCTTTTACCCTGGATAATCGTGTGACACACCACCCCCGTATTGGAGCACCACCCCCGTATCGGAGCACCACCCCCGTATCGGAGCACCACCCCCGTATCGGAGCACATAACAAAATCATTTTGTACATGGACGATTGGTGGCGGGGGTGGGGCTTGGGTTCGAAGTGTAGGAGGGGGATGAGGGGTCTGACTGAGGATGCAGGCTCTCAGGGGCTGGGTTTGAGGTGCAGGAGGGGGCAGAGGGTTGCAGGCTGGGGATCCGGGATTCAGGGTGGGTCTGGAGATGAGGGGTTTGGGTACATGCTCCCCCCTCGCCGTAGCACTGCCAAGCCTGGTGAGAGGCATCTCTCTGCTGGCTCTGGCAGCTCCCATGGGACCATGCTGCTTGAGACAGTGTGGGCTTGTTAGGCAGCTGCGTGACCACGTTCTTTGGAGAGCTGGAGTTGTGGGACGTAGGTCGATTTTAGCCTGTCATGTGTAGACCTGCCCTTAGAGAGCAGCCGAGCCGATTGGCTTTGTCGGGCTGCACTATGCAACGTCGTCTTCCTGTCTGAGACTCGAGTTCCAGGGCGGGCCGGCGTGATTTGCGTGTGAACGCGCAGCTTGCGGTGGAAGTAGCCGTAACTCTTCATCTTGGGTTTCTAGCGGCCTGGTGCGTTACTTTTTACATTGCTCACTGCTAGCTAACAGCATCAACCGTCGTGTCATAACATCCACACTCTCGGGGAACATTTTGATCTAACATCCGACTTCCAGCCCCCAAAGGAGACAACAGGGGAGGTTGTTCCACAGTTTGTTTTAGGAACTTCTATCTGCTTGCATCTATTGCTGCTACTTGTGGCTCTCTTGCTTGGGCAGGACTTTGTTTTTTGAGCAGAGGACAGAATCGTGGTGTATGTTTTACGTAGGAATAGAATAGAATAGAATAGAATAGAATAGAATAGAATAGAATAGAATAGAATAGAATAGAAACCCGTTTCTGAAAGGCTCATTTCTTGCGATTCCTGATTAGCTTTTCTTTCTCCGCTGAAGAGCGAGCAGCGTGTAGAGCTTGTTCCGGTGGCCAGTGCTAGCGATGGCAGCAGACGGGGTCGTTCCTCCAGGGCTTCGGAAATGTTCTCTCATGGAGACTCAACAGCTCCGCACCACGAGACGCTTCCCCACTGCCCTCTTCCGCAGGGCCGGCAGGGGGTTGTGTGGTACTTGTGTGTAAGGGTAGGTGTTGCGAGCTGCATGTGTTGCGGTGTGGTTAGTGTGTGTACGGTAACAGGCCGCCTTCCCCTGGGCAGCTTCACTTGTCACCCTTATGGTTTCTATCAGAATGTGCTTCTGCCTGTTTCTACTTTTAAGTGGAGCTTTGACTAAATCGAATCAATATTGTGCATTCCATGCGTGAAGAACCAGATGTTAGTGGTTTCCTATTGTTGGAAGGTGGGGTGAGAGGGCGGGGGGTTAGCAGCCCCGTCAGACTTACAGAAATCAATGCTCTGACCAAAGTTGGTTAGCTTCCTTGGGAGCAATGGATTCTTCAGCTTTTTTCCCGGCTAATGAAACTTCTTGTTTAGTCTTCTAAATTTGTGCTTTGTGTAAGGGAAAAATTCTCATCTGGGGAAAGCTTTGCTCCGTGATGGGCCATTAACTGTACTTATCTATCTGCGTGTTTCAGCGTTTTCAGTAACGCCCCAGCTAAAAATTGCAGGTGCATGACTTTCGTCTGGTATAGTTCTGCAGTGAAATCACAATACTGGGAATGTGTCACCTCCGCAGTTGGTGGGCGGGGGCGGCTCCTCTGTGGCGGGAGGGCAGGGGCGGTGCCTCCGCAGCGGGCGGGAGGACGGGGGCGGTGCCTCCGCAGTGGGTGGGAGGGCAGGGGCGGTGCCTCTGCAGCAGGCGGGAGGGCGGGGGGCGGTGGCGGTGACTCCGCAGCGGGCGGGAGGACGGGGGCGGTGCCTCTGCAGCGGGCAGGAGGGCGGGGGCGGTGCCTCCGCAGCGGGCGGGAGGGCGGGGGCGGTGCCTCCGCAGCGGGCGGGAGGGCGGGGGCGGTGCCTTTGCAGCGGGCGGGAGGGCGGGGGCGGTGCCTCCGCAGCGGGCGGGAGGGCGGGGGCGGTGCCTCTGCAGCGGGCGGGAGGACGGGGGCGGTGCCTCTGCAGCGGGCGGGAGGACGGGGGCGGTGCCTCTGCAGCGGGCGGGAGGACGGGGGCGGTGCCTCTGCAGCGGGCGGGAGGGCGGGGGCGGTGCCTCCGCAGCGGGCGGGAGGGCGGGGGCGGTGCCTCCTCAGCGGGCGGGAGGGCGGTGCCTCCTCAGCGGGCGGGAGGGCGGTGCCTCCTCAGCGGGCGGGGAGGGCGGGGGCGGTGCCTCTGCAGCGGGCGGGAGGACGGGGGCGGTGCCCCCGCAGCGGGCGGGAGGGCGGGGGCGGTGCCTTTGCAGCGGGCGGGAGGGCGGGGGCGGTGCCTCTGCAGCGGGCGGGAGGGCGGGGGCGGTGCCTCCTCAGCGGGCGGGAGGGCGGTGCCTCCTCAGCGGGCGGGAGGGCGGTGCCTCCTCAGCGGGCGGGAGGGCGGGGGCGGTGCCTCTGCAGCGGGCGGGAGGACGGGGGCGGTGCCCCCGCAGCGGGCGGGAGGGCGGGGGCGGTGCCTTTGCAGCGGGCGGGAGGGCGGGGGCGGTGCCTCTGCAGCGGGCGGGAGGGCGGGGGCGGTGCCTCCGCAGCGGGCGGGAGGGCGGGGGCGGTGCCTCCGCAGCGGGCGGGAGGGCGGGGGCGGTGCCTCCGCAGCGGGCGGGAGGGCGGGGGCGGTGCCTCCGCAGCGGGCGGGAGGACGGGGGCGGTGCCCCCGCAGCGGGCGGGAGGGCGGGGGCGGTGCCTTTGCAGCGGGCGGGAGGGCGGGGGCGGTGCCTCTGCAGCGGGCGGGAGGGCGGGGGCGGTGCCTCCGCAGCGGGCGGGAGGGCGGGGGCGGTGCCTCCGCAGCGGGCGGGAGGGCGGGGGCGGTGCCTTTGCAGCGGGCGGGAGGGCGGGGGCGGTGCCTCCGCAGCGGGCGGGAGGGCGGGGGCGGTGCCTTTGCAGCGGGCGGGAGGGCGGGGGCGGTGCCTCCGCAGCGGGCGGGAGGGCGGGGGCGGTGCCTCCGCAGCGGGCGGGAGGGCGGGGGCGGTGCCTCCGCAGCGGGCGGGAGGGCGGGGGCGGTGCCTCCGCAGCGGGCGGGAGGGCGGGGGCGGTGCCTTTGCAGCGGGCGGGAGGGCGGGGGCGGTGCCTCCGCAGCGGGCGGGAGGGCGGGGGCGGTGCCTCTGCAGCGGGCGGGAGGGCGGGGGCGGTGCCTCCGGGACAGGCAGTCAGGGGCGGTGCCTCCTCAGCGGGCAGGTGGACAGGGGTGGCTCCTCCTCGGGGTGGGAGGCCAGGGGCAGTGCCTCCAGGACTGGTGGGCGGGGGCGGTGCTGGGTTTTGACTTGGCTGCAGGATGCAGCAGTTAGTGAGCTGGCCTGCGAGGTCAGGTCCCTGGCTACTGCCCACAGCCTCAGACCAGGACTCCCTGGGCAGGGACGCTGCACGAGGAGCTACATTGCTGAAGTTGTTTCAAATGTACCCCGACCCCAGGGCAATCCGTGAGATTTGTGCCGGTCTCTGGGAGGGGGCGTCCTGCCCCCTGGCCGGCTGCGGCGGGCGCCCAGCAGTTCTCCCTGTCAGGAAAGCTGCCCCAGAGAGCTGGCTGTGAATGTGGCCAGTGCGCGGCTAGAAGCTCTGCCCTTCGTGTCGCCGTGGGCGCTAGCCTCTGCCTGGGGGCCAGAAGTAAACGCTCCGCTTCTTCCGCAGTTGCCTTCTGGGGGTTTCTTGCACCATCTGGAGCGGCTGGAGTGGGTGCAGCCGGAGGCAGAAACCGGGCGGGACGGACCAGTTCGGCAATTGCTGCATCTGCCTCTCCTGTGAGGCCCCAGAATTAGAAATTGGTGCCACCAGCACGTGGGAGGCTTCTGCCCTCATGGGAGCAAATACGTGTGGCCTCTGGGGAGTGGGAGCTCCTGGGCAGGGGCAGGAATCTCAGGCCTGGGCTGGCTGAGCCCGGCAGGCGCCAGTCTAATCTCCGCCGAGGCTCTCCTCCGCTTGGGCTGCACACGTGGGGCAGCGGCTGGGCCAGGGCGGAGCAGACGGGCGCAGAGTCACGTGCCGCGAGAGAGGCGGGGCTCGGGCAGGTTTCTCCAAGGGCACCAGAGGGGCCGTGTGCTGTGGGATGCGGGACTGTAAGCTGCGGGTACAGGGCCAAGAGGCCGTGTGCTGCAGAGCGCGGGGCCGAGGGGCCGTGTGCTGTGGGGAGTAGGCAGTGTGCTGCGGGGAGTAGGCCGTGTGCTGCAGGGCGCGGAGCCGAGGGGCCGTGTGCTGCGGGGAGTAGGCAGTGTGCTGCAGGGCGTGGGGCAGAGGGGGCGTGTGCTGTGGGGAGTAGGCCGTGTGCTGCAGGGCGTGGGGCAGAGGGGGCGTGTGCTGTGGGGAGTAGGCCGTGTGCTGCAGGGCGCGGGGCCGAGGGGGCGTGTGCTGCGGGGAGTAGGCAGTGTGCTGCAGGGCGCGGAGCCGAGGGGCCGTGTGCTGCGGGGAGTAGGCAGTGTGCTGCAGGGCGCGGGGCAGAGGGGGCGTGTGCTGCGGGGAGTAGGCAGTGTGCTGCAGGGCGTGGGGCAGAGGGGGCGTGTGCTGTGGGGAGTAGGCAGTGTGCTGCAGGGCGTGGGGCAGAGGGGGCGTGTGCTGTGGGGAGTAGGCCGTGTGCTGCAGGGCGCGGGGCCGAGGGGGCGTGTGCTGCGGGGAGTAGGCAGTGTGCTGCAGGGCGCGGAGCCGAGGGGCCGTGTGCTGCGGGGAGTAGGCAGTGTGCTGCAGGGCGCGGGGCAGAGGGGGCGTGTGCTGCGGGGAGTAGGCAGTGTGCTGCAGGGCGCGGGGCCGAGGGGCCGTGTGCTGCGGGGAGTAGGCAGTGTGCTGCAGGGCGCGGAGCCGAGGGGCCGTGTGCTGCGGGGAGTAGGCAGTGTGCTGCAGGGCGCGGGGCAGAGGGGGCGTGTGCTGCGGGGAGTAGGCAGTGTGCTGCAGGGCGCGGAGCCGAGGGGCCGTGTGCTGTGGGGAGTAGGCAGTGTGCTGCAGGGCGCAGGGCAGAGGGGGCGTGTGCTGCAGGGAGTAGGCAGTGTGCTGCAGGGCGCGGGGCAGAGGGGGCGTGTGCTGCGGGGAGTAGGCCGTGTGCTGCAGGGCGCGGGGCCGAGGGGGCGTGTGCTGCGGGGAGTAGGCAGTGTGCTGCAGGGCGCGGGGCCGAGGGGGCGTGTGCTGCGGGGAGTAGGCAGTGTGCTGCAGGGCGCAGAGCCGAGGGGCCGTGTGCTGTGGGGAGTAGGCAGTGTGCTGCAGGGCGCGGGGCAGAGGGGGCGTGTGCTGCGGGGAGTAGGCAGTGTGCTGCAGGGCGTGGGGCCGAGGGGGCGTGTGCTGCGGGGAGTAGGCAGTGTGCTGCAGGGCGCGGGGCAGAGGGGGCGTGTGCTGTGGGGAGTAGGCAGTGTGCTGCAGGGCGCAGGGCAGAGGGGGCGTGTGCTGCAGGGAGTAGGCAGTGTGCTGCAGGGCGCGGGGCAGAGGGGGCGTGTGCTGTGGGGAGTAGGCAGTGTGCTGCAGGGCGCGGGGCAGAGGGGGCGTGTGCTGCGGGGAGTAGGCAGTGTGCTGCAGGGCGCGGGGCAGAGGGGGCGTGTGCTGCGGGGAGTAGGCAGTGTGCTGCAGGGCGCAGGGCAGAGGGGGCGTGTGCTGCGGGGAGTAGGCAGTGTGCTGCAGGGCGTGGGGCCGAGGGGGCGTGTGCTGCGGGGAGTAGGCAGTGTGCTGCAGGGCGTGGGGCCGAGGGGGCGTGTGCTGCGGGGAGTAGGCAGTGTGCTGCAGGGCGCGGGGCAGAGGGGGCGTGTGCTGCGGGGAGTAGGCAGTGTGCTGCAGGGCGCAGGGCAGAGGGGGCGTGTGCTGCAGGGAGTAGGCCATGTGCTGCAGGGCGCGGGGCCGAGGGGGCGTGTGCTGTGGGGAGTAGGCAGTGTGCTGCAGGGCGCAGGGCAGAGGGGGCGTGTGCTGCGGGGAGTAGGCCGTGTGCTGCAGGGCGCGGGGCAGAGGGGGCGTGTGCTGCAGGGAGTAGGCCATGTGCTGCAGGGCGCGGGGCCGAGGGGGCGTGTGCTGTGGGGAGTAGGCAGTGTGCTGCAGGGCGCAGGGCAGAGGGGGCGTGTGCTGCGGGGAGTAGGCAGTGTGCTGCAGGGCGTGGGGCCGAGGGGGCGTGTGCTGCGGGGAGTAGGCAGTGTGCTGCAGGGCGCGGGGCAGAGGGGGCGTGTGCTGCGGGGAGTAGGCAGTGTGCTGCAGGGCGTGGGGCCGAGGGGGCGTGTGCTGCGGGGAGTAGGCAGTGTGCTGCAGGGCGCGGGGCAGAGGGGGCGTGTGCTGCGGGGAGTAGGCCGTGTGCTGCAGGGCGTGGGGCCGAGGGGGCGTGTGCTGCGGGGAGTAGGCAGTGTGCTGCAGGGCGCGGAGCCGAGGGGCCGTGTGCTGTGGGGAGTAGGCAGTGTGCTGCAGGGCGCGGGGCAGAGGGGGCGTGTGCTGTGGGGAGTAGGCCGTGTGCTGCAGGGCGCGGGGCAGAGGGGGCGTGTGCTGTGGGGAGTAGGCCATGTGCTGCAGGGCGCGGGGCAGAGGGGACGTGTGCTGCAGGGCGCGGGGCAGAGGGGCTGTGTGCTGTGGGGAGTAGGCCGTGTGCTGCAGGGCGCAGGGCAGAGGGGACGTGTGCTGCAGGGCGCAGGGCAGAGGGGACGTGTGCTGCAGGGCGCGGGGCAGAGGGGACGTGTGCTGCGGGGCGCGGGGCCGAGGGGCCGTGTGCTGTGGGGCGCGGGGCCGAGGGGCCGTGTGCTGTGGGGCGCGGGGCCGAGGGGCTGTGTGCTGCGGGGCGCGGGACAGAGGGGCCGTGTGCTGCAGGGCGCGGGACAGAGGGGCCGTGTGCTGCAGGGCGCGGGGCCGAGGGGCCGTGTGCTGCAGGGCGCGGGGCCGAGGGGCCGTGTGCTGCGGGGTGTGGGGCAGAGGGGCTGTGTGCTGCGAATGGAGGCTCGTGGGGCAGGACCGCGCGGGGGAGTGGGGAGGACTTGGCTTACTGCTGAATGCCCGAGCGGGCAAGCCCCAAATGGCTTGGCCTGGGATTCTTCCTTGGCCTTTGCCCTACTGTCACTGCTGACCTTAGCAGGGGAAGCGGCGCCCGGCAGTGGAGGCAGCAGTCCGACTACTCAGACGGAGACGCGCAGTGGGCTGGGCTGGGCCCTCCCGGCCACTGAGCGCACCAATTCGTGCCTGGCTGTCTCGCCGGGCTCTGTGCGCCAGCCTGGGGAGTCGCAGCACTGCGGGAAATAGCATTCGCTCCTTTCCCCAGTGACTCGGGGTCTGAGACCTGGCTTCGCTGGCTTCGCTGGCTGCACAAGGGGGTCGCTGTCCTGCACGCGCTCGGTTGGGAGGGAGGGAAGCTGCTTTCCTGTAGCTGGCTCAGTGATTAGAGAAGGAGGTTGTTGCTAGTGCACTTCTCTGTCCCTGCCTCCTTCTGGGTCATCCTGCTACGTGTGTGTGATTCCAAGGGGATGAAACCTGGCGTGGCAGGCACGAAGCCTTCTCTTTACAAACAGAACTGTGCCATGCGCTGCTCCGCTCTGCACCTCTGCTCCCGTGGGCTCTTCCGGCCTCCCTGCGGCGGGGCTTGCTGCATTCATGGGCTGCTTCTCTTTAATGGTTGGTTCTTCTTCGAGTGCTTGCTCGTGTCCATTCCAGTCGGGTGTGTGTGCGCCGTGTGCACGGGGTTCCGGGGCCTTTTTCCCCTGGCAGTATCCGTAGGGCCAGCAGGGGGAGCGCCCTGGAGTGGTGCCGGCATATGGGTGCATATATACCCCTGGTGGCCCCTCACCCTGTGACGGTAGCTGGAGCGCTCTAGACGATCAGTCTACCCCTCGCTTTGTGTAATTAGTTACGTTTCTGGTCGTTTTTAGTTTATAGTGTAAATAGTTTGGTTCCAAGTTGGTTATAAGGGGGACTGTTATCCCCTACTCCTCTCCTGGCCGGGGAGGGGATGCCAGGGCCCCACGGCTTTAAGCAGTACACGTCCTGCCTTAAGCCTAAGCCTGTTGGCGACCCCCATGACTCCTGCCTAAGGCGCTTGGGGGAGACACACTCCACACAGATTTGTAAACTCTGTAGGGGGTTCAAGCCTAGGACCAGGAGAGAAAGAGACGCCAAACTGAAGAGGCTCTTCATGGAGTCTTCTTTGCAACCGCCAGCACCAGAGGGGCCTCAGTCAGTGTGGGGCACCCACTCCTCGGTCACAGAGGGCGCTCTGGCTTCAGTGAAGCATAAGACCAAGGCTTCGCAGCACCGATCCTACTCCCCGGTACAGAGGAGCCCAAAGGATGCCAAAGGCAGATCCCCGGAAAAGAGGGGCCAGAAAGTGCGCTCTAAGGACTCCTAGGGAGCCACGTAAGGAGTCGGGCCATACTCGCTGTCCCTTGAGGGGAGAAGCTGAAGGACTGCTCCCAGAACTGAGACCCTCGACCCCGGAAACTTTTGATGTGGCTCGGGACCTTATAGCAATGACCACTCGGGAGCCGCTGTTGCCCATGGTACTGGACCCACGACGCCTCACCACCCTGGTACCGGTCACCCTGACCGGGCATTGGAGACCTAATATTATGGTGCTGACCTCAACCGTGGCACCTTCCCTGTTCCTGGTACCGCCACCGCCTGTGTGTCTTGGGACTCCCACCCCCGGACTCCAGGACATTGCTCAGCCGGCACCGTACCCCGTATTGTACCCGGTACCGTACCCTGTATAGTGCCCAGCGCCAACAGTGGCACCGGTAGCAACAAGGGCACTGGCACCGGCACCATCAGAGGCACCGGTACCAACCCCCATGCTCTTCCCGATTCCCACACCCATAGCGACCCCGGCGCTGAGTCATGCACTGTCCTCGGTACTGCCGGCGCCAGTTTTCTCACTACTGACGCAGCCCTTGATGTTGCTGTTATCCACCATGTGGACGGCGTTGCGAGCAGCTAATGTACCGCCTCATCCGGCACCTCTGGCTCCGAGCGCGCAAGCTACGGTACCTGCATATGGGATGTTGGCACAGACCATATTGCCTCCGGCATCACCCATGACATTTCGTGGGAAACCAAGGGGCGATTGCTCAACACCAGAGAGAGAGTAGAGGTCTGCCCTACCATGGTCTGCCTCGGATTATTCATCCAAGTCGGAAGCGGAGCCCTTAAGATGGGGCACGGCTTCCTATAGGTCAAGGTCCAGACACTACTCACGATCCCATCACAGAACCTCGCAAGAGACAAGGCCTCAAATGTACGCTTGGCCACCGCAGCAATGGCCCATCTGGACTCCTTGGGCATACCATCAGGCCCACGGCCTACCCCTGATGGTATCAGTGTTGGGATCCTTGAGACGAGGGTCCCCTCTATCGGCAACACCGCTTCATCGTGCCCCAGCATTGGAAGTGGAAAAGTCGACAACGGCGTCTACTTCTAGTCCAACTGAAGCAGGTGACATGAGTGACGTTGGGGTTGCCCACCAGTCCACCATGTAGGAGCTGACATCTGTACAGGCAAGCCACCGTGACAAGTCGATGGGGGTTGACCCCATCTTGAGGGACTCATTGTCATCGTCCCCTGATGATGCCCTTGGAGATCCAGCCCCCTCGCTCCTGTCGATGGACGCGAGAGCACATCAGGAGCTGTTGAGGAGGCTGACTACGAACCTGGCAGTGAAGGTAGAGGAAGTCCAACAAGACACAGATCCAATGGTGGACATCCTCTCCCCCAGCGCCCCGGGGAGGGTGGCGCTGCCTTGTAACAGGACAGTAGAGAAAATGTCAAAGACATTGTGATTGACTCCTACCTCCATTCCTCTCACACAGAAAGGAGTGGAGAGACATTTTTTCCCCCAAATGGGCAATGAATACCTTTCATCACACCCTCCCCTGGGTTCTATAGGGTCCCAGCGGGACAGAGGGAACGCCAGGGTCCACCGGGTCCTACTCCCAAGGCAAAAGAGCCCAAGAAGTTGGACCTGTTGGGCAGGAAAACCTATGCCACCGGGGGATTGCAACTGCGTATTGCGAACCAGCAGGCCATGCTGGGGCGGTACACTTTTAATACGTGGTCGGCCATGGACAAATTCAAGGACTGCCTTCCACAGGAGTCCCTCCAGGAGTTTGCGGCCTTGACTGAAGAAGGCAAAACGGTGGCCCATGCGACCTAACAGGCGGCCCTCGATTCTGCAGACTCAGTGGCCAGGATAATGGCTACTGCCGTTGTAATGAGGAGAAACGCGTGGTTGCTGGTGTCGGGCATTCCCCCTGAAGTGCAAACCACATTGTAAGACGACCTCCCTTTCGAAGGAGGGGAGACTTTTCTCCAAACAAACGGACTCTAAGCTGCACAGCCTGAAGGACTTGAGAGCGACCCTAAAGTCCCTGGGATTCATACGCCCGGGCCTGTAAGGAGACCACTAAACCCTAGACCGGGTTCGAGGCCCTTCCTTTGGGCTTTACTATAGATAGGGGGAGGAGAAGGGGCCGTGGGAACGGTCGCCATAACCAACCCCGAGGCAGGTGATGGGCTTCCAGGTCCGAGCACAACAGGGGACCGATCACGTCTCAGGGTCACCAGGCTAAGCCATCGTTTTGAAGGCACGGTCGAGGACAGCGTACCACTCCAACTCCTTTTCGTTTTCTGCCTTTCCCATGCCTCTCCCGTTTGTACCAGGCCTGGTCAAGTATAACTTCGGACTAATGGGTCCTGAGCCAGGTAGCGAAGGGATACTATATCCCCTTTACGGCTACTCCTACCTCTGCCCCCTTTCCCTACCCGTCCCTCTTCAGGGACCCATCTCACGAATCCTGCTCACACAAGAGGTAACAAAACTTCTACACCAAGGAGCAGTGGAACCAGTCCCTCCGGAGTTCAGAGGCAAGGGCTTCTATTCCAGATATTTCCTAATCTCAAAGGCAAAGGGAGGTCTCTGTCCCATTCTAGACCAGAGAGCTCTAAATGCTTTCGTAAAGAAAACGAAATTCAGAATGCTCACCCTATCCTCAATTATCCCTTCCCTAAAGGGGGATTGGTACGCTGCCCTTGACTTGAAAGATGCCTACTTCCATATCACCATTGCACCTGCGCACGGAAGATTCCTGAGATTTGTGGTGGGCATGGAACATTTCCGGTTCTCAGCACTGCTTTTTGGCCTGTTCTCAGCACCGAGGGTATTTACAAAATGCATGACACCGGTCGTGGTTTTTATAAGGCGCCAGGGAATACATGTCTTTCCTTATCTGGACGACTGGCTGATATGCGAATCCTCCCGAGAGCAAGTGATGGGGCACATCACAAATGCCAGAAGTCTGTTCCTCGAATTGGGCCTCATAATAAATGAAGAAAAATCCACTGCAATACCTACTCAAATAATAGAGTTTGTGGGAGCCCATCTAGACTCCACATCGGAGACGGCTTCCCTACCCAATCACAGATTTCAGACCTTGCGATTGATGATCATGGACCTCCACAAATCACCCATAACTATGGCCCACAACTGCATGCGACTTCTGGGTCACATGGCGACCTGCACATACGTGGTGACACATGCCAGATTCAGGCTTTGCCCGCTGCAGGATTGGCTTCACTCTGTCCACAGTACTCACTGGACATGGTAGTCATGATCCCAGAAGGGGTTCTGCAATCCCTGGCCTGGTGGATGCAAGAGGACGTAGTGTGTGCAGGGGTGCCTTTCACCAAACAAGCCTCGTCCGTGCAAGTGGTGACAGATGCATCGGATGCCGGCTGGGGAGACCACCTAGGGACTCTCCGGATGCAGAGGTTATGGTCACCAGAGTAGAGATTGCACATAAATGTAAAAGAGCTCAGGGCTGTCAGATTAGCATGCCAAGCCTTCCTGCCCTACCTGGAGAACAGGGTAGTGGAAGTTCTGACCGACAACACCATGGCCCTGTTCTATATAAACAGGCAGGGGGGCACCCGATCCTCCCCCCTGAGCAGAGAGGCCTTGTGGCTATTGGAGACCTGTATTTTCAGGGGTATCCATCTGCAAGCAACTTACCTCCCCGGATCCAGCAACACTCTAGCAGAAAAACTCAGTCGATCCTTTCAAGTCCACGAGTGGATGATCAGAAGGGATGTTCTAGAGGAAGTCTTCCAAAACTGGGGCTATCCCCTTCTGGACCTTTTCGCATCCAGGACCAACGGCCAGTGCCAGAACTTCTGCTCTCCAATGGGCCAGGGCGTGGGGTCCATAGGTGACGCTCTCCACAAACACTGGCCACTCCAGCTCCTGTACACATTCCCTCCCTTTCCACTGATACAGGACACCCTCCTCAGGGTCAGACGATTCAAGGCAAAGGTGACTATGATAGCGCCAATGTGGCCGAGGCAACACTGGTTCTCCACCCTGCGGGAGTTGTCAGTACACCTGCCTCTAGTCCCGAACCTGATCACGCAGGGCCTGGGGCAAGGAACCTTATGCCATGCCAACCTGACAGCCCTCCATCTCACAGCTTGGTTCCTGAGTGGCTGTCCGCACTAGAACGGGATTGTTCAGCGACGGTCTAGAGAGTGTTACTGGAAAGTAGGAAACCATCCACAAGGGCCCTATCTGAAGCCAAATGGAGGAAATTCACTGCATGGTCACTGAGAAGGGGAATTGAACCAACCACGGCCGGTATCCCGCTGATATTATACCTCAGGAGTCAGGGCCTTGCTGCTTCCTCCGAGGGTCTACCTCGCAGCAATCACGGCCTTTCACCACGGTGAGGGCGGGAGGTCAGTTTTCACCAACCACATGGTTAAGAGGTTTCTGAGAGGGGTTGACAGACTATTGCCATACACACGCTCCCCGGTTCCGCCGTGGGACCTCAGTGTGGTCCTTAAGGGGCTCGTGTGACCACCATTCGAGTCTCTAGCCACTTGTTCGTTAAAGCACCTATCGAGGAAGGAAGCGTTCTGTGTAGCGATAACCTTGGCTAGAAAAGTATCAGAGCTCCAGGTGCTGACCTCAGAGCCACTATATACGGTCTTCTTCAAAGATAAAGTCTCACTGCCACCTCACCCGGCTTTCCTTCCCAAAGTAGTTTCCCACTTCCCTACATCCCAGGACATTTTCCTACCCGTGTTTTTCCCTAAGCCTCATTCGTTGGCTAGAGAGCAGAATTTGCACTGCCTTGATGTGAGGAGGAGCTTTTTACATTGAATGGACAAAAGACTTTCGTATATCGGTACAGCTTTTTATTTCCATCGCGGAAAGAATGAAAGGATCCCCTATTTCGGCCCAGTGCCTGTCATCGTGGATTAACTCCAGCATTAGAGAATGCTACCAAGGGGCGGGTAAGGACACCCCCCAATAACGGCACACTCCACAAGGGCACAGGTGGGGTCAGCGGCATTCTTGGCTCAGGTGCCGATTGTTGATATGTGTAGGGCAGCCACATGGTCCTCAGTCCATACCTTTTCAAAACACTATGCGATTACGCAGCACGCCAAGGAAGATGCATCAGTGGGCAGGGCGGTGTTAAAATCTGTGGACAAATAAACACTGTTATTCTCCGACCCCACCACCAGGGATATGGTTTGAGAATCACCTGATTGGAATGGGCATGAGCTACCACTCGAAGAAGAAGAAAAGGTTACTCACCTTGTAACTGTTGTTCTTCAAGATGTGTTGCTCATGTCCATTCCAATCCCACCCACCTCCCCTTTGTCAGAGCCATTACGCAAGAAGGAACTGAGGAGGTGAGGGGCCAGCAGGGGTATATATGCACTGTTATGCCGGCACCATTCCAGGGGGCTCCCCATGCTGGCCCTACTGATACTGCTAGGGGAAAAAGACTCCGGAACTCTGTGCACACCCTGGATTGGAATGGACATGAGCAACACATCTCGAAGAACAACAGTTCCAAGGTAAGTAACCTTTTCTTTAGTTGAGCATTTATAAGACGCAACTGTGTCTGTTGGGCAGCAGATCGGAGCTCCCTTTCTGATTTCCTTCCTGCAGTAGTTTTATTGAGTGAGAATCTTGCCAAATGCCATGTCTAGGTTGCAAACTATTTTTAATTCTAGACTCAGAACACTCGAAGTGGAAGGGCCCTCGAGAGGTCATCGAGTCCAGTCCCCTGCCCTCACGGCAGGACCACGCACCATCTTAGAATTCCAAGGCTGGCAGAGACCTCAGATGTCAATGAGTCCAGCTCTCTACTCAAAGCAGGACCAACCCCAACTCAATCATCCCAGCCAGGGCTTTGTCAAGCCGAGACTTAAACACCTCCAGGGATGGAGATTCCACCCCCTCCCTGGGGAACCCATCCCAGTGCTTCCTACCTGCCTAGGGAAAAAGTTTTTCCTAATATCCAACCTAGACCTCCCCCACTGTAACTTGAGCCCATTGCTCCTTGTTCTGCCATCTGTCACCACTGAGAACAGCCTCTCTCCAGCCTCTTTGGAACCTCCCTTCAGGGAGATGAAGGCTGCTCTCAAATCCCCCCTCACTCTTCTCTTCTGCAGACTAAACAAGCCCAAACCCCTCAGCCTCTCCTCGTAGGTCATATGCTCCAGCCCCTTAATCCTTTTGGTTGCCCTCCGCTGGACCCTCTCCAATGCGTCCACATCCTTTCTATAGTGGGGGCCCAGAACTGGACACAATACTCCAGAGGTGGCCTCACCAGAGCCGAATACAGGGGAATAATGACTTCCCTAGATCTGCTGGCAATGGTCCTCCTAATGCATCTTAATATGCCATTGGCCCTCTTGGCTACAAGGGTGCCTGTTGACTCATATCCAGCTTCTCATCCACTGTAACCCCCAGGGCCTTTTCTGCAGAACTGCTGCTTAGCCAGTCGGTCCCCAGCCTGTACCAATGCCTGGGATTCTTCGTCCCAAGGGCAGGACTCTGCACTCGTCCTTGTTGGACCCCCTCAGATTTCTTTTGGCCCAATCCTCCAATGTGTCTAGGGTCTAGACCAGGGCTACTCAACTTGTGGCCTGTGGGCCACATGCAGCCCACGACCCGTTTGTTTGCAGCCCGCAGTGCAGTTTGGGTTTACATGGGGCTCAGCACACGGCCTGAGTGTGGGATCCATTGAACACACCTCCACTGGGAACATGCTCCACAACTGCAAGTCACTATACTGGTCTTCTGTTGAGATGCGTTTAGCAGTTCAATTCCTGGACTGTCAGTAGAAGTGCTGTCATAAGGGTGGAAATGGGGTCAATGTTGCATTTTATTAATAGCAACAGAACTGACTTAAATGGGGCCTGTGTGTTGTGCAATCTTGACTTAATCTTTGTATTCATGCCTGTCAGTGTGAAAGAAGCTACAGGCAGTCCCCGGGTTACGTACAAGATAGGGACTGTAGGTTTGTTCTTAAGTTGAATTTGTATGTAAGTCGGAACTGGTACATATTGTAGGGGAAACTCTAGCCAAACATTTCTCCAGAGCTCAGTTTTATTCTCCCACACCTCACTTCCCTCTGTCCTTTATTCTCAAGCTGAGGTGTCTGCTGAGAAAAGCTGCTCTGCGTCTCCCTGGTCTGCTGGGGGGGGGGGGGGGGGGGGGGCGCTAGCTTTGCGTCTCCCTGGTCTGCTGGGGGAAAGCAGCTAGTGCGGGGTTGCCTCACCCCGTTTGTAAGTAGGGATCCGATGTAAGTCGGATCCATGTAACCCGGGGACTGCCTGTATTTGCATATATTTGCATGTATATGCAACCACACGTAAGTTGCAGCTCTTGGCATGTGCTATGAGTATCCTTGTAGCTCCTGGAGCTTCCAAAATTGAGTAGCCCTGATCTAGATGACCCCTGACAGGTGTCTGTCCAGCCTGCTCTTCAATATCCCCAGTGATGGGGATTCCACAGCCCCCCAGGCAACTTATGCCAGTGCTTAATCCCCCTGACAGGCAGGCAGTTTTTCCTCCTGTCCAACCTAAGCCTCCCTTGCTGCAGTTTAAGCCCATTGCTGCTTGTCCTGTCCTCAGAGGCCAAGGGGAACCATTTTTCTCCCTCCTCCTTGTGACCCCCTTTTAGAACCTGAAAGCTGCTCTCATGTCCCCTCAGTCTTCTCTTTTCTGAACAAAACAAGCCCAGTTCTTTCAGCCTCCCCTCCTAGCCCCTGTTCTCTCGACCTTTCCTCATTGGGCTTGACCCTTTTGTTCGGTGAACAGGCTTGATGTCCAGCGTTGCTGTTTTGGCTCCTGCTTATCTCCCTGACTCCTTTCCCTGGACGCAAAACGTGGGAAGTTCTCTTAACGTGCCCAAGCGTGGGCAGATTCATGGATTTCAACTGTCTGCATCATTTACCCCCCCCCCCCCCGCCATTGGCACAGCCCCAGCCCCAACCCCTACTGTTGGTAGCCGTCTGCAAGACTTCAGTGCCTTGCAGTGATGACACTTGGGGAGGCGCACGGGCACACAATGCGCATGGGCCCCATCAGCCTGCAAGGTTGTGTGTTCTGGCCAGTCCACTTCAGCCATTCGACTCTCAGTCCTGTGGGGCCTGGGTCCCAGCTCTCACCCCCGGACACCCCTGTGCAGCGGAGGAGGGAGGGAAGCACTTGGTATCTGCAGGGAGGGGTGTGATGGTGGCTCTCTTTCCCTTGGAGGGGGGTCAGCACGCTGAGTTAGTACACCCTAGGGGCGGCAGCAAGCAGTGAGTTATTGCAGGGTTAACCCTGATGATCAGCTCTGCTACAGGCCGGGGACCGACTGGTTAAGCAGCAGTTCTACAGAAAAGGCCCTGGGGATTCCAGTGGGTGAGAAGCTGGAGATGAGTCAACAGTCGCCCTTGTAGCCAAAAGGGCTAATGGCATCTTGAGGTGCATTCGGAGTAACATTGCTAGTAGATCCGGACAAGTGATTATTCCCCTTTATTCGGCTCTGGGGAGGCCACGCCTGGAGTATTGTATCCAGTTCTGGGTCCCCCAATACAGGAAGGATGTGGACGCATTGGAGAGGGTCCAGTGGAGGCAACACAAATGATGAGGGGGCTGGAGCACATGACCTACGAGGAGACGCTGGTGGAATAAGGCTTGTTCAGTCTGCAGAAGAGAAGAGTGAGGGGGGATTTGAGAGCAGCCTGCAACTTCCTGAAGGGGGTTCAAAGAGGATGGAAAGAGGCTGTTCTCAGTGGTGGCCGATGGCAGAACAAGGAGCAATGGGCTCAAGTTGCAGTGGAGGGGGTCTAGGTCGGATATTAGGAAAAACTCTTTCCCTAGGAGGGTGGGGAAGCCCTGGGCTGGCTTCCCTGGGGAGGGGTGGAGTCTCCATCCCTAGGGGTGTTTCAGTCCCAGCTGGACAAAGCCCTGGCTGGGCTGATTGAGTGGGGCTGGTCCTGCGTTGGGCAGGGGCTGGACTTGATGGCTCCCGAGGTCTCTGCCCGCCCCGGGGTCCTGTGATCAGTTGTAAGTGTGGGGCTGGCACAAACGGTTTCGGTGGGATTCGGGGGCTGTGGAATCCGGGGCTTGCCCTGTGCTGCCGTGGTCGCTGGGACAGCGCCCCCCCCCAGCGCCAAAAGGCGCCTTTCTGTGGCTCAGCGCCAGGGCTGCAAGGCAGGGGGGTCAGCAGGCCCACTCCTTTCAAGGAGGAGTCGCTGGCCCCTGTAGTCCTGTGGTGCAGCCGCGGTGTCCGGTCTGTGCTGGCCGCCGACAGGCTCTTGGGGTGGGCCTGAGCACGTGGCAGCCCTTAATCAAACAAAACAGTCCCGTGCCCCCAGTCGCCCCTCTGCCCACGGGCAGCGCAGCCCCGCTCCCTGCTGCCTCCCCGTGCCGGCCCCAGGGGAAGGCCTCGCGCCCGGCTTTCGTCAGCATGGGGGGCGGCAGCCCCTGCAGGCCGCAGTGGAGCCTCTTCTAACTCCGGCGCTCGCGCCTCTGCCTTGTTCTTCCAGCACCTTCAGCACCACGAGAGCGGGCTTGAGGGCGAGAGCTGCTATTACCACTGTGTCCTCTGCAACTACTCCACCAAGGCCAAGCTGAACCTCCTGCAGCACGTGCGCTCCATGAAGCACCAGCGCAGCGAGAGCCTGCGCAAGTTGCAGCGCCTGCAGAAGGGCCTGCCCGAGGAAGAGGAGGACCTGGGTCAGATCTTCACCATCCGCAAGTGCCCAGCTGCTGACGCCGGTGAGTGGCACTTCCTGGCTATTGCTGTTGGCTGGCGCGTGTTCGGATGGGGCCCTGGGGACTCGCAGGATCCGCAGTTTCTCAGCCAGCTCCAGCAGGCCCTTGCCACGGTCTGGCTTCCTCTTTCACGGTGACCATTCGTGTTCCTTGCAGTAGGCGTGTAAGCCCCAGGCAGGGGCAGGGGCCCGTTGTGCTGGGAGCGGTACCGGGATATCAGAAAATATAACCCCTGCCTCAGAGAGCTTGCAGTGCAGGCCCCCCCGTGCCGATGTGAGTGCCCCTGAATTCCAGGTTGGTGAGGTGTCCGTGGGCTTCCCTAGGGGGCTAGCGGAACAGGCGAAGTACGTGCCTAGGGCCTGATCTAACTGGGGGCACCGGGGGCGAGGGACAAACTCCAGTCGCCACCTTGGACAGGTGGGTATCTGCCTTGCTGCCCTGTGCCCGTTGGCGGATTGGCCCGGGCTGGCTCAGGAGCGGGTGCGCCTGTAGACAGGCTCGGAAGGACCGTCCCACGTGCGAGGGTGCGTGGAAGAGTGGTGCTTGTGTGAGCCCGTGACAGGGAGCCAAAGGAGGGGTCGGCAGGTTGGCGAGAGCGGAATTGGACTTCACGAAAGCTTGTTGTGATTTGGACCTTTGTTGTTCTGTGTTGGAATGAAATCAAGACCGTGCAAAACTCGGAGCATGAGTGGCCCTTTCTGCCCCACAAGAGCCGATAGGCAGTAACCGGTGTTGTGGAGACCCTGGCCAGCGTGCCCACTCTGCCTGACTCAGGCAGGGTTGGGGCTCTCCCGCATCCCAAGCGAGTGTGCTGGCCGCTGGCCTTACGGGCTGTTTCTCTCGCTCTGCTTTTGACTGGAAACTCCCTCCTGGAGCTGAGCCGCCTTCCCCACCGAAGGTTTGGTTTGGGCTAATTAGCGTTTTTGGTAAACAAAGAAATGAACGTGCCTGTCAGCAGATCCCCGAGCAGCCCTCTTCTGGGGACAGGCCGGAAGCTGATCTCGGTGCAGCCAGGAACGTCTGCTTGAGCACTTGCGCTCTCTGGGCAGTACAAAAGGAGCTCTTAGGGATGTGTGGGTGGCTGGAGGGTTTGGTTGCTGATGTGCCTGTTGATCAAAGAGGAATGGAAATGCCTGAAAATACCCAGGAACTGGCCTGCAGGCTCAGGGGCGTTGTGGAGGCTGAGAGGAGGGTATCTATCCAGTGACTCCCCCGCTTTCCCCTGGGGCTGCATTAGTGGCGTCAGCTCCTTGGCTTTACTTTATGGCGGGAGGAGGTGGTGTAGCAACAGATTTGGGTTCCGCCGGAGAAGACCTTTTGAATTCCCAGTGCAGTGTATGGACTAGTCGCGCAGCTCTGTGTGTTCTGCAGCATGCGAGGCCTGGGTCCTCTGGGCTGTGTAAAGGCTTGGAAGCCTCTTTTCTCCACATTTGTCTTTGGTTTTCTCTTTAGACTTTCAGGACTTACCTGTTTCCTGGAAGACCCTATGGCTGCTGGGGACCTGTTAGGATTAGCACAGCCTGGGTTCTACGGAAGTGTAACCTGGTAGCGGAGAAGGAAAGGATTTTAGAGAGCTCCAAACTTGTCTTTTTTCCACACGTATTTACCTAAAAACCTTGCAGGCCTCGGGGGAGAATCTTCCCGTGATAAAGCGTCAGCGGTGGTAGAATCCTTGAGCCGTGGGGCTTGCAGGGGCCACAAGGGCCTGTCTAGTGTAACCCCGGCCAGGGGGCTGGCCGTGTTGTGTGCCAACCACCTCCAGTGGCGCAGCTTGCGCAGCCTCCCTTCGCTCTGTCCCGTTCTCCTGCTCTGCTGGCAGGAAGTTTTCACGAGACTCCAGCTGACTCTGCTGGGCTGTGCTCAGCCCATTGCCTCTAGTCCTGTCTTCTGTGGCAAGAGCGCAACTTCCCGCCTTCTGATGACAGCTTCTCAAATATTGGAATATCATGGCCCCGCTTCCTCTCCCCTTTTCCCAGCTACCCCGGGGTGGGGAACCCTTTTCGTGTCCGGGGCACAGTCGAGAGCCACGCCCAAGTGACCCCACCCGCACCTGGCTCCTTTCTGGTTCCTCGCCATCCGTTCCATCCAGCGGTGGCTGACACGCACCCGGTTCTCCAGCTGAGGCCTGGCCAGTGCCACACAGAGCGGCGCTATGCATGCTGTGCGCGGCTCGTGCAGCCTGCCATTGCCTCTGCGTTGTTCGCAACAGAGCGTGAGCTCTCCCCCCGGCTGTAGTTACTCTTTGTGGTCATTCTCCAGTGGGTATCCGCCTGGCGGTAGTTCCCCCAAGCCACGCTTCGCCAGCTTACCGTCAGCGTGCCATGGGTGGGGAGTGGTGCGGAGGTCCAGCACGTTCCCTCGCTACCAAAGGAGGCAGCCTGCCAAAGGGCGAAATCAAGCTGGTCTG
This sequence comes from Pelodiscus sinensis, assembly GCF_049634645.1. Lineage (NCBI taxonomy): Eukaryota > Metazoa > Chordata > Testudines > Trionychidae > Pelodiscus > Pelodiscus sinensis. The sequence goes on along the minus strand of NC_134722.1, from coordinate 411,802 downwards.
GCAGGATTTGCTGTTAGTAACTCCAGGCTGGCTGCTCATGGTCACCCCTTCAGCCTCCAGGGTCCCGCCAACGGAAGGCTTCCTGCACCGCTCTAGTGGCTTCCCACCCAGCTCGCCCCGCCCCGCCCCTGCACTACATTAGCCCTTCTGCAGTGCTCCGGGATCCTCCTTTCACCCCTGCTCTCACTCCTATCCGGGGCCCTGCAAAGCCCCAACAGCCGTTCCTAATGGCTCTGGGTCTCTCGCTGGAAACATGCAGGGGAATCTCTTTACCTAAGAAAGCTGCAGAGGAGGAGCCAGCCCCTTTTGCGGGGCAGCTCAATGCTCCGGGCTCAGTTGCAAGGACCGTCCCAGCCGCCCTTGAGAGAAGTGCATGCGTGGGACTCCAGGGGCGTGCCAGGCTGTCGGGCCCCCAGCGGAATAAAGCAGCCGAGCTGGCGCGTGGCTGAGGAGGTGCAGAACCGGAGTGGAGCCTCGATAATCTTGCCTGCCTTCGCTCGCGGGCTGCCCCAGAGGGCACCAGGTGCGTGCTGGACCACGCCCCGTTCTCTGCGTGACCGCGCAGAGGGACCCTGGCTGGGGCTGGTGCTTTAGCTCTCCTGCCAAGCCCACTTCCAGTGCCGCCACCCCCACCCCCCGGCTGGAGGAGATTGCCCAGCCTGGCGGTCGGCACAGCCAGGGCAGCAGTCTCGGCACCTGCTCCGGCACTAACAGACGCCCCGTAGACGCAGCGGCATGGGCTCCGTAGCCCCGTCCTTCCTAGTCTGCAGAGCCCCGGCGTGCAGGCGCTGGCCCGCAGCAGACGGGACCGGAGGTATTTCAGCAGGAAGGAGACAGTCCGAGGGGCTGAAACGGAACAGACTGCAAGCTCCATCTACACAGCCAGTGGCAGCCTGCGGCCGGCCTCAGCCCTGTCTGGCAATGGCTGGCCAGCACCGCTCTGGAGACTCATGCACCATAATGTGTCTGTGCCTGGCACGAATGGGACCATGGTCCCTGGTCTGACCTGTTGAAATCGGGCCCCCATAGTGCTGCGGGGCCACTTCTCAGAATGGCCCCTGGATCCATCTGTGCTGAGTCCAGGGCTGAGGGTCTGCCACCACCTCCTCCTGAGAACCACATACCCAGCTCAGCCAGTGGGGCGAGGGCCTGGTACCGTCGCCTCCCTGTGCTTGGCATGGGCAGGCCGGAAGGCAGGCATCCAGCCACCAGCTCGCGCAGCCTGAGGTGTATCTCTCAGCCCCCTTGCCCAGGTTGGAGTCAGTGCTCCCTTCACATACACAGACGTGTTTGCGTCGTGCGCCGGCCGTGCACTGCCTGGAAGGTTGTCTGCCTTCCCTCTGGACCTCGCTTCCCTCTGCCCTGTCTTGCTGGGTGTGTTCATCCCCCCAGAGTTCATCTCACTGGCGTTCTCGCGGAGGTGACTCAGATCTTTGTGCAGACCCACACCTGAGCCTAGTCTTGAGTGCTTTCTCCTGGATAGTTTGTCGGTAGCGGAGACGTTCCTAAGTTCTCTGTGCTCTCTCTTCTGCCCCGGGCTCCTGGAAATTCTCGCGCTCTTTCCCCTTACAGTAGGCAGGTGTAAGACGATAGACACTTTTACACAGCCACAGTCCCGCTATCCCTTGCCAGCCGTGGGCTCTGCCACCTGAGGTCTCTTCTGGCCCCGTGATTCTGTGAACTGAGGCACTGAGCCATGCAGCTCCTCAGTCTTCCTCCTCTTTGGCCACACGGACACGCACTTGGACCCCTTTCAGTAGGATCCCAGTATCCCGCCCTTGGCCTGTGTTCCCTTCAGCTGAGCGCTTGGGTGTCCTCCCAGGAGAGATTCAGATGCCACCCAGCTGATGAGCAGAGCGCCCGCAGTGTCACAACTGGCAGCCTGTGTTTTACTGGCGGTACACAGCTGCACATGCTTCAGTGCACAGAACAAAGTGTATTGTGCACATGGATGGAATAATTAGCAGGGCCCTCAGTGTCTTTCGGCGCCTCTGCTGACTCCCCAGAGAACGGGAAACTTCGTGTTTTCACCTTCAGAGCTCCAGCCCTAGTGACATCCGTCCCCTGCTCTGAACAGGGCCAGGCCGTTCCCTTCTCCCGCCCTCTGCCCCACGCGTGGGACGCCGCTCTAAGCAGCACCCTGTGGTCATTCAAGCCCGTCCCAAGCACTGCTTTTGTGGGTCTAACTTGCTGTGGATCACACACCTCCACGCAGCCCTCCCCCTGTGGATTTCCCAGGGCAGCCTGTGCTCTCTGCCTGCCCGTCCGGCTGTAAGAGCCCCGGGAAGCGGCTGTTGTGCAGCACTGAGCATATCAGCGCTAGACACTAACCCTCTGCCGTGCAGGCTGCAGCTGTGTCTTGGTTGCTCCTCCAGATACCCGTCAGCGACACTGAGGTGCTGCAGCCGGGCTTGCTGCTTGCACATGGCCGTGCAGTGCTCAGCGTAATGGGCCTCCATCTGCGCTGCGGAGTAGTCGGGGAGGAAGCTAGCAGGGCCCTTGGGCAGAGAGGGGAGGGGGGGGGGGCAGGCTTATCTGGAGCGAAAGGGTTCAGTTTGACAGGGAATCTCTAAATGCGTTCTGCTCTGAGCTGGAGCAGATGTCACCACTGGACTTGCTGCGAAGCCAACGCTCCCCTCGCTCTGGATTCAAGGGGGAGTTGGTGAGTTCGGTCCGGAGGAGGAAACATGCGAGGGACCGCACGGCGCTTTCTTCAGGCTCTCGGGTGGCGAGTTGTCCTTAGCGCTCGGTTGCCGCCTTCACTCGCTCGGGCAATGCCTCAGCCTTCCAGGCCTGCGTGCTCCTCTCAGGCGTGACGTGTCCGCGGGCCCAGGTCGCCCCTCCCTACAAAGCAAAGCAGAGACAAGCACAGGAGCGTCCCACGTGCTGTGGCTGCGCAAATGCTGCCAGAGGCGGCTAAGATGAGTGACTGGAGTATAAATACTGGGCTTCCCCTTCAGCGTGTGGGACAGAGCCGTGTAAACGAGTCAGTGTCCGGTTGACATTTTACCTTGCACTGACGTCACTCGCGCCTTTTATGCAGCCTGCTGTAAAACTAGGCAAATCTCTGAACGAGTTCATGAACCCCCGCAAGGCCTCTGTGTAGCCCTGGGGGGATGTGCCCCCCGGCAGAGAACCACTGCTCTATGGTAGACACCAGCTGGGAGTCTGCAGTGCCCAGCATGTCTGAAAACCTCCCCTCGTGTTCATAACGCAGTCTCCTCGATGTGTGTCTGTGTGTGCGCACCCATCGGGTGTTTGCGGCTCCGCTCTAGAGGGCCGCTACGCACCCGTGTGTTTGTGTGTAGAGGAAGAGGAGCATCTTGTTACCGTAGCCTCAGTACTCCGAATACCCAGTTCGGTCCCATCTGCACTTCAGTGACCATTCTCCCGCCCGGCTTGTTAGGGCGACCAGATGTCTTAATTTTACAGGGGCGGTCCTGAGAGTTGGGCCTCTTCCTCAAGTAGGTGCCTGTTCCCTCCCGCCCCACCCTGAATTTTCACACTTGCTTCCTGGTCGCTCTTCGTACGGGGCCTGCTTTGGTAAGCCGGTCAGTGCTCCTCTCCTCGTTGCCGACCCCGTGCGGAATACATGTTCTGTGCACCGAGGCCTGGGCGAATGGGCACCACCAGGAGAAACACTAGAGCCCGGAAACCTTCCAGTTCCGCAACCCCGGCCACAGGGCTCCCCTCAGCACTTTGCCAGAGGGACGCGGGGTCCCTGCAGCCACCCAGAGCTTGCTCCCCACTGGCCCCTCTCCTGGGGGAGCCTAACACCTCTCATGGGAAGTGCCGCCTCCACCTTGCTGTCACATGACCCTCGGTCACCTGACACAAGCCCGGTGCGTGGGAGGGCGTGTGGCCGAGATGACTGACACGGCCTTTAACTGGCACAGCTCAGCAGCTGAGTGCAGCCGGGGGCTTCGCCTCGCTTACTCCCAAGGCCTGTGAGCTCTGTTGTTGGCCCAGGCAGGGAGGGGAAACCAGCACTGGGAGCGCAGAGGCCTGGGCGGCTCCTTCCTTCCCGCCCTTCAGGGGCAGGGTTATTGCCGAGGTGGGGACACGGTGGGCAGAGGTAGCGTGGAGGAGGCGTGGGGGCTGGCGCTGTGGTAACGGAAGCCGATCTGCTCAGTTCCATACAACCAGACAGATGGACGCACCCAAAGGGAGGACACCCACAGCACAGATTGAAGAATCTGCGCCGTGGCTAGGTGCCGACGCCCACAGCAAAGACCGAAGAATCTGCGCCGTGGCTAGGTGCCGATGCCCACAGCAAAGATCAAAGAATCTGCGCCGTGGCTAGGTGCCAATGCCCACGGCAAAGACCGAAGAATCTGCGCCGTGGCTAGGTGCCAATGCCCACGGCAAAGACCGAAGAATCTGCGCCGTGGCTAGGTGCCGACGTCCACGGCAAAGACCAAAGAATCTGCGCCGTGGCTAGGTGCCAATGCCCACGGCAAAGACCGAAGAATCTGCGCCGTGTCTAGGTGCCGACGCCCACGGCAAAGACCAAAGAATCTGCGCCGTGGCTAGGTGCCAATGCCCACGGCAAAGACTGAAGAATCTGCGCCGTGGCTAGGTGCCAACGCCCACGGCAAAGACCAAAGAATCTGCGCCGTGGCTAGGTGCCAATGCCCACGGCAAAGACCAAAGAATCTGCGCCGTGTCTAGGTGCCGACGCCCACAGCAAAGACCGAAGAATCTGCGCCGTGGCTAGGTGCCGACGCCCACGGCAAAGACCGAAGAATCTGCGCCGTGGCTAGGTGCCGACGCCCACGGCAAAGACCGAAGAATCTGCGCCGTGGCTAGGTGCCGACGCCCACGGCAAAGACCGAAGAATCTGCGCCGTGGCTAGGTGCCAAAGCCCACGGCAAAGACCGAAGAATCTGCGCCGTGGCTAGGTGCCGACGCCCACGGCAAAGACCGAAGAATCTGCGCCGTGGCTAGGTGCCGACGCCCACGGCAAAGACCGAAGAATCTGCGCCGTGGCTAGGTGCCGACGCCCACGGCAAAGACCGAAGAATCTGTGCCGTGGCTAGGTGCCGACGCCCACGGCAAAGACCGAAGAATCTGCGCCGTGGCTAGGTGCCGACGCCCACGGCAAAGACCGAAGAATCTGTGCCGTGGCTAGGTGCCGACGCCCACGGCAAAGACCGAAGAATCTGCGCCGTGGCTAGGTGCCGACGCCCACGGCAAAGACCGAAGAATCTGCGCCGTGGCTAGGTGCCGACGCCCACGGCAAAGACCGAAGAATCTGCGCCGTGGCTAGGTGCCGACGCCCACGGCAAAGACCGAAGAATCTGCGCCGTGGCTAGGTGCCGACGCCCACGGCAAAGACCGAAGAATCTGCGCCGTGGCTAGGTGCCGACGCCCACGGTAAAGACCGAAGAATCTGCGCCGTGGCTAGGTGCCGACGCCCACGGCAAAGACCGAAGAATCTGCGCCGTGGCTAGGTGCCGACGCCCACGGTAAAGACCGAAGAATCTGCGCCGTGGCTAGGTGCCGACGCCCACGGCAAAGACCGAAGAATCTGCGCCGTGGCTAGGTGCCGACGCCCACGGCAAAGACCGAAGAATCTGCGCCGTGGCTAGGTGCCGACGCCCACGGCAAAGACCGAAGAATCTGCGCCGTGGCTAGGTGCCGACGCCCACGGCAAAGACCGAAGAATCTGCGCCGTGGCTAGGTGCCGACGCCCACGGCAAAGACCGAAGAATCTGCGCCGTGGCTAGGTGCCGACGCCCACGGCAAAGACCGAAGAATCTGCGCCGTGGCTAGGTGCCGACGCCCACGGCAAAGACCGAAGAATCTGCGCCGTGGCTAGGTGCCGACGCCCACGGCAAAGACCGAAGAATCTGCGCCGTGGCTAGGTGCCGACGCCCACGGCAAAGACCGAAGAATCTGCGCCGTGGCTAGGTGCCGACGCCCACGGCAAAGACCGAAGAATCTGCGCCGTGGCTAGGTGCCGACGCCCACGGCAAAGACCGAAGAATCTGCGCCGTGGCTAGGTGCCGACGCCCACGGCAAAGACCGAAGAATCTGCGCCGTGGCTAGGTGCCGACGCCCACGGCAAAGACCGAAGAATCTGCGCCGTGGCTAGGTGCCGACGCCCACGGCAAAGACCGAAGAATCTGCGCCGTGGCTAGGTGCCGACGCCCACGGCAAAGACCGAAGAATCTGCGCCGTGGCTAGGTGCCGACGCCCACGGCAAAGACCGAAGAATCTGCGCCGTGGCTAGGTGCCGACGCCCACGGCAAAGACCGAAGAATCTGCGCCGTGGCTAGGTGCCGACGCCCACGGCAAAGACCGAAGAATCTGCGCCGTGGCTAGGTGCCGACGCCCACGGCAAAGACCGAAGAATCTGCGCCGTGGCTAGGTGCCGACGCCCACGGCAAAGACCGAAGAATCTGCGCCGTGGCTAGGTGCCGACTAGTGCTTGCAGCCTCGCTCCTGGAGAAACCCAGGCCTGGCGCAGGTTTTACCAGGCACTCGGCGGTTGCGTATGCTGCCGCCAGACACCCACGGCTGCCCCGTGCCGGCTACATGGCCTGGCAGGGCTTTAGCACAGGGGCTCTTCAGCTGCCGTGCCAGAGCTTCCTGCCTGAGCTGTGGCCACAGCCCTGGGACCCCGCACCTCACAGGGCCTAGGGCCCGGGCTTGTCTGAGCTCAAGAGCCCCTTGGCCAGAGCCAGCTGGCCCGGGCCAGCCACAGGTGTGTGGCCTCCCTTGCAGCGAGGGCAAGCTCTCGGCAGCGTCAGGAATCTAGCCCTGCCTTCCGGAGGGGAAGGCGGCTGTGCTGGCTAGCTCCCGGCTCTTGCGAGACAGAAGCCCTCGGGGCAATGGGGAAGAGGAGCCCAGGCGGGAGGAACATGGCATGTGAGGGAGGACGAGGCTTCACGTCTCCACCCTCCAGTCCTACTCGGGGTTGAACAGAAGCTGGTGCAGGTGCTGGTGCTGCGGCCCCACCTGGTCAGGATGCACCGCAGCCCCGGCCGTGTGCCTGGGGCCGTCGGCACAGTGGGACTATTGCCTGGCGCTTGCAAGGGTGGCTGCGTGTCAGAGAAGGGGTGTAGAACAGCCTGGGCTGCCTGTAGACTTGCCCTGTGTCTATTTCTCAGTCCCCTAAAGCATTTGGCTTAATTAGTCCTCTAACAATCTCCAAAGGTCAGGGCCAATTGCCTGTTCGTTTACATTTGTAATTGTGATGGTTCTTGATTGCCCGTGATTTGCCGCTCCTTCCCTGCCACCCCTGACAGACAGACTCCCGGAAGGAGGGGGCACGCACGCACACACACGCACTAGTGCAAGAGGCGCCCTTGTGGCCACAGGGACCTTTCCCCTCACCTGTGCTGATGACACAGACATCCCGGGAACTGCGGTGCCTGCTCTGGAGACGGGCGGGTGCTCCAGTCCCCTCCCCATGGAGGGACAACGAAACCCCTGGGCCCAGACCCCAGGCAGGAAACCGCGCCCCGTGGCCTGGAGCCTTTGCGAGCGGGAGCGTTGAAGGCCATTGTGCCCCCCTTGCTCGGGGCAGCAGACGGGAGATGGGCCTCTGCCGGGCTCTCGCTGGTACTGACCGAGAGGGTGTCTTCAGGGCCAAGCATGCTCTTCTGTCGGATCTTTGCGCCTCCGGGCCCTGCTGTTCACCGCAGACGCCCACGGCCCAGCTTGCTGCCCACTTCCCTGAGCAGCGAGGCTGAGGGGCGGGCAAGGCAGAGCTTCCCTAGGCTAGCCCCAGGCCCGCGGCGTGCGTTTCTGCAGTAGGGAGCGACAGCAGCCCCCCACGTTCAGCAGCAAAAGCGAACTTGCTCCTGCAGCCGCACGGGCACGAAGTCCCGGCAAAGACTGAAATGCTGGTTTCGCGGGGGGGGGGGGGGGGGCTGTTACTCGGCGGCGCAGCTGTTGAAACGGCCCCTACACACTGTGGCAGGGACGCCCTGTGTGTGGACAGGGCCTGGCCGAGAGACGCATGCAAGTTAACTGTCTTCGGCCCGCTGGGGAGGCAGCCTCCCCGCCAGGCTGCGGGCTCACAGCCAGCCCTAGTGCTCAGGTTGCAGAGCCGTGCGGCTCAGGGTTTGCAGATGTGCATGCAGCTCGGGGCAGCGCCGTGGCCCCCTGTTCCTGGCCCCCCCAGGGTCTGTTGAGACCCGGCTCTAGACACCAGGCTGCCACTGCTGGGGGCCCCGGGAGACAGCCATCTTTGAAAGCTTGCTGCAAATGTCCGCTCTGACTCTGGCCTTCTCTCCTTCCCCCTCCTTGTGCCCGTCCTCGCCGCTGCTGGCTCTAGGGCTGCGCGCTGTCTTCATGGACGGGCGGACAAGGTGGGACTGGGGGAGTTAAGGCGGAGCAGTGCCCCCCAACCATGGGCATGTGCATTGCCCCGGAGCAGCGGGAGGGCGGAGGGCGCGCGGCCCCGGTCTCCCTGGCCCCGGAGCAGCGGGAGGGCGGAGGGCACGCGGCCCCGGTCTCCCTGGCCCCAGAGCAGCGGGAGGGCGGAGGGCGCGCGGCCCCGGTCTCCCTGGCCCCAGAGCAGCGGGAGGGCGGAGGGCGCGCAGCCCCAGTCTCCCTGGCCCCAGAGCAGCGGGAGGGCGGAGGGCGCGTGGCCCCAGTCTCCCTGGCCCCAGAGCAGCGGGAGGGTGGAGGGCGCGCAGCCCCAGTCTCCCTGGCCCCAGAGCAGCGGGAGGGCGGAGGGCTTGTGGCCCCAGTCTCCCTGGCCCCAGAGCAGCGGGAGGGCGGAGGGCGCGCGGCCCCAGTCTCCCTGGCCCCAGAGCAGCGGGAGGGCGGAGGGCTCATGGCCCCGGTCTCCCTGGCCCCGGAGCAGCGGGAGGGCGGAGGGCTCGTGGCCCCGATCTCCCTGGTCCCGGAGCAGCGGGAGGGCGGAGGGCGCGCGGCCCCAGTCTCCCTGGCCCCGGAGCAGCGGGAGGGCGGAGGGCTCGTGGCCCCGGAGCAGCGGGAGGGCAGAGGGTGCGCGGCGGCAGCACTGCCCTAGGATGCCTGCAGTCGGCCTTGGGGGCGGACTGTGGGTGGGGCCAGGCTGACGGTTTGGGAAGGCAGAGACGTCGCCCGCCTAGGATACCGGCTGGCCATGCCGGCTCCTTTATCTCAGCTCGTTCTCTCTCCCTTCCCTTCCGCAGAGTGCGTGTCTCTGCCTCCTCTCTGCGCCTCCCTTCCCCGCTGGGTCCCCTCCGTCTGGTATCATTTACACCTGGTCCCTCCCTTCTGGCTTTGCTGCCGTCCATTCTGTGCCAGCCTCTGGCTCCGCCTCTCCCCGGTCTTCCCCGATTTCCTAAAAGTACAGTGTGTGGAGCTTTTCCGAGAGGTACAAGCGGGCATCTGTGGCTGGCCCGTGGGCAGCTTTCGAGCTGGGGCCAGGCTTTCGTGGGGGCTGGGGCAAGGCTGTGGAGCAAAGAACTAAGGATCATCCCTCCCCTCACCACCTGCGCCAGCCCAGCCCCTCGGCAGCCTGGCACCGCACGCTGGAAACGTCCCGGGGCGAGGGTGAGAGAACAGACCTGCGAGGTGGACGTTCGTTGCAGCACTTTGTGGCTGTCCCCCCATGCGCCGGCGGGGGGGCACGCAGGGGCCCGGCGACTTGCCGACGTCTCATGCAGTCTGGTGAGGGCCGTAGCTGCCGCGCAGTCCCGCTCCCACTGCGTTCGGAGGGCACCTGGCCCGGCAGCGCCGAGGGCAGCCTGAGGCCCTGCGTGGGACGGGACGGGGCTGGCTCTGAGCAGGAAGGTCATTGCCTGCCGCTCCTTTTAGACACACTAACAGACGGGTCTGTGCTGCCTCGAGAGTCCTGCGCAGAAACATGTTCAAATCCCGCCCCCGCCCAGAGACGGGCCCTACAAAAGCACCGGCTGCCAGAGGCTGAATTCTGTTGCCAGGGTTCCATGTTCGAAAGATGAACTCAAAGCACCGCAGAGTTCCTGGGGGGCAGGCGTGCATGTGCTCCCCACACGTAGCGGCTTCCGCCTGCCTGCGAAGCAGCAGTGTGGGGGGCAGGGAGCAGGTGGCCCCGAGGAGAGCCAGCTTCAAAGTGGGCTCCCCACGAACCAGCTCTCGCCTGCCCCCATCAGAGGCAGCAGCGTGGGGGTGGGGGCAGGCAGGGGGCTCCACAGATCCGGCACTTGTGGGGAGCCAGCTTAAAATCTGGCTTCTCTCGGGCACTGGCTCCTGCCTCCCCCCCGACGCAGAGGCAGCAAGAGGGCAGTGCGTGTAGTCGGCACGCCCGGGCGTCTGGTGCTTGCCCTCCCAGCCCCGAGTGCTTCCCTCAGCTGTCTGGCAGGCCCACATGGCTCAGGCGATCTTGCGACGGCGCGCTCTGCGGGACGCTCGCGCAGCAGGGTCCCCCGACAGGCGTGGAGAGGGATGCTGCCGGGCTTTGCGTTAGCCTCCGAGTTACTGTTTCCCCATCCCGAGAATGGGGCCGTGCCTCGGGTGGGTGCTGAGAGGAGCGTCAAGAGACAGGCCGCGGGCCTGGGGGCAATGGCGGGTCTCGCGGGAAATCACATCTGGCCGTTTGTTTGGAAACACGGGGATGTTCTTGTCCGCTCTTGGTCTCCAGCAAGCTCTGCCCCGCCCCTTCTGCTTTCCCTGCCTTCCGGCGGGCACACGCATGCAGTGCCTGGCTGCTGCCATGCGAGCCCGAGGCGATGGGCCTGGCGCCGACAGTGTGCTCCTACATCTGGCGGCGGCACGCTGCCTTTGGGCGTCTCTGCCGGCGTGGACTGCGAAGGGGAGGAGAGCAGTCGTGTGCCCGGTCGGGGGCGAGCCAGGGCGGGGAGGCGGTCTCTCTCCAGGGTCGGGACGGCTCAGTCCTTGGAATTCTGGGGGTTAAAGTTTGTGCCGGGTAAGGCAGGAGGCTGGGCAGCAGGGAGCAGGAGGGACGCCGGGGCTTGGTGAAAGGCTGGGGCGGGAGGCGCCTGGTGGGAAGGAGCTGGGCTGCAGGGAGCAGGAGGGACGCCGGGGCTTGGCGAAAGGCTGGGCCAGGAGGCGCCTGGCGGGTAGGAGCTGGGCTGCAGGGAGCAGGAGGGACGCCGGGGCTTGGCGAAAGGCTGGGCCGGGGGGCGCCTGGCGGGAAGGAAGCGGGTAGGAGCTGGGCTGCAGGGAGCAGGAGGGACGCCGGGGCTTGGCGAAAGGCTGGGCTGGGAGGCGCCTGGTGGGAAGGAGCTGGGCTGCAGGGAGCAGGAGGGACGCCGGGGCTTGGCGAAAGGCTGGGGCGGGAGGCGCCTGGTGGGAAGGAGCTGGGCTGCAGGGAGCAGGAGGGACGCCGGGGCTTGGCGAAAGGCTGGGGCGGGAGGCGCCTGGTGGGAAGGAGCTGGGCTGCAGGGAGCAGGAGGGACGCCGGGGCTTGGCGAAAGGCTGGGCCAGGAGGCGCCTGGCGGGTAGGAGCTGGGCTGCAGGGAGCAGGAGGGACGCCGGGGCTTGGCGAAAGGCTGGGGCGGGAGGCGCCTGGCGGGTAGGAGCTGGGCAGCAGGGAGCAGGAGGGATGCCGGGGCTTGGCAAAAGGCTGGGCCGGGAGGCGCCTGGTGGGAAGGAGCTGGGCTGCAGGGAGCAGGAGGGACGCCGGGGCTTGGCGAAAGGCTGGGCCGGGAGGCGCCTGGCAGGAAGGAAGCGGGTAGGAGCTGGGCTGCAGGGAGCAGGAGAGACGCCGGGGCTTGGCGAAAGGCTGGGCCGGGAGGCGCCTGGTGGGAAGGAGCTGGGCTGCAGGGAGCAGGAGGGACGCCGGGGCTTGGCGAAAGGCTGGGCCGGGAGGCGCCTGGCAGGAAGGAAGCGGGTAGGAGCTGGGCTGCAGGGAGCAGGAGAGACGCCGGGGCTTGGCGAAAGGCTGGGCCGGGAGGCGCCTGGCGGGAAGGAAGCGGGTAGGAGCTGGGCTGCAGGGAGCAGGAGGGACGCCGGGGCTTGGCGAAAGGCTGGGCCGGGAGGCGCCTGGCGGGAAGGAAGCGGGTAGGAGCTGGGCTGCAGGGAGCAGGAGGGGCGCCTGGCGGGAAGGAAGCGGGTAGGAGCTGGGCTGCAGGGAGCAGGAGAGACGCCGGGGCTTGGGGAAAGGCTGGGCCAGGAGGCGCTTGGCAGGTGGGAGCTGGGCTGCAGGGAGCAGGAGGGACGCCGGGGCTTGGTGAAAGGCTGGGCCGGGAGGCGCCTGGCAGGAAGGAAGCGGGTAGGAGCTGGGCTGCAGGGAGCAGGAGGGGCGCCTGGCGGGAAGGAAGCGGGTAGGAGCTGGGCTAAGGCCGGCCAATGGCGCGCTGTGACGCCACCGAAGTGTGGGGGATCTCGTAAGCCCCCCTGCAGCGCCAGCAGACACTTGTCAGTGGAGCCGGGGGCTTTCACCAGCGAGCAGGCGGGGAAGCTCTGCCCGCCGACTTGCTGCGGATTGTTCCCCGGTTCGGCCGCATCTTGCAGCCCTCTCCACTTACCCACGACCCCCCACCCCCCAGCAGGTGCCTGGCAGATGCTCCCGAGAAGCGTGTTGGGAAGATTTGGGTCCCTCTGCTGGGCATTTTGTAGAATCACAGAGCCCCAGGGTGCGCAGGGATCTCAGGCGTCTGCCCGAGGCAGGACCAGCCGGACTCGACCATCCCAGCCAGGGCTTAAATAGCCCTAGGGATGGAGATTCCAGCCCTCCCCAGGGACCCAGCCCAGGGCTTCCCCACCCGCCTCCGGAAATAGTTTGTTCTAATATCCAGCCTGGACCTCCCCCCCGCAACCTGAGCCCGTTGCTCCTGGCTCTGCCACCTGCCCCCCTGCGAACGGCCTCTCGCCAGCCTCTGGACCCCTGCAGGGAGTCGCAGGCTGCTCTCAAATCCCCCCTCCTCCCCCCGGAGACTAAACACGCCCAGCTCCCTCATGCCCTTGCCTCTGGCCAGCAGAACAAACCCTGGTGCCAGGCTGAATCCGGCTGCGTTGGGAGCTCCTGCGCTCAGCAGCCTGAGACCTGCCGGGCGTGCGGGCGAGGCTCCCGTCTTACGGGGCTGCCCTTGGGCGTGTGCGTTGGGCGAGGGGCAGAGGTCATTGCCGGAGGGGTGGGGGCAAAGCCCATGTCGGGGCACTCCCCCGTGGGCAGGGGGCAACCACTCTCGCCAGGGGGCAGTGACTGGGGGACAGTGTGGGGCCCGCGGGCAGCAAAGCCAGTGCTGAGTCCTCTCTCATTCCCAGCTTTTGCTTTAACCTAGTTCCCTTCCCTGCCAGGTTCCTGCTGGGTGGGGAAGGGCGGGAGCGCTCCTGGAAGCGCAGCCCCAGCAAATCAGCGGCTGAATTCACGTGGCCCTGCGCGATACTGGGAGACTACGAGCCCGTATCCCGCTGCAGCGCCCGGGGCCAGCGTTCCCTGCGAGGCTTGCGCTAGGCGTGCGCGCTCGGAAGTGTTACTGGGCCCGTTGGAGCCTTTTCCCTCTCGCTGCTGAGTCCCAGTGCCCCGAGCCTCGGGCTGGGCCTGTCCTTGTGGAAGCGCCGTGCCTCTGGGCGTGTCCATGTGAGCCGAGGGAGGGGCTCTAGTGCAGGGCGAGCTGGTCTCCAGTTCCGCGGGCGCTGCCGGTTCTCTGCGCGTGGCGCCGGTCTCTGGTTCCGCAGGCATTGCCGGTTCTCTGCGCGTGGCGCCGGTCTCTGGTTCCGCAGGCATTGCCGGTTCTCTGCGCGTGGCGCCGGTCTCTGGTTCCGCAGGCATTGCCGGTTCGCTGCACGTGGCTCCGGTCTCTGGTTCCGCAGGCATTGCCGGTTCTCTGCACGTGGCTCCGGTCTCTGGTTCCGCAGGCATTGCCGGTTCGCTGCGCGTGGCGCCGGTCTCTGGTTCCGCAGGCATTGCCGGTTCTCTGCACATGGCGCCTGTCTCTGGTTCCGCAGGCATTGCCGGTTCGCTGCACGTGGCTCCGGTCTCTGGTTCCGCAGGCATTGCCGGTTCGCTGCACGTGGCTCCGGTCTCTGGTTCCGCAGGCATTGCCGGTTTGCTGCACGTGGCTCCGGTCTCTGGTTCCGCAGGCATTGCCGGTTCGCTGCACGTGGCTCCGGTCTCTGGTTCCGCAGGCATTGCCGGTTCTCTGCACGTGGCTCCGGTCTCTGGTTCCGCAGGCATTGCCGGTTCTCTGCACGTGGCGCCTGTCTCTGGTTCCGCAGGCATTGCCGGTTCTCTGCACGTGGCTCCGGTCTCTGGTTCCACAGGCATTGCCGGTTCTCTGCGCGTGGCGCCAGTCTCTGGTTCCGCAGCATTGCCGGTTCTCTGCACGTGGCGCCGGTCTCTGGTTCCGCAGGCATTGCCGGTTCTCTGCACGTGGCTCCGGTCTCTGGTTCCACAGGCATTGCCGGTTCTCTGCGCGTGGCGCCAGTCTCTGGTTCCGCAGCATTGCCGGTTCTCTGCACGTGGCGCCGGTCTCTGGTTCCGCAGGCATTGCCGGTTCGCTGCACGTGGCTCCGGTCTCTGGTTCCGCAGGCATTGCCGGTTCGCTGCACGTGGCTCCGGTCTCTGGTTCCACAGGCATTGCCGGTTCGCTGCGTGTGGCGCCGGTCTCTGGTTCCGCAGGCATTGCCGGTTCTCTGCACGTGGCGCCGGTCTCTGGTTCCGCAGGCATTGCCGGTTCGCTGCACGTGGCTCCGGTCTCTGGTTCCGCAGGCATTGCCGGTTCTCTGCACGTGGCGCCGGTCTCTGGTTCCGCGGGCGCTGCCACTTCTCTGCGCGTGGCGCCGGTCTCTGGTTCCGCAGGCATTGCCGGTTCGCTGCACGTGGCTCCGGTCTCTGGTTCCGCAGGCATTGCCGGTTCTCTGCGCGTGGCGCCGGTCTCTGGTTCCGCGGGCTCTGCCACTTCTCTGCGCGTGGCGCCGGTCTCTGGTTCCGCGGGCGCTGCCACTTCTCTGCGCGTGGCGCCGGTCTCTGGTTCCGCGGGCGCTGCCGGTTCGCTGTGTGTGGCGCCGGTCTCTGGTTCCGCGGGCGCTGCCAGTTCGCTGTGTGTGGCGCCGGTCTCTGGTTCCTCGGGCGCTGCCGGTTCGCTGCGCGTGGCGCCGGTCTCTGGTTCCGCGGGCGCTGCCAGTTCGCTGCGTGTGGCGCCGGTCTCTGGTTCCGCGGGCGCTGCCAGTTCGCTGCGCGTGGCGCCGGTCTCTGGTTCCGCGGGCGCTGCCAGTTCGCTGCGCGTGGCGCCGGTCTCTGGTTCCGCGGGCGCTGCCAGTTCGCTGTGTGTGGCGCCGGTCTCTGGTTCCGCGGGCGCTGCCAGTTCGCTGCGCGTGGCGCCGGTCTCTGGTTCCGCGGGCGCTGCCAGTTCGCTGCGTGTGGCGCCGGTCTCTGGTTCCTCGGGCGCTGCCGGTTCGCTGCGCGTGGCGCCGGTCTCTGGTTCCGCGGGCGCTGCCAGTTCGCTGCGTGTGGCGCCGGTCTCTGGTTCCGCGGGCGCTGCCAGTTCGCTGCGCGTGGCGCCGGTCTCTGGTTCCGCGGGCGCTGCCAGTTCGCTGCGCGTGGCGCCGGTCTCTGGTTCCGCGGGCGCTGCCGCTTCTCTGCGTGTGGCGCTCTCTCAGCCGTGGGTCGTTGCTACGGCTGGTGGTCGGCAGAGCACGAGTGGTGCCTCCGTCCTCGCTACCTGGCACGCCCCTCCGATTAGCTGTGGAAGTCTTGCCTGTTGCCCGGACCTTCCGCCCCGCTGGTCGGCGGGTCAGCCTCTGGGCCTGCGCAGCACGTCTGGTGTGCGGTGGCGAGGGGCTGTGAGCGGAGGCGGACGTGCTGCTGTCTTTCTGTGGGCCCAAGGGAAATGTGCCATGGAGGGGCCCCGCCCACACACTCCATTTTCACCCCGTCCTGGGCCCGGTGCGTTCTCCAGGGCTTGCTTGGGCCCAGCAGTTCAGCCCGCGGTGGAGGTGGGCAGCAGAGGGAACCGGCCCTTTGGATGATCACTGTGCCGCTGCTGTCGTCCGGGGGGGTGGGGGGAGCTCACGCTCGCACGGCGCGGAGCCCTCTGGTGCGACGGATCTCTCGCCCCGTGCAAGGACCTAGGCAGCGCACGTTTGGAGAGCCCGTCTGCCGCCGAGGCTCAATCGAAGGACTCCAAAGCACTGTCCCGGATCCCTGTAAAGCGGGGACTGCGGCGCTCCTGCACACGCCGGCCGAGGGGCGCGCCAAGTCAGAGCGCCCGGGTGCAGCGCTTGTGCCCGGTCAGTGGGGCACTCCTGGCTGGAAAACACTCTTATTTCCTGCCTTTCTCGCAGGTGGGGGAGGGAGGCGGGCATGTGCTTGTGTCCCTGTAAATAGAGGCACTCCGGCCCGCTGGTGCCTGCCACAGCCCTGGAGGAAGCTGGGAGGGTGTCAACCCCGCAGTGGCTCCAGGGCTGGCAGGGCCCGGCCCCCAGCAGTGCTGTGTGCGCGGAGAAGGGAGAGCAGAGTGCGGATTCCCTGGAATCGCTTGGCTCAGACACGGGCTCCTTCGGCCGACCAGGGCCGTGCGTCCTTTGCCATCCCAGGGCTGCAGGGGGCCCTGGCTTCCTGGCCTGCAGCGGTGTCCCGGGCAGGCTCCCCTTGTCCATGCGCCCGGGGCTGCCTTGCCGAGCACAGCGGTGGCGTTCGCTCCCCCGGGTCACTGTGGAGGCTGCGCTGGCACAGAAGCTGAGCGCGCTTGGGAGCGTGGGTCCGTCCTCAGCGCTTACCGTCCCGCGTGGGAGGGACCAGTGTCCTGCACGCTGCTCTTGTGCCAAAGCGCAGGAAGGACTTTGCCTGGGTTTGTGGCTCTCACGCTGCCTCGCTGGGCACACGCCTCACGGCTCTGCGCTTCCCACCGGCTTTCCTATTCCCTGCGCCGGCCGCACTGCGCCAGGACCACCCCGACTGTCCCGCGCCGGGCCCCGGAGCCTCCCCCACCCCCCGACTGTCCCGTGCCGGGCCCCGGAGCCTCCCCCACCCCCCGACTGTCCCGCGCCGGGCCCCGGAGCCTCCCCCACCCCCCGACTGTCCCGCGCCGGGCCCCGGAGCCTCCCCCACCCCCCGACTGTCCCGCGCCGGGCCCCGGAGCCTCCCCCACCCCCCGACTGTCCCGCGCCGGGCCCCGGAGCCTCCCCCACCCCCCGACTGTCCCGCGCCGGGCCCCGGAGCCTCCCCCACCCCCCGACTGTCCCGCGCCGGGCCCCGGAGCCTCCCCCACCCCCCCGACTGTCCCGCGCCGGGCCCCGGAGCCTCCCCCACCCCCCGACTGTCCCGCGCCGGGCCCCGGAGCCTCCCCCACCCCCCGACTGTCCCGCGCCGGGCCCCGGAGCCTCCCCCACCCCCCGACTGTCCCGCGCCAGGCCCCAGAGCCTCCCCCACCCCCCGACTGTCCCGCGCCAGGCCCCGGAGCCTCCCCCACCCCCCGACTGTCCCGCGCCGGGCCCCGGAGCCTCCCCCACCCCCCGATTGTCCCGCGCCAGGCCCCAGAGCCTCCCCCACCCCCCGACTGTCCCGCGCCGGGCCCCGGAGCCTCCCCCACCCCCCGATTGTCCCGCGCCAGGCCCTGGAGCCTCCCCACCCCCCCGATTGTCCCGGGCCGGGACCCGGAGCCTCCCCACCCCCCCGATTGTCCCGCGCCAAGACCCGGAGCCCCCCCTTGAAGCAGACTGAGAAGCCGGGCAGGGGGTTCCCTTCTCTTCTGCCCGGCCTCCCTTTCAGCAGGACAGAGTGTTTCCTGCTTTCCTCAGAGCTGGCTTTTAGCCTTTGAACCCGCAGCCTCCGGGGCCTGTCTCGCTCCCTCGCTTTGCTGTTGCGAAGGGCGAGCCGGGGCTTGGCGCTTGCAATTGTTCCCTTTGCAGCCGCCTTTGTGCAGGACAGTGGCGTTAATTCCAGCCCCCGCAGGCCGGCGACCTGTCCGCTCCACTTGAGCAGAGCGGCCGCCGCGCCGTTCCACCCCGCCTGCCTTCTCTGCGCCCGGCGGGGGGCTTGTTCCAGCCGGCACCGCCGGGACCCCCGCAGGTCCCTGGCCCGCTCTGGGCGTGCCTAGGCTGCCGTGAGCCCCCGGGGCACCCTTGGATTGCGGCATAGAGGCTCTGGCTCTAGAGCCTGCCCCAGTGCTCTGGCTGCAGCCCAGGCCTAGGGAGCGGGCCTGACGCGGTAGGAACCCTAGAGGGAGACGGGCGAGGCCGAGGAGGGACTAAAAGGCCCCAAGCCCCTCCCGACGCCTGCCCCGCATGGCTGTGGCAGAGAGGGGCTGTGGGCAGAGCCAGAGCCTCTTTCACCAAGTGCTCCCTGCCGCGTAGCCTGGCGGTGATCCCAACGGGGCTGCCCCTCCTGGCCCGCCAGCTGCATGCGCTCTGGGGCAGGCTCCCGGCCAGGGCTGCAGGCTGAGTCCACAGGAAATGGTTCCCGGGCAGGGTGGTGCCCATTGTCTGAGCCCCGCGGTGCCCAGCTAGAGCCGCTTCCGGCCTGGGCTGTGCTTCGCCGAGTGGTGCCAGCGACGCGTGGTGTGCGAGGCAGGGGCACTGCGCGTGCTCTCACCTGGGCAGCGCCTGTGGGGGTGCCCCCCGTCTTTGGGCGTCTGCCGGCGTTGGAGGGAAGTGAACCCAGCCGCTCTTCCCACCACTGACCCCCTGGCAACCGGGAGTCCTCTGGGCCCCACGCCTGGGCTGGTACTGGGTGTTGGGAGCTGCTTCGTGCCAGCTCTGCCCACCGCCACGTGAAGAGCAGTGGGGAATGCAGAGATGCTTCTAGCATGGAAAAACTTGGGCTTTGCCTCTGACACCATGAGCGCGGCCACGCTGGGTCAGACCAAGGGTCCATCCAGCCCAGGGTCTGTCTGCCGACCGTGGCCAGTGCGAACAGACCAGGGAATCATCAAGCGACCCAGCCTCTGACAAACAGAGACTAGGGACACCATCGCTGCCCAGCCTGGCTAGTAGCCATTGATGGACCGATTCTCTGTGAACTTACCTAGCTCTTCATTGAGCCCTGTGACAGTCTTGGCCTTCACACCATCCTCTGACAGGGAGTTCCACAGGTTAACTGTGCATTGTGTGAAGAACGTTTTCCTTTTGTTTTAAACCTGCTGCCTATTAATTTCATTTGGTGAAACCCCCAATTCTTACGTTACGAGAACAAGTAAATAACGTTTTCTTATCACTGTCTCCACTCCAGTCACAATTTATGGACATCTATCATATCTCCCCTCAGTCGTCTCTTCTCCAGGTGAAAAGTCCCACTCTCGTTAATCTCCCCTCAGATGGCAGCCATCCCGTACTCCTCGTTTGTGTTGCCCTCTCTGAACTTTTCCCAATGCCAAGGTACCTTTTTGCGATGAGGTGACCACATCTGTACGCAGTATTCAAGATGTGGCCGTCCCATGGATTTAGATGTCCCCTTTTTAATGATTCCTCACCATTGTTTGCTTTGTTGACGGCTGCTGCGCACTGTGTGGACGCTTTCAGAGAACTGTCCACAACGACTCCAACGTCTCTCTTGAGTGGTAACAGCTAATTAGTCCCCATCATTTTAAATATATCGTTGGGATTATGTTTTCTAATCTGCATTACTGTGAATTTACCAATGTTCACGCTCATCTGCCACCTAGTTTTGTGACCATCCTCATTTTGGAATCAGCAGAAACAGCAAATACTTGAAAGACGTCCATGGTTTTCTGGTCCGTACTGTTTTCCATGGGGCCTGTCTCCCCAGGGGTGCCACAGAGTTACTATCGCATGGAGAACGGAGGCAGAGGGCAGGCTGCTAGCTCTGAAATGAGGGGCACACAAGCACCTCCAGGTCTCTTCTAGATGGCAGGAGCTGCAGAGGTGTTGAAGTCCCGGCTAAACAAAGCCCTGGCTGTGCTGTGGAGTTGGGGCTGGTCCTGCTCTCGCTGACTCCTGCGGTCTCTGCCCGCCCGGGGGCTCTGAGGAAAAGGGCCTTGTACAAAGCGGGCGAGGGTACGTGGTGGCGCAGAGAAGGTTAAAGCTTGAGGAAGAGGAGCAAGCAGGGTCCTTGGAACCGGGACACCCAGAATGGAGTCGCTGTGACAGAACTGCCGGGCTGTCAGCACCTCGGTGTGCTCGCCCTCGGCCTTGCCAGCTCTGCGGGGCTCCGCCAGTCCAGACCCTTCCTTTGCAAGCGCCAGTCCCCAGGCCCCCAGCCCCCCTGCTGCAGTGTCCGGCCCCTTTCTGCACACTCCCAGAACTTCAGTTGGCTGCGTCCAGAGAGGCAGAGCGCTCGCCAGCCCGCCGGGTCAGCCGAATTCACAGTTCCCTGCCCTACAGCAGCACTCTGTAGTAACCCTGGAACCGGGGTGTCGGCAAACAAAGGGTCGCGCGATCCCAGGTCTGAGCGAGAGATGGGAAAGGTCATGGGCGAAGTGTGTGTTCCGGTGGCTGGTCAGCAAGTTCCTCTGTGGCCTCAGGCCCGTCCCTTGGCTGGAGGGTTTACCTTTTCCCCGCTTTCGGCCGCGTGCGTGTTGGCCACGTCACTGTGTGTCTCTGCAGGGGGATAACGGCACCTCCCCACGCCGCAGGGGGAGCGAGGAGACATGTGCTAAAGCTTGACCGACGTAGCCAGGACTGCAAGGGGGCTGCATGGGCCCTAGGGCCGAGAGAAATCGGTTATTTTAGTAGCCGTGTGGCCGCTAACGTTTTAGCACTTGCTCAGCTCCCTGGGAGCATGGCCGGCAGTCTGCACACTCCCGGCTGCCTGCCGCCTCCAGCTGCTGCCTCTGTGAGATGCCGGAGCAGCCTCTGTCTGCAGGGAGCTCAGCCCGCTCCCAGACACCTCGCCCTCTGTCACAGGCAGCAGCGCGGGGTGGCAGGCGGCTCCCTGCACGCTCTGCCTTCGAAACTCGGCCCGGCAGGCTGGGACCAGCTGCAGAGCGTGCGGGGGAGGGGGCTGTTGCGGTTAACTGGGACTGGTCCTCGGTTACCCCGGGAATACTAATATCTCCCGAGTCCTGTGGCGTGGCTGAGAACCGTGCGTGTGCGGCTGCCTCCAGACGGGCCGAGAGTGCTAGCTCTCACCGAAAGGCCCTCCGCACTGCCGCTCGGGGGCCTGGGCCGGTGTCGGCACACGCTGGCCTGCATGCCAAGCCACTGGGCCGCCCGGCAGGGTTTGCGGAAAGCAGCAGCTCCTTCGGGAGCGCTCCCCCTGGCCAGGGATCGGCGCTGAGCCCGCAGCCTATGGCCTGCGCTCTTGGCAGCGAGCAGGGAGTCTGAGCTATGGGAAGGGCGCTTCACTCCAGCAGGCCATGTGCTTTCCAGCTGCCGCTGGCCTCTCCTCCGCCAACAAGCAGGAATGGCTGCAGCTTCCCTTGCTCCAGTTCAGCATGCTGGGGCAGGTGGCTTGCCGCAGCGTATTCCTCTGCCGCGGTCGTTCCCAAACAGGCCCGGGTCTGGCCTGCTTTCCTAAAGCTCGCTCTGGTGCCTCTGGCTGGAAGGACCATGGCAACGCAGGTGGCTCCTGTCCTTTGCCTACCAGAAGGCAGCTCCCCAACGCGTATGCGAGACGCCCCCAGTCAGCCGTTTCCTTCCTTCTGTGCAAATTGGCAAGAACGAACCTTGTCATATTTAGCGCAGCGCTAACGGGCGCCAGCCTCCGAGGGGTAATCATGCCGGCATAAATTCGGAAAGTTGCTAAGCTATGAGCAGTCTTATGAGCATTAAAAGTGTCCTCTTTGCCAGAAAGGTCATTCATAACTTGGCTGCGCTGCTGATGTACAGGCAGCGATATTGATTGATTAATGTATAAAAAGCACCAAACCCATTTGCCTCTATGAAAGAGAATAAAGTGCAGGCGAGTCTCTTTATTTTCACCTCATCCTTTTGTTTGAAGGGCGTTTTTTTCTCTTTTTGTTTTGCCGGCGAGGTTTAAGGGGGTTACGGAAAGTCAGTTTCTGCCAAGTAATGCGTTCACAAAGGGAACATTGATTCACATCAGTGTTGCTTGAATTACCCCTAAAGGTTTGCCAGGGAGTTGTTCTTATATTAACCTTCTGTTCATCACAGATGAAATAAATAAGTCAGAAAACGGGCAGTTGGAGCTGGCTGCGGAACAGGGATCTCTTCAGCTGAGGACTGTTGCAAGGGGGCCACAGCCAGGTCTCCTCCTCCTCCCGAGGGTCTTACCCCTCCCCCAGCCTTGCTCCCTCTGGGACATTGCATTTCCCTGGCTGCCCCGGTGGCCCCTGGGCCTCACAGCCCTTCTCTGGGGCACGTCCCCTGCAACCACCTTCTAGAGCCTTTCCCGGACCAGCCGGGAGCAAGGCCTTCCAGCCAGCGATTAGTTCTGACTGGCTGCCTTCCTTTCACTCTGCTAGCGGCTTCCCAGATTCCTGGCACTTGGAGACAGTTCATGTGGGGTGGGGCCGCTGGGGAGAAAACCCGCCTTTGTCAAGCAGAGCTGAGTGCCCTGGGCTCTGAGGAACACCTCCCCTCCCTGGGTGCAGGGACCCAACTCCAGCCCAGCCGGGGGCGGGAGGCAGAGCAGAGCAAAGGAAGCGCCCTCTCCTCCCGCTCGGTGCTTTGGGGTGGGGCTGGGCTCGGCAGGCACCGGGCTGTGTCGTTCTGTACTAACCGAATTCGTGTCTCGCAGCAGCTGCAGTGTAGCCACCAGTAATTCACATGCGTTCAGTTTTGTAAGGACAACCGTTGGGGCGTGTGCTCAGAGCCAGCGGGTGTCATGTCTTCCCTCCTGAGCGTTTCCAGGTCCCCCTTTGCGAGGGCGGCTCTTCTGGGCATTGTTCGGTAAGCCATGCACGGACCACCTCTCCCCTGGAGGATTTAGTCCCTGGCACAGACCTGGCCTGGGAATTGTACTGCCACGCCGCGAAGTGCTGGAGAGCAGCCCGTGGCTCGTTTGCTGCGGGAGTTTCGGGGATGCTCTCAGAACAGCCTCACTTCTGGGCAGGTTCTGGACCTACCACGCGATCCACTGCACAAGCACCGCGTCATCCGCCCGAGAATCCCCTCCCGAGGTGATAGCGGTGGCGCTCTGCCGTGGTCGCTGCTTGTGGCAGGTTCTCTCTGTTTCGTTCTGACGAGCACCATGAAGCGAGTGGTGCTTGAGTCCACGGCACTGGTGCTGGCCCAGGCCCCAGCATGCCGGCTGCAGTTTCCCCTTCCACTGCCAGTGCAATGGGCAAGCTAAGCGGTATCCCGTTCTCTGCCCGTCAGGGGAGCAAGAATCCCAGGGGCTGGAGACGGGGGCCGGCAGGGGAAGCACTCTGAGTTACGCAGGGAATTCTGTCCCGGGTGGGTCCTGGGAAGGAATTTTCCCCTGGGTCAGATTGGCAGGGACCCTGCGGGGGTGTGGGGTGTTCACCTTCCTTTGCAGCACGGGGCACAAGCCACTCGCCACTTTTCCCTAGTGTCCGTGTAGCGTCTCCGTGACGTGACGTCTGTAAGCTGTGATCTGAGGACGTCCGTGCCCCGCGGAGGTGAGGGCTCAATTTCAGAAGTGGGTGGCTGAGGCTCTGTGGTGCCTCCGAGGCTAGGGAGTGGGCTGCGGCGTGGCCTCTTCCATGGCAGAACCACGCCGGGCTCCCGGACAGGGCAGTTCTGCTCCCTGCGCTGGCGTCCCTAGAACGCGGGGGGCGCCGGCGGAACCGGAGCAGCGCTGGGGTCGAACGCCGAGGGAGCACCTGGCTCTCACCGCCAATGCCGTGCACAGTCAGCACGCACCCCCTGCACGGGCCCTGGCCTTGCTGCGTGTCGCTCCGGTAACACCGGCAGGAACACGCCTCGGCAGGCGGGATCTGCAGCGGTACCAGAATGTCTCGTGGGCCACACACAGGGCCTGTTGGGTCGCAGGTCCCCCTCCCCGCCTGGAAGTCTGAGTCAGCAGGAGCCATGCTTTGTCAGTTGCGTCTCATTGGCGCTGAAGTCTTGCATTCTCAGGGGTCCTTACCAAAGGCCAGGAAAAGCCGTGCCCGCTGTCCTGGGATCAGGTCCAGGCTGGATGTTTGGTGCTGTTATCTGGGAGTCCGGGGAAGCGGTGGCTGTCCAGGCCTGCTTGCTGCCCTCTGCTGAGAGCGCTCATCTCGCTGCAGAGCCCTTGCCAGAGGGCTGTACCTGGCCAGCGAGTCTGGAGGGAATCTCGTCACTGTGCACACAGAACCTGGAGCCCTTCACATGTCACTTCAGATCATCTCTGCTGCTCAGCCAGGACTCGCTCCGTGTTACTAATGGCCGGCAGCTTGATGGGCGGGGTGCTGTGGCTTTCCTCAGTGTAAGAACATGGCGACGCAGCCTCCCGCTCCCCCCCTTCGTATCGCGTCGTCTTTCTTTCCCTCCCTGCCGAGCAGAGCTTCCAGTGCTCGGTGCGGAGCTGGCCCCAGCACGTGGAGAGAAGCGCAGGGCTGTCCCGGGTCGTGAGCTTGCTTGAGTCACTCGCTCCGTTAAAACGTGAGCTTTTGAACTCTACGTTACGCACGAGCCCTTTGGACCTGAGGCGAGCCGCAGCCTTTGCAGCATCGTCGTGCACGTTTCCTTGCAAACCCGCCCATCCGGCAAACGACACCTGCCGTGGCGAGAGAGCCTCGCTTTGGGCACTGATGCGGTGTCGGGAAGGGAAGGGACAGCCGGGTTCACCCACGCACAGGCTCCTTCCACCACTTCCTGTGCTTCAGGGCCGGTCCCTTGCGTTCCCATTCCAGTACAACAAACCCTTCCCGACGCCGCGTGTGCTTGAAAGCAGGGGCCTTGTTTGCTCCAAAAAGTGAGAGAAAGATCATTACATCCTTCCCCCAGTTCCTGGGCGAGCCTTGGAGCCCTGCCTCCCCCTCCCCTGAGGTGAGGTTGGGGGTGGCATCAGAAACTACAAAGCGAGCACGCTGAGAACGGATCCATTTTCTCTCTTCCATCTCCGCAGAATAAATTAGAATTTGCCTGATTTAATAAAATGGCTTCATCTCTCTGCCATCTTTCCTATCTCGCGAATGCTCTCCCCGCCCCCACGGCACGGTAATAGATCTCCGCTCCATAGCTCCTTATTAGAAGCCAGCCATTTAAAATGGAGAGAGCGTGTGTGCACGCGTGTGCAGAGCTTGCACTATGGGATCCTGGGGACCGAGGGTGCAGGAAATTTGTCACTCTATCTCATTTTCCTTATTGTCAGACGTGATGGTTATAATTGATGTGGAGGTCAGTGTAATTTACTGTCTGTCTGCCATTAGCCCGACCTCTTGGAGCGGATGTGACTGCAATATAGAATTTTTGTTTTGGGGGAGGCGTTAGTGATGGGAAATCTTATAGCATACATTTGCCCCAGCCACTTTTCTCTGTAACAGACACATATTTATCTCTGTGTTCAGCGGAATGTAGTTTCCTCCCAGACAGGAGGAAGATGATGTTGTTAGAATTTAGAGTGGCTTCGCTAGATCTGAACCTTCCCCGTCTTCAGTCTGGCGTTTTAATTTCTGTTTCCTGGGTTGATTTTTTCCTTTTCCGTTCTGACACTAATTATGCTAGGCGCATTGGGAGCGCTTGCTGCTGAGAGGTACCCAGCTAAGTGTTAAGAAAGGTTTTAAAAACAGACTGAACTCGTCCTTAATGAGGCTCAGTCGTGCTCTCCTCTGGGTGGTTTTGTTTTGCTGAGCTGTCAGTTTTTCGAGTCTTTAATTGCACTTTTTTCATATTAGTCTTTGAAGTGGGGCTAACCAGAATGCTGTAAAATATAATCTAGAGCGAGAGAGAAGTTATTGGCTTTCCTTTTTTTTTTTCCTTTTTAGCTTTCGTCACTCCATGATCATCTTCTGCCACTGGTTCTTGGGACCCAACAATAGAAAAGAATAATATTTATGAAAGCAGCAAATGAAATGGCAGGCTAGACTTCTATAGCAGCTCCTGGAATGAGACCCTCCTAGGGGGGTTTCTTTGCCTTTCTGGGTGTCAGGTCATTGCTTACAAGCTTACTAGAACTTCAGAAGGGTTTGTTTTGCGGGGAGGCTGGGCGAGGCGAGGGGAGGGGAGAGCTGATTTGCATAGTATGGCGAGGATCTGCTTTCCCAGGGGTGTGACAAACAACTGGCTGTGGTCCCAAACCAAGTGTAGCTGTGAAGCTCAGCAGCATCTCCTCAAGGCCCAGAGTGCATGAAAGGCAGAAATCCTCCCCAAAAGATGGAAAGCAGAAGTCGGACTGATGGGGGTGGGGGAGAGAGGTTGTATCCCTAAAGCTATTATCTTTATGGCATAGAAAAACATGCTTGAAGCAATCAGCATGAAATTCTTAATTGCTTGGCTTACTTCTGCTCCCCTCGTGGGACAGATTGTGCAAATGCAGGAGCTGCCAGGACCCTCCTGTTAGTGCGTGGTCCCTGCTGTACACACGAGGTTTAACTAGTGCTTTGTTTTGCAAAGCTGCACAAAGCTTTTCCCTTTTCCGTGGATGCTGGTAAACAGCAGAGGCAATAAAGAGCTGTGCTAGCCAAGCTGCCAGCGACTACGCTTCATGTTTCAGCCTCTTCTCCTTTAGGGTTCCTGTTTTTCCACCCTTTCTTTTCATCTTCTTTAGTGTTGGCTTCCTTTTTGTTTTTCTTCGCGTGGATTCAGTAACTATTTTACCAGCTATTTTTAATTTCTAGTCTCAACATGACCCAAATCCCTTGTTCCTTTCTTCCTTCAGATGTCTATCTTCCTCGGCTGCTTCCCAGCACATGGCTCTCATGAGGCTGTACAATCCAAGAACCAGATCTGAGATTTAAAAATAAAATAAAAGTAAACTCTGCTTAGAAACACTTTAGCAGGAAAGCCGGGCTAATTGTAAATCAATGAGTCTTAAAATGCAGCATTGATCTCCAGTTGGAAGTTGGAGGGGAGAGCAGTAATTACTGTGCCAAAGGTAGTTTTTTCTCTTAGTAAGTTCTGGGCAGAAAGAAGGCTCATTAGGGCAGCACTTTGGAATGTGAGTAATTAGTTTAAAAAGTACTTTTGTGGTGGTATTCCCTCGGCTAGAAATTATCGGAGTCCTCACAGACTTCGAGTTCAACCCTGATAACGGCAGCTCGTGGCGTAGACAGTGATTTGTGTAGCCTGCAACTGTCCTGCCGGAGCGTGCTTGGCACCACGTGCTGTAAGCACCCTAGAGACCTCCGGCACTTACAAGCTCACATATTCAGGGGTTGTTTCCTCTTAACACAGGAGCTTGGCACGGCTGCAGAACACTTTGTCCGCTTACCCCGGGGTGCATTCCTCCCTGAGGATAGCAAGATGCCAACACAGGAGATGGTCTGCTAGCAGCTACTCTGCCTGAAAGAGAGGAAAACTCTTCTACCTTTGTGAGGGGTGTTAGCGGCCATTTTTCTGCCTCGGGTTATTCCTGAATGAATTTCTAGGTCTCTTGGAACCCTGTCTGTGTGACGATGGCCGTGTGTCGCAGGCAGCTGCAGCCACCGTTCTGCGGCTACGGAATTATCTGCAGCAAACTTGGCTTGGGAAAACAAAAGCACCCTGCTTACTTCCCTCGGAACAAACTGGTTTTCTGGAAGCGTGGCCTCCATCTTTTGTCCCCAGGAGTTCTCTCGGGCACCCCCTGAAAACCAGAAAAATGCGTTTCCAAGTTAGGGTGCCTTGAGAAAATCCCTGTTTGAAAGAACCTACTTCTGGTCTCCAGCGGGTGGGTTGGTGTGGACCTGTGGGTTTGCTTTGTTGCCATTGCTGGCTGTGGGCCGAAGGGAGCTAGTAGGGCAGGGAAGGAGTTAGCTAGGGCTGTAATAGCAGGCCCAGGATGGCGGGGGGAGGGCCTCTGGCGGGCCGAACACTTCTTCCCCTCAAAGTCCAGACCAGGAAGCGCAGAGGGACAGGAAACGGACTGGCCTATTGTCCCGCTAAGTTACCGGCTGTTGGCTGTGTTGCTCTCCTGGTTTGCGTGCCTGTTTCCGGGTTTGGAGGTAGGTTGGCCCAGACGGAAGAGCCCTGTACACCAGGCCCGATTCAGAGGAATGCCCTGGGAAGAACAACGTATGTTTTAAACAGCAGCTCGCAAATTCCCCGTCGTTCCCAGGCACAGCAACGTGAGGAATTATTTAAAGACAGCGATAAATGGCCTGTGCCTGCCTCCTGGCATGGATTGGGTGGGAGGAGGACTTGGGCGATGAGACGAGGACCAAGGGACAGAGCCCTGCAAATCTGCGGATATCCCCCAGTATCCACTTCTGTAGCTGCGGCTGTCCACAGCTGCAGATACCAGTTTTGTGTCTACAACCCTGCCAATCTGCGGATCGCCGCTGCGTGTCCACGGGTAGCTGTGGCTCGTTTTTGAGGCGATGGATGCAGATACCCATTTTGTATCCATGCAAGGCTCTGCTGCCTGGCTTTGGGATAGGGGCTCTGGAGAGGAAGGAGGCAGGCTGGGCACGCAGTAGCGAGATGAATGGGTCCGGCGTGGAACTGGGGATTGCATGGGGTGGGTACAGGGACAGGGAACGATACACATACAGCAGCCTGCCCCGCCCCCCGTGTGCCTGCGTACCAATCACGCGGGAGGAAGAGCTGCATTCTGGAATTGCACGCACTGCAAAAGCTCTGCTAACTCTGCGTTTTGCTTGGCTTCAGCTTGTGGGAACGCACAGAATTCCCACCTCTCCCTGTGTTGTCAGACTGGGCCTGGGGCATTTGAAAGCTCCTCTGAGCACCCGGCATTGGCTGCTGTGGGCGGACAGGACGCTGGGCTGGCTGGTCCGTCGGCCTGACCCAGCCTGGCTGCTGTTCTTATGAACGCTGTGGCATTCTCCTGGCGTGGGGCCGGACTGCGAACCTCTGACTGGCTCCTTGCACAAGGTGATGGGGCTGTAACTGCGCCGCACCGGGCTGAGGGTTCGCCGTCGGGCCATAGCAGTGTAGTGCTGCTGGCTTTCTCCGAGGTTGGGGGTCTCTGGAGTCGGTTGCGGGAGTCTCCCCATGGTGGAGTTAGAAGAGCGAGAGCTCCAGAGCACACGTTTCAGGCTGTCGTCTCATGCCCATTGAGCTGAGTGCTTTGAGGAGTTCAGCCCATGGACAGCCAGCTTAAGCACTTCCTGGCTGGGTGAAGGTTTGTCCCTTTCCTGGCTCTTCCCCCTCAAAGCAGGGATCCGAGAGCTTCATGTAGCAGGCGGATCCAGGAGGAAAGGGCCCTTAGTACTTCCACACATGGCATTAGCTGCATGGCCTTGGTGCCGCACTGCAGAGAGGAAGCCTGGCTGGCACGTGGCAGGCCCCTAGGAGGTGCACAGCCTTTCATCCATGAGGAGGTCAAGGAATCGCAGGTTGAATCGGGCATTGCCGTGGCACACAGGGCGCCGTTTCGGGGGGGAGGGCGCTGCAGCTGTGCATTTGGAAATCCTGCTTGCTCGTCTTCCCATCCCC
This sequence comes from Pelodiscus sinensis, assembly GCF_049634645.1. Lineage (NCBI taxonomy): Eukaryota > Metazoa > Chordata > Testudines > Trionychidae > Pelodiscus > Pelodiscus sinensis. The sequence goes on along the minus strand of NC_134722.1, from coordinate 382,567 downwards.
CTGACTGGCAGGGAGCGAGGGGAAAGCACCCGGCCTGCGTGCACGCCTCTCCCTCCCGGCTGGCTCAGGGGTGTAATTCACACAAGCCGGGTGCTTTCCCCACACTCCCTGGGGTCAGGGGCCAGGAGGAAGGAGGAGTATCCCAGTACACATGGCCGCGGCCCCCGCCCTCCCAAAACGGCGCCCTTGCAGGGCACGTCAGTTGCTTGGTGCTCCGGGATGCCTGAAGAGAACAGCTTCCTCAGGCCCGAGGTGTCGAATTCTTTGAGGCTTGTGGGCTTTGTCCACGGAGATGCCGGGATTCGCAGCCATCTGCAGGACCTAGCCTGCTCGTATCCCAGGCGAGGAAAAACTTTCCTCCTGGACATGGGAACTTCCACACTAGCTCTGGCTGGGGTCCCTGTAATGCCGCGTCCTGGTTCCTTCAGTGTCTCTGCCAGGAACTGCAGAGCCAAGGGCAGGATCCCCACAAGAGGCAGTTGTGAAATAAATTGCTTCCAGACAAAGTTTCCTTCTAATCCTTAACAATTAGTTTAGTTTGGTTTTTCCCTGGAATCTCGTGGGTTTGTATCGCTTCCAAAATGTGGGTTGGATTTTAACAATAATAACTGGCTCTGCAGATGAGTTAGTGTAATTGATTTGAGTAACAGCATTAGAATATTATCTGCATTATTCTTCATCCCTTCCTGATGGATCCTGTCATCTCTGGTCACAGGTGCACACTGAGCCGGGGTCTCTTTCCTAAGTCGATTCTGTTAATATAGAACCTTGTGAGCTGTATGAATACAGGCTGAACCTCTCTAGTCCGGCACCCTCGGGTCCTGACTGGTGCCAAACCAGCGAGTTTGCTGGACCACGGGAGGTCAGTGTTTCTAGCAGCGTTCCCAGCATGTCTGTGGCTCACCGGGCTCTTCGAAGACGTTTAGAGCTAAAATAACAGCACAGAACTGAGAGCCAGGACTGGTGGCTTCAAACAAACTTGATGGGCCTGCAGGAAACTTGGCCACACCCATGACAAGTGGACCTCCAGCTCACTAAAAGCACGCCAGACCAGAGAGTGCTGCCCTAGAAAGCGCCAGACCAGAGAGTGCTGCCCTAGAAAGCGCCAGACCAGAGAGTGCTGCCCTAGAAAGCGCCAGACCAGAGAGTGCTGCCCTAGAAAGCGCCGGACTAGAGAGGTTCAACCTGTAGTTAAGAGTGCTCTCTAATATCCATGGCTTTACATTTATCAACAGAGCACTTCATCTGCCATCACGTGGCCTCTCTTCCTATCTTAGGGTGTGTCTACACTGCCACCCGAATTAGAGAGCCTAATTCCAACTACCTAGTCCGTGCCGCGTGTAACCGCGGGCACGGAATCCGCACTAACGGGGATTTAAAAATGGCGGCGCCCGGCAAGATGCAAATCAAGCGAGGGATATTTAAATCCCGGGCTTCATTTGCAACTTCGAATGCCTACATTAGCCTCCCTAGTTCGAACTAGGGTGGCAGTGTAGACATACCCTTAGTTAGGTCCATCCAAAATTCCCCAGTTTTTCTGGCTTTGACTACTTAAATTACTTTCCTTTTCTCTGGAGCTACCCTCTTCTTCCTGCCAAGGTTTTGCAGTGCCACACTCAGAATTGATAGCTGGGATCCAGGAAAGTAAAGCTGGATGTCTCTGTTAAATATTGACACTGTAGTGGTGCAAGCAAATTCTTCTGCCTATGTAATTCCTCCTCCTTGTTCTGCAACTCCTTTGAGCTGAGTGGTGGCCTGGATACTTTTGGTTGTTTGGTTTTACTCTTCTGCAGGGATCATTTGCTCTCCCTCCAGTCTCTGTGGAGCTTGAAATAACTGGCCTTGGGCGTCTTATCCGCGGAAAGGTGATGAGACGGGGGATGGAATTTGTTCCCTGTCAAAAGACGTCAGGTTCTAAAAGCGCATAGGGCGGCGCCTCAGGACCCCTCTTCTTCGTGGCTGGCTGTGGAGAGGCAAGGAGGGCTACTCTCGCTGTCGACTTCTCCAGATCGCCCCAAGTTGTCTGAATTCCACAGCTGCTCCTGAGAACCCGAGGCCAGTGGGCGGTGGCAGGCTGTGTGAGTTTTCATAGCTCCATAAACTCTAGCATGGTAGTTCCGCTGGAGCGTGGCCTAACGGCCTTCTCTGTTTGAGGAGCTCTGTGAAGTCAGCTAGCACGGCTCCAAAGGACCTTCCTGGTGGCTGCCAGACACTTCAAACCGAGCCCGGAGTGGCGTTCCCTGCCCCAGACATGCAATGGGTAGGGGCTGGCTGCCAGTTGCAGTAGAGGAGGCAGCCGTTTGGTGCTGACGGGTTTGGCAGGGGCAGCTTTTCATCTGTGTCAGAAATGAAGCGACATCCTTCTCCTTCGTGCAGCCGGGGTGTGACTGGGCCTTGCAGTGTCTTTTGCTCCCTCTTCCTTCCTTTGGTGCTGAGGGTGCCTGTAGCAAAGTCCGTATTGAGGCCAGCGCAAGAGCTGAGTTCCGTAGAAGTGCCTGGCAGCTGTCCTGCTGAGTTGCTGGGGTAGAAGGGCCAGCTCCGGGACATTAAGTGGCTGAGGTCTCTGAGGACCCATAGGGGAGGGACACCAACACCAGCAGTAAAGTCTAGCTCGGGTGCCTTGGACTGGCCGCTGTTTGCCTCCCCTTCCCTTGACAACACTCGCACCTGGCCCCTTAGGGTTTGTGACCTGTGCTGCCCCGTGTACGGAGGCTGCTTTGATTTCTCACGCTGAGGCCTGGTGTCCTCCCCTGCGTAACTGATAAATATTTGTAGAGACATAATTTAGTCCGGGCTTAGTTTGCAATCACTGGGAAAGATCTGACTTTGCGGCTGGAACAGAGAAGGCATTTTGAGGCAGAAAATCCCCATGTGTCAGCAAGCCTGCTTGGAAGTCAGTTCATGAAGAATTCGAAACCCTTTAAATAAATGCTTGCTTGACAACGCTCTGTCTTCCACCTTCTAACAAGCAGGGAAGCGAATGGCAGCCGCTGGCCAGAAATTGATTGCATTAATTGATATGCCAATAAGAGAGCTTGTTACATCCGCCATTGGTTAGGAGGCCGGCTAACAAGTCCTGCTGATCAATGGAACCAATAAAGATTTCATCCATTAATGAGCAACATGGTAATTAAGGTTATCCATAAACCAATTAGCCTGGGTAGCTAATGTGCTGGTTAGCTCGGGGAGCAGCAGAGCGGTGGGCGCGCATGGACTGGCCGTCCTGCGTGGGGAGAGGTGGAGGCTGCTGCATGGAGTTTGGGAAACCAAGGGAGCCAGCCCCTCTCCAAGCCTTTTCAGAGGGAAGAAAGTTGACGGACTTGAGCCTTTTGGCTGGGAGAGGAGGAATTTGAGGCAAGACTTGTGGAGCAATTTGAGCTGCATTTCTTAGTCTGGGTCAAGGGTTAACGTTGAGAACTTTTCCTTTCCCAGAGCGTGCTGCTCCCATTGGCCCGTGGCCGGAGCAGGCCGGAATGGCTGTGCACGCAGCTCTGGGCTGGCATTCCCGCCGAGCACGCCCACTCCTGCGCTTAGCCGGGCTGGTGCAAATGCTAGGCAAGCTCCCCTTGTGGCAGTAGCAGTGGGTGGCCACAGGCCTGCTCCCACCCCTGAAAGCTGATGCCTCCAGCCCTCCTGTCTGCACTAGGGATGCCCCGATCCATGCCAGTGCTGGAGACAAGCGGTATCAGCAAGGGCGGGCGATGAATGGTGAACGGACTCTGCGGACAGAGAAGAGCAGCGTACTCGTGAAAAGAGCGACGGGCAGGACCAGGCTGGGCCTTTCCCTTTGCTGAAATGGCTCGAGGGAGCTGCTTGACACATCCAGCCTTGCAGCCATTCTCCAGATTTCTGACGGTCCCGGGGGCTGCTTCCCAGGAGAATTGCTGGGTGCTGGTCCGGGGGGCAGGGAAGCAGAAAGGCTGTGGCAGGGAGACTTGGGGGCTCAGCACAAGGCGGGGCCTGGGGTGCTAAGAGGTCGGGGGGCTCTCGGAACGCCGCGGTGCCCCTGGGGAATCGGAACGCCGCTGAATTAGTAACAGCCAGAGGCTGCGAGTCCGTCAGCGCCAAGCCCAGTGCTCCACCGTGGAGTTCCCTTTGCGTTGTTAGGTATTGACCCTGCGAGACCCCTTGTGGATTCCCTAATTGAAAATTAATACTAGATCGATGCCGTGGGCAATTTGCATATTGATCATAAACAACTTTGAAGGCACCGAGTGTGTGCTGATCAATAGGGCTTTGGAGCCGGCTGCAGCGGGAGCACAACCCCTTCCGCTGCACGGCGCGCAGGTTAACGAGGCGGGGCGCGGTGCAGGCGGGCCGGGCCAGGCACACTGACGAGCGCGCGGGCTGGGGCTGTTACTGAGAGAAAGCAAACCCGCACGGCAGCAGCGGCACTGTCCCTGCGGCCCCCCAGCGCACAGCCCCTTGCGAGGCGCGCGGCCCCACACGCGGCGAGACGGGGGCTGCCTGGTCCCGTTCCATGGGCCGGTTCTGTCGGGGGTGGGCCCCGGTTTCTGTTCCTTCCAGATCTGGCCAAAGTGCATTCGCTCTCCTGTGCGCCTTGCCCCTCCCCATAGGATCTGGCCAGCCGCGCGCTCTTCCTCCGGCACCCCATTCAGAGCAAAGAACCCAGCGCCATTTGGGACTAGGCCCGGTCTTCCTAGGCCAGCAGAGCCCCGGCCTAACCCTGGGCAGACGTCTCCACCTGCAGAGCCCCGGGGGAGTAGGACTCGGGTGTGGAAGTGAATTTCCCCGGGGGGCCGCCAGGCTGTCGGGGCGGAGGGCCGAGCTGCCAAGTGCCCGTTGCGAGCAGAAGGCTGGCGTGAGGTGGGGATTCTGCTCTTGAGTGTGTTCTTGGTGGCAGAGCGGTGGCAGCTGCTTGTCTGCGTAGCCAGCAGGTTCCAGGAAGTCGCCGCACATCTGATTACTTCATTCCAGGGCCTCTCATTGACTCGGCTGCGCTGTGCTGATGAACTGAGCCGGGGGCAAGAGCACGGCGTGGAGAGACGTGAATTCCTATCCGAGGCCTGGGCGAGCGTGTCCTGGGCTCCTGGCGCTGTGTTGCAGGCAAACTGCTCAGGGGCCTGCAGACCCCAAAGCTCCCCCTGGGACCTGCGTGTTATTCATGCTGCCTGCCCAGAAGCCAGCTGCCCCGGAGGTGGTAGGGCGCTGCCCTTTCGTCAGTGTCCCAGTGGGACCCGTGGCGTGTTCCTCCCTTCCCCGCCATCCGGCTTTATTCGTGAGTCATAGCCGCTCTTCCTTGCCCGTCCCTCGCCTCCCGGCTCCTCTTGCCTCTGGCACACGAGGGTTGAAAGGGGAAGTCTCCGGCAGTCGCTCTTGATCTCCGTGTCCCGTCTCCCATGTGGAACTTGCCTGCTAAGAAGAGTGCGAGCTGCTGCTGCGCTCACCCCGCAGTCACTGAGAGCGTGAGCAGCGCAGGACTGTGATGGGGTGGAGAGGGGTGCTGGGGAGCCGCTGGGACGCAGGCTAACAGTAGCCCGGCAGCTCCTCGAGTGCCGGCTTGTGTCCGTTCAGGGGCGGCGTGTGCACTTGTGCTTTTCCCTCAGCACCCCCCGGCACATCCACGGGCAGCACGGGGTCTGACGTCCCGCCCATGGCACCGGGTCAGCTGGTCAGCTCCAGTCCCTCAGCCAGTTACGAGACGGGCAGAGTGTCCCGCAGAGCACGGCACTTACTGGAGGCCTGTTCTCAGTGCTGCTGTGCGGGCCCCCACACGGCAACGCCCCGCTGGGTGGGGAGTGAGGCGGGGCCCCCACACAGCAATACCCTGCTGGGAGCGCTGGTTGGGGAGCGAGGCGGGGCCCTGCGCCCCGATACCCCGCTGGGAACGCTGGGTGGGGAGCGAGGCAGGGCCCCCGCGCCCCGATACCCCGCTGGGTGGGGAGCGAGGTGGGGCCCCTGTGCCCCAATACCCCGCTGGGAGCGCTGGGTGGGGAGTGAGGCAGGGCCCTGCGCCCCGATACCCCGCTGGGAGCCCTGGGTGGGGAGCGAGGCAGGGCCCCCGCGCCCCGATACCCCGCTGGGTGGGGAGCGAGGTGGGGCCCCCGCGCCCCAATACCCCGCTGGGAACGCTGGGTGGGGAGCGAGGCGGGGCCCCCGCGCCCCGATACCCCGCTGGGAACGCTGGGTGGGGAGCGAGGCGGGGCCCCCGCGCCCCGATACCCCGCTGGGAACGCTGGGTGGGGAGCAAGGCGGGGTCCCCGCGCCCCGATACTCCACTGGGAACGCTGGGTGGGGAGCGAGGCGGGGCCCCCGCGCCCCGATACCCCGCTGGGAACGCTGGGTGGGGAGCGAGGCGGGGTCCCCGCGCCCCGATACCCCGCTGGGAACGCTGGGTGGGGAGCGAGGCGGGGTCCCCGCGCCCCGATACCCCGCTGGGAACGCTGGGTGGGGAGCGAGGCGGGGCCCCCGCGCCCCGATACCCCGCTGGGAACGCTGGGTGGGGAGCGAGGCGGGGTCCCCGTGCCCCGATACTCCGCTGGGAACGCTGGGTGGGGAGCGAGGCGGGGCCCCCGCGCCCCGATACCCCGCTGGGAGTCCCGGGTGGGCAGAGCAGGAGCTCCTTGTGGGCAGAAGGAGGCACGTCCCAGGTGGTCAGGACAGGGTGGGCACACATTTATGGGCACTCCATGTTTACAGGGCGCCTGGCCAGTGCATCAGTCCTCTCTCCCTCCTCCCCCTCCAGGCCAGCAGGTGGTGGGGGGGAGGTGACCCCATCGCTGCTACTTTCACATCATTGCCTGCCCTCCTGAAGTCGGGCCCCCCCCACTTGTCCCATCCTGGCTGTGCTACTGAGGGAAGGATTTAGAACCACCACAATAGAGACCTGAAATGAACATAACCCACACACTAAAAACCCAAGAGGACCAAAATCTCCAAGCATGCCTCAGCAGGAGAGTAAAAGAGGCAGTTTGGGCAAACGGGCACCCTTTAGAAGCGGGACGCACAACCCTACTGTGCACATTGAAGAGGAAGGTGAACTCAGGCAAGTCCAGTGTGAAAGTGTAACTAGGCAGGAGGCCGAAAAAGAACTCGAAGAGCAACCGCAAAAGACACAAAAATGCAAAGTAAAAAGCCAAGCACCCCATGAAGTGCCCTCAGCAGCTGTGAGCCCGGGGGAAGCCAAAGGAGCAGCCAGGGAGACGGGGCTGTTGCAGGGAAGCCACATGAATTCGTTCCACGTGGGCCATTCTGCTCAGGTGCCCGATCTGAGACGCTGTCCCAGACTGAGGTGTCAGTAGAGGAGGCTTTGGAATATAAAGTCCCTGGGACCAGATGGAGTCCCCCAAGCGTTCTGAAAGGAACTGCAGGACTGCTAGCTGTGGGGTGAGGCCTGGCGCGTCAATCAGCCTCTGCACCAGGTGACAGGAGGACAGCTAACGTAACGCCTGGTTTTCAGACAGGCTCCAGAGACAGGTCCGGGCCGATGAGCCCAACTTCAGGGCCGGGCACAGTGATTCACCTGCGGCGCAGAAGAGAATTCTCAGATACGTAAATGAACCCCAGTGTGCGTGGGGAAGAGTCCCCCCAGCGTTTGTAAAGGGGAATCGTGTGCACGCCTATCTGTGAGGATTCTTTAAGGGGGTCAACAAGCACGTTGGTAGGGGGATCCAGTGGGTGTGGTGTACTTGGGCGTTCCGAAAGCCCGTGACAAGGTCCCATCCTCGGGGCTCTTAAGCAAAGTGAGCTGTCGTGGGGGGAGGGGAGGATCTGGTCATGGATCAGTATAAAACGTAGGTAGGAAGAAATGGTCAGTTTTTGCCATGGCAAGAGAGAAATAGCAGGATCCTCCAAGGATCTCTACTGAGGTGTGTGCTGTGCCGTCTCATCGTAAATGATCTGGAAAGTCGGGATGGGGGGACAGTGAGGCGGTAGAACATACAACACTAAGTGCAGAGCTGTCTGTAAAGTTACAAAGAAATCCCACAAAAATGACAGCTGGAAGTCGCTTGTCAACATAAACACACACTGGAAAACATAATCCTAACGCTACATAAATTAGCTGTTACCGCTCAGAAGAAAGCTCTTGAAGTCACTGTGGGTAATTCTCTGAGAACATCTGCTCCGTGCGCAGTGGTTGTCAGAAAACTTAGCACGTTTTAGGAAGGAGATTTTGAAAACTGCCATCATGCTGTATAAATCCAAGGTGTGCCCACACCTAGAATGCTACATGCAGCTCTGTTTGCCCATCCCGGAAAAGGTCTAGTAGAATGGGCCAAGATACAGAGAAGGGCAGCAAAGCCATTCGGCGTAGGGAAGTGCGCCCGCACGGGGGTCGAGCGGGAAGGTTTGCACGTACGGTTTAGAAAAGAGATGACCCAGGGGATATGACCCGAGGGCAAGGAGCAAGTGAATAAGGAAGGGCTGGTTACTCCACATAACACACGAACCAGGGTTCGCTCACCGGCATTAATAGGCAGCAGGTTTCAAACAAACCAAGCCCAGATCATTTTCACACAAGGCCCAGTCAGCCTGTGGGGACTTGGTGAGGGCCAGAAGTATAACTGGCTTCAAGAAGAACCAGATGAGTCCGTGGAGAGCAGGCCCGTCGATGGCTCTTAGCCACAGTCGCCTTAGCTCTGAGAGCTGTAAGCTGGGGCTGCCCAGCAGGGTAGACTGCTTGTGAATTGCCCTACTCTGGTTATTCCTAGTGAAGCACTTGGTGGGTTGGCATGGAGGTTGGGTCCATCAATGGCTAGTGGCCAGGTGAAGGCTGTGAGCTTTGAGGGGGCAGGGGGCCGGTGAAGGCTGTGAGCTTTGAGGGGCTGTGGGGCCGGTGAAGGCTGTGAGCTTTGAGGGGCAGGGGGCCGGTGAAGGCTGTGAGCTTTGAGGGGCCGGGGGGCCGGTGAAGGCTGTGAGCTTTGAGGGGCCGGGGGGCCGGTGAAGGCTGTGAGCTTTGGGGGGCCGGGGGGCCGGTGAAGGCTGAGAGCTTTGAGGGGGCAGGGGGCCGGTGAAGGCTGTGAGCTTTGAGGGGCCAGGAGGCCGGTGAAGGCTGTGAGCTTTGGGGGGCCGGGGGGCCGGTGAAGGCTGTGAGCTTTGGGGGACCTGGGGGCCGGTGGAGGCTGTGAGCTTTGAGGGGGCAGGGGGCCGGTGAAGGCTGTGAGCTTTGAGGGGCCAGGGGGCCGGTGAAGGCTGTGAGCTTTGGGGGGCCGGGGGGCCGGTGAAGGCTGTGAGCTTTGAGGGGCCAGGGGGCCGGTGAAGGCTGTGAGCTTTGAGGGGCCAGGGGGCCGGTGAAGGCTGTGAGCTTTGGGGGGCCGGGGGGCCGGTGAAGGCTGTGAGCTTTGAGGGGCCAGGAGGCCGGTGAAGGCTGTGAGCTTTGAGGGGCCAGGGGGCCGGTGAAGGCTGTGAGCTTTGAGGGGCCGGGGTCTGAGGAAGGCTGTGAGCTTGGGGGGGGTTCGGGGTCTGAGGAAGGCTGTGAGCTTGGGGGGGATTAGGGGTCTGAGGAAGGCTGTGAGCTTGGGGGGGATTAGGGGTCTGAGGAAGGCTGTGAGCTTGGGGGGGATTAGGGGTCTGAGGAAGGCTGTGAGCTTGGGGGGGATTAGGGGTCTGAGGAAGGCTGTGAGCTTGGGGGGGTTCGGGGTCTGAGGAAGGCTGTGAGCTTTGGGGGGATTAGGGGTCTGAAGAAGGCTGTGAGCTTTGGGGGGGATTAGGGGTCTGAGGAAGGCTGTGAGCTTTGGGGGGATTAGGGGTCTGAAGAAGGCTGTGAGCTTTGGGGGGGATTAGGGGTCTGAGGAAGGCTGTGAGCTTTGGGGGGATTAGGGGTCTGAAGAAGGCTGTGAGCTTTGGGGGGGATTAGGGGTCTGAGGAAGGCTGTGAGCTTTGGGGGGATTAGGGGTCTGAAGAAGGCTGTGAGCTTGGGGGGGATTAGGGGTCTGAGGAAGGCTGTGAGCTTTGGGGGGGATTAGGGGTCTGAGGAAGGCTGTGAGCTTTGGGGGGATTAGGGGTCTGAAGAAGGCTGTGAGCTTGGGGGGGATTAGGGGTCTGAGGAAGGCTGTGAGCTTTGGGGGGGATTAGGGGTCTGAGGAAGGCTGTGAGCTTTGGGGGGGATTAGGGGTCTGAAGAAGGCTGTGAGCTTTGGGGGGGATTAGGGGTCTGAAGAAGGCTGTGAGCTTTGGGGGGATTAGGGGTCTGAAGAAGGCTGTGAGCTTTGGGGGGGATTAGGGGTCTGAGGAAGGCTGTGAGCTTGGGGGGGATTAGGGGTCTGAAGAAGGCTGTGAGCTTTGGGGGGGATTAGGGGTCTGAGGAAGGCTGTGAGCTTTGGGGGGGATTAGGGGTCTGAGGAAGGCTGTGAGCTTTGGGGGGATTAGGGGTCTGAAGAAGGCTGTGAGCTTTGGGGGGGATTAGGGGTCTGAGGAAGGCTGTGAGCTTTGGGGGGGATTAGGGGTCTGAGGAAGGCTGTGAGCTTTGGGGGGGATTAGGGGTCTGAGGAAGGCTGTGAGCTTTGGGGGGGATTAGGGGTCTGAGGAAGGCTGTGAGCTTTGGGGGGGATTAGGGGTCTGAGGAAGGCTGTGAGCTTTGGGGGGATTAGGGGTCTGAAGAAGGCTGTGAGCTTTGGGGGGGATTAGGGGTCTGAGGAAGGCTGTGAGCTTTGGGGGGATTAGGGGTCTGAAGAAGGCTGTGAGCTTGGGGGGGATTAGGGGTCTGAGGAAGGCTGTGAGCTTTGGGGGGGATTAGGGGTCTGAGGAAGGCTGTGAGCTTGGGGGGGGTTCGGGGTCTGAGGAAGGCTGTGAGCTTGGGGGGGTTCGGGGTCTGAGGAAGGCTGTGAGCTTGGGGGGGGATTAGGGGTCTGAGGAAGGCTGTGAGCTTGGGGGGGGTTCGGGGTCTGAGGAAGGCTGTGAGCTTGGGGGGGTTCGGGGTCTGAGGAAGGCTGTGAGCTTGGGGGGGGATTAGGGGTCTGAGGAAGGCTGTGAGCTTGGGGGGGGTTCGGGGTCTGAGGAAGGCTGTGAGCTTGGGGGGGGTTCGGGGTCTGAGGAAGGCTGTGAGCTTGGGGGGGGATTAGGGGTCTGAGGAAGGCTGTGAGCTTGGGGGGGGTTCGGGGTCTGAGGAAGGCTGTGAGCTTGGGGGGGGTTCGGGGTCTGAGGAAGGCTGTGAGCTTGGGGGGGGTTCGGGGTCTGAGGAAGGCTGTGAGCTTGGGGGGGGATTAGGGGTCTGAGGAAGGCTGGGAACACGCGGTGGCGAGGGCAGAGGGTCTCTCCATGACTCCCATGCAATCAGAGCTGTAGTTACATTTTCCAGCTATGGCAGGAGATGGGGATGCAGCACCCTAGGGTGAGAGCTGAGGTCCTGTCCCCACGGCCCTGGGCTGGATCGCTCCCCGCAGGGTTTTCTTTGAGCCGCAGCTGAGCTAGGGGTGCGCTGCGCCGCTTTCCCCCGGCCCTCGGCAGACTTGCCGCCGGACACACCTTGCTCTGGGACTGTCAGATTTCCATATTTCATCCTGTTACTGGAGTTCTCCCTCTTGCAATGGCCTAAAAATTCCTCTGGCTTGTCAGACGCCCGCCCTGTGCTCTGTGGCCACCCCCTGCCAAGCTTGGAACGTGCGTCTGCCAGTCTGTCTTTAACCCCCCATTTGTATTGCCCCCCGACCTCCGCTAGTCCCTTTGCAGCCTTGTGGCTCTGCCCCCGCGCTGAGCCATCTCATTGCTGCCATGTCCCACAGCACCGGCCTCTTCTTTCACGGCAACTGGCTGCCTGGGCCGAGATCTGCCTGGCCTCTCTGGCTGCTGCTTGCGCCCAGGGTGCAGGCTCTGCCGCGGCTGCCCTTTGCGGGAGTGCAGGGAGGCACAGCTGCCGCCAGGCCGTGTTCAGCAGTGTGTGGAGTCCTCCGGCTGTCTCGCCCGGTGGCAGTGGGATTCGAGAGCGGGCTCTGGTTTGGAGCCTGCCTGTCCCGCTGGTCGGCGCTCGCGCGGTGCCGAAGACTAACGGAAGTCTTCTGTGCCGTCCGCCTGGGGCAGGCTGCGGGCCCTTTCAGAGAGTCGCTTGCGTGCGGCTCTGTTGGCTCCTTTTCAGTCCCACCCCGATGGTGCAACCGGGCGTTTGCTCTCCAAGGTGTGCTACAGGCGGTGCTCCTAGTCCGGGCGGGAGTGTCTGGGGGTAACGGTGGTGCTGGCGCATGGAGTGGGTGCGTTTTTCATGCAAACCGAGAAAGGGGAGCAGGCACCGTGAGGCATGCAGCATTGTAGGGCTGTGACCTGAGCACCAGCGGGGCTGTCCTGGGGTGTAGATGCTCTGGGTGCCTTCATCTCCCCTCACACTGCTTGAGCAGTGAAGTCTCTCCTTGCCCCATGTATGGCACTAATGCTCACATCCCCGGATGGCCCAGAATTTGCTGTCCGCGTTACCCAGAGGTCTCTCAGCTGTACTCTTTCCTAGTGATTTCCAGCCCATTGAATCTCCCTCTTGGATTATTTTTCCCTCTGTTGCAGCTGCTATTCTCCACTTGATTTCATCTAGGCTAGTCTAAACGCTGTGATGTCAGCGCCCCAGACTAACGACTTCACCTTTCAGCTCCCCGTGAGGTATTCTTGCCCCTTGCCAAAAGGCGGGCTGAAGGAATAAAACCTGGGCAAGTTCCAAACTTCATCTTTCAGCCACTGAATCTTGTCATGCCTTGGTGTGCAGGTAAGAAAGCCCCCTAAGCATGACAGAAACTGAGCCCCGTCCAGTGCCGTAAACCGCTCCGGTTTCCCTTCCCTCGGTACTGTTCTTTTGTGAAGATGTTGAATAAGCCATGCCTGCACCTCAGGGACGCCAGCTCCCACCTGAGACACAGCACTGATGACTTAGCACGTTCACGCCCTTTGGCTCTCCCTGGAAAGATGTACAAACAGAGCTACATGCAGGGATCCTGTTAAGGCTGAGAGGAGTTTTGCTTTTAGCACAAGGTTAACCTCTGTATTCTGTATGGCACATCCTCCTCAAAATTGTTGAGTATAGGATGGATTTTGAGACCATTTAGAATCTGGTTAATCCAAGGAGGAGTTAAAATTAATTTAAAATGGGTACCTTAAGAAATTTAGCACCCACTGCCAGACCACTTTTGTTCCAACTGATCTTCATACAGGCAGTCCCCAACTTACGCGGATCCGACTTATGTCGGATCCGCACTTACGAACGGGGCTTTTCTCGCCCCGGAGCTCACGGGCAGCAGGTCGCCACCCGTGTCCTCCGGGGTGAGAAAAGCTTCTCCCGGTCTCCCTGGTCTTCTGGGGGGGTCCAGAAAAGCCGCTGGACCCCCCCCCCCCAGCAGACCAGGGACACCCGAGCAAAGCCGCCGCCTGAGCGGCTTTACGAGCAAAGCCGCCCAGGCGGCGGCTTTGCTCGGGTGTCCCTGGTCTGCTGGGGGGGTCCAGTGGCTTTGCTGGACCCCCCCAGCAGACCAGGGGGACAGGAGCAAAGCCGCCCAGGTGGCGGGGGTCCCGCCGCCTGGGCGGCTTTGCTAGGGTCTCCCTGGTCTGCTGGGGGGAGGAGGGGGCACAGCTAGTGCGCCCCCCCCCCCCCCCCAGCAGACCAGGCTTTTGTTGCGGGATGCCTCGGGTAGAGCAGCTGGGGTGCTGCCGGGTTGGTCCTGTGGGAACCTACTGGGCAGCGCCCCAGCTGTTCTGTCCCAGGCTCCAGATTCAGCAGCTGTTGAAACTGATCAGGCTGATTCCAGGAAGCTGGGGGCAGAGCAACTCTGCCTCCGGCTTCCTGTAGTCAGCCCCTGGTCAGTTTCAGTGGCAGCAGCTGAATCTGGAGCCAGTTCCGACTTGCATACAAATTCAACTTAAGAACAAACCTACAGTCCCTATCTTGTACGTAACCCGGGGACTGCCTGTAACAGCATCACACAGGCACTTCGAACTTCACATGTCGTTTAAACTCACTGAAAGCTTTTGAGCAGGCTGCGTTTGAAGGATTTTCATTTTAGGAATGGTGATGGTTTCTCCCAGTTCTTCATAACTGAAAAAACGTCTTCAGTCGCAGGGGCTAACGAATGCTGTTTTACTCCAGAGAAGTCCATGAACTGTTCCCTTTGGGATGGGTCAGTATCTCTAGCTCTTCTCAGTGGCACTGGTACCACGGACTGCCTTTGCGTTTGCAGTGGGGCTCTGAAGGTGTGTCTACACAACAGCTGGGGGAGCGTGCTTGTGGCACAAGCAGAGAGATGCGCCCTAGCTCTGGTCGTGCTGGTGAGCTAAAAATCTACGATGTGTTGGGGCTGCTAATCCCAGAGTACTGGCCACCAGAAATCCAGCCAAACTCACTAGCCTCCAGATGGCGGAGAAACAAACCTCTTGATGAACACACAAGGAAGAGAAATGCAGCAGCAACTCTACTGAACTTTTGCACCAGTCCCCAGAGGAGACCCCTCCACTCTCAGCACTGAGGCAGTAAAAGGAAGACTTGCTGAGAAAAGGGAAGGCTACGGGCCCTGATGGCTTTTCGCATGACTCCCTCCACCCTCTCAGCCCAAAGGACTCCAGTGGCTAGCAACATTGTACTCCTTTAGGACAGCCTGGATCCCTGAGTATGGCACGAGGCAACAGCAATGGCCTGGAAACCCCCGGGGCAGCCAGGAAGCTATAGGCCCATCCCTCTACAATACAGCCGAGACACTCATCGCCCTCAGAAGAGCAGGCCCCTACACAGAGCCAGCTATCCCTGTCCAACAGGCCGGCTCCCAGCCAAAGGGCAGTCACTCACAACTCACACTGAGGCTGGGTATGAAACCCCCAGGTTCAGGACTGCCTCAGGTGAATAATTGTGAACACATTTGCAGCCCCAGCCCACAGTGTGGACCTCACCCCCAGCTCGAGGGCGCTCGGCCTGTCTGGCTTAGTTATAGGCCACCTGCAACGTTAAGACTTTGCAGAATCTGAGCTTTGCTTTTCATACAGTTGTGCCTGAGCCTGCAGGCAGCTTTCTTGGGCCGCCAGAGTGTGCTTGCCCCGAAGTGTCACTAAGGAGGGCAGTGACAGAGCAGGGGCAGTTTCAGGCGTGTGGCAAGGGGAAGGGATGCGGCAAAGCCCAGCCCCAGGGCAAGTGGAATTTGGGGTTTGAGGCAGGGAAGGAAATGGAAGAGGCAAGACCCAGACAGAGACGAAGAAGGGATGGGAAATCCTGGTTCATTAGTTAACTGGTTAAATGTTACGTTTAACCGGTTAACTATTTAAATGGGGATTGGTCGGGCGGGGGGGGGCTCTCCAGCTTGGCAGGACACACTCCTCCCCCCCGCACCCCCACACGTCAGGCCCCCAGGGCTGGAGCAGTCTGTGGTGGGCAGGGAGCTGCTCCAGCCTCCCCCGCTAACCATTCCCATCCCTAACCCAGAGGGAGGAGAAATGGGAGATTGCAGAGTCCCTACAGGGCACGAGGAATGACACTGAAGTGGACAACAAGGGCCGGATTCAATGAGAAGAACTCCTTGTGTAGCTGCTACAGAAAGGCCAGATTTGTCCCTTCAGCCCTGTGCAAAGCTCTGTGTGTCCACGGGGCGTCGGAGCCCCCGAACAGGGAGCCAGCACACAGAGCAGAATGAGGCCTGCAATTTGGCCCCCGTCCAGAGCAGGAGTTTACTGCTGGCCACTTTCTCCAGTGCTTTTTTCGTTCCCTCGCCATCTCCTTCTGATAGCTCCTCCCTGCCTCTTCTCACCTTTTTTCTTCCCTCTTGTTTCTTAGCCTTTTGCCTGTCCTGTGGGGCTGAACTTCCTTTCTCTCCAGACCCACAGAGAAAGCGGTATTGGGGCTTGCTTTTGTTTTGTTTCTTTTGGTGCTGGTTTCTGTTTTGCAAGTTTCTCCTTTCCAGCTGATTCCGGTTTAGAGGTAGGTTAAACTGTGCAAAATACTATTTAAAAGAAAGGAACTTGTCAAGATGCATTTGTTAGATCACATTTAAAATGAACTAGAATTGAAGGTAGATTTTTGTCCGAAGAAAGGAAAAAACCCTGAAAAGCAGTCAAGCCGCAGGAGAAAGCTCCTCCTTTGTTGTCCTCCTGACACTGAAGTGTAATTTTTCATGGTTATTTGGACTGGAAAATGGTGGGGAGAGGCGGGGGAGGGAGAAGGGAGAGATGGCTTGCGATTATTTCCCGTAAGTGACAACACAATTCCATCACGCTCCACTACAAATATGTTCAGGGATTTTGCCTTTTTTGCATTTCATGGGTGAAAATAATAGCAACAATTCTAGTTGTGCTGAAATTCCAAGGGACAAATCCCTGTTGGAGTCTAGTGACTTCAAACTTAGTCCCGTGTACAAGAAAGCTGGGGTGATCTCAGAGAACTGATTGTTGAACTTTTTCTTTTTTAAGGTGGAATTGAATTATTCAGAAGTATCTTTAGAAACAGTCGGATGTATTTAGGGTAATGGATTCTCAAAAGTAAACCGAAGAAAAAATGTCTCCCATTTTTATACGTTTGCTTTTGCGGCAGCATCAATAGATCTGGCCCTGGATCACTGGTCAAGAAGATAAGTAGCCCAGCTCATGTGGTCTGAACGACTTTTTAGATGGTTTCAACGTCTCATCTCCTATGTTTTAAATACTTTTTTTGGTCGGGTATGATGAGTTCACGTAACTAACCGGCCTTTTTCCTTTTGGGTAAACATGCCTTTCAGTGAGTGACTCTGGAATTGGAGTGTTCCTCGCTTTGCGTAGTTTGGAAATGGGCCCTCTTCCTTTTGCAGAGCTATTTTCTAGTGTGCTATTTGCTGCGGAGCTGAATTCCTTTCCAACCTGTGTGTTTCCAGAGCGGCTCAGGCTCTCAGTCCCTTCTCAGCATGTAGCTGTCTGGGGTCCAGACCCACTGAAGTAAATGGGATGCTCACATGCTTAAAGCTGAACACGTCGGTCATTGCTGGAAGGATTGGGCCAAGCTCTCGAACAACAAACTGAACTTAAAAGGCAAAAGTGCTGAAATTTCCTCCCCGTGCTAGATTTCTCCTGAGGGTTAGACTGCCGCCTCTTCTCTCGCTAGCAGTAATCGCAGCCTTCTGGAGCAGGCAAGCTTCTCTTCTTCCCTGAACTTCTGTTTTCCTTGTTTTGTAAACAGGGGTAAGAGCTTCACCGTTGTTTGCAAAGATCGTGTCCACCCTAATCCTGCCCGAGTCTCCACCTCTCTGGCACTTCAACCTGTTGCCAAAATCCACAGGCAGAGGACGAAATAATTGTAGGATCAAGTCTTTAGCAGAATGGTGGTTTTGTGCAGCTTTCTGTGCTGCTGGCATTTTTCAACCACATGAATTTCTTGTGGCTCTCCAGGCTTTGGAGCCCCAGGTGGATTTGGTAAATGAGGTGATGCATTGGATTGGTAAAAATAATGATCCTGCTAATTAAAATGATGCTTTAATGAAAAAGGGAGAGCTGTATGTGTCTGATGGAAGAAGGCCAGATAGCTTTCTTTGAATGAGAAGCAGGTGTGAGGGGCCTTGTCCATTTTGTAGGGCGTTTAATGAAATGATGACCCCAGCAGCCCTCTCAGAAGCATCCTGTCTGTCAGAGTTTCTCCTTGCAAAGGCAAATAAACCCTAAAATGTTCAGCAACCAAACATACCTGCTTGTCTGCCCTCCTCCCCACACCACCCGTCTTCAGTTCTCTACCTCTCAGCTTGCCAGGTTGCTGCAGGAAAGCCGGGTAAATAGCACCAGCTTGGACAACAGGCCTTCAGGGGCTGTCTTTTCTTACAATAAGACAAGCCAAAAAGTAGTTTGAAGAGCAACTATCCAAAAACTCAAAAAGTAAAAGCCAAACGTTTTTTAAAGTACATCAGAAGCAGGAAGCCGACTAAACATCCAGTGAGGCCCTTGGACGATCGAGATACAGAAGGAGCCCTCAAAGATGATACAGTCATAGAGGAGAAGCTAAATGAATGCTTTGTTTCAGTCTTCACAGCTGAAGATATCCAGGAGTTTCCCAAACCTGAGCCGTTCTTGTTAGGTGACAATCTGTTCCAGACTGAGATTTGGAACAAATTGATAAGCTTAACAGTACCAAGTCACCGGGACCAGATGGCATTGACCCAAGAGTTCTGAAAGAACTCAAATAGGAAATTGCAGAACTATTAACTGTGCTTTGTGACCTATCCTTTAAATCAGCTTCCATACCTAATGATTGGAAGATAGCTAACATGACGCCAATATTTAAAAAGGGTGCTAGCAGTGACCCTGGCAAT
Source organism: Pelodiscus sinensis (assembly GCF_049634645.1). Lineage (NCBI taxonomy): Eukaryota > Metazoa > Chordata > Testudines > Trionychidae > Pelodiscus > Pelodiscus sinensis. Next base: position 364,395 of record NC_134722.1, on the reverse strand, counting down.
TACAGGCCGGTAAGTCTAATGTCAGTACCGGGCAAATTAGTTGAAACTGTACTAAAGAATAAAATTGTCAGACACATGGATGAACATAATTTGTTGGGGGAAAGTCAACATGGTTTCTGGAAAGGGAAATCATGTCTTACTAATCTGCTAGAGTTCTTTGAGGGGGTCAACAAACATGTGGACAAGGGGGATCCAGTGGATATAGTGTACTTAGATTTCCACAAAGCCTTTGACTAAGTCCCTCAGCAAAGGCTCTTAAGTAAAGTAAGTTGTCATGGAATAAGAGGGAAGGTCCTTTTGTGGACTGATGATACCAAACTGCTCAAGATAGTTAAGACCAAAGCAGACTATGAAGAGCTTCAAAAAGATCTCGCCAAACTGAGTGATTGGGCAACAAAATGGCAAATAAAATTGAATGTTGATAAATGTAAAGTAATTGGCATTGGAAAAAATAATCCCAACTATACGTACAATATGATAGGGACTAGTTTGGCTACAGCTACTCAAGAGAGATCTTGGAGTCATTGTGGCTAGTTCTCTGGAAACATCCACTCAGTGTGCAGCGGCCATCAAAAAAGCAAATAGAATGTTAGGAGTCATTGAAAAGGGCGATATAGAATAAAACGAAAATATCTTAAATGCCTCTGTATAAAACCATGGGATGCCCACATTTTGAATACTGCGTGCAGATGTAGTCGCCTCATCTCAAAAAAGATATCTCGGAATTGGAAAAGGTTCAGAAAAAGGCAACAAAAATGATTAGGGGTTTGGAACGGGTCCCATATGAGGAGAGGTTAAAGCGACTGGGACTTTTCAGTTTAGAAAAGAAGAGACTGAGGAGGGATATGATCGAGGTCTTACAAAATCCGGATGGGTGTGGAAAAAGTGACTAAGGAAAAGTTATTTCTTTATTCCCACAATAAAAGAACTAGAGATCACCAAATGAAAATAATAAGCAGCAAGTTTAAAACAAACAGAAGGAATTTTTCTTCACTCTTCCACAGGTTGACTGTGCACTCTCTTTGCCGAAGGACGCGGTGAATGCTAGGACTTGAAGAGGGTTCAGAAAAGAGCTAGATGGATTCATGGAGGTTGGGTCCATCGATGGCTATTGGCCAGGATGGGTGTGTGTGTGGGGGGGGTGTCCCTGGCCTCTGTTTGTCTGGAGATAGATGACAGGAGGGATTGGGTGAGGATTTCCTGTTCTGTTCCCTCCCGTTGAGGTACCTGGCATTGGCCACTGTCGGCAGATAGGACATTGGGCTGGGTGGACCGTTGGGCTGACCCAGTCTGGCCGCGCTCATGGTCTTATGAGCTGTGTGCTTTAACTTACAGCTGGCATTCTCCTTGCTCCTGAGAGTATGCTGCAGATTTGTACCCTGCCCAGGCCATCGCCGCTGGCTGCCCCAGAGACCGAGGTATTCACGCCAGATGGAAGGCTGCGTCGGGAGGCCCTGTGCTGAATGGTTAGGAGTCACTCCCACCAGCGCATTGCTGTAAGACTGAGCCCCATGAATCACGCCTCACGTTCTGGGCCCTGGTACCTCCCTCCCATCACTTTGGACCCTGCTTGGCCCGGCACGAGCCACTCCAGAAAGCAGCGCAGTGTCTGTGCCATCGTGTGCATCCCTGCGTCTGCGGGAGGAAACTGGTCCAGGCTGAGCAGCCCCTTGAGAGCGGGCGCTGCCCTGCCCCGGTGCGGGGGCCCCGGTGGTGAGGCTGCCGCCGAGGCGCTGCACGTTGGGTGTAGGCACTTTGCCAGGGGGCTGCGTGATCTCCGCTTCACAGGCAGCTCCTTTGCCGCTCAGGCGAGTGGAGAGCAGTCTCCTGTGGCTGTGGGACCAGCGCGCAGTGACACTTCCAGGGAACTGCCCTGTCGCTGTGCCTGTTGGCTGCCACGTCACGCTCCCCGGTGACCGGGCTGCGGAAACAAGTCCCCTGAATCGCTTGCATTGCGAAATGCTTGGTCAGTGTGTGCAGCCTGGATCCAGACACTGGCCTGCACCCTGAACGACGGGAGCCTGCTTCCCATGCTACGGCCAGCAGGCCCCTCGGCTCTCGACTGCACAAACGCCAGCACCCACGGGTTCGAATCCCTGGTTAGCTGGCGCTGCTGGCACAGCGTAGGCCGCTGTTCGGTGATTTCCAAGTGGAGATTGGCTAGGTCCCCCAAGCCACGCACACCTCTTACCCTGTGCTGGTAGCTGCCAGCAGAGAGCGGATGGGTTCGAAGGCTCGTGGGGGAAACATTGCCCCTTAGCCCTGCTCGGGGGCAGCAGTCCATTATGCGCTCTGAGGGGAAGGGGCAGCCTTGTGAATTCTTCCGCAGGCTTCTTGCTGCAGCTGGCCTCGCCGTGCTCCCTGCTGGGCCTGGCCCGTGAGAGACCAAGGCACAGCTCGTGGGACACTCCCAGGCCTCCCAGAGCTTCTGCCCAGGGTGCTTGCAGCTGGCCAGAGGGACCATCCCTGCCACAGTGTGGTCCCCATCCATCCCCACACATACTGAGTGCAGGCCAGGCTAGCTGGGGCAGGCCCACGCCCTGCGCTGGGGCGGCATAGCCGGACCTCGAGCGCCCCACGCCAGGAGGGCAGAGGCGGCGAGATGGCACAGAGGCCACCATTGGAGCGCCAGTGCCGGGAGGCTGAAGTTGCCCACGTTCCAGCAGGAGAGAAAATGGCAATGCTCCCCAGCCTGCACCACGGGGCCTGGCCTGCCTGGCTCTGCAACAGCCACTGGGCTTGTCTGCTTGGGTGGGCGGGCTGTCCTGAGCTGCAGGCCTGACACAGCCCTGCCCTTGCTACCACCGGTGCATGTTCACGGCTGTGGGAACCTCCCCTAGTGATGGTAAGGATGCGCACGGCTGTGGGAACCTCCCCTAGTGGTGGTAAGGGCGCGCACGGCTGTGGGATCCTCCCCTAGTGGTGGTAAGGATGCGCACGGCTGTGGGAACCTCCCCTAGGGGTGGTAAGGGCGCGCACGGCTGTGGGAACCTCCCCTAGGGGTGGTAAGGGCGCGCACGGCTGTAGGAACCTCCCCTAGCGGTGGTAAGGGCGCGCACGGCTGTGGGATCCTCCCCTAGTGGTGGTAAGGGCGTGCGCGGCTGTGGGAACCTCCCCTAGGGGTGGTAAGGGCGCGCACGGCTGTGGGAACCTCCCCTAGCGGTGGTAAGGGCGCGCACGGCTGTGGGAACCTCCCCTAGTGGTGGTAAGGGCGCGCACGGCTGTGGGAACCTCCCCTAGTGGTGGTAAGGGCGCGCACGGCTGTGGGAACCTCCCCTAGTGGTGGTAAGGGCGCGCACGGCTGTGGGATCCTCCCCTAGTGGTGGTAAGGGCGCGCACGGCTGTAGGAACCTCCCCTAGGGGTGGTAAGGGCGCGCACGGCTGTGGGAACCTCCCCTAGTGGTGGTAAGGGCGCGCACGGCTGTGGGAACCTCCCCTAGTGGTGGTAAGGGCGCGCACGGCTGTGGGAACCTCCCCTAGTGGTGGTAAGGATGCGCACGGCTGTGGGAACCTCCCCTAGTGGTGGTAAGGGCGCGCACGGCTGTGGGAACCTCCCCTAGCGGTGGTAAGGGCGCTCACGGCTGTAGGAACCTCCCCTAGTGGTGGTAAGGATGCGCACGGCTGTGGGAACCTCCCCTAGTGGTGGTAAGGGCGCGCACGGCTGTAGGAACCTCCCCTAGGGGTGGTAAGGATGCGCACGGCTGTGGGAACCTCCCCTAGTGGTGGTAAGGGCGCGCACGGCTGTGGGAACCTCCCCTAGTGATGGTAAGGGCGCGCACGGCTGTAGGAACCTCCCCTAGTGGTGGTAAGGGCGCGTACGGCTGTAGGAACCTCCCCTAGTGGTGGTAAGGGCGCGCACGGCTGTGGGAACCTCCCCTAGTGATGGTAAGGGCGCGCACGGCTGTAGGAACCTCCCCTAGTGATGGTAAGGGCGCGCACGGCTGTGGGAACCTCCCCTCAGGGTGGTAAGGGCACGCACGGCTGTGGGAACCTCCCCTAGCGGTGGTAAGGGCGCGCACGGCTGTGGGAACCTCCCCTAGGGGTGGTAAGGATGCGCACGGCTGTGGGAACCTCCCCTAGTGATGGTATGGGTGTGCATGGCTGTGGGAACCTCCCCTAGTGATGGTATGGGTGTGCATGGCTGTGGGAACCTCCCCTAGTGATGGTATGGGTGTGCATGGCTGTGGGAACCTCCCCTGCAAGTCTAGTGATGGTAGGCGCATGCACGCGCACAGTCACGTGGTGTGCACAGCTGCATGTGGGCAGGGTCACAGCTGCCATGAGTTGACTGGGTCTCAGGTCTATGTCCACCAGCTGCAAGGGCTAGTCACACTGAAGTGTGTATGGGGGGAGGTGAGTGGGGGGAGGAACGGACGTCCTTGTTTCACAGAAGATGCTCTGTGTACAATTAAAACTTGTTTCTGGTAACCCTCATTCCAGGAAAGATGAGCTTTTAACAAAGGGCTTTTGACAGCTGCAGGGTATTTCATTTTTTTAATGCTGAATGAAAAATCAATACATTTTTCTGGGTTATACATATTCAGAACAGGCTTGATATTTCCATTATAATGGAAAATGGGTGTCTGTGCACATCTCGCCTGTCAGAGCTGCACCGCTGCATTTTCCAAGCCACTGCTAAATATTTCAAACCTGATTTGATTGTGGTTCATGACAGCTAATGTTTCTCAGCTCTTGAGCCCGCCAGAGGGAGGGGAGGCAAACCCACTCTATTTCAGTTCCTCCCCCCACCCCGGCCCCCAAAGAAATACCCCTCGTCCTTCTGCACCAGAGATGTCAGCTGGTGAAGGAAATAAGGCCAAGAGAGCCGAGGGGACTCGCTGTTCAGCCTGGCACACGTCCAGTTGGGGTTTGGTGACTTCTCTGCACTCATGTTAAGCTTTGCAACCTGCGTTTCGGAAGGGCCAGGAGTGATGCATTTTGCGCCTGTGATATTTGAGGACAGAGGCACGTTCTCACTCGTTGGCTCTGGGATTTTCGGAATTCTGCTGAGGTCAGAAGATGCTTACGATTTCCAGACTCTTTTCCTCTGCTCCTTCTCTTAGTGACTCGTTTAATTTCCCATTCAAAGGAAATGCCATTGTCTAAAATGATTTATTCGCTAAGGAAGAAAAGACCCATCCTGGGAATTTGCACTGGGGTGGATTTCAAAAATCTGAATAGCAGATTTCCTAGCCCTGTAATGACGGCTCCAGCCAGTGCTCCTGGGGTAGGCCCACTCTCAGGGATTTGTGAAATTGTTGCAAGTCTGTTATCGAGGTAGCACCACGTGTGCCCTGGGTGCCTCCCAATAGTGGTAAGGCAGTGGGCTCGGGGCAGGCTGGGATTGTTTGGGTTTGAGTGAGACTCAGTCCTTGTGCAAAGTCCCTGAGTCTGTCTGCCCCATTCCTCTGCCTCCCTTCACTTCATAAGCCCTGACATGCTCCAGATTTGGGGAAATCCACTTTGCATCTGGGGACCACAGCACAGCCGTTCCGTCCCTACGCTCTGCTCCAGCCAGTGCACAGGAACGGCAGCTGTCGTCCCTCGGGGCTATGTGTACAGGGCCGGAAGCAGACACCTCCCCAGACTGCGGATCGAACAGCACTGGCTGGGGTGGAGCGGTCCTGTATTCAACACCCCCTCTGCGCCTGTCAGGAGAGGACCGGCCTGCCGCTGTCTCAGTCCTGCAGCGGGCCCCGCACGCCGTGCCACGGTGAGCTCCTCATGCAGCTCGGCATCCCCTGCAGCTCCGCCCGGGGGTCCTGAGACTAACGCGGCTCTTCCGAACCTCGGCAGCGACACGGGTCCGCGCGGCCTGGATGCGAGGCTCCCCGCCGAGCTGTCGTGGAGTCAGAAGCCTGGGCAAATGGGACCAGGGTTCCTTTGGTGTGGAAAAGTTTAGGGGGGTGCTTCAGGCCCAAAGCGACCAGTGAGGACTTGCTGATGCCCCTGAAGTATGAGCAAGTCCTGAGCATGTGAAAGGGGTCCGTTGTGCAGCTGGCCCACGGCCCGGGGGCTGAGTACTTGCTGTCATCCCACGCCAGGCTCCTTGCTGGTCCAGGGCTTGTGCTGCTAATAGCCGGGGGGTCAGGCTCTCGTAGGGATTCAGCCCCAGAGGAGGGGCTATTGGAGCCAATTCCAGTGAAGGGCACTCGCCCACCAGACCCGTTGGTGTTCCTGCCGCATGTGAGCGTGCGAGAGAAAAGGGGAAGGGAGAAGCTGGGAGTGGGCGACAGGATAGCTCACGTGCGGATTCCCTGCTTTGTTCACTCCCTTTGGGGCACCCAAATTGGCGTCTGCCGGCAGACGGGACCCTAGGCCAGGCGGACCTTTGGTCCGACCCAGCAAGGCCATTCTTCAGAGCAGCTTCCTGCCCGTCAGATGGGCAACTGGCCTTGTTCCTTCAGCGATGTGCCCGTGGATGCAGAAGGATGTGAAAGCCCTCGCTCGGGTGTTAATAGGCGTTCCCCTCCCTCTCCGAGAACAGCTGTGCTGGACCAGTCTTGGGCACTGCAAATGCAGACCTCAGAGACAGCGGGTTGAAATGGGGCAAGCTCGTGGAACGGCCCTCTTGGCATCTGGGTGTGTTGAAAGGAGCCACCTCGCCATTGGGAAGGGATTCAAATACTGGTCTTCACTCAGGCCAACTATCTGAACTCAGCTACTGGCCAATTCCCAGCACTTCCGACGGGAAGTGTATTGCCCTCCACCCCGGTGTATTGCCCTCCACCGCTCCTCTTTAAGAGCCAGTAGCCTTCACGGAAATTCTGTCCAGTGATTCGGAAAATCCTTTCTGCAGCCTCCCCGTTCCTGCTGCCCTTCTGCCTCCTCCAGGGCAGCAGACACGCTTTGGCGCTCAGAAGAGCAGGCTTGCCAGTGATGGGGCTTGGTGAATTCCGACTACGCGTTACTGTCTGGTGGCTTTCTTTTATGTGGCCGCCCAGTCAGACAAACTGCCTTCCCGTCGGGGGGGCGGGCGCTGAGCAGGGAGGAATCTGCAGTTTGTATCCTTGTTTTGTAGTCGTTTTTCTACCTTTATTGGTATTCATAGCTCACATTTTCCCGGTTACTGTCAGACTGGGCTTTTGGCCATTTAGAGAGCTCGTTCCCCTTGCTGTGGATGATGATGGTATAAAGACAGATGGTGTAACTGCTTATGAATGTCCTATTTTATTTCCCCAGAACCAGACAGTTCACTTGAAGACGTATATTATTTCCACATGCGCCGGTTAGGCAGCCCAGACAGTGTCTGAATCCAGCAGTGGGCCACCCTTCCTTCCTCTCTGTGCAGACAGTGACACTACTAGGGCACCGGTGGTACTGCGCCAAGGCTCCAGCACCTCCGATGGCTCTCTGGGTAGCTGGGGAGTGAGCGGCAGCCCCCTTGCAGCTGAGCAAGGCCCTGCGCGTGGGCGCCTTTCGGAAAAAAGGGCGACGGGCGTTGTTGGCCGGAGCAGAGGAGTTGGGAGACGGAGGGTTTTATTTCTGGCTGTCACCTGCCCCGTTTAACCTTGAGCCTCCCCAGAGCCTCTGTTTTCTGTTCTGCAAAATGGGGCTGGGCTTGCTTTGCCCGCCTTGGGAAGGTGCTTTGAGGGGCACTTTTTTCTGCCGGGAGGCTCGCAGGCCGCTGTGTTGGGGGAGTAAGCGCCCTAATCTGTGTGCGGCGGATATCGGAACCAGGCACTATGGAGAACGGTGATTTAGAGACAGAAAAAAAGCAAAAATGTGACATTCAAATATTTTTACTGAAACCCATAAAACCAGTTGACTATTTAACTCCTGCTTTTTATCATGGCCCCGCCTCCGCCCGTTAAACAGCCCCCTTCTGCACCGTGCCTGGCAGCTGCTTTTAGTCAGTGGCGAGGTTGATTTCCTGACCCTTTCCCTGAAGTGAGGGGGATGATGGAATTTCAGCTCCCAACCACGGATCCATAGTTCTTCCCTCCAGCAAATTCTCTGCTGCTCAGACCACAGGGAGACAGTTTCTGTGTCAGTAACGTGTCATGTTGTAACTTGCTACACGTCTCCAAGAAACATCCTTGTGTAAGGGTACCATCCACCCCCGTATCTCACACTGGGGTCTTGGCTTCCCAGCACAAGGCCCCACCAGCTCACACGGCTCTGAAGAACTGTGACCTGCAGAGCAGTGGGAGCGGAGATTTGCACTGCACCCGTTAGACACAATGTGCTTCCCCTTCTGGCCAAAACCTCACAGGTAGCATTTTCAAAAGCGCCTTGGTGCGATCTTCAGAAGAACCGTCACTGCTTACGAGCCTGGGTCTCCATTGGAAGTTGGTAGAACTTGAGCTAAGTCATGTTGAAATTTTTGAAAATTGAACCTAGTACCTTCAAGCAGATGCCTTGTGTTTGGCCATCAGCGCCACCTGGAGAAAGTTCATAGTGTGGGGTGGTCAGATCCAGCCAGTCCCAGTGCCTGCTACCCCTTGTTAAAAAGCCCCTTCTGCCAGTGTCTGAGACAGCTGGCGGACTCTTCCGACCCTGGAAGTGGCGCTTGGTGGCTCGTTTCCCTGGTGGTGACTTCGGTGTGCAGGCCGCATGGCCCTCTGGCTCCAGTGACCAAGCCGCCGTTTACCAGAGGTGGGACTGTGAGCTCATCCGGGGGGCTCCTTCCCAAGCAGTGGTAGAATCCCCCCCGAATGAGCCTAACGACAGTCGCTGGCTGACTGGAAGAAATGAAGCGCTAGAAATGCAAAAAGAGCGTCCCTGCTTGTGGGCTCAGCCGAATGCGAGTGTCCCCTCTCTGTTGGGGAGAGCTCCTCTCCGTGCCTCTTCGGTTCCCTGCAAACCGGGATGTGAATCTGCCCTGCCTCGCCTGCCACAGGCCATGTTCTCGTGAACCCTGCTGTGGCAGGGAGCACTAGATCAAAGCACAGTAATGAAGTGCTAATGTCCATCACCGGGTCCATACAGACAGCTGCTCTGCTGCCGCTTTCCCCTGCTTGCTGCCCCTCGCTGGTGGTGTAAACGAGCCCTCAGACAGTTCTCTCTGAGCAAGACTGCTCCTCTTTGGGACCCTTGCCATGGCTCACTAGCTTGGCTGGGTTCTGCAGGCTGAGGGCAGTTTCTGATTAAGTGGTGCATGGCTGAAGTCCCAGTTCTTTCCTATTCAATGTGGGGTTCTTGGAGTCCTCCCCTGTGGTGAATGAATACCCGCTATTATGGCCCCTCCTGTCACCGTACTGCCTGATGGGCTCTGTGTGTATTTATGGGGCAGGTAAGCATGGTGGTAGAGGACAGGAACTTGGCTAGAAAACTACCAAGTGTGTTGCTTCAAGACATTTCATGACCATCCTTATGATCCTGTTGAAAGTCGGAATAAATAAATACAAGATGGCCGGGCACTGCGTGGCTGGACCTAGAAAAGATGGTGTCCGTATTTCCATGTCCTCCAGTATCCCTTTCAGCAGTTGCATCTACTTGGATGGTGTGTGTGTGGAGAGGGTTGTACCACGTATCTCTGTAGGCCTTGAGATCACTGCTTGATAGTAAATGATCCTGCTGGAATTTGCTTGGTGGTTGTGACCTGCGTAGGAGGACCAGAGTCCTTCCCCACATGGAACGCGTCCCCCTGGGGCTCTCGCTTTTCTTTCATTGCTCCTTCATGCCGACCACGGGTTTCTTTTCACCGTGTGACGTGCTGCAGCCTGTTGCCGAGAGAAGTGGCCATTCCTGCAAATAATCCTCTGTGTTTTTCCCTGTGGTGATTAGTATTGGTTAGATGTGAGTAGTCCCCCCCCCCCCCCCCCCAGCCTTACGGCCTCTTGTGTGTTATGCAAAGGGCACTCGGTTGGCAGGAAAGATCCAGCCACATCCAGGATTGGAATTGTTGCCATGTGTGTCCTAGGAACAAGTCCTGTCCGCCAGACACAGACTCTTCCCAGTGAAGGAGGACAGGCAATCACAGACAGCAGGAGAGTGGTGACAGCACTCTTTTTCCTGGCTCTAGCATTTCAGTGGGCTTTGCGTTCTGTTGAAATTACACCAGCCTTGAGACTAAGTGTGTGTCTACACTCCCGTTTGATCAATATAACTTGCCATTCACAGGTGCTTAAATCCCCACCCCACCCCCATGAGCAACCAAGAAAGTGAAAGTGTGAACACTGCTTTGTGGGCAGAAGCACTCTCCTGCTGACAAAGCAAAACCCTCTTGTCTATACTGGCATGTTTTGTCGCCAAAACCTGCCTTTTTGGCAACAAAACAGTGAGAGCATTTACACTGCAGTGCGACTCTTGTTGGGAAAACACAGAGTTTTGGTGACAAAAAACATCCATCCCTGGGAGAGACTTCGGTTTTTCCCCTCCCTTTATTGTTGACAAAGAGCTGGTGTGGACTCTATTGTTTGTTTTGCTGAGGGAACTGGCTTCCTCCAGTATCCTACAATTCCTGACCTTTTGGCTGTGCTCAGTGTTGTGTGATCTCTGCTGCCCTGCAGGCATGCACCTCTCCCCTTGCAAAGCTCCAGGAAGTATCTGACAGCTAGGTGAGCTGCTCCGTGTGGGGAACAAAGAAAGAGCTAATCATTGGCGTGCTCCTGTTTTGCCCTGCTGGGAACCCAGCGGCAGGCAGGCTGCTGCTGCAGGGGGAGGGCTGGAGAGGCTGCTGTGCTGCTTGGACATTCCTCAGCACCAAGAGCTCCCAGAGCCTCTCTCTCTTCCCATCACATTGAACTGTGGGATGCTTACCCACAGTGCTTTGCTCTGTCTGTCGACAGGGGAGCTAGCAACTTCCCAAGAAATGTCCACAGCGGGAAGCAGAAAAACCAGTTTGACCCGTTTTCACTTTTGGTGACTGTTGCGTGTCGGCAGCACTTTTGTCACCAACCCTTCCCAGTGTAGACACAGCCTAAGTATTTTGTCAGAAGTGCCGACAAAGAGTGTTACGCAAGCTGACTTTTAGCGACATGCATGGAACTGCGGGTTCTGAGGGCCCCCAGAAAGTCACCACAGAAAATAGCCAAGCAATCCTAGTCTACGAATGTGGAGGAACTCAACCCAGCACTGTTGGTTTAGTTCCTCGCACAACGCAGCACTGGGAGTGGGGAGTAGGAACCACTGGAAGCCACATCATGTACAAACATTGCAAAATGAGCTGCCTCGGCGCTCGTTAACGACAGACAGGCTCTCTCCTCTGCCTCTGCTTCTGCTTTTAGTCTTTTCTCCTTTTGGTTCTTACATTTCAGAAGAGTCCGTTGAAGACGTGGAAGGGCTGAATGAGACGGCAACCGAACCAGAAGAGCCTGCCAAAGAGCAAGAGTGCGGAGGAGACAAGGACCAGAACAAATGGACAGGTGGGTTTTGCGTCTGTTTCTACCCAGTCCAGCTGGCTGTGGGGATGGACAGATAGGGGCTGAATGTGGCTTGTAAGGGCACTTCTGCTGGTGCCTTGTTCCTCTGTGTAAAGCGGCCTTTGTATTTCTTCCATTTGGTGTCTGTGAAGAGCGACTTAAACGCCGCAAAGTTTTCACCTTCCTTTGTAGCTCATGTTTTGTATTGAAAAGCTGCCTGCCCCTGCCTGAAGTGATTAAGTTGGTACCCCAAAGTGCGCTAGGCTTGGCAAACGGTTACGTGGGCATTCCTGCCCCCCCTGTTTTCTAGAGCCATAGCACGGTGGGAAAGGAGGTTACGAAAATGAGCAGGAAAGATGGGGGCCAAGCAGCAATCCACAGGCAAAGCAGACTGCTGCTTTGCGTAAAAGGCCTACTGGGGTGACAGCACATGGCATGAAAGGTCATGCTTACAGCTCTCCTGTTACAAACCCTTTGCTAGTCACAATGTCCGTTTTTCTCCCCCTTTGCTGGTTGCATTGCAGCTACACTGCGGGAAAGACCCCTGACTAGGCCACGCGATCTGGCTCGCAGGGCTCAGGCTGTGCGGCTGTGATATTGTAGTGAGATGTTCAGGCTCACACTGGGACCAGTGTTCCCTCTCTTGTCATCCATGTGCGGAATAAATATTGCAATGTGCACTGAGGGATGTGTGGATGTGCACCACAAGTAGAAACTCTTGCTGCCAGCTGTGGGCGCTGTGCTAATGCTGGGTGGCACTGGAATCTCTCCTGGGCAGCCGCCCAAGTGCACAGGTTCAAGGGAATGCTGGCTGGGACCCTTCCCCCTCGCAGAGTCCCAGAGGTTGGGCTACAGCCTGAGCCTAATGCCTGCACTGCACTTTTATAGCCCTGTGAGCCCGACAGCTGACTCAACTCAGCCGCAGCCGGGCTCTGGATCGTTATCGCAGTGCAGGCGGCCACTGCGCAGACAGCCGCTGCCCTGAGGCTTTGCACTGCGCTAGCTGACAGGAGCACTGGATCGTAGGCCTGGAAGAGGCTTCGAGGGGCCTCGCATGGCCCAGGCTTGACACTGACAGAGGCTGTTCCGTGGGATGCTGGAGCTCTCTCGTCTCGTCCTGTCCCCGGCACCCATGGCAGGACTAGGGATCATCTGAATTTACTACTTGTTTCCTTTTCACAGAGCTCTACAACATTTTGACAACACCCGTTTTTGCAGGTGTAAAGTAAAAAAAGACTGTCTTTGAAAAATCCCTGCTTTGTAGAAATGGAAAAATAAGGACTTTGAGGGTCACTGCCAACCCCAGGAGCGGGGTCACTGAGCCACTAAAGAAACATAAAAAAAAAAAAACTTTTTGCCTTTGGGAAGAAAACAATTTCAGATTTGTCCTCTTAACTTAGCAGCTCTCCTTGGCAGTGCGGTTGTGCTGACTCGTTCTGTTTACTTGCAGGTAGGGAAATTAAGAGGAATTCTCATTTGCCAGCATCAAGGTCTGAGCGGTTCTGGCTCTTTCCTGGCAAAGAAAACCTGGCAAGTCCCCTTAAGGGCTGTTTGTGCTGCCAATCTAAAATATTAGCTAGACACGTAAGGAAACAAGAAGACATTCTACAACTACATTAGAATCAAGAGGAAGACCAAGGACAGGGCAGGCCCATTGCTCAGTAAAGAGGGAAAGACAATGACAGGAAATTTGGAAATGGCAGAAGTGCTTAATGACTTCTTTCTTTTGGTTTTTACCAGGAGGAGTGATGGTGAATGGATGCCTAACATAGTGAATGCTGGTGAAAATGGGGTAGATTTGGAAGTTAAATTTTTAAAAGTACAAGTTAAAAGTTACCTAGAATTGTTAGATATCTTCAAGTCACCAGGGCCTGATGAAATGCGTCCTAGAATACTCAAGGAGCTGATAGAGGAGGTATCTCAGCCTTTAGCTATTAGGGATGTTAGATAGCGTGTAATTGAAATAGCCATGTAACTGCATGAAATTTTAGCGGTTACGCAGCTATTCAATAGGCCGCGGAGGCAGGGCTGGCAGCCAGTGCACTCCCAGCCCCCCTCCTGGGGGCACCTTGCAACCCCACACTGCTGCCTGTCCATCAGAGGCAGCAGCACAAGGTGGCAGGTGGGAGCCGGTCCCCCAGGGGAGCCAGTTTAAAAGCTGGGGGGGGTCTGAGCTCTCTGCGGACAGAGGCTGCTCTAGCATCCCATAGAGAAGCCTCTGTCTGTGGGGAGCTTGGACTCCTGTGGAGAGGGGCTGCTGCCACCCTGTGCTGCTGCCTCTGTAGCAGAGGCAGCAGTACAGGGTGGCAGGCGAGAGCAGGTCTCCCTTAAAAAAACAGCTTCCCGCGCAGATACAGAGGCAGCAGCATAAGGTGGCAACAGCCCCTGAACACAGGAGTCCAAACTCACCAGGAATGGAGGTTGCTCCATGTCAGCAGCCCCTGTCCATGGGGACCTCTGACCCCCTAGTGACAGGGGCTGCTGCCGCAGAACAGACTCTGTCCATGGCAGGCCCAGGGCTATGAGTTAATCATATAGTCATCTACATGTTAACATCCCTATTAGCTGTCATCTTTGAAAAGTCGTGGAAGTCGGGAGAGATCCCAGAAGACTGGAAAAGGGCAAATCTAGTGCCCATCTATAAAAAGGGAAAGAAGAACAACCCAGGAAACTGCAGACCAGTCGGTTTAACTTCTGTGCCAGGGAAGGTAATGGAGCCGGTAATTAAGGAATCCACCTGCAAACACCTGGAAGATAATAAGATGGCAGGCAACAGCCAGCATGGATTTGTAAAGAACAAATCATGTCAAACCAATCGGATAGCTTTCTTTGATAGGACAACAGGTCTTGTGGATAAGGGTTGGATGTGGTAAACCTAGATTTTAGTAAGGCGTTTGATACGGTCTCACATGACCTTATCAATAAACTAGGGAAATACAAACTAGATGGGGCTACTATAAAGTGGGTGCATAACTGGCTGGATAACCATTCTCAGAGGGTAGTTATTAACGGTTCACAATCCTGCTGGAAGGGCAGAACAAGTGGAGTTCCGCAGGGGTCTGTTCAATATCTTCATCAATGATTTAGATATTGGCGTAGAGAGGACGCTTATTAAGTTTGCGGATGGTACCAATCTGGGAGGGGTTGCAAGAGCTTTGGAGGATGGGTCATAATTCAAAATGATCTGGACAAACTGCAAAATGGTCTGTGGTAAACAGGATGAAGTTTAATAAGGACAAATGAAAAGTGCTCCACTTAGGAAGGAACAATCAGTTTCACACACACAGAATGGGAAGCGACTCTCTAGGAAGGAGCATGGCAGAAAGGGATCTAGGGGTGATAGTGGACCACAAGTTAAATAAGAGTCAACAGTGTGATGCTGTTGCAAAAGAAGTAAACATGATTCTGGGATGCATTAACAGGAGTGTCGTGAACAAGAAGTCATTCTTCCGCTCTGCTCTGCTCTGCGTTGATTAGGCCTCAATTGGAGTATTGTGTCCAGTTCTGGGCACCATGTTTCAAGAAGGATTTGGAGAAATTGGAGAAGGTCCAGAGAAGAGCAACAAGAATGATGAAAGAGCTAGAGAACATGACCTATGAAGGAAGGCTGAAAGACTTGGGCTTGTTTAGTTAGAGAGGAGAAGACTGAGAGGGGACATGATGGTGCTTTTCAGGTATCTAAAAGGGTGTCACAAGGAGGAGGGAGAAAAATTGTTCTTCTTGGCATCTGAGGACAGGACAAGAAATAGGCTTAAGTTGCAGCAAGGGAGGTTTAGGTTGGACATGAGGAAAAACTGCCTGCCTGTCAGGGTGGTGAATCACTGGGATAAGTTGCCCAGGGGGATTGTGGAATCCCCATCTCTGGAGATACTTAAGATCAGGGTAGACAGACACCTGTCAGGGATGGTCTAGACCAGGGCTTCTCAACGCATGGCTTGGAGGCCACATGGAGCCCATCTGTTTGTGGCCCACAGTGCGCTTTGGTTTTACACAGGGCTCAACATGTGTCCCGTGGGTGGGATCCTTTGAAAATGGCCTCCACTGGGAACACGCTCCACAAATGCGAGGTGTCTCCCAGGTGGGGTGAGCATTGAAAGACAAGCGGAGGGGCTGGCTGGAACAGATGGGTCCAGGGTGTCGGCGTGTCTAGTCCCAAGGGAGGAGGTGCCGGGAGCGGTGGGGCATTGTGGGAAAGAAGCTATTTGCGTATATATTTGCATGGATATGCAATCACACTTAAGTTGCGGCCCTCGACATCTGCTGTGAGTATCATTGTGGCTCCCCGTGCTTCCAAAGTTGAGTAGCCCTGCTCTAGCCAGTACTGGGTCCTGCTGTGAGGGTAGGGCACTGGACTTGATGATTTCGCAAAGTCACTTCTAGTTCTAGGATTCTATGATTAAATGTATTCCAAACGCTCTCGGGCATAAGCACAGTGCTGGTACGTTGGTATTTGTAGACCTCAGGAGAGGCCAGCCCATTGAACGAAGAGAGCCACAATTGTTGAGGGAAAAAAAAACCAAAAGGACGCTGCCCCTTTAAAAACTGTGGGCAGGCTTTTTGGCCACATCAGGCTCCTGTCGGCTGCCGCCATTGTGCCATGCCAGACGGCTCCCCTGCGCCCAGGGGGCCGGAGGCCAATTGTAGGGGTGGGTGGGGCGGCTTCGCGAGCCATGGGGGAGGCTTTGCAAGCCGCACTGTCAGGGGTGAAGAGCCGCGGGTTGGCCACCCCGCTGGACGTTTTCAGATGGTTTTCAGTGATACGTTTAAGAAATCACGTGGAAAAAAATAAGTTTTGTAAAACTTTTTTTCACCCATAAAATCTAGTTGGACATAGACTTTTAAGGCAGGGGCCTTTTATATGGCCATTTTCCTGTGGAATTCCTAGCCCCCCTTAGTGGAAGGACCATGTAAACTATAAATACTAAAACCAGTTTCTAGGACCTCTACGTTTTGGTTTGTTTTGTTTAAAAATCCTCTAAAGGAAAACCACAAACTATGCTGAGTTCGGCCTTGCGGCTGTAGCTGCATCCACATAGGCAGGCCCCTCTGCAGGGGCAGATGATGATTTTGCGGGGCCCCCCCTTTGACACGGCGCATGCGCAGGCCTCGGGGCGACCGTCCCACTCGCCCTGCCCTATATCCGCCTCTGCCCCTCTGCTCCACAGAGACCCTGGAAGCCCGTGGGCCGCTGGCTCGCCCGGCCCGGGGACTGTTGCAAGGTGAAGGACACGGAGGTTAGTGGGGTTTAAACGCAGCTTCCATGCTTAGTTGAACGTGGGCCCTGCTTTCTAACACGCGGCAGAAACGCTCCCTGTTATTTCCAGCCAGACACACACACTCACTGGAGCTGCGTGGCGGTGAACTTCTAGCCATGCGGTCCTAGCGTGTCAGAGGGACACAGTGGGGGAGCTCTGGGAGGCTCAAGGGCTCGTGTCTCTCACCCACCGAAGTGGGCAGGGTTCCAGGTAGACCCTGCCAAAGAATCGGACACACTTGATCATGGGCGGGGGGGCGGGAAGCAGAGCTGGCGGGGAGAATATGGGGGCTGCAGGGCTAGCCAGGAGGAAGGGGGGGGCTGGGAGGAAGGGAGGACGGGAAGCAGAACTGGGGTGGGTTGGGGGCCGTGGGGCTGGACAGGAGGGGGGGCGGAGGAAGGGGGGCGGGAAGCGGAGCTGGCGAGGGGGGTGCAGCCACGGGCCGCAGCTGGACTCCAAGGGGCCGCGCCCCCGGCAGGCACTCCCTCGAGTTGCTAGTAGAAGCCGGGTGGGGGAGGGGCTGGGAGCCACTCCCCCCGCCCGGCTTTTGCACCAACCAGAGGCTCCCAGCTGGGAGGCGGGGCCGCGATTGGCGCTGGGAGCCTCTGGTCGCGTGCAAAAGCCGGGCGGGGGGAGTGGCTGGGAGTCCCGGACCCCCCCCCCCCTTTTGCACACGACCACAGGCTCCTAGCACCAATCGCGGCCCCGCCCCCGCTAGGCTTCCCTCCGGTGCCCAGCCGGGAATTCAGAAAATACCGACATTGCGCATTGCACGTGTCCCGTATTTTCTGAATGTGTCTACCAGACAGAGGGCGCAAATAAAACAGGACACCTGGCAACTCTAGAAGTGGGTCCAGTAGAAGGTCTGACCTCACTGCCTTCTCTCTGGAGGAGGGCAGAGCCATTGTAATTTTGCCTGTGACTGCCCTCTGCTTCCGGCCTCCCGTTTAATCGTTCAGCACGATGGGCTGTGGTCTTAGCACACCGGTCACACGACCACTGCCAGGGTGTGGGGCAAGGCAAAGGCCAGTTCAGACGTGGGACTGGAAGGCAGATAGTGATGTGGCTTTCTGGGTGTTACAGGCCATGTGGACGTGTGCGGAGCGGCATCAGAGCAGGAGTAAAAGATGTAACCAGAGGATGGGGGCAGAAATCACAGGCTGTTCGAATGCAGGAGTCCACCGTGGGCTATTGAGCAGGAGAGCAGAGGTTGGTGGGGCTAGGCCGTGAAGGGCCCTGGCCCTGAGATAAGGAGCCAATGTCTGAGGTTAGACAAGAGGGAGCCAGCGGAGGGATGCAAACAGAGACGTGACTGGTCGAAACAACAGGCTAGGGGAATGACCACTGTGGCTGTATTGTGAGCAGACCGGGGGTCAGCGAGAAGCATGTGGCACCAAACCGCATGATACCTCTAGGGCTGCCGGGTGTCCAGTTTTGAACTGGACAGTCCAATATTGGCGCTTTCTGTCCGGGAAACAAATTGAGACAATAGAACTGTCAGGAGTGTTCTAAGATGGAATGTCGATTGGGGTGGAATGGCAAGTGTGTCCGGGATTTTTGTTGAAACCATCTGGCCACCCTAGATACCGATCGCTCGACGAAGGCGGCACCGTATCTTAGAATGGGCAAGAGTCGATACAGCCTGAGCGTGAAGCCCTAGAGGAGGTGATGCCGATGTTACAGGCGGGAGAGGAAGGCTGAATGGTAGTGTTAGCCCCAGGGATTGAGAGAGGTGGGAGCAGGAAGAGCTTGGGAGGGGCAGGTGAGAATAGGACCTCCACTGACTCTTTGCGCGACCCCTTGGAATTTACTTAGCCTTTCCGTGCCTCAGTTTCCCACCTTTAGACTGAAGAGTTGCCTGCCGTAGTAACACACTGAGCTCTTCTGCTGACAAGCTGCAGCTGATGCCCATTATCAGTGTTACTGTTGGAGCAGAGCGAGGAGTGTCTGCGGTTGGCCTTCGAGCACTTGGCACGGTGTGTCGGAACGCACCATTCGTAGGGCCTTTGTGAGGCACTCGGAAGACTCAGGACTTTAGTTTCATCCCAAACTGATGGCAACTTTCCAGTGTCAGAGACTGTGAAATTCCCTTCTTTAAGTTTGTAGAGAGAACAAATTATTCTTGAATACAAATGTCTTACGTTCAAGTGAAGTTCTCCCTCCAAACAAAAAACCCCAACATCGTGTGTGGGAATGCTCGGTTTTCAACTCAAAATGCAAAATGTAGAATTTGTGCCTAGTTCGATGTGAACCCAGGCATCTCTAGATTTGGCCAGAAGCAGGAGGAGCGAGTACGTTTCACGCCAACGCTCTAGCGCTTTTGCACTCGCTAGTCCAAATGCCATGTGTGCATGCCAGGCCATCAGTGCCTTTTCCTAGAGGCTCAGAATGTTTGTGCTTTTCAGAAATCAGGGTTGGGTTTGCAGCGTACTGCTCGTATTTCCTGTGCCTGGATTGGGCTTTTCATTTTCATTGCAGCAAAGGGTGAAGTGGCTTCTGCACACTCCCGAGATGCAGCGCGAATCGTCCTGAAGGCCCTTCCAACCAATTGTTGCGGCCATATTTCAATCGTGAATGAATTCTAGATGTCAGTGTTTAATATCGGACACAGAGCACTGAGTCAGATCCGGGGCAACCAGTCAGGGCCTTAAAGAATGTTGGTTTATTATTTGAAACGTGAAATACCGAGATGTTGATAAAATGAAAGAAATGCCTTGGTCCCAAGCGACCCTGCTGCACGAAAGCCTTTCTTGGGGTTATCCGTCAGCCGGACTTCAGTACGCCAGTATTTGTTAAACAAAATCGCTATGTAAAATATAGATTGAAATGAAATAATTCTGGAGGACTAGCCTGGAGGATTTTTTAAAAAAACCATTTTTTAATCCACGCTGCTCACCTCACCCCGAGCAATTAGTGCAGCGGAGCGTCCCTGATTCGAATCGGTGGCAGATTGCTATTAGAAGAGGTATTAATGGGCTGCTGAGAGCTGGGAAATTGTGGCAGAAAAGTGTGTTTATGGAGTGTGGTGCTGGCAGGCGTGATTTCAATCGGATTTGACATGTTTAACATAAATGTATACTGCACAGCTCCTGCAGTTTATGAATAATTCCTGCAGGCCCACTGCCTTTCTAATTACTGAAATTGGAAAAACCAGGTCAGGCACATCCTGGCGGGAACCTATTCCCACCCCTCCCTCTCCCCCTCCTGTTGTCGAGCTGTAGGTTTGGGGTCTGGATCTTTGGGGAAGGCAAAGGCAGGAGGACCCATGAGAGCAGTTCTCCATCCCTGCTTCTGTCTGGCTGCCGGAGGCGCAGTGAGGGGGATTGTGCAGCTCAGTGTAATTGCTCTCGGCTCTTGAGACCAGGAGCAAACTTCCAAGGTACCCAACTCCCATTGAAAGCCCATGGGAGTTGGGTGCCTACATGCCCTTGGTGCCTTGCAAAAACTCTCCCGGAGGTTGGACTTGCTGAGCTAGGACTTGACAGCTTGTCTCTATGCTCCAAGGTCTGCCTGCAGTGGGGGAGGCTGTTCTCTGGCCTAGAGCATTGCCTCCCTCTCCCCTTGCTGCCTAGAGCCCTCCTTCTTGGAGCCGGTGGCTTTCTCCCCTTTCCACGGGAGCCTGTAGGGAAGCCATGTGTATTAGCATCCTTAGTCCCCCTCCGAGCAGTCCCTCCAGCCCCCAGCCAGCTGTGTTGTTCTTCCCTGAACTGCCTCAGCTGATGAGTTTCTTTCAGCCCGGCCCCGGGACGGGAGCGCTGCATTCCCGGGGCAGTCACACTCCCTGTCTTAGGCGTGTCTGCTTGCAGCCCGTAAGGCCATGGCTTCGTGTCCTGTCCATTGGAAAGGCCTGCTCTGCTGTCAGTTACAAGCCCAAAGGCCTGTTGTGCACTGGCCACCGTGGTGGCAGACCCCAGTAAAACAGACGTCCCTCCCCAGTGTCCTTGGGCGTTTGGCTGGCACGGACGTGGGCTGCCAGGTGTGCTTGGCAGGGCTAGCGCAGGCACCAAGAGCGTGATTGAAAGGGGTGAATCTTGTCTGCACTGCAAGGGGAAACTGTGCTGTCTGCTTTGGCGGCTGCCTTTGTTATCGCTGGGCCCCGCAGCAAGGGAGCCGTTCTCAGGCTGGCGGGGCCTTTGGCACTCTTGACTTCCCCCTCTCTCCTTGTTTGTTCCCTCCAAGATGCATTAGCAGCACATGAGCTCTCGGAATCGCTGGGCTGGTCTGCCCATCCAGCCCACGGCCACGCTAGGGCATGCTGCAGAGCCAGGCTTTGCGGCCCCCACCAACCCAGACGTGGCTGAGTGTAGCACAGACCCTGTCATCCTCACCGCACACTCCTGCCATTTGAAACAGTGTCTTCTGGCCTTGGCCTTCAACTTTTCTGGTGCTCTTTGGCAGCATTCCCTCTAACTTTTCCACCCATGTGCGGAATGAATTTTGTTTTGCGCACCAACATTAAGATATGTGACCTCCATATCAGTGCACCTAACAAAATTCATGCAGCGCCTCTCCCCAGCCCTGGTAGTTCCCAGCAGGGCTTCTCTGCCTGGCCAAGGGCTTCTCTCCCTCCGCAGCTGTTCCTGTGGGCTTGGGCCAGGCCTCGAGAGGGCTCTGGAGGGTCGGGGCTTGGTCTGGGGCAGCAGCACAGCTTACAGGGAGCCTCGGGCTTTCAGCCACTTCTAGTCCAGCTGAGATTTTGTGTCCAAGCCTCTTGACCTTGTTTTTCAGCTAAAGCCATGGGACTCGGTGTCAGCTGGTTACTGCGTCCCGACCACCCGCTCCGTTGATGGCCCGCCCCCGGGAAGCAGCCCGGCAGTGCCGTGCTCTCTCAAACTCAGGGTCCCGCGGGGAGAAAAGCTAGCGTGAGGGGACCCCCCTGTGTGCGTCCCAAGGAGTCGGGCGCGTGCCAGTAGCCGTGTGCACCAACGAGATGGGACGGCCCTGTCCGGTCAGGAAGCTGCAAACGTTGGGCTGTCTCCACAGCACGGTCCGGCAGCGGGGCGCTCTGAGCCCTGCCCAGGTCGGTCGTTGCCTCCTCTTGGGAGCCGTCCCCAGCTGTGCTGCCAGAGCCTCCTCCAGGTCATTGACGCGCCGCAGGCCCCTGAACGTAGGGTCTCTCCGTTTCCCTGCTTTAGCAGGCTACTCCCAGCCCCGCCTGGAGCAGCCGCTGCTGACCTCAGGCGTTCCTTCCAACGCTCCCCAGCTAGAACCCCCTGCACCAACAGAAACTTGACGTCATGGTGTCCTCTGAGCATGCAGCTCCTGTCGCTGAATCCCTCTTCAGGGTCCCCCCGTGTCCATTTCAGCCTTGTCTTGACCATCAAGGCCCTTCATGATCTGCTAGTCCCGATTTCTCTGCTCTAGTGTCCTGTGGCACTGCCCCCGAGCCAGCCTGCTCTGCTAGCTACAGCTGCCATGTCTGCCCTTCCCGTTCCTCCCCACTGCCTGATCTTCACGGAGCACAGCCTGCAGGGCGTTTCCTGCTACGCACCCGCAGGAAATCAGCCAGCCCTTCCCGGCCAGTCTGCAAGGGAAGGTTGATATTCATGGATGTTGTTTCACAAGAGATGCAATTGGCTGGCTTTTTGTCCCCCTCCCTATATGTAAGCTCTTCGGTGCAGGGACCACAGCGGTGCGTGTGCAGGGGGATAGGTCCGTATCCTATTTGGAGCTTCTGTGTGTGGCCGTAAGATAAATATTTAATCGCAGCTCAGCTATTCAGACTCACCGCCGACTGAAACGAGCCAGAGAAACAAACCCGTCTGGCCATTTTCAGGGTCGCATTTTCAAGAGCGAGACAGAGGTTGTGCAGACGTGCTCTTGCCAGGATCTCTGTGTATTTCATCCTATTGACTCTCTGAGCCTTTATTTATCAAACGTGGGTTTGCAAAACTCCAGGAGAGCAACAGGCGCTCTTGCCTCCGATTAGCATGGCTCCCACCTCCATTAGGGTGAATGGGACCTTGGGGGAATAGGGAATGTAAACAGACAGCGTTTCAGAGAGAACCATTCCAACCATCTGTTCCTAGCACTGAAGGGAACACGCGCAGCCGTGCCGTGGTGCTAGGCAAGGCGGTTCCATTCGGGAGACTTGAGCGCTGCGCTCGTGGTCTGTTACGTCACTCGACTCCCTCCGTGGAATTCCTGACATGGATGTATTCCGCTGGTATCGTATCAACGGCATGTTCCTGCTGGAATGGCACATGTCTGGCAGAGAGCCCTCCTGGCAGCATGGTCCCAAGCGAGGCAGAATTTCCACGGTCCGGGTTCCTCTGCTCCAGTGCCGAGTGCTCCCGTGTCCTCATGCTGCCTCCCCACTCAGCCACTGGGCTGCAGCTGGCGGGGGAGGCCTGGCGGCGTGGGTGCAATAATCCCGTCGGTGCTCTGAGCTCGGGCTTGCCAGACGCAGCCCCGGGGCGCTCAGGGGCCTTTCTGCTGACGGTGTAAAGGAGGCAGGAGGCCCTCTAGCCACAGAGCCCTCCACGGGAGGCTGCAGATTTCACTGCGAGGGTCACTGTTTGCTGCAACGTTTCGGAGCTGCTCCAGGAAGAACCGGAGGGAAAGGTCTGAAGACTCCGTCGCTGGAGACAGACCTGTGGGGACAGCCACCCCACTGGGCAACGGCTTCTGGGCGGCTGTGAGAACAGCCTTCGGGGGGGCCTGGTGCTGAGCTAGTCTGGACAGTGTTTTCCTTATCAATCAAGGTAGCAAACCGGGGCTGTAAGTTTGTGGGGCAGGTGGCAGGCTGGCTTACGGGACGCCGGCAGAGGAGAACCTCTGGCTTACGGAAAGCAGCATGAATTAATAATCATGTAATTGGCTTCTCCATTAGGTTGCTGGGTTGGGAGATGGCCCTTTAGACGAAGGGGCTGTCAGGGTAGTTTAGCGAAGAGAGTCTGATGGGTGAATCATGGGGGTGGCGGCTGCCTTGGCCTTGCACAAGGCTCAAGCACAGTCAGCTCTTTGGTCCGGCCGGTGCTCGGCTCTGAGGCTAGCAAAGGAAAGGCTGAGCAGCCCTTCTGGGTCACCCCTCCCCCCTTTAAGGTAGAGTGTGACCCGACCCGACCCGACCCTCCCCCCGGTGCTGAAAAGCAGCTGTTGTCCAGCGAAGGGCGTTGGGAGCCAAGTGCCTGGCAGCCTGGCGGAAGGTCCCTGCTTTCTCTGGGGACAGAAAGGTCGTGGGTCTGAAATGCGTCGTCCTAGCCTCTTGAACCTTGAGATGAGCCAGTCCAGGCCCAGTTACCTGCTGCACCGTCACGCTGGCCCTCGGGCAGGATCTCGCCTGTGGCGGAGGGGACATGCCCGTGAGCAGTGGCTGGAGATAGAAGGCTTTCGCACTGACCGCGGGGAAGCGGCTCTTCCCTACATCGGCTTTGGAGCCGATCACTGGGTGTGCTCAGCGTGATGCCGTCTCCGTGCCCACTGCCTCCGGAGGGCGAAGGGGCTTGTCAGCCCCCTGCCCGGTGCCACGCTGCCCAGCCCCGTGTCCACAGGAACCATTCATGTACTTGCACCTGCCATCCGCCAGGGGAGTCGCAATAGCTTGGTCTGTGTCGGGCCCAAATGGGCATTTTCTGCATCGCATGTTCCATTCTGAGACCGCTGACAACAGCCAGGCCGTCTCCCCAGCGCTGCTGTGCGTAGGCAGGTCTCCGTGCTGGGCGGTGAAGGCTGAGCACCTCGCGTTTCAGGGGAGGGAAGCAAAGCTGGGGTTACGCTCCCCACTGACGTGAGCGGCTGGGACGGTGCTGTGTCTTGGCTGACTGGCCGTGGCTCCATTGGGGAGGGCTGGTCGCAGAACTCAGGGGTGCCTGGCCACGGGGAAGCTGCGGGCAGCTCTGCCTCAGCAGAGGATCCCAAGCTGGCTCCACCAGTGCGGGCAGCCGTGGCGCTGCCCAAGCCAGCCTGGGTGCTGTTTCAAAGGGTGGCGAATTTGGGGCATGGCAGCACTGGGACAGTCTTCGGAAATAACGGATTTCGACTAGGGACGTGAAATTGGGTTTCGTCCACTCGTTGATGGATTTTCCACCGACTAGCTGATCAGTCGATAAGCAGGGGAACCACAGCGGGGCCTGCCAGCTCTCGAGACATTTACAAGGCTGGAGCACAGCCGGGGGACCTGGCATGAGCTGGGAATCGGCTGTCCCGGCTCACGTCAGGCCCCTCCCGCTGCGCTCCAGCCCAGTAAATGTATCCAGAGCTGGCAGGCTGCTAATACATTTAAAAAGCAGAGGCGCAGCATCTAGGGCTGGGTGTGAGCCAGGAATCAGCTGATTCCACGCTTGCACTCGCTCCCCGCTAGCCCCTGCCCCCCACAGAGACGGTGCTGGGGGAACCGGCTTTTAAGCCAGCTCCCCCCGGCTGCCTCTGATAGACACCACAAGGGGAAGGGAAGCAACTAGTCACTTACATCCCTAATTTCAAAATAACAACTCCCGAAGTAACGATTTGCAAATAGCCTGTCCGCTCTGCCAGGAAGCCTCGACATGAGACCGAGCCAGGCTCCCTAACTGTGGGCGTCCATCAGAGAGAGGCAGTGTGGGGCGGAGGAGAGCAGGAGCCGGTGCTGGGGGGAGCCAGCTTAAAAGCCGACCTCCCAGCACCATCCCTATTGTGGGGGCAGGGGAGGCAGAGGCACAGCAGGGACTGGACGCAAGCCGGAAATCAGCTGCCGGCTCTTACTCCCCGACAGCTCTTACTACATTTAAAAGGCAGAGCTGCAGCCTGGGGCCAGGAGCTCTGCAGTTCCCCCCGTTACCACCTAATCGATGGCAATTCTATCGACTAGTCGATTAGCTGATTAAATGCCATTTAACATCCCTACTGCACAGCACCCTGCCCACCGCTACCCCCTGCCTAGCACAGCCCCACCCCACGACTGCCCACCTTCCTCGCTCAGCCCCGTGGCTGCACTCACCGGCCCCGCTGGGCTGTGTCTGTCTGGCCCAGGCTCTTCCCCCTTGGGAGTGGGGTGCTGAACCAGGCTGGAGCAGCAGGGCCTGGCCAGCCAGGCTCCCTTGGGACCCACTTGCCCAGCGGGCCCCCTGCATTGGAGTGCTGAGCTCTTCCCCCGCCCCAGGGGCTGCGTTGCCAAGAGGCGTGCTCCAGCAGGGCTGCATGGGGCTGCCCCAGCCTGCCCCGCTGATACCCGGAAGCGTTTAGGAGCCTGGGCCTGACAGGAAATCCGGCCCTGGAAGGGGACCCTCAGTGTGGTCAGGTCCCCGCCAGCAGGGAAAGCAGCGCGGTTTGCACGGTGCCTGGCCGGGTGCAGACAGAGCCGGGGCCTGATGCTCAACTTCCAGATTGTGGTTGACACTTTCATGGCTGAGGTCAAGTGGAGGCGTGGCCAGTAGCAGCAGCAATTAACCTTCTCATTAGAGCCGCTCTTCTCATGCCACACAGGGACCAGCCACGGCAAATTAGCACGGAGCAGCCTCTGCCACCCCCGGCTAGGACGCCTCTCCGTCTCCTTGCTACCACCCTGGCACGTGTGACACTGAATCGGCCCCAGAGGGCTGTTCCCTTGGCGTGGGGCGGGGCAGGCAGACTCCCCCATTGTGCCAGCTGTTTGCAGGCAAAGGGAAAGCAAACTCTGCTCTCTAGCAACTTTCCTCTGCCTCTGGGCCCCATGGGAGGGGAGTCCCACAGCAAGTGTGGGGAAGACAATGGAGACGCGTTCCGAGGGCTGCACGTTTCCCAGGGAAGCATTAGCTGCTTGTGCAGGGACGAGCCAGAGGCAGGCTGGGCAGCACGGAGGCTTGAGCGGTGCTCTGGGGTCCCACACGTGTGCTTGGGGGGTGGATGAGACCTGGGGCATGAGACCATGGCAGGAGCCCAGGACTGACGCACCTGCAGGCTAGGAGCCACGTGACAGAACGTGCCAGGTACCCTGCCTGCCTCTTGCCACGGGGGCGCACCCAAGGAGGAGCGAGGTCCTTTTCTGTCCATTTGGAGTGTCCCCGACTCCCTCTCCGTGCGTGCTCAGAGCTGGGGGCCTGTCACGTGGGCGCGCCCAGTCGCAAGGCACGTTTCTTGCATAAATCCCGCCTCAGCAGGCTGGAAGTGAGCCACGGCCCTTCTGAGGGAAGGCATGGCTGGTTCCCGTGATGGGAATAAGAGCAGGGCACGGGATGGGGGTCCAGTCTGGGAACATTCCAGCCCCGAGTTCATCGGCAGCCGATGTATCATGTTAAATACCCAGCTGTCATGTATTATCTTTCAAGTGCAAATGAATAACTCCCATTAAGGCTGAAATGGGTTTGGAGTCGATTCTAAGCAGATGACAGGACTGCTCGAAGGAGTGTTCGGGGGCGGCGAGGGCTGGGTGTAATGCGCCTGTCCTCCTCGTTTTTCAATAATAGATGCCCTACAAACGTATGCGCTACGGGTTACCGAGAGACGGAGGCGCGTTCTGGGAAGTGTCGGTTTCCTGGAACGTTTTCTGGTTCTGTTGCTTTGCTGTCCACCTTCGCCTTTGACTCCCATTGCTTCGGCTTCCCAGGTGTAAGGCTTATAGCTGAACAGTCGTTCTCAGTGTCCATATCAGAGCCAGTCCTGCTGCTGGCCGTGGGACAGGCTGTCACCCAGAGGTCCTCAGATGCCAGTGGGGCTGCTCGCTGGAGAGTCAGACCAGCTGTGCCCGCTGCCCGAATGCTGAGAGCTGAACTCCTGGCTCCCCCAGCCCAGCCCCAGATGTGACTCTTCTGCGTTGCCCCTGCCCTGGGCAGGCTGTACTGTACGGCTGGCTCCCCAGGCAGGAATCCCACTTTGCCCAGCCAGCTCTCCCAGCAAGGCAGGGAGTCTGCCCCAAGGTGTCGCGTGTAAATCCAGCAGAGACGCTCTCGCATGGGCTGGGCTTTGCGCTGGCTGGGGGATCCAGCGAGGTGCTTGTAGCGGGGTGGACTGTCCCCGTGCTGCCCAGAATGCCAGATCCCGCCAAACTCCTGCTTTCTCCCTCGCAGCTGTGGTAGGTTCTCCCTGGCCCCTCCCCGGGTACCCCTCCCAGCCTGAGCCAGTGATCCAAGAGCAGTCACCCCCAGCGGATGACTCGTTTCTGCTCTGCAGGAGCCGCTTTGGAAGGGGCCTGATGAGGAGGCCCTAATGCAAATCTCATTTGTCTTTGCAGCACCCGCCAGCCAGGCAGACAAGGAGCTCACAGACTCTCCCGCGGCCTCCAAACGCACGTCATTTCCCAGCAGCTCCGAGCCACCCCTCTCTAAATGGTCCAAGGCTTTGGAGGAGGCCAAAGGCGAGCAGGTGAGGCCGGGCCCGGTGCGACCCCAGGGAAGCCGCATGAGTCCCCTCCCCGGCGTTGAGAGGACAGGGAGGTTGTTCGGAAGGTGGTGGGGCACAGGCGAGCACGAGCGTCCAGCAGGTCCAGTCAGCGGGCTGTTTCCTCTCGCCCTACAGCTCTATCAGTGTCCCTACTGCAAGTACAGTAACACCGATGTGAACCGGCTGCGGGTCCATGCCATGACCCAGCACTCTGTGCAGCCCATGCTGCGCTGCCCACTCTGCCAGGACATGCTCAACAACAAGATCCACCTGCAGCTGCACCTCACGCACCTGCACAGCGTGTCGCCCGACTGTGTGGAAAAACTCATCATGACGGTAAGTCCCGGTGCCCGCGTGCGCCTTCCCAGCAAGCCCGCCGTGGCCATAGAGACGGGCTGGGACTAGCTTTGATGTAAGAACCGACCGTGGTACCCAGCTGCAGCCTACCCCGGCTTGCGGTGGTGCTCGGCGCCGTCAGAGAGCCAGCCAGCCTGGGGATGGGAGACAGTGGCCAGTTAAGCGTGCTCTCCCGTAACCCTCTAAAGTCCCTGGCAAAGACCAGGCCCAGGGTGGAGGCTTCTGAGAGGGGCAGCGGTTCGTCTGGCACTGAGTCGCCCGCGGTGTGCAAGAGAACCAGTGCTGCCCCCTTACTGCTCTCATGAGACTCCACGGCCACGGGCTGCCAAAGCCACGTTTGTGGGAAATCGGGAATTGGGTTTGTGCGTGAAACCGAACTGGGAGAAGTGGGGAGTTCCTGCCTTTGCCACGTCTCACTCTGGTCCCAAGGAAGGGAGCAGCTGGCGTGGGACGCGGTATCGATGCTCAGCATGGCGGGGCAGAGAGCAGGAGGGTCCGTTCCTACACTGAGAAATCACTCAGTCCTGCAGAACATAACACTTCCGCAGCAGCAGATTGCTTTTGTCAAGGCAGCTGTGACAGCCACGTGATGGTTGTGTGCTGGCCCCGTGACATGGATAATGTGGGGCTGTAGAATCCCGTACGTTCTGGGTTTGAAGTGCCTCATTCTGAACTGAACTTTCAGGGTACTCAGTTAAACTTCTCTCAAGTGGGAAGGGCTTTAGGCCATTGAAACGAAGGACGTGTCCATGGAATGGAAACCACCGCGGGTCTAAGGCCATGGAAGCGTGTAGGTAGAACCATCCATTTTTGTAATTGGCTCTCCAGGGAGGGTTGCACTTTGGGCGGCTGTGACTGTCTTCACCAGAGCAGTTTCTACCTGAGCGCAGCAAAACTTGAGATCAGTGAATCTGGTTCGGTCGCTAGATGTTTGTGTCTAACTTTTCTCCCCCTTCCACAGCAGTGCTTAGGCCTCAAGCACGGAGTTCTGCTCTTGCGCCGTCGACAATGGGAGCCTTCTCCAGCATTCTGTCCCCGGGTAACTGGAGAAGGACGCTGTCATGGCAGTGCATGATGGGAAATGTCCTCTGTAGTGCGTTTCTAACACGGCGGTGCTCTGCTGCCGTTCTGCATAGGCCTGTTGTACAAGCGACGTTCTCTTGGCTGTGGACCGGCTGATCGGGTACTTGCTTTGCTGATGTCTGCATGGAGCACAGTCTGGCCGCCCTAGGGCTTTTCAGCATGGTGACAATACAAATAAACTTCTGGCTCACCTTTCGGTCCAGGATCCCAGTCTCAGGGGGCAAGAAAAAATGGCCAGTGCTCCACGCTTCTCTTGCATTGTTTGTGCGAGCACATGATCTTCCTCAGCACCTTTCCCTCTTGGTTTCTTTCTTTCTTTCTTTCCTGCCTGCCTGCTTGTCAGATTTCTCCGTCCCTCTTCTGCTTTTCCCAGGGTTTCTTGTCCTTCCGAGTCAGCTTCCAGCCCCCTCCCTGTGCCATGTCTGCTCCTGGTGGGCTGGAGGTTTCACACTGTAGGACAGCTCAGTAAATGCCCGAAGTGATGCTGGGCATGGCAGTTGGTGCTGGTCGGAGCACGTGGGGGAACCATGCTCCTCAAATACCTCAAATCTACCCGTGCCAGCAGGCCCCGTTGCTGCCCCAATAAATGCCAAATGTGGGCGACTTTTGTTCCCCGTGAAAACAATAATAAACAACCCCGACATGCCAGGGTGCTGGGGAGACAGCGTGCCCGCTAGCTGTGCGTACAGCGCCTGGGTGCACACCACAGTGAGCACCTGCAGCTGGCCCGGGCCCGCGGACTCGGGCTCGTCGGGCCTTGGCTACAGAGATGTTCAGGTGCAGGTTGGAGCCATTTCTAGGGCCCGATGCTCAGACTCCAGCCCAAGCCCCAGCTTCTGCACTGCAGGTACATGGCCCTGTCACCGCAGCCCCTCAAGCCCAAATCCATTGGCACCGCCTTCTTCCCTGAGCGTGGCCCCCGCTGGCCCACCAAGCCGATGGGCTGCCTGCTGTGCTCACGGAGGTGCTGGGAGAGAGGGGGCGGGCACGGGGCCTGCCAGCCTAAAGGAATGGGGCCGGGGGAGGCCTTGTGGCCACGCGCAGGCTGTGCCAGTCACCTGCACTGCTTTAGAAAAGGCTGTGTCAGTCAGCACGCGCTGGCCGGGCCCTCTCGCGGCCACGCGCCTTCTTGAACTCGATATGCCCAGTTCTTGACCCTTGTAGGGCGAGCGGTTGCTTAGGGGGATGCAGCTTCTGGGTCAGATCAGGCCCTCGCTCCCACGGGGGGCAGACTTCCTGGCCTGGCGCCGGGAGTGCTCCAGCCCCTCCAGCAGGGGGGCAGTCTCCGGGGAGCAGGGGGCAGGGGAAGAGGGATGGTCTGTGCTTTGAAGAACAGAAGGGGTGGGGGCGGGCAGACCTTTTCCTGCTAATGCAAACAGCTTTGTTAAAAAACGAAGAGACCCCCCCCGCTTTGTGGTGGGCGTGGGAACCCCCCAGACGTGCTCCTTCCAGCCAAGAGCCCTGTCGGCCGCAGGCCAGGCCCCGCTCGGCGCGACCTGCAGCCCCGGAGCCGGGAGCCGGCTTGCGTGGGACACGCTGTCTTTGCGCTCGGCGTTGAAGGAGGCTCCGGCTAATAATACCTTATCAGACGCCTCTCAGGAACCTGCAGTGGCTAATATGTCTGTTGCCATAGTAACGGCTGCCTGCTTGTTCTCTGCGTCTCGGAGCCGTGTGCCGGGCCCTCTCCCATTCACGTCCATCCGCCGTCGGGAGCGGCCCTGGGAAGAGCCCTCCGCCCGGGGCACCGTGACGGGGCAGAGGCTCAGCCCCTGGCCCCAGTGGCCTGGGAAGCCGCAAGAGGGGTTCTGGCCCGGAGCCCCAAGGCAGCTCTGGCCGTGTTCCATGCAGGCTCTGGATTCGCGTGAAAACATGTTTTACTCTGCCCTGGACCGGCATCGCTTTGGCTGAGCTGCTCAAGGAGGGTGACGTGCACTCGCTTCCAGAGCCGACTGCCAAGACCGAGGGGCTCAAAGGAGGAGGAGTCCCAGCTTCCCAGGCCTCCGGCTCCTCCCCGTAAATCCTCCGCCCCTCCGCCAGGTGTCTCACGTCCTGTCTCCAGCTGCCTGTTCTGCCTTTTCTCCCCTCTGTCCTGTCTCTGCCAGCCTCTCCCCTTTCCATTCCTTTCTCCCGCTCTGTGGTCTCCTTATTGCTCTCTGCCTCCCTCTCGCCCCTCTCCCTCCCCCTTTCTCACTCTGTGTCTCGTTCTCCAGCTCGGATGAAGGTAATGAAAATAATCGGGCTTCATTAATTCTGAGCCCTGTGAGATGATAGCCATTTGGAGCCATGTTTGCCAATTAGATGGTCTAAATTAGAAGTGACCTTGGTATACTGCCATCGCTTTGCCTCTCGGAGTCTAATGAAGCTTTTCACTCCAGCCCCCTCTCTCTGTCTTTGTAATGGAAATTCCCTCCTTTGTCTGGTTCAGGGACCTTGCATTGAACATGCACCCCCCCCCCCCCCCCCCCCCCCAGAGGGAATATTAATGTAGAGCCTGGCTAGAGAGTTTATTTTTGAATCGAGATGTTTCGGGCCAGTTTGGCGGCGCTGGCGAAGAGCGACCTAGAACGTCCGTGGGAGCCAGGCGGACAGGCCGACGGAGTGTGGAACAGACTGATCTCATGTCCCAGAGGTGCCCACACCCCCTCTCACACCGAGGGCGGAGCAGAGGAGAGACTGGCCAAGATGTGACCGTCCGGATGGATGTGTCACCGCGAGAATCCTGGCCCCCACGGCGTGTGCAGGCCCAGGGGACGCAGCATCCCCGGAAACCCCGCCAAGGCTTTGCTACGCCTGGGGGCGGGCGGAGTGTGTGGGGAGGGGAGGGAAAGAGGGCCAGTTAGGTCCATTGGCTGCAGAGCGGCTTCGTTCGGCCCAGCACTGCTGCTTGGAGAGCGTGGGTGTGCCCCATTCCAGCAGGAATCCTGCACCCAGGGATCGGACTGCTCCCAGGGGTGGGCCAGCACGCTCATTTGCCCTGCGGGACGAAGGCCGGGGCACTCGTAGGGGAGACAGGCCACCTGGGCCCAGTTTCTGCTCAGTTCGGAACACTGGGTCACGTTTTTCAAACCTGGCCCTTGATTAGGGCTCCCAGGTGCACACACCAGAGCCTGCTTTGCAGAGAGGCTGCGCACCCGCAGCACCCATTGCCTTCAGCTGGCATGGTACGTGCCCCTGCAAGGCCAGGGACCGCGCTCACCCCAGCAGCAACGTTCACTCGCCAGTCTCATCCTGGGGCCGTGGGGACCCTGCTCGGATCTGCAGGTTCTGGGCTGGCGTTTTCTGTGCAAGTGGTACAGTGTATAGAAGGGCGACTCCCAAGAGATCTGGGCAGTGCTAGAGCAGGGTGGCAAACTGCAGCCACCATATTTACCTGGGCCTCCGCAGGTCCCTGCGATCACAGCTCCCGCTGGCTGCGCACCGCTGTTCCTGGCCAGTGGGAGCTGCAGGAGGCCACTTCCCGCAGCTCCCATTGGCCAGGAGTGGTGATCCACAGCCAACGGGAGCTGCAGTCGCAGGTGAGTATAGAGGCGGCGGCCCCCCCGGGGCTAACCCTGGGGAACGATACCCAGCCCGCAGGCCGGTACTTGCCCCCCCTGGTGCTAGTGTCTGGTCCCCTAGACACCTGTGGGGAGAGGCAGGTTTGAAATGCCGAGGGGCAATGGTGATTCCCTTTCCTCCCAGATCCCAAGGGGCCAACGGTCTGATTTGAGCATGGCACGGTGAGTGTGGCTAAGCAACTATGCCAGGTGGTGAGCTCTCTGGGTTGTGTTTGCACAGCCCAGGGTGGGGGCTCCTAGCGCTACCCCAGTGCGCACAACCCAGGCTGTAGGTTGCCGCAGCAAGCTCACCCGGGTGCGCTGCTGTCATGCACTGCCCTCGGGTTGTTTCCTGCCCTCCTGTGGGCGCCCAGGACCTTGGAGCAGCACGATTCGGGAGATGTGAGCCTTTGGGCGCTGGGAGGCGGGGGCAAGGGTCAGTGGAGCA
Source organism: Pelodiscus sinensis (assembly GCF_049634645.1). Lineage (NCBI taxonomy): Eukaryota > Metazoa > Chordata > Testudines > Trionychidae > Pelodiscus > Pelodiscus sinensis. The sequence goes on along the minus strand of NC_134722.1, from coordinate 331,136 downwards.
GCTGACGGGGAGGTGACCGACTTGATCACATCAGACCTGCATGTGAACGTCTCCAACTAGGCTCAGTCCCCATCCGCCGTTCCGCTCCTGGCAGTTACACCATGTAAACAGAGCACGAAGCATGAACAGATCAGCTAATGCCATTTGAGCACCACAACTGGGTATCTGGGATTGGCAGCCAGGATCTAGCGCCTTCCTTTTCACCCTATCCCAGACCCACCAGGGCGGGCCAGGCCCTTTCTGCCCACAGAGGAAAGCCACAGTCCCTGCCCCAAAGAGCTTACAGTGTGAGAAGACAGACCAGGTGAAGAGGCGGGCCTGGGACCCAGCGCACGGGCCGAGGAAGACTGACTGGGCATGGGAGGGGGCACACTGCTGCAGCAGAGAGGACTGCATTTGAAGAAGGCTGAGTGGAGCTGGCATACGACAGAGGTGGAGGGCTCAGGCCAGGAGCCAAACAGAGCTGTAAGTGGCTTGCTGGAGAAGCCTGAACATGCAGACACACTGCTGCCACTCCCACCCCCCAGCTTTGTCCCAGCCGCCCCCCCCAGGAACTTTCTGCCGGATGACCATGTCTTGCACCAAAGCCCTGGGCAGGGGCAGCCAGGGCAGGCCCGGAGGCTGTGGAGATGCACTTAGGTGCAGGTGATTACTCAGCACGGAGGGGCAGGAGGCCCAGATTAAGATGCAGAGGCGCACGTGAGGTTGATGATTATATTTTGGGGTGAGTTAATTGACAGAAGGTGAAGGCAGACAAAGAAACTCTGCTTACTGCCTGCTTGAATCCCAATCAGGAATTATGATTAAAGATGCGGCGAGACAACAGAGCCCTGATGAATTGGTGTCTTTTTTTTTCCCTTTTGCCGTCATTCACACTTGATTGACTTCAACCTTTCAAGTGCAAAAGTCTCTCTTTTCCATTATTATTCATAGCCATCTGAGTTTTTCTAATTAAAGTGTATGAAAACAATTACTGATCCGTCGTACCGAGTCTGTTAGTGGGGATGACTGCCTTACTGTAACGTGTCTGAAAAGCCCACCGGTTTCTGTAATGATGTGCTACTGAGGTGCTAGATCGTTTCGTTCTTTCTCTACTCTGCTGGGGATTTTTTAATTTCTCATTATTTATTTCTTATCATTCCTAAAGATCCTGGGACAGCACGTTCCCTGCCGATACAACAGAGACCCCTTGCTTGCTCTCCGGCTTCCTGCCTCTGCTGCCACCTCCTTCCCTGTCCGCCGAGGCTGGTTACTGGGAGTGACTTGGTGCCGTCCCCCTCTTGCGTTGCCCGTGGACTCTGAGCCGCAGCCCATAGCAGTGTTCTGCTTTGGAGCGAGGGGCTGGGCTTGGGGCTTTGCAGGGGCTGCGCCCGCCCCTCTCTCACCGCCAGGGCCCCGCTTGCCCCAGCACCACCTGGCGTAGCAGCGCTGAGCCCTGGCCCGGCTGGGGGAGCCACAGCAGCCCTCCCCACTGCTGTCCACGTCCGCTCCCCTCACGCCTGTGCACAGTGTGGGCAGGCCCTTACCCAAGGAAACGGCGTGGCCAGCGATTCCTTGGCCAGCACCAGCCCCCCGACCCCCGCACCCAGCCTTGTGGCCTTTGGCTTCAGTTCACTTAGCAGGAGGGCGGCAGCTGGGCCGGATGACAGTGACTGCCTGGGCCCCCAGGAGTCTGTTCCTCTGCCTGGCCTGGGGGGGGCCTTCTGTGGCTTCACTATTGGCCACGCGCCATTAGCCCTCTCCCGGCGGGCACAGGGCTCCGGCACAGAGAATCGGTTGGATCGGCCGCCCCCTGGATGGCTCCGGGACGCTAAGGATGCTCCTTTCGGCAGCCAGGCGACAGGCTGCTCGGAGAACTGACCTGGAGCACGTGTGTGTGGGCAGCACTCGCGGGGGCTGTCTGTTCGCGGGAGCAGTGGGCTTGAGCGGCTTCCTGAGCTGCCGTGTTGGGGGGCAGCCCAGACGCTGTGCACATGGCGCTTCGGGTTCTGTGGCTGCTGCCACGTGTTAAACGCAGGCCTAAGAGCTAGTCCTTTTGGCCGCGACTGTCAAAACTAACTAGTGATTTTGGGGGCTCAGCTTCGGGTCCTTGGGGGGCCTGGTCTTAGGAAAGTGCTGAGCCCATCTCAGAGCGGGCTCCCAAAGACCACGTCCAGAGTCACATGCAGCACCCTGGCTTTCAGACCGGGGCAGGGGCAGGGGCAGGGGCAGGCAGAATTAGAGTCAAAGGGAGCCAGAGGGGACACTGGTTTTCTTTCCAGCAGGCAGCACACGGGAAGGTTACAAAAGCTTTGTGTTTCAGGCAGTGTGCCGTCTGTCCGTCCGTTCTCTCGCCACCTCTGCCTTTGTGCTCTTCTTTCTCGGGCCCCGGCTTCGTTTGCAGCAGCATACTCTGGAAATAGTGCTGCCGTGTGCCCCAGACCAAGAGGACGGTGTACGTTGCAGGTCTGATTTAATTAGGGCCCTGTTGTGTTTTCAGCAGCGTAAGGTGGGCCTTTCAACTTCTCTGCCTAATTGGCTGCACAAGAAGTTTCACAGCCCATGACAAAACATTCAGTGATCAAAGACTGCATGGTACAGAAAGGAGAAATATGAATAATAAGAGTGTTCTCCGAGCGCGCCCTGCTAATTATGGCCAGACTGTAACTGTAGAAACACTTTTGACTGATGAGCTTTGTCTCATAAACAGGAGCCTTGAGTGAGCTGAGAAAAGTGACACGTCTGACTTCGCGCCTTGAGCCTGCTTTTGCTTCTGAAAGGGTTTAAACATTTTTCTGTTTATTTCTCCTCTCGCCCCCCCCCCATCCCTCCTCCCTCAGGTGACCACGCCGGAAGTGATGATGCCCAGCAGTATGTTCCTCCCGGCAGCCACTCCAGATCGAGATGGAAACAGCAACGCTGAGGAGCCAGGGAAGCAGGCTGGTCAGTTCCTGAGCTCTGCCTGAAAAAAATCCCCTGCTTTGAATTGGGCAGCTCGCTGCTCCTGTTTGCCAGGCCCGGGGACAGGCAGACTTGGCTCTCTTGCCCGGCGGTTTGCCAGGCCCGTGCAGAGGGCAGGCCGTGGAATGGGAGGTCTAGTGGACAAGGAACGAAGCTGATCTCTAAACCTGGTGTGTGAGGCCCTGATTGGCTGGTGTGTTAGAGCTGCTTTGCTCTGCTCCAAGGGACCCTTCGGGTGAGGAGTCTCCGGAGCTGCTCCTGCATCACAGTGGTGGTCCTGTGGCCAGGGGAAAGGCTGTCCCATGGGCGTGTCTCTGCGCTTGGTGGGTCTGATCCCCCGCAGCCCCTCGGGGTTCCTGCCAGCCAGCACGCAGCAGAGCAATCTGGAGGCTGCGCTGTTTTATGCCGTGGACAGGTCCGGATGACCCCAACCTGGAGCAGACCAAACGAAGCTCAGCACCATCTCCAGAGCCTCCTCTGTCAGAACAGAGAGCCAGAGCCTGCGACCTGTATTAAATCAGGAACTAAGCACCTCTTCAGACACGGGAAAGCGGGAGACAGGATGACCCAGAATCGGTAGAGAGATCTAGAAGTTTTCACCTTTTTGCTCAGTGCCTTTCAGACAGCCCAGGAAGCAGCGAATGTCACTGAAGTAACACCATGGGGAAGGCAGGGTAGCAAAGCAGCTCAAAATTGCATTGGCCTTTTTTATTACCCTGTTACGTAGTAAGGTCAGGCCTGCTAGCGACAGGAGCCAACTCATCAGTCCTGACTTCGTAGTGCAAAATGGCAGCAAAAGAAGGACGCTGCTGTTTTGGGTGCACAGAACCACAGAACACTAGAACTGGCAGGGACCTCGAGAGCTCAAGTCCAGTCCTCTGCTCTCACAGCAGGACCCGGCACTGTCTAGACCATCCCTGACAGATGCCTGTCCAAGTTGCTCTTCAATACCCCCCCAAGCAACTTAATCCAGTGCTGAACTCCCCTGACCGTTAGCATAGGCCCCTCGATGCCAGATTCTGTTGGTGTCCAGCCTGGTGCAGAGACCACAGCAGGAGAGCTTGGCAGGGAAGTTTGGGATTACGATGACCACCACCTGCTTCGGGCCGGGGGCCTGCATGTGTTCCTGGGTTGCAGGAGTGGTGATTTCTCAACCCCCCTCCTCGGCCTCCACCTGTAGGACTGCCTCGCCCTGGCCAGAACTGCTCTGCTCTCTTGGGCACTGGAATGGCCGAGTTCTCCTTCAGCATCGCGGCCTTGAGTGGGGTCAGGGCCGGTCGGGGCTGAATTTTACTCCCTTTCGTTGCAGCCTGAGTGGCCTTGAGCCTCAAATGTCACATTCAGTTCTTGGCACGTCCTGAGCAGCAAGATTTTGACAGGCTGCCGGGACAGCAAGGAAAAGCCACCAAGCTAGTTATGGGGCTACAGGGTTGAATTGGAGGAAGAATTCATGAGGGTAGATATACCGGCTTGTTTGAACAGCTGCTAAGTGGGCGATGTGGGAGTCCACCGACACTCGAAGGCTGCAAACGTCAAGGCGGACGAGAAACAGTGTAGGGCTGTGCAGGGGCGATAATGCAGAGAGAGAGGGGAGCTCAGAGTGAGAACTTAGGCTGCCTGTTAGGAGGACCTGCTGCCCTTCGGCGCTAAGGCTAGCGTGCAGGCATGTAGCTGGGGCATGGCTTCCCTGAGACTGGCGGGGGGTCGGGGAGGCATACAGAGGAGAACGCGAATGTTCTGAGAGGGCTCTTGGGGGGCTGTGGCACACTTGGGCGGCGGGGTGGCTGGAGGAACACGTGCTGAGCCTCACGACAAGTCGTGTTGAAGGCAGATGCCTCCACCTGTGGCCAAGGAGGAGGACTGGGTGGGATTCAAAGCGAGAAATGAGCAGTCACACGTGCTTTTATTGCAGGAGTGTGAGAGTGACAGAGACAAGCCCTGTCCTCCTTGCATCACTTCACCCGTTTGGTCTGGTTCTGTTTTCAGAGACCTCTGAGGAGTCTGGAAAGAGCCTCCTGTCTTCAGAGAGCGTCGAACACTGTGGGGAGGTGAAGCCCGTTGCTGCCGACCACAGCTCTGCCAGAGAGGACTCTGGCTTCCTTTGCTGGAAGAAGGGGTGCAGCCAGCTGTTCAAAAGCTCAGCGGCCCTTCAGACGCACTTCAATGAGGTTCACGCGAAGCGGCCCCAGCTCCCGGTGTCCGACCGCCACGTCTACAAGTACCGTTGCAACCAGTGCAGCCTGGCCTTCAAAACCATCGAGAAGCTGCAGCTTCACTCGCAGTACCATGTCATCAGAGCAGCCACCATGTGCTGCCTCTGCCAGCGCAGTTTCCGAACCTTCCAAGCGCTGAAGAAGCACCTGGAGACGAGCCATCTGGAGCTGAGCGAAGCCGACATTCAGCAGCTGTACAGCGGTCTTTTGGTGAACGGCGACCTCCTGGCTATGGGCGACCCTGCGCTGGCTGACGACCACACGATCATTGTGGAAGATGAGAAAGAGGAAGAGAGCGACCTGGAAGACAAACAGAGCCCTACTGGAAGCGATTCGGGGTCCGTACAAGAAGACTCGGGCTTGGAACCTAAGAGGGCCCTTCCTTTCAGGAAAGGTCCTAACTTCACCATGGAGAAGTTTCTAGACCCCTCTCGCCCCTACAAGTGCACAGTCTGCAAAGAGTCTTTCACGCAGAAGAACATTCTTTTGGTCCATTACAATTCGGTCTCTCATCTGCATAAATTGAAGAGAGCCCTCCAGGAGTCTGCTACGGGGCAGCCGGAGCCGACCAGCAGCCCAGACAACAAGCCCTTTAAGTGCAACACCTGCAGTGTGGCGTACAGCCAGAGCTCCACGCTGGAGATCCACATGCGCTCGGTGCTGCACCAGACGAAGGCGCGCGCCGCAAAGCTGGAAGCCGCCAGCGGCAGCAGCAGTGGAGGCGGCAATAGCAGCAGCAGCCTGTCCCTGGGCTCATCCACCCCGAGCCCAGTGAGCACGAGCAGCTCTGGCACTGTCACCACCACCAAGCCCAGCAGCACCAGCACAGCACCAGCCCCTGGCCCCCTCAGCCAAGGGCCCAGCGAGAGCCTGGGCGGGCCACCTGCGAGTAACCCCCTGAGCACCAGCGTGGCCGAGCCGAAGGACGCCAACCGGAAGAAGCTGGCCGACATGATTGCCTCCAGGCAGCAGCAGCAGCAGCAGCAGCAGGCTCAGACCTTAGCCCAGGCACAGGCCCAGGTGCAGGCCCACCTCCAGCAAGAGCTGCAGCAGCAAGCCGCCCTCCTGCAGTCTCAGCTCTTCAACCCGGCCCTCTTGCCGCACTTCCCCATGACCACCGAGACCCTCCTCCAGCTGCAGCAGCAGCAGCATCTTCTCTTCCCCTTCTACATCCCCAGCGCCGAGTTCCAGCTCAGCCCAGACGTTAGCCTGCCTGTGACCAGCGGGGCGCTGACGCTCTCTGGCACCGGGCCCAGCTTGCTGGAAGACTTAAAGGCTCAAGTCCAGCTCCCGCCGCAGAGCCACGGCCAGCTGTTACAGCAGCAGCCCGGGCAGCTCACTCTGTCGCAGGGACACCCTGGCCATGTGCAGCAGAGCCAGCCCCCAGAGAAGAAACACAAGTCCGTTGTGAGGGAGAAGGAAAAGGAGGCCCAAAGGGAAAACGCAGAGAGGGGCGACAGCAGTTCCTTGTCCAAGGAGTCTCTGCCAGACAACTTAAAGCCCAAAGAGAAGAAAGACTTTGCTTCGGGCACTGGTTCAGAGCCCTCCCTGCTCCCGCCACGGATCGCATCGGATGCAAGGGGCAATGCCACAAAAGCCTTGCTGGAAAACTTTGGCTTTGAGCTGGTTATTCAGTACAATGAGAACAAGCAGAAGGTGCAAAAGAAAACTGGGAAGGCAGAACAGGGCGAGAACTTGGAAAAGCTTGAATGTGACGCGTGTGGCAAGCTTTTCTCGAACATCCTCATCCTGAAGAGTCACCAAGAGCATGTTCATCAACACTACTTTCCCTTCAAGCAGCTGGAGAGGTTTGCCAAACAGTACAGGGAGCACTATGAGAAACTGTATCCCTTGAGACCTCAGACTCCAGAGCCACCACCGCCTCCACCTCCTCCCCCTCCTCCCCTCCCTGCAGCACCTCCGCAGCCTGCTTCCACACCCGCCATTCCCACTTCTGCACCCTCTATTACTGCTCCTACCATCGCACCAGCCCAGCCATCCGTGCCACTCGCCCAGCTCTCTATGCCCATGGAGCTGCCCATCTTCTCACCCCTTATGATGCAAACTATGCCACTGCAAACATTACCTGCTCAGTTACCGCCTCAGCTGGGGCCTGTAGACCCTCTGCCGGCAGACCTGGCTCAGCTGTACCAACATCAGCTCAACCCCAGCCTTCTCCAGCAGCAGCAGAACAAGAGGCCACGTACTCGGATCACAGATGACCAGCTCAGAGTTCTTCGGCAGTATTTTGATATTAACAACTCTCCCAGTGAGGAACAGATCAAAGAGATGGCAGACAAGTCTGGGCTGCCACAGAAAGTGATCAAACACTGGTTTAGAAACACTCTGTTCAAAGAACGCCAGCGCAACAAGGATTCCCCATACAACTTTAGCAACCCTCCAATTACCAGCCTGGAAGAACTGAAGATAGATTCACGGCCTCCCTCTCCAGAGCCTCAGAAGCACGAATACTGGGGAAGCAAGAGGTCCTCGAGGACGCGGTTCACTGATTACCAGCTCAGAGTCCTGCAGGACTTTTTTGATGCGAATGCTTATCCAAAGGATGATGAATTTGAACAACTTTCGAATTTGCTGAACCTCCCTACTCGTGTTATTGTGGTGTGGTTCCAGAACGCCCGCCAGAAAGCAAGGAAGAACTATGAGAACCAAGGGGAAGGCAAAGACGGGGAGCGGCGGGAGCTCACAAATGACAGGTACATCCGAACGAGCAACTTGAATTACCAGTGCAAGAAATGTAGTCTAGTCTTTCAGCGCATTTTTGATCTTATTAAACACCAGAAAAAGCTTTGCTACAAGGACGAGGACGAGGATGGACAGGACGATAGCCAGAACGAAGACTCTATGGATGCGATGGAGCTGTTGACACCAACCAGTTCCTCCTGCAGCACACCAATGCCCTCTCAAGCTTACAGCACCCCCACATCTGCAGCTAATGCAACCTCTTCAGCCTTCTTGCAGCTCAGTGCTGAGGCAGAGGACTCCTCCATGTATAGTTCTAAAGCAGAAGCTACTGATGAGAAACCAAAGCAATCTGAACCTCCAAGTACACAGCCAAACCAAACTCAAGACAAGCAAGTGCAACCAAAGCAAGAGACTCAGCAGCAGCATCAAGACCAAGGAGAACAGAAGACAAGTTCAACACACCAAAAGATCTCACCGTTGTCGTCCCCACCCTTGTTACAACAACAGCCTCCGGCACAGGCACCCCAGTGTCCTTTGCCACAATCAAGCCCAAGTCCATCTCAACTCTCACATCTTTCCCTCAAGCCCCTTCACACATCCACCCCGCAACAACTGGCAAACCTACCTCCTCAATTAATCCCGTACCAGTGTGACCAGTGCAAACTGGCGTTTCCCTCCTTTGAGCATTGGCAGGAGCACCAGCAGCTCCATTTTCTGAGTGCACAAAACCAGTTCATCCATCCGCAGTTTCTGGACAGGACATTAGATATGCCTTTCATGCTTTTCGACCCCAGTAATCCACTACTTGCTAGCCAGCTGCTATCTGGGACTCTACCTCAGATTCCAGCAAGCTCAGCCACTTCACCCCCAACCCCCACGTCCACCATGAACACGCTGAAGAGAAAGCTGGAGGAAAAGGCCAGTGCAAGCCCTGGGGAAAACGACAGTGGGACTGGTGGAGAAGAGCCTCAGAGAGACAAGCGTCTGAGGACAACGATTACCCCGGAGCAGCTGGAAATTCTGTACCAGAAGTACCTGCTCGACTCTAACCCAACCCGGAAGATGTTGGACCACATTGCGCATGAGGTGGGCTTGAAGAAGCGTGTTGTGCAGGTTTGGTTTCAGAACACTCGAGCGCGGGAAAGAAAGGGGCAGTTTAGAGCTGTGGGGCCGGCCCAAGCCCATAGGCGGTGTCCTTTCTGCAGAGCTCTCTTTAAAGCAAAGACAGCCCTGGAAGCTCATATTCGATCCCGGCACTGGCACGAGGCTAAGAGAGCTGGGTACAACTTGACTTTGTCTGCTATGCTCTTGGACTGTGATGGAGGACTCCAAATGAAAGGGGACATCTTTGATGGAGCAAACTTTTCCCACTTGCCACCAACCAGTAGTGATGGTCAGGGGGTTCCTCTCTCACCAGCAAGCAAAACCATGGAGCTCTCCCCTCGAACTCTACTTAGTCCGTCCTCCATTAAAGTGGAAGGAATAGAAGACTTTGAAAGCCCCTCCATATCCTCGGTGAATCTGAGTTTTGACCAAACAAAGTTGGACAATGATGACTGTTCTTCTGTCAACACTGCAATCACAGACACTACAACGGGAGATGAAGGCAATGCGGACAACGATAGTGCCACGGGGATTGCAACCGACCACAAGTCGACCTCGGGACCTAGTGAGGGCCTGACAAAGGCTGCCATGATTGCAATGTCTGAGTATGAAGATCGGTTGTCTTCTGGCCTTGTCAGCCCTGCCCCCAGCTTTTACAGTAAAGAGTATGACAACGAGGGAACTGTGGACTATAGCGAGACCTCCAGCCTTGCAGACCCCTGCTCGCCCAGCCCTGGGGCCAGTGGCTCAGCAGGCAAGTCTGGAGACAGTGGGGAGCGGCCAGGGCAGAAACGTTTTCGCACTCAGATGACTAATCTCCAGCTAAAAGTCCTAAAGTCCTGCTTTAACGACTACAGGACGCCCACCATGCTGGAGTGTGAGGTCCTGGGTAATGACATTGGACTGCCAAAGAGAGTTGTTCAGGTCTGGTTCCAGAATGCTAGGGCAAAGGAGAAGAAGTCCAAGCTAAGCATGGCCAAGCATTTTGGTATAAACCAAACAAGTTATGAGGGACCCAAAACAGAGTGCACTTTGTGTGGCATCAAGTACAGCGCTCGGCTGTCTGTACGTGACCATATCTTCTCTCAACAGCATATCTCCAAAGTTAAAGACACCATTGGGAGCCAGCTGGACAAGGAGAAGGAGTACTTTGACCCAGCTACTGTACGTCAGTTGATGGCTCAGCAGGAGTTGGACCGGATCAAAAAAGCCAATGAGGTTCTTGGTCTGGCAGCTCAGCAGCAGGGCATGTTTGAGAATTCCCCTCTACAAGCTCTTAACCTTCCCACTGCGTACCCAGCACTACAGGGCATCCCTCCAGCCCTGCTCCCAGGCCTCAACAGCCCATCCTTGCCAGGCTTCACTCCATCCAACACAGGTGGGTTCTCCCTGCTCCCCGGGGACCTTCCCCTACTATTGCATCTTCAGCACAGAGGGCTGGGAATGCCAGAAATCGGGTTCCAGGGCCCCTTATCTGGGCCGTTACTTGGCGGGCTGGAAAGGCTGCTTTTTACCTCTACTTCCCTAACCCGAGTTCTCTAGCAAGGCAAGAGGCCTGCTGCCTCGCGGTGCGTCTCTTCACCTCCAGAGAGCACGGCCGTGTTCTCTGGAGCAAGGGCCTGGCTTTCTGTAAATTCTGCAGCCCCTTCGAGTAACATGAAAATTGAGACTTTTGTTGAATGCAGTATGGAAAGGAATAATACAGACCATGCAACTTTGCCAGCATTCAATTCAGTTCAGTGTAGGGCTGCTCCCCTAATTGCCAGTATCTTGCAGCTGTTTGTGTTGAGGTGGGTATGGTGACGGGAAAGCCAGAGGGTTTATATGAGGCCTTCACAGTACCTCTCACGGAGCAGCCTCTTATCTTGCCATGCAGCCGCTGAGGCTTTGGTGCAGGAGTTGGCAGTAAAAGGGGAACATGATCCCCTGGTGGCCTGTTGTCCATTGACAGGGGTTAAGAACATGTCACCCTCCCCCCAGGTCCCTCCCTTCCTCTCCCTTCGCCAGCTGGGAAGGAAGGCCTGAACCAGTGCAAACTCAGACCCTTCTCTGTCTGCTGTCACCCAGCACAGGCACTTTGAACGAGTGGGGGAGCCTCTCCCGGAGGTGGCAGTTCCTCAAGGATGTTACAGGAGGAGGGAACTGGCTGAATAATCCCCCACCCCACTGTTCTGAACTCCTGGAGCACTATGGTGCACACACACACACACACACACACACACACACACACACACACACACACACACACACACACACGGAACGACATACAGACACACCCCCCCCACCCCCCACCCCCCGACATACAGTCCCTGGCCTTTGATGAGACATGCTCGTAACCCGGTGGATCTCCCAAAGAGACTGCAGGAAATTGCCGTCGCTGTTCCAGGACCCAGACAGCCTGCCACCAGCTTCTCTGTCCAGTGCAGGAGCCTGGGAGACTCGCTGCTAAAACAGTGTTAACAGACCCTGAAACGGCCCAGCGCTGAACCGTGTTTAACACGCTCCAGGGTTTGGAGCAGAGAGTGCTCTCGGGGCTTATTTGCTTGGCAAAGACGCTACTGCAAAGCGAAAGCGAGCCCTAGGAAAGACGCGTGGCGGGGGAGAGCTCTCATTTCAGCAGCAGAGGGGAGGTTAGCTGAGCAGCTCTTGAGCTGTGGCTATTGCTGAGGTGGCAGTCCAACCCTGCTGCCCAGACGAAACACCAGAGCAACTCGCACACAAAGGGAGGGACGAGAACCCCGGAGATGCAGCCCTTGCCGTTGCCACAGATTCACACTTGCAACATAGCCATGGCGCTGTCTTCCCAGCCCTTCCCGAGACCTGCCGCCCATGTCCGTGCCCGGCTGCTCAGGGCACTTGTGCTGCCTTGTGTCACAGACTCCCAGCAAAACACGGTCATGGCTCGTGAACTCACACTCAGCCGTGAGGGATTAGCCTGAGCCCTGGTGGGGCCGATATTGGCTGGGTTCCGCTTTTGGCCCACTCAGAGTGGGCTCCGCATGGTCCCAGGGTGCTGGGTTCAGTTCCAGAGGGCCAGGAGATGGAGGAGCTCGTGGTCACGATGAAACTTGCTGCCTCTCCCCCTTTCAGCCAGCAGTTGTTCTGCTCCCATTTCCCAACTTCTCCTGACAAGACTCTTCGGTGACGGCCCCAGCGGAGCAATGGGCAGACTAGTCTGAGCTCTCCTTGTTCTCTGCATGAATTAGACCTAATTTCCGACACTCCAATTTTGGATCATTGATTTCCAATCCCATACTCCTCTTGTTTAACAGGCATGAGCGGTATTGGTGAAACCTATTTGTTTAAACTAATTCAGTCTTTTCCCCCACGCTGACTGGTTTTCATAAACAATCTTATCGAATAGGCTGGGTTGCACTTGTGTTGCGTACTCCCATCCACGTTCCCTATTACAGGAAACTAGAACCACAGTTAGCGTCACAACGAAGATAGGGCTGCTAGCTCCCAATTAGTACACCGATCTCTGAGTGAAGCTAGGTAGAGCAGATCCAGCAGAGCCCGTTGGTTTGAGGAAGCCACGTGGTAAGAAAAAGTGCTCTAGCAAAGAGCCCCCATCACGTCTGCTGGAGCACAGCGAGATTTCCCTGAGAGCGCTCAGCAGACGGGCATGGCCAAGGAACAGAAGAGAAGAGTCCAGAGGACATGTCAGCAGGCTTGGACCTGCCATGAGCGCTGCACCTCATTGCTCTTCTAAGCATGCGTCAGGTGCTTTCTGATCAGTCAGGCTGTCTCCAGACCATACAGAGCAGCCCTTGGAAGGAGCCCTTCTCCTAGACTAGGCCAGTGCATCCGACCACAGAGCCCACACGTCCTGCAAGGTCCCCACTCGCTCCCTTCCAAGTGTAGATGTTGAGAAAAGCAGGTTTTTGGTCACTCTTCTGCGGGTCCATCTCAAGGGAGCACCGGGGTGATCTTGGACAGCACCAGAGCTTTACCTGGGATTTCCTCAAGGTGGGTACAGAGGGCTTTCAGGCCCTATGGCTCTCCACCGCCTGTGTCAGAGAGCGATGACAGAGCAGCGTCTCCATTCCCCAGGAAGTCTCTTCCTCCAGACAAGGCTCAGGCTCCTGTCTAGATCCTTCAGCCTCCTGTTTCTGCATCCCCTGCAGTAGGTCTGCCTCAGAGGAGAACAAGGTACTGGTGGTAGAGCCCTTAGAGACGCCTCAGCTCTGTTGAAACCAGCCAGAGAATTGTGCAGCCTCCTGCCGCTGTTGACTCAGCTCCTAGGGAGTTAGATTTCTACAGCTCTGTGCTCTGTTCTGAGTCCCCCAGGGAAGGGTTTGAATTGTTCTGCAAACATCCGTATTTGTCGTTCCAGCCCCAGCTAATGAATGGCCTCTACTCCTGAGGACTCCGAGTGTGCTGTGTGGCTGGACATCAGTTCTAAGAGATTTAGCCTCTCCCCCACTTCCTGTTCCATTCCCTGCTGGATCCCAGAGGTCACTGAATGGGACATGCTCCCTTCAGGCCAAAGCAGGCCAAAATAGGGCCCTCTTCCCTTTGCAGGGGAGTCTGCCCCAAGAAACAACCGTGGGAATGGGGCTCGATTCTCCTGAGATAACGGGAACCTGCGAGAGACTTGGTGCAGGAAAAGTTTGTTGTTCTGAAAGGAAATGCTGCTCTGTCCTGTCCAGGCTCTCTGGGAATTAAACCAATAGTTAAGCAACTCACATCATGCGTAGCTTCTTTGGGAAGCATGACCCCTGCTCTTCACCCTCAGCCTTCTAGCTGCCACTTCCACCTCTCCAGAAGATCAGGCTTCTGATGGGGAGCAAACACAAGGCAGCAGTCCTGAGGGCATTCATCAGCTGCGTGCTTATACCCGGTATGTCTGGGGTCTGATCCTGCAGTCTGGCTGACAGGCTCCCAGTTGTACAGCAGGGTAGTGCATGTCTGGGAGCGGTGCCCTTTTTGTTCCCTCTCGGCAGGCCAGAGGCCCTCTTCTGTGATGGGCGCTCCCAGGGAATGGCTTCACGTGGGTACTTCTCCCCTGTTCTTCATTAGATAGCGACAGTGTGAGCCGAGGGGGCACCTGGGAGCTTTGAGTCGTCAGGGTCATGGAGACCTGAGGCCTCCGGGCTCCTACACGTTTCCTCAAGATGTAAGTCGTCAGATTGATGATCAAGTCCTGTTTCCGTGGATCAAAGAACAGTCCTAGACTCATAGAACACACGGGTGCGAAGGGGCCTCGCAAGGTCAGTGCAGTCTCCCTCCGATACCATAGTTGCAGAGTGAATGGACAGGTAGTTTGTCTCCAGGAGCAAGCCATGGGAATGGTGCATTCACAATGAAGTGACCCTTCCATGCCATTTTAGCCAATTACCCGGACTCGGAAGGCTGCAAATCGGGATGTGTTGTTTCTCTGGAGCTCAGTGGCTCTTCTGCTGTTTGCAGGATGGTCTCATCGTGAATTAGTTTGCTGCAAATCAGAACAACAGTGTCTAAAACTCTGCCTGAGAGCCGGTGGGACCCCGCTGCAGAAGAGGCAGGAAGGTTTGACAGGTCAAAGCCAGTTTGGCGTTAGTATGCAGACCAGGTATAGCACAGCTGGCTTTGGCTCTCTCCAAAGACCAGCCACTCCACCTCCCACAAGTCAAGATCCTGTATCCCCTCCAGAAAGCAGGGCACTTCCCCGGGCAGCCTGACTTCTGAACTTCTAGGGCTGGATGTCGCTAGCCGAAGAGATTGGATTTTTCCAGTCTGCTAGGGGATAAGCCAGCTGCTGCTCCGGCACTGGAATGTTTCAGGGCTCGCTGAACTAGAGAGCAGCTGCTTCAGTGGTATCTACCCACATAAAACCCTGGTCTGAAACGGGCAGGACTGCCGCCGGAAGCTCCATGCTCCCTTCCCAAATCACTGCTGGCTCAGGACAGCAGCCAGTGCACGGGCTGCTTTCCGAAGGGCGTTGTTTCCGTCACTGTGGAATAGGCACCCGCTTACCAGGTGATGTGCACTGGTTCTGGTTAACTGACGGGCAGGAGCAGCTCCCCACCCACCGCCAGTCAGAGCAGCCCTTGTCTGGGGCAGGCCCGGTCCCCCTGCTGCAGCCCGTGGGGGTGGGGGTGGGGCAGCATCCGGTTGAATCAATTAACCGGCTAAACGTAATGTTAAACGGGTTAACTGTAGCAGGATTTGACATGCCGCCGTGGAACTGCTTAGCCACGTCCTCAAGCAGGCCACGACTTCGCCCAGCAGTCTGGCTTTGGGAGACCAGAAAGGGGCCCTGTGCCACGGGGCCCTAACTCTGAGCGAATGGCCTCCGCAGGGCCCGTCTTCCTCCTCGCTGTGCAGGCCAGCGGCAAGGGAGGCTCCCCCTGCTGAGCGGGGCGTTTACACCTCTGGGGGATGGATTGTTGTGCCAAGGGCACCGCAGCCTGCCAGCAGCTACTCACACAGTTCCAGGGGAGCGAGCAAGGCTTCGGTAGCTGGGAGAGCCACGCGGGGCCCTGCGTCACTCAGGCGGGGGCTTGGCCCTGGCCCTGGCCCTGTGAAAGGGAGTGCGGTTCCACTTTCTGCGTCCCCCAGGCGCCTGCTGCAATGAGGGGCCAGGGCATCACCACGGCCAAACGCCTGCAGCAGGCATGTGCGACTGTGGCGTGGATGTTCGGGCTGCAGGGCCCACCCACTTGCAGCATCGCGGCAAACATCTGCCACTAGCCTGAGCCCCGCAGCCTGTCTGTGGGTCTGCTCCGGCAGCGATGGCCAAGGAGACCAGCACGTCTGTTGTGATTAGTGTTCAGAAGCCACCCTGTGCAAAGTAAATGGGACAGCCCCTTCTGCTGCTGACAGCGAGCTAGAAGCAAGTGGCCCTCTCCTACCAGCAGGTCTCCCCGTGCCTAGGAGAGCCTCTGCCCCCTCCACAATCACCCTTGCCCCTCTCGCTCTGGGGGAGATGCAGAGGTGACCTGTCCCCCCCAAGAGGCGCAGCTTTCGCTGCAGGCTGTTTCTGGGGCCACAGCGTTCCCTGATGCTGCCTCCGTTTGTGCTCGGCTTCCTTGGAGCAGTTTGCAGCCAGAAGGCTGGAATTACCCTACACGGGGTTGAACTTTTGGCCCAAGTACCACATCAGTGTGTGGAAACGATAGGGGGCCTCTTCCCCGCCCTTACCCGCCTGCCTCTCTCCCAGCCTCGAGCCTGAGCCTGGGGTTCGACGCCCACAGGAGGGCTCCAGCCCCTCCACGCTTACCCCAGCTCGCTCTGCTCCTCTGGCTGCATCACTCCAGTTCCCGCTGGGGAGTGGGGGGTGGTCCCCTGAGCAGCGGGGGAAGAGCAGAGTGAGCTGGGGCCACCTGGCCCCGCGCTGCCGGTGAGTGTGTGTGTGGGATGGAGGAGGCCAGATCCCTGCTGCAGGCACCAGCCCCTCTGGACTCTGGCCCTGCTGGCGGCTCCTTGCCCCTCCTGCTCATGGCAGTGGGAGGCCATGTGCCCCCATGCTTCTCCCTGGCTCCTACACGGAGGTTCCCAGCCAATGGGAGCTGCAGGGGCGGTGCTTGTGCCCTGTGGCTGCCCCTACACGTAGGAGCCAGAGGGGGGCCCTGCCGGTGCTTCTGGGATTCGTGCAGAGCAGGGTGGGCCCCCAATCGCACGCCCCAGTGGATGCTCCAGGCCAGATTAAAATGGCCTACGGGCTGGATGTGGCTTGTGGGCCGTCATTTGCCCACCCCGTCCCAAATGAAGGGCTAATTGTGCATCACAAGTCTATGGGATGGGCTGGATGCCGCAGCAACCCACCCCCCCCGGAAACTCAAGCCCTACCCGTGAGAGAACGAGCGCACTGTTTTAGTCCCGACGGCTTCCTCGTCAGCAGCTTCTGAGCCAGGCACCGTGAACATGACTGAAGCTTTAGACCCTTTCAGCACCCTGTTGCCCCAGCGATTACCACCTGAAGAGTGAAGCCTCGGGGCCTAGAAGACCGTGACCCCAGAAGCCCCTTGTGCTGGGACAACTGGCCAGCTTCATGTCCCACTCCTCATCGTCTCCTTGCTGAGGCCTTGCTGAGGTGCATTTGCTTCCACCTAAATCCAAGAGTCGTGTCTCAGGGGAATATCTGTTGGAACCACATCAGGGCTATCTGCCCAAAGCCACCCATGCTGGAAAAGCAGAAGCTACATTCGAGGTTTCTGGATCCATGCTCTTTTACCCAATACAGACACAAAAGCATGTGGAAAGCCAGCTAAGTTCTCTCCAGTAGCAGTGCCTGTCTCTCCCTGGTCTGGAGAGAGTTAAGGAGGGCTCATGCTCCCTCCTAGGCTTGGCACAGGCACTTTCCCTTCTGGTCTTGAGGAGCAAATGCTGCTCGTGCAGCTGTAGAAAAAGTGCAACTCCGAAACACCGACTGGTAGTCGCTTGGACAGCGGGACAGGCAGGAAGAGTCCGATTGGCAACGTGGACTTTCTGTTCTTTGGAAGAAATTGAAACAGCTTCCTCTGCTGCCTCGTGAATTCTAGTTGCGCCTGCTTCGTACATTGTTTTCTGACCGACCAAAGTGTCCACGCAAGGGACGCTTGTAAGCCAAAGGGATTGGGGGGCTCCTGGTTCCTTCTGTGCACTAGACGCTTTTCCCTTGCCATTTGCCACCGGTTTTAGTAGCCGTGGTTGAAAAGCCATCGGTTGCCAGCACCAAGTTCCTTGAGGCAGCTCCCTAAGTCGTCATCTTTCTGCTTCCCCAAACTAGGACTTTCTGCCGCTTGTTTTCCAGTCAGGACAGACACCAGGCCTAGAATGCCAGGGTCCAAAAGCTTTGTGTGGGCTGGGGGCGGGGGTTCTAGCAAACGGCTGTTGCACATCCAATGGACTCCCACATGTCCTACATCCCTGCAAGAATAACTCCCGGTTGGGAACCAGAGCTGTGTCTGGGCAGGACTTTGATAAGAGCGTGTGAGAGCGATGAATGAATAATTTGTACTGAACAATTTATTCATGTGGCTTTGCCTTTCATTTCTTTGTGGTTTGTCCACAAACTGACAGTGTTTCTCTGTAGGAATAGCTGGCAGATTTTGTGTCCTCCGTGGCTTGTTGTTGAAGCACGTGGTCTTGTTTCCCTTCCCTCCGGGATGAATGTAACTCTTATAATCAGATAAAGGCTCACGGGCAGTAAACCGTAAATGTACTTCCTGCAGATGCCCATCGGTGTGGGTAAAAATGCACCTGACCAAGATGACAGGAGGTGGTGAAGGAGCAAAGTTCTTCAGATTTCAAATGAATATTTATACAGGTCTAGGATTTACTGCAGGAAACCCCGTGTAAGAAAGTAGGAGCTGCCAGTCTGGGTCACACCAGGGGTCCTGCCTCCGACAGTGGCCAATATCAGCTTCTCCCTGGCAATGACAGAGTCCCCAACGATATTCGTTGTGCCGCTCGCTCTCCGTGGCGAGCTCTGCTCGGGTTGAGAACTGGCCTGTCTCTGAATGCGGGACGTGCTGGAAGGGAGTTAGCTCTGGCTTTGGGGGCAGGTGGCTTTCAGAGTAGTCGACTGGCCGCTAAGCAAGTGCTAGTCGACTAGTTGCTCCCCCCTTTGCTGCCTCTATCAGAAAGAGGCAGCCGGGGGGGGGGGGGGGAAGGTACTTCAAAGCGGCAGCACCGCCAGGGGCCAGGGAGGGAGTCCCCAGCTGACTGCGGGCTCCACGTGGCGCTTTCGCCTTTGGAGTGTAGCAACAGCCAAGCACGTCCAGCCTGCGGGGGTGGGGTGCTTCCTAGCTAGGCCTATTGCCGAGGAAGCAGGCACTCGTGCAGCCAGCAACAGGGGGATTTTGCCAAACTAAGAGAAGGGAGGGGGCGGGGGTGTCTTCCAGTGGTGGGCCACTGGCATGGGGGGGAAGATCTGCTCTCTTGACGGACGGGGCCTCCGTGACCTGGCAAAGGAATCAGAACAGGAGGGCAGCTGCTCTGTCCCTCTCTTCGCCTTTTCCCCTCCCTCCCTTGCTCCGCCCCCCCTCCTCTCCTTCCCCCCCGCCCCGCCTCCTTTCGCCTTTTCCCCTCCCTCCCTTGCTCCGCCCCCCTCCTCTCCTTCCCCCCGCCCCGCCTCCTTTCGCCTTTTCCCCTCCCTCCCTTGCTCCGCCCCCTCCTCTCCTTCCCCCCGCCCGCCTCCTTTCGCCTTTTCCCCTCCCTCCCTTGCTCCGCCCCCCTCCTCTCCTTCCCCCCCGCCCCGCCTCCTTTCGCCTTTTCCCCTCCCTCCCTTGCTCCGCCCCCCTCCTCTCCTTCCCCCCCGCCCCGCCTCCTTTCGCCTTTTCCCCTCCCTCCCTTGCTCCGCCCCCTCCTCTCCTTCCCCCCGCCCCGCCTCCTTTCGCCTTTTCCCCTCCCTCCCTTGCTCCGCCCCTCTCCTCTCCTTCCCCCCCGCCCCGCCTCCTTTCGCCTTTTCCCCTCCCTCCCTTGCTCCGCCCCCTCCTCTCCTTCCCCCCGCCCCGCCTCCTTTCGCCTTTTCCCCTCCCTCCCTTGCTCCGCCCCCTCCTCTCCTTCCCCCCCGCCCCGCCTCCTTTCGCCTTTTCCCCTCCCTCCCTTGCTCCGCCCCTTTCCTCTCCTTCCCCCCCGCCCCGCCTCCTTTCGCCTTTTCCCCTCCCTCCCTTGCTCCGCCCCCTCCTCTCCTTCCCCCCCGCCCCGCCTCCTTTCGCCTTTTCCCCTCCCTCCCTTGCTCCGCCCCCTCCTCTCCTTCCCCCCGCCCCGCCTCCTTTCGCCTTTTCCCCTCCCTCCCGTACTCCGCCCCCTCCTTTCCTTCCTTCCGCCCCGCCTCCTTTCGCCTTTTCCCCTCCCTCCCTTGCTCCGCCCCCCTCCTCTCCTTCCCCCCGCCCCGCCTCCTTTCGCCTTTTCCCCTCTCTCCCTTGCTCCGCCCCCTCCTCTCCTTCCCCCCGCCCCGCCTCCTTTCGCCTTTTCCCCTCCCTCCCTTGCTCCGCCCCCTCCTCCCCTTCCCCCCCGCCCCGCCTCCTTTCGCCTTTTCCCCTCCCTCCCTTGCTCTGCCCCTCTCCTTTCCTTCCCTCCGCCCCGCCTCCTTTCGCCTTTTCCCCTCCCTCCCTTGCTCCGCCCCTCTCCTTTCCTTCCCCCCGCCCCGCATCCTTTCGCCTTTTCCCCTCCCTCCCTTGCTCCGCCCCCCTCCTCTCCTTCCCCCGTCCCGCCTCCTTTCGCCTTTTCCCCTCCCTCCCTTGCTCCGCCCCTCTCCTCTCCTTCCCCCCGCCCCGCCTCCTTTCGCCTTTTTCCCTCCCTCCCTTGCTCTGCCCCTCTCCTTTCCTTCCCTCCGCCCCGCCTCCTTTCGCCTTTTCCCCTCCCTCCCTTGCTCCGCCCCCCTCCTCTCCTTCCCCCCGCCCCGCCTCCTTTCGCCTTTTCCCCTCCCTCCCTTGCTCCGCCCCTCTCCTTTCCTTCCCCCCGCCCCGCCTCCTTTCGCCTTTTCCCCTCCCTCCCTTGCTCCGCCCCCCTCCTCTCCTTCCCCCCGCCCCGCCTCCTTTCGCCTTTTCCCCTCCCTCCCTTGCTCCGCCCCCCTCCTCTCCTTCCCCCCGCCCCGCCTCCTTTCGCCTTTTCCCCTCCCTCCCTTGCTCCGCCCCTCTCCTTTCCTTCCCCCCGCCCGCCTCCTTTCGCCTTTTCCACTCCCTCCCTTCCTCGGCTCCTCTCCTTTCCTTCCCCCCGCCCGCCTCCTTTCGCCTTTTCCCCTCCCTCCCTTCCTCGGCTCCTCTCCTTTCCTTCCCCCCCGCCCCGCCTCCTTTCGCCTTTTCCCCTCCCTCCCTTGCTCTGCCCCTCTCCTTTCCTTCCCTCCCGCCCCGCCTCCTTTCGCCTTTTCCCCTCCCTCCCTTGCTCCGCCCCCCTCCTCTCCTTCCCCCCGCCCCGCCTCCTTTCGCCTTTTCCCCTCCCTCCCTTGCTCCGCCCCCCTCCTCTCCTTCCCTCCGCCCCGCCTCCTTTCGCCTTTTCCCCTCCCTCCCTTGCTCCGCCCCCCTCCTCTCCTTCCCCCCGCCCCGCCTCCTTTCGCCTTTTCCCCTCCCTCCCTTGCTCTGCCCCTCTCCTCTCCTTCCCCCCGCCCCGCCTCCTTTCGCCTTTTCCCCTCCCTCCCTTGCTCCGCCCCCCTCCTCTCCTTCCCCCCGCCCCGCCTCCTTTCGCCTTTTCCCCTCCCTCCCTTGCTCCGCCCCCCTCCTCTCCTTCCCCCCGCCCCGCCTCCTTTCGCCTTTTCCCCTCCCTCCCTTGCTCCGCCCCCTCCTCTCCTTCCCCCCGCCCCGCCTCCTTTCGCCTTTTCCCCTCCCTCCCTTGCTCCGCCCCTCTCCTCTCCTTCCCCCCGCCCCGCCTCCTTTCGCCTTTTCCCCTCCCTCCCTTGCTCCGCCCCCTCCTCTCCTTCCCCCCGCCCCGCCCCCTTTCGCCTTTTCCCCTCCCTCCCTTCCTCCGCCCCCCTCCTCTCCTTCCCCCCCACCCCGCCTCCTTTCGCCTTTTCCCCTCCCTCCCTTGCTCCGCCCCCCTCCTCTCCTTCCCCCCGCCCCGCCTCCTTTCGCCTTTTCCCCTCCCTCCCTTGCTCCGCCCCTCTCCTTTCCTTCCCCCCGCCCGCCTCCTTTCGCCTTTTCCCCTCCCTCCCTTGCTCCGCCCCCTCCTCTCCTTCCCCCGCCCCGCCTTTCGCCTTTTCCCCTCCCTCCCTTGCTCCGCCCCCTCCTCTCCTTCCCCCCGCCCCGCCTCCTTTCGCCTTTTCCCCTCCCTCCCTTGCTCCGCCCCTCTCCTCTCCTTCCCCCCGCCCCGCCTCCTTTCGCCTTTTCCCCTCCCTTCCTTGCTCCGCCCCCCTCCTCTCCTTCCCCCCGCCCCGCCTCCTTTCGCCTTTTCCCCTCCCTCCCTTGCTCCGCCCCCCTCCTCTCCTTCCCCCCGCCCCGCCTCCTTTCGCCTTTTCCCCTCCCTCCCTTGCTCCGCCCCCTCCTCTCCTTCCCCCCGCCCCGCCTCCTTTCGCCTTTTCCCCTCCCTCCCTTGCTCCGCCCCTCTCCTCTCCTTCCCCCCGCCCCGCCTCCTTTCGCCTTTTCCCCTCCCTCCCTTGCTCCGCCCCCTCCTCTCCTTCCCCCCGCCCCGCCTCCTTTCGCCTTTTCCCCTCCCTCCCTTCCTCCGCCCCCTCCTCTCCTTCCCCCCCGCCCCGCCTCCTTTCGCCTTTTCCCCTCCCTCCCTTGCTCCGCCCCCTCCTCTCCTTCCCCCCGCCCCGCCTCCTTTCGCCTTTTCCCCTCCCTCCCTTGCTCCGCCCCCTCCTCTCCTTCCCCCCCGCCCCGCCTCCTTTCGCCTTTTCCCCTCCCTCCCTTGCTCCGCCCCCTCCTCTCCTTCCCCCCGCCCCGCCTCCTTTCGCCTTTTCCCCTCCCTCCCTTGCTCCGCCCCCCTCCTCTCCTTCCCCCCGCCCCGCCTCCTTTCGCCTTTTCCCCTCCCTCCCTTGCTCCGCCCCTCTCCTCTCCTTCCCCCCGCCCCGCCTCCTTTCGCCTTTTCCCCTCCCTCCCTTGCTCCGCCCCCCTCCTCTCCTTCCCCCCGCCCCGCCTCCTTTCGCCTTTTCCCAGCGCTTGGCCCTGCAGCCAGAGTCTCTGCTGCTAAACTTCAGTCTCATTGGCGCAAGTGCAGTTTCAGGCCAGCCCTTCTGCAAGCGCTTCTGCCCCCAGCGGCAGCTCTGCCTCTGTGGCTGGCAGGACCCTGCTTGCAGCCGGACCGGTCAGGACAGGCAGGCCCATTGCTGTGGGCGCGGTGTGGGGAGCTGCCGGGTCTCTGGGGCCAGGCATTGGTCCGCCTGGGAGTCCCAAGAAGGTAGGGAGGCCGGCAAGGTGGACTCGTTACTCCCAGTGCCGTTTCTGGCAGTTGTGTGTGAGTTCCTGCGTGTGAACGCCCGCTCCGGGAGGTGGGCAGGCTGGGATCCCGCTGGGAGGGGCACCTGAGGCACAGGGAGGCCTCGTGACCTTGCGCAGGGTCCCAGAGGGAGTCTGGCTGAGCAGGGAGCTGACCCCAGCGTAGCTCCTGGCCTTGCGCTTGGGGAGCACGTGGTAGGTGAAAGGTGGGATTTAGTACTTCCCAGAGCTGGGCAGGTGAGGCTGCAGGGGCCCAGCCGGGGAGTGGGGTGACTAGCAGCTCGGCTCAGCCACAGCCATGAGCGCCCTGAGACTGCACGGTGCTGAGTGATTTTGTTGTTGCTTCCCCTGTAGCTTTAACTTCTCCAAAGCCCAACCTGATGGGTCTGCCCAGCACAAGCGTCCCCTCGCCTGGCCTCCCCACCTCCGGATTACCAAATAAGCAGTCCTCCGCCTCGCTCAGCTCCCCGAGCCCAGCACAAGCCACGGTGGCCCTGGCCCCCCACCAGCCGCGCAAGGAGAAGGACGGTGAGAAGATGAAAGAGAAGGAGAAGGCGCCCAAAGGGAAGGGGGATTCCCTGCCGGGGCCCAAGAAGGAGAAGGGAGAGGCCCCCACGGCGACGCTCTCAGCCCCCCTGCCCACCATGGAGTACGCGGTGGAGCCGGCCCAGCTCCAGGCGCTGCAGGCTGCCTTGAATTCAGACCCAGCAGCCTTGCTCACAAGCCAGTTCCTCCCCTACTTTGTCCCCGGCTTCTCCCCCTACTACGCCCCTCAGATCCCCGGGGCCTTGCAGAGCGGGTACCTGCAGCCCATGTACGGCATGGAAGGCCTGTTCCCCTACAGCCCGGCCCTGTCCCAGGCTCTGCTAGGCCTGGCCCCTAGCTCCTTGCTGCAGCAGTACCAGCAATATCAGCAGAGTCTGCAGGAGGCGCTGCAGCAGCAGCAGCAGCAGCAGCAGCGGCAAGTGCAGCAGCAGCAGCAGCAGCAGCAGCAGCAGAAGGTGCAGCAGCAACAGCCCAAAGGAAGCCAAACTCCAGTCCCCCCGGGGGCTGCTACCCCAGACAAAGACCCTGCCAAAGAACCCCCCCAGCAAGAAGAGCAGAAAAATGCCCCCCGTGAGGTGTCCCCCCTCCTGCCCAAACCCCAAGAAGAGCCCGAAGCAGAAAGCAAAGGTGCAGACTCCCTGGGCGAGCCCTTCGCTGCTCCAAAGGCGCAGTACAAGCTGGTCTGCCGCAAGTGCCAAGCCAGCTTCAGCGACCAGGAGGCGGCCAGCAACCACCTGAAGTCCCTCTGCTTCTTCGGCCAGTCTGTGGTGAACCTGCAAGAGATGGTGCTTCATGTGCCCACTGGCAGCAGCGGCAAGGGCAGCAGCTCGTACCAGTGCGTGGCGTGCGAGAGCACAGAGTGTGGGGACGAAGCCCTGAGTCAGCATCTCGAGTCAGCCCCTCACAAACACCGAACAATCACAAGAGCAGCAAGAAACGCCAAAGAGCACCCCAGTCTATTACCTCACTCTGCCTGCCTCCCCGACCCTAGCACCGCATCTACCTCGCAGTCTGCCGCTCACTCAAACGACAGCCCCCCCGCCTCGGCTTCCCCCCACGCCTCCACAAAGTCCTGGCCTCAAGGGGTCTCCCGGGCTCCTCTTGGGAAGCCGCCTCCTCCTCCTTTCCCTCCTCTCTCCTCATCGTCAACGGTTACCTCAAGTTCATGCAGCACCTCAGGGGTTCAGCCCTCGATGCCAACAGACGACTATTCGGAGGAGTCTGACACGGATCTTAGCCAAAAGTCAGATGGACCGGCTAGCCCGGGGGAGGGGCCTAAGGACCCCAGCTGCCCGAAGGACAGTGGTCTAACTAGTGTAGGAATGGACACCTTCAGATTGTAAGCTTTGAAGATGAACAATACAAAAATGAATTTAAATAAAAATGAATAACAAACCAATTTCAAAAACAGACTAACTGCAATTCCAAAGCTTCGAACCAAAAAAAAGAAAAAGAAAAAGAAAAAAGAAGACGTGTGGGTTGTTTTCCCATATAACGGTGCCGGTGGCTTTGACATTTTTTTCTTTTAATTAAAAAAAATTCTCTTACATTTGTCCTTTTGAAGGTCCTGTTGGTCTGGGAGACAAAAGCGCACCCGGCCTCCTTAGTGTCTTTGGAGCGCAACCAACCCTTGTATATTGCCCCTGCCCAATAACGCCCTCACTGATAGCACAGCGGAGCCCGGCATGCACTGTATGGGAAAGCAGCCCACCGGGCTACAGTTTTAAATTTCTTGCTATCTTAGCATTCAGATACCAATGGCTTGCTAAAAGAAAAAAGAAATGTAATGTCTTTTTATTCTCAGGTCAATCGCTCACACTTTGTTCTGTTTTCAGAATCATTGTTTATATATATATATATATGTGTGTGTGTGTGTGTGTGTGTGCGTGCGCGTGTGTGTGTGTATATATATATATATATATATATATAATTTTTTGTTTGTTTTGGGGGTTTTTTGTTTTGTTTTTTGTTCCAGAAAAGAATTTTATTTTGTTGGATTTGGCAGAGTGGGGGAGGGGGGTTGTTTTGGGCTTTTGGGGAGGTGTTTTTTTGTTTTGTTTTTTTTAATTTAAAATGGGCAGAAAGTATTCAAGAGAAAAACAATGTGAACTGCTTTAGCTTTCTGGGGATTTTAAGGGTAGCTTTTCTGCTGAAGCCAATTTCAAGGGGAAAAATTAAGCACTCCCACTTTTCAGAAAAAAACCACAAAGAGTGTTGAGGACTTGGAGCTTAAAAACAAGTTTTAAAACAACTGACTTTCTGTATTTATGATAGATATGACCATTTTTGGTGTTGAGTAGATTGTTGCATTGGAAATGAACTGAAGCAGTATGGTAGATTTAAAAGAAAAAAATCCCTTTTGTGTACATTTAGCTTTTGTATGGTCCAGCTGACGGCTTCTCATTTGATGTTGTCTTGTTCATTCCTAGCCAGATAGATTGCAATCCATTGACTCGCCTAAGCTTTTCTCCCCTTTATTCCCCTTTCACCCATCCTGTGATCTGCCACTTATGGTCGCTGCCTTCATTTCTTCGAGGGTGGTTGCATAATTATTTTATAAAAACTAAAGAGAGACATTCAAAGGGTTTGGGGGGTCAGTTGGATCCCTTGCAGAATATTTTTTGTTGGGAGTTGGAAGCTTTTTAAGACGTATACATACGATTTACCTATGTCTGTTATCCTTGTGCACTTATTTCTCATTTTTTCATTTTCCTTTTGCTCTTCCTTTCTTCGTTTTGTAAATGCTTCAAAGATTCTGTTCCTAAACTATAAGCATTTGTTCCTCTGTGTGTAATTAGGCTGCACTCTGTTCCTTCTTTTAAAATAACTTTTTGTTAATTTTTTTTCTCCAAAAAAAAAAGTCATGCTTTAAATAAAATCCAAAGACATACCCTTTCACCAATGGTGCAGAATGAGCAAAAAGGTTTCTTTTTACTTGAGAATTTGTTTCTGATTTAAACAAACAAAACTAATTTTAAATAAAGAAAAGAATTAAAAAGTACCCAGCTTGTTATCTGTGCTTCTTCTGCAAGCAGAGAGGCAACTCTTAATGAAAATTCAACATACCAAACCACAAGTTTTTACTTCAAAGTTTTGTCCTCGTCTTAGGCAGTCTGAGTGGTGAGCGGGCCAGAGGTGCAGCCCGCAATGAATCAGATAGCAATGTACAGAAAGCAAAAAAAAACAAAACAAAAAACCCATATGTGAGGCACTTGTGTTTGTGTTACTCTCTGTATTCCTGTTTGTGGGACACACACACCCACCCACCCCTTATATGGTCTGGACTTTGAAAGGAAAACTTTGTGCTGCTAAAATGTAGATCTTGGAGACAGATGTTTGCTGTTTCACTTCCCTAGCCAAATGTCAACAGAAACAATCTCCCTTCCCCCAAAAGTGTGAAATCTTTCTCCCCTTCATCCTCCTCCTATTTCAAAAGGGAACTTCGAAGACTGTGAATGCAGGTTCCATTGTTCACCTAATGGCTTCTTTGCCCAGTGTTGAAGCCACTCATCAACTTTTCAAGAGACTGGAGCATTCCGAAATATGAAAACCAGTTTTCATTTTTTTAGCCGGGACTCTTATTTTTATGAATTTTTGTTTTTAGTTGAATGAGACTAGATCTTGAACTGTTGTACATATTTCTAACTAGGCTGATGCACAGTGCAAATTCCTTTTTAAATTGTTTTTTAAGTAGACAATACTAAAGAGAGTACCGTCTGATATTCATACCAGTATCCAGTTGTAGCATAAGGTGTCAAAAACAAGTACACAACGCGTTTGCTGTTTTAACAAACTGTTTTCTTTTAACAAAAGTTCTTGTATTTCTCCCTGTGTTTGAGATGAACATTTTTTAAATTCTAAAGTTGTACAGTTTTTTGTTTTCATTATTTTATCTTGTTTGTAATTCTATGAAATATATATATATTTTTTGCCATTTAACTGTTGTATGTTACTCTGTCTGTATCATATAGAAATATTTTGTTTTGTTTTTGGTTCTCTCTGTGATACAAGTTAACAATTGAACACTACCTTTCTCTGTCAAATTCTGCTCGATATCTTTGGAAAACTTTTCTTTTGGTTTTGTTCTGTTTGGTCATAGTGCAATTTCTCTCTTTCTTCCCCTTTTCCTTCACACCCACTAAAAGGCATTTTCAGCGCCTTTCCTTGTATTTTTTCTAAATATGTCTAGATACGCGTTCAGCCTGAGATTGCCTCATCCTTTTGAAGTGCCCCGCAGCGTGGCCCAGGCGGTGCTGCTGTGCTCTCACACTAAGCGACACTGACGCGCGTCAGAAGGGTTAGGCTGCCAAAGTCCGAGTCCTGCTGCAGAATCTCCACAGAGGGGCGTGCCGTGGGCTCGTCCGTTGTAGAATGGCTTCCATTGCAGGTGAAACGGACGGTTCCAGCCAGTCGCAGAGGATCATTTTCCCTTCAGACCCGGCTCTGCACCCACCGCCATGTCTCTTCACACTGTGGTCCGGGGAGCAGGTGCTGCTCAGGGGAAGCCCAGCTCTAGGCTGCCAGGCGCAGTGTTGGTCAGAGTTGAGAGGCCTCTGGGCTGTGCTGGGGGACGGGCAGGTGCCTGGCTGCTCACCCCAAGCCGCGCTGTCAGATCATGCCAGTAATTCAATATTAATCTATGCTGCTGCCCTTCAGTCCGGCCTTCCCTGGAGAGTTTGCACCTCTCGGCTCCTTGAGAGGCTCTGGGAAGGGGTCACTGTCAAAGCCGCCTTCAAAAATTCCCAATCGTATAAATGTGTCTGTTTCCAACCGAAACTCCCACGCCGTGGCCTGGTGCTGGACACGCAGCCAAAGGGGAGTTAGGAGACCCGAGTAGCTGGCACTACTCAGCATAGAAGAGACCCCTCGAGCTGGGGTCAAACCCCAGGCCGAGATTTTAAACACAGAGCAGAGCCGGTAACTTTATTTTTAAATGAAAAGCTTTTAAAGAGGCGAAGATGACCAAATGTCACACAGGAGACTAAAATACACAACAAGGTGTGTTTAGAGGGGCTACCTGCGCCCATGCAGCAGCCATGGCAGGAAGGTGCAGACAACAGAGAGGCATTAATGCAAGCCAGCACACTTGATGTTTGTGAAAATATATTTTGCTTTTAAAAAAAATAAATTAACTAAATTAAAACATTTTAAATAGAAGCAGAGATTTGGTTGGTTTGTTGGCTGAGATACTGCCCACTGTGAAACACAAAGCTTTGACTTTTTTGTTTGTTTGTTTGTTTATTTGGGGGGGGGCAAGTTTTGGTAGAACAGAAAGCATAAATGAGGTGAAGAGGTATATGAACAGCCTTTGCAATGTACAAAAAATAGAGCAAGTGAAACCAAAAATGATGTTCTTGGTGTTTTTCTATAATGTAGTCTTGTTAGCTTTTTTGTTACTGTAACAATGCTGATCTCGAACTGTACCAAAATACATGGAGACTAACAAACAGAAACCACATGGAACTTTCAAAACTTTAAAAAAATGTCACAAAACTTTGTTGTCATAGTTAAGCTGATTGTAGATGGTAATTGAATATACTCCTTTGACAATATTTCATCAAGTGTGTTTCCTGCTCATTGTGATACATTAAAAAAATGAGCAAAAGCTCTTGTCTCCGATGTGCCCAGGTGTATGAAGGTTTTGTGTGGGTGTGGGTGTGTGCGCGCACGCGCTCGCTGGTAGGACTGCGTGTGTGCACATTTGTGCATTCATCTGTGTGTATGAAATTAGATGTTCATGGAGATCCTTGTAGGCACATGCCCCTTGTGCACTCGTGTGTGTGTGTGTGTGTGTGTGTGTACATGCACAGTCACTTGTCCTCAGCAGCACGTGGGTGTTTGTGTGCCCACGGGCACTGTTTGATTAGTATGGGAGTGCATGGGCTCGTGCTTTGAATCGGTTATTTTCAGCATGGAGTCCAGATGCTGAACTGGAAGTAATGAGCCACGCAGCACTGCCTCGTTACAGCTTTGGGATGTGCTGTGTATGGAAAGGGCATTTTATAATTGGAATTTTACCAAGGGCTGTATACGAAATCCAGGCACGTGACGGTAATTAACGCTGAGAAAGCTAGAACCCGATGCCTTACCAGATAAGGTCAGTTTCACATCTGTAACCTAGAAATGAGCCAGTCTGCAAGTGTCTTCCACGGATTAAACCAGAAGCAGCTGAAGGTAAGAACGGTAAGTGGCTGATTCACTGAGTTTCCTTTTGTAGCGAACCTCTCACTGCTCTAGAGCAGAGGCTGAAATGGGAACACAACTTGGTAAACAGCTGAGTGTAAACAAAAGGTGTCCCATGCAGCGGGAAAGCCTGGACATTTCTTTCATCGGGACCATGTCCACAGGACATCCCATTCACCTCTAATTTCTATCTACAGGAATCAGTCATCGTAACACCCCCATGGCCAGTCGCCTCGGAAGGCCGGTTAGCGTGGTAGCGCCCTTGGGCAGTCGGCAGGTTCTCTGTAGTAAGAGGCGTACTGCCCTGCTTGGGAGTGGCAGTCAGTGAAGGGAGGCAGAACCCAAGAGTCTCACAGTTTGAGAGGAGACGGGGGTTGTTTAAAGACGAAGGTTAGAATATTGTCTAGCCAGGAAACTCAGGGCTGGGGGATGCTTTTTGTTTGGGACGGTTTGTTCCCAATTGAAGCTCCTGAGATATGTGGGATGATTTTTTCAAAGTGGTTATTTCCCAAGTTGTGTTCCCATTTCAGTCTCTGCTCTAGAGCTTCCCTCTGCAACGTGTCCAGCTCTCTGAGCGGGGGGCTCTGCAATTCCCCTCAGGCCCTCCGGGACGGGCGCCTGGTGTCGGAGTAGCAGAAGAGAGCCCAGCTCCATTGGGCCCAGTGTCCAGGCGCTAGCTGCAGTTTTAAGAAAGATGAAACCTCCGTGTGTGCAGCCAGGAGGGTGCATGGGGGCAAAGGCCTTTGTAGCTTTGGGTATGGAAAGAAACTGATTTTTTCAGCCGTGCAGGTGATCATGTGACCATGTGAACCAAGTTGGTTCCCTGAAACCCCTTCCCGCTGCCTGCGCACGTGTAAGTAGCGTTCCCTGAGGCCGGGTCCGACCAGCCGTGCTGCAGGCTCAGGGAACGCCTGCCGAACACTTCTCTGGAAACTGATTGGGGGGTTCTTTACTGAGTTTGCTGCTTTCCTAATGGCCTGGCAGCTGCTGCTTCAAGCATGGAGCAGCGAGTCGGTCATCACTAAACCAGTCAGGCACTGAAATAAGAGGCCTCATTTTCCAAAGTACTGCTCCCCACTGGCTCCCAGAGAGCTCCGTGGGAGAGAAACCATCTCCTGCTTTAGTCTTAATTTTGGAGTTAGGTGCATAACTCTCGGCGTCTGCATTCGAAAGCCTGGGCCACTGAACTATCAAATACAGGCGTCCGACGCGTCGGCCAAGTGAAAACACTGTCACAAGCTGCTGTCTTACATCGGCTGTGAGAACACTTCACGGCGTCATTTGCAACTTTGCTAGCCTCTATTTTCAGATGGGGGGAACTTCCAGTTAGAAAGCCCCTGCCAAGCTGGGCTCCTCCCATGCTACAGGTCCAGTGAGTGATGGAGACGAAGGCCCTAGCACGACAGCAAACGGCCTCTGTGGGGCCATGCTTGAGAGAGTGCGAGGCAGCTTCCAGCTGCGTCCCAGTGCCAGGGACCAGGCTGCCAAAGGTGCTTCTGGGTCTCGGCTCTGCGGAGCTATGGGCAGCTGCCTGCGTGTTGGGAAGTCTGGCCCAGGAGCACGGCACCCTGGGCAGGTTCTGAAGCCTCTTTGGACAAGAGCCGGGGCTCCAGCCGGCTTGTGGCCCTGAGGTGAGCTGCCCCTGCACTGGAGCTTAGGCAGGGCCTTTCTCTTCGAACACGCTGGCAGCTCCTATGCCGCGTGAAGCCCGTCGCGGTGCCTGCCTGCTTTCAGGGATTGCTGCCTTCCTTGTTAACAGCTCTGCCCCGGGCCTCCCCTGGCCCTAGCCCAGCCTCATGTCCTAGGACACCGCCCCCAGCCTCCACACCTGGCTCCCTCCAGGACCAGCAGCACGAGGACAGTTTGAATTCCTGCGCGTTAAGAGGGGACATGCTGGAGCTCCTGACTCCAGGGACTGCGCGGCACCCAACTTGCACGGAAGCTCCCAGAAGCTGGGCTGATGATCCCTGATCAGGTGCCCGACATGGGCCCTGGCTTCACTCCAGACTGCGGCTCGGAAAGGAGAGGGAATCAGTGTCGGCTCCCGCTGCTCCCAACAGCCTGTTCCTGGGCCTCAGCGAGCCCGGCTCAGCCAGCCCCTCCGTGCTGCAGGGCAGGGCCAGGTGGGGCTACTGCCCAGAGGCGGCTTTTGCCATGTAGCCAACAAGCCCTCAGCCATGAGAACTGGCCGGGAGGTGGCGTGTGGAACGTTTCTTCCCTCCTCTTGCTCACGGCCTGTGGCCTGGACAGAGGCAGCAGAGGAAACACCAGCTCAAGCCCTCCCAGGACGTGGCCCTCCCTACGCATTACTCAGCGCGGGGAATGAGCCTTTGTCTTGATTGCCCACCGTGCTGGTAAGTGAACGCGTTGCCCATCCCTGGATGCTGCCTGGGCAGTAAATGTGCTTGGATGCAGCTGGGAGCCAGCCGGTTTTGGAGCTGAGGAAAGCCTTGTGGGCCAGGCGAGAGGGTTCACCTCGTGCTGTGCACACGGTGCTCCCAGCTCTGACACGGCGGTCCTGCCCAGGCGGTGCTGCTCACGCCAGCCTGTCACACAGACTCAGAACCTGCGCTCAGCTGCGCTTGGCCCTTTGCTCAGTCTTACTGGCGCTACCGCCGTTGGAAATGGCTCGCTGGCTCGTTTCCTATGTGCTGGGCTCGGGCTTTGCACTCAGTTGCCTGGTTTTAGCACCAAGGGGCTTAGGGGAAAGGCCTTGGTTGGAGCCCCACGGGGGCCCAGCCACTCAGAGGAGATGCACCGTGCCACGTCTGGCTGGGCTCCCCCGGTGGGCGCTGTGTGTGAGTGAAACGGCAGGGACAGCGTGTGTCAGCTCAGTCCCTGCCGTGCCCAGACTGGTCCCCTGGCCTGATGGCGATTGGAGAATGTCAGAGGAGAGCAGGGAAATAAATAGTGATGCAGTGCTGCTGCCTTTGGCCTCGCCTGCTGGAATGGGCCTCTGACTGCACATCGTCACGCTCATGGCCACCCACGGGGCTGCTTGCGAGCTAGGAGTGCGTGTATACGCGCCCAGGCGAGAAGCGTTTGCGCGGCAGAACTAACTCAGGTAAAATAACAGAACTTGCGCATAGTTCCATCCCATACAGTCTGCCGGAGAACCTGGCTCTAAAACAACAGACCCACCTCTCCGCCCCCTTGCCTCACTGCAAGCGCGGCCCAACCCAGGTGCTATTGCGAGCTGCAGCCCACAGCTGATGTCCATGCTGGCCGCTACTGGTTGGCTCACATACAAACTAACCTTTTTTCAGAGGCAAGGCAGGAAGTGAGTGAGTTGGCAGGAAACCTGCATTCTCGTGGCCTTCCAAAGACTGTCCCACTCACCGTGTCCCACAGAAGGGCTCGGTTTGGATTAATCAGCATTTTTCGGAAGGCCAGGTGTTCCACTAGGAAATCTCCATCCTGCTCCATCTCTCCTCAGCATAACTGGGCGTCTAGCACCCATAGAGCGTTAGAGTGGCTATTGTCGCGCCATGCAGAGCACAGTGGCTTGTGCACTTACGCCCGGCAATCCCAGGTGCCGTCCCAAGGGCAGCTGCCTGCATGTGCTGCTGGCTCACCCGGGCTGGTCTACGCAGACAGTCAGGTCTGCGTTGGGGCTCAGCAGACTGGAAGGGGAAATGCCGGCAATGACTTGAGAGAGGAGTGAAAAAACGACACACTGTGTCCCTGGCACTAGCCAGCAGTGCCCCTCTGCCACGTGCACCAGCCAGACTGGACAGTCTCCACCAAAGGGAACGAACACAAATCAGACATTCGAAAAGGCAACACATGGAATCCTGTCGGGGAACATTGTAACCTGCCCGGCACTTGCTAATGGATCTCCACGTTGCCGTATTGTTTCAGGCCAATTTCAAAAACCAGCTTGAAAGGGAGGCTGCAGAACTTTCTTTCCTTTACCGATGTGATACCCGCAATAGGCGTTTTAACAGAGACCTTGGCTGGACGAGCCTCCACGTTCCACATCCAATGACATAAAAGGCCAACCACCTGGTACGTAAGAGCACTTAACACTCTCCATCAGCGTCATTTAGCAGGGACACATTGACTGACTGTTCTTTTCCCTCCCCACCCCCTCTCTTTCTCTGGCATTTATTTGGAACCTGGAGAAGTGGGCTGTGCCCACGAAAGCTCGTGATCCCATCGACATGCTTTGTTAGTCTCTGAGATGCTGCAGGACCATTGGTTGGTTTTTAAGGTTTTGCAGCTCAGTAGTTGAGGCTGGGTTGCATTTTGTCCTGGCAAAGGGGGACTCAGCCACTGTGTTACTTGAGCAGAATACCGAGTTACCCTCCCTCAAACTTACAGCATTTGCTTGGAGCACAGAATTATTTGCCTGAGAATTTGGGTAAATTGGCCAATTCATTTGAGTTCCAATTAATTTTAAAATGGGCCCTTCTGGAAATGTAGCACCTGGGGTCCGGCCCTTTAACCATCCAGGTCATGATTCTTTTGGGGGAGGTTACTATTGAGTTGTCCTCGTTCTGAGTGGAAAGCGTCTGATGGCGAATGTTCTCCCAGCGGAGGTGGGGACCTTGGGCCCGTGGGCTGCACGTGGTTCATCAGGGCTAGCTGCTCTCAGGCTGCTACGCGCTTGGTTTACAACAGGCATTGACCTGAATTGCTTCCCGCAGCTCCCATTGGCCAGGAACGGCAAATGGTGGCCAATGAGAGTTGTGGGGCTCCATGCCTGAGGGCGCTCAGGTAAACGAACCGTGTGGCCACCCACACACAGCTAACCCTGACCAATCACACGCAGCCAACGGCTTGAGGGTCCCCACCCCCACCCTTCAGAGTGTGCTGCGTACAGCTGCTCTCTTTAAAACGGTCTGCCATCTGAAACTGAGCCCATCACTGGCCCCCCGTTAGCAGGCCATGTTAGGACATGACACAGCTGTCAGGGGGGTGGGGGAGTGCAAAAAGTGGGGAAAGTTGGTTTTTTCCAATCAGTGTAATTAATGTGTGGTCTATGCACTAACCATGGTGTTACTACAGGGCAGAGCTATGGTTTGTCAGTACCTTCCTTTTGTATTTCCAGGCCTTAACATGTTTGGATTTCTTTTACTTTCAGCCCCAACTCCAGATTCAGTGAGTTTAATGTGCATAAAATTGGTGTGAGACTCCTGGAGAACTTGGAATGTTGGTTTTGGATGTTTGGGGCGGCGGGGGGGGGGGGGGGGGGGGAGTTGTGCACAATATGGTATTTGGCCGTTGTACTGATAGTTGTTTCACTGTTGCATTTCAGAGTGTGTTTGTCAGTTAGTAAACCGGCGCTGGGCAACCGAGGCTGGTGAAGAGGCCATATGACTGGCCCTTCTTCATCTCAGTGGGCTGCAAGCTCGTAACCTGATGTCTCCCAGGATAGGCAAGTGTTGCTAACTGTGCGTGTACACTTACACTGTGCAGGGTGTGCCAAGCGAACCATAGCAGCACTGTGATTGGCTGCGGTGGGAGCACACAGGCCAATGCTGTGTGCAATTGGCACGCCCCTCACTTCCCGTGTCCTGGCTTCCCGTGCATGTCACTTTGATAATACTGGTGCAAAAAACTCTCATGGACGGAAGGCAGCGGGATCTGGCAGCCCTGCGCAGGGCAACAGGAACCAAAATGTCTTGCAGGCCACACAGAGAACACTGATGGGCCATGTGGCCCTCGGGCGGCAGGCTACCCTCCTGATACAGGGTGGGGACGCGGTTGTGCGGCAGAGCAGGGGGAGGGAGGTTTTGCTTCTGTGGCCAGCGCCGGGGCGACTCTGCCTCTGTAAACACCACAAAGGTCAGAACTTGATTTAATCAAGGAATCGTTCAGGAAAGCGGCGTCATGCCGACTGTGCTGGAAGGGGCTGGCTGCCTCAGGCTGCCTGTAGCAAACGGGACGGCGTGATGTGTGCCAGGCCTGTTTGGGCCCACGTCACAAAATCCACCCCAGGCTTTGCCCTTGATTGTAAACGCTCCTGGCAGGGCGCTGTAACCCCCAGGTCCTTTTCTGCAGAACTACTACTTAATTGGTTGGTCCCCAGCTTGTAACAATACTTGGGATTCTTCCGTCCCAAGTGCAGGACTCTACACTTGTCCTTGTTGAACCTCATCAGATTTCTTGTGGCCCAATCCTTCAGTTTGTCTAAGTCACTCTGGACCCTATCTCTCCCCCCAGCTTAGTGTCATCTGCAAACTTGCTGAGGGTGCAACCCATCCCCTCATCCCGGTCATTAATAAAGATGTTGAACAAAACCGGTCCTAGAACCGAACCTTGGGGCACTCCGCTAGAAACCAACCGCCATCCTGACATCGAGCCATTGATCACTACCTGCTGGGCCCGGCCTTCTAGCCATCTTTCCATCCATCTTACCGTCCATTTATCCAATCCACATTCCCTTAACTTGCTGGCAAGAATATTGTGGGAGACCGTATCAAAAGCCTTGCTAAAGTCAAGGTATATAACATCCACTGACTTCCCCATGTCCACAGAGCCAGTTACTTCATCATAGAAGCTAATCAGATTGGTCAGGCACGACTTGCCCTTTGTGAATCTATGCTGACTATTCCCGATCCCTTTCCTCTCTTCCAAGTGCCTCAAAATGGATTCCTTAAGGATCCCTTCCATGATTTTTCCAGGAACCGAGGTAAGACTGACCGGCCTATAGTTCCCTGGATCGTCCTTCTTCCCTTTTATGAAGATGGGCACTACATTTGCCTTTTTCCAATCATCTGGGATTTCTCCCGATCTCCACGACTTTTCAAAGATAATGGCCAAAGGCTCCGCAATGACATTTGCCAACTCCCTCAGTACCCTCAGATGCACAAGTCCAGACCCATGGATTTGTGTACGTTTAGCTTTTCTAAATAGTTCCTAACCTGTTCTTTACCCACCACAGGCTGTCCATCTTCTTCCCATCTTGCGTCACTTAGCACAGAAGTCCAGGAGCCAACCTTGTCCGTGAATACAGAGGCAAAGAAAGCATTGAGTTCTTCAGCTTTCCTCACATCATCTGTCACTAGGTTACCTCCTTCATCCAGTAGGGGCCGCACACCCTCTCTGATCACCTTCTTCTTGTTAACATGCCTGTAGAAACCTTTCTTGTTATCCTTCACATCCTTAGCCAGTCGCAATTCCAATTGCGCTTTCACCTTCCTGATAACCCCCCGGCATTCTCGAGCTATACGTTTAAACTCCTCCCTGGTCATTTGTCCAAGTTTCCACTTTTTGTAAGCTTCCTTTTTGTGCTTAAGGTCACCAAGGATTTCCCCTGTAAGCCAGTCCGGTCTCCTACCATGTTTGCCTCTCTTGCTACGCGTCGGGATGGTTTCTTTCTGTGCCTTCAATAAGGCTTCTTTAAAATACTGCCAGCTGTCCTGGACTCCTTTCCCCTTCATGTTAGCATCCCAGGGGATTCTGCCCATCAGATCTCGGAGGGAGTCAAAATCTGCTTTTTTGAAGTC
This sequence comes from Pelodiscus sinensis, assembly GCF_049634645.1. Lineage (NCBI taxonomy): Eukaryota > Metazoa > Chordata > Testudines > Trionychidae > Pelodiscus > Pelodiscus sinensis. Next base: position 294,215 of record NC_134722.1, on the reverse strand, counting down.
CAAGGTGTGTATTTTACTACTCTCTTTTCTTCCTTTGGTCAGGATCCTAAAATCTACCATCTCATGATCACTGCTTCCCAGGTTGTCACCCACATCCACTTCCTCTATTAGTTCCTTCATGTTTGTGAGCAGAAGGTCAAGCTGCGCACGGCTCCTGGTCGGATCCTTAAGCACTTGTCAAGAAGTTATCCCCAACATTCTCCAAAAACTTCCTGGATTGCTTATGTACTGCCCTATTTGTTTCCCAACAGATGTCAGGGTGATTAAAGTCCCTCATGAGAACCAGGGCCTGCGATCTGGAAGCTTCTCTTAATTGTCCGAAGAAAGCCTCATCTACCTCATCCACCTGATTTGGTGGCCTGTAGCAAACACCAACCACAACATCACTGCTGTTGTTTGCTCCTTTAAACTTAACCCATAGACTCTCAACAGGCTTTTCTCCCTCTTTATACTGGAGTTCAGAGTAATTATAGTGCTCTCTTACATATAGTGCAACTCCTCCTCCTTTTCTCCCCTGCCTGTTCTTCCTGAACAGTCTATACCCTTCCATGACAGCGCTCCAGTCATGCGAGTCATCCCACTAAGTCTCTGTTATCACAATTAAATCATATTTCTTGGACTGGGCCAGGGCCTCCAGTTCTTCCTGTTTGTTGCCCAGGCTTCTCGCATTAGTGTACAAACACCTCAGATAACCAGCTGATTGCCCTATTTTCTCCATTCGAATCAGGGGTCCTCCTTTCTTGCTCGTTCCTCTCTGCATTCTTCCCGGTATCCGACTTTCCCACTCTCCTCAGGGTTTTGGTCATTGTCCCCCGACGAACCTAGTTTAAAGCCCTCCTCACTAGGTTTGCAAGCCTGCCTGCAAAGATGCTCCTTCCTCTCTTGGTTAGGTGGATCCCATCTCTTCCGAACAATCCTTGCGCCCGGAACAGAGTCCCATGGTCGAAGAAACCAAAGCCTTCTCTGCGACACCACCTACGCAACCACGCATTTACGTCCTCAATTCGACGATCCCTGCCCAGTCCTTTCCCTTCAACAGGGAGGATGGACGAGAACACCACTTGCGCTCCGAATTCTTGGATCCTTCTTCCCAGCGCTACATAATCCGCAGTAACCCGCTCAAGGTCATTCTTGGCCGTATCGTTAGTTCCCATGTGGAGAAGCAGGAAGGGGTAGCAATCCGAAGGTTTGATCAGTTTGGTAAGCCTCTCAGTCACATCCTGAATGCAAGCTCCCGGTAAGCAGCATGCCACTCTAGATTCCAGGTCCGGACGGCAGATGGATGGCTCAGTCCCTCTTAGGAGGGAGTCCCTGACCACCACCACCCGTCGTTTCCTTTTGGGGGTGGTGGCCGTGGAACCCCCATCCGTAGGACTATGCATCTCATGCCTTCCAGTAGATGGTGTTCCCTTCTGGTTTCTTCCTTGTGAGGTCCCTTCCAGAGCTTTCAGCACTACAGAGCCTGTGGAGAGAGCCTGAAAGTGATTACTTACCTCTATAGCATCGGGGGATTCTCATGGTGGCCTTTTTCCCCTTCTAGAAGTTACATGCTGCCAGTTCTCTTTGTGGTCACGTACTGCCCTCTCTGGCGCTTCTGCCTGCCGTGCTTGAAGGATTAAACTCTGCCTTCTATCGAGGAAGTCTTCATCCTCTCTGATCGAGCGCAGGGTCGACACTTGGGCCTCCAGTCCGCTAATTTTTTCTTCCAAAATGGCGACCAACTTGCACTTGGTGCAGATGAAATCTGTTCTTTCTTCCGGGAGGAAGACAAACATGGCCAATGCTGTGCAGGTAACAGCAGCAGACCCATCACCATCCATCACTGCTGTCCTGGAGAAGGGATTTAAAAGAAAGGCGAGAGAACCTCCCGCCCTTCCCAACTCCCTCTCTAAACTCCCTGTTCGCACTCACCTGTTCACAAGCTCCTTGGTCGCTTGCCGAGTGCCTGAAAGTCCCTCCCCCTACCAAGGCTCAGCTAATCAGCAGAGGCTTCTAGAATTCAAACTTTAAATAGAAGCCAACACTTTCCACCTGCCAATCACAGCACCTGCCAATCACAGCACACACTCCAGGAGGGTTCAGCAGAGCTTGGTCTTGGGCGGATGGGAGGGGAAGGGCCACTGAAACCAGTGACTAACAGCCCCCTACTCTCCCCTGTTCCTCCGGGCGTGTGCCCTTGGCTGCTACAAGGAAGAGTATCCACCGGCTGCTGCCTCACCTTGTCGGAGGGCAGCTCGGACTGACAGGGGCCCTTCCTTTCCCAGGCTGCAGGGTCCCAGGCAATGGTGGGTGTGTGCCCCTGCCCTGCCGCTCTGCCCCACGGGGCCTGTATGGCTGGGGGCGGGGAGGGGACCCAACCAGCCAGTTCAGTACAGCTGGATACTCCAAGCAACAGAGTCAGGCCTGAGCCCGCTGGGGAGGGGCCTGCGACGTTCCCTCTTGTCCGTCTGCTGGGAGGGCGAAGGCGGCTGCTCTGCACGTGCTCCAGGGAGCCGCTCTGGCTCTGGGACTGCCCCCCCCCAGGCCTGGCTCCTCCTCTGGCGCTTGTAGCGGATGGAGCCAAGTGATAACTCCCCCCCCCCCCCCCCACTGCTCTGCCTAACCATTGGGCAGGAGAAGGGAGCCGGGCAGAGGCTGAGCGTCAGTTCACCAGGCACGTGGTCAGTCCTGCTGCAGGCACGTTCCCAGGGTGGAGGAGGCCCCTTGCCTCTCATGGAGGCTGCCGCAGGGGGCGGGTGTTTCACGGTTCCGCTGTGGAGCCTGGGCGAGGTTCTGACGCGCTGATCCCACCTCACTGGGGCTGGTGCACAAAGTGAGCATGTTTCCACTGAGCAACCTGTCGTTTGCTGCGTGATGCAGGAGGCCACCTCACTGGCCAAAAGAGAAACGTAAAGCTGCAGCTGGAGACTGGGCAATGTGCCTGGGCGTGGCATTAAAACAAACACTGGTGAGGGGGCCTGTGTTCCCTCTCAGTTTTTCCACCCTTGTGCGGAATACATTTTGTTACCTGCAGTGAGGCATGTGCGGATGTGCACCACCTGTAGAAACGCAGGCTGCTGGCGGTGGGTGCTGTGCTCATCAGCTGGGTGGCCGCCCAAGCGCTCAGCTGACAGGATGGTCTGGAAGGGTTGTTCTAGAGGATGGTGGCCATGTCTGTTAGTTTTAATTTCCCTGAATTCTGCGCCTGGCTGCCTGTCTCTCCCCATGCCGCCGCCCCCCAGCACCAAGTTTTGTTGTTTTTTTCCCGTGCTAAGTAGCTAAACCGAGATGCTGAGTGTAAGAAATGGAAAGTGACAAGATATGACCGAAGCATTGGAAATCAATCCAAACTAAATGTGCTTCTTAACTATAAGTGAACAGTTGAAAACAATCCTCTTTTATAGCCATGGAGATAAATACTCTGTTTTTATTAGGAAAAAATTGCTTTGGACTGAATAAAGTCATTTGATTAACAAGTCAAAGTAGATGGTTTATTGATGTTTCAGAAAGGAGTTTACAAGGTCTAGTGAAAAAAGACACCCAGCTCTGAATTAACAAATTACCCTGGTATATGGGACATTGACAGTTCACTGCAAATAGATTTATGGGCTACCGCTGGGCGTCTCATCCCCATTTGCCTTATTGTGATAAAATATTGGGCCCTGGGTAAACCTATAGCCATGCCACAATACACCATATCGACCTTTGACCCGTAGGACCCAACAGCAAACCTACGAATTAGAGTCTTAATTTGTCTTAATCTAACAGGATCAGCTGTAGTTACTTCCAGAGCACAGAGAGGGGGGGAGGGAGGGAGAGAGACTGTACGCAGTGCACGTGTGTGTTTTGCAGGTGGAGGTGGATCACTTAGTTTACTACACTTGACACAGTTAAACTGGTGGGACCCTAAGAGCTCACAGGAGCATCCTGCACTGAAAAATAATTCCCAGATCCCATGAGTTACCCATGTAGAAAATTTACCATCAAAGCTGCTGACACCTTGGAAGTGTCTGTGGAATCCCAGGCAGACTGGAAATGCAGAGACTAAATTGATCGGTGCAGTAATCCTCTGTTAATTTATTTTGATATTAAATTCAATTATTTTGCACATCCCCTATAAGTTTAGTTTTTCAGACGCTTTCAGTGTTGTCAGACACAATGGCTTCTTGGAGGCAACTGGCTTGGGGCATTGGGGCTTTTTGGTGCCTGAGAACTTGTTCAGGACACTTTGGGGCATGGAATAAACATTTTCTGGATATTTCTTTAAACCTGTAGCAGTGAAATCATCTAGATATTTACCTTGTCATCTTTAGGCTTCAGAGCTAACAGACCAGGTGAGATGATTATGGGTCTCTTGGACCTCCTGTTTCATGCTGATTGTTGCTGGAGGCAATCCATCATGGTGTAGCTTATACTCTGCTCACTGCTTCAAGGCAGTATTTGCAGGCGGGAGGGTTGCTACACAATTTTTCTAGAAAGCTCAGGTTCTGTTGCCGAGGAGTACCTGCAGTCCTTCTGTGTGAGCTGTGAATCTGAGATCCAAGAGCCTTTGAGCACGGGTGAAGAGCTGATTCCTGACAACGTACTATTGTTTTTAAAGTGGGTCTTTGAAATCAAGTCAGGCAACTTGCATCAAAAGACTGAAGCTGTGAGCCCAAAGCTGCGTGGGCAGATGTATCCCTCGCGTTAGCCGCTCCTAGTGACCTGCTTGATAATGTTTATTGCGCATGTTCACTGAATGACCGGGCAGAAGGCATTCCTTAGACGCGCGTTCATTATCATCTCAGCATGAATGATGTGACATACGGTTCATAACCCCCGGCCAACAGGCAGGAATAAGTCTTTTCCTCCCCGCAAGTTCTTGGAAGAAGCCTCCTGTCTCTGGGTAGAGTGAACTCAAAGCTAATCTCTCTTGTTGGCCTTGGCGCAGTTGTGCCCGTCTGGTGTGGGATTCTCACTGCATCACCCCCATGTGCATGTGGCTGAAGCTTTGTCAGACCCACAGCTCTGACCTGTGGCTCCTGTTCAGCTCAGCCTGGGCACCCGGCCATCCCTTGCAATTCCCTGTGCTGTTCCTTCACAGAGCTGGTCCCTGCCCCACCTCACCTTGCTAGTCCAGCCTGGCACCTTTCCTGGGCACAGCTGCTGCGCTGCCTGCTCGAGTGTGTTACACAGAGATCTGGCCTTGTGCCTCGTCTTTGTTCGGGGGCAGGATGTCCGTTTCTCTTCTCTCATTCACGTGGCTCCCGCACGCACAAGCCAACAAGGCCCCATCGTGTCTGGGTGGGAAAGGGGCTGAAAAGCAAGGCAAGAAGCGAGAGCCGGTGAGGTTTCCTAGTAAAAAGGGTGGGAAGAGGCTGGAGAATGAACTAGGGGTGGGAAAGGCTGGAGAGTCGGGGAGTATGTGTTAATTTGCACCTGTCCCCAGCGCTGCAAGCAATATCTGCATGCATCTGAAAATGACACCGTGATGAATGGGACACAAACGCATCTTTTATTGCCTCCACGGCACACAAGTGCACGCTCTTGCCTCTCCTAAGGGACTGGTGAACAGCCGGATGAAGGAATTCATAAGATTTGTTCGGCAGCCATTTTTCCTTTCTCTCCTGTAATAGGATCTGCAGAAATAATTTAAAGACCTGAAAGGTAATTTAGTATTTTCTTTTCTTTCTCCTCCCTCCCCCCGCCACACATCCTACAAGTTCACTAGGTATCCTCTAGATGAATTAATCCTAAGATAAAATATTATTTCTGGAGTTTATTCATCTCATTTATTAACTGTTTGCAGTTTTATTCACAGGGTTGTAGATTAACTCTGAAAGAAGTTACTATATGGAGTTTCCTCTCACTCAGTGGCTTTAATTTTCTGTTCATCTTCTTTTTTTAGATGTGTTTCTTCATAAACTAAGTTTTCATGAGACGTGGCTAATACTCTGCAGAACCACAAAGCTATAGCCTGTCATCTTTAGTACGTAGTGACCGTCTAACACCGGGGTCACCAACCAGTAGATCGCGATCTACCAGTAGCTCTCAGGGGCTCTAAGAGTAGCTCTTGTGCCCTCTCTGAACTGCGCACCTGCACAGTACATTTACATTAGATTTCCTCATGTAATCTAGGCGGGGCTTCAAGGAAGGGGCGGGGCAGTAGATCTTCGCCTGTTCTGAGACTCAAAAAGTGATCTTGGGTGTAAAAAGGTTGGAGACCACTGGTCTAACACCTAACAGGAATCAATAGCAAACGTCCCTGTAAACGCGATCCCGCCCCATCCAGGGGACAGGAAATGAAAGGATTTCACATCTGCCATTGAAGCTACAGGCTAGAATCTGCACCAAATGCCAGGCCCATGCCTTGGCAGTGCAATGGGTGCGTTGCTGATTTGCATCAGGCGCAGAGCAGTGAAAGACTCTGGGTGTCCTCTGCCAGCCCCCTGCTGTTGCTTCCACCTCTCCTGCTCCCCCCCCCCCATGGCAGCAGGCAAGCTGGTCCCATGAGAGCACTGCTCCACCTATGCTGATGTTACTGACACTGGCCGTGTTAGCGGTTTGGCTGTGGAGCCATACCCTTATTTCGAAATAACTTTACTAGCCTCTACACAGCCAAACCGCTATTTCGAAATAATTTGAAATAGCGGAGCACTTATTTCGAATTTGGTAAACCTCATTCCACGAGGAATAACACCAAATTTGAAATAGCTATTTCGAAATAAGTGCAGTGTAGACAATTATGTTGAAATGGGGGCTTCCAGCCTTCCCATGGTGCCCTGGTGGCCACTCCAGCCTCAATCAAGAAGACTCCTCTCCCTCCTCCACTCCCCAGAGCCCTTAAAGGGGTTGACTGTGGCCACAGTGCCTGTGCCAGCTCCAAGCCAGCAGTCACTGCCCCCGACCCAGTGGCCCCAAAACATGAACCAGCAAGCCACTGGCAGTCAGCCCTTCACCACTCCCCAGGAGCAGTCTGCCAGCTCCCAGGAGCCTGCCAGGGCCCAGAGAAGGTGGGTGTCTGCCTGGTCCAGGGCAGAGATCATGAACCTTATTCAGGTTTGGGGGGGTGCCCCCAACGTCCATGATCTCCACACTAGATGGAGGAATGTGGCCGTCTATGGCAGGATAGCTGCCAGCCTGGCTACCAAAGGCCACATGCGAACCCAGGAGCAGGTTTGCATGACAATCAAGTTGGTCCGGCGAGACCCCCAACCCTGAGCTTCCCCTCCCCCTTCTTCCCCTTGCTTCCCCCTTCCAGCTCCCTCCTCCCAGGTTTCCCCCTCCCCTCTCCCACCCTCTCTTCTCCCCTCTCCCGCCTCCTTTCCCCAGTTTCACCAGAGTTTCATCCCCCCCTTGTCTGGTGCTGGGAACTCTTGTGGTTTCACAGGGAGTTTCACAATAGTGTTTCCCTTCAAGCCCCAGGCCGTGATGGTGACACAACAGAATCTTAGCCCTCTTTTTTTAATAAAACGCTCCCTCCCAGCTATGGAGAAAAGCTTACAAATGTGATCCCTCAAGGTTCAAAAGCCAGAAGGCAAATGGCTAGAACGCCAGGTGGGTTGTTTTCAAAGAGCAGCAGTTTAAAGCCAATCCCATCATTTCTTTAGGTCTAACTTGTGATTTTTTTTAGAGACTGGTGTTGGCAGTGCTGCCCTTCTGCTGTCATGTTTAACATCACAGGGCCTTACATGTCACGCTGCTACTGGGTGGGGGTGGAATTGGAGGAGCAGCAGCAGCACTCATGACTTTGAGTAACCATGGTGGCTTGTAGAATGGACTTTTGTCTTGAACGGTTCCTTACAAGTCATCATCTTTCTGCAAGCGTCAGTGAGGGAGGGTCCTAAATATTCCTCAAATTGCATCTTTCAGCCTCATTCATGGGCACCCTCCTGCTGTGCTTGCGTCAACCTCAGTTCTATATCTCTCTAAACGTGTACCGCCTTCTGCATGCCGGACATGATTGCACCATGTCATCTTGTTGGCAGCTGGTACCAGACTGAAATGACTATGGTGCCACTGCAACACAGAAACAAGAAGAAGGCTGGAATTGTAGACCAGCACTTTTTCGTAAGGCGTTTTCCAGGTCCTGCTTGTAGGCTGGGGGCTGTATAGGAACATCAGTGATCAAACACAGTCAGCAGACTGCCTAGAGCAGGGGTGGGGAACCCTCTAGCCCGGAGGCCGGATGAGCCTCCCTCCTCCCCCCGCAAGCTTGCCTGGACCTAGCTCCCGAGGGTTGGCACTGGGGCTCTAGCCACCCAACCGCAGGGCTGGGGCACACAAAACCTACATGCCTGCGCCCCTCCTCCCCCAGCTTGGCTCTGGCGTTCAAGGGGAACGTGAGACGTGTCTTGCTCTTCCTCAGTCGGGGCTTCTCACTTGTGTGTGGCCCCCCCTGACTGATTGTTCTGTGGGTCAGCAGCCCTGGCCCTGCTCTAGAGTCAGTAGAGATCTGTGCCTCTGCTTCAGGGAGCAGCCCGCTTTGCGGGTGTCCGTTTGGGTTCTTGAGTGTTAGCATTCTGCACACAGAGAAATAAAGCAGCGTTGTGTTGCAACCTTCCAGCAGGCGTATTTGTTTCACCTAACTTTTCTGTGTGTACGCTGAGAACGCGACTCTGCTGAACTCAGTAACCGCCCTCCTAGGCTGGCTGCATTAGACTTTTCTGGCCGTACGTATTGAGAAACTTGCCTCCCATGCTACTGATGTGGCAAAGCTGCTGGAGATGGGTTAGTTTGTGGCCTCATGGAGGAAGTGAGTCTCAGGAAAGACTGGAATGAGGAGGGGCTGGGGGCCCACGGTTCAGGGATGTGGGATCAGTCCAAGGGAGCAGCAGTGGGCAAAGTGATCTAGCCTGGGGACTTGGCAAAAGAGAGAGTGGTGCTGTGAGGACGTGCTAGGAATTGTGGCCAGCAGCAAGGCAGTGCTTAGCTTGTGAACATTACCTGGCAACAGGAGAATGGCCAGACTGGGTCAGACCAAAGGTTCATCTCGCCCAGTGTCCTGGCTGCCAACAGCAGCCAATGCCAGATGCCCTAGAGGGAGGGAACCCAACACGTAATCCTCACATGATCCATTCCCTGTCCCTGACAGACAGAGGTAGGGACACCATTCCTGCCCATCCTGGCTAATAGCCATTGATGGACCTAACCTCCATGAATTGATCTAGTTCTTCTATGAACCCTGTTAAAGTCCTTGTCTTCACAACCTCCTCTGGCAAGGAGTTCCACAGGTTGACACAGCGCTGTGTGAAGAAAAACATCCTTTTGTTTGTTTTAAGCCTGCTGCTTATTCATTTCATGTGGTGCCTCCTAGTTCTTATGTTACGGGAGGGACAAGTATAGCTTCATTCTCCAAGCAATGGCTAGGAAACTCGTTCAGTATTTCAGTTGATCACTTAGCTGTGCTGCTTCCAACAGCAGACGTGCCTCAAGCATCTCCGGAGGCCTCTGGCAAGACTGACAAGCATTGTGCCACAGAGTGGCTGGGAGTATTGCCGTGCCTGGTGCTCTGCTTGAGCCTGTCAGGATAAGTTGGGATCGTCTGGCCTTGTTCTTCTAGAGGGTTTTCTCCATTGGGACTAACTTACTGCGGCGGGTGCAAAACTCTCCAGGAATCTGCCCAATTCTCCAGGAACCTTCCAACTCAGAAGCTCCCTGGATTCTCTGCAGTCCCACAAAGGAGAAATCAAACTGCAGCTGAACTGTCTCCTTGGGGAGCAGAAGTCAGCAGCATTTCTGAATAACTTTGCCCCATGAAGGGCGCGCAGAGACCAGGGAAGTGCTGTGGGATGGCTTGGATGAGCCTGTAGTGACGGGGGGCATGCAATCCTTAATGGGGGCAGAACGTGACATGGCAGAGCACCCTCCCCAGCTGGCTACAGCTGATAACAGAGATGATGAGCGCAGGAGTGTGTTTCTAACAGCCACTCAGCTGGGTTCAAGCCAAAGGGATTTTGGGCAATTAGGTAGCTAAGGGGTGGGACAGACACTGAAGTGTGTGTCATGCTGCTGGCAAACATGAAGGGAAAGTTCCTTCTGCTGCTGGACGGCCTTTAAGCTTGGTGCATGAGAAGTCCCTGGCCCGGGGCATTTGCGGCATCCGAGCGTGCTGCAGGAGGTGTTACTGGGAGAGGACAGGGCATGCTCAGTAACAGCATTTCAAACTGGCTCTCTCACAGGAGGCTGATCACAACATTGCCTGGCCTCCCTGGAACACTGGGACAAAACTCCGAAGGCCAGGAACTGAGCTGCCTTCGAGTCTGTCACAAGAGTGGCTGTGCCTGGCGAGGGGCTGCCCTACGGGGAACTCAGCCTGGAGCTCCCGGGACGGTTTGTCCGGTTCTTGGCTGTGCTGGGCAGGGGGGTTGGTCTGTGGCCCAGGAGCGAGGCTGGCTTGGTCCATGCGGAGGGCAGGTAACATGAAGGAGGGGTTTCAGTGTGTGGGGAATGGGGACGGCATGTGAGGGAGGGCAGGCAGATGATGAAGTGAAGCCCGCGCAGGCAGCCTGACCCCAGGGATTAGTCAGGGGAGCCACGGCTGGGCCTGGGCTTGGCAGCAGCTGGGAGTGCTCCAGAGCAAACTGGTACTCGCCGCCCTGCGCCAGGCACCAGCGTGTCTCTAATCAGATGGAAGCACCCCAGTGCAGAGAGTGGTGGCGGCTGCTCGCTGACCAACAAGGTTTCATGGAGGTTAGGTCCATAAAAGGCTATTAGCCAGGGGATAAAATGGTGTCCCTGGCCTCTGTTTGTCAGAGGCTGGAGAGGGATGGCAGGAGACAAATCGTTTGATCATTGTCTTCGGTCCACCCTCTCTGGGGCACCTGGTGCTGGCCACTGTCGGCAGACAGGCTACTGGGCTAGATGGACCTTTGGTCTGACCCAGTACAGCTGTTCTTATGTAACAAGCAGCCCTGCAGCCCAGTGTTTCATGTCGCATCCCAGGAGCTTCTTTAAGGACGGCTGCTTTTTCCTGGTTCTGTGCCATGCACGCACGCAAATGGCTCCGAGGAAGCTGCTGAGTAACAGGTCACTAGCAGCAGAGTGGGAGCGAGTGAGCCTGTCACGGAGAAACAGTGACTGGCCCTGCAGCACCTTGGAGACCAACAAACCATGTCGCTGGGATCAGGAGCTTCTTCAGGTGAGGTCACTAGCAGAGACTCCAGCATTTTCACGGGACTTTTCTTAGAGTATTTCACAACCCTGTGTGTGTTACTGTGGAGGATTTTATTTTGAAAACTGGCCCCTGCTCACAGGGGCTCTGAAGATGCTTGTCATGTGGGTGGTGCCCAGCAGATGTGTCCAGCCCTTCTGTGCTGGCTGCTGACTTGTCTGTTGGAGAAAAGGCAATCTGCAGGGTGTGGCACTCTCCGTTGTGCTGGCCGCTCTCCTTTCTCCTCCTCCCGTTTTTACCTAGGGGCTGACTGAAGGCCACACACAAAATGGAAGGGTATGGGTGCAGGGGCGAGGACTTAGGCCTGCTTGAGTTATGGTAGCTCACGCAACCCGATCTCCTCCCCCTGCTCTGTATGCATAGCCAAAAGAGCCCTGTGAGGACATGAATGTCTACCCAGTGACAGACATGGACTGCTGCTTCCAGGAGCTAGTGCACTGCACCAGCAGCTCCTCTCGGCCAGCCCCACCCCAGACACATCTCCTGTGTGGGTGGTATCACCCCGCTGACAACGGGCCAGCCACACAGCTTGGAAGAACTGCTGGCGCGGGGCCCTGGATACCAGGAGTGGCAGCACCACATTCATCTCCTTTGGCCACAGCATCTCCCGGGAGCAGAGCCCTGCGGATCAGTGCATACCGCGTGTGTCTGCAGCTATCTGCATCTGTGGGCAGACGTTTGTATCCGCAGAGGGCTCTAGTAATCAACTGAAGTAAATGGCGCTGTGCTGATTTACATAGGAACATCAGAATGGCCAGACTGGGTCAGACCAAAAGTCCATCCAGCTCAGTGTCCTGTCTGCCCACAGTGGCCAATGCCAGATGCCCTAGAGGGAGGGAACACCACAGGTAATCCTCACGTGATCCCTCCCCTGTCACCCACCTCCAGAGAAACAGATGCCGAGGACACCATTCCTACCCAGCCTGGCCAATAGCCATTGATGGACCCAACCTCCAGGAATCTATCTAGCTCTTTTTTGAATCCTGATTTACACCAGCTGAGGATCTGGCCCACAGCGTTTTAATTACCTGGTCATGCTACTTCTCTGTCAATACATTCTGATATCACACCACCTATCTGTATCAGCTTTGACACGTTCCTGCAGCTCCCCCTGACTGCAGTGCATCAGGGTTTGTCCCTGAGAGAGAAGACCCTTCTCATATAAAATGTGGAAGGTGTATATTTTAACAACGTCTCTTCATCCTTGGACTACACGTTGAAGAGGACTTCCTTTCTTTTATGGACACAAATTTCTAAGGAGAAACCTTTTCTGTTACGACCGGAGCAGTTTCTTAGCGACATGCAGGGTTCTCTTAGCACAGTTGTTCCAAAACTTTGCCTGTGTGACCCCATTTTTAGCCTCACTCTCTCCCCTGGATAACAGCCTATTGACCGAGGAATATACATCGAAAGTCCATTATTTAATACTCTTGAATGTGACCCGAATGGGAGACTGTGTTGCAAAACAGCAGCGGGGAGAAATTGCACATCTAATCTCCAATGTGCCATCAATGGCAGATTGATGCCAAGACTTGAAGGACTTAAGTGTGCTGAATCCAGCTTCACACAGATACATGCTCATGGATGGCACCATCATTTTCAAGGCATATGTGAATGTGCAGGCCACTGATTCTTGACAGTGAGCCAGAACTCCAGCAGGGAAAGTTGGGTGCATGTCCCTTGCATGAAATTTTGATGAGCTGTTCAGTTCAGCTGCTGGCAAATCCATGGCATCAGGGTTGCATTGAAAGGGTTTCACGCCCAATCATATGTCGTCATGTCTGAGTCAAGGAAAAGGATACAAGCTGTTCCTCCAGTCAGCTAAAACATTCCACCGTCGCCTGCGTAGGAGGCTGAATAATTCCATTGTCAGCCAGGAACTTGCAAAGCTGCAGGAAGGATGCAGAGTTTGTCTTCAATCGATTATTCTTCCAGAAAACCATTTTCTTTGTGAAGCCTGTGATTTGATCACTTAGCTGAAGGATGTGGATGTTCTTTCCTTTGCATGGATTCGATTCATTTGGTTTCTGATATGTCTGTGACACAAGCAGGAAGGCACATTTTCCATTGGCCACACAGAAAGTCAGTGAGCTCCCTCCTTTGTGGAGGCACACAGCTCATCTTTGTTCAGAAATCTGCCCCGTACCTTTCCTCTCGAGCCAGAGAACTGCAGGTTGGAGCACATCACGCCTTGGTGACACACAGGTTTGCAAACAGACATGCGTGAAAAGGCTGAGTGCAGGTCACAGCAGGCAAGACCCCCTGCAGAACTTCATCCAGATTCAGGCTCTGACCTTGCCATGCCAGCTGTTCTTCGTAAATAGTGGCGGGAGTCCTCATAGTAGGTGAAGCATGCTGATCTGCTTTGCGGCCTAGAGTTCCATCTGTGCAGAAGGCCACCATGTGACCAATGGATTGGTCTTGTATGTAGCACGTTGAACATTCCTTGTGCCTTGTGTTTGGGAAGGAGGCAGAACAGAATTCCTTTGAACATCGCACCTATCTATGCACATTTCACAAAAGCCAAGAAATGGGCATCACATTCTCCACCAGTCATGTGTTTTCCTGTGCTGGTACTGTCACAGCAGCCCTTCACTTCACTGTGCTGTTGCAGAGTGCTGTGCCTTTGAGTTTCTTTGCCCACACATACACACTCCACTAATGCCACATCAGGAATCTGCCATTTGGGTCCACCAATTGGCAGTCTCCACACACTGATCTTGCACGTATTGTGCATGCAAGTCACACTGTGCAAAGGTCACCACTGTACACAGCAAAACACAGCCTGCTGGTGCAGCGTTTGTGGAGCAAGACTAGAGACATTGGCTGTGTAGATGCCATCTGTCCCTTTACACCATCTGACTCTGCAAGCATCCAGCTCGGGAACTTGCATCCAGAAGATTCTTATCTGTAGGCAGAAGCCTTGTCCACAGAGTATCCTCCCTGCTTGGGCTTGTAGGAACCTCTGCTGGCCTTTTCTAAGGCCTGGTCTATACTCACATGGAGATCGATACTCCAGAGATTGCTCTTCCAGGGTTTGAGTTAGCAAATCTAGTAAGGACCCACTAAATCAAATGATGAGGGCAGCCCTATTGACTCCGCTAGTCCACGGGGTTGTGAGGAAAGTTTCTCCTGTTGACCTCCCGCAGTGGGGCTGCCCCAAAAATTCAGTTTAAGGTTTGTCGACTCCAGGATCCCAGGAGATGGGAGTCCAAGACCGTCCAGATAGCAAACTGGGCATCAGTTTGTGACATTCTAGACTTTGGGGGACACTCTGTAACCCCCACATTTCTCATTTTCATATCATTGTGATTTGACACACAAACCATGCCTTGTAAGGTATCAGGGAAAGGTTATGATCTGCTGACAGTAATTCCTCTCTCTAAATATGTCTATCATTAGCGCATATGGATTTATGAGAATGAATGTGTTATATGGTTGTCTCTAAAACTGGGTTTGAGAGATGCCCAGAGACTAGGTCCCCAGAGATAATGCCAAGTGAGGTAACCAGCACTAGGGTGGGTGCTGAACAGAAATCACCAGCCACTGTCCAGAAAGGAAGCTGCAGTTCAATGACTTACCTGCATGAGCCACCCCCTCCGTCTCCAGAAAGGGAATTGCTAGGGCCCTCATCAGTCAGAGCCTAGGACTGGAGTCTTCTTTGGAGTTCAACTTCTAGTGTTGACAACTAATATCAGGTTGGAATTTACTGACTCCTAAGAGTCCTCTGGCCCAGCGTTTGAGATCGGTGGTCACGGACACTACTAGAGTACAAATAATCAACCGAAAATGGAATTTTTCCATAAATGTACATAAAAATGTACTCATGTTTTCACCAGTAGTGTTGAATTTTATTACATTGTAACTATTTATTGTATGATGAAGAAAGTGTTGAAAGAGTTAACATGGTAATCTAATTCTAAATTCCCGAATATAATAGCATACTCTCACTATTTGGCTGTTCTTTTTTTTCCACCAGTAGTTTGCTGTCTAATTATGGGTTGCTACATTTTTTCCATAAACATTAGCTTTATGGACTCTTTATCTAGCACGCATAAGCCAGTAAGTGCTACAAAGTGTGTCACGGGCAAGGTTGGGGGAAAGACTGAAAGGGTGTGTCTAGACTACATCCCTCTTTTGACAGAGGGATGTAAATTAGGCACTTTGAAATTGCAAATGAAGACGGGATTTAAATATCCTGCGCATCATTTGCATAATTGCATCATTTCTAAATTGAAACCAGTCCTAGATGCTGTTCTTTCGAAAAGGGAAGCCTTTTTCAAAAGATCTTGTAAACCTCAAAAAATGAACAACTGTGGCTGTTCACCTTCAGCCAGAGGAGATTGAAGAGGTAGGTGACAGGGGAGGGATTGGGTGAGGATTCCCTGTTGTGATACCTCCTCCTGGGGAAAATCGTATTGGACACTGTCAGCTGAAGTTGTCAACACTTCTCGTGTGTTGTGAGCAAGACACGAGTAGTCATTCTTCCACTCTACTGTCAGAGTGGTTAAACACTGGAATAAATTGCCCAGGGAGGTTGTGGAATCTCCATCTCTGGAGATATTTAAGAGCAGGTTAGATAAATGACGATCAGGGATGGTCTAGACAGTACTTGGTCCTGCCATGAGGGCAGGGGACTGGACTCGATGACCTCTTGAGGTCCCTTCCAGTCCTAGTATTCTATGATTCTATGACCCAGTCTGGCCGTTCTTATGTTCTTAAGTGTTTGCAGTGACAGTGCAACGTGCTTCCTTCTCACAACACTTCTATCTTGCTCTGCCTCACCTTCACCCAGATGTCCTTCATGCAGAAACTGATCTCAGACAAGCACAGGGCCATCTAGGCGGTGAGGGAAAGGTAATATATGGTGAAGAGCAGGTAGACCTGCGTATCTTCTGCATATCATGGACTCTTGAGTCTGCACTGTCTGATCCATTCACCTAGTTTCTGCATGGGGATGTTGACTAGGACTGGCAACAGAATTGATCCTTCTTGGATTCAATAAGTGAGGGGCATAGAAGAAGAAATGGCAATTCCCCAGACTGCTTGTTGGGAGAATCCCTCCTGGAAGGACTCAATTTCAGTGCATTGCCCTGGATCTGTAGAATCATAGAATACTAGGACTGGAAGGGACCTCGAGGGGTCTGTAGAATCATAGAATACTAGGACTGGAAGGCACCTCGAGAGGTCATCGAGTCCAGGCCCCTGCCCTCATGGCAGGACGCAGTACTGTCTAGACCATCCCTGATAGACATTTATCTAACCTCCTCTTAAATATCTCCAGAGGTGGGGAGTCCACAACCGCCGTAGGTAATTTATTCCAGTGTTTAACCACCTTGACAGTTAGGAATTTTTTCCTAATGTCCAACCTAAACCGCCCTTGCTGCAGTTTAAGCCCATTGCTTCTTGTTCTATCCACAGAGGCTGGGAAGAACAAGTTTTCTTCCTCCTCCTTGTGACACCCTTTTAGATACCTGAAAACCACCATCATGTCCCCTCTCAATCTTCTCTTTTCCAAACTAAACAAGCCCAGTTCTTTCAGTCTTCCTTCATAGATTATGTTCTCTAGACCTTTAATCATTCTAGTTGCTCTTCTCTGGACCCTCTCCAATTTCTCAACATCTTTCTTGAAATGTGGTGTCCAGAACTGGACACGATACTCCAACTGAGGCCTAATCAGCACAGAATAGAGTGGAAGAATGACTTCTCGAGTCTTACTCACAACACATCTGTTAATGCATCTTAGAATCATGTTAGCTTTTTTTCCAACAGCGTCACACTGTTGACTCATATTTAGCTTGCGGTCCACTATAACCCTTAGGTCTCTTTCTGCCATACTTCTTCTTAGACAGTCGCTTCCCATTCTGTATGTGTGAAACTGATTATTCCTTCCTAAGTGGAGCACTTTGCATTTGTTCTAATTAAACTTCATTCTGTTTACCTCAGATCATTTCTCCAATTTGTCCAGATCATTTTGAATTATGACCCTATCCTCCAAAGCAGTTGCAACCCCTCCCAGCTTGGTTTCATCTACAAACTTAATAAGTGCACTCTCTATGCCGATATCTAAATCGTCGATGAAGATATTGAACAGAACCGGTCCCAAAACAGACCCCTGCGGAATCCCACTTGTTATGCCTTTCCAGCAAGATTGTGAACCATTAATAAATACTCTCTGGGAATGGTTATCCAGCCAGTTATGCACCCACCTTACAGTAGCCCCATTGAAGTTGTATTTGACTAGTTTATCGATAAAAATATCATGTGAGACCGTATCAAATGCCTTACTAAAGTCTAGGTATATACCATGTCCACTGCTTCTCCCTTATCCACAAGACTTGTTATCATATCAAAGAAAGCTATCACATTGGTTTGACATGATTTGTTCTTTACAAATCCATGCTGGCTGTTACCTATCACCTTGCCACCTTCCAAGTGTTTGCAGATGAATTCCTTAATTACTTGCTCCATTATCTTTCCTGGCACAGAAGTTAAACTGACTGGTCTGTAGTTTCCTGGGTTGTTTTTATTTCTCTTTTTACAGATGGGCACTATATTTGCCCTTTTCCAATCTTCTGGAATCTCTCCTGTCTTCCATGATTTTCCAAAGATGATAGCTAGAGGCTCAGATACCTCCTCTATCAGCTCCTTTGGTATTCTAGGATGCATTTAATCAGACCCTGGTGACTTGCAGACATCTAACTTTTCTAGGTTATTTTTAACTTGTTCTTTTTTTATTTTATCTTCTAAACCTACCCCCTTCCCACTAGCATTCACTATGTTAGGCATTCCTTCAGACTTCTCGGTGAAGACCGAAACAAAGAAGTCATTAAACATCTCTGCCATTTCCAAGTTTCTTGTTACTGTTTCTCCCTTCTCACTAACCAGTGTGCCAACCCTGTCCTTGGTTTTCCTCTTGCTTCTAATGTATTTATTAAAAGTCTTCTTGTTTCCCTTTATTTCCGTAGCTGGTTTGAGTTCATTTTGTGCATTGGCCTTTCTAATCTTGCCCCTGCATTCCTGTATTGTTTGCCTATACAGGCAGTCCCCGACTTACGCGGATCCGACTTATGTCGGATCCGCACTTACGAACGGGGCTTTCTCGCCCCGGAGGTCGGGGCGAGAAAGCCCCGTTCGTAAGCTGCTCTGGTGCCCCTGGTCTGCTGGAGACCGTCTCCAGCAGACCAGGGGCACCGGGCGGGTTCCCGCGCTTCTGAGGCTTTGCCAGAGCAAAGCCTCAGAGGCGCAGGGAACCACCGCTGCTGCGGCTTCAGTCCGGGAGCCTGTGGTCTGCTGGGGACCGTCCCCAGCAGACCACAGGCACCGGGACTGAAGCCGCAGCCGCGGCGGGGTCCCTCGCCTCTGAGGCTTTGCCAGAGCAAAGCCTCAGAGGCGCGGTACCCCGCTACCGCTGCGGCTCTGCTCCCCGTGTCCCTGGTCTGCTGGGGGGGGGGGGGGGGGCGCAGCTAGTGTGCTCCCCCCCCCCAGCAGACCAGGCTTTTGTTTTGGACTCTGGGGCAGAGCAGCTGGGGTGCTGCCGATTGGTCCTGCAGCGCCCGCTCTGGGCACTACTGGACCAACCCGGCAGCACCCCAGCTGCTCTGCCCCAGGTCCTGATTCAGCCGCTGCTGGTCAGTTTCAGCAGCGGCTGAATCAGGACTCCTGGGGCAGAGCAGATGGGGTGCTGCTGGGTTGGTCCAGTAGCACCGAGGAGCGGCGCTACTGGAGCAACCCAGCAGCACCCCAGCTGCTCTGCCCCAGGCGTCCCCAAGTCAGCTTCTGCTGAAACTGACCAGCGCTGACTACAGGAAGCCTCAGGCAGAGTTGCTCTGCCCCGGGCTTCCTGGAATCAGCTGCTGATCAGTTTCAGCAGCAGCTGACTTGGGGACGCCTGGGGTTCTTAAGTTGATTCTGTATGTAAGTCAGAACTGGCGGTCAGTTTCAGCAGTGTCTGAATCTGGACGCCAGTTCCGACTTACATACAGATTCAACTTAAGAACAAACCTACAGTCCCTATCTTGTACGTAACCCGGGGACTGCCTGTATTCATCTTTTGTATTTTGTCCTAGTTTCCATTTTTTATATGACTCCTTTTTTATTTTTAGATCATGCAAGATCTCCTGGTTGATCCAAGGCTGTCTTTTGCCATATTTTCTATCTTTCCTACAAAGCGGAATAGCTTGCTTTTGGGCCCTTAATAATGTCCCTTTGAAAAACTGCCAACTCTCTTCAGTTGTTTTTCCCCCTCAGTCTACTTCTCTGCAGCATTTAATGGTCACCTATGAAATACTGCTGTCCAGGAAGACTATCTTTTCTACAAGCTTGCTCAGGCATGAAAAATGGTGGCTTTCTAACTGGCTGGAATACATACATTAAAGTGTTAGTCCTGAAATCCTACTGGCAAAAAGGATTCCCAGACCCATGCCAGAACACACACCCATGCATTTCTACAAAACCATTTATTGACCTGTTCGTAGCTGGTGCACAATATCGTCCTGTGGCTGGGAATAGGGATCTTGTGCTGCAGAGCTTGTTTAGATAAGGTTTGATGGGTTGATGACTAGGTTCCACTGAACTTGATTTTGTTGCTTGGCCTGGAGATGAACTGCATGAAAGATTTTACATGTTGTCCTTAGTGAGAACGGCACTGTCTGTCATTTCATAAGCTTCTTGTGTGCCTGAGGCTAACTGGATTAGTGAAGGATTGCATGCCTGCATGTACGGTTTATAAAGTGCCTTTGATGACCAAGGCCAACATATTACTTTTTATTATAAAAGAAGTTTGTTTTTCTTAATTTTTATTTAAACAGAAGGCAAGATTCCAGACATTCTCTTGTGCTGTCACACATGCTTCCCAAAGGAGGTGAGTCTCCTCTGCTTTTTCCTTGATTAATTTTGTATCCCTTCATTTTCTTTGTAGTCTGTGCTGCACTTCCTTGCTCACTAACTTCATGAGCCACAGAGAGCCCTTCACACACATGGAGGCCAGCTGGTGCTACCTGTTCTGCAAGATATGTTCACAGACTCACAATCTCCCTGAGGTTTAGTCCTGCTGATTCTCTGAGTCCTTTTTCTCAAGATGCTCTTTCGTGGTTTCCTTAGTAAGACCAAGCACAACTTCATGCTGATCAACCCACTTAACACAACATGGGAGACCACAGAATCCTAGGGCTGGCAGAGACTTCAGGAGGCATTGAGACTAACCCCCGGCCCAAAGCAGGACTGACCCCCAACTCAGTCATCCCAGGCAGGGCTTTGTCAAGCCAGGACACAAAAACCTCTAGGGATGGAGGTTCCACCCCCTCCCGAGGATACCCATCCCAGTGCTTCTCCACTTGCCTAGGGAAATAGTTTTTCCTAGATGGCTGTCAGGAACTTCCAAATTTGTCACCATTTATTTATGCCACTTTGATTTTAAAAAAGAGTTGAGGCCATCTACTTTTCCATATAGCTGGGCTATGCTAACACATATGCTATTGCTGTTTGCCTGTGCTTAACTAGGCATTTTAAGCAGCTGGGATTTGAAAACATATTGCACCCTCTAGGAGAGCTTTTTGTAATGCCAGCAGACCCCAGACGTCTACAGGTGGAATCAAATCTGGGACCTCTAGAACTTAGTGCATGAGCCTCTATCACATGAGTTAAACGTTGCTGGCTCTGAGCTAAGGCTGTAGAGCAGACCCCTTATTCTCTCTGGGCTTATCTAGAATGCTTTCCTCTTCCAAAAGAAGAAATGCAAATGAAGCACTGATTAGCATTTTCTTGCACTTCATTTGCATATCCTTTTTTTGGAAGAGTGTTTTGCGCAAAAACAAGCAGTCTAGATGTGGCTTTTTTGCACAAAACCTCCCTTTTTCGAAAGAACCCTTATTCCTCAAAAAATGAGGCGATCCTGGCAATTACAGACGGGTAAGTCTAACTTCAGTACTGGGCAAATTAGTCGAAACAATAGTAAAGAATAAAATTGTGAAGCATGTAGAAGAACATAATTTGTTGGACAAAAGACAACATGGTTTCTATAAAGGGAAATCCTGTCTTACTAATCTATTAGAGTTCTTTGAAGGGGTTAACAAACAGGCGGACAAAGGGGATCCAGTAGATATAGTATACCTAGATTTTCAGAAAGCCTTTGACAAGGTCCCTCACCAAAGGCTCTTGTGTAAATTACATGGCCATGGGATAAGAGGGAAGGTCCTTTCTTGGATTGACAACTGGTTAAAAGGCAGGAAACAAAGGGTAGGAATAATGGTAAATTTTCAGAATGGAGAGGGATAACTAGTGGTGTCTCCCAAGGGTCAGTCCTGGGACCAATCCTTTTCAACTTATTCATAAATGATCTGGAGAAAGGGGTAAGCAGTGAGGTGGTAAAGTTTGCAGATGATACCAAACTGTTTAGGATAGTCAAGACAGAAGCAGACTGTGAGGGACTCCAAGAAGATCTCACCAAACTGAGTGACTGGGCAACAAAATGGCAAATGAAATTTAATGTGGGTAAGTGTAAAGTAATGCACATTGGGAAAAATAACCCCAACTATACGTACAGTATGATGAGGGCTAATTTGGCTACGACAAATCGGGAAAGAGATCTTGGAGTTATCGTGGACAGTTCTCTGAAAACTTCCACACAGTGTGCAGCTGCGGTCAAAAAGGCAAATAGGATGCTAGGAATTATTATGAAAGGGATAGAAAATAAGACCCAGAATATCTTACTGCCCTTGTATAAAACTATGCTATGCCCACATCTTGAATACTGTGTACAGATGTGGTCTCCTCACCTCAAAAAAGATATTTTGCCTTATTCTGAACCCTTTCCAAGGCCAACTAAAATGATTAGGAGTTTGGAACGGGTCCCATATGAGGAGAGGTTAAAGCAACTGAGACTTTTCAGTTTAGAAAAGAGGAGACTGAGGGGGGATATGACAGAGATCTATAAAATCATGAGTGGTATGGAGAGGGTGGATAAAGAAAAGTTATTTATTAGTTCCCTAAATAGAAGAACTAGAGGACACCAAATGAAATTAATGGGTAGCAGGTTTAAAATTAATAAAAGAAAGTTCTTCTTCACACAGCGTGTAGTCAACCTGTGGAACTCCTTGCCAGAGGAGGCTGTGAAGGCTAGGACTAAAATAGAGTTTAAAGAGAAGCTAGATAATTTCATGGAGGTTAGGTCCATAAAAGGCTATAAGCCAGGGGATAAAATGGTATCCTTGGCTTCTGTTTGTCAGAGGCTGGAGAGGGATGGCAGGAGACAAATTGCTTGACCATTGTCTTTGGTCCACCCTCTCTGGGGCACCTGGCATTGGCCTCTGTCGGCAGACAGGCTACTGGGCTAGATGGACCTTTGGCCTGACCCAGTACGGCCCTTCTTATGTTCTTCCGAAAAAATGGGATTTTGCGCAAAAAAGACGCATCTAGACTACTTGTTTTTGCGCAAAAGCCTCTTCTGAAAAAAGGATATGCAAATGAAATGTGAGAAAATGCTAATAAGCACTTCATTTGCATTTCCTCTTTTGGAAGAGGAAAGCATTCTAGATAAGCCCTCTGTAAGTGGTCTCTGTGCAGCTAGATGGGACAGTGCACCACACCAAACAAGGAGTGCAGGTTACACCTGCATGTGACTATTTCATTAATCCCACTCACATCCCCTCCCACAATGCCCACTCCCTGGCCAACCTGCTCCTGCCTTGTTGGTTGCATTTTTAGCCATGCCTATATGGGTGCATCTACATGGTAAGGCTTAACTCGAAGTAAGCTACGTAAATTGAATTATGTCAATTGTGTAGCTTATTTAGAAATTGGGAGCGTCTACACAGCACTTGTTTCAAAATGAAGTGCTTTTCCTCTGACTTCCCTTACTCCTTGTACAATGAGGGTTACAGGAGTTGGAGTAAGAAGTCCGCCAGCTTGACAGTATTTCGACATTATTTTGAAATAACGTTGCTGTGTGGACATGGACTAAGTTATTTCGGAATACTGCCAGTTATTTCATAGAATCATAGAATAATAGGACTGGAAGGGACCTCGAGAGGTCATTGAGTCCAGCCCCCCGCCCTCAAGGCAGGACCAAGCTCCATCTACACCATCCCTGACAGATGTCTATCCAACCAATGTATTTCAAAACAATGTTGCTGTGTAGATGTACCCTACGAGAGCCAGGGGTCCTGCAGGACCTGTGGAATCCCAGTCTCATTGCAGGGGTCCCGGAGGCAGAGAAGTATTCGTACAGTGCACAGCACTGTGAGATGGATCCCCAAAGGCTGATGAAAACAGTGGGTAAAGCATAAGCCTGTTCCTGATGGAAATGGTTAATACTTCCCTTTTAGAAGGCCTAGTGCCTATCAGTCTGACACAAGCCACAGTTGGACTATTCCTAACATCCTTGCCATTTTCCAACCTCTTGTTTTTGAGAAACTTGGTGGAGAAGGTAGAGGGATGGTGTGTCTCAGCACTAGATCCTTCAGTGTTGCCTGGCCCTAACTAGTCTGCAATGAAATAGTTATGGCACCTAGGTAGCATTAATATCTTCGATGAATCTTCCCAGAGATGGACATAGGCCAGGTGGCCCCTATGCCTGCATTTGTTCTTTAGATGCTTTTGATACAGATGACTCTGGTGAGGTTGACTCAACGAAGAACATGTCAGGACAACTTTGTAGCACCTCCGCTATGGAAAAGTGGAGCATAGTGCAGGACGTTTGCTCTGCGGCTCAGTGTATGTGTGAATGCACTGGGGGAGCATGCATGATGCACTGATATCCACGTAGTCAGCATACTGATGATGTTCAGCTCCATAGTTTTGCTGCATCTCCTAGATCTTGCAGTGTCTCATTTTTTTTTTTGAGGTTTACAGGATCTTTTGAAAAAGCCTGCTGTTTTTAAAAGAACTGCGTCTAGACCGTGGTTTTACTTTCGAAATGGCGCTTGTTTGAAAGAGCGCCATGAAGCGATTATGCAAATGAAGTGCAGGATATTTAAATCCCCACTTCATTTGCACTTTCCAAGTGTCTCATTTACATCTCTTTGTCAACAGAGGAACGTAGCCCAAGGGTCAGAAGTCTCTTACCTTCTGCTGTCTCATAGCTGACAACTTTCCCTCTTAGATGCAGACCTCACTATGGTCATCTGTGCATTTGCCATCACCAGAGTTGATTATTCTAAAGCACCCGGGACTTCTTTTGAAGATGACACGGAAGGTCCTGGTAGTGCAGACTGTTGCTGCCTGCCTTTTAAGCAGGGCACAATGACATAAACACAACACCACGTGCCATGCTTTGTAATGGCCTCCTCTTCGCTGTGGGCTGAAGCAAACTGGGGAGGATTAATTATAACCCCCAAATCACATGGGACCCATTTATTTCCAAGATTGCCTTCACTCTGACCCCATCATGGGGATTATGAATGGTGGAAGGTATCTTCTGTCTGTCCCAAAGGCTGAACCTCAGAGATAGTTGCCAGGACATTTTGATGGAGGATTTCAGAACTGGCCCATTTTGCTGTTTGCTCGGGTGGACTGTGAGTATAGGCCGACTCGGCCGTCGCCTAGGGCGCCGCCTTCAAGCCGATGATAACGTCATTCCATTGACGGCCGTGCAGGCGGGGGCGCCGATCGCGTGTTCCTCCTGGGGTGCCAGTTGCCGCAGCCCGCCTCGGGCCACCCCTGTGTTCACTACTGGGCCTTGGTTCAAGACACATCAGTTTGACTTGGCTTGGTAACTGGCAGGGAATTGCTGTTTCATTTGCTAGCTTGCATTTATAACAGAGAACAAAGCATCTGTGTTGGGCTCTATGCACCTTTGACATAATTTAAAATACAACATAAACTCAGTGCCCTCCCCAAAGCCAGCATAAAAGGAAATAAGTGAAGATACCTATTAAACCCAAGAGTGTCTGGACAGCAATCTCTCATGCCCTCAGACACTTTAGTGTATTTCTCCTTCCTCTAAAGCCATGATAACTAGACAAGTACTGCAAAGAGCCCTAAAGATCAAGAGATTTGGGCTATTTTGGATCAAGGTGGGGTAAGCTGATTTAAAAGCTGATGACTCCTCATGCAGAATGCTCTGCAGACAGCTCCCCTATTTTTATACCAAGGAAATAACTTCAGTTCTTAAACCCAGCAGAAGTTATCTATGGCAGTTCCAATCCACAAGGTGGGTTTGTGGGTCAAAACCAACAGCTGGAAACCAATCAATACCCATTGCAAAGTGGGCGGGATGGTGACCTGACAACTGGGAGGGCTGATGAGAAGAGATGAGAGGGGTGGGAAGGGGTTTCATTTAGTAGTCACTGATAGTGTTTTTATTTTGTGTTGGTTTACATCTATTTATGTAGTGACAGGCAGTCTAATCAGGTAACTATTTCACCTTTACTCCCAAAGATCATTCAAAATTATCCTGGTCAGTTTACATAACAATTTGTTTATATGAGGCAGTTTACAGAATAGGTCCCAAATACCTCCCAAAATTAAATAGAATTTCAGCAAGAAGAGAGGTAGAGGAAAAGGTGAATTCAGCGGAGATGAAGTGAGCTAGAGAGCTTGAGGCAGTCAGATGGGAGTCTGCTCCTATTGGCAGGAACTTCCATTTGAGAGACCCATTCAATCTCCACTAATGAAAACGCAGGAAGGGACAGAGGACAATGCTAGGCAAGAGGAGAGAGGCAAATGGAGGAACAGTGAGATGACAGATTTTGGAGCAAATCCATGGAGAATTTACATGGAGAAAAATTTTGAAGTAGACTCTGAAATGAGTGGGAATCAGCTAGAGAATACTGGGGTTGCATTGGTTGATACCTGTGAGGTGGACAGCAGCATTATGCATGTCCTGGAGTCCTGATGGATGAGAGTTGAGGCGGCCACCTCTTTGAGGGAAATCTCCTTATTTTTCTCCATGGGCCCTCAGTGCGCTAACACTTTGGGGCTGGTAAGTATGAATATTCCTTTTGCTTTATTTATGTGCCAGATAAATAATTGGTGAGACATACTTGTGCAGCACAGCAGTGACATCCAGTGAG
The DNA here is from genome assembly GCF_049634645.1 of Pelodiscus sinensis. Classification (NCBI taxonomy): domain Eukaryota; kingdom Metazoa; phylum Chordata; order Testudines; family Trionychidae; genus Pelodiscus; species Pelodiscus sinensis. The sequence continues at coordinate 268,073 of NC_134722.1, read as the reverse complement.
GATTTCTGCTCTTCATAAAGGGTTGTTCTCTGAGGCAGCACGGACTCTGTAGGAACCCCCGTGTGACTCATTCTACACAGATTCTTATTTAAAGGAAATAGCCCTAATTTGAATGGTGTAGCCCCTCTCTATCCAGCCCTTTCTGTGGGGAGAGGGCAGCTGTGACTGACTGAGCAGATGCCACAGGTTTCCCGCCGTGCACCTGCCTGCTGGAGAATGCATTACTGAGTTCATTAATGTTTCATACTAATGTATTCTAATGTACTTCAATTTTTGATTTAATGAAAATTCTTACCTTCAGGCTTGGTCCATCAGGAAGAAAGTGTTGCTCTGTCCTAATTGAGCAGTGTACTCACTAGCAGGATGCTTGAATTAGAGCAAAATGTGATCAGGAACAATCTGGCTCTTTCCCAGGGAGAAGCTGAAATGTACCTTCTGTGGGTGTCTTGCTTCCTTCTCCTGTGGCAGAAGGGAGGATATGGATTCTGGCACTTGATGGACTCTGCCCCTATGCTGAATATCCAATAACTGGTAGAGAAATACTTTTACTGTCCCCACCCACCTGACCCTGTGGGTGAATGATAATAAAAGGAAGCCTACCAACTGTGTCCTCTCACCAGCTACTGTTTGGTAGGCGGCTGTATTTGTCAGACCTCTGTTTTCAGGAGAATGCTGTTTCAATAGCTTTTCCTATCCAAATTTTAGCTTTACTCCTTTTCTAGATCTGGTTGAGAACATAAGAATGGCAGTACTGGGTAAGACCAAAGGTCCATCTAGCCCAGTATCCTCTCTGCCCACAGGGACCAGCACCAGGTGCCCCAGAAAGGGTGGACCAAAGACAATGGTCAAGCAATTTGTCTCCTGCCATCCCTCTCCAAACAGAGGCCAGGGACACCAATTTTATCCCCTGGCTAATAGCCTTTTATGGACCTAACCTCCATGAAATTATCTAGCTTCTCTTTAAACTCTGTTATAGTCCTAGCCTTCACAGCCTCCTCTGGCAAGGAGTTCCACAGGTTGACAACACGCTGTGTGAAGAAGAACTTTCTTTTATTAGTTTTAAACCTGCTACCCATTAATTTCATTTGGTGTCCTCTAGTTCTTCTATTATGGGAACTATTAAGTAACTTTTCTTTATCAGCCCTCTCCAGATCACTCGTGATTTTATACACCTCTATCATATCCCCCCTCAGTCTCCTCTTTTCTAAACTGAAAAGTCCCAGTCGCTTTAACCTCTCCTCATATGGGAGGGTGGGGCGGGGGGAGGCAGTGGGCCCAGAGGGGCCGGGGCGGGGGGGGGGGGCAGTGGGCCCAGCGAGGGGCAGGGGAGCAGAGGAGGGCAGGGCGGGGGGGAGCAGAGGAGGGCGGGGCGGGGAGCAGAGGAGGGCGGGGTGGGGAGGGCAGTGGGCCCAGAGAGGGGCAGGGGAGCAGAGGAGGGCGGGGCGGGGGAGCAGAGGAGGGCGGGGCGGGGGGGGCAGTGGGCCCAGCGAGGGGCGGGGGAGCAGAGGAGGGCGGGGCGGGGGGGGCAGTGGGCCCAGAGGGGGGCGGGGGAGCAGAGGAGGGCGGGGCGGGGAGGGCAGTGGGCCCAGAGGGGGCGGGGGAGCAGAGGAGGGCGGGGCGGGGGGGGGCAGTGGGCCCAGAGGGGACGGGGGAGCAGAGGAGGGCGGGGCGGGGGGGGGCAGTGGGCCCAGAGGGGACGGGGGAGCAGAGGAGGGCGGGGCGGGGGGGGCAGTGGGCCCAGAGGGGGTGGGGCGGGGGGAGCAGTGGGCCGAGAGGGGGGCGGGGGAGCAGAGGAGGGCGGGGCGGGGGGGGCAGTGGGCCCAGAGAGGGGCGGGGGAGCAGAGGAGGGCGGGGCGGGGGGGGGGCAGTGGGCCCAGAGGGGACGGGGGAGCACAGGAGGGTGGGGCGGGGGGGGCAGTGGGCCCAGAGGGGGCGGGGCGGGGGGGGCAGTGGGCCGAGAGGGGGGCGGGGGAGCAGAGGAGGGCGGGGCGGGGGGGGGCAGTGGGCCCAGAGAGGGGCGGGGGAGCAGAGGAGGGCGGGGCGGGGGGGGGCAGTGGGCCCAGAGGGGGGCGGGGGAGCAGAGGAGGGCGGGGCGGGGGGGGGGCAGTGGGCCCAGAGGGGGGCGGGGGAGCAGAGGAGGGCGGGGCGGGGCAGTGGGCCCAGAGGGGGCGGGGGAGCAGAGGAGGGCGGGGCGGGGGGGGCAGTGGGCCCAGAGGGGGCGGGGGAGCAAAGGAGGGCGGGGCGGGGAGGGCAGTGGGCCCAGAGGGGGGCGGGGGAGCAGAGGAGGGCGGGGCGGAGGGGGCAGTGGGCCCAGAGGGGGCGGGGGAGCAGAGGGGGGCGGGGCGGGGGGGGCAGTGGGCCCAGAGGGGGGCGGGGCGGGGGGGGCAGTGGGCCCAGAGGGGGGCGGGGGAGCAGAGGGGGGCGGGGCGGGGGGGGCAGTGGGCCCAGAGGGGGCGGGGGAGCAGAGGGGGGCGGGGCGGGGGGGGCAGTGGGCCCAGAGGGGGGCGGGGGAGCAGAGGGGGGCGGGGCGGGGGGGGCAGTGGGCCCAGAGGGGGGCGGGGGAGCAGAGGGGGGCGGGGCGGGGGGGGGCAGTGGGCCCAGAGGGGGGCGGGGGAGCAGAGGGGGGCGGGGCGGGGGGGCAGTGGGCCCAGAGGGGGGCGGGGGAGCAGAGGGGGCGGGGCGGGGGGGGCAGTGGGCCCAGAGGGGGGCGGGGCGGGGGGGGCAGTGGGCCCAGAGGGGGGCGGGGGAGCAGAGGGGGGCGGGGCGGGGGGGGGCAGTGGGCCCAGAGGGGGGCGGGGGAGCAGAGGGGGGCGGGGCGGGGGGGGCAGTGGGCCCAGAGGGGGCGGGGGAGCAGAGGGGGGCGGGGCGGGGGGGGCAGTGGGCCCAGAGGGGGGCGGGGGAGCAGAGGGGGGCGGGGCGGGGGGGGCAGTGGGCCCAGAGGGGGCGGGGGAGCAGAGGGGGGCGGGGCGGGGGGGGGCAGTGGGCCCAGAGGGGGGCGGGGCGGGGGGGCTCTGCCGGGGGCTGCTGTTCCCCGCCCGCCCTCTCCCACTGGCTGCGCTTGTTTGCGAGGCGCGGCTGTCCCGGCCCGTTGCTATGGTAACAGGACGCTTGGCGTCCACCCCGCCGCGTTCATCAGTCTCCCCGAATAGCCCCGCCTTTATCCCACTGCTGCCCAATAAAGAGGGCCCATGAGCAAGCTTCGCAGCGCTATTGGGGGGAGCATCTGCTGCTCAAACTAAGCACCGCCCAGCTGCCCGCGGGTTCGAACGGGTCAGACTCCGCGCGCCGCCCACTTGACCTTTGATTGGACGGACGTCACGACAAGGGGCGGGAGGAGACGTGCTGGGCCGGAATGCGAATGGCAGAGAGAGGTGTCAGTCAAGCGCTGGGCGGGCCTTAGGGCTGGCGGCCTCGTTCGAACCGCGGAGCCGGGAGCAGCGAGCAGCATGGCGGGGCGGGGCTGTGCCGGAGTGCGGCGCGCGCGGGGGTCGCCCCAGGTGACGGGGGGGAGTCAGGCCGGTAACGCCCTGTGGGGGGGCAGGGTGCCCTGCTGTGGGGGCGGGGCCTATGGCACGGGGGCAGGGGGCCCTGCTGTGGGGGCGGGGCCTATGGCACGGGGGCAGGGTGCCCTGCTGTGGGGGCGGGGCCTATGGCACGGGGGCAGGGTGCCCTGCTGTGGGGGCGGGGCCTATAGCACGGGGGCAGGGTGCCCTGCTGTGGGGGCGGGGCCTATGGCACGGGGGCAGGGGGCCCTGCTGTGGGGGCGGGGCCTATGGCACGGGGGCAGGGGGCCCTGCTGTGGGGGCGGGGCCTATGGCACGGGGGCAGGGGGCCCTGCTGTGGGGGCGGGGCCTATGGCACGGGGGCAGGGGGCCCTGCTGTGGGGGCGGGGCCTATGGCACGGGGGCAGGGGGCCCTGCTGTGGGGGCGGGGCCTATGGCACGGGGGCAGGGGGCCCTGCTGTGGGGGCGGGGCCTATGGCACGGGGGCAGGGGGCCCTGCTGTGGGGCGGAGCCTATGGCACGGGGGCAGGGTGCCCTGCTGTGGGGGCGGGGCCTATGGCACGGGGGCAGGGTGCCCTGCTGTGGGGGCGGGGCCTATGGCACGGGGGCAGGGTGCCCTGCTGTGGGGGCGGGGCCTATGGCACGGGGGCAGGGTGCCCTGCTGTGGGGGCGGGGCCTATGGCACGGGGGCAGGGTGCCCTGCTGTGGGGGCGGGGCCTATGGCACGGGGGCAGGGTGCCCTGCTGTGGGGGCGGGGCCTATGGCACGGGGGCAGGGTGCCCTGCTGTGGGGGCGGGGCCTATGGCACGGGGGCAGGGTGCCCTGCTGTGGGGGCGGGGCCTATGGCACGGGGGCAGGGTGCCCTGCTGTGGGGGCGGGGCCTATGGCACGGGGGCAGGGTGCCCTGCTGTGGGGGCGGGGCCTATGGCACGGGGGCAGGGTGCCCTGCTGTGGGGGCGGGGCCTATGGCACGGGGGCAGGGTGCCCTGCTGTGGGGGCGGGGCCTATGGCACGGGGGCAGGGTGCCCTGCTGTGGGGGCGGGGCCTATGGCACGGGGGCAGGGTGCCCTGCTGTGGGGGCGGGGCCTATGGCACGGGGGCAGGGTGCCCTGCTGTGGGGGCGGGGCCTATGGCACGGGGGCAGGGTGCCCTGCTGTGGGGGCGGGGCCTATGGCACGGGGGCAGGGTGCCCTGCTGTGGGGGCGGGGCCTATGGCACGGGGGCAGGGTGCCCTGCTGTGGGGGCGGGGCCTATGGCACGGGGGCAGGGTGCCCTGCTGTGGGGGCGGGGCCTATGGCACGGGGGCAGGGTGCCCTGCTGTGGGGGCGGGGCCTATGGCACGGGGGCAGGGTGCCCTGCTGTGGGGGCGGGGCCTATGGCACGGGGGCAGGGTGCCCTGCTGTGGGGGCGGGGCCTATGGCACGGGGGCAGGGTGCCCTGCTGTGGGGCGGAGCCTATGGCACGGGGGCAGGGTGCCCTGCTGTGGGGGCGGGGCCTATGGCACGGGGGCAGGGTGCCCTGCTGTGGGGGCGGGGCCTATGGCACGGGGGCAGGGTGCCCTGCTGTGGGGGCGGGGCCTATGGCACGGGGGCAGGGTGCCCTGCTGTGGGGGCGGGGCCTATGGCACGGGGGCAGGGGGCCCTGCTGTGGGGGCGGGGCCTATGGCACGGGGGCAGGGGGCCCTGCTGTGGGGGCGGGGCCTATGGCACGGGGGCAGGGGGCCCTGCTGTGGGGGCGGGGCCTATGGCACGGGGGCAGGGGGCCCTGCTGTGGGGGCGGGGCCTATGGCACGGGGGCAGGGGGCCCTGCTGTGGGGGCGGGGCCTATGGCACGGGGGCAGGGGGCCCTGCTGTGGGGGCGGGGCCTATGGCACGGGGGCAGGGGGCCCTGCTGTGGGGGCGGGGCCTATGGCACGGGGGCAGGGGGCCCTGCTGTGGGGGCGGGGCCTATGGCACGGGGGCAGGGGGCCCTGCTGTGGGGGCGGGGCCTATGGCACGGGGGCAGGGGGCCCTGCTGTGGGGGCGGGGCCTATGGCACGGGGGCAGGGGGCCCTGCTGTGGGGGCGGGGCCTATGGCACGGGGGCAGGGGGCCCTGCTGTGGGGGCGGGGCCTATGGCACGGGGGCAGGGTGCCCTGCTGTGGGGCGGAGCCTATGGCACGGGGGCAGGGTGCCCTGTAGGGGGAATTGGGCTATAAGAACTCCATTACTGTGAAGTGGGTCCCTTTAGCTTGCTGTAGCAGGCCCTACATGGGGCACATATGTCCACCGCAGATGGACTGAGGCTATGATGCTTGCTCCACCGATTTAGCCAGTCTAGTGAATACCGACTGCCATACATGCTCCTGTTGAAACTTGTTCTCCACTCCAACAAGAAGCTTATAGTAAGTTGATGGCAGAAACTTTCCCATCAAACCCGCATGGTGTAGCCACCACAGTAAGTTGACCTACAATAAGTTGACTCCAGCTACATTATTGTATTGTAGCCCTGCCCCTACAGGGATTCAAGAGCCACATTAGTATTCCACATTACTCAAAAAAACTAACTTTGTCACTTTTTCCATTTTTGTCCTTGTCCATCCCTCCATGAACTCAAGTCAATGCCACACTATTTCATTTTGTTGTCATGACATTATTTTCATTTCTGGCCAAAGAGTGTTGTCATTGATTGACCCAGAGTGTTTTCTTTCTGTCCAGTGGTCGATTGTAATCTCTTAGAATCTAGTCACTAATGCACATTGTCCACCTATTGTCTTGTCTACTGACTATGTGACCCACCCTTTTCCATTTTGCATCTTACATCATCTGCCCTACATCAGTCACCTCTGTATGCCTTCTGATCTTTTCATTCAGTATGTGATTACAGAACAATATCTTACACATTTACCTTTCCATTGCTCTCTGGGCAGCAGCAAATTGTTCTTCCTCTGCTTTAGTCATTGACTAGCTTTCTACTCATATAATATTGCTGGCAAAATAGTGAAGTTAAACTTTTTTTTTTCCTTTTCTTTATGCGCAATTCATCATCTGTTAGAGATGTCTTTGTTTTGTTGAAACTTGACCAACCTACTTTTCTTCTATTGCATTTCCCGTTGTGTGAGTTGTCTCTGTTCAGATGCTGACAAAGGCAAATATATTTGTCAACCGCCTCGATTATTTTCCCATTTGTAGTGCTGATTCCTGCTGTGCGGTGTTTATTCTGTATTCACCACCTTGTGCCTTGTCAACGTGTTCACTTCCAACCCGATATCCTGTGAAAGTGTTTACAGTTGCTTCAATTTGTTCTCCAGTTCTACTGTGTCATTTGCCAATATTACGCACTTGTCAGCGAATGGAAGATGCCTCAACTATACTCTGTCAATGCTAATTCTGTCTTCCCAGTTCTGTTTTTTGAACAGCGACTCCAATAAATAGCTTTTGTGAAATTGTGTTGCCTTCTCTGACTCCGCTACATAAAAAAATAGTGCATGAAATTTTGAATAATGTTATCTCTGTCAAGCCATTGGGGTTGATTCCAATTGTGTTGAGTACAGTGTTAATCTCCACAGGGTCAAATGCTTTTTTATCGTCAATAAATGCAAGACACAATGGCACTTTGTATTCCTTACGTTTTTCAGTGAGCTGCCGAACTGAGTGGATATAATCAATTGTTGAATACCCTGAGTGAAAACCAACTTGTTCTCTATGTTTGTGAATTTCAGTATACTGTACTTCTTAATCTGATTGACTATGGTGCAGATGGAGACCTTAATACATTTGTGAGAGGAGTGTGATTGGATGGTAATTGCTCAATTATTCTGGATTACCCTTCTTCATCAGTAGTATCACTTTTTATTTCTTCCATGCCTCTGGAACATGCTTGTTATTGATGTAGATGATGAACCATGGCGCTAGTGCTTTAAAGAGTGTACAAGAGTGTTTTGAGATAGTCTGACCAAATATCACCCACCTTCCTCTCTTTATTACCAACTGCATCTTCAGTTTCTTCCTGCATAATGTCAGGAACATCTTCTGTAGCCTGACAACATACGCTGGACATTACAATGTGAGGTATACAGATCATTGTAGAATTTTATGCATATTTTGTTCAACTTGCTCCCTTCTGATGTCCTTTCACTGTTTTCATCTTTCAACGTTGCCAGGATAACTTGTTTCAGCCTAACATCTCTTTCTGTCTTTTTTTCAGACTCTTGGTTTTTTTTTTTTTTTTTTGACTGCCTCTCTCAGCGTCTTCTTTCTGAAGTCTTCGTAATCTTCTTTATTCCTTATGCAAATTTCTTTGCGCAGTGTTCTGTATTCTTCACCCATTTTCCTCTTCTAATTTCATGTGTACTCTCCTCACCATCAGATTTGTAGCTTCCTCACTGATCTTCTGCTTGTATCCCATTGCTTTCAATGCCTTTGCCTTCATTGATGTCCTTGTTGACTTTATATTCAAGATCCATTTCACTCACTTCCTGTGCAAATGCCTCTTTATTGAGGCGTCAATTTTGCTTCAGTTTCTGGTCTCTCTTGATGTGGTCTTTGTAAGTATTGTCAATGCATAGTTTTGAGTGCAACATATAATGGTCTGAGCCTGTGCAAATGATTTGTTCGCCTATTGTCACATCATTGAAGATTCTTTGGTATCCATCAATAATTCATAATTCGTCTGACTCAGTGTGATTCCATCTGGGCTTTTCCATGTCCACTGCCAATGTTGTTCTTTTTGAAATATTGTATTCATTATTTGGTGATGGTTTGCTTCTATGAATGCAGCTAAACGTGCTATGCAATCATTTCTTGCCCCTTTACGAATTTTTCACAGCCATGAGAATTATTTCATTTTCTGTGTGTGTGTGTGTGTGTGTGTGTGTGTGTGTGTGTGTGTGTGTGTGTGTGTGTGTGTGTAAAATTCTCACAGCAAAATAACTGACCAAGTGTTCTGTAACTGATTAATAACATAGCAAAAGCATCATGATTGGTTAATAATTAAATTGCACAATGTTTTAATATCATGTGCTGCAAAGAGCTATGAGAGACACATTAAAGAGCTACCTGTGGCGTGTGAGACTCAGTCTGAATATCACTGTGTTAGTGCATGCTACTACTCACACCCACATAGCCCAGACTGCGGGCTATGCATACAAGCAATGTATGATGGATGTGTTCTATATCACTTGAAGTATTTATTTGAGGTGGGTATGCTGTAAGGGTCCACCCAAAAGCTATGCTCTGTATCATACATGATGTTGGATTAGTAATCTAACCTTGACTGCTGCTTTGCGCTTTCCAGCAGGAGTTGGTGATGAAAGTGAAGCAGATGCCCATGGTCCCTGTTGCTCTCTCGAGATAAAGCAGCTCTTGGGAGAGTTCCATATGTTGTATCAGGAGCAGCTTCACCAACTGGAAATCATGGATGATGCACCAGAGGAAGTCCTCAGAGTGAGTCTTTCTCAATGGCACTCCTGCTTGTCCCATCGAGCAGCCTTCAGGGCACATCAGGCTCATCTTATCTATTTCTCCCAATTATACAAGGGGAGGAGCAAATGGAGGAATCAGAAAGGAGGGGGGCTGGTAGAAACTCCAGCTGTCTTGTTGCTGAGCTCCACTTACAAAGTATTTTACTGTATTGGCTTTGTCTCGTGTGTTGCGATTGCCAAAGATTTTTAATGGGATGGATATGAGGGACCAACGGTTCATAGTTTCTCTAGAACTTAAGACCAGATCTTAATGACTCTTAGGAGGTAATGACTCTAGGAGTATGTTAGTGTTGTCCTCATGCCTAGTATATTAATTTAAGTATTGTGGCTTACAGGGACAATGAGGAGGTGGGTGAAAGATACACTAATGTGATTATTCTTTAATCTCTATGCATTTTCTCCTCAGTTGCATCACCTGTTATTCATCACACTCTGCTAGCCCCATACATTGTGCTGACATTCTGTCTTCTGATGTCCTTCCTGGCTGATGAAAACCAGGGGGGAAGTACTGCATCCATTGTTGGCTGGAGTTTCCCTATTTGAGGGGATAAAGGGGCTGTGATCCTTGTGCTTTTTAAGTGATTGTGAGGCCCATTCTTAAGAATTGGCAGCCTTAAGAGTTGGTTAATTCTCAAGTGGTGTTCCATCTTTGTTGGAGAAAATTGGGTAGGTATCTCTGGCAATTTCTTGGTTCCTCAGCCTACCTTGACCTTGGTCAATCTGATTACTGCTATGGCTGTGGTTGTGTTCTTGGATGGTCTCTTTCTCCCAGTGTTCAGTGGATTTTCCTGACACATTTGTGGAGCTGCTCTTGAGTGACTCCATCCTATCTTTCTGAAAGCATCCAAATGGCAATGGTAACAATTGTTCTTCTGCTTCAAGCTCTCTTTCCCTTATACAAGGGGCTGAATTTGGATTCTAGTCCAGAACTCAGTTTATTTAAAAAAGGGACGTTAGCTGTCACCCCTTAATTTATGCAATAATTCAATGGGATTACTTCTAATCAGCCAAGCCCAGGCTGGTCTCTTACAGAGGCATATTTGACAGTTACCATTTATTCTATGCGATTAATTTAGTGGGGTAACTGCCAGTATACTTTTAAAATAATAGATTGTTTTACCACTGCTTGAGCCTGCAAACTTTTCTCTACATATGGTGCTTGCTAGTGGGTATAATCCCACTGAAGTCATTGGGACTGCGTTCACTAAGCACTCTGCAGAGTGGAACATTTTGTGCTAAGTGTATAAACACCATAACAATAGCTGAGTGTACTTTGTGAGTTTATTTTATTGGTTGTAGTTTAGATTTATAACACTGTGCAGTGTCCTTACAAATATTCTATAGTACAGTTTGCAAAAGCAGGAAATTCTCAGTAATACAAGACTTCTTTGCAATGCTCTACTACTAAATCTTCGTGAGAGGTAGAAAGCCTTCATCAGTTCTTAGTATAAGGAAAAAGACACGCTTCTGAATTTTAGAACTGGAGTTTTATTCTTTACTTGAACTACTTCATTGTGCAAACGCTTAGAGTTTTAGACATAACAAAATCCAATACAAAAAGCTCCATTAACAGTACATTAAAGCTTCATGGTTAAGTGCGCAAAAAAAGTCAGAGAGGCCCAAATTAAGTTTTTATATTTGCTCTTAAGTCTGATTGTTGGCACATAAGAATAGTTACAATGCAATTTTAAAATATACAATTGCATAATATTGCAAGAAATATTTTTAAATAATAGAATTAGCTAGAATTTCCATGTCTAGATAATGGATGCCTAATTAGGCCCCCGGCCTCTGATCTCCATTCCATTTGGGGATCTGTTTCACAAAAAAGTGCTGAGAAACAAGGTGGTTTCTCTTCTCAGTGGGAACAACTGAGATTTCTAAATGGTATAGAGGGAGGGTTTCTGTTTCTGTTTCTGTTTCTATTAATTTCTTATTCCCAGAAAAATAGAATGCCTTATTCACGTATTGAATCTTCAAAAGTATATTCAAGTACTGAGAGTGCATTTTCTCCATGTAGTCATATAGATAGCATTAAACTGAGATATCTGGGATTTCCTGGGCATTTCATAGTCTCAGCACTACACAATTAGTGCCATTAGAGGATGCTCATGTGGTCACAGGAGGCAATGTTTCCTAGAAGTTTCAAAAGTGCTGGTACCCACGTGCTTTCTGTCACTAGTGGGAGAAGAAAGCCCTCTCACTGCCTGGAGAAATCAATTGGGGGGTTTTTACTTCAATGTTCTAAATTAGTTTGTTAGAAACAAAACTTCCCAAGTGTTTTGAAAGTACCTTGAACATAGTGAAAAAAGCGCCAAGGAGTCCTGTAACACCTGATAGATGTATTGGAGCACAAACTTTCGTGGGCAAAGACCCACTTCGATAGATGCATGCGTCTCTCAAAGTGCATCTTTGCCCACAAAAGCTTATGCTCCAATACATCTGTTAGTCTATAAGGTGCTTCAGGACTCCTTGTCGCTTTTGCAGATCCAGACTAACACGGCTCCCCCTCTGATACTTGAACATAGTGAGTGTCACAGTTCCAGTTAGGTGCCCCCTTCCCGCCATCCACTCAGTTTCTGTGTGGGGAATCCAAGTCTCTGGATCCCTGGGTGTGTTAAGTGTCTGCAGCCTGAATGGAGCTTAGCCCCTGGCCTGATCTTGGGTCCAGCTTTCTAGGGGTATGTCTACACTACAGCACTAATTCGAACTAACTTAGCTTAGTTCAAAATAACTAATTCGAACTAATTCGAATTAGCGCATCTAGACTTAAAAACTAGTTCGAATTAGCGTTTTGCTAATTCAAACTAGCATGTCCACACTGAGTGGACCCTGAACCGAGGTTAAGGACGGCCGGAAGCAGTGCCGGCAGGGCGTCAGATTAGGACTTAGAGCGTGGAGCTGCTGTCTCAGGCTAGCCGAGGGCTGTGCTTAAAGGGACCCGACCCCCACCCCGGACAGACAGTTCTCAGGGGTGCCCCACTTGCAAAGCAGTCTTGGCTTGGAGTGCCCTGAGTGCCCACACTCGGCACATCACAGCACTCGGCCATCAGACCGGCTGCACTTGCCACAGGCTGCCATCCGGAGGGGGGGGGGTCAATCAAGGGGCTTCAGGAGAGCTTCCACCCCAAGGAGCCCGCAGAGCCAGCCCAGTCCTCCCCATCAGGAGCTCGTGCCCCATTCCTCCCTCACCTCATTCCACTTACCCTTCCCTATCCCCCCTTCCTGATGTACAAAATAAAGGACACGTGTGTTCAAAAATAGAAACTTTCTTTATTGAGCAAAACTCGGGGAGACTGGGAGAGGGGAAGAGAGAGGCTGGGAGAGGGGAGGGCAACTAAAATGATCAGGGGTTTGGAACAGGTCCCATATGAAGAGAGGCTAAAGAGACTGGGACTTTTCAGCTTAGAAAAGAGGAGACTGAGGGGGGATATGATAGAGGTCTAGAAAAGCATGAGTGGTGTGGAGAGGGTGCATAAAGAAAAGTTCTTCATTAGTTCCCATAAAGAAGGACTAAAGGACACCAAATGAAATGAATGGGTAGCAGGCTTCAAACTAACAACAGAAAGTTCTTCTTCACAAAGCAAAGAGTCAACCTGTGGAACTCCTTGCTGCAGGAGGCTGTGAAGGCTAGAACTAGAACAGAGTTTAAAGAGAAGTGAGATCAAGTCATGGAGGTTGGGTCCATGGAGTGGTATTAGCCAGGCGGTAGGAATGGTGTCCCTGGGCTCTGTTTGTGGAAGGCTGGAGAGGGATGGCACGAGACAAATGGCTTGGTCATTGTCTTCGGTCCATCCCCTCCAGGGTCCCTAGGGTTGGCCGCTGTCGACAGACAGGCTACTGGGCTAGATGGACCTTTGGTCTGACCCAGTACGGCCGTTCTAAGCTCAGGGTCGGGGGTCTCAGTGGACCACCTTGATTTTCATGCAAACCTGCTCCTGGGTGGCCAGGCTGGCAGCTATCCTGCCCTAGATGGCCACTTTCCTGTGCCTAGTGCGGAGGTTGTGGATGAGGTCCATGATGTCTGCACTAGACCAGGCTGGCGCCCGCCTCTTGCAGCCCTGGGCAGGCTCCCGGGAGCCGCCAGCCTGGTCCTGGGAAGAGGCGGAGGGCTGGGTGGCAGCGGGTGGCTGGCTCGAGCCGTGCCAGGAGCAGGGTCTGCTGGCTGGGTTCTGGCAGGCTTGCACCTGGCACGGGCACCGTTGCCAGCTCATGCCCCTTTAAGGGGTCCAGGGCCAGGAGGGGGGCAGAAGAGTTTCCCTGGTGGTGCCCAGAGTGGCCACCAGGGAAAGCTGGGGAGGGCTAGCCTCCCACTAGTTCGAATTAAGTGGCTGTACAGCCCTTAATTCGAACTACTTAATTCGAACTAGGTGTTAGTCCTCGTGGAATGAGGTTTACCTAGTTCGAATTAAGCGCTCCGCTAGTTCGAATTAAGTTCGAATGTGTAGCGCCTATCAAAGTTAGTTCGAACTAATGGCTGTTAGTTCGAATTAACTTTGTAGTGTAGACATACCCTAGGTTCCCTTTTGAAGTTAATGCTCCCTTCTGAGAGCTGGAATGCACTGTGCAGTCTCTCTGGGTGAAGCATTGGCCTTTCAGATTCCCCTGCGCTTAAACACATTGGCTGCGTCTAGACTGCATCCCTTTTCCGTAAAAGGGATGCAAATTAGACATATCGCAATTGCAAATGAAGTGGGGATTTAAATCCCCCCCGCTTCATTTGCATAAACATGGCTGCCGCTTTTTTCCGGCAAAGGGATCTTTCAGAAAAAGCTTTATTTTCCGAAAGATCCCCGTCTAGACTGGCGCTTTTTTCCGGCAAAGCTCCGAGCCGGAAAAAGCGGCAGCCATGTTTATGCAAATGAAGCGGGGGGGGGGATTTAAATCCCTGCCTCATTTGCAATTGCGATGTGTCTAATTTGCATCCCTTTTACGGAAAAGGGTTGCAGTCTAGACACAGCCATTGTTTCCTAGAATTCCTCCCCAATGGCCTGATACTTCTGGCTCCAGCTTACGTCTCTCAGGAGGCGCACAGTAGTTGTGAAGCAGTTTACATACTCAGAAACACTTTGCCCAGAGTTAAACATTTGGGGCTACATCTACACTGGCATGATCTTGTGCAAAAACTCTTCCAGAAGAGAGTGTCTACACTGGCATGTGCGTTTGCGCAAGAGCATCCGTGCCAGTGTAGACGCTCTCTTGTGCAAGAAAGCTCCGATGGCCATTTTAACCATATGGCTTGCTTGCGCACGAACTTCATGTTGCCTGTCTACGCAGGCCTCTTGCACAAGAACAGTTGCGCAAGAGGGCTTATTCCTGAGCGGGAGCATCAGAGTTCTTGCGCAAGAAGCACTGATTTCATACGTTAGAATGTCAGTGTACTTGTGCAAGAACTCATGGCCAGTGTAGACAGGCAGCAAGCTTTTGCACAAAAGCGGCTGCTTTTGCGCAAGATTGCACCAATGTAGACACAGCCTTGAGGTTTTCCTTAAGCACAGGAGAGGGTACAGATCTTATACAGCAATAACCCTAAGGCATTTACCTGCCTCAGCTTCCTTGCCTCTCCTGGGCTTCATGTAGGCTGGACCAGAATCCTTTGGATTCTCCAGCGTGCTTCTGCTTTAGTGCACCACTATTTGTAGGCTGGATGTGGAGCTTTCTTGCTTGACACTTGGCTAGGTCTTACTCTTTTTCCTTGCCCCACTCTGGCCCTGTGTGCCTAGCTATTTAACCCCCTATCCACCTTGAGTTTCCTTGGCTTTGTCTTTTGGGTGCTTTTGCTACTGCTCTCTTCCCCACCCTCCCCTAATTTGGGTGGAGATGGGTAGGCTGAGATGGGTTTTCCAAGGTTGCAGTTATTTGTAGTGTAACTTTTGTGTAGCCATAATTTGTTAAGTATTCCCAAATCACCACGGTGGGTGCTACTCCAAATACATAGTACAGGTTGCACCTCAAACTGGAACTCTCTGCTCCAGCAACATCCGTGGTCTGGAAGGACCATGGATGTTCCAGGATCAGAGAGTCCTGGCACACTGCAAGGGACAGGGGGCTGGGAGCCCAGTGCTATGCAGGAGAGGGGTGACGTGCGGCTCAGCTGGGCTGCGGGGTAGGGGGGAGCAGCTGGGAGCTGGCACGTGGCTCAGCTGGGCTGCAGGGTGTGTGTGGGGGGGCGGGGCAGGAGTCCGTCACTGTGTGTGGAGCGGGGGACACACAGCTCAGCTGGGCGGTAGCGGGAGCGCAGGTGGGAGCTGGTGCTCACAGGAAGCTGGTTCCACATGACCACTGGCTCCTGGGGAACAGCCTTGCCCCCATCGCCGGCTGCCACCTCTGTATCAGAGGCAGTAGAGTGAGTGGGGGGGAGGGCGAAAGGAGCCGGTGCATGAGGGGAGCTGACTTTTACGCTGGTTCCGTGCACATACAGGCTCTCACAGAGCTGCCTGCATCCCTACCTGTGCACTGCTGTCTCTGATACAGAGGCAGCAGCCGGAGGGGGTGTGGCAGGCGGCTCCACGGGAGCTGTCTCCTCACCACATGTAAATGTGTAATTGCTGAAATTTTCAGCTGCTACACGTTTATCTGAATAAATACATTGTAACAGCTTAGTGTTAGAGCTGGTACGCAGGCGTTACCACTAAGGTCGCCTTAGGATTTCTAGTCACGACTTTACAAAACCTTTACAAGAAGTGGGCCTCTTTTCCACTTCTGTTAAGGGGGAGAGGGGACCCACCTTTCAAGTCTGAGGAAAGAACAAACGGGGGGAAATGTTTGTCATATTATTAACAATTCTGTGCATTTTTAAACTCACTTCTGCTAAAATAGCAGAAAGTTGAGAGGCGAGACAAGAGTAGTCTTTCAGTAAAAATTGCTTTTGATTTGGCCTGTTTTTGAGGATGTGAATGGTATATTCAGCCTTGTTGGTTTACTGATAGTGCTTTTGAATTAACGTGTACAGTCGTCTTAGTTGTTTACAAGCATATCATTAAACAAACATCTCCCAACATGCAAAAGGAAATTAAGCTGTGTATGCATGTGCAGCTAAATTAGTGACCCAGAAAAAATTGGTGAAACTGCACGTAGACCTTTGATTCCTTGATTGTGCAATTGTAGGATTAAGTAAGTCAGAAGACAATAGGCAGGAAAGTGTTCAGTGAATAGCATGGACTTGGGGACTCTTAAGACATTTTAACTAAAGCAAAGACAACATATTTGTTTCTGTGGTCATTCAGTGTTCATTTTCACTCACATTTATTTCACACATTTATTTAATACTTATGGATCAAAATTACTGTCCATTTTTACCTCATGTTTTTCCTTAATCTAAAATTAAAAAGCTTCAAAGGGGTAGCCAAGTTAGTCTGCAACAGGAAAAACTTAAAAAAATTCTGAAGAAGTGGGGTGCGCTCACGAAAGCTCATGATACAATCTACATGTTTTGTTAGTCTTCAAGGTGCTACTAGACTATTTGTTGTTTTTTACATTTTTCCTAAAATTTAAGTTACTAGATTACAACATTACAGTCTGAGACTGAGCTCTTCTTGTACCTGGAAGTAGGTGGATTCCACAACACTCAAACAACATATTTCAGGAAAACACTTATTTTGCAGGGTGGTTTAAAAAGGGATGTTCTCTGAAGTCACTCCTAAATTTGGAATAAGTCCCAGAGGAAGAGAGCAAAACTAGTGCACAGAGTGCAAGTGAAGTAAGCAAAGGTGCATAAATTGGAAAATCCTCTGGTAGACTGAATTTATAAAGTGAACATCACCAGTGTGCATGTATAATCTACTCCTGGGGGAATTCTGCTGCTCTGCGTGGGCACAGAGTTCATATCCTGCACATAGAAGCAAAGGGAAGCCACGAGAGTGGTCACGTACCCCTCCCTACAGTGTGGGCATGTTGGAGAGATAAGTCACTGGGCCCAGAGTACCACCAGAAACTTTCCCTAGCTCTGCACCTCTCCCTCACTTCCTGTTCCAATTGCACCGTCTTAGCCGTGGGACAAGGGGTCACTGTTCAGGGAGCTGCTCTGCACAACCCCTGTGTATACAGACCCCCCCCCCCCCCCCGCTGAGCCCCTCCATGCTGCATCCAAAGCCCTTCCACCCAGACGCTCATCCCTGCACTCAGTCCAAGAGTTTCTTGCACTTAACTCCCACCCTGAGGAGCCCCAAACCCAATGTACCTGGACCACCCTTGTTCCAACCAGCTGCACTTGGACTTCCACTGTGTCCCCCACAGGACACAGATCCCCTGATAAGCATCCACACACCCCTGCTGAATCCTACCCCCTCCTTAGTCCCAGTCCTACTGAGCCCCAGTTAGGGATGTGAAGGACTAGTCGACTAACCAATAAGCAAATGCTTATCTAATAGTTGACAGGATATCGACTGGTCGCTTCCCCCCCTTGCTGCCTCCATCAGATAGAGGCAGCAAGGGGGGAGAGAAGAGTGAGGTACTTCAAAGCGGCAGCGCTGCAGGGAACCCGGATTCCATGCTGCTGCTTTGAAACACCAAGACGGTGTTTCTAAGGGGCAGCACTGCGGAGCCTGGGGTCAGCAGGGGAAGCCCCAGCTGACCCTGGGCTCCATGTGGCACTAAGCCTGGGATCAGCTGTGTGGCGCTGCCCCTTTGAAATTCTGCAGTGTCGCGGAGGTTGGGGTCAGCTGGAGTCTGTGCCCTTCCACACTTGGATCCTGCTTTCTGCTCACGCCTGGTGTGGAATTGCCAGCCCTGGCGAGTTGCTTCCTGATACTCCCGAGGGAATTCTGCACCCAAAAACATTGAAAATTTCTGTGCACAGTATTTTAAAATTCTGCAAACATTATCCATCAGTCAATACGTGTGGAGGCTCCAGCATGACAGCGGGAAGCACGTGCCACTGCATGGAGGTGGAAGATCAGCTCTCCCCTGGGTCACAGACCTTTGGGCAGGCCTGACCTTTGGGCTATGTCAGGGTTGAGTGCAGCCTCATGGATGAATCCTTGTCCTGGGGTGGTCTCCCATCTCCATGCAGCAAGTTGCTTGTGCTCTTCACTGCCATGCTGGAGCCTCCACGTTTATTTATTGACAACATTTGCAGAATTTAAAGTATGCACAGAATTGTTCATTGTTTGGCACAGACTTTCCATAGGAGTAATAGTGAAGATTCTGGTTGTGACCAGTGCAATCAGGCATTTATTAAAAGTCTTAGTTTTATCTCCCCCTTTTCTGATATGTGGGTATGTTACTAGGCAGGAGTTTGGGGGTAGTCACACCTTTATCCCTTATCACACAGACATCAGGTATCTGTTTCTGTACTTGAATTAAAATAAATAAGAGGGTCTTTGGCACTGGAGTTGGTTCACTGCGTAGTTTTTAGTTAGATACGATCAGGTTATTTTCTTTGTTTTGTAGTTTGGTTAAATTCCTCTGTGCTAAGTACATGTGCCTACCACACCCTGTTACCCTGTAACTAAAGCTGAATCCGAGGAAGCAATTCTCTGTGCTTTAATCTGCTTTTTCTCGGTTACTCTATATATAACACCTAGCAACCAATTATGCGTTAACCAACCAAACAGATATATTTGGTAATAAAATCACCTTTTTAAGACTATGATGTGATTCTTGTGTCCTGGGAGGTAATAGGAGGTCTGTGTATGCATGCCTAAGAGTGAGAAGTCAGCTGTCAGCGATTACAGTTTTTCTTTCTTCAAGCTCTCTTGTGGTAAAAGAGCTTGGGTACCCATCTGGAAGAAACTTCAAAGTGCATCTTCCTGAGTTCAAGAAGAAAAAGTTGTATTTTTTTTTCTACTGGGGTGATGGCAGCATACCTCCCAAGGGTCAGGGAATCTGTGATCTTAGGGAGTGTTTACAATAGAAGCCTCTAGAGGCAAGGTATTTTTAAGGTAACTTGCAGGCCCCCACCTTCTGCACTGGAAGTGCCAGAATGGGGATCAGCCTTGACATACCCTTCAATTTTGAAAGGTTGAGAACCTGAGCTTTTTGGCTTGATACTTTGTACTTGGATACTTGAACAGTAGTTATTACACTTTGCTTCATTGTTTACTACACATTATAAAGATCAGTTTTTAAAATGAGAAACAATTTACTGAACAGCACAGCAGCTGGGTTGACATAAAAAGCTGTAATCTAGTAAATCATATGTTTCTGGAAATTAGAACATGTACTTGAATATGTATTTGTTCTTTTCATTGCAACAACTGTGACAGAGCCACTGTGAACTCTCTGGTAAATAATAGCTAGAAAAACAATTTCTGTTAAACAGGTAGTTCATGTAGCTTGTTTGGGAGAGAATTTATTTTGACCTTACAGTACCTTCCACAAATATTTTTCTTATTTTACTGTTAGAAATAATTCTGCTTAAAAATAACAGATGCACAGAACTAAATAAAGATATTGTTTATAGTGTCGTAAGACTGACATGGTAAGCAAAGTCAAGAAAATACATCCCAAAGGTGTCCAAATACAGGTGAGGTGATCAAGGCGGAGTCATGTGTCAACTATAAGATTCGTACTCCCCTACACCTGCTCTGCTGCCATCACCAGCTGATACCACTAAGCTATAGAGCCCTGATACTGCTAGGCTGTGTCTACACTGGCACCCTTTTCCGTAAAAGGGATGCTAATGAGACACTTCGGAATTGCAAATGCCGCGGGGGATTTAAATATCCCCCGCGGCATTTGCATGAACATGGCTGCCGCTTTTTTCCGGCTCAGGGTTTTGCCGGAGAAAAGCGCCAGTCTAGACGGGATCTTGCGGAAAATAAGCCTTGAAAGTAGGACTAAGGGATCTTCCAGAAAAGGGCTTATTTTCCGCAAGATCCCGTCTAGACTGGTGCTTTTCTCCGGCAAAACCCCGAGCCGGAAAAAAGCGGCAGCCATGTTCATGCAAATGCCGCGGGGGATATTTAAATCCCCCGTGGCATTTGCAATTCCGAAGTCTCATTAGCATCCCTTTTACGGAAAAGGGTGCCAATGTAGACACAGCCCCAATGTTTATTCATGCCAGTAGTCTCATTGAGTTCAGTTAGCTTGCTTGTGTGACTAAGGGCCACTTGTGCAATTAAGGGCTTGCAGCTGTATTTACAAGCACAGGAGATATTTGTTACCTGAAGAGCATTAGCTACTTGGAGATATCTCTAAACAATAGCTGGTCTAGGTTACTATTCTTCTAATCTTGGCTTGGTTTTTGTCTGCATTATTAGTTGACATGGCTAGGCAGGTCATGCTGTTTGGGGGTGATCTAGTAACTGTGGAGAGATGTCTTTATAATTGTATGTTTAGTAATGGATGCAAAGCAGTTGTAAACACGGTTGAATAGAATATCACAAAACCAAGGTAACCACTTACATTATAGGATGTGTTTTTTGGTTTATTTGAGTTGGGCTCTTATATGTTTAAGGATTTTGTACAAAAATATACTGTTAATTTCACTTTCTTGAAGTGCCCCCATGTAGTCCCTGCTGTGATTTCCTGAAGCTTACGTTCTGGAAGTTAAGGCTTATCTAGACTACACTAAAGTGTCAAAAGAGGATCTGCAAATTTCACAGGAATTTTCATATCTTCTTCCAATCTCACTTTTGAAAGTGAAAGTAGTTTAGATGTGGCTTTTTCGGCGACCCCCCCCTTGTCGAAAAGCTATGTAAACTTCAAAGGCCCTTTGTCAAAAAGCTGCATAAACCTCAAAGGTTTACGCGGCTTCTCAACAAAGGGGGGGAGGGTTCGCCGAAAGAGCTGTGTCTAAACTACTTTCACTTTCGATAGCTCCACTTTTGAAAGTGATCGTAAGAAGATACGCGAATTCCCACTGAATTTGCATATCCTCTTTTGGCACTTTGTTGTAGTCTAGATAAGCCTAGAGTGGCAGCAGGGAGTGCTAAGCTAGAGTACAAAACAAGTTAGAACAGAAATACAAGGAGCTGCAGATACTTTTATTGGGGCTTGTCTATCCAGTGAGTTAGTACGAAAATAAGAATGGCCATTCTGGGTCAGACCAAAGGTGCATCCATCCCAGTATCCTGGTGCCCCAGAGGCATGAACAGAACAGGTAATCATAAAGGGATCCATTCCCTGTCGCCCATTCCCAGCGTCTGACAAATGGATGTTGTCCATGGTCTCTCTGTCCAACCTTGCTAATAGCCATTGAAGGACTTTCTGTGAACTTATTTCTTTCTGGAGCCCTATTATAGTCTTGGCCTTCACAGTACCAAGCCAGGATATGACTCTATAAGGCACTAACTTGCTGTGCACTAACTTCCTGGATGGACCCTGCTACAGCCCCTAACAGTTCCAGAGTGTGATCATATGTCAAAGTACACTCTGAAGCTTCTGGTGTGCGGTAGCAGGGTTCATGTGGTGAATTAGTGCATGGCGTGCTACTGGGTTATGGATTCACATTCCAGCTTTCACTGAACTCATTTGCAGTGCAAACAAGCCCTTAGTCATAACTGAATGTGCTCCAGCTTATGATTTGATATCTGCCTTTTTTGTTTCTAGTCAGAAACTTATTTTACATTTGCATTTTGGTAGCTTTTCCTTTTGTGTTATCACTTTGTAAAAAGGAATTGTTTTCTTCTTGGTTTTAATAAGTGTGACTTATACATAGTCTTGCCAATTTGTCCATGTAAGACGTAGCTGAAGAGAAGATATAATATTATCCATGAATATTTCAGAGACTAAAATATGTAAAGTTGTATGCACCCATTCCTCAGCCATCATCTTTTACTAGCCCCCGTAAATAGCCCACTACTCTCCCCATTAAATCTCTCAAAGATGGGATTACAGAACCCTTTTCTCTCCTTCATATTTTACTGAAGCATGGATTTGAAGTGGTGCTGAACAGTTCATGTTTGCATTTCATTCGAGCAGAGTAAATGCAATCACCGATATTGCTTAGAATCTCTGAAGAGTTGGTGTACTTGAAGAGATTCACATTATCTGTAGAAAGGTTGAGACTTGGGATAGAATTGGGTTATTAAAAATTGTTTTTTATTTCTGAAAACTATAAACATAGAACAACACTGTGTGCAATTCATCCAGCTTCTATTCCTCAGCCAGTGCTGATTAAGAGAAAAGTGTGATCATTTGTGAGGAGAATAGAACACAGGTGGGTAGATTTTTGGTGGCAGTGCCCCATTTGGAAAGCTAGACTCATAGAACTGGAAGGGATATCTAGAAGTCATCAAAAACCATCCAGACTATCCCTGACAGGTGTTTGCTTAACCTGCTGTGGAATCTCTGTCATTGTAGATTTTTAACAACTTCCCTGGGCAATTTATTCCAGTGCTTAACCACCCTGACATGAAGTTTTTTCTTAATGTCCAACCTAAATCCTTCTGTGCAGCTTAAACCCATTGCTTCTTGCCTATCATCAGAACTTAAGAAGACTAAGGTTTCTCCCTCCTCCTTATAACAACCTTTTAGGTACTTGAACGTAGTTATCTTGTCCCCTCTGTCTTCTCTTTTCCTGATTAAACAAACCCAATTCTTTCAGTCGCCCCCTCATAGATACTATTTTCTAGACAATACAATCATTGTTGTTACTCTTCTCTGCAGTTTCTCCAGTATGTCCACATCTTTCCTGAAATGTGGCACTGAGAACTGGACATAATACTCCCGTTGAGGCCTAATCAGTGTAGAGTAGAGGGAAATTCCTTTTTTTGCTCAAACACTCCTGTTAATGCATCCCAGAATGGTGATTGCTTTTTTTGCAAGTGATACATTGTTGACTGATAGAATCATAGAACCCCAGGGCTGGCAGAGACCTTAGGAGGCATCGAGATATTTAGATCCCGGGCTTGATTTGCAATTTCGAA
Organism: Pelodiscus sinensis; assembly: GCF_049634645.1. Lineage (NCBI taxonomy): Eukaryota > Metazoa > Chordata > Testudines > Trionychidae > Pelodiscus > Pelodiscus sinensis. Next base: position 245,299 of record NC_134722.1, on the reverse strand, counting down.
TGCCTACATTTGCAGCCCTATTTCGAATTAGGCTGCAAGTGTAGACATACCCTATAACTCCTAGTTCCCTTTCTGCAATGCTCCTTCCGTGACAGTCATTTCCCATTCTGTATGTGTGGAATGGATTGTTTCTTTCTGAGTGGAGCACTTTGCATTTGTCCTTGTTCAATTTTATCTTTTTACCTCAGACCATTCCTCCAGTTTGTCCAGATCATTTTGCATTTTCATCCTAACCTCCAAAGCAGTTGCAACCTGTCTCATAAGTGTGCTCTCTATGCTATTATCTAAATGATTGACGAAGATACTGAACAGAACCAGCCCCAGAACTGTTATCTATGGAACCCCACTAATTGTGCCCTTCCGGCATGACTGTGGACCATTGATAACTATGCTCTGGGAACGGTTATCCAACCAGTTATGTACCCACATAATAGCTCCTCTAGGTTTATTTCCCTAGGTTATTAATGAGAAGGGCATATGAAACTATATCAAAAGCTTTATTAAAGTCTAGATATACCGCAGCTATCTACCCCCCCCCCCCCCCATCCGCAAGGCTTTTAATGGTGTCAAAATTAGCTATAAGGTTGGTATGACCAAAATTTGTTCTTGACAAATCCATGCTGACTATTATTTATCACCTTATTATGTTCCAGATGTTTGCAAATTGGTATCTTCAGTCAGGGATGGGAACCCTAGGGCCCATGGGCCAGATCCGGCCCCTGGCTTGCTCTGGTCCAGCCAGGGGGCTTGGGACTCCTCAGCCCCTGTAGTGGGATGTGCCAGCAGTAGTGCTCTAGCCCTGCAGCATGTTTCCGAGCCTCGGCACCTCTCCCCACATGGATAGAGCTTTAGTGCCAGCTCCCCACTGCTTAGCTAGCGCTCAAGCCCCTGTGTGGCCAGCTCTGCCTGATGGGGGGGGGGGGGGGGGGGAAGGAAGCAGCTCTGCACACTGCCATTCCCCGCTCCCGCACGGCTGGGGGAACGGGCGCACAGGAAAGTGCTCACCTGCAGGCTCCATCCCCATTGCTCCATTGGCCAGGAATCGCAGTGTGTGGGAATGGTGTGGGGGTGGGGGGCGCGGAGGATGCCTGCAAGCTCAGAGCAGCATGGCGCCATGTGTGGCACAGCTCTTGGGGGGTCAAGTAATCGCCCCAGTCCCTGGCCCCTTCCTGTATCCTCCCAGCCTCACTCCCAGCTGGCTCTCACATTCTACCTCCTGTCTAGATCCTGCATCCCCACCCTGAGCCTGCTCCTGTACCCTTTCTCCAGCTCAGACCCTGCACCTCCAGTCCGCTCCCCAGTAGCCTCTTCCCACATACCGAACCCCTAATTTTTGGCTCCACCCCAGAGTCAAGAGGGGGCTTCACAAAATCTACTAGTTCTGAGCCCTCAGAAGAGATAATGCAGCCCTGAGCCTCGGCAAAGGGAACCTGACAGCCTGAGTTGCCTGAGTGAGGGGGGTGGTGTCTGTGTCTGTCTGTGTCTGTGTGTGTGTTTCTCAGTTGGGGGCTACATTAGTGAGGGTTTTTTCCCCTCTTCTCACTTGCTTCTGCTGGCCAGTCTGGGGCTCCTTAGGGATGAGGCAACCTAGCTGCCACCAGCCCTACTGTTGCTGGCCTGCTGGTTGGGGCTCCCAGCTGTGCTAGCCCGTCTGCAGCTGCCTGGTCCCCCCCCCCATCCCCCTCTGACCACCAGACTCCCAGCTGTGCTAGCCCGTCTGCAGCTGCCTGGTCCCCCCCATCCCCCTCCAACCACCAGACTCCCAGCTGTGCTAGCCCATCTGCAGCTGCCTGCCTGCCCCCCCGACCACCAGACTCCCAGCTGTGCTAGCCCGTCTGCAGCTGCCTGCCCGCCCCCCCGACCACCAGACTCCCAGCTGACTCCCTGGCCCCGGTTAGGGCTCCTGGCCACTGGACTCCCAACTGGCTCCCGTTCCCAGCTGCCAGGGCTCTTTGGTCCAGCGACATCTACCTGACCACAGATGTTGCTGCACCAGAGAGTCCCGGATTTCAGAGGTTCAACCTGTATTTGTTGAATGGTTTCTTGTTACCCTTTATGTCTTTAGCTAGATCGACCTCATTTGGTGCCTTTGCCTTTCTGATTTTGCCTCCTAATTTTATTAATCTTTTGTGACTCGGTCTAGTTTCCACTTTTTGTTGGACTCATTTTTTTATTTTTAGATCATTCGAGATCTCCTGGTTAAGCCCGGGTGTCTGTTGCCAAATTGTCTTATCTTTTCTATGAAATGGAACAGTTTGGTCTTTTGCCCTAACAACATCTCTTTGAAACACTGCCAACGGTCTTCAGTTGTTTTTCCACTTAGACTTGCTTCCCATGGGATTTCACCTACTAACTCCCTGAGTTTGCAGAAGTCTGCCTTCTTGAAATCCATTATCTTTATTTTGCTGCTTTCTCTCCTGCCATTTCTTAGAATCATGAACTCTCTCATTTTATATTCGCTTTCACCCAAGCTGTCTTCCACCTTCCAATTCCCTATTTATCAAATTTAAATCTAGAAGAGCCTCTGCCCTTGTAGCATTCTCCAACTTCTGGGGGAAAAATGCCTCCAATGCATTCCAAGATCTTGTGGGCTAATCTGTACTCTGCTGTGTTATTTTCCCAACAGATGTCTGGGTAGCTGAAGTCCTCCAAGTCCTCTGATGTGGATGTGTTTTAGTTGCTCAGAGAAATCCTCATCCACCTCTTCTTCCTGGTTAGGTGATCTGTAGTAAATCTCTACAATGACATCACCCTTATATTTTACCCCTTTTGTGTTTACGCAGAGACTTTCAACAAGTCTTGTCTCCTATTTCCATCTCAACTGCCGACCAAGTGTATATAGATCTAATATATAAGGCAATACTTCTTTCTTTTCCCCTGCCTGTCCTTCCTGTGCAAGTTATGCTCTTCTGTACCAATAATTGAATCATGTGTATGATCAATCTCTATGATACGATGTCCTAGTTTTAGGATATTTTACTATAATTAGCCAGAGGCATTTCTTGAGCATGTTGGGTGAAGGTGTGGGGCCCTGTGAAAGTTATTGTGACTGGGGAAGCAATAAGAAGTTTAGTTTAATTCTTGGATAATTTCATTTGTGGGCTTTAGGATGAAATAGATGTGGGGGAAAATTAAAGAAAAACTGAGTCTTATTAGAAATATTAAAACTGGTGATTGTATCTTGGCCAGTGTTCCCTTTTTTCCAGTAAGCTGTCTGGAGGTATATAACCCTAATGGCTTGTTGTATGCCATTAAAAGGTATTGTACACTCATAAAAGAATGACATTTTGATCAATGCTGTTAAGAGAATTAGTGTCTTGACACAGAAAAGCTTTCCTGCTGCAAGTTTAAAAATATGCCTTTAAAAGCTTTTTATTGAATACCTTTGCATCCTTCAGAAATGTGCCATTTTGGCATGAGGTTGCTCTGAAGTATTGCATATTGTAACTTAAATGCAAAATCTTCTATTTACCATCAGAAAGGCACCAGGCTGGTCACGTATAGTTACTTAACTACCATACAGGAGACTAAAGAAAAAACACTGTAAACTATTGTGTGTGGTCTAAAAATACAAACTTTTTAGTTTTAAAGACTACAGAATCATTTTAAAGCCTTTTTTTTGTTTGGTTTTTGTTTGGCATTGATTTTGTCAGTGCTGTTTGAGCGCCCCTTTGTGCTTTAGTCATGCATTTTACACCTACATATGGGGTACAGTGTTTCCAGCGTATTGGAGACTGGCCCTCAGATGCACTGTATGTACTCAGTGGGATTTGAATGGAGGACTTCTGGTTGCTTTCTGTGCTAGTGAATTTGTTTCTAAGTCTATTTCCTTGCTGTATGACTTCCAAGATCGTTTACCAAAGCTACTGATTAACCATGGTTGCTGAAATGGACCTGCACATGGTTCTCTCCTTCCTCCTGTCTCTATGTGTGCGTGTGCAAAGGAGTGATGCTGGGTTGTGTGTCTGTGCCACAGGTGCAGGACTACTTGTCTTCCGAATGGATAGGTAGGTTAGGTTGCATGTCCTGGGATTCAGCTATCTATACAACACTCATTCAAATCCTTCCCCTTTTGGGGGTAAACAACACACCCATGGAACCAATAAACACAATACTCTTCTAGCATCCCTCTGGCTCCTTAGTCCTTCTTCTCTGTTGGTACAGAGCACAGCTCAGCCAGCCTGGTTGCATTCAATGCCAGAAAAGAATCAGCAGATGGTAAACTGGGCTTCATGCATTCCGCTCATCTTGTATGGTCTTTTAAGATGAGATACACAGACAAACACAATATTTCAGGAATGCAGTTTGGCAGAAGAATGAATTAACTTGCCAAGCTAAACCCAAGCATGCTCAGGACACTGCTTTTCCACAAAATCCTTATCGCTGCGTTCTTTGGCTACTGTTCCTCTTTGTGCCCTCTCTTGGATCCTTCTGTCCATTTTGGCCTTCTGCAGACTCAGTAATTTATCAGCCTCACTGACACTGGGCCAGAGAAGGGGCCATTTCTCCCTGTCTTGCTGGAAATCACAGCCTGGGCATTTAAGTAATTGCTGCAAGTCTCACCACCATACTACGCTACACTATCTCAGCCTCTTCCTCTCCTTTTCTTACCCTGCTCCTCAGGCCTTTCTACATCCTCTCTGTAGGCTCCTTTCTAGCCCATTTCAGGTTCCACTCCACCAACCTCCTGATTGTTTCCCAGTGTTCATGGATAAATTAGTGGGTCTAACGGATTGTGATCTAGTCTAATCTCCTGGCTAACACGGGCCATAGGACTTCCCTGAATGAATGCATGCTTCTGGCCCAATAGGTGTGGGTGAACTACAACAGTTTCTCAACTGTTTGTGGACTAGCCCTGGTCCCAGAGATCTCCCTGACACAGTTTAGGTAGGCAGCAAGCCTGAGCCTTGTTTTCACAAAGGTTGAGAAACAGTGAATTAGAGCATATCATGAAGAATGCATCAGAGGCAGCAGCATGCAGGGTAGGTGGTTCCTTGGGAGCTGGTACATGCAGGGACCCTGCTTAAAAGCCTGTTCCCCATGAACACCGGCTCCCTCTTGTTCCCCTCCCATGCCCCGCGCCTGCTCTGCCTCCTTTTGTGAGGAGTAAGGGAAGCCGAAGGGAGCGTTTGCTCCCCTCAGCCTCCTGCGGAGCATTTTGCATAGCTGGAGTTGCATACCTTGGCTTACGGTGACTTTGCAAGTCCAGTGTAGACGTGGCCTGAAGAGGGGCCTTTTACTGCAACCCCATCAGAGTTATCAGCCAAACTTGTAGTCTCATCAAATTATATAAAGTTAGTTTGACAGGTTCTATTTTCCATAGAATCATGTGTGATGGAGCATGCAAGCCCTACACCCGAAAGGAAGAGGTTAAGCAGCTGCTCCTGACTGGGTAACTCCTCCCTACCAATCTACAAATTAGCTTTCCTCCCATCTGGAGCTTCCAGTTTTCCAAGACTTATTAAAAATCAGCATCATTGCCTGAATTCTGCAAGAGTCCTAGCCCAGCTGTCTGCTGCCCATTACTGTAGAAAGATCAAATTCTAGGGCTTACCTCTATCCCTTCCTTCCTAGACTGAGCTACCAGCACAGGCCCATGGCTTCCACATGGGACTATATCTCTTACCAGTCCTTCATCAGTGCTCCATTGCCCAGAGCTCCTTTGTGTGAATGGGCCAAACCCCCAATCCGTATCACTGGGCTTGTAGCATCCTCTCTTAAAGGGCGTGGTATGTTCTGTTGCAAAGTACCTCCTTCACTTTTGCCTTCCCTTTCTTGCCGCAGTTCCCAGCGCTCAGCACCCAAGGCTTCCCTTCTATCTGCCGGTTAATACTGGCATTTCAGATGTCACTGGGAAGCTCTAGATGTCTCCCATGAAAAGAGCCAGGGTGGGAATAAGAGCTCAGCGCTCTGAGTCACTACTGCAGACTGCCCGCATTGCTTCGGATTACGCTCCATTCTCATGGAGACAGCGCTGCTGGCCAGAGCGGTCGGCAGAGTGAACAGCGTGAGAGAGGGAAGTAAGTGCCACGATAGTTCTGGATTTATTTACCCTTAGCTAAATGGGAATGGAAGGGAGTGAGGGGCACAAGGAGGGTGTGGAGAGAGTAAGAGGGCGGGGGGAGTGAAGCTGGGGAGGGAAGTAGGGATGTTAGATATCAGTTACTGAATAGTCAATTAACTACATGAATTCTTACTGGTTACTCGACTATTCTAGAGTCCCTGGGGGTGGGGCCAGCAGCCAGTGCACCCTGGCCCCACTCCTGAGGAGCCCCCTGCCACTCGCGTTTCTGCCTCTGGATCCTCTCGCGGGGTGCCAAATGGGAGCTGGTCCATGATGGGAGTCAGTTTAAAAACCAGCTATCCCTGCAGACAGGCTGCCTGTCACCCTGCACTGCCGCCTCTGATACAGAGGCAGCAGCACAGGGTGGCAGCAGCCCCTGTCCAGGCAGGAGGAGTCTGAGCTCCCGGACCCTGCGCGAGCTGGAACTGAGCTGGGCTGCCTGCCTGCCTGGCTCCTAATACACTTTAAATGCAGAGCCACAGCAAGTGTAGGTCGTGGACCCAGCGCAAGCCAGGACTGAGCGAGGCTGCTGGCCAGCCTGCTAAACAATGCACTGGCGGGGGTGGGGAATGCATGTCATCTATAGCACAACCTATAAGCTTTTGCTTGTCGGTTAATCAACTACACTATTACATCCCTAGAGGGAAGGGAGAAGGATTGAAACAAACAGCCAATCATCACAGGACTGAGAAAGTCTGGTCAAAATTGCAGAAAGATCTCTAAGGCTTTGTCTACACTACACTTTTTTTGGCAGAAAATATGCTAATGAGGGACTCATTAGCATAAGTCACGATATCATTAGCATATTTTCTGCCGCAAAAACGTGTAGTGTAGACATAGCCTAAATGTCCAGAGCAACAAGGTTGCTGCTTTGGCTGCAACTGTGTCTATGGGCTGGAGGCTAGCTGATTCCATTCTGGAGTGTTCTGTCAAGGGCACATCCTATTGCCCCCTGGGAACACCCTTTACAGTTTTGGGTCCAGGAAAGGGTAGCCCCAGCTAAACCCCATTTCATCCTCCCCTCATCAGTACAGCAGCCCCTACTAGTTGTAGTCTCTTTCTTTTTAAGCATAAGGGCTAGAAATTTGCCAAGCTTCTTGAAGAAGAGTCTGCAGAATCTAAATATGCCAGTGAGCCACATGGCATATCTATATATGGTTTGTGGGCTAGGTGTTTGACACCCCTTGGCTAATTCATACAGATCTTCTGTATCAAACTGGGTTGGGCATACTTTTGGTGGATATTAAATGTTTTACAAAATTCTAGGCTGTTAACATGTTTCTTGGAACAGGGGTCTGGTCCCCCATTCCTGCATGATTTGTTTCAGTATTGTTGTCAAGCAAATATTTGTTTTTCCTTTTATTCTTATGGCCATGTCCCTAGTGGAATAATTCTTTGGTATTGAGTGTTCACTTTGAATGCATAAAAAATGAATATTAGAGAGGGAAATAAATTGACATTAGCCATGTGTTTCTCTGATCCCAGTGTAACAGAAGAAGGGAATGCCATAAACTGAAATGGTGTCTGGAAAGGGAACATATTTCTAAGAAAGCACCCGCTATTTAAATTTATGTTGCAGAAAACAGAAGAGATGATTTCTACTTACAAAACAAACCATTTGGAAATGATTTGAACAATAAAAACCAAAAGATTGACTGGGAGTGAGGTATGGTTTTCTTATTTGGTTGAACCTTGAGATGAACCACCTATATGCAATAAGTTGAGCTTAGGAAACATGATCTGAAATCTGGAAAACCTACTAAGGAAAGGTATTTTAAATCGTCTTAAAATGTTCGAAGTGGAACAAAACATTGGGTGGCTTATAACACCAGATTCTTAATATATGGCGCTAGCTTTCAACCATTAGCTGCTCTAATGGTGTAGTCTCTTGATTTGGCCTTTGCACGAGGAGTTGCAATGCAAACTATTATCCAAGAACAATAGAGCCAGTTAGTTCATTAGTTTCTTTATATTTTTAGGAACTCATCCTTTGAACAGCATTGTGAGGTTTATATTTTTATATATATATATATTGTAGGCAGTGTTTGGGCCACAGGGAATTCAAGATCTTGCAGGAAAAAAAACCCAGCCTCAAATTCAGTACAGAGACTGATATTTGTCTGTTTTATTAGTGGAAAGCTCAGTCTCCTGTGTTTTCCTCATTCTAGATAACCTTTTCATGTCATCTAAGAAATTAATTTCTTCGTTGGAATTGTTGCAAGTAAACTTGATAGCAGGAGTGCTGTTATTGAGGCAGCTTACACAGTGATTTGCTAAGTACAGCCACTTCATATAAGGTGAAGCAAAAGTCGATTTATCGATCACTGCTGGGATTTCAGGAACCTGTTGAACTCGCTGTTTGTTTTTCTCTCATAAAACTCGCTACTTGAATGCCTTTTTTCTTGCCTTCTTTTCTAAAGGGTCTTCGTTCATGCACATTCATACAATGTGTAAGAACAATCAGTCTGTTTGCTAGTTGTGCTTCTCTGCTGTAGAGTTGGACTTTCTAGTAAAGTATTTATAGGGTCACATAGTGCAACTTTCCTGCTGTCAAGGTTCCTGCTTTTAGGAAAGGCCTTTGCTAAAATATTCTCCCATGTATACAGAAAAATAGGGATAGTTGCTCTCCAGACTGTGAATGTACTTCACTCTCTCAGGGTATGTCTACACTACCCCGCTAGTTCGAACTAGGAGGGTAATGTAGGCATACCGCACTTGCAAATGAAGCCCGGGATTTGAATTTCCCGGGCTTCATTTGCATAAGCCGGGCACCGCCATTTTTAAATCCCGGCTGATTCGAACCCCGTGCTGCGCGGCTACACGCGGCACGACTAGGTAGTTCGGACTAGGCTTCCTAGTCCGAACTACCTTTACTCCTTGTGGAATGAGGAGTAACGGTAGTTCGAACTAGGAAGCCTAGTCCGAAGTACCTAGTTCTTGCCGCGTGTAGCCGCGCGGCACGGGGTTCGAACCAGCCGGGATTTAAAAATGGCAGCGCCCGGCTTATGCAAATAAAGCCCGGGAAATTCAAATCCTGGGCTTCATTTGCAAGTGCGGTATGCCTACATTACCCTCCTAGTTCGAATTAGGAGAGTAGTGTAGACATACCCTCAGCCCTCTTCATCTGAATGTGCTTAAAAAGAACAAAATAGCATGAAAAATATGAGTTTATTGCAGGTGCAATGTTGTTTGTGCTCAAACAACCTTCAATATAGACCATCTCTTCCGTACGCTTCCTGGAGTCTGCATTGCAAGAAGAGAGTCTAGTCTACATTATGCAAACTTATCTGTTCACAGTTAAGAACGTTTTACAACTTTACATGGAGGCTGTTGTCATGCTGCAATGTGTCAGTGGCTGCCTTCAAGTGGTTCTTACTCTCTGTATAATCACAGACTGGCTTAAAGCTGCTGCCTCTGCTAACCAGATGCCAGGGACTCAATATGCCCCCCATTTCTCCCTTTTGGTTTTTACTATTTTCACTGAAATCAGAAGGCTTCTGGCTGCTGTTGCCTAGAACATTCCCTGAAATGTCTGGAGTTGATCAGCTGTAGCTTTCAAAAATGATCATGTTGCAAACAGACAAACAGAAAAACGGTGTTGAGTGTAAAAACCTCACTTCACTGGCTAGGGAGGGTTTATCAGACTGTTTCTGTCAATGTATCTAATAGTGTTCTGTGCCTGGTAGGCTCAGGTGTAGTCCTGTGGTCAGATAGGAAAAGATCTTTTTTTTGCTGTAATTATTTGGGGGTGTTAAAGCAACCCTAATATAGCAGAGCGCTCTGCTGATCTGAGGGCAGGTACCTATGGTGGTGAAGTGTGTAATAGGGAGGGTGAGTTATTTGAGTAAGAAAGAAGTGGTACATTTTCATCATGCCAAAAGGTTAACAGGGGATGCCTTATGGGTGTGTGCTAAGCCTGGTACTGCTTAATACATTTATTAATGAGCTGGAAAAGAGAGTGAGCAGCGGAGTGGAAACATTTGCTGATGACTCAAAATTATGTAAGTTATTGAAGTCCATAGGAGATGGAAGAGCTTTAGGGGACCCTCATCAAGCTAGGTGAATGGGCAGCATGACGGCAGGTGACGTTCAGTTTTAATAAATGCAGAGCAATGCACATTGGAGGAAACATGTGAACGGCTTTTACCGCAGATTAACTCTCAGCTTAGAAAGGGACGTGTGGGTATCATGGTGTCAGCTCAGTGAAGACTCCTACTGAGTGTGCAGCTACAGTTAAAAAACAAAACCAGTCAACACAAAACAAAACTTCTACCTAAATGTTAGGCTGCATAAGGACTTGAATGGAGAATAGTAAGGAAAATAAAATAATCCCATTATATAGATCAGAGAGTTTCAAGGGGTAGCTGAGTTGCTCTGTTACAGAACAAAAACAGCAAATGGTCTGGTAGCACTTTATAGACTAACAAAACATGTAGACGGGATCATGAGCTTTCGTGGGCATAGCCCACTTCTTCAGATGACCGGAGAGTTAGTCTGATTGGGAAAAGTGTGTGCGCTGAAGTTGTAATGCTTTGGGGAACCTATGTGTCACTTATGAATGTTGGTTGATGATATAAAGTTGTTACCATGAAAATTCTGTATTGAGTGACCCTTTGTCTGTGTGTTTCCTCTGTGGGCTGGTAGGGCCGAGTCACATCTCTGCCAGAAAAGGGGCAATGTAGGTCCTTAGAAATAAAAAGAATCTGTTTGTGGTGAAGCACCTTGGGACAGTAGGTTTGCTAAGGTGTTTAGCTGGAGCTGGGAGAAGGTACTTTGTCCTTTTGTGTAAGTGGAGAGGGCATTTTGCAAGCAGTTTAAAGGAACAGTGTTGATAAGGGAGAAGGATATAAAAACTTTTGGGTGAAGAGATGCGTATAGGAAGTTTGGTTAGAGCAAGGCAAAGAGAAGGACCAGTCTGCCAAGGTTAAGGAGATGAGGAGGCGTAGGAGTGGTGAGAGGAGGCTCCGTGTATCAGAGCCTAAGATATGCACTGCAACAGAAAGACACCGGTCTAACCCAGATAGCCCTGGCCCCAGCCCAAAGCATGCTATGGAGTGATGAGGAAACAGGCAGGGAAATGTATGTAGGGTTTATGAGAGTATAGATCGTGATATTTTTCATGCAATTAAGGAAGGTTTGTTAGAATGCTGTGCCAAGTGTCTGTGCCTTTCATGCATTACACTTAGGTGTATCATTGAAGAGGTAGACTACAAAGATCAGCTCTCAGGTGTTCTGGAAGATGGTGTGTTTAAGCGCTGAGGGTAATTCAAACGCTCAACACTGGTTCTAGCGGCTGGGTGGAGAGATGCATGGATACAGCTCTTAGGGGGTAGGAGAGAGAGCTAGGTAGAGGCTCTGCCAATTGACAGTGTAGTAGGACTCTGTTTAGACACCAGAGGCGTAAAACACACAGCATCTAGCAACTGTATCTCTTCAAAACAGTCTGATGAGTAACTGTGGGGGAGAACTTGACTGGAGCTGTGACATGCTTGAGAGGTATAGTCAGGAAGGCCAAAGCGCAACTGGAATTGCAGCTAGCAAGTGATGTGAAGGGTAACGAGAGGTTTCTACAGGCCTGTTTAAAAGTCTGAGGGGGTAGCTGCATTAATCTGTAACTGAAAAAACTTAAGAAACAACGAATGGTCCTGCAGCACCATAGAGACGAACGAAACATGTCGATGGGATCATGAGCGTTTGTGGGCACAGCCCACTTCTTCAAGTGAATGGAGCAAGGAGTCCAGAGGTACAAATAAACAGCAAGAAAAGAGGGGATGAGGAGGGAAAAAGAAGGAAGGGGGATTTGATAGCAGCCTTTAACTACCTGAAGGGGGATTCCAAAGAGGAAGGAGAGAGACTGTTCCAGATGGCAGAACAAGGAGCAATGGTCTCAAGTTACAGTGGGGGAGGTCTAGGTTGGATATCAGTATAAACTGTTTCCCTAGGAGGGTGGGGAAGCGCTGGGATGGGTTTCCTAGGGAGGGGGTGGAATCTCCATCTCTAGAAGTTTTTAAGTCCTGGCTTGACAAAGCCCTGGCTTGGTTGATTTAGCTGGGTTGGTCTTGCTTTGGGCAGCAGTTAGACTCAGTGACTCCTAAGGTTTCTGCCAGTCTGGGATTCTAAGGGCACATTTACACTGCAACACTATTTCGAAATAACTAGCACTATTCCAAAATAGTCTGTGTCTACACAGCAGGCAGTTATTTTGAAATAGTGTCAAAATACTATCAAGCTTAGGTCTTCTTACTCCGACTCCTGTAACCCTCATTGTATGAGAAGTAAAGGAAGTCGGAGGAAAAGTGCTCTATTTCAACATAAGTGCTGTGTAGACACTCCCTATTTCGAAATAAGCTACACAATTGACTTAGCTTAATTGGCATCGCTTATTTCGAGTTAAGCCCCGCAGTGTAGACACACCGTATGTGGTCACCCCATATTTGAATGAATATTGCAGAATTAAGAGGTGTTCAGAGAGGGAGGATAATAGTGATTTAAAAGCATGAAAAATTCTGTGTGGAGAGAATGAGTAAAAAACATTAGACTTGTTATCTTGGAAAGGAGCTGTACGAGAGCAGCTATGATAAAGGTACTGATGTGACTGGTCTAGAGAAGGTAATTATAGTCGCTAATGCTTCAGAAAATTACAAGTGTTGTAGCCCTCATGCTTTAGTGCTTAAGCCAATCTCTAGCTATTGGGGTTAGAATGAGACCTTCATGGGGGCAGATTACCACACCTGACTTCTCTGGCATTTCATGCATCTGCCTCAGAAGCAGCTGGGCGATGGTTTCTGTCAGAGAGGCAGTGCTGGACTAGCTTGGCCCAGGGATTTGACCCAGTCTGGCAATACCTCTGTTTCTAAGCTATAAGGGTATGTCTACACTACCACCCTAGTTCGAACTAGGGTGGTTAATGTAGTCAATCAAAGTTGCAAATGAAGCCCGGGATTTAAATATCCCGGCTTCATTTGCATCTTGCCGGCGCCGCCATTTTTAAATCCTTGGTAGTTCAGACTCCGTGCCCGCGGCTACACGCGGCACGGAGTAGGTAGTTCGAATTAGGCTTTCTTGTGGAATGAGGTGTAATGGTAGTTCGAATTAGAAAGCCTAATTCGAACTACCTACTCCATGCCGCGTGTAGCCGCAGGCACGGAGTCCGAACTACCGGGGATTTAAAAATGGCGGCGCCCGGCAAGATGCAAATGAAGCCCGAGATATTTAAATCCCGGGCTTCATTTGCAACTTCGATTGACTACATTAACCACCCTAGTTCGAACTAGGGTGGTAGTGTAGACATACCCTAACATAGCAGGCATGGATACTTGAAGGAACTCACTTTGGTTTAGATGCATCATTAGAGTTGTGGTCAGGCATCTAATAGTACAATTTGGAATTTTGGAAACTACATTCCTGTGACTGGAGAGTTACTAGATACAGGTTAGAAGTGGAGGGGAAAGCTGGTATTGAAAAGAAAAACTTAGAATTTCTTGTGAGGAAGGAAGGGACGACCCAAGGAAATCAAGTAGTACGACATAGTTGTATTCCAGTTCCAGTCATGCAGTACACTGTCCACCAATAAAAATGCCTGAATGGTCAGGAGTCCATACAGTTGTTCCATCCCAGGCTATGTCTACACTATAGAGGTGTTTTTGGAAAAACGGCCATTTTTCCGAAAAAACTTCGCTTACGTCCACACTTCAATTGTGTTCTTCCGAAAGAAAATTGAAAGAACAGAGGGGTTTTTCCGACATTGGTAAACCTCTTTCTCCAAGGAAGAAGCCTTTCTCCGAAAGAGCTCTTTCAGAAAAAGTTGTGTATGGACGGGGAAGAGGGAGTTCTTTCACAAGAAGAGGAAAGAGGAAAAAGCACAGGTGCCCTGGTGGCCACTCTGTCCATAGTGATCACAGCTTAAATGTGAGATAGCATCCAGTCAGTGTGGACGCTATCTTTCGAAAAAGCAGATCGCTTTTTCGATGCACTTTGGCATTGTGGACGCTCTCTCTTGGAAGACTTTTTTTTCTGAAGATCTCTTCCGGAAAAGCTTCTTCCAAAAGAAGCCTGCAGTCTAGACGTTGCCCTAGATAAATAGTATCATTTTAGGATAATTAATAATTAATGTTAATTCAGACTGGAAATAAGGTATACATTTTTAAAAGTGAGAGTAATTAACTATTGGAACAATTTTCCAAGGTTAGTGGTGGATTCTCCATAAATTTTTAAATCAATTTTTTTATAATGTTGTAGGAATTATTTTGAGGAAGTTTTCTGGCCTGTATTATGTGGGAAGTCAGACTAGTTGATCGTAAGGGTCTTGTCTGGCCTTGGAATTTGTGAAGCCATGAATTGATGAAAATGAGAGAGAGGAGTGTTTTCCAGATTCTCTTTGTTGCTTGAGCCCAGGAATCTGAGATTATCTCAGAGGGAGATCTTGATATTTACGATTAGCTGCATTGCTTGGACAGTGACTGACATTCTGAGCTTATTTGACTGGCCCAGAGTTTTTTTTTTTTTTTTTCCTTTTGTGGACTGCAGAGATTAACGAGGCTCAATCAGACGCAGAGAATTTGCAGTTTAGACTGACAGTTCTGCTAGGTCAGACTGCGATTATCATACATAATACAAATATACTGTTAATGCCAAAACACTTTTTCCTCCTTGTAATCTACAAGGAAGCTTTTGTCTCTGAAGGTGAAAAGCTGGAATCTCTTTCTGCCATCCCAGCTTGGCGTTAGTTTTCAGTATGCAACTTCCATTGATGTGTGCTGCAGTTTTCCAGTCACAGACTCAGTGTTTTCCACTAATGCATTGCTGGAAAGAGAGTTGTCCTCTTGGAGAGACTAAAATGAGTAATAGTCTTTCGACACTATTGGCAAGTGGCTTTCACGGTCCATGGCAGATCTAATGAACTACAGCTGCTGGGCTGGAAAATTCCGCTTTCAATTGTCTAAAAGGACCTCTGGAGTCCAGACTTGGTTTCAATGAGTTTAAATGGGCATTTTTTTCCCCCTTAGGAGTGGGGAAAAGAGTTCTCTTGCTAAGGTCCTTCCTGACCCAGGATTCATAGATCTGAAATTTAGAGCAGTATTTATAAATTGGAAAGATTATAAAATAGACATACACCGTGTTTTCAGAAGAGTCTTCATGACACAGTATAACACATCTCTCTAGAGAGAGGAAAGTACATATGCACACAGGACCACACCCTAATGGCTAACATGCAGTGTGTAAGAACACTCAATAATGCAGATGCAGACACTTTGTATCCCAAATGTGGGCACAGTGCAGTAGCATACACAAATGGTACAGCAGATGCGCATAGACCAGGCATGTCCAAAGTCCGGCCTGCGGGCCAATTGCGGCCCGTGTTCCGGTTTAATACGGCCCCACAGGTAATTTGGCAATATCTATCTTTTATGGCCCCCAACGAATCCATATGTATTGAGATGAATACATTGTAAAATCTCAGTTAATGTCAGTTGGTCTAAATCAGTTATAAATATATTTGGACACAACATATATACTTGGTGTTATGTTCCTGTTCATATTTTTTGAACTTAAAAGTTGACAGACAACCTTTATTACCAATAATATGTAATGTACTTTAAAATGTTCCTGACATATATTTCAGCTTCCTGGATTTTTTTTTCATCTGGCCTTCAGATATGAAAGGCAGAGTGATTTAACACCTGTTTAGATTTGTCATCCATGTGACGAAATGAAAAGTATGCTGTTTGCAATAAACTTTGCATAAAATAGTTAATTTGCGTTTAATTTTAATGGTTCAAAGAATGTCAGGCAAAATGGTCGGCCCTCACGCATGTTCACTTCATAAAATCTGGCCCTCTTTGAAAAAAGTTTGGACACCCCTGGCAAAGACAGATCAGTATGTGCACACATACAAGGTAATTAGTATACGTGAACCACTGACAGAGGCAGCAAATGCAGTATAAATAGGGCTATATTTAAGGGCTCAGCACACATTGCATGAGATTTTTTGAGTGACTCTGCAGTCAGAATACTGAGGTCTTCTGAAAACTTATTTGGATGTCTAAACAGGAGCTGAGCTTTTTGACAATCTGATCCATAATTTGAATTAGGGATATTAAATTTCGATTAACTAATCGAATAGTCAGTCAGTGGGATTTCCGTCAACTATTTGGTTAGTCGATAAGGACCATTGTGGTGTTCTGCCTTTGAAATGTACAAGAGCTCCAGCAGGGGCTCTTGTGCATTTCAAAGACTGAAACAATGTGTGGGGCCCGGGACTCTGACCCCCCCCCCCCCCCACTGACTCTGGGCTCCACGTGGAGTTTCAATCTTTGAAATGGACAAAAGCTTCTACTGGGTCTCTTGTCCATTTCAGAGCAGAAGCACCTGCATGGAGCCTGGGGCCGGCGGGGCACTCAAAGATCCCGGCTGGCCCCAAGTTCTGCACTGTCTCTGCCAGTAGTTCCAGCGGGGACTCTTGTACATTTCAAAGTTGGAAAGCTGCTGCTGCGCCCCTGCCCCCTCCCACAGAGCTGGAGCTGGGGGGAACTGGCTTTTAAGCTGGCTCCCCCCAGCGCCCCTCCTCTTATCCCCCCTTGCTACCTCTTTGTGATAAAGGCAACAAGAGGGGGGAGCGGCTAGTTGACTAGTGCGTCGACTATCCGAGAAGCTTTTGCTCATCGGATAGTTGATTAGTCGCTTATGTCCCTAATTTGAATGGATATTTAATTTACTTGGAAAATAGAATATGGTTTGTATCTATAGCTATATGTTTTAGAGAGCTCGTGTGTCTCTCTGTCTGTGAGTCCGTCTTTCTGAGAGTCTCTTTTTTTCAAGAATTCCTCCCAAATGGAAAGCTCTAGGACCACCAAATTTAGTACTCCGCTTCCTCTTATCCTAACTTAAAAGCAAGGTCAGGGTTTGGTTGTGCCAGGAAAACGGGGTGTGCCTGGAATGGGACTGTTTTCCATCACATGGAATGGGAGGAGGCTGATAGGCTGTACAGTTAAACTGCAGAGTGTCCATTGGGGTAGCGAGTGTGGGGAATAGCTCTACTGCAGAGTGACCAAGGGGGAGGGGAAATGCATGAGGAAGAGAGTGGTCAACTGGAGTCAGGGCTCTCCATCTTGCAGGCCACTGGCCCAGGTAAGTGGCCCTTTGCCCAAATTCTTCCCCCCAGCTCTCAGCCGCAGTACTGGATGGGTGTGTGCGTGGGGGGTGCCTGCCAGCAACCCCACCTCCCCAGAGGAGCTCTGTCAGGGGCTGGGTTTCCCTGAGGAACCTCTCCAGGTACTGTGGCTGGGCCACACAGCCCTGCATCCCCAAAGGAGTACTGTACCCGAAGAGGCCAGGGCTGGGCACTGAAGACCTAGTTCCCCCCAGGAGGAGCCACAGGACTGGCAAGAGCATCGCTGTCCTTGCTGGTGCAGGTGGGCCTGGTGAGGCCCTCCAGACCTCCCCACTCCCCTGCCCTGAGCCCCCCACCCCTTCTCCTGAACACCCCAGACCTCCCAGCCCCCTGCTCTGAGCCCCCTACACCTCCCACCCTTCTGCCTGACTCCTGCACTCCTAACCCCTGCCCTGCCTCCTGCACCCACCACACCACCAGCCCCTCCCTGAAGGGCCCAAGCAACGTGGGGTAAATCTTCTAGTATTGTATATATTGTCTGGGAAAGAGGCAGAAAACAATTGATTTGAAATGTTTCCACAGAGTTTTTTGGTAAATTTACTTCTTTGGTTCTTTGCACCTTCATCCGAGTCTCTCAGGGTATGTCTACACTACCCCGCTAGTTCGAACTAGCAGGGGTAATGTAGTCATCTGCAGTTGCAAATGAAGCCCGGGATTTGAATTTCCTGGGCTTCATTTGCATGAAGCCGGCCGGCGCCATTTTTAAATGCCGGCTAGTTCGAACCCCGTGTCGTGCAGCTACACATGGCACGGAGTAGCTAGTTCGGATTAGGCTTCTAATCCGAACTAGCTGTACGTGGAACGAGGAGTACAGCTAGTTCGGATTAGGAAGCCTAATCCGAACTATCTAGCCCGTGCCACGTGTAGCCGCGCGGCACGGGGTTCGAACTAGCCGGCATTTAAAAATGGCGCCGGCCGGCTTCATGCAAATGAAGCCCGGGAAATTCAAATCCCGGGCTTCATTTGCAACTGCAGATGACTACATTACCCCTGCTAGTTCGAACTAGCGGGGTAGTGTAGACATGCCCTCACTCTTCTCTTGGCCCGTTGAGAAGCTTGCCTTGCCAAGTGACACGCTTTAGCAGAGTGTAGGTTAGAGCTGCCGGTGGCTCCTGATTCAAGGTAGGAGTGAGGCTGTGGTGGGGCCCTAGCACCACACTGATGTATGAGGGATGAAAACTGCCCTGGGAGCAGACTGATACTGAGAACCAGTCTGGGCTGGCTTGGGCTCTCTGAAAAAGGGCTACAAGGATGAGAGAGACACCCACTGCCTACACAAATGGGGGCCCCTGGAAGGGCAGGAGGAGCTGGAGAGCTCTGGCCTGGTGAAATCCCAGGTTGAGGCTTTGTGAGGAAGGCCTGAGGGGTCAGCCAGCACAGGAATAGGCAGCAAGTCCAGCCCCTCTTGCCAGTGCTGAAGTGGCCATTTCAGACGGCAGTTAGCCCCGAGGGAAGGGGCTAGATGAAGAATTGCAGTGGGTCACCGAGGCAAGGTGAGCCTAGGGCTAATGGGGTCTCCTGGGAGGGGAGGACCTTGGACCTGTTATCGCCAGGCGGGCAGTGCTTTGAAGGAAGGACACTGGGGCCTGGGTGGGACACGGGGCTTGTAGAGGTGGAGACAAAGTACACCTAACAGCGGGCAAGACATCGGTCAGCAGAAGGTGCTCCAAGGGTGCAGAGGAGCTAATTCCTGGAGTGATCAGCAGACGGTGCCCTGGTGGTGAGTCTTGAAGTGGTACAGAGTAGGGATGTAAGTGACTAGTTGACTAGCGTAAGCTTATCGGATAGTTGGCCAGTGACTCGACTAGTCGCTCCCCCTCCCCTGCTGCCGCTATCAGAGAGAAGCAGCAAGGGGGAGCAAGCAGGAGCTGGTGCAGGGGGGAGCCAGCTTAAAAGCCTGTACCCCCAGCAACGTCTCTGGGGTGGGTGGGGGTGGGAGCAGGGTTGCAGCGGGGAACTGGCGGCGCTTCCGCCTTTGAAATGTAGCAAGAGCAGGGCTCTTTCTATATTTCAAAAGCAAGAGTACTGTGGGGAACATGGGGCCAGCAGGGGACTCAAGCGGTCACCCTCTGGCCCCATTCTCCCCACAGTGCTTCCGCTTTTGAAATGTAGCAAGAGTCGGCAGGGCTCTTCGAAGGTGGAGGTGCCCTTATCGACTAATCAAATAGTTGATGCAAATTCAGATGCATATTCCTCTTTACCTTTTTCATGGACTAGAAAGTACTAAAAGTAAGCTACTTTTCATTTCATAGGAACCCATGATTCAGCCTTAGTGTCTGGAATGGTCCCATTGCCAAGTGTGCAGATGAACTTCTCTGATGCCGTTTTAACTACAAGTCTGGATTATTTTCATGCTGGAAAAGTTAAGTTCATGACTTGAAAATGTGAGTCACTGAGCCGACTGAAAAGTGAGGCCTCTGATAAGTGATTTCAAATTCTTCTTCTGAAGAACTCTGTTCCCCTAATAAATGTGTGTCTCTTAAGAATCAGCAGCAGAGCCAGTGGTTGGCGTACACCTGCAGTGGAGCCAGGCCTGGGGGAAGGCGGGCGCGAGGGTGGCTGTCAGACGGAGGCCAAGAGAGTCTTGGAACGAGCAATGGGTAGAGTTCTGGGTTGGGGGGGAGAGGTTGTTGGAAGCAGAGAATGGTTGGGGTAGGGATAGGAATGTCACAGGCGAGAGAGCTCAGCGCTTTCCTTTCGGGGGTGGGCAAAGGGCCGGGAGCCAGTCTCCTTTCTGCTCTCCTCAGCCCTCACTTCCTTTTGCAGATGAGCCTCTGGGATAGCTGGCTGTTCCGGGCTCTCCAGGGCAGAGCAAGAACTTGCTATACTTAATCCCTGCACCAGCCTGACCCCCGGTTGCCAAAGAGGGTGAATTGCAAGAGGATCTCTGCGGGATGCGTGACTCTGAGTAAGAACACCCCATCGAAATATGCATCGTGCTTGTGATGCTCTTTGTCAGTGAGGGCCAGAGGTCACCGGTGCGCTGTCCTGACAAGTATCTTGCTCTGTCCAATGAGAACCATTCACTTGTGTGCATCTCCTCCCCCCATAGCTTGTGCTGGCTCTGAGCAGGTAGCCAGCACAGGAGACTCCGAGGGAATCCCCAAAGACCACAGAATCAGATAAGGTGCCAGGCCAGGTTTATTGTGAACAGAGCTCTGTGATAGCGCCTGGCAGACTCTATAACAGGAGTGGGCAAGATATGGCCCGTGAACCACGCATGTGACCAACTGCTTTTGACACATGAAAGCTAATGCCCAGATACATCTGTTAGGCTTTAAGTTGCCACAGGACTCTCATGTTTCTTAGCTTGGAGTATTTCTGCAATGTCAGCCCTGTTTGTGCCAACTTCTGTGAGCATAGCCTGCCTCTTACTCACAACTTACCGTTGCTTTATATTACCAAAGGCTTGACCGCTGTTCCTTAGGTCTGTGGTACATGGGCTCAGCCTTCATCTCACTACAGTCAGCAAGAGTATGTGACATGGTACACTAATTACAATGTGTAACCTTTCACCTTTGGAGACTTTGGCATCAACTGGCTATAATCACGGGTGAAGTGAGTTTACTCTCACAATGCTGTTGTTCATGTCTGTATACGAGTCTCCTATGCATTCATTGCTTGATCCTTATCAGGGATTTTTCCTCAGAAGAACCCCAAAACTGCAACAGCACTGGGCTTTTCTGCTAGTGCTTCACTTTCGTGAGCACCATACATTGACTTAAAAAGCAAAGTGTGAAATCGGGGTATTTGTTCTCATTTTGTCTCACTTCTCCAATGCTGATCTGAAAATGGGAATGTTCTCTCCTGTCTGCTCAAAGGTATCTAAGGAGGAAATGTTTCCTGTAACGCAGTACGAGTGAGCACGAGACTGCGCAATGAGTCCTTGTGGCTCAGACAGCACGGTGCAGCTTTTCCGCTCTGTCTTTAATTAAACTTGGTTTTTTCTGTTGTTGTAGCTGGAAGCAGTGTGCTGACACAACTCACTCTTGTACAGAACAGATTAAAATGTCAGAGTTTTAATGTTCTCATCTGTGGGAAAAAGAAATAGTTGGAGTATTTTATTTATAACTTAAACAAGAGACCCTAGTATGGAAAAAGATGATTTGTGTGAGAGGGAGCAATCCTTCAAGCAATTAAACAGACAGAGTCCCATTTAATATTAGAGCCAGCCGAGGGGGGAAAGGATAAAGTTTTAAAGAAATGTCTCTTTAGAAAATAGGCTGGAATTTGGGACATAGCAAGTTAGAACAAAATATCGTTAACTCAGTGTGTTTTTTAAACTGTCGTGCTGATGGCCGAGTGCTCTGTGCCTGCACCTATCACAGGTTAGTTTACCATAGATAGATGTGTGTGTTAGGGGAGTGGAGTGAAAGGGCTTGGGACTCGTAACTGAAAATTGTTACCTCCTGCCCTTGGGACTCGTGACCGAAAATCATTTCCTCCTTATGCTGTTTGGCCCATAATAGGAGCAAGGATCTCAGTCCATTTCCTAGAGAAGCAAAATTCATATTACAACCTGCCTTCCCCTAGTATATTTAGTACTACTTGGGTCCCCTCTTTCCATCTCAGCAGGAGGCCAGCGATTAAATGGACGTGGAGATCTAGTCAGTTGTGCACGGCATGTCAGGTCTGAAGATCCTTGTCCTGTCATTCCCATGCTGAATCTATTCTGTGGGTAAATGAGGACTTCATGTTTCACTATCATGGAAATCAAGGTGGGGGGAGGGAAGACTGTCCTTTCAGTGTGCGCTTCCAATCTCTTCATGTGCTGGTCCTTAAATATGTCTGCAACGAGGAAGGATCAGTTATCTGTCATTTTTGTATATGTGTAAGTGATGGATTTCCTATGTAATAATCAGGTGAATGTAGAGCATTGCTTGTTGGACTGGAGTATAGTTGGCAGCTGACAGGCCCACTCCCAGTTTTGGAAAAAATGCTGCCTTTCTTCAGAGTGCACTTTTCAGGCCTTATTTTGAGATCTGCTTAATTTGGGC
Organism: Pelodiscus sinensis; assembly: GCF_049634645.1. Lineage (NCBI taxonomy): Eukaryota > Metazoa > Chordata > Testudines > Trionychidae > Pelodiscus > Pelodiscus sinensis. The sequence continues at coordinate 223,068 of NC_134722.1, read as the reverse complement.
TGTCCTCTGGGTTAACAGCTGTGGAATCTGCATTTCTCTGGCAGTGGTATCTCCCTTGTAAGTAAATTACAGATGTTCACCAATGCACTTTAGAGTTCTTCCTGCGAAAGAGGAAGAAAAACATCTATACATTTTAAAAATAAGGAAATAAAAAGAGCTCCACCAGAACATTTTATTTAAGAAGAGGAGCACAATACTTTCAAAGTCTTTTTCCTTTTTGTTTCCTTCACTGTTTAAAACTTGCTCTTGCAGCCTTGCTATTGGGGGCAAGGGTTTTAAAAACATTAGCAGAAACTTGTACTCCAGTACTGAGGCCAACAATAACAGCTCCGGTATGGGAACCAATGCACGGTATTCAAGTCCAACTGTTCTTGGTGGTCTGTACTTTACTACAATGAAAAAAAGAATGGGCCTTTTCGCCATGGTTCTCATTATTTACCAAGCATGGTGTCTATGGAGGGATGAGGCAAATATACTTTGGAGGCATTCTTTGGTTTTCCTTCCTTCCCTCGCTGTTGATTAGGGTTTTGTGTTGCCTGGGCTTCCCACACTCCCTTATACATTCTTGATGTGAGAGGGCACGATCACAGAAGACTCTTTGGGGTGCTTCCCGGTGTGCTGGTGAGGCCACTGACGTGCACCACCTTGCTCTCTGGGGCTCCTCACCACCCTGCCCTGTTGGGCCAGTTCTACCTGATCTCTCCCAGCCCAGGCACAGAACTGGGGCCACTGCCTACCCTGCCAAAGAGCAATACAGACATTGAAACTCTTCAGGTCTGAGGAGAATGCAGGTTAGGGCCCAGCTTCCAGGAAACCCACTCTCCAAATGGGATCAGAGCCCCAAATAAATCTTTCATTTAAGCCCCTTTTAAAAATGAAAGGGGGATGTATGCACTAGTTGCTCCCCCAGGTAACAATTACTTACACGGGGCTTAATTGTAAATAGAAGTAATTTTATTAGGTACAAACAGTAGGATTTAAGTGGTTGCAAGTGAAAACATGCAGAGCTAAATAAATTACACATTTAAAATAGCAGAAAACACATAGCAAGTTCTAACACTGTAAGACTTATTGCAAACTTACCCTAAAACTGTTCTCATTTCAGCTAAACCTCCAAGCCAGGGCAGATCTTTCCCCCTGGGGTCTCTAGTTTGTTCTCTTGGGAGTGACACGCTAACCAAAAACAAAGAGCCTGAAAACTTTGCATCTTAAGTAGATTTCCTTTTGAGTGGGAATTCTGTTTCTACATTCTCTTCTTCTGTGGAAAATTACCTGGTCAGACCCTACCAGTTGTGGTGGCCACAATGAGAAGGTGCAGTAATCACTAGAAATTCCTTACTGCCTGTGCTTTTTAATGTGAAAGCCCAGAATGCCGGGGTAAAGTGGTATCTGCAGGCTTTGAAACTTTCTCTAACTCCCTGTTCAATCATGACTGCATCCTGAAACATGACCTTCTTCCAGGGTCTTGGGGATGTTTTGCAGGCTTTAGTCAAGTGCTTTGGCAGGAAGTGAATGGTATAAGCCTAAAACCTGGAGACTATCTCTGTAGTCAAAGGGTCTAGTATATATCTTTGGACTGGATTATAAAACTCCAGTCTCTTCTGAATTGCAACTTCTGCATACCCCATATTGTTCAAGTTACAGTTCTGTCTCTAGAACTGCCAGGAATACATTTACTTCGCATGGATCATTAACTAGATTGGATAACAAAAAACACCCAACATATTTTGTTTCCATACTATGATATAATAAAGTTGTCACCACTTTTGGGTTCCTTGATATTACCTTAGTAGGATATGTCTTACTTTTTTTTTTCCTTTTCCTTTCCATTCTCCCCTCCCTCTCATGCAGTGTATGCTGTGGCTGGCAGGTGGAAGCTGTGAAGGGTTTGAAATCTAGGAGCCTCTGCTCACTGGTTGAGCCTTAATCAGGGGGAGGAGCTATCAGGCAGTCCAGGGCTTTATAAAGGAGTGAGTCAGCGAACAGGGACAGCTGAGAGGGAGTTTGGAAGGGGAGTGGGAAGGGGGTGAGATACACTCGCCATTCTTTAAAATCTTTTCACTACACTCCTGCCCTTCAAGGAGGCATTTAATAACATCTGAGGAATCTGTCAGAAGGAAGGCAGGTATGGATAGTGATAAGTCTGCTGCTGCTATCTGCACAACATGCACCATGTTTGTCTTCCTCCTGGAAGAAAGAAGGGATTTCATCTGCACCAAGTGCAAGCTGGTCACCATTTTGGAAGAAAAAATTAGAGGACTTGAGGCCCAAGTATCGACTCTACGTTCCATCAGAGAGGATGAAGACTTCCTCGATAGAAGGCAGCGTTTAATCCTGCAGGCACAGTAGGCTGAAAAGCCAGTGAGGGCAGTACAGGACAAGGAAGAGAACTGGCAGCATGTAACCTCTAGAAGGAGAAGAAGGTCAACTCAGGTATCCCCCATTCCTGTAGAGGTAAGTAACCGCTTTCAGGCTCTCTGCACAGGCATTGCGGTGGAGAATGCTTTGGCAGGGACCTCTCAGGGTAGAAATCAAAAGGGAACATCATCTACCGGAAGGCATGTCCATGACCACACCCCCAAAAGAAGAAGACGGGTGGTGGTGGTCAGTGACTCCATCCTAAGAGGGACTGAGTCATCCATATGCCGTCCAGACCTGGAATCTCGAGAAATGTGCTGCTTCCCAGGAGCTCACATTCAGGATGTGACCAAGAGTCTTCCAAAAGTGAGCAAACCTTCGGATCGCTACCCCTTCCTGCTTCTCCATGTAGTAACTAATGATATGGCCAAGAAGGACCTTGAGCGGATCACAGCAGATTATGTAGCGCTGGTAAGAAGGATCAAGGAATTTGAAGTGCAAGTGGTGTTCTCGTCCATCCTTCCGGTTGAAAGAAAAGGTCCAGGTAGGGCTCATCGAATTGAGGAAGTAAATGAGTGGTTGCGCAGGTGGTGTCGGAGGGAGGACTTTGGTTTCTTCGACCATGGGACTCTGTTCCGGGCACAAGGATTGTTAGGAAGAGATGGGATCCACCTAACCAAGAGAGGAAAGAGCATCTTTGTGGGCAGGCTTGCAAACCTAGTGAAGAGGGCTTTAAACTAGGTTCGTTGGGAGATGGTGACCAAAGCCCTGAGGTAAGTGAGGAAGTTAGATACTGGGAAGAAACACAAGGAGGACCAAGCAACAAAGGAGGACCCCTGATTCGGATGGAGAGGGTAGGGCGATCAACTGGTTATCTCAGGTGTTGGTACACAAATGCAAGAAGCCTGGGCAACAAACAGGAAGAATTAGAAGCCCTGGCCCAGTAAAGAACTATGATTTGATTGGAATAACGGAGACTTGGTGGGATGACTCACATGACTGGAGCACTGTCATGGAAGAGTATAAACTGTTCAGGAAGAACAGGCGGGGGAGAAAAGGAGGAGGAGTTTCAGGGTATGTCTAAACTGATCAGCTGTTTGTCGGCTCAGCGCAGCAGCCATTTAAATTTAAATGAAGCCGTGATTATTTAAATCGCAGCTTCATTTCCCTTTGCCGATCAGCCTAATCTACATGGCTCCATCGATGGAGCCATGTAGTTTAGACACACCCTCGTTGTATGTTAGAGGACAGTATGATTGCTTGGAGCTCCAGTATATAGAGGGAGAAAAGCCTGTTGAGAGCCTATGGGTTAAGTTTAGAGGTGGAAGCAACAGGGCTGATGTTGCAGTTGGTGTCTGCTATAGACCACTGGATCAGGTGGATGAGGTAGATGAGGCTTCTTCAGATAACTGAGAGAACTCGGGCTCTGATCGCAGGCTCTGATTCTCATGGGGGACTTTAATCACCTTGACTTCTGTTGGGAGACTGCAACAGAACAGCAGTACCCAGACAATCCAGTAAGTTTTTGGAGAATGTTGGGGATAACTTCTTGGTACAAGGGCTGAAGGAACCGACCAGGGGCCATGTGCAGCTTGACCTTCTGCTCACAAACAGGGAGGAACTAGTAGGGAAAGTAGAGGCTGGTGACAACCTGGGAAGCAGTGATCATGAGATGGTAGATTTCAGGGTCCTGACCAAAGGAAGAAAGGAGAGTAGTAAAATACACACCTTGGACTTCAGAAAAACAGACTGTGACTCCCTCAGAGAACTGATGGGCAGGATTCCCTGAGATGCTAACATGAAGGGGAAAGGAGACCAGGAGAGCTGGCAGTATTTTAAAGAAGCCTTATTGAAGGCACAGGATGAAACCCCCCCATGCTTTATGAAATGGACTCATGGACATGAATATACATAACTCAAAGGTGGTTTGAGCGAATTATTTCAGTTACAGTTACAGTAACATGTTATTTCATGTAACCCATCGATCTTCATGTCGTGATCTGCTGGTTCTGTTTATCTTACTCTGTTCTATGTCTTATTTGTGTGTGTAAAATTAGACACATGGAGTGGGGAATACTTGGTGAGTTTCAAATGTGTGAATGGGAGACACGGAGGGTGTTACCTGTAACTTCTAGATGAGCCACTGGTAAACAATCTTTTGTCCTTCAGTCTGAGCAGTGCTTGGTAGGGAGTGGCCTCAACTCCTTAACTAAAGAAATAGGAAAGCAGAGGTCTTTTGGCTGGGCTGCACCTGAAGGAAGGGGCCAGGGACCCCAGGGCGTGGAAGAGGGCCCTGGTTTAGTGTGGCAGCTGGAAAAGAGGTTTTAGGGTGAGTTTGATTAAATTTGTACTGAGGTTTCCCTGTAGAATTAGCCAAGGGGTTTTGTTTCTTTTGATTTGTAACCTACTTTGCTCTGCCTGGTCTCACTTATTACCACTTAAATCCTACGGCTTCCACTTCATAAAACCATTTTTATTTTCTATCAAGCGCAGTGTAAATAATTGTTACCTGGGGTGGGGGCAACCGGTGTGCACATTCCCCCTTTCATTGCTAACGGGGGCTTAACTAATTCTTTGGGGTTTGATTCCATCTGGGGAGTGCTACCTCAGGAGGCTGGGCCCTAAACTGCACTCTCCTCGGACCTGAAGTGGTTCAGTGTCTGTACTGCTTCTCAGCGGGGGCAGGGATCTCAGCTCAGGGCCTTGGCTGGGGGAAACCAACAGAGCTGGCCCAGCAGGACCGGGCGGTGAGGAGCCCCAGAGAGCGGGAAGGCGAGTGGCAGTGGCCATGTCAGCACCCCGGGGGGCACCCTGAGGGGTTGTCTGTGACTGCATCCCGTCACATACTCAATGCTTTCTTTGCCTGTGTCTTCATGGACAAGGTCAGCTCCCAGACAAATGCACTAGGCAAGGCAGTATGGGAAGTGGGTGGACAGCCCTTGATGAGGAAAGTACAAGTTAGGAACTATTTAGAAAAGCTAGACATACACAATCCATGGGGCCGGATTTAATGCCTCCAAGGATGCCGAGGGAGTTGGCAAATGTCATTGCAGAGACTTTGGCCATTATCTTTGAAAACTCGTGGAGATCGGGAGAGATCCCGGATCACTGGAAAAAGACAAATGTAGTGCCCATCTTTAAAAATGGGAAGAAGGACGATCCAGGGAACTACAGACCAGTCAGCCTTACCTCAGTTCCCAGAAAAATCATGGAGGGGATCCTAAAGGAATCCATTTTGAAGCTCTTGGAAGAGGGGAAGGTGATCGGGAATAGTCAGCATGGATTTACAAAGGGCTTGACCTTACTGATTAGCTTCTATGATGAGGTAACTGGCTCTGTGAACATGGGAGACATGTGGATGTGATATACCTTGACTATAGCAAAGCCTTTGATATGGTCTCCACAATATTTTTGCCAGCAAGTTAAGGGAGTATGGATTGGATACATGGACTGAAAGAATGTGGACACATTGGAGAGGGTCCAGCAGAGGGCGACCAAAATGATTAGGGGGCTGGAGCACATGACCTATGAAGAGAGACTGAGGGATTTGGGTTTGTTTAGTCTGCAGAAGCGAAGAGTGAGGGGGGATTGATAGCAGCCTTCAACTTCCTGAAGGGAGGTTCTGGAGAGGATGGAGAGAGGCTGTTCTCAGTGGTGACAGATGGCAGAACAAGGAGCAATAGTCTCAAGTTACAGTGGAGGAGGTCTAGGTTGGATATTAGGAAAAACTATTTCCGTAGGAGGGTGGGGAAGCACTGGAATGGGTTCCCTAGGGAGGGGGTGGAATCTCCATCCCTAGAGGTTTTTAAGTCTCGGCTTGACAAAGCCCTGGCTGGGTTGATTTAGTTGGGATTGGTCCTGTGTTGGGCAGGGGGCGGGACGTGATGACCTCCTGAGGTCTCTTCCAGCTCTATGATTCTATGACTCCTTTCTGAATTCAAACACCAGCATGGAGTTTGCCTTTCCAACATGGATGGGTGGTTATGAGAGAAGCAGAGGGGTTGTTTTTTTTGTTTTTTTTGACTAAGTACTTTTTTCAGCACATAAATGATTATCTTCATCTCTGTTCCACCCTTCCACCCTGCAGACTATAAATTCCCAATCCCTTAATGACAAGCCAAAGGTCTGGATTTATGGTCAAATTGGGGTTGAAATGTGTCTTTGTGGTGGAAATCCTCTAAATGAAATTTCTGCATGATTCTATAGCGATCAAAACAAGACTGAAAAGCAGCATGACTGTTTGAAAGTTCCCAGACTCGCCCCTTTGTGGGAATAAATAGAATGCCCACTTTTTCCAGATATATGAAGGAAGTGAATGATGACTGGATCCACCAAGTGGTTATCACAGGGATTATGTCCCATGAGAAGGAAAAAACTGAGACTCCGTTGTGAAGATGCTGCACTTGTGCAATCATACACATCTTATCAGATATTCCTTTGATCTCGTTCGGGACCTGCCACCTCCTTTTGCCATTGATTTTCATCCTCCCACTCCAACGTACTTTATGGTTGCCTCTTCCTCCTCTTGGCTGAAGCTGTGTAAGCAGGAAACTTTCCTCTGTAGCCGTGTCACATCATACATGGCCCTGGTGAGAGGATTTGCTAAGGACAATAGGAGGTATGCTTTGCCTCACATGCTGCATAGGCTACCTCCCCATGTGGGCTTGGGGAGTGAAGCACTGAGCTCAGATTTCTCTGTGCCTGCTCATCTTGATCACTAGCCTGCTCTAGCGTATCCGTTGGCACTCCCTTTGCCTTACTCTGTGTGCAGAACAGGAGCCTTTTGGTTAAGGCACAAGATATTATGATGTAGCCGATTCGGATTCAATTTCTGGCTTTTTTACAATTTCTTATGAGACCTTGGGCAGGTGTTTAACCTTTCATGGGCTGTTTTCCATTTAGAAAAGGCCAGTATCGCTATCCCCATATTTCACCCAGGATTGCGAGGGCAAACTCTTTTGTTTGTGAGGTGCTCGGGTGCCCAGTTCAGTGGCTTTCAGTACACTTGCTACTTTTATTGTAGTCATTATACGAACCAATATCAACTGGCCCTCATGCTGTACATTCAACAAAGCTAGATTTCATGTACTCAGAGCAGTGGCAGACTTTGAGAGAGAGTTTGCATGAGACGAAGGTTGTGGTTTTATGATCAGCCGAAGGAAGAAATGCATAGGAGGGAGCACAGAAGGAAGCAAAGACATTTCTGGGAGAAGTGGACAAGTTACAATTTAGACTGGACTCATTGGTAGATGTGCATATCTGTATGGTGGAGAGTGCTGGTTCTCCAGCCATCTAGCTTGTCCATCAGTCAACGTTACCTTCACCACTTCACTGATCTCCTTTGCCTCATGGAGGTTAGGTCCATCAGTACTTATTAGCCAGGCTGGGCAGGGTTGGTGTCCCTAGCCTCTGTTTGTCAGTCGCTAGGAATGGGCGACGGGTGGGATCCCTTGATGGTTCCCTGTTCTGTCCATTCCCTCTGGGGCCCCTGGCATTGGCTGCTGTCGGAAGACAGGACACTGGGCTGAGCCAGTGTGACCATTCTCATTTGTATATCATTTGGCCCTCTAGCACTCATCACATAAGAACGGCCAGACTGGGTCAGACCAGGGGTCCAGTAGGCTATCTGGGACAGTGCCTGGGGAAGATGCTTCAAAGAAATGAACAGAATAGGGCAATTTTGAGAGACCCATCCCACCTTCTGGCAGTGGGAGGTTAGAGACACATGGAGCAGGGGGTTGCACCCTGGTTCATCTGCTAATAGCCATCAAGGAGCCGATCTGATCTGAGTGTGTCTCACTCTTTTTGAACCCAGTTATAGTTTTGGACGTCACAACATCCCCTGGCAAGGAGTTCCACAGATTGACCGTGCACTGCCTGAAGAAGTACTTCCTTATGTTTGTATTAAACCTGCTGCCCAGTCGTTTCTTCGAGTGACCTCTACTACTTCTCTGAGTGCTTGCTCACGTCAATTCCAGCTAGGTGTGAGCATGTTGCGTGCATGCACATTGGGAACTTTCCCCCTACCGGCATCTGTTGGGTCAGCCAGGGAGCCCGCAGAGTGGTGCCAGTACAGTGTGCTATATATGGCCCTGCAGACCCGACAGCCCTTCAGTTCCTCCTTACTGTCCGTGGTGGTGTTGGAACACCGGTGGCTAGTTCGCAGGCGCACCCTGGCCTTGTTCTAGCTTAGCAGTCTGGCCTTAGGAGAGAGGTGTTTCGAAATGTGTCAGTCGTGTGGCAGTTAGCTCACTACTGCCTACTCAGGGTGGGATGCTGTGCCACAGTTGTGACCCCACAACTCCTGTCTGCGTTGTTTGGGGGAAGCTCAGCAGGCACCTCGCTGAGCTTCGTTCAGAGAAGGAAAGGGACTGTCGCTTGAGGCACTTGCTGATGGAAGCCACTCTTCAACCAGCGGGGCCCAAGCGCCTGGGCCTGACTTCCTAGCTGTGGAGCGCTCCGACACGGCCGTGCAACACGCTGCAGGCTAAGGAATCTGCTACGATCCCCACCACCGACAATCCCTGGCCCCTCACCGGGGGGTGCAGCCTTGGCCACAGTCAACCTCCCCAGCCCCGAGAGGCTCGAGAGAGGACACAAGTCCAGTGAGCCCCCCATGCAAGAGAGGAAGTGGCACCATCGACTCCAGTAGCTCAGTCACCGCCGAGTCTGGCACCAGGCGGCTCCCCCACTCAACGTGAAGAGGTGGAGTTGGTTGAGCCCTCAATGCCCAATACATTCGAGGCTGCCAGAGACTTACCTGAGCTGACAGCACCTCTGGCCAGGACAGAGATCCCTAAGCTCCGGTGCTGGCCAGGCAACTGCTCTGGCAAGGGAAGCCTGCTATGATGAGGTGCTCTTCCTCCCGAACCAGCGCCGGTCAAGGCGCTACTCTGACTTGATTTCTTGCACCACTAACCAGCACGGGCAGTGCTCAAAGCTCGCCCAGCACGGGGGCATTAGACTCAGTGCTCCCTGGCACTGAATCACTGGTGCCATTCCTTAGTGGGTTCTGACACATGGCACTGTTAACCAGCACCAGATCCGCTAGCCCCCTGCCAGGACCAAGAAACAGGCATCATTCCCAATCAGGTAGCAGGTGTTGGTCTCTACCTTGCTCCTCCCAGTCCTTTTCTACATAAGAATGGCCAGACTGGGTCAGACCAAAAGTCCATCTAGCCCAGTGTGCTGTTGGCCCAGAGTGACCAATGCCAGGTGCCCCCGAGGGAGTGAACAGCCAAACACATCAAGTGATCCCTCCCCTGTTGCCCATTCCCAGCCTCTGACAGAGGCGAGGGACACCATTCCTACCCTCCTGGCTAGCAGCCATTGATGGACCTAACCTTCATGAATTTAGCTAGTTCTTTTTTGAACCCTCTTAAAGTCCTGGTCTCCACAGCCTCCTGTGGCAAGGAGTTCCACAGGTCGACTGTGCACTGCATGAAGAAAAACTTCCTTTTGTTTGTTCTAAACCTGCTACCTATTAATTTCATTGGGTGACCCTTAGTTCTTACGTTATGGACAGGGCTCGACAAATATGCTTATCTACTCACCCGTGGCGAGTAGATTTCAGCCGGTCGCCCTGTTCACTGGTGGTCCGCACATGCGCTGTGCGGGGCTGGTGAGTGGTTTTCTCCACAATCATCGAGCCCTGGTTATGGGAACAAATAAATTACTTTTCCTTATTCTTTTTTTTCCATACCTGTCATGATTCTATAGACTTCTATCCTATCCCCCCTTAGTCTCCTCTTTTCTGAGCTGAAAAGTCGCAGTCTTTTTAATCTCTCTTCAGATGGGACCCGTTCCAAACCCCTCATCATTTTTGTTGCCCTCCTGCAGGGCTCCTCAGCACCGCTTCTCTCCTATTTATTTTGGATCTGCACATCCTAAACTTAAAACTCCGGTCATCTGAAGAAGTGGGCTGTGCATCGACATGTTTCATTAGACTTTAAAGTGCTCCCAGACCATTTGTTGTTTTTTCCGGTACAGACTAACTCTGAAACTTCTTGGTTCTTTCTGTCAGTGTCTTCGTCCCGGCCAGGGGCACCAGGCATAACTCCAGGTGCAGAAGTGGCCAGCACATGCCGTGGCAACCCCAATGGCCACCACTGCCTCAGTGGCCCTTTTGGATGCCTGCCCGCATGGCTTCTTGATAGGCAGTCTCAGCCCCTCCCCACTCCAGCTCTCCATGGACCACCTCTGCCCCTCGCCCACCAGAGGCTATGTTGTCCAAGCCCCCTGGGGTTAAAGATATGTTGATTGAAAAGGACCCTAAATAGCCTCCTTAGCTGCTAGGGCTCCAGGGCATGGCTCTCCCGAGAGTCCTCATGGGGGCGTACGGGAGCAGAACCAGCAGACTGTTCCACCCCTGGCCTTGTCGTCCTTATCTCTGGATGAAGCGGTGGCAAGTGCCTCAACTTCTGGGTTTCCTCCAATCAATCACAAGGCCCGCAATATGGGCCTTCAAGCGGAGGAGGTGGCAGAGATAGAGGACCCTGTGGTTAACATCCTGACACTGGAAGGGCCCTCAAGAGTCGCTTTTCCCTTCTTGTCGAGGAAAAACAACCTTTCTGTCTGGCAGACACTGTCCTCTGTTCCTCCAGTGACCAAAGGGGTCAAAATGAAATGTGTGTCCTCCAGAAAGCTACGAGTTTTATATTCCCACCTGCTCCCATGTTCCCTGGTGGTCTCTGCAGCCAGTGAGTTTAGCAAGCACCGGTGCCCAAGTGCCTGGACCTGTTTGCAGGAATGTCTATGGTGCCAGGGTTTGCAGCTGAGGATCATGAACCAGCCAGCTGTCCTCAGCAGGTTTACCTTTCACATGTGATATGCCACTTTTCAGTGTAAAGAGCTCCTTCCTGAGGAGTCTGGAACTGACTTTGCTCACTGGTGGATGAAGCAAGACTCTGACCAGGGTGGCTCTTCAAGCCTCCTTAGATTCAGCAGCCCACTCTGCCTCTGCCGGCGTAGTCCGTCGGTGGTCAGCAATGCTCCATTCATTGGGCCTCCCTCCAGAAGTCCAGCGCGCCCTTAAGGACCTTCCACTCGAAGGCTCAGACTGACTCGAGGCTGCATAGCTTCATGGATACTCGCGCTACTCTGCACTCCTTGGGAACAAATACCCCTTCCACTCAAAGGAGTCCGGGTAGGCCCCACAGCACCTGTTCTAGCCACGCCCCAGGCTAGGTTCCTTCTGCTGCAGGGGAGCAAGACTAACAGGCTCAGAATCCCGTCTTTGTCCACAGGCCAGGCCCACGGAGCTGCAGAATCCAATCCAGTTCAAAGCAAGGGTTTTGATGGGACGCTCGAGGACTCTGTGCCAGTCTGCACCTTGGCCTGGCTTTCGCAACTGCCTAGCCCGTTTCCTCCATGCATAGGCCTTCAGCCTTGGGACACTGGGTCCTTCCCACGGTGGAAGCAGGATGCACATTTCTGTTCTCCACTTCCCACCCGCCTTTCCTATCCCTCTTCAGGGACCCTTCTCATGAGCAACACCTTCAACAGGAGGGGGCAATCACGCCTGGCCATAAGGACAATAGAGGAGGTTCCTCAGGAGCAAAGGGGCAAGATTTTAATCCCTGTTATTTTCTAATCCCAAAAGCAAAAGGAGGCCTTCTTTTGCATCGCCATTTGACTGTCTCACAGATACTTCCTCCTCTCTGTGGTAAGTCAGGTTCAATACCAGTTTGCAATGCTCCCCTTCGGTCTCTGCATTTTGTGAACATGCCGGAGGCAATGGAGAGCGGTGGTGGCAGTTTTCCGGAAGAAACAGGTGGATGTGTATTAAATGTATTAAGAGCCTGCAGACTCGCAATACATTTGAATAACAGAGGTGCAGCCTCTGGGACTGGGTGCGAGCTGGGAATCAGCTGATTCCCAGCATGGGCCTGGTCCCGGCTACCTCTCTGCCTCCCCTGACCCCTATGGAGACGGTGCCTGGGGGGAACTGCTCCCCCCACCACTGGCTCCTGCTCCCCCACCCCACTGCCTCTGATAGAGGCAGCAGGGGTGGGTGGAAGCATCTAGTTGAGGGACTAGTCGCTTACATCCCTACTCGAGAGGTCATAGAGTCCAGTCCCCTGCCCTCATGGCAGGAACAAGCACCATCTAGATCATCCCTGACAGGTGTCTGTCCAACCTGCTCTTCAATATCTCCAATGATGGAGATTCCACAACTCCCCTAGGCAACTTATCCCAATGTTTAACCCCCCTGACAGGCAGGAAGTTTTTCCTGATGTCCAACCTAAACCTCCCTTGCTGCAGTTTAAGTCCATTGCTTCTTGTCCTGTCCTCAGAGGCCAAGCTGAACAATCAGCCAGAAGGCAAGGAACGACGTTATTGTAGGTAGAGCTGTGCTACAGTTCGTAACACACTAACTCTGACTCCACCTCTTGGGAGCAGTTTGGGAGTCTCCTAATTGGAAGTGATGTGACTAAGCACTCGAAGAAAAACGTTTACTCGCCTCTCGTTACTATTGTTCTTCAAGATGTTTTGTTCATGTCCATCCAATACCTGCCCCACTTCCTCTCTGTTGGAGTAGCTGGCACGAAGGAACTGAGGGGCGGATGGATCAGCAGGGTTATATAGAGCACACTTTACGGTGCCACTCCAGTAGGCTCCCTGGCTCACCTTAAGGGTTGCTGCTAGGGAAAAACGTCTCCAGCGTCTGTACATGCATCACATTTTGGAGTAGATGTGAGCAACACATCTCGAAGAACAACTGTTACAAGAGGTGAGGAACCAGTTTTTCTTATGTTATATGAAGGGAATCATTCATGATTTATAGACCTATATCATATCCCCCCTTCGTTTCTTTTGTCTAAGGTGAAAAGGCCCAGTTTGGTTTTATCTGTCTTGGTGAGAAGCTGCTCTATACCCCTAAACCTTTGTGTTTTTTCCAGTTTTAAAGGTATCTTTTTTCAGAAGGAGTGGCCAGAGCTGCTTGCAATATACAAGTATGGGAATACCATGGATTTTTATAGTGGCATTAGGATATTTTCTCTTTTTATTAAAGCAGTGAGGAGTCCTGTGGCACGTTCTCTTTTTATTATATCTCTTTCTTAATGGTTCCTAATGTTAGCTTTTTTTTTTTTTTTGGCTGCTGCTTTTACTGAGCAGATGATTTTCTGAGGGCTAACAAATATGACACCAAGGTCTCTTTCTTGAGTGGTAACACAAAATGATGGAGTCCAAAGTAGCTATGTATAGTTGGCTTTATTTTTTCCAACACAGATTTCTTTGCACTTACCATTGTTGAATTTCATCTTCCATTTTGTTGCCAGTCATCTAGCTTTGTGAGAGCCCTTTGTAATTCTTCACAATTAGATTTGGACATCGCTATCTTAATCAAATTTTTATCATCTACAAATTTTGCCACCTCACCATTAACTCCTTTTTCCATTTATGAATATTGATCCACATAGGTCCCGGTACAGATCCTTGGAGAGCAGGGGCTCACTATTTACCTCTCTCAATTGTGAAAACTGACCATTTATTCCTACCCTTTGTTTCCTTTCTTTTAATCTATTACTTTTCATGAAAAGACCTTCCCCCTTACCCCATGACTGTCTACTTTGTTTAGAGCCTCTGGTGAGGGTTCTTGTCAATGGATGTTTAACTCCAGATGTACAAAAATCATCTGAAATAGGTGAATAACTGACATTTTAGTACTAAGGATGAAAAGCTACCAACTATCTTTTTTTGTTTTTTTTTATAAGGCAAAAAAAAAAAAAGAGAGCTTTGGCCCCCCAGAGATTAAAACTCTGCTATCTGGGGTAATTTTTGGATCCTTCTCTAAATCCAATTTGGACCAGAAAGCACAAAGAGAGTAGGGAGGAGGCTGGGTTTGTGGGAGTACCCACTTTTCTGTTGGTAGGAACCAGAGAGTGAGAAATAGTAACATTTAAAAAAAAAAAGTCCCAACTGATAATCCCACACACAGACACATAGAAATGTGAAATATGTATCCGCTATCTCTTTAAAATAGGAAACTGTGCCTTCCAGCTATTCTGTGGGCTCTCCAGGAGAAATACACTTTTATTAACACAGCCAGCTGGTAGATATTCATTACTCCTCAGACTCCAGGGCACTAAAACATCTACGAAACGCTGCTGGCTTTCAAATGCAATCAGATTCCTTTTGAGTGCAGTAGCTTTCCATGTCCGCTTGCAAGCATCAAGATTTGCATACTTAGCCTCTGAGGCTTTGTCTGCATTCACCAAATTTGGTCCCGTAATTCACCATCTATGCAGCTGTATCAGTGGTAGCTGCACTAGAGGCCCAGGTCTGACTGTTAGTATAGATAAAGTCTCTAGCTATTCACCCACCAGCCCATAATGCTAAGTTTACATTGTCATTATTACTGCTGCTACTACTCATCCGGTGCAAAAGGTGTGTCTTGTGCTTTACAGACCCTGACTTGAGCACACCATCTAAATGCATTTGTACTGTAAGACATGCAAACCAATGCACTAATGGTTCCTATAAGTGAGGAAGGATAGTCAATATTCAAAGTAGTTGATACAAAATACCGCCTATCAAATCAAGTCTAGCAGGACTGATGTTTGCGTAGAATAGAGCTGAGGGAAGCAATTAAATTAAATATAAACACAGAATTCTTGCAGCCGTCACTATTTACTTAGCACCGAGAGAGCAGTAGCTGCTTTACAGACATAAGAAAGGACATGGGCCATGGCCTGAGACTTTGCAAAACAGCCTCATCCAAGAAAAATGTGGTCCCATGAAAGTTAATGGCATTACTCATGTGAGAAGAGTTACAAACATAAACATTTGCCGGATCTCATTCTAAACGAAACTCACATAATGAAGAGCCCAAAAGAACAAATAGCCTACGGAGGCTGGGGTCCAGATTTTATTGGCCCACGATAGTAAATTAATCTGAGTAAGTTAGAGTGTATCTTTCTAGTGCTTTTATGTTAATTTACAATGAATATAAAATTATATTTGAGGGAGAATTACTATTTAAATTCAATTTTAAATTAAAGTAATAAAAATTACTCATTTTTGGTGCTATACAAATTGTAAATACATGTACACCCACATTATAATCTAGGCTAGGTAGATGCAAAGCAAAGAGAATTTAGATGGCTGACATTTTCACCCTTAGTTAGATTAAAGTATTTGTTTACACATGCATAATTAACCCATCAAACTTATTGCCACAATATATTATTGAATGCTAAGATCATAGTGGGATTTAAAAAAATTAAACATTTATATGAATAGAATAGAAAAATTCGTAGAGGTGTAAAACCTCATTGTTTAGGATACAAGCCAAGTGCCAGTCAGTGGTTGAAAGAAACTTCTCTACATTTATCCAGTAGTGGGTTCTACAGAGCATCTCCCTGGTACTGATCTCTGTCATGGACAGGGTACTGGACTGATGAGCCAATAGGATGGTCTAAGGATGTTAAATATCGGTTAATTGAATAGTCAAGTAACCTCATGAAATTCTGTAGTCCTCCAGGGCAGGGCTGGCAGCCAGTGTATCGGAAGCAGCAGCACAAGGGGCCAGGAGGGAGCTGGTCCATGAAGGAAGCCAGTTTAAAAACCAGCTCCCCTCGCAGACCAACTGTTCCGTGCTGGTGGAAGGGGTGGGGGCCAGAGGAGTGAACACACCAGGCCCCTCCCCCTCCAATCTCTCCGCACGCCCCCTCTCCCAACCCTTAGAATCTCCTCAAGCGGCCATATGGTGCTCCATTGGCAATTTAAAGGGCCTGTGGCTACAGCTGTCAATGCTGCCGCAGTAGCA
Organism: Pelodiscus sinensis; assembly: GCF_049634645.1. Lineage (NCBI taxonomy): Eukaryota > Metazoa > Chordata > Testudines > Trionychidae > Pelodiscus > Pelodiscus sinensis. The sequence goes on along the minus strand of NC_134722.1, from coordinate 206,939 downwards.
GCCCTTTAGAATTGCTGGGCCCCAGGGCAGTTTCCCCCTTTGCCCCTTTCCCCATGGGCCTGGGTTCTTGTGTTTATTCTTTTACTCTCCCCTTGCCTGCCTTGTGATTTGGTCCTACTCTGGTTCTGTGGAAATGGGTTCCCAGCCCACCTGATGGGACTCCCCGTGGAAATGACTCATGGGAACAAGGGCAGCTGGCTTTGGTGTGAGGTGCAAGGGCCAGCTTTACAAAGGTGTGTAGGGGCCTGAACATGCAGCTGGGCACCTGGCAGAATGTACAAAAGAGCCCAAGTAGGAGGCGCATTTGTAAATTCCCCTCCATGCAGCTCTTCCTCTTTAGGTGTCCAGATAGCCTGGCCGCAAGTGATTAACCCCTTCGCTCCCTGCACGATGGCTTTTGGCAAGCTGCCTCCATTGTCAGGCAGATGTAACCCTAAAATGCCAGGGTCTACATTTTCCAGCAGGCCTTTTCCTGCTCAGTGAAATGTGCTTTGCCTGCTGCAGGGGAACAACAAAACCCTCTGCTAGAAATACTGACGCCGATGCCTGGGATGATACCATGGAGTTACGAAGGGGCTTTCTCTACCGCCTCCCTGTCATCGGATGAGCACGTAACTAAATTTCTATCTGGAAAGATAGTCTGCCATTCCCCTTAATGCTTCCTCCCCATTCATCTTGCTGAAAATATTCTGTTGTTCCTAGCGTTACCAGTTTTATAACCAAAAAAGGGGCATGGGAGTAAGAGGGCAGAGCGGTGTTGTGGGGTGATAGTTTAGCCGCAGAGAGACAGAAGACCCATCCGAGCACTTAGAAGCTGGTAGCAGATGAATGCAAGTGTGTGGTGGGGAAGTGAACTCCTTGTAAGAAAAATTCCTGCTATCCACTATTTCCAGTGTGGCAAAGCAAGCCAGGCCCATGCACCTTCTCGCATTGAAAAAGTTGGGAGAATGGCAACCAATATTAGATCTCTGGTGTTTGAACAGATTTCTACAAAAACAATGATTCAGGATGCTCACACTTGCTGCTATAATACCCGAGTTGGATCACGACAACTGGTTTGCTGCCCTCGACCTCCAGGACACGTATTTTCATGTGTCAATCCATCCAGCACACAGAAGATTCCTACAGTTTACAGTTGGCATGGATCATTACCAGCGCAAAGTCCTGCCCTTTGGCCTCTCATCCACCCCCAGGGAATTCTCAAAAATCCTGGCAGTAGTCGCGGCACACCTCCATCAAGAAGGAATAATCATACGAACATAAGAACGGCCGTACTGGGTCAGACCAAAGGTCCATCTAGCCCAGTATCCTGTCTGCCGACAGTGACCAGCACCAGGTGCCCCAGAGAGGGTGGACTGAAGACAATGATCACGCGAATCATATTTCTTTATCTAGACAACTGCCTACTGAAGGATCACTCAAAGTGCTCAATATGGTCCACACCACGATGAGAATCTTCCACACCTTCTTATCAATGACTAAAAGTCCACTTTTCACCCTACTCCAGAACTAAAATTCATCGGTTCCCGGTTAGATGCAAACACCGCCAGAGCATACTTACCCCTCCAGAGGTTTCAGGCCATTCAAGACTTGATACAAATCATTCGAGGCAGTCCAACCTTTCAGATAATCATTTTTTTTAAAGCTCATGGGTCACATGGCTGCCACAACTTTTGTGGTACGCTTCACCAGACTACATTTTCACAGCCTCCAGTATTGGCTAGCACTAATATACAATCACACAAAATGTGACCTTTAGAGATCAGTGACCCCCTCCACAATCTGTCCTCCAGTCGCTCTGCTGGTGGACGAACCGCACAAACTTTCTTACCGGCGTACCCTTTCACCAACAGCAACCCTCACATCACATCACCATTGACACCTCCCTTCTAGGGTGAGGCACACGTATGGGCACCATATCCACCCAGGGCCGATGGTCACCATCAGAGACACAACTCCACATAAACCTTCTGGAACTTTGGGCGATCTTCAATGCCTGCAGATACTTTCACGACCACATCCACAAATCACAGTGAGAATGCTCACTGCCAATGTCGCAGAAATGTATTATATAAACTGTCAAGGCGGAGCTCGATCCCACTCCCTCTGTGTGGAGGCAATCCGGTTTTGGATCTGGTGTATTCAGCAGGGAATCACACCTGTGGCATCTTACTGACCTGGCACCATGAACGTCGTGGGGGATTTTCTTAGCAGGCACTTCGCTCCGGAGAACGAGTGGGAATTGCACGATGGGGTCCTCTATATTCTCTTCCGATGCTGGGGCACTCCCCTAATAGATTTCTTTGCCACTCGTCAACAAAAAATGCCAAAAGTACTGCTCCAGAGCCGGACTCGGCCCCAGCTCTCTAGGCGATGCATTCCTCATCAATTGGAAGGGATCTCTCCTGTATGCCATCCCACCTACAGTTCTCATTCCCAAAATTCTGCAGAAGGTCAGAACGGACAGGGCCATAGTCATACTGATAGCGCCAGCACGGGCGTGTCAGCACTGGTTTCCCTTCCTCCGACGCATGTCACCATGCAGACTGTATCCACTTCCAGCCCTCCCAAACTTTCTCACCCAGAACCGAGGCTCATTACGACACCCCCAGATACACACTTTGAAGCTCACTGCATGGTTCCTAACTGGCTGAATCCCTTTGCTCCACACAAGTCAGAGAAATACTAATCTACAGCAGAAGACAAACAACCAGAACCACTTACCTCTCAAAATGGCGCAGGTTTGTTTCCTGGTGTTTCACACAGCAACTGCTTCCTCAGTCGACTCCACTTCACGTTGTCCTCGACTACTTGCTACACCTAAAACACACTAGGCTGTCGTTAGCCTCACTCAGAGTTCATCTAGCGGCCATTTTGGCGTTCAGACAACTGATTGAAGGCACCTCCCTATTTGCTCACCCAACTACCAAGTGACTCATGAAGGGCCTTATGAACCTAAGCCCCCCTCGCAAGCCTGTTCCTCCAGTGTGGAACTTAGATGTCATACTTGGAGCTCTAACTACTTCACCATTCAAACCATTGGCGACTATACCACTTCAGACATTAACTATGAAAGTGGTTTTCCTTCTTGCCATTACATCAGCACGTAGAGTTGGCGAGTTATCTGTCCTTATGCCAATACCCCCCCATATACCATTTTCAATAAGGATAGTGTAGTCCTAAGGCTTCACCAAACATTTATCCCTAAAGTTTCATTGACTTTTCACATCAATGAACAAATTGTCCTTCCATCTTTTTACCCGAAACCTCACTCCTCGTTGCATGAAGCGTCTCTTCATTAATTTGATATTCGCAGAGCCCTTGCATTTTATATAGAAGCATGAGACCTTTCAGAAAAACTAACTGACTGTGTCTCTGGACGAGAGATCGAAAGGACACCCAATATCATCTCAGCGCATCTCAAAACTCATAACCACATGCATAACTGAGGCCTACGCATCCAAACATATACCGCTTCTGATACAACCTCGAGCCCATTCCACGAGAGCAATGGCAGCTTCAACGGCCTTCCTCAAGGGTGTTTCCCTTAAGGACATATGCAGAGCAGCCACCTGGTCCTCGCATGACACTTTTGTAAAACATTACGCAATACATCAGAGGAGGTTTTCAGATACCGTGGTGGTATCAACGGTGCTCTCTTCAGCAGACAGAGGGGACTCCTTTTTTTCCCATCTTCCTGCTTAGTCGAGTACTGCTGCTCAGTCACCTACAATGGAGCACCCATAGGGACATCACTCGAAGAAGAAAGCGAAGTTACTCACCATGGGTGCTCCACTACCCGTCCTCCTCCCCGCTTCGGAGTCTTTTTCCTTTACATCTTCCAGATTCCGAGGCAGCCTCGAAGAACTGGCAGGGGTCGGACCGTGCACTCACACAAAAGAGCGCGAATGCCGTGAGACACCACCGCACATGTGCAGTCCGGCTGAGTACTTCTACTGGAAAAATCTCCATTCTGCGGCACCGGGGCAAGCCCTGAACCTACAGTGGAGCACCCCCGGGGACACACATCTCGAAGAACAACAGTTACTGCACCGAGGTGAGTAACTTTGTTTTTCACACATACAGAATGGGAAGCGATTGTCTAGGGAGAAATGCTGCTGAAATGGATCTAGGGGTCATAGTGGGCCATAAGCTAAATATGAGTCAACAGTGTGACGCTATTGCAAAAAAAAGCAAACATAATTCTGGGCTGCATTAACAGGAGTGTTGTGAGCAAGACACGAGAAGTCATTCTTGCGCTCTACTCTGCGCTGGTTAGGCTTCGGTTGGAGTATTGTGTCCAGTTCTGGGCACCGCATTTCAAGAAAGATGTGGAGAAACTGGAGAAGGTCCAGAGAGGAGCAACAAAAATGATTAAATGTCTAGAAAACATGAGCTATGAGGGACGACTGAAAGAACTGGGCTTGTTTAGTTTAGAAAGGAGAAGATTGAGAGGGGACATGAGAGCAGTTTTCAAGTATGTAAAAGAGTGTTACAAGGAAGAGGGAGAAAAATTATTGTTCTTGATCTCTGAGGATAGAACAAAAAGCAATGGGATTAAATTGCAGCAAGGGAAGTTTAGGTTGGACATTAGGGAAAACATCCCACCTGTCAGGGTGGTCAAACACTGGAATAAATTGCCCAGGGGGGTTGTGGAATCTCCATCACTGGAGATATTTAAGAGTAGGTTAGATAAACATCTGCCAGGGATAATTCAGATGGTGCTTGGTCCTGCCATGAGGGCAGGGGACTGGACTTGATGACATCTTAAGGTCCCTTCCGGTCCTAATATTCTACGTATTCTATCTTTTAATCTCATTGGATGTCCCCTTGTTCTAGTGTTATGAATCAGAGAGAACAGAAGATCCCACTCTACCTTCGCCAAACCATTTGAGTTGCCTCACATCATTATAAGCTCGTTTTAAGTTGCTTACAACAATGCCAAGTCTTAACTATTAGTGAGGAAATTTTCCATGGTAGGTATTTTCTCAGGCTGCACAGTTTTGGAAATTTTCACCCAGAGCAATTCAGCTGTTTCCATGAGCAAGACTGGAAGAAAAATATATTCATGTTTTTTAAAAAAAAGTCTGGCGACCCACTCACTTAGTAGCAGGCACTTGAAATTTGTCAGAATAATGATATCTGTTTCAGGGATGAGCTTTTTGCTGTCCCTGTGAAACTCTGCCCAAATTTGGCCAAATTATATCTTGTGTAAAAATTGGCCTTCACTGATGTACAGTCGGGACTTGCTAGCTTAACAGTTGAAACCTCTAAAGAGTCTGCCTTGGACATGTTACAGGCCAGGTCCTGTGGTGCCCCTCTAAAAACAAGGAAAAAATAAACTATTGAATGAATTAATCACTATGCATTCTTCATGTAGATTGAAAGGGGAGTTCTGTGCAGGAAAAGTATGGACTCTCAGAATTCAAGACAGCATCATAATGCATATGCACATCAGGCTGAGTTCACATTGCACAGAGAATCTGAATGAAGGCATTTCCTAACTTTGTAGTGCTTAATTTTGTAAACTTACTAATGTTTGTGTCAGGTGGTTTTTGTATGTGTGTCATTTTATATGATTGCATCGTGCACCCTCCGTTCCAAGGTAAACCACCCAGTCTTGTAAATCTTTCTTCATATGACAATTTTCCAGTCCTTTTATCATTATCATTTTCATTAGCTTTCCATTCACCTCACGTTCTGCAGTATAAACTTTGAGAAGGGGTGACCGATGTAACCCGCAGTATTCCAGGTGAGGCCACGCCATTTATTATTTGACAGGAAGGCAGTATAGCATTCTTCACATTATTCTCCATCCTATTTTTTATGCACCCTAATATCTTGTTTGCTTTTTTCATTGCAGCGGCACATTGAGCAGAGTTCTGGGTTCCTTTTCTGAACTGATATTGATATGAATAATTTAGAACCCTGTAAGGTCTATGGGTAATTTAAATGTGTCATGCTGCTCATTCGCCTAGCCTGTCTAGATCTCTCTAAAGTTCTCCACCATTCTCTCTGGGCCTAACTAACCTAAAGAACACTGGGTCATTTGCAAATTTTGCTGTCTCACTGCTCACCTCCCTTTTCAAATCATTAATATATTAAACCCACACTGGATAAAATACAGAACCTTGAGGGACCCTGCTGTTAGCCTTTTGTTGCGATGAAAATAGATTGTTTAGTCCCAGTTGTTTGTTCTCTCTCTAGTAGCCGGTTGTGGATCCATAAAAATATTATGCCTCTCATCCCATGAAGCTTCTTTACTAGTCTGTTATGGGTGACCTTGAGAGAGACCTTTAGAAAGTCCAAATAATTATGTCAACTGGTTCTGCTTTATCCATTTATTTTAATGGCATGTTCAGAAAGTTGTAAGACGTTAACGAGACTATTTTCCTTTGCAGAAACTGCAGTGGTTAGATCATATCATAATCTTCCAGCTGTTATATTGTTCTATTTTTAATTGTATTTTCAACCAATTTATCAGGTACAGCTGTAAGGCTTACTATCTGTAATTCTCTGGAACATCCCTGGAGCCTTTTATAAATGTGAATGCAACATTTTCTGTTCTCCAAACCTTTGGAACAGTAGCTGTTTCAAGTCTCTGATTGCATATTGGGGTTGCCACACTAGTGCTTAAAGAAATGGAAGGGGTGAGTCCTGGCGGTGTCTGAGTGGTTGAGATTGAGTTTTTGAAGGACTCTTTTCAGAGGTATGCATGTTGCATATTTGAGTTTATTGGAATCAAATGTTAAAGACTCAGAGCCCAAAGCAAAAGTTTTCGGAGGTCAGGGATCATACACATGCAAGGTTCAAATAAAAAGCTCCTTAATGCTACATTACAGAACTGCAGTGACAGCTCTTAATCCCAGATAGATACAGGCCCAGGCATTTTCCACAGGTGGGAGATCCCCACCTAGACCTATTTACAACAAAGAGCAACAGGAAGTGTCAGCAGTTTTGCTCTTTCCTAAACCGCAGCCTGGGCTACCTAGGGGTCATGTTTCAGGAACCCGCCTGCTGTACACCTTCCCTCCGCTCTCCCTCATCCACAGATTTTTCTTCAGGATGCAGCAGTGCAGAACTTTTCTGATCCTGATGGGCCAGCCTGGCTCTGCCAGCACTGATTCACCAAGCTCCTAGAGCCTAGCTCTTCCTATGAGGCCAGACATAATTACTCAGGACCATGGGCAGTTATGTCACCCCAACCTCAGATCCCTCCACCTCGTGGCCGGGAAGCTCCATGGTTGACAGGAACAGAGCGACAATGTTCAGAATCAGTACAGTGCTATTGGGCAGTAGGAAACCTCCCACTAGAGCCACTTACCTGGCCCAGTGGAAACGTTTCTCGATTAGGTCCCTCCAGAAGGGTATAGCCCCGCTGGAGGCCTTGGTCCCATTCATACTGGACTACTTAATAGAGCTTCAAATACAGGGATTGTCTGTATCTTCAGTCAGGGTCCACCTAGCAACTATCTCTGCCTTTCACTCAGGTAACCAGGGCAAGTCAGTCTTTGTTACCCAATGGTAGGTCATTTCCTGAAGGGCCTAGACAGGCTGTACCCACAGGTAAGACTGCCTCTTCTGCCCTGGGACTTTAACCTGGTCCTTACCAGATTCATGGGTCTGCCTTTTGAGCCATTGGCGACATGGAAAGTAACGTTCTTGGTCACTATTACATCAGCTTACCGGATGTCAGAACTCCAAGCCTTAACCTCAGAGCCTCCTTATACAGTTTTCTTTAAAAACAAAGTCAAACTGTGACCACATCCAGCATTTTTGCTGAAGATGATCTCCCAATTTCATGGAAATCTGGCTATCTTCCTCCCCGTTTTCTTTCCTAAACTGCATGCTAATTATAAAGACCAAACTCTCCAAACCCTGGAGACATGCTTTGACTTTTTATTTTGAGAGAACAAAACCATTCTGTTGATCCCTTTAACTCTTCATTTCCACAGCAGAGAGAATGAAGGGTGTATCCATCTGTACCAAGTGTATGTCTTCGTGGATTATGGCCTGTAGCAGGATCTTACTAATGTGCCTGCACCGGCAATCATGGCCACTCCACTAGGGCCCAGGCTTCTTCAGCTGTGTCTGTGGCACAGGTGCCCATCCTAGATATCTGGTCTTCCGTTCATACATTCACTGATCATTATGCCATCTCCCAACAAACTAGGAATGACGCAGCGCTCGGTAGGACAGTTTTGCAGTCTATTTCCAATTAGCCTCCGACCCCTCCGCCGTTAGTATGGCTTAGGGTTCACTTAAAGGCATGGACATGAACAATCACTCGAAGAAGAAAAAACGATTACCTACCTTTCGTAATCATCGTTCTTTGAGAAGTGTTGCTCATGTCCATTCCAAATCCCCTCACTTCCCATTCATCAGAGAGTTCTGGCAAGAAGGAACTGGAGGGTGGGTGGGCCAAATAGGGGTGTATATGGGGTTTACCAGCCATGCAGGTGCCACTTCAGGCGGCTCCTCTGCCAGCCTAACAGGTATCGCTGAGGGTAAAATCTTCCCAACAATCGTGCACCCGATGTGCACGCACCTAAATGGAATGGACATGAGCAACATATCTCGACAAACAATAGTTATGAGAGGTAGGTAACCATTTTGTCTACCTCCATAAAATGAAAAATATATTTGAGAGAGTTTGTATCCGTTTCTGTGGCCGATTGTCCATCCACGAGTCTCTTCATTCAAGAACTTCTCCTGAACAGGAAGGGCTGAGACTACCACATTTGGTTTGCAGCTTCCTCTTCTCATAACTTAAAGAACGGCAAAGGTACGGTTGTGCCAAGACATAGGTATGGGCGTGGCATGCCATTGTTTCGCATCCAAGAGAAAGGGAGAGCTGTGATAGCAAGGGCAGTTATAGTCCCGAATGACCAAAGAGGGCAGCAAACAAGCATACCTTTGCACCACCACCCCAGGCCAGCTCCGGGGAGCAGTCGGCGACCATCTCCACCCCATGCCCTGAGCCCCCATCTCCTGTCCTGACTCCTGCACATCTGCCACACACACTTTCCACCCCCCTCCCATGAAGGACCCGAGCAATGCCAGGTAAATCGTCTAGTCATTAAAAAAGATAAATGATATATAAAGCCCAGTCTGTTTGCTTATTGACCTTAATGAGCTTAATGAGGGGGTGGAGTTGGGGAAGGGACAGTATTTGCTGTAATGGGAAGATGGTCTGCTTCGGAAGACTCGTGTATATTTTGTGATACTTTTTTTTTTTGTGACGATATAGCAATTAAAATACCAGCATTTACCGAAAGATATTGAGACTATTTGCTATACTGAGTATAAGGGGAAAAACTAAAATGTTCGGTAACTGTTGGCAAATGCTGACTTCTTACTAGCAACTCCTGTATATTGCTGGGATCTAGTGGGTGGACTATGCCATGCCATACATTTGTGTTTTAGACACTAGGGAATAAATGGGTACTCTCAATGCTGAGGTTGTGTTGTTCCCTGGGCTGTGTGCATACACCCCCAGTGAATTTGAAAGGAGTTCTGTGCTTGCAGCCAAGGTGTTGCTTGACAAGTTACAACTCTTTCTGGCATAGTCACCTTGGGGATTATTGAAGTTTGTGCCATGTATGTATATTTGCCAGGTCTGCTACAGCTCACCACGCTCGCTAAAAGTGGTTATGCCAAGGCTCCACAGGCAGCTTGGTCATCTGGAGCTGAGGACTTTATTCCACAGTCCTGTATGCATGTGTGTACAGAACAAAGCTAGTTCCATGTTCTTTGCCTTCCTCGGCACAATAGGATTTGTCCTAAGAAAAGAGTAAAAAAAATATGGGGGGTCAAATTAGTCTCTCAGTTAAATCTGTGCAGCCTGGTTGCCTTTAGCTGAGAGCAGAATATCTTGGCCAAGGCTATTCATGCATGCAGACCACTCTGTGCTCTCCCATATGCAGTGAAACATGTCTTGGAATTTAGTCATTGGTTTGGGCCTGCACGCCTTATTTTTTAAAACTACAATATAAAAAGCCAAGACTCCTGGTCTTCTCTCCCTCCCCCCAAGATATTAGTGTGAAATACAAACATTTGATGGGTAGCTAATACACGTTATTCCTGCCTATCTCTTCTGGGCAAAACTCATTTACTGTTTTTCCTTTTAAACTTTTAGCTCAAGTGACCTTACATACGAATCCCAGCTGTGCATTAGCATTGCTTGGGGATGTGTTTGTATCTTTTGTCTAAAAATACCCAGCCGGTAGGATTCATGATCCATGAAAGCTAATTGAAACAATTTCTCTTCAAGTTTTGGCAAGCGAAGCATGCATTATAAGCATTAATATCTATAAATTGAATTGTTAATGAATCTAGACACTAATAATGAATGCAATTTTGCAGGCTTAACTAGAAACACTAAAATTATCAGGATCTGGAACAGAATTTTCAATCATTTTTGCTTATTAAATAGCAAAGCTATGCTTTTAATAAGCTAATCGTTTTTATTTGACCCCATAGGAGTAGCTCAGCTGATTAGAAACAGGTTTCTAAGTGCAAAACAATGTTGTTTTTCTCTCACTGTTTTAACCACCGCAGTGCTGAAATTTCAGATCGGATACTTGATCTCACAGTTTGTGAGAGTGCCTATGTGAAGCATATGTTTATTTTGCAGCCGCTCCAAAGGACTTTAACCGAGGTGACATGGGCAGTGGTGAGTCATGGCAGGGGCTGTCTGCACCCAGCATGTACCCCAGGGGTCTGAGTGGGTTTGTACTCAGGGCCGTTAGCCCATGTGGTCACTTGCTGCTGCCTTAGGTACGGTGGCTGTGCTACTCTTCCTAGCATGCTAGCTCAAGAACTAGTACAAGTGTGTCTGCGTGAGCTAGGTGTTGTCCTACAGCTCCAAATGTAGACACAGCCTTAGTGAACGACTGGTCTGTGTAGCTAGATTTTTACAGAACAGCCCATCTAAACAAAGGAAGCCTTCCATAAAAGCTTGTTAATACACAAAATAATAAAAGGTTCAGTGGCGTGCCATTTCAGCTGTAACCATGATTCCATTCCCAGGTATATTTAGGCACCTGAGAATTCCCGGGTTTATTGCAGGTGATAACATAGAAATTAACTAACAGAAACAGTGTTCCTAATCTTATATAAACAAAACAAAATAAAAAAACAGATGCCATATTTATTTGTAAATGTTGAACAATAAACACAACGTATTTTGAATCCCAAATCTCGAGGGAGTCAGTTTTGGAGCCTTAACACAGGTTTGATACTTTGTACTCTATCTCTAGTAGAGATAAATAAAATCTGCTTAAAATCTGGTTAGCCTTGCAAGTATTGTTACTTTTTAAATGTCTTGTGATCCAAATTGTGAAGAGGAGAATGAGAGAACTAATTTCTTCCACAAATGTTTCAAATTCAATAAAGTACCGAAAAAGAAACCACACTCTAGTTATGAGCTAAAGCAATGGATAACACCATGGTGTCATCTGGGCTGGGAAAAATCAGCAAAAATTGCCAGATTTCTACTGACTCAATAAGTCACAGCCACTTAAACAAAAAACAGTAGCCCAAAAGTAGCCTAATTCATTTATTAAAACAATTTCTTTATTACCACATTGGTCTATACCTTTAAACAGAACCACGTGTGTCAGTGTAATGAAACGTTGGATGTTAGCAGCATAGCTCTGAAGTAAACGGATTTGTCAGACACATCTTGGCTTGGGTTTATTTATGTGCACTGAATGATTTATGCAAATAGTTATGAATAAATACGAAGGATTGGAACGAGGTTCCTAGTGTGTTGCTCTATAGAGAGTATAAACATAACCTCCATGACATTCACTGAAGGGACGCAAGTTTGTGAGACTCTGCCACCCTCAGAAATATTAAGGAGTAAGTAGGAGCAAGTAAACCAGAGCTAAGATGACTTACCAGTTGGAAGAGAAGGCCATACAACAGAGCAGACACACAGCTATAAAATGGCTGGCTGCTTAGGGCAGCCTTTGTTTGTATCTGCACTTGCAAAAGACCAGCAGCTCCTTAAAAGGTGTCCTGGGGAAAAATCCTAGAATTAACAAATGCAATTGCTACCCTGCTGAGGAATCCACATTTGTGTGTAACAGCCTCTGTGGCCCTGCCTGGGAACCTGAACCAAAGCCCAGTGTAGCAAAGGAAAGATTCACAGAGAAGTGGGACTAATGGAAGACTAGCTGGCCACCCGGGGGTATGGCCATTCCCCCCACAATTGGAGCGCTGGGAACAATGGGCAAGTTTTCAGTGCAACTGAAGCAATGTTTGTGGTGTGGCACCTCGTGTGTGTGTTTCTTGACAGCAGGGAAACATCCCAGGCGGTCTTTCTTTAGCCCTGCCGCTCTTGCAGTGAAGCACCGAAACATCCAGAGCCGGGCTAACTTGAATGTGCCTGGGGCAGCAGCTCCCTCCCCTGCCTGAGCAGCCCTGTGTCTGCTGGAGTCCGGAGGGGCTGTTTAGGATGAATGCACGTGTTTGGTAGGGGACTGACTCGCCCATCTGGAGAGAGAGAGCAGTGTCTGTATCTATCTGAGAGATTTGTGCATCTGTCTGCCAGTCTGTTTATTCAAGAAATCCTCCTAAATGGTAGGAGCTAGGACCACCAAATTGGGTAGGCAGCTTCCTCTTATCCTAACTTAAATCAAGGTCAGGGTTTGGTTGTGCCAGGACAATGGGATGTGTCTGGAATGGGATTGGTTTCCATCCCATGGAAAGGGAGGGGCAGAGAGAGGAGGAACGCAATATTCACAGTCACCACTGGGGGCGTCGAGCATAGGGACAGTGATACTGCAGAGTGACCACTGGGGGCAGCTGCACCAACAAGGGCATGGCCAGTTGGGGATGGGGTTCACCATGTTGCTTGCCACCAGCCCAGATAAGTGGCCCTCCTGCCCAAACTCCTATCCACCAGCCCCACCACTGCAACCCCAGGACCCACTGGCGGACCCCCTCGCAGGCGCTGCTGGGTTGGCCAATGTGGCTGCAGCCCGTGAGTCTGTGCTGCCCCCCTACTTTCCCTCAGAGAATACTGGCTGGATGCCTGTGTGCCCTTCCCCCAAACCCTGGGCCATGCTGGAAGAGCGTCAGCAAGAGGCTTACCTGACTGCCTCGCCCCGGGCCTGAGGAATGCCAGCGTGAGGCCTGCACCTCCCCCGGGACAGGGGAACACCAGTGGGTGGCTTGCGCATTCCCCCCCCCCCTTGGCCTGTCTCGGTCCCCTCCTCCAACCCCCTTCTGTGCTGGGCTTGGCCCATTCCCTGGGCTGGGCCCGGCGAGTGCTGGCAGGAGACCTTCACGTTCCCTCTCCCCCGAGCAACGCTGAGTAGTATGTAATAGCTAATGTCATATGTGAGTGGGGGGGAAGGTGACAGTTTTACTGAGTGAAATGGGAGTTAACGTTTATAGCATGCGCCAAAGTCAAATCATTTAAGCTTAATTTAAGCTTTTTCTTAGCGAGTGCTCAATGTGCGTCAGATGTCGTGATGTGGGTTCATCACCGGTTGGACCCTGAGCTGCTCCTGACCGGGGGGTGCAGCAGTTCAGCTGCCTGCCCTGGAATTGTTTCCTTTTCATGTTCATTCCGTTTAGAGATGCAGAAATGCTGTGCAATCACCAGAGGTGCTGGGGAGAGATGGAGCATTAGCTGCTCAGTAGTGTGCATATCCAAAATGGAGCAACCCCGAAGGGTGAGGGATGGAGACTGCCCTGTACGTTGGCTGTGTCAATGGAGATGGTGACTCAAGATGCCGCCAGTGAGCTGCTGCACTGCCGCAGAGTGTGAGCAATAGTGAACCTGGAGGTCGAGCAGAAGGACAACCTGGGCACCGGTAATAGCTCTACACTGCGCAGTCTGGACCCTGACCGGGGATGTAGCCTTAATACCCCCACGCCCCTCCTGTTTGGGGGCGGCTTTGGACTGATTAGAATGCGCAACCTGCTCACGTGGCAGTGAAGTGCACACGTATTCTCGAAAGCCTTCCCAGGACAGACACTTTCTGTGGCTGTAATGAACCGTGAGAGATACCCCCAGACACGCAGGTGAGTGCTGAAACAGTGGAGGCATAATAATGAGGGCAGGGCTTTGCCATGGAGATATTTAAATCTGGGCCAGGTAGATTTGGGTCGTGCCCAGGAAAGTTCGTGATAGTATATAGCCGTATTTGTAGTTAGTCTCTAAGGTGGCGCAGGACCACTTCCTGGCTGTGTCTACACTGGGCCACTTATTCCGGAAAAGCAGCTGCTTTTCTGGAATAACTTGCCAGCTGTCTACACTGGCCACTTGCTTTTCCGGAAAAGCAATGATGATCTACTGTAAAATTGTCAGTGTTTTTCCGGAAAAACTATGCTGCTCCCGTTCAGGCAAAAGTCCTTTTCCGGAAAAACTGTTCCGGAAAAGGGCCAGTGTAGACAGCACAGTAGTCTTTTCTGCAAAAAAGCCCCGATTGCAAAAATGACGATCGGGGCTTTTTTCCGGAAAAGCGCGTCTACATTGGCCACGGACACTTTTCCGGAAAAAGTGCTTTTCCGGAAAAGCATCCTGCCAATGTAGACGCGCTTTTTCCGGTAATACTTATAACGTTTTAAGCATTTCTGGAAAAGGGTGCCAGTGTAGACGTAGCCCCTGTGTTTTATGCTTTTTCCAGCTACTGTTTGAAATCCTGGGAGGTGAGCAGGCACAAGGGAGGGCCTGAGTTTCAGCTGATTACTCGGGATAACTAGGTGCTCAGACCACCCGAGGGAGTAGAAATAGCCTAAGGGCAAGTCTTCAGCTGTAACTGCTAACTCCAATTACTACACTTGAGTTACTCTACTCAGATAGCTGTTTGCATCAGAGTGGCCACGCTGCGAAACTGTGCTGGAGCCACAGGGAGTAATTGGATTAGGAGCTGATCAATTGTGCTGATTTGAGCTTGTAGCCTATAGCTGCATCCCCTTTGCATTGCTATTTTGGGTATCAAGAGTGCTGAAACTTTAGGCCCTTCCTTGCCTTTCTCTCCACTCCCCCTTCCCACCAACTAGCTCATTTAAAGCACCATGTAAGTCAAACTAGAGATTTTTTGTATTAACAGGTGTCAGGTTAGGAGCAGCACATGAGTTATATTGGGACTAACCTCACAGTGAAGACAACCCAAATACTGTATTCTTTCATTGTGTGAAATTAGCTTGCAACGTAAATTATTACTGGTTTAAGGATAAATCATATAGAAACAGCAACAAATTGGGTCACACGTCAACCTGTGGAACTCCTTGCCAGAGGATGTTGTGAAGGCCAGGACTTAACAGGGTTCAAAAAAGAGCTAGATAAATTCATGGAGATTAGGTCCATCAATGGCTATTAGCCAAGATGGGTAGGAGTGGTGTCCCTAGCCTCTATTTGTCAGAGGCTGGAAATGGATAATAGGAGAGTGACCACTTGATGGTTACCTGTTATATTCACTCCCTCTGGGGCATCTGGCATTGGCCACTGCTGGAAGACAGGATCCTGGGCTGGGCTTTGGTCTGACCCAGTATGGCTGTACCTATGTTCTTTAAAAATGTGCAGGTCAATGTAGAAAGCACAGACATCACTTCACAGTAGCATACCTAAAGGTTTAAAATTCATCAGTTTGCAGTTGAAAACAGAGTCCACTGAGAATGTTGTAACATTTCTACAACTGTTCAATTTAGCTGACAATTAACAAGTGTTATTTGGATTCCTTTGCAGGTGGAAGAAGTAAGAGTAAAAGTGAAGTTTGATACTGGGTCTGTTGCCTGCGATGTCTCAGCGTTATTAGAGGCTACTTAAAGAGATGAATTTGGAGAATACCTCAGTGCTACTAGAGAAAACCCTCGTTCCCTCAGGGGTTATTACTGTTGAAGGCAACATAACTGTAAATAGTCTGTGCAGAACTTCTGTTGTGAAAGCAGAGGATGCGGGGCCCGTATCCGAGACGTTACAGAGGCACTGTCGAGGATTATCCGGCCCTCTGACTACTACCCCATACTACTCATCCATGTGGGCACTAATGATACTGCGAGGTGTGACACTGAGCGGATCAAGAGTGACTACAGGGCTCTGGGAGTACGAGTGAAGGAGTTTGGAGCGCAGGTAGTATTCTCTTCGATCCTTCCTCTCAAAGGTAGGGGCCCAGGCACAGACAGGTGCATCCTGGAGTTGAATGCCTGGCTGCGAGGATGGTGTCGCCAGGAGGGCTTTGGCTTCCTTGACCACAGGATGCTATTCCAGGAAGGACTGCTAGGCAGAGATGGCGTTCACCTTTCGAGGAGGGGGAAGACCCTTTTTGGACACAGACTGGCTAACCTAGTGAGGAGGGCTTTAAACTAGGTTCAACGGGGACAGGTGAGCAAAGCCCCCAGGTAAGTGGAGAACATGGAAACCTAGGAGATGGGTCAGAAATGGGAGGGAGCGTGGGCTATAATGGCAGAGAGAAAGGAGGGCCAGGGCAAAACTGGGAGGCAAGGTCAAATCAGTATCTTAGATGCCTGTATACAAATGCGAGAAGTATGGGAAATAAGCAGGAAGAACTGGAAGTGCTAATAAATAAGTACAATTATGACATTGTTGGCATCACAGAAACTTGGTGGGATAATACACATGATTGGAATGTTTGTATTGAAGGGTACAGCTTGCTCAGGAAGGATAGACAGGAAAAAAAGGGAGGAGGTGTTGCCTTCTATATTAAAAATGAACATACTTGGAGTGAGGTGGAGATGGACATAGGAGACGGAAGTGTTGAGAGTCTCTGGGTTAGGCTAAAAGGGGTTAAAAACAAGGGTGGTGTCATGCTAGGAGTCTACTACAGGCCACCTACCCAGGTGGAAGAAGTGGATGAGGCTTTTTTTAAACAACTAACAATATCCAAAGCCCAAGATTTGGTGGTGATGAGGGACTTCAACTGTCCAGATATATGTTGGGAAAATAACACAGCGGGGCGCAGACTATCCAATAAGTTCTTGGACTGCATTGGAGACAACTTTTTATTTCAGAAGGATGAAAAAGCTACCGGGGGGAAGCTGTTCTAGATTTGATCCTAACAAATAGGGAGGAACTGGTTGAGAATTTGAAAGTGGAAGGCAGCTTGGGTGAAAGTGATCATGAAATCATAGAGTTCACAATTCTAAGGCAGGATAGAAGGGAGAACAGCAAAATAGAGACAATGGATTTCAGGAAGGCGGATTTTGGTCAGCTCAAAGAGCTGACAGGTAAGGTCCCATGGGAATCGAGACTGAGGGAAAAAACAATTGAGGAGAGTTGGCAGTTTTTCAAAGGGACATTATTAAGGGCCTAAAAGCAAGCTATTCCGCTGCGACGGAAAGATAGAAAATATGGCAAAAGTCAGCCTTGGCTTAACCTCAAGATCTTGCATGATCTAAAAATAAAAAAGGAGTCATATAAAAAATGGAAAGTAGGACAAATTACAAAGGATGAATATAGGCAAACAACACAGGAGTGCAGAGGCAAGATTAGAAAGTCAAAGGCACAAAATGAGCTCAAACTAGCTACGGGAATAAAGGGAAACAAGAAGACTTTTTAAAAATACATTAGAAGCAAGAGGAAGTCCAAGGACAGGGTAGGCCCACTGGTCAGTGAGAAGGGAGAAACAGTAACAGGAAACTTGGAAATGGCAGAGATGTTTAATGACTTCTTTGTTTCGGTCTTCACCGAGAAATCTGAAGGAATGCCTAACATAGTGAATGCTAGTGGGAAGGGGGTAGGTTTAGAAGATAAAATAAAAAAAGAACAAGTTAAAAATCACCTAGAAAAGTTAGATGTCTGCAAGTCACCAGGGCCTGATGAAATGCATCCTAGAATACTCAAGGAGCTGATAGAGGAGGTATCTGAGCCTCTAGCTATCATCTTTGGAAAATCATGGAAGACAGGAGAGATTCCAGAAGACTGGAAAAGGGCAAATATAGTGCCCATTTATAAAAAGGGAAATAAGAACAACCCTGGAAACTACAGACCAGTTAGTTTAACCTCTGTGCCAGGGAAGATAATGGAGCAAGTAAGTAAGGAAATCATCTGTAAACACTTGGAAGGTGGCAAGGTGATAGGGAACAGCCAGCATGGATCTGTAAAGAACAAATCATGTCAAACCAATCTGATAGCTTTCTTTGATAGGATAATGAGTCTTGTGGATAAGGGAGAAGCGGTGGATGTGGTATACCTAGACTTTAGTAAGGCGTTTGATACGGTCTCGCATGATATTCTTATCAATAAACTAGGCAAACGCAACTTAGATCGGGCTACTATAAGGTAGGTGCATAACTGGCTGGATAACTGTACTCAGTAGTTTTTAATGGATTGCAATCCTACTGGAAAGGTATAGCAAGTGGGGTTCCACAGGGGTCTGTTTTGGGACCGGCTCTGTTCAATATCTTCATCAACGATTTAGATATTGATATAGAAAGTACGCTTATTAAGTTTGCAGATAATACCAGGCTGGGAGGGGTCGCGACTGCTCTGGAGGATAGGGTCATAATTCAAAATGACCTGGACAAATTGGAGAAATGGTCTGAGGTAAACAGGATGAAGTTTAATAAAGACAAATGCAAAGTGCTTCACTTAGAAAGGAACAATCAGTTTCACACACACAGAATGGGAAGCGACTGTCTAGGAAGGAGCATGGCGGAAAGGGATCTAGGGGTTATAGTGGACCACAAGCTGAATATGAGTCAGCAGTGTGATGCTGTTGCAAAAAAACCAAACGTGATTCTGGGCTGCATTAACAGGTGTGTTGTTAGCAAGGCACAAGAAGTCATTCTTCCGCTCTACTCTGTGCTAGTTAGGCCTCAGTTGGAGTATTGTGTCCAGTTCTAGGCACTGCATTTCAAGAAAGATGTGGAGAAATTGGAGAGGGTCTAGAGAAGAGCAACAAGAATAATGAAAGGTCTAGAGACCATGACCTATGAAGGAAGGCTGAAAGAATTGGGCTTGTTTAGGTTAGAAAAGAGAAGACTTCGGGGGGACATGATAGCAGTTTTCAGGTATCTTAAAAAGGTGTCATGAGGAGGCGGGAGAAAACTTGTTCATCTTAACTTCTGAGGATAGAACAAGAAGCAGTGGGCTTAAACTGCAGCAAGGGAGATTTAGGTTGGAAAAAGTGCCTTACTGTCAGGGTCATCAAACATTAGACTAAATTGCCCAGGGAGGTTGTGGAATCTCCATCTCTGGAGATATTTAAGAGCAGGTTGGATAAATGTCTATCAGGGATGGTGTAGTCAGTACTGGGTCCTGCCATGAGGACAGGGGACTGGACTTGATGACCTCTTGAGGTCCCTTCCGGTCCTAATATTCTGATTCTTATTATATGGTAGAGAATTGCTCAGAAATTCAGGTGGACTGAAAAACAGAAAATCCCTACAGGTTTAAAAATAAAATAATTGACTCCAAGACAAAATAGAAAGCACTGGAACCTTTGGAGAAGGCAGTTGATATCTTTCAGTATAGTAATGTGATCTTAGACCATGCAAAATCATAAAAAAGTGCTTGAAAAGGAGCAATTCTAGGTGGTGGTTGTTTTTTTCAAAGCTTGTCCAGTGTCTTTGGCAATATGGCCAAAGTGTATAGACAGGATTTCAGCACTTCCAAGACTCTGCAACTTTATCCAAAGTTAATAGGGGTGAATGGAACATCCCTATAATGCCCATAACAAAGAAAGAATGTGGCCATCTGTAGGTGCGGTGATTGCAAAATTGCCATTAACTCGGTATTGGATGCTTGACCTAGAGTAGGCTGTATTTGCCTTGAGCTAACGGTGTTCCTTTGAGATCTTCCTTACCCAAGCTTCTATCTAAATGGAGACTGGAGTCATAGACAAGAAGTACCTCACGATCAACAGACACAACCACTAGCTTGTTCCAGTGTAACAGTCTGGTGTCTGGAGTAGCATCATGTCTGCTTTTTAACAGCAAGCCATGAAAACATGCGGAGTATCTCTCACACTGTTACTTAGATGATAGGGAGCCATGGGAGATAATGACAAGACCTGCCAGAAGGCAATTGTGCAACTGAATATGGTCTTGGAGCAAACAGTTTCAATTGTTTGTCAAAAAAAGATCTAAAATGCATCATATCAGCTCCTTACTATGGTGCCACAACTGGATTAGTGGAGAGATTTATCCAGATGTTCAAGCCAGTGATTTGTACGATGACTCCAGCTACGCAGAGGTTACAGCAGAAGACTGCACATTTTCTTTTGGTCTATAAAAATGCATTCCGTGCTGCTATAAATTTGGACACAGCAATGTAGTTTATAGGATGTAATTTCAGATCTCACTTGGAGTTGTTAAATCCTGCTCTGCAGAGAGACATTTTGAGAAACAATGTGATCAAATAGCCACAAATCATCACCTCCAGCTGCACGATTTTCATGTGGGAGAATGCGTCTTAGGGCATGTACGTTCCAAACAGCAGTAGGTCAGTGCACACGAGGGAACATGTAGTGTGCAGCAGCAGCGTCCGTCGAGACAGTGTGCAGCACCTGGGGATCTGTTGATTTACACTCCAAAAATGCCGTGCGCTAATTCATTGTTTAGAGAAACCCTTAGTAATAGCAGAGCATGCTTAGTCATGAAAGCATGGAGTGACTTGTGCTTTATCAGAGAAAAGAGACACCGAGGCTATGTCTACACTGTGGGTGTTTTGCGGAAGAGGAAATGCAATTGGAGTGCTCATTTGCATATCTCGCACTCTCATTTGAATATCTTCTTCCTACCCTTTTTGCGGAAGAGGTTTTTGTGATAAAAAAGCCCTGTGTAGACAGGGTCAAAAATTGAGGTTTACAGGCGCTTGTGCAAAAGAGTTTTTTTTCTGACAAATGGCCCCATCTACACAGGGCTTTTTATTGCAAAAACCTCTTCAGCAAAAAGGATCGGAAGAAGATATGCAAATGAGCACTCCATTTGCATTTCCTCTTCCGCAAAACACCCTCAGTGTAGACGTAACCTCAGTGTGCCTAGGAGAAGATAAATAGGCCTGTTTTTAAGCACTTGTCCCAGAGAATGTTTGATACCCGTGCCATCTGTTGACAATACTGAGCCTACAATATAGCTTCAGTGACTTGTGATAGTGCCAGAGAGCCTCATGGCCTGGTTCTACAAGTGACCTTAGCATTACACAGTGTTACAGGGCAGGGAAGTTATGTTGACAGAGAAAGTGTGCAGGTGCTGTTCTAGATACTGTGATGATGTCTATGCAACATTGTCCAGAGAAATGCGATCAATAATCTCTCCAACTTAATTTGTAGCATGCTGTTTATTTAATTATAGTGGTTTTGATATTAATTTGTAACATTTCGGGTTCTTGTTTATTTAAGGTGGGATGATTAGTTGGTGTATAGAAAAAGAGCAATATCCCTACCAATGCTCATTGTGTCTGAAGTTTTAGAACGGCCAAGAAAGCAATTGGAGCAGCAGGACATGTATGAAGAAAGACCTTATACGTTTGCATATTGTTAATAGACATGGCTATTTGGTGCTTGTTGGTTTCATCCTGTTATGTTATCGTCTGGACTAGACATGCAATGTGGTTTCCGTACACAGGCAGAAAAGCAGCTTGGCTTATTGGAGCAAGCACTGGATGGGCGCTCAAAAGACTTGAGGTTCTGTTCCTAGTTCTGCTACTAGCCTAGTGGATGATCTTAAGCAAATCACTTTCCCTGTCTGTGCCTGTTTCTCCATCTGTAAATGGAGAAAATGATTTTGATCTCTGTTGATGAAGTGATATGTAAGAGCTGAGTTTTGTTGTATAAAGGATGGAAGAGAAAATACAGACCTACAGATTACACCTTCATGTCTAGATATCATTTATCATATTTTTCACAACACTTTTCAAAACAACACTACGTGGCATGGAGCTAATGTTTGTACTTCACTCCCCCCACCAATACTTCTCACCTCTCTGTCCCCCTTCCTTCCACCCTAGTATTTTGTGTTAGTTCTGTGAAAATGCACCAAAATGTCTGTTTTGTGTCTATTGATCCATTGGTTTGGCCAATATCCATGGTAGAGGGGCATTGCTGGCACTTGATGGCCTAGATCACACTGGAAGATGTGCAGTTGTATGAGCCTCTGATGTGGTGTGATTAGGTCCTGGGATGGTGTCACTTGTATAGATGTGGACAGAGTTGGCAATGGTGTTTATTGCAGGGATAGGTTCCTCGGTGAGTGTGTCTGAGGTGTGATGTGTGGCTGCTGGAAACAATTTGCTTCAGGTTAGGGGGTTGTCTATAGGCGAGGTAGATAGGCTGGAGAGCAGGGATAGGGTCCAGAGTGACCTAGACAGATTAGAGGATTGGGCCAAAAGAAATCTGATGAGGTTCAACAAGGACACGTGCAGAGTCCTGCACTTGGGATGGAATAATCCCAAGCACTATTATAGGCTGGGGACCAACTGGCTAGGTAGCAGTCTGGCCAAAAAGGACCTGGGGATTACAGTGGATGAGAAGCTGGATATGAGTCAACAGTGTGCCCTTGTAGCCAAGAAGGCTAATGGCGTATTAGGGTGCATTAGGAGGAGCATTGACAGCAGAGCTAGAGAAGTGTTTATTCCCCTTTATTCGGCTCTGGTGAGGCCACACCCGGAGTATTGTGTCCAATTCTGGGGCCCCCACTACAAAAAAGGATCTGGATGCATTGGAGAGGGTCCAGCGGAGAGCGACCAAAATGATTAGGAGGCTGGAGCACATGATCTATGAGGAGAGACTGAGGGATTTGGGTTTGTTTAGTCTGCAGAAGAGAAGAGTGAGGGGGGATTTGGTAGCAGCCTTCAACTTCCTGAAGGGAAGTTCCAAAGAGAGTGGAGAGAGGCTGTTCTCAGTGGGGGCAGATGGCAGAACAAGGAGCAATGGGCTCAAGTTACAGTGGGGGAGGTCTAGGTTGGATATTAGGAAAAACTATTTCTCTAGGAGGGTGATGAAGCTCTGGAATGGGTTCCCTAGGGAGGAGGTGGAATCTCTATCCCTAAAGGTTTTTAAGTCTCGGCTTGACAAAGCCTTGGCTGGGATTATTTAGTTAGGATTGGTCTTCCTTTGGACTGGGGGTGGACTTGATAACCTCCTGAGGTCTTCTCCAGCTCTATGATTCTATGAGGATTGGCCTATCTTTCAAGGCCTTTAAGAGTGAAGGATCATTTTCCAGGACAGGATGTAGATTGTCAATGAAGCACCCTCGGGGTCTGAGCTGAGGGCTGTAGGTGATGACTACTCGTGTTGTGTTATTTTCCTTGTTCGGCCTATTTTAAAAAGCCAGTTCTTGGGTACCTGTCGGGCTTTGTCAATCTGCTTCTTCACTTCCCAAATGGGTATTTAAGTTTAAGAATGCCTGATAAAGATCTTGTAGACGTTTGTCTGTGTCTGTGGGATTGGAGCAGATCCGGTTGTATCTTAGGGCCTGGCTGTAAACAGTGGATAGTGTGATGTGTCCGGGCTGAAAGCTAAATGCATGTAAGAAAGAGTAACGATCAATAGGTTTCTGGTATGGGATTGTAGTAACATGGCCATCATTTAATTGCACTGTAGTGTCACGGAAGTAGATCTCTTGTGTGGATTGGTCCAGGGTTCGGTGGGGTTGGTCCTTAGGTTGATGGTGGGGTGGAAGTTGTTGAATTGTGCTGTAAGTGTGCTGATGCCTGAGAGCATGGAACTTCTGGGATTTGTATGGATTTGGGGTAGCAGCCTGGTTGGGGATTTGGGGGGGTGTTTGTATAGATCTGATCTCAAGTTGTAGTCAACTTAATCAGATAATCCTGCTGTAAGTGTGGTAGCAGCCTGGTTGGGGATTTGGACGGGGGGGGGGGAGAGTGTTTGTACGGATTTGGTCCGAAATCCCCGACCAGGCTGCTACCACACTTACAGCAGGATTATCCAATTATGTTGATTACAACTCGACCAAATCTGTACAAACACCCCCCCCCCCCTTCCCAATCCCCGACAGCTACTATGTCGGCTTCTTTGCTGATGATGGAGCAGCAGATTTATGAACACATCTGTGAACCCTCACTTGACTACTGTGGCTTGTTCCCTTCACTGCATGTTTTCGTAGTGGAAAATAGTCAGAGTAACTTGCTGAGATTGGCATGAGAGATGGTCCAGTGAAGATGAGTTCCCTTCAGTTTTACTCTCTGCCACCCTCTTCCTTCTCCTCTTCTATTTTCAGAGGTTCCTATTATAAAACTGGCAACAACATAAAAAGTTCCATAGGAGTACTTGTAGTTCAAGTTCAGGAGAGTAAGGCTAAGCTAACTGCTTCAGTGTGAGGCTCTCATCATAAAAGTGGCTTTCATCTTCCATGAAGTTGAGTATTTTCTAAATACATAGAAATTCATATATAATTTTTCCTGGATTACTTGGGACATACAGAGGAAATGCTGGGAGGCGATAACCCACAAGTGTTTATGTTCTGCAACTAATATTTGTGGAGTGTCCACACTAGCCTTTACAAATGTGTTAAGTATCTCAGTTTAATGGACAATAAATTAAGTAGAGTTACTCTATAGTGCACACACACACAAGCCCTAAGTAAATAGAATCATGCTATTGTAGCACCAGAGTTTAAATTCTTCTTACATTGACAGAAGGGTTTTTGCATCTGTGTATTTAATGCACCTCTCTGAGAGAGACAATACCTTCTTTTGTCAACCTACCTGTATCCACAAAAGGAGTTTGGACAGGTGTGTGCAAGATACCTTTCACAGGCCTGATCGGGCCCACTCAGGCACCGGATCTGGCCCACGGGCCACCCTTCTGGGACCTTCAGGCATACAGCAGCTGCTGTTTTAAGCGCAGGGCTGCTTCGTGTGGCTCTCTACTCTAGAATCAGCCGGCCAATAGGAATTAACCCCAGCCAATCTTTCAGTTGCCATTGGCCAGAAACAACCAGTCAGGAGGAGCTGATAAATTGGCCTGGGGGTCGGAGGTAGTGCAAATCTCTCCACCGTCCCAGAGCTGAAAACCACACGGAAGGAGCAGCCTGCAGTTTCAGGTGCTCTTGGACTGCAGCAGGCTGGGAGCTCAGCGGGGCTGCTGATCAGGAGATGCTTAGGAAAGTGCCTCCCAGCCAGCTCCTGCCTCTGGCAGCCCTACCCCTTCCGCACTCCAACTCCCTCGCCCAGATCACCATCCAAACCCTCTGCACCTCCCTCCCCCAAGTCACAACTCCCTCCCAGACCCTAAACCTCCTCCTATACTCCACTCCCAGGCTAGAATCCTCGCCTGCACCCAGACCCTGACTCAGGTCACCCTCAAAGCCTCTGCAGTCTGCACCTCCTTTTCCTCTTCTCCCAGGTCACAATTCTCCCAGGCCAGACTCCGCTCCTGCACCCATACTCCCTCCCTAACCCCCAATCCCTGACCCAGCTCACAACCCCTCCTTCGCCCAAACTCCCTCCCAGACCCTAACCCCCAATCCCTGACCCAGCTCACAACCCCCTCCTTCGCCCAAACTCCCTCCCAGACCCTAACCCCCAATCCCTGACCCACCTCACAACCCCCTCCTTCGCCCAAACTCCCTCCCAGACCCTAACCCCCAATCCCTGACCCAGCTCACAACCCCCTCCTTCGCCCAAACTCCCTCCCAGACCCTAACCCCCAATCCCTGACCCACCTCACAACCCCCTCCTTCGCCCAAACTCCCTCCCAGACCCTAACCCCCAATCCCTGACCCAGCTCACAACCCCCTCCTTCGCCCAAACTCCCTCTCAGACCCTAACCCCCAATCCCTGACCCAGCTCACAACCCCCTCCTTCGCTCAAACTCCCTCTCGGACCCTAACCCCCAATCCCTGACCCACCTCACAACCCCCTCCTTCGCCCAAACTCCCTCCCGGACCCTAACCCCCAATCCCTGACCCACCTCACAACCCCCTCCTTTGCCCAAACTCCCTGTCAGACCCTAACCCCCAATCCCTGACCCAGCTCACAACCCCCTCCTTTGCCCAAACTCCCTCCCAGACCCTAACCCCCAATCCCTGGTCCAGCTCACAACCCCCTCCTTCGCCCAAACTCCCTCCCAGACCCTAACCCCCAATCCCTGACCCAGCTCACAACCCCCTCCTTCGCCCTAACCCCCAATCCCTGACCCAGCTCACAACCCCCTCCTTCGCCCAAACTCCCTCCCAGACCCTAACCCCTAATCCCTGACCCACCTCACAACCCCTCCTTCGCTCAAACTCCCTCCCAGACCCTAACCCCCAATCCCTGACCCAGCTCACAACCCCTCCTTCGCCCAAACTCCCTCCCAGACCCTAACCCCCAATCCCTGGTCCAGCTCACAACCCCCTCCTTCGCCAAAACTCCCTCTCAGACCCTAACCCCCAATCCCTGGTCCAGCTCACAACCCCCTCCTTCGCCCAAACTCCCTCCCAGACCCTAACCCCCAATCCCTGACCCAGCTCACAACCCCCTCCTTCGCCCAAACTCCCTCCCAGACCCTAACCCCCAATCCCTGACCCAGTTCACAACCCCTCCTTCGCCCAAACTCCCTCCCAGACCCTAACCCCCAATCCCTGACCCACCTCACAACCCCCTCCTTCGCCCAAACTCCCTCCCAGACCCTAACCCCCAATCCCTGACCCAGCTCACAACCCCCTCCTTCGCCCAAACTCCCTCCCAGACCCTAACCCCCAATCCCTGACCCAGCTCACAACCCCCTCCTTCGCCCAAACTCCCTCCCAGACCCTAACCCCCAATCCCTGACCCAGCTCACAACCCCTCCTTCGCCCAAACTCCCTCCCAGACCCTAACCCCCAGTCCCTGACCCACCTCACAACCCCCTCCTTCGCTCAAACTCCCTCTCAGACCCTAACCCCCAATCCCTGGTCCAGCTCACAACCCCCTCCTTCGCTCAAACTCCCTCTCAGACCCTAACCCCCAATCCCTGGTCCAGCTCACAACCCCCTCCTTCGCCCAAACTCCCTCCCAGACCCTAACCCCCAATCCCTGACCCAGTTCACAACCCCTCCTTCGCCCAAACTCCCTCCCAGACCCTAACCCCCAATCCCTGACCCAGCTCACAACCCCTCCTTCGCCCAAACTCCCTCCCAGACCCTAACCCCCAGTCCCTGACCCACCTCACAACCCCCTCCTTCGCTCAAACTCCCTCTCAGACCCTAACCCCCAATCCCTGGTCCAGCTCACAACCCCTCCTTCGCCCAAACTCCCTCCCAGACCCTAACCCCCAATCCCTGACCCAGCTCACAACCCCCTCCTTCGCCCAAACTCCCTCCCAGACCCTAACCCCCAATCCCTGACCCAGCTCACAACCCCCTCCTTCGCCGAAACTCCCTCTCAGACCCTAACCCCCAATCCCTGACCCACCTCACAACCCCCTCCTTCACCCAAACTCCCTCCCAGACCTCACACTTTCTTCTGCACCCCCGTCACTTACCCCATGGTCCTTCTGCACCCAACCTCCATCCTAGAACCTGCATCTCCTCCACAGAAAAGTGCAGCACTTGATCATTTTCCAAAATCTTGGGTGGCCTATTCCTGGATTAGACGAAGCTAACTACAGGTTAAAACCGAGGAGTACAGGATCTTTTGAAAAAGGGGATTTTTTTTTTTTGAAAGAACCGCGTCTAGACGGCAGTTTCTCTTTCGAAAAGCACTTTTTCAAAAGAACGCACGGCGTCCATTATGCAAACGAAACGTGGGAAATTCAAATCTCGGCTTCATTTGCAATTTTGATCTCTCTAATTTACATCCCTCTTTCGAAAAAGTGATGTTGTCTAGACATGCCCTTTGTGTGTTTATGATTCTCATATGTTGATGCATTGAATTTAGTTTGTAATCTCTCCATTACTGGGACCATGGGATACTCAATAGTAGGGCTGTCAAGCAATTAAAACATTTAATCGCAATTAATCGCACGATTAATCACATGCACTGCCTCTTTGAAACACTGTGGCAGCATTTCAAAGAGGCAGCACTGAGGAAGCCTGGGATCAGCTGGAGTACTCGGCTGACCCCAACTCAATACAGCACTGCCCCTTGGAAAGGCCGCCCCGGCGTATCCAAGCGGCAGCCCCGTGGGAGCCCGGGGTCAGCTGGAGTCCCTAGCTAATCCCCGGCTCCTAATGTGCTGTACCTTTGAAGCTCCGGACTGGCGCTTCAAAGGGGCAGTGTAACGTGGAGCCAGGGATCAGCTGGGGACTGATGAGTCTGATTTTCTTCTTCTGTTCACTTTGTCATCTCCCTCTTGCACCGTTTTTCTGTCTCTTGGGCTAGAGTTGTGCCAAAAGCTTAGATCAGTGGTCACCAACCAGTAGATCCGGATCTGACAGTAGATCTTGGAGCCTCTGACAGGTGAACCTGACTAGTCTGGCCAGAAAACTGTCCTCTGCTGTCCCTTCAGTTGCCCCTCCTCCCACTGTCATGCTGCTCCTGGCCTCTGCCTTGGAGCTGCCCCCCTGGAAACCTCCTGCTCGTTGTGTAGGATCTGGGAGGGAGAAGAGGTAGGGTGCTGATGTTGGGCTGTCCCTCCTTCCCCCACTTCTGTACCCTATCTCCACACACAGCGGAGGGGACGGAGGGAGCCTGGCAATGCAAATCTCTGTCACTCTCACACACTCTGTGTCTTTTTGTTCTTGGATAGCGTGTAGCAGAGTCTCTCACTGTAGTCACTACAGTCTGTAGATCTTAATGGGTTGTTCACTTTCAGTCCTTTGGATACGATGGCCATCTTTTTGTCTCGCAAACACACACTGTCCTTCACTCTCATTTCCCGACCTGACAAGTAAGTGGAGGGTTGTTAATTCTTTTACTGCTTGCCCCTGAGAGAGGCAGAGCACTCCTGCAGCTCCCATTGATCAGTAAGGGGGAACTGTAGGCACTAGAAGCTTATTTTTGAGTGGAGTGCCTCAAGGATCGGTTCTAGGGCTGGTTTTGTTCAATATCTTTATTAATTACCTCGATGAGGGGATGGATTGCACCCTCAGCAAGTTTGCGGATGATACTAAGCTAGGGGGAGAGGTAGATACGTTGGAGGGCAGGGCTAGGGTCCAGAGTAACCTAGACAGATTAGAAGATTGGGCCAAAAGAAATCTGATGAGGTTCAACAAGGACACGTGCAGAGTCCTGCACTTGGGACGGAAGAATCCCAAGCATTGTTACAGGCTGGAGACCAAATGGCTAGGTAGCAGTTTGGCTGAAAAGAACCTGGGGATTATAGTGGATGAGAAGCTAGATATGAATCAACAGTGTGCCCTTGTAGCCAAGAAGGCAAATGGACTATTAGGTTGCATTAGGAGGAGCATTGCCAGCAGATCTAGAGATGTCATTATTCCCCTTTATTCGGCTCTGGTGAGGCCACATCTGGAGTATTGTGTCCAGTTCTGGGCCTCCCACTACAGACAGGGCGTGGACGCATTGGAGAGGGTCCAGCGGAGGGCAACCAAAACGATTAGGGGGCTGGCACACATTACCTATGAGGAGAGGCTGAGGGATTTGGGCTTATTTAGTCTGCAGAAGAGAAGAGTGAGGGGGGATTTGGTAGCAACCTTCAACTTCCTGAAGGGAGGTTCCAGAGAGGCTGGAGAGAGGCTGTTCTCAGTGGGGGCAGATGGCAGAACAAGGAGCAATGGTCTCAAGTTACAGTGCGGGAGATCTAGGTTGGATATTAGGAAAAGCTACTTCACTAGGAGGGTGGTGAAGCACTGGGATGGGTTCCCTGGGGAGGGGGTGGAATCTCCATCCCTAGAGGTTTCTAAGTCTCGGCTTGACAAAGCCCTGGCTGGGATGATTTAGTTGGGATTGGTCCTGCTTTGGGCAGGAAGCTGGACTCGACCTCCTGAGGTCTCTTCCAGCCCTAGGATTCTATGAAGCTCTGGGCTCAGTGCCTGTAGATGAGAGGCAGCATGTGGAGCCATTGTTGTACATGCCAGCTGTCTTCAGGAGTGGAGCAGGGCCAGGGCAGGAGTAAGCCTGCCTTAACCCCATTGCTCCACCACCTAGAAACCATCTCAGTTAAATGGTGCCTAGCCAGAGCCTGCTGCCTGAACCCCTGTCCCAGCCCTGAACCTCCTCCTACACTCAACCTCCTGCCCCAGACGTGAATCCCCCTGCACCCAAACTCCTTCCCAGAGCTTCTCCTGAAACTCCTCCTGGACCCCAATCCCCCACCCTGGCTAAGTCCAGAGCCCCTCCCACACGCCACAGCCTGCATTTCAACCCCCTACCCCAGTCTGGTGAAAGTGAGTGAGCAGGGTGAGGCCTTGGAGAAGGGGTGGGAAGGAATTGGAACAAATGTATTTGGGTTTGAGGTAGATCTTATATTGCAGTTATATTGAAAAAGTGATCTTGTGGTTAAAAAGGTTGGAGACCACTGCCTTAGTCACTTTTGTGAATGTTGCCTAAGCTTTTGTTTCTTAGGAATGCTCTCCTTGCTTTTCCTGTTCTGTAATTCTTTATTTTGCATCTAGAATCTCTCCAAAACGTGGAAACCGTGTTTGTTTGTTAGCATACTCAGCAACCAGCAGAGTTTTGCTGGACAGCCCTTTTAACAGTTTTCCTTTTTTCTTTCTTTTTTGAAAACTTGCTTAACACACCTCTTACAATAGAATGAATAATGAGTATTATAGGTCTGTCTGTGGATGTGAGGAAATTGATGAATTAGAGATTTATACATTAATTAATAAAAGTAACATTCTAGATTCAAAATCAGCAGAGACCACAACAAACATTAGTAGAATGCTTCCCTTGAAAACTCCTTCTCCAATGTATAGTGTTATATCATTTTCTAACAAAGTCAGCTTGAAGATATCTAAACCATCTGATGTTAGATATTCTCCTGGCAGTCTTTTGTACTCTTTGCTTTATATTCTGCTGCACTGGACTCCTTTGTGTAGGTTCTTGTGCTTCGTATCAAGTGTATGTGTAGTTTGTGTTATTTGTTTCAAAGTGTTTAGCAATTGAAGAGTGTTTCTGATAACCAGATATTTCTTTGTGTGTATGTTTGTCCACGCACACACGTGTGTCTGTGTGCATGCATATATATATATATATATATATATATATATATGAAAAACCCTTCGGACTTTGCAGATAATTTTATCTAAAGACCACAGTTTATCCATATTTCTTCAGGCTTTTCTGCATTGAGAAATGAGTGAGCACTTTGAATGATCAAACTTGATAACTCATTCTTGAAGAATCTCTGAAAACACATTGCACAAGCTTCCTTGCATGGAAAGAAACAAACCAACTTTTTAAAATTAAATGATGTAAACAGAACAGATTGCTCACAGCTTTGATTTTATTACAACTTGGTAGAAACATAAATATCCAATAAATAATTTGAGGTGAGAGGTAGTAAAAAGAATGATTTTTACTGCAGACAGAGATGAGATTGACATTCATCTTGTCCAAAATAATTAAGTGAATTTTCTGGTTTCCTCCTTTCCCAAATCCAAGTTTGGCAGGAACTTTACATTAACTGTTCCAAAGGCTAGAATGGAAGTAGGGTAACAGCAATAATCTTCTGCTGTTGGAACCCTTGGAAGGGGTGGGTGAAAAAAATGTTTTCCCCCCACTTAAATTGCCTCATTTTAAAATCCTCGGGTAGATGAACAGAACAGAATACAACCGGACCAAAAACCATCTTGACTAACTTGAAATGAATGACTAAATTCACCACTCTAAGTGCATGTGTGTATGTGTGTCTGGAAGAGCAGTTGAGGAGTCTCAAAGGATGGAGTAGTACCAGGCTATTATATTTGAGTGCAAACTTTGAGAAATTAAGAAATCTGATATACTGTAATGGAAAAATACTAAAAAGCTTGAATATGGAAAGACAGGAAGAACCTAAATTCACCATCATAATTAAATTGGAACAGATTATAATTTCTCTGATAAAGTAAAGTACAGGGACCAAGAAGTGACTGATGAAGCACTAAGATTTGAAAATACAAAAAAAGCTTTATTTGGAATGAAGATGGGGAAGAGAAACAAGCAAGCTTTTTTGAAAAAAACCCGGCAGTCTAGACACAGATCTGTCAAAAATAAACCCTTTGTCGACAGATCTTGTATTCCTCAAAAAATGAGGGTTACAGAATCTGTCAAAAAAGGGTTTATTTTCGACAGATCCACATCTAGACTGACGGGGATTTTTGAAAAAGCTCCATTTCGAAAAAACGTGGCAGCCATGTTTATGCTAATGAAGCACGGGATATTTAAATCCCAGCTTCATTAGCAATTTTGACGTGCCTAATCTACATCTCTGTCAACAGAGGGATGCAGTCTAGGAGGAAACACAGAAGGAGGAGAAAAGCAAATGTGTAATTTTAGTAACAAGTCAGTGTGGGTATGTCTACACTACAGCACTAATTCGAACTAACTTAATTTGAATTAGTTAATTCGAACTAAGCTAATTCGAACTAGCGCATCTAGACCTAACAACTAGATCAAATTAGCATTTTGCTAATTCGAACTAGCTTGTCCACACTGAGTGGACCCTGAACCGAGGTTAAGGATGGCCGGAAGCAGTGCCGGTAGGGCATCAGATTAGGACGTAGAGCATGGAACTGCTGTCTCAGGCTAGCCGAGGGCTGTGCTTAAAGGGACCTAACCCCCAGCCCGGACAGACAGTTCTCAGGGGTTCCCCGCTCGCTTGTCTACCTCGATGAGGGACAGCAAAGCAGTCCTGGCTTGGAGTGCCCTGAATGCCCACACTCGGCATATCACAGCACTTGGCCATCAGCCCGGCTGCACTTGCCGCAGGCTGCCACCCGGGGGGGGGTCAATCGGGAGGCTGCAGGAGAGCTTCCACCCTGAGGAGCCCGCAGAGCCACCTCAGTCCTCCCCGTCGGGGGCTCATACCCCATTCCTCCCTCACATCCTTCCACTTACCCCTCCCTAGCCCCCCTTCCTGATGTACAAAATAAAGGACACCTGTGTTCAAAAATAGAAACTCTCTTTATTGAACAGAACTGGGGGGAGGAAATAAAACTGGGGGGAGATGGGGGAAAGGAGGCGGGAAAGGGCAGGAGAGAGTGTGGGAGAGGGGAGGGGGAACACTGGGAGGAGGGAGCTGGAAGGGGGAAGCAAGGGAAAGGAGGGGGAAGGGAAACTCAGGGATTGGGGTGGGGGGTGTCGCTGGGCCAACCGCCTCTGAGCACGGCGAGGGAGGGGGCCTCGGCGTCCCCGGGGGGATGGGGTGGAGGGTGCGGAGGTTGAGGTGGGGGGTATGGACATTGAGGAAGAGGGTGTGGGGATTGAGGAGGAAGAGGTGGGAGGGGGGCAGGAGTGGGAGGAGGGACAGCAGTTGGGAGGGCAGCAGGCGCAGGACCAGCATAGGGCACCATGCTCTGCAGCAGGGCCTGCAGCTTTGTGCTCAGCCCTCAGACCTCAGCCAGCTGCTCCTGGCGGAGCTGCAGGTCTGCCCGCATCCAGGCCTCCAGTGTGCAGTGCAGGGCTCGCAAGGACCCCAGGTGCTGGTCCCAGTACTCCTGCTCCGTGCTGGCGGTCCGGAGCAGGCCGCGGGTGCGGGAGCATGTCCCGGGTGGGGTGGTGCGCCCTGCACGAGCAGCTGGTGCAGCTGTAGAGAAAGAGAGTGGTCACTTCTCCCTGGGGACACAGCGGATGATGCCCAGTCCCCTCCCCCCCCCCCCATGACGTGAGGGCGACCATGCCCTGCACCGTCAGAGCCGCTGTGCTTGTACAGAGGCCATGGTCAGGATGTCTGGCTCTCCCCGGGACAGGGAACTGCCCCAAGACCACACCCATGTCCCTGTGCCGTGTATAGTGTGGCCGGGGCGGTGGGGGGGGGGGGGGAGATGTCCCCTGCCTCCGTGTAGAGGGGACATGTGAAGGGAAAGCATCTTGCTGGGTCCCGCCCCGGGGTCGGGAGCATGTCAGGTCTCTTCGCACAAGCATGTGCCTATTGGGCCACGGCCCCTGGGTGTCACGCAGCTGGAGCCACCTGCTCAAGGGTGGCATGGCGTGTGCTCGCACGTGCACAGGTGTCTGTGTGATCCGTGGAAGGCATGGCCCACGTGCACGGTCTCTGGTCTCCCTCCCGCCTCCTCCCCCGAACTACTTAATTCAAACTACTTACCCGGATGACCCTGCTGGAACATCTTGTGGTGGCCCCTCCGGTGTGCCCAGGTCAGGGTCCTCCAGTCCCTGCTCGCTGCCTCCCGGGCTGGCACGGACCGCCCCGCCCCCCCAAGAGTCGGTCGAGGGCGGGGAAGTAGGGGCAGGTGGCAGCCCCTGCTGCGGCGCCGCCCCTGGTGGCCCTGGCGTACGCCTGCTGCAGCTGCTTTACTTTCAGGTGCACCTGCTCCTGGGTGCGCCTGTGTCCCTTTCGGGCCATGGCGGCTGCTATGCGGCCGTAGACAGCCGCGTTCCTCCACCTAGTGCGGAGATCATGGACGCTGGGGGCCTGCCCCCAAACCTCAATGAGGTCCATGACCTCCTCACTAGACCAGGAGGGCACGCGCCGTCTACGGCCCCTGGATGGCCCCTGGGTGCTGGGGGACTGGGCAGGGGACGGCTCGCTGGCACTGGCTGCCTGGCTCATCGTGGGGCCACTGGGTTGGGACAGAGACTGCTGGCAGGGCTGGCTGTGTCAAGTGCCGTCTGGCCAGAGTCTACCCGTTTAAGGGCCCGGGGCTGGGGGAGAGGAGAGGAGTTTTCCTGGTTGTGACCAGAGTGGCCACCAGGGGAACCTGGGGAGGGCTGGCCTCCCACTAGTTCGAATTAAGTGGCTACACAGCCCTTAATTCAAACTAGTTAATTTGAACTAGGCTTAGTCCTCGTGGAATGAGGTTTACCTAGTTCCAATTAAGCGCTCCGCTAGTTCCAATTAAGTTTGTTCGAACTAGCAGATCGCTAGTGTAGCGCCTATCAAAGTTAATTAGAACGAACGGCTGTTAGTTCGAGTTAACTTTGTAGTAGACGTACCCTGTGTCTCAGGCGACCTCACCCATCCTCTGCAGTGGACTCTGAAGTCAAATGTCCTCACCCACTCCACTTTTGCACAGCTCCATCTTGGTCTCTGGCCTTCTTAAGCACAAGGTGCAGCCCCTGTGCTGAAATGGGGAGTTTGCAAGCAATCTGACAGCTGTGGCAGGTGCACAGGATACCTGCATCGGCATCAACCTCTCCCTGCATTTTCTCTGGACTCTCTTGTTCTAGAGGTTTGGATTTTTTTCCCTTTAATGCTGTAGCCAGAAGGCCAAGTCACTGCAGCAACCAAGGCAGGCTAGAAGGTCAACATAAATGAGGGGAAACTGAGGCACTAGCTAGCCCAAAGCCAGAACAGGTTGACAGAACCGCTGTTGTGCCTTAGAAAATCCAGTGAACACAAAGTTTCATCGTAGTTAGAGCCCTGCCGCATTCACGGCCATGAAATCTGGTCTCCTGCTGTGAAATCTGATCTTACCCTGTACTCTACAGCTTTCATAGGGGAGACTAGTGTATCTCAAACTGGGGGTCCTGACCCAAACGGGAATTGCGGAGGTCACAAGGTTATCATAAGGGTGGTATTGCCACCCTTAATTCTGCGTGGCTTTCAGAGCTGGACAGCTGCAGAGCAGTGGCTATTGGTCATGTGCCCAGCTCTGAAGACAGCGCCCCACTAGCTACAGCGCAGACATACATGTGACAATACCAGACCAGGCCACTCTTATTTCTGCACTGCTGGGCAGCCAGAGAGTGGCAGCGGCTGACTGAGGGCCCAGCTCTGCGAGCAGAGCCTCTGCCAGCTGTAGCGCAGAAATAAGGTTAGCGGTACCGCGAGCCGTCGCCCTCCAGGAACCTTGCGACAGCCTCACAACTTCTCTTGGGTTGGACCCCTACAATTACAACTCTGTGAAATTTCAGATTCAAATAGCTGAAATCATGAACGTTGTGGTTTTTAAAATCCATGGCTGTGAAATTTGGGGCGGGGGGGGGGGCAGCTCCGCAGAAGCCAGTACGTGCGGGGAGCCATGCACTGGCTCCCAGGGAACCGCTCCTCCCCGTGTGTAAATGAGTAACTGCTGAAATGTTCAGAGGTCCCACGTTTACCTAAATGAACACATTCTGACATGCCTATCCGTCACCGCTTCCAGACCGATAGTCGTTTTGTGCATTTCCCCCAGGACGCACTGTCCAAAGCTGGATTTCTAGTATTTCAGTCCAAACCTCATCACATGGCCTTTCTGGAGTAGCGGGAGAGGTTACTGCCAGCTCTTGTTAAAAGACTCGGTCTCTAGCTGATGCATCTCGCCGGTCTGCATGACCCTGGGTGTCCTTGTCATAGTTGTCGTTCTTTCTTCCCAAGCCCTGTCACTGGAGGAGTGTCTTGTTGTTGTGTTGTGAGCTTTTTCTGCTTGGGCCTGTCTTGTCCTGTATGTGTGAAGAGCACCTATGACAGGAGGGCCCTGGTCTGAATGGGGCCTTTACACGTGACTGTAATATAGGTCTTCATGCTGATTTACAGCTGAGCTGCCCTTTCCCTGGGCAGATGCAGGCGAGGCTTATCCTGTCCTGTGTAAGGGCCCTGTGTGGCCTGTCTTCAGACAGTGGAAAGCTGGCGAGAGTCTGAGTGGAAGGTGGCTACGCTAGAGGCAGCACGTCAGGTACTCTTTGCTGTACAGGACCGTACCAAAGAACGGAGTGCTTTGTGCCACGCACGGATCACTACCCTGTTTGCAGAGCATTCTGCAAGGCTGCCGATCAATGCCGATAGGACCTATATGGCCATGCTGGGTCATAGCAACACTCTGTCTAGCCCCGTATGGCCAGTGCCAGATATCCCAGAGGGAATGAACAGAACAAGCAGTCAAGGGAGCCCTCTCCTGTCGCCCACTCGCAGCATCTGGCAAACAGAGGCTAAGGGCACTGTTCCCACCCATTCTGACTAATAGCCATTGATGGACCTGACCTCCAAGAACTTTTCTAGATCGTTTTTGTACTCTGGTATAGTCTTGGCTTCACAACATCCTCTGGCAAGGAGTTCCATGGATTGACTGCTCATTGTGAGAAAAAATACTTCTTTTGTTTGTTTTAAACCTGCTGCCTATTAGTTTCATTTGGTGACTAGTTCCCATAACACAAGAATGAGTAAATAACTGTTCTTTAGTTACTTTCTCCACACCAGTCATAATTTTATAGACCTCTATCATGTCCCCTCTTAGTAGTTTCTTTTCTGAGCTGAAAAGTCCCAGTCTTGTTAATCTCTTCTTATATGGCAGCCATTCCATACCCCTACTCACTTTTGTTGCCCTTTTCTGAACCCTTTCCTGTGCCAGTTGGACCTGTTTTAAGTTGAGGAACCACATCTGCTTTCAGTATTCAAGATGTGGGTGTACCATGGATTGATATAATGGCATTATGATAACTTTTATTGTATTATCTATTCCTTTCTTAATGACATCCAGCATACTGTTTACTTTTTTGACTGCCTCTACACATTGAGTGGATGTTTTCTGAAAAATATCCACAGTGACTCCAAGATGTCTGTCTTGAGTGGTAACAGCTATTTTAGACCCCATTATTCTATATGTACAGTTGAGATTATGTTTTCCAGGGTGGATTTACTTTACATTTGTCAACGCTGAATTTCATCTGCCATTTTGTTGCCCAGTCACTCAGTTTTGTGAAATCTTTTTGTAGTTTTGTATTTGTTTGGGACTTGAGTATCTCGAGTAGTTTTCTATCAATTGCAAATTCTGCCATCTTGCTGTTTACCCCTTTTTCCAGAACATTTATGAATATATTGAATGGTACTGTTCTGGTACAGACATCTGCGGTTAATGCTATTTACCTCTCTCCATTCTGAACATTGGCTGTGTATTCAGACACTTTTGTTTCTTATCTTTTAACCAGTTTCCAGTCTGTGAGAGGACCGTCCCTCTTATCCTGTGGGCAGCTTGCTACTTATCTCTACTTATCTCTTTCTCTCTTAATGCAACAAT
Source organism: Pelodiscus sinensis (assembly GCF_049634645.1). Taxonomy (NCBI): domain Eukaryota; kingdom Metazoa; phylum Chordata; order Testudines; family Trionychidae; genus Pelodiscus; species Pelodiscus sinensis. Next base: position 169,043 of record NC_134722.1, on the reverse strand, counting down.
ATAGATGTGTGTCACAAGACACTTCCTTTGTAGGCCTGGTCTTCACTATGTTAATTACAGTGCATCGGTTGGATCTACTTTCCCTTTTAACCTTACCCGTCCTGCTCCAGGGGCTGATATAGGGCAGGGTGAGCGGGGCGGCCGCCCTGGGCCCTGCGCTTCAAGAAGCCCCGTGCATGTGCCATGGCAAAGGGGGGCCCCGCGAAATTGTGCTGCCCTGGGCCCCGCAAAATGGACATCTGCCCCTGTCCCGCTCCAGTTATTTTTTGGACTGTATGGGTAACAAGACATGAGAACAGGGTCTGGTTTGGTGGAAGGGTTAGGCTTTTGAACTATTTTCAACATTTCATAAATGTTGGGATGTATATGGCTGTCCCAGGATTTCCGTGCTAACATATGGAATGCAGATGACACTAAGCGCTTTGGAGGACAGGGTTAGAATTCAAAATGACCTTGACAAATTGGCGAATTAGTCTGAAATCAACAGGCTGGAATTCAATAAAGATAAATGCCAAATTCTTCACTTAGTAAGGAAAAATCAAGTGCTCCGCTACAAACTAGGGAATACCTGGCAAGGTGGTAGCAGTGCTGGCCAGGCCCTGGAGTTTAGAGTGGGACACAGATTGAATGTGGCCCCACAATGGGACGGAGTGGTAAACATGGCTAATAAAAGGAGTGTTGTTTGGTTCTGTTCCTCTGGGAACTTGAAAGGCGTCAGCTGGAGTACTGTATCTGGTGGTGGCACCTCACTTTAGGAAAGATGTGGACACACTGGAGAGAGTCCAGACGAGAGCAATAAAAATGATAAATGATTTAGAAAACTGGATCTATAAGGAAAGGTAAAAAACCCCTAAGGATGTGTAGTCTTGAGGAAAGAAGACTGAGGGGAAACCTGACAAGTCTTCCAACATGTTAAGGGCTTATTATGAAGAGGTCAGGGATCTGTTGGTCTCCTTGTCCATCACGGACCATGGAATCTGCTCTCTCCCTGTGAAATCTGGCCGTTTGTGTACTTGTACCTACGTTACACAGATTTCATAGGTGTGACAGGGCGCTCGCCCTGCACTAGCCCTTTAAGGGCAGACCCCGGCCTGAACCAGGGCTGGGGAGTTTAGCCCAGCTGAGGCTGTACTAGTCCATTAGGGCCCAGCTGGGCGCTATAATAGAGGATGGGCTGCTGCTGTGAGAGGGGAAGCAGTGAGAACCTGGCTGCTGAGGGAGGAGGAGGCTCCCTGGAGCTAGGGCAGGGCTGGGGAAGCCAGGCAGGGCTAGGGGAGCTCTGGCCAGCAAATCCTCAGACTGCAGGGCTTGAAAGAAGGCCCGATGAAGGAACATCGACCCCCGGAAGGGGGGCTCAAAGACAGACTTGGGCACTGCCGGAGGGCAGTGTGGCGAAGAGGACGCCGCAGCCGGGAGTAAAGAGGGGAGACACCACCCCAGAGAAGGCACCCTACCTGCCAAGGGAGCCAATTCCTGAGGACAGACGGCAGGGGGGTTACGGTGGTGAGTGCACCCCCTCACAATAGGGGAGACCAGTGTTTCCTAAATTGGTTGTCCTGACCTAAAAGGAAGTCATGAGGGTTGCCAGGTTATTTCAGGGGGGTGCGGTATTGCCACCCTTATTTCCGCGCTGCCTTCAGAGCTGCACGGCTGGCGAGCAGCAGCTGTCGGTTGGGGACCAGCTCTAAAGGCAGCGCCCCGCCAGCAGTAGTGCAGAAGTAAAGCTGGCAACACCATCCCACGCTGCCTTGACTTCCGCCTTGCTGTCTTCAGAGCTGAGAGGCCAGATAGTGGTAGCTGCTGAATGAGGTGCAGCAATTCTGCCTTCAGAGCTGGGATCTCTGCCAGCAGCTGCAGCTGTCCAGCTCTGAAGGCGGCACTGCCACCGCCAGCAGTGCAGAAGTTAGAGTTGCAGTACCACAAGCCCCCCACCTACAATAACCTTGTGACCTCTTCCCCCAACTCCTTTTTGTGTCAGGACGCTTACACTGCTGCGAAATTTCAGATTTAGCTAGCTGAAATAATGAAATTTCCAATTTTTAAAAATCCATAGACTGTGAAATTGACTGTGAAATTGGTAGCACCCTGAAGATGAGATAAGAAGTAATGGGCTTAATCTGCAGCATAGGAGACTTGTTAGCTATTAGCAAAAGCTTTCTAACTGTAAGGGTAGTTATTTTCGGGAATAGTTTTCTAAACGTGATTGTGGAATATCTGCAAGGGTGAATGTAAAATTCATTTCTTCCCAGTGCAAGGGAGGTACACCAGCTAAGAGGGCCATGTGACCTCTCCATTAGGCCCTAGCCCCAGAGGCAGGGGGGCTTTGGAAGGGGTGGAATTGGCAGAGGGCGGCTGGCATCCAGAGAAGTTGAACACTCCCTGCAGAATGAGAACTCAGTGCTGCTTCTTCAAGTGATGCCCCCGTGGGTGCTCCACTGTAGAAATCGGGCTCGTCCCGGCACTGCAGATCAGTGTCTTCAACAGCAATAGTCAGACAGACCGTGCATGTGCGGTTAGTGTCTCGTGATGTTTGCGCACTTTCACTCATGCACGCCGTCCAGCACCCTCCATTTCCTTCGTTGCTGCCCTTGGTCGCAAACGGAGCGAGCTCTTCTCCTCAACTGTTGATCAAAAAATTCAGAGTTCTGTTAGTTAACTACTCCTGTACATAGTTATAGCTCATAGCACAGTGGTTAGTTAGTTTGTAGTTACTCGCTTAAAAAAACAACAATGGTGAAAGCCGTAAATGTTTTTCTAAGGAAACAAAAAGACAGAAAAGAGAAAAAAGAAGAAAGGATTGAGATTACACAAATTGAGGTAAATTCTCGATAGTTTCCTTCTCACAAGTCCAGGTTTACTGGGTTTAAAAAAAGGCGACACGTATCGCAAAGCCATGCCAGCGTCGGACAGACTCTCAGCATGTATCCGATGCCTAGGAGAGGCCCATGTGCCTCAGAAGTGCCCGCATTGTTCAAAACTCATGGCTAGCGCTCGTCATGATAGGGAGATGTAATTACACATGCTCCTCTTTGATAAAGCTCTGTAGCACATGGACACTGCTCCACCATGGACCGACACTACCAACCATACTGGCACAGACACATGGCCCTTCCCTGGCACCGGATGCACCGGATACATGTTTGGAACCAAGAAAGGCACAGAAAAAGTGGAATAGACCGCGTAGCTCTAGTCCTTCAACGACCTTCTCACCGGCGCCAAGGTAACCGCTATTACATCACAGGACCCCCTCACCTCTACCGCAGACACCGGAGTGCACATTCCACCATACCACTCAGCCAAGACGTGTGTCTCTCACCTTCCCCTTCATCGAGAGGCTCAATGATGAGTCACCACTCTCTAATCACATTGGGTCATGATCTGCGCTGGAAATAACACAGAAGTGCATATTTTTCTAGACAGTCATCACCAAGACATCTGTATCATGACCACCATAGGTACTATTATGACCGACCATATTGGTCACATGACCAATGCCAATACTACACTTCAAGACACTGGTCCCCCTTTTACTACAGATCCAGGCGTCCACATCACGAACCATCCTCTCTGCCTACCCTTTCACAATGCAGCCCACCTCATGTACCTCCTTTCCCACCACACCACTCTGAACCGGAGGAAGATCAACTCTCCGAACCAGAGGAACAACAGCCGGATACATCACCCATGGACCACTCCTCTTCTTCACCATATGAAGCCATCATCCCTGGGGATACATCCCCCCTGACGACCTCAGACAGTTTCAAGAACTGTTTAGAAGAGTGGTAGCTAGCCAGAAGGTCCAATTGGCAGAAGCCCAGGAGAAGCAATATCGTCTCCTAAAAAATTTGCGATCATCCCAATGCGCAAAATTAGCGCTGCCAATAGACGAAGCCATTATGGACTTAGGTGAGGAAATCTGGCAGACCCTGGCTTCTGCATCCGCTTCAAACAAGAGGGCTGACAAAACTATTTCGTTCCGACCAAGGGTTCAGAGTTTTTGTTCTCTCACCCTCATCTGAATTCTCTGGTCATGGATGCAGCCCAGCAGAGGGCAAAAACTCCACAATATAAGAACACTGCAGTGGAGAAAGATAGCAAACGTACGGACCTTTTCGGCAGGAAGATATATACTTCCTCGACACTTTTATTGCACATCGCCAACTATGCGGCGCTGCTGTCGAATCATGACAACTATACTAAGCTCACAGCACTTATGGAACGTTTGCTAGATGCAAAAAGGGCCATTTTAAAATCATTCAGGAGGGATACGCCTCCACCAGAACAGGGCTGCAAATCACTTTGGATTGGCGGACACAGCCAAAAGTATAATTATGAGGAGGTCCTCATGGCTACAAATGGCAGGATTTCCACGGAAGCTCCAGACTAAAGTGGAGCATCTCCCTTTTTGACAAACAAAAGCTCTTTGCTGAAAAGACAGATGAGGTCCTCCACGCAAGCAAAGACTCGAGGACCACTCTTTCAACTCTGGGGATGTACACCCCCCCCCCATTCTGTGGCAAGAGATATACACTGTTCCAAAGACATTACGACTTCTCGCAGTCCAGATACCATCAACGTCCATTCGATCAGCACCAACAAATGGTGCTGGGAGGGGTTGCGATTGGTCTGGAGGATAGGGTCATAATTCAAAATGATCTGGATAAATTGGAGAAATGGTCTGAGGTAAACAGGATGAAGTTTAATAAAGACAAATGCAAAGTGCTCTACTTAGGAAGGAACAATCAGTTTCACACATACAGAATGGGAAGCGACTGTCTAGGAAGGGAGTACGGCAGAAAGTGATCTAGGGGTTATAGTGGACCACAAGCTGAATGAGTCAACAGTGTGACGCTGTTGCAAAAAAAGCAAATTTGATTCCGGGATGCATTAACAGATGTGTTGTGAGCAAGACACGAGAAGTCATTCTTCTACTCTACTCTACGCTGATTCGGCCTCAGTTGGAGTATTGTGTCAGTTCTGGGCACCGCATTTCAGGAAAGATGTGGAGAAATTGGAGAGGGTCTAGAGAAGAGCAACAAGAATGATTAAAGGTCTAGAGAACATGACCTATGAAGGAGGGCTGAAAGAATTGGGTTTGTTTAGTTTAGAAAAGAGAAGATTGAGGGGGGACATGATAGCAGTTTTCAGGTATCTAAAAGGGTGTCATGAGGACGAGGGGGAAAACTTGTTCATATTGGCCTCTGAGGATAGAACAAGAAGCAATGGGCTTAAACTGCAGCAAGGGAAGTTTAGGTTGGACATTAGGAAAAAGTTCCTAACTGTCAGGGTGGTCAAACACTGGAATAAATTGCCCAGGGAGGTTGTGGAATCTCCATCTCTGGAGATATTTAAGAGTAGGTTAGATAAATGTCTATCAGAGATGGTCTAGTCAGTACTTGGTCCTACAATGCAGGCAGGGGACTGGACTTGATGACCTCTCGAGATCCCTAGTATTCTATGATTCTATGAATGAGACAAAGACCCCAAAAGAGGTGTGCCCAAAATAACCTCGCTTCCACTCAGCCTACTAACAAGCAGAACATTTGACAACTCAGTTGCATTGCAAGCCCCCTGCACCAGGTACCAAACCAACTCTGCAATCACCATTTTCTATCACCGGCTCAAAAAATTTTACCAACATTGGGCCAGCATCGCCACCAACTGGTGGGTTCTTGAGATCATCTCAACAGGTTATAGCATCCCATTTACATCAATACCCCCAACCTCCCCACCTTCCCTGTCCCTCTTCAAGGACCCTTCTCACGAGTACCAGTTACCACAGGAAATCTACTGCCTCCTTACCATCAGAACAGTAGAAAGGGTACAGTGCGAGTTCAGAGGAAGAGGTTTTTATTCCAATTACTTCCTCAACCAAAAAAAACCCCGGAAGTTTGGAGACCTATACTCAATCTTTGAAAACTCAACCGCTACCTGCGAAAGCAGCGTATCAAAATAATGACCCTTGTGACCATAATTCCAGTGCTAGACCATGGGGATTGGTTTGCAGCCCTCGACCTTCAGGACGCATATTATCATGTGATGATCCATCCTGCCCACAGAAGTTTTCTCCATTTCGTGGTCAAGGAGGACCACTTTCAATATCGAGTTCTACCCTTCGGACTCTCTTCAGCACCCAAAGTATTTTCCAAAACACTTGCGGTGCCGCTGGGGTGTGGTAATCTTCCCCTGTCTTGACTACTGCCTTTTGAAGGGTCCAACCAAAGCCAAAACCTGCCACACGGTGAGAGAGACTTTCGAGTCTCTAAGTCTGATTGTCAATGACCAGAAATCAACAATAGAGCCACCTCAAAATTTAGAATTCATAGGAGCATGTTTGGACTCCACCAGAGAGGTACCAAGCTATACAAGATCTGATTGCAGTACTTACCTTAAGCCCTACAGTTTCTGTCCTCACATGCCTACAGCTCATGGGCCATATGGCAGCCACAACTTATGCGGTCCACCATGCAAGACTGCATTTTCGGTGTCTGCAACAATGGCTGGTATCCATGTATGTTCCCACAAGGCACCACATCAGCAAACGAGTCACTCCAACATCTGCCGTTATATCTGCTGCCCTGGAGTGGTGGACCAGACCACACAACTTCCTCGCAGGAGTTCCTTTTCATCAACCTCAGCCATCTGCTCAGATCACAATGGATGCCTCTTTGATGGGCTGGGGTGCTCATATGAACGGTCTGTCCATTGAGGGACGATGAACGCCATGGGAGGCAGCCCTTCATATCAACATTTTGGAACTCAGGGCTGTCCTCAGTGCCAGCAAACATTTCAGAACACGTATTTCTGGTACCACAACCAGAATTCTCACAGACAACATTTTCACGACGTATTACATCAACCACCGGGGGGGGCCCGATCCCTTTCCCTTTGCACAGAGGCCGTTTGCCTCTGGAACTGGTGTATCCGCAACAAGATTATGCTCATAGCTTCATACTTACCAGGAACCAGCAACACCACAGCAGATACGTTAAGGAGAAAATTCTCACCAGACCATGAATGGGAGCTCCAGGAAGACGTGCTCCTACACATCTTCTGCCTCTGGGGTTTCCCACACATAGATCTGTTTGCTTCCCGCAAAAACTCAAAATGTTGACAATACTGCTCCAGGGCGGGTAGTGGCAGAAATTCACTGGGCTATGCTTTCCTTCTCGGTTGAACAGGGTCACTCCTCTACACCTTTCCACCTACACTCATTCCCAGGGTCCTGGAAAGTGACAGAGTAAAAGTAATTCTGGTAGCACCATGATGGGCTCACCAACCGTGGTGTCCTTTTCTCTATCAGATGTCTCTTCGGCCACCTTATCCCCTCCCAAACCTCCCCGACCTACTGACCCAAACTGTGGGACCCTTCTCCACCCACAGCGTCATGTTCTCCACTTGACAGCATGGCTCCTCGCTGGTTATCCGATGCCAAGAACATCTGCTCCTCTCAGGTCAAATGAACCCTAAGACATAGAAGGAGGGATACAAGAGCAACCTACACACATAAGTGACACAGATTTGTCTCCTGGTGCACTGGCAAAAGCCTTGACCCACACATGATGCCTCTCCACGAAATCCTCGAGTATACCCTCTCCTTACACTATTCTGGGTTAGCTATAGCATCACTAAAAGTGTACTTGGTGGCTGTTACTGCTGTTCGATAACCTGTGGAAGGCACATCCATATTCTCGCATCCTACCACCAAGCGCTTCCTCAAAGGGTTAACTAACCTCAACCCTCCCCTCAGCCTCCACCACCTTCATGGACTTGGATCTAGTCCTGGACACCCTCACTAAACCTCCCTTTGAACCACTGGCAGCAGTACTCCTTCCAAGGATTACAATGAAGATGATCTTTCTACTGGCAATTACTTCGGCCCGTAGAGTCAGCGAACTGGTGGCCCTGATGGCAGTACCATCATACACTGTTTTTAACAAATACAGTGTAATATTATGCCCGCACCCAGGCTTCATCCCTAAGGTCTGTTCCCAGTTTCTTATCGTTCTTCCAGTATTTTTCCCTAAGCCTCATGCATCAGTTCAAGAGACACTGCTGCATACCCTCGATGTTCGCAGAGTACTGGCCTTTTACATTCAGAGGACTCAGGAACTTAGGATGTCCCAATGCCTTTTGGTATCTCTAGCGGATCGCTCTAAAGGACGCTCACTTTCCTCTCAACACATCTTGAACCTCGTAGTTGCCGGCATCGAGAGCTGTTACACCATAAGTAACAAACCAGTTCTGACAACACTTACAGCCCATTCCACCAGAGCCATGTCAACGTCCATTCCATTCCTGAAGGGAGTTCCTCTTCTGGATATTTACCGCTCAGCCACATGGTCTTTTAATGCCACCTTTCTGAAGCATTATGCCATACTACACCATTGGACCACAGATTCAGCGGTGGCCTCGGCTGTACTTTCCACAGTCATTAGACCATGACTCCAACATCCACCATCCTGGGGCTCTTGACCACTGCTACAAAGTCACCAACAGTGAAGCATTCACGGGACATCACTCAAAGAAGAACACGAAGTTACTCACCTTGTGCAGTAATGATGGTTCTTTGAGATGTGTATCCCATGGGTGCTCCACAACCCGCCCTCCTCCCCACCTTGGAGTCTCTCTTTTGGTAATGGTCTTGTTTCAGATGCTCAGGTGGACGAGAGGAACTGGTGGGAGCTGGACCACACGCACAAGAGAAAGAGCATCTGACGAAGTGGGTCTTTGCCCACGAAAGCTTCTGCTCCAACACTTCTGTTAGCCTATAAGGTGCCACAGGACTCCTCGCCGCTTTTTTAAGGGAAAGAGCGTGACTGTCGTGAGACACCGACCGCGCATGCACAGTCTGGCTGACTACTGCTGTTGAAGACTCTGATCTGCGGCACCGGGATGAGCCTGACATCTACAGTGCAGCACCCCTGGGGACACCCATCTCGAAGAACCACCGTTACTGCACAAGGTGAGTAACTTTGTCTTCTATGCATCTCTGCTCGGCACAGCAGTGTCCCTTCTGGAGAGCAGGGCCGGGGGTTCTGTTCTTTCCCCACCGGGGCAGCAGTGTGCAAGGAAAGGAGCAGAGCTTTGGTGGCTCCTCGTACCACTCCCAACACCGTCCCCCACCAGCTCTGCTCTCGTGAGAGGCCGTTCTGTGGATAGGCTGGGGCAGTACAGTGCCATGCTGATATAAAGAGCAGGTACAGCCTACCCGGCCTGGCCGGCAACTGCCTTGCTACTACCGCACTCGGCCCTACCAGCTTACTTCCACCTCTGAACAGCTGTCATTGGTGGCTGGAAAACATCTGCTAGGGGTACTCTAGGATCACTTGGCTCTGCCTCAGCAGAGGGAGCTGGATTTGATGACCTCTCTAGGCCTTTCCAGGCCCATATTGTATTATTTTGTGTGTCTAACTCTGTGGTAGTCGGCATAGAACAGAACCCAACCCACGATATCTCATAGCTACTGGATCAGTGGTCACTTGTCTAACTCAAACTGCTAATTTAGTGATACGCAGACTGAGGCTCTTGAAGGCATCTCCTGTGGCTCTTTGCAGTCCGTGATATTAAAACACTGTGTGATTTAATTATTAACCAATCCAGATGCTTTTATTATGTTATTAATCAATTGTAGTTGATAAAATAATACTTGGTCAGTCCTTTTGCTGTGAAAATGTTAAATATATAGTGACTAAGACTAGTCCTGGAAGGCCGATATGTTGGCCCTGGAATGTAAAAAAGACCTTTTAGCTACAAGCTGAGAATGGGTTATCTCAGGTCAACCAAGGACACCTGCATCCACCTGAGGGCTGCCTGAGACTTTTGGAGACCATCCCTCCTTTGGTGAGAGAAAAGACAGGAGGAGAGACAATAGGCATATAAGCATTCAGAGTCTCTGCAAAATGAGCTCTGGTGATAAGGTTGGTGGACAGTACCACACCTTCATCAAGAGGGAATAGCTATCTGTGACTAGCTTCTGGTCAAACCTGTTAGCAAGACAGCAGGTAAGTGTAGACAGGGATGTAGAATATAAGAACATGAGTACATAAGGACATAAGAGCGGCCAGACTTGGTCAGACCAAAGGTCCATCTAGCTCGGTGTCCTGTCTGCCCACAGTGGCCAATTCCAGCTGCCCCAGAGGGAGGGTTCACAACAGGTAATCCTCATATGTTCCCTTTCCTGTCATCCGTTTCCAAACAAACAGAGGCTAGGGACACCATTCTTACCCATCCTGGCTAATAGCCATTGATGGACCTAATTTCCATGCATCTATCTAGCTCTTTTTTGAACCCTGTTAAAGTCCTAGTCATCACCACATCCTTTGGCAAGGAGTTTCACAGGTTGACTGTGCGCTGAGTGAAGAAAAACTTCCTTTTGTTTGTTTTGAACCTGTTGCCGATTAATTTCATTCAGTGACCCCTAGTTCTTTTATTATGGGAACAAGTAAATAACTTTTCCTTATTCCACACCAGTCATGACTTTATAGACCTCTAGCATATCCCCCCTTACTCTCCTCTTTTCTAAGCCTTTACAATATCCTAGAAAGACTTCATACTATATAGAGCTTGCACTCCATGATCTTAAAGTGCTTTTCAAATGTGGGTTGGCAGAGTTACTGCATTGGACAGTTGGGGTATGTCTACACTAGCTCGTTAGTTCGAGCTAGGTAGGCAAATGAGGGCAACCGGAGTTGCAAATGAAGCCCGGGATTTAAATATCCCGGGCTTCATTTGCATGTTCCCGGGCGCCGCCATTTTTAAATCCCCCTTAGTCTGAACTAACTGCCCGTGGCTAGACGCGGCAGTTAAACATTCATTCGAACTAACTCCTTAATTCGAATTAACCGTTACTCCTCGTGGAATGAGGAATATTTAAATCCCGGACTTCATTTGCAATTCCGGTTGCCCTCATTTGCCTACCTAGCTTGAACTAACGAGCTAGTGTAGACATACCCTTGGAGAAATGGGACAAAAACTTGGAACACATTTTCCAGTGTCACACTTTGTGACAATGGCAGAGGCAGGTGTGGAACGTGGATTTGTTTTACTCCAAGCCAACATTGTCTCTCTGTGATGGCCTGAACACCTCTGGGACCGAAAGCTGGACTCTTTGAAATAGTGCGCTTGGAATAGCGAAGGAGGGTGGCTTGTGGACTGACCAGGCAGATACCATGTGGATGTACGAAAGGGAGGAACCTGTTTGGGCTGCCGGCAAGCAGATGAGTGCTGTAGGGAGCAAAGTAGTGAGGGATGCAGTTCCATTAGAATCTACCAATGAAGATGGACACAATATTGCTTCATGCGTTAGAAAAAAACAGAGACTAGGCAAGCGGTCCTGTTACATGGCCCTGTAGAGATGAGCTGCACTTTGCAATCCCATGTGGTCAGTGAGGTGCTGCCGATGCACTTCACCAGTGCACAACTGTGCAGTTATCTCCTCTTTCCTGTGGCCCAGAACAGCCTACACAAGCCTCTTCAGGGGAGTAAGGCTGGCCCAAGCTGGGATTTCCACCGCCCATCTTGCAGTCTGTAGAATGGCTCGCTGTGGTCAGAACACTTTTCTTTCTTCTTTCCCCTCCCTATCCCTTTTCTGTGAAAACTCAGCTCTTCTCAGTTGGGATGGTGATGTTCCTGGTGTGCAGTCAGCGGCTGTTCCTTTCTTGTGTCCATGTTTCACAGCCTTTTTCTTTGCCTATGTGACTCCATTGCCCACGTCGTTGCTGGAAGCCCAGTTTTCTCCGCGCTGTCAGCTACCCGATTCCTTGGGCCAGTGGGGCTGTGGTGACACCTGCTGCACAGTGCTGGGAGTGACTAGCACTGCAGGCTTCCCGCACCCCGGCTCCCGGGAGTGGTTGCATTCTGCAAGTGCTTGGGGGGGAGTAACACTAGTGTGAGACTGTCTGTGCAGTAACTTACACAGTCTTGTTTTTTACACTTCAGAAATATTGCAAAACTGGACGGAGAGAGACTCTACTTGCACAAGGGCCTGCCGTTGCGTGTGGGCCTGCGTCTGACTCGGTGCACACCCTTAGTGCATGTTGCTTTCTGTTCTCTGTCGTAAGGCTCCTCGCTATTGCTTCCTGGCCCACGTCGGTAGGGCGTTCTGGCACGCACCTTACCAGAAGTAACACCGTCCACCGAGAGCAACCGTATCTGCTGTTCCCACCCACTTCGGCTGGAGCACCTCTCACTTGGTCTGGGTCAGCTACGTTTGGCTTCCCTGGGGCCTGGGCCCAAGTCTGATGATGCTCAGAGAAATGCTAGATACTGGAGGGAGGCTTCCATGGAATCCATTACAGTTAACAGAGAGAGAGGTTGTGAGAGAACAAAGAGGTGAGAGGAGAAGAAAGTATGGGCCCATTTGTTTGTCTTTTCGTTTGTGAGTTCTTTGGTGTAGGGAATGTCTTCTGTTCTTATCTGGGTCCCTAGCACAATGGGGCTCCACGCCTCTCCAGGCATGACCAGAATACAAGCACATAATAATAATGGGCAGCTGGAGAGGAGAAACCACCTTTGGTCAACACAAAAATACCATCTATTTGTGGTACAGTAGTAGCATAAATTGTCATAGTAAAAAACTAGTGTTGGATTCCCTCATGGTTGGTGCTGTAGCAGAACCTAAGGGAGATTCTTTCTGATGGATTCACAAGTCGTGATGGGTTGTCTGCCAGCCTAGTGTTCTATGCTTTCTAAGCCAGCGTTGTGTTTTTAATTCTAAGGCTACGTCTAGACTGCAGGCTTTTTGCACAAGAAGTTGTCCACACTGCAAAAGCGCATCAGAAAAGCGATGGGCTTTTGCAAAAGAGAGAGTCCAGACTGCATGGACACTCTCTCGCAAGTAAGCACTGATTGGTATGCACAGAATGGCCACCAGGGCACCTGTGCTTTTTCCTCTTTCCTCTTTTTGCACAAAACCCCCTCTTCCCTGTCCACACACGCCTTTTAACAAAAGAGCTCTTGGCAAAAAGGCTTCTTCCTCATAGAAAGAGGAATACCAATTGCATAAAAGCCCCTCTGTTCTTTCAATTCTCTTGTGCAGAAACGTGCTTGAGGTGTGGACGCTCTGCAAGTTTTTGCGGAAAAACTCTATCGTGTAGACATAGCCTAAGGGACCACAGAGTGTCTTTCTCTGGCACAGCAGATCGCTTTGGAGTTGGGTGCTGTGGCCAGCAATTCCATGGGAAGGCCAATGATCGTCATAGACTGCGAGTCATCCGCTTCCAAGCTGCCCCCTCTTGAGGTAAACTTGAACAGAGCAGAGGCCACCTGGAGCTCCCAGGGAAGTGGCTGCAGGAGGAGGGGAGTGGCCAGGAGAGGCTGCAGTGTGAGTGTGTAACCCTCAGTAATGGCCTCTCCAAACTCATCTCAGCCCTTCAGGCTCCTCTGACCGCCGGCTGACGGGGTCTGAGAGCTGCCGCTGGGTGGAGATGCAGAGCGGTTGCCTCATGGGGCTGCGAGTAGCTGTGGGCAGCAGAAGAAAAATGGGCTCGAGTTACCAAAAATTAAAAGCCACCTACCAGAAAAAAGCCTACCTAGTGGGGAAAGCACCCGCTCTACTTGCACGGAGAAGAGAACCCCGCATGGGAAAGAAGAATCCGTGGCGGGAGATCCAGTGCAGCTGTGGAGACGATGATTTTATTGGTATGGGGGTGGGGAGCTGGGAGGCAGCACAACCACAATTTGTCCTAAAATTGAATTTCTCTGATAAGGAATTTCAGAAGCGCTGCCTCGTTCATTCAGCGGCCAAATAATCATATGCGCTGTAATAATCTTTATTTTACAGGAGTATGTTGCCAGGGTAACCGAGCATAAGCAGGAGAACAGCACCTTACAGATCACAAAGGCAAATCTGCAGAAAGACATTTCAGTGAGTTTCCCTTTCCGCCTCCCCCCTTTGCAGGGTAATGACAACTCTTATTTTTCATGCACTGCTTTAATAATCTTATTGAAAGATCCTTTCCCTTCTATTCTTATTCTTGTCTGCCAGAGCACAGACAATAGCAGAAACTTTGAATTCTCAAGCCCAGTAGGCTAAGCAAACTAGCCTGTAAGCCGGTTAGCATTTTTGTGGCGTTACGTTTTCAGGGTGTTTTACCCCATTCCTGTTCCTCCCCGGCTGGTTGCAGATCCCTTTTCTCTCTGCCCCAATTAGGGAGCACTAGGGACGGGGGGGGGGGGAGGTCAGCACTTGATTGCAATAATTGGAAATTATTAGCTGAGCATGTTTTCAGGGGTGGGGAATGGGTCATGGAAGCAGATCTTTTCGGAAGAGGCAAATTGAATTATGGCCAAGGAATAATGAAGCCTCCAGGCCATAAGCTGTAGAAGGGACATTCTCCTTCATGGACACTGTAGCGCTATTCAGACTGGGTCCTGCTCTCCAGCTTAAAAGCAGCGCCTGGCCTTACTGTCATCCCGCAGGTTTGGACAGCTCCAGTAGTTGGTCTGGGAAATTGGGTGATTAGAAATGTATTAAGAAAGAAAATACCTGAAGCTCTTTAATGGTGTCTGTAGGTCTGGCAGGGGGACATTACTACTAATCCTTTGCCTGGATGGAGTATATGACAGGTCTATGGCTTATAAATATTTTCCCTGTCATTCTCTTTGCCAACGGCCATGGCCTCAGCAAGCGAGTGTGGGAAAAGCAGTAATCTTAGACTGCAGAACTGGCAAAACCAGAAACCCCTGTGAAATTAAATACAAAAATTGCATTCAAATGATGGTAAAGGCCTGACTGCAGCCCACAAGTGCCAAGAAATAGGAACGAAGACTGTCACTCACATCTGCTGTCAGCTGCGTGCTGTTCCCACTGTCCTTAGGCACTGACATTCCAAGGCTCAGGAAGCGCCATTTTAAGGACAAAGTTGCAACGTTTGTTATGAATATTGTGGCTTTTATGGGTGGAAATCAGGCTGTTAATGTAGTTTTAATAAAGGGTTTTGTATATTTTCCCAGGCCAGTACTAGGGATGTAAAATCCTGTTTAATTGGTTAAACAGCGAAACATTTTGTTTAATTGGTTCGCCAATTAAAAGGGAGAAGTGGGGGGGGGCTGGAGTGCCCCCCGACAGGCAAGGGCTACTTCAGCTGGCCGGTCAGAGCGGCTTCTGCCTGCGGGGGGGGGAGGGGGAGGCTGGCAGCGCCTGCCACAGGCTGGCGCTGCTCCAGATGGCTGGTCTGAGCAGCCCCTGCCTGCAACGGACCCCATGGGGCTGGAGCCCGCAGGGAGGGCTGGGATTTGCTCCAGCTGCTACTGGCTAACCAAGACTAGTAACCCTCAGCCATTCGAGTGAGCCGTTCACATGCCCCGCAGGTAGGTACTTGCCACCCTGGGTCAGTGGGTAATGGCACAAAGAGGCGTCCGATTTAGCAGGAGATACCCCGCAGTAAGTATGGAAACACGGATTGCTGTTGCTTGCTCTGTCACAGTATTAGCCAGCCTTGCTATACTTGCCATGGGCTGTTACTAGCTACTAGTGAACATTGTGCAGTGTCCATGCAGTGCTATGGTGTGGTGCGTGTGCCGCCCTTGTGCAGGGTGGAATCGTCGTTAGAATGCTTGGGAGCAGAAGCTTCTGGGATACAGGGACAGTCACGCACCACAAGGGGAAAATAATTCTCGGTAACCCTAGAGGCAGGTTGCTATTGAAATTATGTAACTGCCGCCCGTTTTCTGTTCATTCCGTGTTTGCCGTGCCTCACTGCTAGCAGAATAGGCATGAATGAAATTGTTTACTAAATGTTGAAGCATTTTCTGGTTTAGCAGCCGTGTATGTAACCCGTTTGCACAACCAAGAGCATCCTTCGCCTTTCACAAGCCTCCTTGCATTGCTCACTCTGGGTACGTCTAGACTACATGGCTCCGTCGACGGAGCCATGTAGATTTGTTTGTTTGGCAAAGGGAAATGAAGCTGCAATTTAAATAATCGCAGCTTCATTTAAATTTAAATGGCTGCCGTGCTGAGCTGACAAACAGCTGATCAGCTGTTTGTCGGCTCAGTGCACTATTCTGGACGCTCCCCTACCGACATGAAAGCCCTTTATCGACCTCCCCGGTAAACCTCATCCTACGAGGCATAACAGGGAGGTCGATAAAGGGCTTTCAGGTCGGCACGGGAGCGTCCAGACTAGCGCGCTGAGCCGACAAACAGCTGATTAGCTGTTTGTCGGCTCAGCGCGGCAGCCATTTAAATTTAAATGAAGCTACGATTATTTAAACCACGGCTTCATTTCCCTTTGCCGATCAGCCTAATCTACATGGTTCCATCGATGGAGCCATGTAGTCTAGACACACCCTCTCTGTTCCCACCAGTTCAGGATTTACTATATACTGGAAACGAAGTCAGTGCCTTTCTACAGCTGCGCTCTGTGTGCTCTCAGAATGGGACTAGGTAACCACTTGAGGTAGGGGCTTGTCTGGTTTTCCACTACTGACTTTCAGAATCCTAAAACCCCATTTGGATTAAAATCTCTTCACAATGGGGACTGTCATTCTGTGTGATTTGTACAGCATGTAGCGTAATGGGCTGGGGCTGAGTACATAGACCGTGTCCCTGGGCAGGTAGGGCCCAGCTGGTGGGCGTTATGGTAGAGATGCTCTCGGGGACAGAGGGAGACATGGAGAAGGGAAGGCGTCCTGCACCTCCCACTCTATGTAAGAGCCAGAGGATGGAGGAGAATCCCGCATGTGTGGAAATGACTGAGGAAAGAGCCACCCCACTAGCGACCTCAGCTCTGACACAGACCAACTGGCTGGCGTTTCCTCTGCGGGGCTGATGGAAGACACCCAGCCTTGGGAGGCGCAGCTGGAGACTCTGGGTGCGCTGTCTTGCTTAATTTTGAGTAACCACGGAGAAAGATTTCCATCATGGAAGACAGGTAGCATTCCCGAGGGAGCACAAAAGGCAAGATATAGGCCTCCCTATGAAAGGGGAGTGAGGACAGCCCCACCCTATGGACCACTCTGTACCCAAAAAGCTAATGAAGCAATCAGTTTGCAAACACCTAGAAGATAATAAGGTGATAAGTAACAGCATGGATTTGTCAAGAACAAATCATGTCAAAGCAATCTCATGGCTTTCTTTGATAGGTAACACACCTTGTGGATGGGGAATGTAGATATGGTATATTTTGACTTGAATAAGGCTCTTGATGTTCTTTTGTGTGACTTCTCATAAACAAACTAGGAAGATACAGCTTAGATGGAGCTACTGTAGTGTGGGTGCATAACTAGTTGGAAATCCCTAATTGGAACAGTTAGGAATGGAAGGGCATATCAAGTGTGGTCCCATAGGGGTCAGTTCTGGGCCTGGTTCTGTTCAGTATCTTCATCAGTGATTTAGATAATGGCATCGAGAGGACGCTTATACAGTTTGTGCACAATGCCACGTTGGCACAGGTTGCAAGTGCTTTGGAGGACAGGATTATAATTCAAAATGATCTGGGAAAATTGGAGAAATGGTCAGAGGTAAAGAGGGTGACATTCAATAAGGACAAATGCAAAGTGCTCCACTTAGGAAGGAACAATCAGTTGCACACATAAAATGGGAAATGACTGCCTAGGAAGGAGTACTGCAGAAAGGGATCTGGGGACGATAGCAGATCACAGACTAAATTTTAGCCAACAGTGTAACAATTTTGCAAAAAAAGCAACCCTCATTCTGGGCTGCATTATCAAGAGTGTTATAAACAAGACATAAGAAGCACTTCTTCCACTGTGCTCCACACTCATAGACTCATAGGCTTTAAGGTCAGAAGGGACCATTATGATCATCTAGTCTGACTCCCTGCACAGTGCAGGCCACAAAATCTCACCCACCCCTTCTAGAATAATCCTCTCACCTATGTCTCAGATATTGAAGCCCTCAAATACTTTGAAGACCCCAAGATGCAGAGAATCCTCCAGCTGTGATCTGTACCCCATGCTACAGAGGAAGGCAAAAAACCTCCAGGGTCTCTGCCAATCTACCCTGGAGGAAAATTCCTTCCCGACCCCAAATATGGCGATCAGCTAAACCCTGAGCATGTGGGCAAGACTCACCAGCCAGACACCCAGATAGTTCTCTAAAGTAGCTCCTATCATCCCGCCATTGACCTATTTCCCACTGATAATGAATGGTCAGTTAGTTACCAAGATCATGTTATCTCATCAAACCATCCCCTTCATAAACCCATCTAGTTTAATCTTGAAACCAGATAGATCTTTTGCCCCCACTACTTCCCTTGGAAGGCCGTTCCAGAACCTCACTCCTCTAATGGTTAGAAACCTTCGTCTAATCTCAAGTCTAAACTTCCTACTAGCCAGCTTATATCCATTTGTTCTTGTGTCCACATTGGTATTAAGCTTAAATAATTCCTCTCCCTCCCTGGTATTTATCCCTCTAATATATTTAAAGAGTGCAATCATGTCCCCCCTCAGCCTTCTTTTGGTTAAGGTAAACAAGCCAAGCTCCCTGAGTCTCCTTTCATAAGACAGGTTTTCCATTCCTCGGATCATCCTAGTGGCCCTTCTTTGTACCTGTTCCAGTTTGAATTCATCCTTCTTAAACATGGGAGACCAGAACTGCACACAGTATTCTAAATGGGGTCTCACCAATGTCTTGTATAATGGCACTAACACCTCCTTATCTCTACTGGAAATACCTCGCCTAATACATCCCAAGACCGTATTAGCCTTTTTCACGGCCATGTCACAATGGCGGCTCATAGTCATCCTATAATCAACCAGGACTCCTAGGTCCTTCTCCTCCTCCGTTACTTCCAACTGATGTGTCCCCAGCTTATAACTAAAATTCTTGTTATTAGTCCTGTGACGGGCTGTTACTGGTTGGGGGGCGGGGCGGCCGGAGCCCCTGCCGGCAGGGGGCTGACGGCCAGAAGCGGGCCCCCCAGCAGTCCCCCAGCGCAAACCGGAGGCGGCGGCAGGCGGCACTACCCCCGTGCCTGCGCCGGAGGCGGGAACACAGCCCGTTCCCCGCGGCCCCGGACGGCGGGGGCAGGGCAGAGCAACGCAGCTGGTCGGCCGGGCTGCGCGCCGGGACGTGCCCGGAAGGGGCGGGGCCCCGGGTAGCGGCCGGCGCAGCGGGCCAATTCAAAAGGGCCCGCCGCCGACGGAGCAGGGCGCAGGCTCCTCGCGGAGGTGGGGGAGAAGACCAGGCAGCAGGACGGAGCCCGAGCGCCACACCCCCACGGCTGTCGGCCCGGCGCTGGTCCCGAGGCCTCCGAGACAGCCACTGCCCTTGGCGGTTGCTCAGCCCCTCGGCGGATGGGGGGCGGACCCCACGCCGTCGTACCCGGAAGGAGCGGGACAACCAGAGGCGGATCGGGACTCGAGAGCTCTCCCCGGAGGCCGCACCTGGGAGCGGGACACCGCAGGACACCGAACCAGGGTAGGTTCAGGGGCGACGGACACGATCGGCAGGAGCCACCTGGAGGGAGGAAGGAGCCCGGGGCAGAGCGCTTCTGGTGACCATGGGTGGACGAGTTGCGGAGGGAATGACCCCCTCGTCCACCGCGCCGGGGCATTAACAAGCCCCGCCGCTTAGGGCCCCGGGCTGGGACCCGGAGAGAGGGTGGGACCGGGTCCCCCTCCCTCCCTGAAGAGAGCATCCCTCTCCCCATGACCTTGATGAAGGGAAAGCACAAGACGCAACCCCGCGAGGGGAGACTCTAAACCAGGGGCCTTGCGCCCCACCCCGCAGAGACGGGTAACTACTGCCGGGTTCGCTGACCCCCCCTTCCTCCCGGGAGGGGGTGATCGCACCCATTGTCGTGGGCCCCACAGCGGGGACCCGATAGTTGGAGGGAAACCAAGAGGGGGCGCTAGGGTTCGCCGATCCCCCCCCTCGGACCAAGAGTTCAGAGAAGAAAAGTTCAGAGAAGAGCGACAAAAACGACCAAAGGTTCAGTAAACATGATCTCTAAGGGTGTGTCTAGACTACATGCCTCCTTCGACGGAGGCATGTAGATTAGCCAGATCGGAAGAGGGAAATGAAGCCGCGATTAAAATAATCGCGGCTTCATTTAAATTTAAATGGCTGCCCCGATCTGCCGATCAGCTGTTTGTCGGCAGATCGGGGCAGTCTGGACGCGATGCGCCGACAAAGAAGCCTTTCTTCATCGGCACAGGTAAACCTGGTTTCACGAGGCTTACCTGTGCCGATGAAGAAAGGCTTCTTTGTCGGCGCATCGCGTCCAGACTGCCCCGATCTGCCGACAAACAGCTGATCGGCAGATCGGGGCAGCCATTTAAATTTAAATGAAGCCGCGATTATTTTAATCGCGGCTTCATTTCCCTCTTCCGATCTGGCTAATCTACATGCCTCCGTTGAAGGAGGCATGTAGTCTAGACACACCCTAAGGGAAGATTGAAAGAACTGGGTTTGTTTAGTCTGGAGACTATAAAGCTGAAAGGGTTATTATAACAATTTTCAAGTACATAGATGGTTGTTACAAGGAGAAGGGAGGAAAATTATTAATGTTTATCTCTGAGGACAGGACAAGAAGAAGTGGGCATAAATTGCAGCAAGGGCGATTCAGGTTGGACATTAGGAAAAGCTTCCTGTCAGTGTAGTTAAGCACTGGAGGTTGTGGAATCTCCATCATTGGAGATTTTTAAAAGCAGGTTAGACAAACACCTATCAAGGAAGGGCTGATAATACTTACAAGTGCAGGGGACTGGACTAGAAGAAGTGTGGAGGTCCCTTCCAGCCCTACGGTTGTAAGATTCTATGTTTTGGGTTTTGGCGAGTTCTTTTAGATCCCTTCTAGGGCCCTGTGATTTATGACAGCAAGACCCATCCTTCTCCCTGCGCTGTCTCGTTCTACTGGTGTGTCAATTAGTGTTCCCCATCCCTGTGCAGAATTGCTTGCCCCACTGCCTTTGAGCATCGCAACAATAACATTTAGTAATAATCATCCACGGACGACTGGCTTCTTCTGTGTTGCCTCTGAGAAACTAGCTGATTATGTCAAGACTGTGGTGTCTAGAGTGAATTCAGAGATTCGGGTCATGAGGTACTGGCTGCCAGAGAACCATTCCTGATTTGTGGCAGACCTGCAAGAAATGCACTGAAGCGGAATTCTTAAGCAAATGTCTAGCAGGAAAACCTATTGGACGGAGATCTGTTTGCACAGTATTTTTACCTAGTCTGTTCTGTTTTTATCATAGAACGTTTTCAAATGCTTAAAGCCCAAGAACAGTCCCTGTCCTGTTTGTTTGCAGGAGCAGATAGTCTGAGGTTCTCGGTGGCACAGAACCATGTGCTTGCTACGAGGCTGTTGGATTTCCTGCCCTCTCTCCCACTAGGATTTTTTGGGGGGTCATGAGGATGTGGGAGGATTAAACTCAGGGCTAATTTGCTTTTTTTTGTCGTCTTTAGCGAGGGAAGGATTTGGTAAAATCCTTCTTGGAGAGCTTGTCCATTTTTATTTCCACTGTTGGAGTGCATGTTCCTTGTGCACCGAAGATTGAATCCTTTTGGCCAGCAGTCCCCTGGGACTGTGCATGTGTCCTGTATGTTCTTGTGCTCATTGAGAGCCTGCCACCTGCTACTCATTTCCTTCTCGCTGTCTGAGGGTGCGAGACGCAGCTCCTGGTGTTCGCATCCTTCCTCCTCATTTTCTCACTCTCAGAATGTCAGTCCTGTTGGTTGTGTTTGAGAGTGGTTGGTTGTCCATTGGCACGGTTTGAATAAGGTGTTTTTTTAAATCTCTCTGCCTGAGTCTCTTTTCTTTAAACCAGGAGACTCTTGTAAGATGAGAGTGCTGTACGGTATGGGCACATCAGATGACTTTTTTGGTTAGAAGAATTCTCTATCTTGAACAAATGCTTCATGTGCAAATCGTTTTTCTAGTTAGGCGCATCTCAAAATATTTGTATTGGGCTGCTCAGTGTGGCCTACTAACCCTCCGCTCCATCTCCTGGACATTCAACCGCAGTCCCAACGAGCCTGAGAATTATGGATCTGCTAGGGCCTGGGCTCCACCTTTGAAAGTTCTGGCTGCAGACTCTGGAAGGACGGTTAGAAGGAAAAGAGCATCACTTCTCCTCTCCAGTTAGGGTCAGATCATCCATGGGAACTTCTGCCAAAAAAGCATGTCACCTCCTTGTTCCACATCTGAAGAGACCACATAGATTCATAGAACACTAGAACTGGCAGGGACCTCGAGAAGTCGTCACGTCCAGTCCCCTGCCCTCAGGGCAGGACCAAGCACCATCTAGACCATCCCTGTCAAATGCATGTGGGTTATCTCAGCCCCCATTCCCTTGATGTGTGCACAGCTCTGTTCAGGGAAGTTTGTTTTGACTACAGAGCGATGATTTTGTAGTGATCCACACTGGTACAGGCACAAATAAGGTCTCGTAGAAGCTCAGCTGCCATGGGTCACTACATGAGCACAGGAACTGGTAGAAAATTTTCAAAGCCACTGAGTGTGACCTTTCCCTACAAAAGCAGTCAAGCAACAGCTCTTCTGACAGGTGCCTCCAATAATCCTCAGAGAAGATTATAACATGCATTGAAAAAGGATGATGCAAGAACAAAATGCATAGGAACAAATATAGCCTACTAGTAGATTAACTTAGCATGCCTCACTGTTTTAAAAGAAGTAATTATCAGATTTTGGGGAAACTCCTTCTCGACAGTGTTTTCAACCTCAAGTTCTCAAAAGCCATGAGATATTACAAATAATACATTATCGGCCTTTAATTTTTTCTTCCGGGTTTGAGCCTTCAAATGAATGTTTAAGGCTTGGCTTTGCAATGAGGAAGCCTGCAAGCGTACATTTTCAATGGATGCTGAAATTCTCACACTAGTGCATATCTCTCGTACCTGAGATGTTAGCAAACAGTCAAGAGTCACTATAAAATCATGAGAGGTAGTAGTGCTACCCTAGTGAAACAATGTACCTGAGGCCTTTTATGACAGACCCAAGAGTAGTGACAAGGTTGAGAAAACCATACGTATAAGTGTAGAGTGTGTGGTAGGCTGTAATTTACGCCCTACGTTATCTGGACACAGGGAAGGGGGAAGCACGTGATGCTCCCAGAGGGGTGGCATGGGTGGGACAGGGTTTGATGGTGGGTTAGATGGTTCGATTTGCTTACTGTGAGTCTGAGATCCTGGACATAGGAGTGGGATGTCATAATGGAAACCTGACATTGTAAATAGCTGCAGGCAGCTGGTAACAACTGTGTGATTCGGTATATATGCACGGAGGTAGCAGTAATCTTTGCTTGAGATTGTGGCTCTACTTGGGAGAGGAGGAAGGAGGGGACATGTGGGGATGTGACAGTAGTCAGCTTATTTTCACATCAGTCCCCTGAAGCAACGGGCCTGAAAGGACATGTGATCTAGGCTGTGTTTAGAGTGGGTTGGGGAAAACATTTCTGTAACAAAAGGAAACCCTTAGAATAACCAAAGCCTGTCGTCATGGGACCCATTGTATGTGTGAGATGGTGAACCAGCTGGGGTATACACCTGGCTAACTCGCAATCCGCTTCCAGGGCTGACATACCCTTGGCATGTAGAGCATGCTGCTTTTCTCCTCCCTGTGCGCTTAGCATAGCCTGTCTGGGTCTCCTCATGAAAGAGTTTTCTAATCACTGACTAGAACATAGGCATGAGGCACCATTTGTATGGATCCCTTCTCAGAGTGAAAGGGAAATTATTAACCCAAGATGCATTTTCCCCCAACCATCAAAACACTTCAAGAATTCTTGTCTTGGAATTTGCTCTGATTCCTGGGCCTGCGTTCAGCTGCCGTAGGAGGGGGTCACTGCATTCTCAAGTGAGGCATGGAGGGGTGTTTGCAAATGTGTATTGGCGTATAACCTGTGGGGATTATAGCAGTGCCTCAGTTGTGATCATTTCCTTTCACTCGTGCATTAGACTTGGGGTTCCCTGGAGGAAGATGCTGGTTACCTGCTTTGCTGCGTTCAGCTAAGGCTGGATGGAAGCATCTGCTGCATGAAGCCATGTTGTTGGCCTCTTCAGCAGTTGTAGGATCAAAATGGTAATTGAAGTCCAGTTACAGTGAAAGGGGAGCTGTTTCTGGTGGAGGCGAGGGCACTTTCTCTGGGTGTGATTTAAAGCCAGCCAAAGTTCCACTCTTTTGGTTGTGATGTACTGGCTGGGAGGAGTGCAACTGATAAATGCCCTCCCAGCGTGTGGTTGTGGGAATCAATAAACCACACCAGATTTCATATTCTATAACAGTAAGAAGCAGTGAGGCCACTCCATGGACCATGTTGTAAATGCACCCACCCAGATTGTGTTTGAGAGGCACAGGTGCCAGTGAGCCCACCATATCGTGCAGACCAAAGGACCAGGGAGAGAGAGCAGGCAGGTCTGGATGCCTGAAACTGGATAGGGAGAGGAATAGAAGTGGGGTGTTAGTACGTATCTGAAGCCATTTAGCAAACAGGAGAAAACACTGGGTGTGAGATGCTTATCCTTGCTCTGGATCAGCTTTTTATCTTCACGGGATAGTTAAATTCAATACATGTGCAGGGGCTGCCTCTGTGGGTGCTCTGGGGCTGCAGCACCCACAGAAAAAAAAGTGGGTGCTCATAATCCACTGGCAGTCCTGCAGGTCTGCGTTTCCACCTCCTGCCTGCTGGCAGCTCATTGATCAGCTCTTGCAGAGCCCTCAGGAGGCACCGAGTCCAGCCCCCTGCCCAAAGCAGGACCAACCCCAACTCAATCACCCCAGCCAGGGCTTTGTCCAGCCAAGACTTAGAAACCTCCAGGGATGGAGATTCCACCACCTCCCCAGGTAACCCATCCCAGTGCTTCACAGCCCTCCTCGGGACATAGTTTTTCCTGCTATCCAACCTAGACCTCCTCCACTCATTCTGTCATCTGACCCCACTGAGAACAGCCTCTCTCCATCCCCTTTGAAACCCTCCTTCAGGTCATTGAAAGCTGCTCTTAAATCCCCCCTCTCTCTTCTCTTGTGAAGACTTAATAAACCCAAATCCCTCAGCTCTCCTAATGTGCTCCAGTCCTCTCATCATTGTGGTCGGCCTCCACTGGACCCTCTCCAAGGCATCCACGTCCTTTCTGTAGTGAGGGGCCCAAAACTGGACACAATACTCCAGATGTGGCCTCACCAGGGCCGAATAAAGGGGAATAATCACTTCTCTGGATCTGCTGGCAGTGCTCCTCCTAATGCAACCTAATATGCCATTAGCCGTCTTGGCTACAAGGGCACCATGTTGACTCATATCCACTATAATCCCTAGGGCCTTTTCTGCAGAACTGCTGCTTAGCCAGTCGGTCCCCAGCCTGTAGCAGTGTTTGGGATTCTTTCCTCCCAAGTGCAGGGCTCTGCACTTTTCCTTGTTGAACCATATCAGATTTTTATTGGCCCAACCCTCCAATGTGTCTAGGTCATTCTGGACCCTGTCCCTGCCCTCCATTTACCTTTCTATCTAGCTTAGTGTTATCTATGAACTTCCTGAGGGTTCAATCCATCCCCTCATCCAGGTCATTAATAAAGATGTTGAACAAAACTGGCCTCAGAACTGACCCTTAGGGCACTCTGCTTGACACTGACTGTCAACCAGACATCAAGCTGTTGATCACAACCCATTGAACCTGATAATCTAGCCAGCTTTCTATCCACCTTATAGTCCAGTTATCCAATCCATACTCCCTTAACTTGCTGGCAAGAATACTGTGGGAACAGTATTGCTAAAGTCTAGGTATATCACGTCAGTTTGCTAAAGTCTAGGTATATCACGTCAGTTTGCTAAAGTCTAGGTATATCACGTCCACCGCCTTCCCCATATCCACAGCCAGTTAACTCATAATAGAAGGCAATCAGGTTGGTCAGGCGGGACTTGCCCTTTGTGAATCCATGTTGACTGTTCTTGATGGAATGGTAGAAGGAAGAACAGCAAAATAGAGACAATGGATTTCAGGAAGGCAGATTTTGGTAAGTTCAGAGAGCTGGTAGGTAAGGTCCCATGGGAAGCAAGACTAAAGGGAAAAACAACTGAAGAGAGTTGGCAGCTTTTCAAAGGGACATTATTAAGGGCCCAAAAGCAAGCTATTCCGCTGCAAAGGAAAGATAGAAAGTCTGGCAAAACACCGCCTTGGCTTAACCAGGGGAACTTGCATGATCTCAAAATCAAAAAGAAGTCATATAAAAAGTGGAAACTAGGACAAATTACAAAGGATGAATATAAGCAAACAATACAGGTATGCAGGGGCAAGACTAGAAAGGCAAAGGCACAAAATGAGCTCAAACTAGCTACAGGCATAAAGGAAAACAAGACGACATTCTATAAATATATTAGAAGCAAGACGAAAACTAAGGACAGGGTAGGCCCGTTGCTCAGTGAGATGGGAGAAACAGTAACAGGAAACTTAGAAATGGCAGAGGTGCTTAATGACTTCTTTGTTTTGGTCTTCACCAACAACTCTGATGATGAAGGAATGCGTAACATAGTGAATACTAGAGGGAAGGGGGTAGGTTTAGAAGATAAAATAAAATAAAAAAGAACAAGTTAGAAATCACTTAGAAAAGTTAGGGCCTGATTAAGTGCATCCTAGAATTCTCAAGGAGCTGACAGAGGAGGTATCTGAGCCTTTAGGTATCATATTTGAAAAATCATAGAAGACAGGAGAGATTCCAGAAAACTGGAAAAGGGAAAATCTAGTGTCCATCTATAAAAAGGGAAATAAGAACAACCCAGGAAGCTACAGACCAGTCAGTTTTACTTCTGTGCCAGAAAAGATAATGGAGCAAGTAATTAAGGAATTCATCTGCAAACACCTGGAAGATAATAAGGTGATAGGTAAAAGCCAGCATGGATTTGTAAAGAACAAATCATGTCAAACCAATCTAATAGCTTTCTTTGCTAGGATAACCAGTCTTGTGGATAAGGGAGAAGCGGTAGATGTGGTATACCTTGACTTTAGTAAGGCATTTGATACAGTGTTACATGATCTTCTTATCAATAAACTAGGCAAATACAACTGAGATGGGGCTACTATAAGGTGGGTGCATAACTGGCTGGATAACTGTTCTCAGAGAGTAATTATTAATGGTTCACAGTCATGCTGGAAAGGCATAACAAGTGGGATTCCGCAGGGATCTATCTGGGACCAGTTCTGTTCAATAGCTTCATCAACGATTTAAATATTGGCATAGCGAGGACGCTTATTAAGTTTGCAGTTGACACCAAGCTGGAAGGGACTCCAAATGCTTTGGAGGATGGGTCATAATTCAAAATGATCTGGACAAACTTGAGAAATGGTTTGAGGTAAATAGGATGAAGTTTAATAAGGACAAATGCAAAGTACTCCATGTAGTTAGGTGGATTTACTGCCAAGGTGTCCTCACAGGTCTCTGACTCCGTTGATGATGATCAGGTCTCGACAAACCACTGAATCTACTCACCCGTGGCGAGTAGAGTTCAGCTGGTTGCTCCATGCGCCCCATTCACTGGTGCTTTGTGCATGCGCAGTGCCAGTCTGGCACATGCACAGTGCGGGGCTGGCTAGTAGCTCTCGCTGGAGTTTGTCAAGCCCTGATGATGATACCTAGAAGGCTGCTTGTGTGTGTGCTCAGTGATGCCTGCTGTATCAACTTGTGCACTTAGTCTCCACAGCAGACCCCAAGAGAGCCCCCAAAGACCACAAACCAGATAAGGATTGAAGGTGCCAGGCCAGGTTTACTGTAGCGCAAAGTACAGTCAGAGTTGTCAGTAGAGTCTACTGAACCACTGCGCACATGTACTTGCCACAGTGGAATGACTCAATCAGTGGGAGGTCCCACTGCTCCCTAGGTCACCCGAAGGCTCTCCCCCCAAGACACCACCTTATATACAGGTACAACAAGTCACACCTCACTGCTGACGTATCAGGTTGCCACCCTCTGATGTTGTCAGGTTACCGCCCTCTGACGCTACTTAGATACCACCCATCACCCTGTACCTCGTGGTTTGATTAGATCATCACTATCCATCATGCTGTCATTTTAGACCCTTTCCTGAACCTGGGTCTGGATCTGTGAGGAGTGGGTAACAAGGTCTTTTTTAATGAGCTAGTGGTACCATGTGATTTCAACTTATGACCAGTACCAATCACTGTTCTACACCTGGGCCTATTACCAATTAGCGTTTTGCACTCTCGGCCCTGTTCGTCCCAAGTTCTGTTAGCAGGGGCTGCCTCTTGCTCACAGCTTAGCTTTGCTTTATGTTAGCCATGTTTTGTCCATCGTTAGCTAGAACTCAGGCCTCAGACTGGGTCTGTGCTGCATTAGCTTATCAAGGAATCATAGAACCATAGAGCTGGAAGAGACCTCAGAAGGTCACCAAGTCTAGCCCCCTGCTATGTTTTAGGGCTTCATCTTACTACACTCCGCTTAGGAAGGAACAATCAGTTTCACACATAGAGAATGGGAAGCGACTGTTTAGGGAGGAGTACGGCAGAAAGGGATTTAGGGGTCAGAGTGGACCACAAGATAAATATGAGTCAACAGTGTGATGCTGTTGCAAAAACGAACATGATTCTGGGATACATTAACAGTATTGTGAGCAAGACCCGAAAAGTCATTCTTCCACTCTACTCTGCACTGATTAGGCCTCAATTGGAGTATTGTGTCCAGTTCTGGGCACCACATTTCAAGAAAGATACAGAGAAACTGGAGAAAGTCCAAAGAAGAGCAACAAGAATGATGAAAGGTCTAGAGAACAAGAGCTATGAGGAAAGACTGAAAAAACTGGGCTTGTTTAGTTTGGAAAGGAGAAGACTGAGAGTGGACATGATAGTGGTTTTCAAGTATCTAAAAAGGTGTTATAAGGAGGAGGGAGAAAAATTGTTCTCCTTGGCCTCTGAGGATAGGACAAGAAGCAATGGGCTTAAACTGCAGCAAAGGAGGTTTAGGTTGGACATTAGGAAAAGCTTCCTACCTGTCAAGGTGGTTAAACACTGGAATAAATTGCCCAGGGCAGTTGTGGAATCTCCATCTCTGGAGATATTTAAGAGTAGGTTAGATCAATGTCTATCAGGGATGGTCTAGACAGTATTTGGTCCTGCCATGAGGGCAGGGGACTGGACTCGATGACCTCTCGAGTTCCCTTCCAGTCCTAGTGTTCTAGAATTCTGTGATCACTTTCCT
Source organism: Pelodiscus sinensis (assembly GCF_049634645.1). Taxonomy (NCBI): domain Eukaryota; kingdom Metazoa; phylum Chordata; order Testudines; family Trionychidae; genus Pelodiscus; species Pelodiscus sinensis. Next base: position 139,911 of record NC_134722.1, on the reverse strand, counting down.
TTCTTGCAAGTGCTTCAAAATGGATTCCTTTAACATCCGCTCCATGATTTTTCCGGAGACGGAGATGAGTTCCCTGGATCGTCCTTCTTCCCTTTTTTAAAGATGGGCACCCCATTTGCCTTTTTCCAGTCGCCTGGGACATCCCCCAACTGCCACAAGCTTTCAAATATGAGGGGCAATGGCTCTGCAATGACACCTACCAACTCCCTCAGCACCCTCAGATGCATTAGATCTGGACCCATGGCTTTGTGTATGTCCAGCTTTTCTAAATAATTCTTAACCTGGTCTTTCTCCAAGGAGGGCTGCCCAGTGCAGCAGTCTGGGAGCTGCCCTTGTCTGTGAAGACAGAGGCAAAAAAAGCTTTGGGTAGTTCAGCTTTTCCCATCTCATCGGTCAGTAGGTTACCTCCCTCATCCAGTAGGGGCCCCACCCTGATCACCCTCTTATTGCTAACGTGTCTGTAGAAACCCTTTTCATTACCCTTCGCATCCCTTGCTAGCTGCAATTCCAATTGCGCTTTGGCCTTCCTTATAACTCCCCTGCATTCTCGAGCGTCATATTTATACTCCTCCCTAGTCATCTGTCCAAGTTTCCACTTCTTGTAAGTTTCCTTTTTGTGTTTAAGCTCCCCAAGGATTTCCCTGGTAAGCCAATCTGGTCGTCTCCATATCTGCTTTTCTTACTGCTCATCGCAGTGGTTTGTTCCTGTGCCTTCACTAAGGCTTCTTTAAAATACTGCCAGCTCTCCTGGACTCCTTTCCCCTTCATGTTAGCATCCCAGGGGATCCTGCCCATCAGTTCTCTGAGGGAGTCACAGGCTGCTTTTCTGAAGACCAGGGTGAGTATTTTGCTACTCTCCTTTCTTCCTTTGGTCAGGATCCTGAAATCTACCATCTCATGATAACTGCTTCCCAGGTTGTCACCCACCTCTACTCCCCCTACTACTTCCTCCCTGTTTGTGAACAGTAGGTCAAGCTGCGCATGGCCCCTGGTCGGTTCCTTCAGCCCTTGTACCAAGAAGTTATCCCCAACATTCTCCAAAAACTTCCTGGATTGTCTGTGTACTGCTGTATATGTCTCCCAACAGATGTCAGGGAGATTAAAGTTCCCCGTGAGAACCAGGACCTGTGATCTGGAAGCTTCTCTCAGTTGTCTGAAGAAAGCCTCATCTACCTCATCCACCTGATGTGGAAGTCTATAACAGACACCAACCACAACATCACTTCTGTTGCTCCCATCTCTAAACAGGCTTTTCTCCTTCCATACACAGGCGCTCTGAGCAATCATATTGCGCTTACATACAATGTAGCTCCTCCTTTTCTCCCCCGCCTGTTCTTTCTGAACAGTTTACACCCTTCCATAGCAGTGCTCCAGTCATGCAAGTCATCCCACCAAGTCTCCGTTATTCCTGTCAAATCAGAGTTCTTTGTGCCAGGACTTCCAGTTCTTTCTGCTTGTTTCCCAGGGTTCTTGCGTTCCTGTACAGACACTTTGAGAACGAACTGATTGCCCTACATTCTCCATGCGAATCGGGGTCCCCATATGTTACATCTTCTTCCCTGTGTTTCTTCCCAGTATCCCATTCCCCCAGTTCCCTCAGGGCTTAGGTTATCATTGGGTGAGAGCTTGGAGGAAGGGGTGGAGTTGGGGGGGTGTGAGGCCTGGGCTAGAACAGGGGGGCAAGTAAGTCAGCGCCTACGAAAACATAGGTTGCTCTCCTGCCAGACTACGGATGTTGCTGGACCAGAGAGTCCCAGTTTCAGGAGGTGCAACCTGTAGAAGCTTAGTAATACAAAAGCTACTTAGGACAGTCTATTTTCAAACCAGAACTGCGCAAGAAAACTGAGCCATCTGGTCTCCCTACAGTGATGACTTAAGGTTAAAAGGAGCCTTCACTGGCAATGAAAAGGGGAAGAGAGGGTCCAGACATTATCCCACTAGAGCTGTGGGGAGAGAAGGGAGGGGAAAAGCAGCCTGAGTTCATGGTGTTAGTAAGTTAAGGAGAGGGGACATTACAAATATGCAGGGATTTGGGAGGGAGCACGAAGAAAAGGCATGGAAAAGTGGGCCCATTCATAAAATGAGGGCGGTGGCCAAATCAGCCATGATTCTAAAAGGGCTGAGCTACCTGCCACAGCTATTCCTGAGCCCTCCTTGCGGAGAGTTGCCTGCAGAGGCCCAGGTAACCAGCTCCCCTTTCAGTTGTAGAGTGTGGCTTTAAATGTTTTATACCAGAGCAAAACACTTAAACAAGACCTTCCCAGTTTCTAAACGCTGCAACACACGTCACGCAACAGCGGTGCCTTCCTTACCTGAGCGCCTGTGTTTCTCACAGCGTCAGATGTCTGGAAGGGTGCATTCGAGCGTGCTTCTCAGCAGGGTTTTAGTAGATCAAATAGGGATCTGTTTTTAAAAACGCTTATTGTAAAATTGCTCACCTGTGTTTGCCACGTGCCTGTAAAAGATATCTTTTGGGATCTGCAAAAAAGAATAAGGCATTTATTTAACACAAATAAATCAATACATAAATCTGTGTAATGGCCCGATTGGCCTTGCTGCTTAGGTCATTCGGCCAGCACCGAGGGTAATTCTCCAAATCGCCGTTAATGCTACCACACGTTTTTGAATATTTTGTTCGATTTATTTCTCTCATTTAAAATCTGTTTCCTTATTGTTTCTCCTTCAATCCCCTCTCCTTTCACAGCCCTGTGTATAGGTGAGCAAAGTCCCCACGCAATTCCAGCCTCGCTTGTGGCATTTTTTATAGAGATAAAAGTTCAGTGCTGATGGTGATGATACCTGGGATTATTTATGGGATTTCATAAAAAGGAAAGGAAAAATACAGATTTGCCTGGCTTCTCTCTTCCCTTACTGCCCCCTCCCCTTCCTTCCCCATAGAGGAGTTTAATTTTAAATGATAAATGTGGAAATTAGAGACCGTCGAGAAAATCCAATTTGGTGAGGAGTTTTAAAAATCCCATAATAAACGCAGAGTGAAATGTATGATTTAATGCGGGGCGCCAATGGCTGCTATTATGTGCTATTAGCAAATCGGGGATGAGAGTGAATCTTTATCACTTGGTGAACGCGGGCTGGTCCTGCCTTTCCTTCTGCTATTGATTTGTAGCCGCTTGTCATAATGACATCGGGAAGCAATGAATGGAAGATGTGCTTTTGATAGGATTGAGGGGGTGCGAAGGGGGAGAGAAAATTCAGCAAGTTTTCTATCTCTTCTTCCTGATTAGATTTTTTTTCTTCTTTTAAGAGCTTTCACATTCCAATAAAAATGCTAAATCAGCTCTGAAGCAGAATTGTTAGGGAGTAAATAGCTAGTCACATTTAAAGGAGGAAAAGCTCTGACTTGACAGCTTTGACTTTATAGCACTGGATGAATTTTAAGAATAGTTTTTCTGGCTTCATGGTGGGTGGTCTGGGTCTGAGTAAGAGGTTGGTTAGAACATCTATGCTGAGATGTTAAGGGCAGGTTTCTATATGCTGGTGTGTGCAGCAAATTCTACCGAGTGCTATGCAGAGCGACTAAATGTCTGAGGGGTCCTTACGTCCATGTCCTTCCTTTTTAACATTTATTATATTTCTTGAGTTTGGAGCCAAAGATACCCCAAGTGAGAACCCAGGTATTGTCTCACTAAATAAAAAGATCTCCTGCACATTTGGGGTACCCTCCCCTGGGCCTGGGCCAGAGACTTTGTTGCCCAGAAGCATTTCGTCGCAGAAAACGTAGCATTAGTTCTGTGTAGGGGGAGGATGATTCCTGTGCAGTTTGGAAATGACTGTGCTCCTGTCTTGCCGAGTCGCCTTGGGTGCAAGAACTGCTTTGCTTCCACGTACCCTGATGTGTGGTGGCAGGAGCCAAGAGCCTTTTAAATACAAAACATATATCTAAGGGATGGACTGTCCCACCCGTGTGACTGGCCATTTCCCCACACTCTCCTTCTCACTGTGACACTGCTCTCCTTGGTTGCCAGATGAGCTCCCTGGCTCCTTCTGCTTGGCTGGAGGAGCAGGCCCTTACCTCTACCTGCCAGGTCAGAATCTGCATCAGGGTGGTGCCCTGACGTGAGCGAGCAAGTCGATGTGTTCTGTACGCGCCTGGAGCTCTTCTTATGCAGGCCCCCTTGCTTCCCCTTTCCTTTCCCTTCAGCTCCCGCTGGCGTCACTGAAACTGCTGGCTTTGGAAGGGCTGTGACTCGGCTCTTGGCATCTTCCCTGCGGCTTAGCCAGCCTCTGCTACTCTTATTTACCGAAACCGTCTCAGAACCAGTTGAATGAGCCTGGTTTATGGGACTCCCTGTCAGAGAACGAAATGGCAGATTAGAAATCAATGCAGAGAGTCCAAGTGCCTACTTCATCACTCGGGAGGAAGAAATACAGCACTTCTGCTGTAGGCCTGGCTCTCGTTAAAATCCAATCATTTAAAAGCCCTTTAAATTAAAGGGGGTGGGGAGGACGATGGATTTCACGAGGACAAGTCTTTCAAAGGTAAAAGCAAAATGCAGCCAGTAGACTGAACCCTCTGCTGTGCCATCCACTGTATTGATGCTGCTCTGGAGGAATGTACAGCCATCCCACATCCTTTCCCTGCGGCGCTGACAGTGTAAGCCAGACATAGCATGGCAAAGGACGGTGTCAGAGGTGTGGGGAAGGGATAGTGGAAGATCATGAAACGGGCTTCATGTCAGTTCTGTTACATTTCAGGGCAGCATCTGGAAGGAAGGCTGGGCTCCTGAGTGGCTGCTGAATACAAGGAAAGAGATCGAAGCCCACTTCAGAGATTTAGGGATGGGGCAACATGGTACGAACAGCAGGCAAGGAAGGCAATTTTAGTAGCAGCATGCTGGACAAAGCGTAGGAACGCCATGTGACCACAGGGGCAGCTAGAGATACAGTTTCACACAATACAAGAGATGATCAGAGCATGGAGCATCAGAAAGGGCAGAGAAGGAGGGATGGATTTTGCAAACATTGCCGGGGAAATAGGCAAGTTTTAGCCATGACCTGGATACTGGAAGATGGGTAAGAAGGAAGGAAACTGAGCTGACTGACTCCCAGGTGGCGGGAAGGGACTGGAGTGAAGAGAGATGGTTAGGAAGAGAAGAGGGTAGGAGCTCGTGGCGGAATAGCCAAGAAGAGGACTGGGACTTGCAATTGGGAACTGTATACCCAGCACGTTTCCCTACAGATGCAGTGGGGCGGGGGGGACTACTTGTGACAACTCTGTAGATACTAAATTTCCTGACTTTTGTCGGTGGGGTAGGTATAACTTTTGTTAAAAACAGTTAGGTGGCGTGTTGCCCTTCTAACTTCCCATGTAACGGAAACTAGCATGCAGTGCTGGACCGAGCCATAGTTACGCCCTGGGCAGCGGGCGCACGGCGCATGCACAGCCCCGCCCCCAGGCACGCGGCGCCCCTTACCACTTCAATCAGGCACCCCCTATAGGTTGGCGAACCGGGCTGCTGCCCGGCTAGCCCCCCCACTTAATCTGGCCCTGCTAGCACTTATGTATGAATGTGCCTTGTAAGAAGTTGCTTGAAGCTTGGCAGAAGTGTTAATAATAATCTTTCCAACTGTAGCCACAATTTCCCTCCAAACAGCCGCCATTTTCTGTCCCTTACGAAGGCACTAACGCCATCCGGTTGTTCTGCAAGTGGCTCTTGTGTGAAGTGCAGGGCTCACTTTGCTCGTGGTGGCGGACGTGGAGGAGCACGCCAGCTGCTGAAGAAAGCCACCCTTTCCCATTGGTGCCAGTGGGAGTGAGGCCGCAGGGAAGGAGGCTGTCTGCCCCAGGGCAACACAGACCACTGAGGCGTGCAACAAGCAACTCAGACATGGAACACCCGTGTCCTTGTAGCTCATGGGGCCATCCTGAGCGCTGAGCACAGCTCTTCCCTGTGGCACTAGTGTCAGAGGGGTATTTTCACCGTAACTTACAGCACCTGTAAAAAACCAGAGAACTGGAATTTTCTCATGCAGCCACATGGCTCTTACCACGCCGCAACCCTTGGCCTTCAGAGCATTGCCACTCAACTATCCTCTTCCTGAGGGGTGCCCCGCGGGAGCAAGGCGCCTTCTTATCACACACTCTGTAAGTGTGGGCTGCACAGCAGCAAGTGCTTTGGATCAGGACTTGGGCGCCAGTCCTGGCCCTGGGAAGAAACCTGAGCTTGTGGCTCTGGAGAGCGCGGCCAAGGGCTGGCAAATTTTCGCTGAGAGGCTGTGACTGAAACAGGCCTCTGCCTTACCACAGGAAAGGCTCCAGTGCCCGACATGGCTAGCCCTTTTCACCTGTTGGCCCTTTTCACGTGACTCCCTTGTGAAAGGGTGTGGCTGGCATCAGTGTCCAAAGATGGACTCTCAGGCTATGCCTGCATGGTGTGGGTCTGCACAGAAAATGTGCATCACCACTCAGAGAGCACTGCAGGCAGCAGCTGCCGTGCGTTCACGGTCAGTGCCAGCACCACAGCGCGATCCCACTTGAGGGACTTGCCTAGGCATTCATTGGGGTGCCCTTTGGGCAGCAGTCCCTCAGAACCTTTCCTTCTTCTGCCACTAAGCATGGTGGGAAGGTGCAGGGGGTCATGAAACATCCTGGGTCCTATCCCAAAGCCCTCTGATGCATCACTTTCCTTCTGCATTTGGTGCTGTCTTTCAATGGTTTGTATACCGCACATTCTGCCTCCTGACTCTGCAGGAGTGGCTCCCACACTGCGCACCAGTGTGCTGCTCACCCCCACTAGCATATCACAAACTCTCCAACTCACGGAGGTGCTGACTACGGGGACGTTACTTTGGGGCTCAGGAAACAAGCAGTGAGTGGTGCAATCGCACCGTCATCCGCATGCGGGATGAGGGTCAGTGGCTGCAGAACCTTTGGCTAAGAAAAACCAACTCCTGGAGCTGGGTGGTGAGCTCGTCCCAGTCCTGGGGCACATAGACATGAGCGTGAGAGCTGCCCTGTCAGCATGGCCTTTGCACTGTGGAAGTTGGCTCCTCCCAACAGCTACCGATTGGTTGCTAACCAATTGGGATGGGTAAGCTGACGGGTGCAGGGTGTTAATCACGGCCTGCTGCGAATGAGCGTGACTCTGGGCAGCGTGCAGCTTGTTATTATGACTTTGCACAGATGGCTTCCCTAAGGGCAGAGTGGTGATAGCTGGCACACATGTTCCAGTTCTGGCACCAGACCACCGTGCCACCGAGTACATTAATCGGAAGGTGACATTGACCTTGCTTTTCCCACCACTTGTGGCTAACCATGGGCATTTCACAGACATTAATGCAGGCTGGTCTGGAAGGGTGAGTAAGGCTCACATCTTTCGTGGCACTGACCTGCTCAGGAAGCTGCAAGCAGCGACTTTCTTCCCAGACCAGAAGATCACCCTGTAGAATCATAGAACTGGAAGGCACCTCGAGAGGTCATCGACTCTCGTCTCCTTCCCCCACAGCAGGACCAAGCACCGTCTAGATCATCCTGACAGGGGAGTAATGAAGAGTAACGTTAGTTCAAACCAAGGGGTTTGGTTCGAACGAACGCATCCCGGCGCGCACTTTCACTTTCAAAACAGCTCTTCAGCAGAGTAACATGCCGGCGAGGTCATGCTAATGAAGCGCAGGATATTTATATCCCCACTTCATTAGCAATTTTGGTCGCCTACATTTGCATCCCTACTTCGAACTAGGGTGCAAGTGTAGCTGTATCCTGAGAGAAAGGGGAAGTGGCCTGGGGAAGGAGACAGCAATAGACTGCACTGATACTCAGCAGGCAACTGCTCCTTACAGGGTGGGTGAGCCTGGTCCCCTCCAAGCCCTTGCAGCCCTAAAGGTGTAAGAAGAAGCCTGGTTACCCCACTAGTTACCTCTCTCCACTCGGAAAACTGACCATTTATTCCTACCCTTTGTTTCCTGTCTTTTCACCAGTTATCAGTCCACAAAAGGACTTTGCCTCTTATCCCATGACAACTTACTTTACTTAAGAGCCTTTGGTGAGGGACCTTGTCAAAGGCTTTCTGGAAATCTAAATATACTATAGCCACTGGATTCCTCCTGGTCCACATGTTTGTTGACCCCCTCAACGAACTCTAGATTAGTAAGGCATGATTTCCCTTTACAGAAACCATGTTGACTTTCCCCCAACAAATTATATTCCTCCATGTGTCTGACAATTTTATTCTTTACTATAGTTTCAACTAATTTGCCCGGTACTGACGTTAGACTTACCGGTCTGTAATTGCTAGGATCACATCTAGAGCCCTTTTTAAATATTGGTGTCACGTTAGCTATCTTCCAATAATTAGGTACGGATTTAAAGCATATAAAGCATAGGTTACAAACCACAGTTAATAGTTCTGCAATTTCCCGTTTGAGTTCTTTCAGAACTCTTGGGTGAATGCTATGTGATCCCGGTGACTTGTTACTGTTAAGTTTATCAATTTGTTCCAAAACCTCCTCTAACTGCACCTCAATCTGGGACAATTCTTCAGATTTTTCACCCAAAAAGAATGGCTCAGGTTTGGGAATCTCCCCAATATCCTCAGCCATGAAGACCGAAGCAAATAATTCATTTAGGTTCTCTGCCATGACTTTATCATCTTTGGGTGCTCCTTTAGCATCTCGATCGTCCTAGGGCCCCACTGGTTGTATAGCCGGCTTCCTGCGTCTGATGTACTTAAAAAACATTTTTCTATTACTTTTTGAGGTTTTGGCTAGTTGTTCTTCAAACTACGTTTTGACTTTTCTTATTATATTTTTACACTTAATTTGACAAAGTTTATGCTCCTTTCTATTTTCCTCACTAGGATTTGACTTCCACCTTTTAAAAGATACCTTTTTATCTGTCACTGCTTCTTTTACCTAATGGTTAAGCCACGATGGCACTTTTTTGGTTCTCTTACTGTGTTTTTTAATTTGGGGTATACATTTAAGTTGGGCATCTATTATGGTGTCCTTGGAAAGTTTCCATGCAGCTTGCAAAGATTTTACTTTTGTCACTTTACCTTTTAATTTCTGTTTAACTAACTTCTTCATTTTTGTGTAGTTCTCCTTTCTGAAATTAAATGCCACAGTGTTGGGCTGCTGAGGTGTTTTTCCCACCACAGGGATGTTAAATTTTATTACATTATGGTCACTATTTCCAAGCAGTGCAGTTATATTTACCTCTTGGACCAGATCCTGCACTCCACTTAGGACTAATTCAAGAACAGTCTCTCCTCTTGTGGGTTCCAGAACCCATAGCTCCAAGAAGCAGTCAATTAAGGAATCAAGAAATTGTATCTCTGTATCCCATCCTGAGGTGATGTGTACTCAGTCAATATGGATATGTCTACATTTGCCCCCTAGTTCGAACTAGGGAGGCAAATGAAGCATACTGAAGTTGCTAATGAAGCATGGGATTTAAATATCCCATGCTTGATTAGCATATTCGCCGGCCTCATTGCACAAGGAATAACAGTTAATTCGAGGGAAGGGTATTGGATCAAACTACTGCGTCTACACGCGGCGAGTTAATTCGGGCTACCGGCTTTTTAAAATGACCAGCCGCGAATATGCTAATAAAGCGTGGGATATTTAAATCCCGCGCTTCATTAGCAACTTTGGTATGCTTCATTTGCCTCCCTAGTTCAAACTAGGGGGCAAGTGTAGACATACCCTTTGTGAGGGACCTTGTGGGGATGGTTGAAATCCCCCCACTATTATCGAGTTTTTTAATTTGATAGTCTCTCTAATCTCCCTTAGCATTTCAAAGTCACTATCACTGTCCTGATCAGGTGGTCGATAATAGATCCCTACTGCTATATATCAGCTTGCTGGGCCCTGACTGGCTGTGGCAGAAGAAGCCACTCTATTCTGCTTGGAGGACCTATTTTCTGCTCTTCTCCCTGGAGCAGGGTGCAGCAAGGCCTTCAGCCTCCAGCAGGGGCATCGGGCCTAGTCTATCCCGTCGCACACCCTCACCTGCCATCTGGCCACTAGCTCACTTCTACAGAACGCATTCTCACACGGAGAAGCTTCCATACTTCAGAACTTTAACTAACAAACAATCTGGCCTGTGAAAGAGATGTTTCCGTCTCCTCCCCAAACCCTCACCCACCTGCCCTTGTGCCCAAGCCCAGCAAAAGTCAGTCCTGGTTCAGGAATTGGTTTCGATGCATAAAGGTGCAATGAAGTACCTGAAAAGTGCTTCTTCCCATGTCCTTCTGATCGCTTTCAATTCGGCTTCAATTGTGGGTTCCATGCTGTTCTTGCCCTACTGTCGCCTCCTGCCCTGGCGATTCAAACTCAGTACCCATCTTGTTACGTCATTATGACCTTCTCTCCCAGCCAACTCCATTTTCATCCTATAATTTCCTGTCTTAGTTGTCCTTGCCCTCTGTTTGTCAGAGGCTGGAGAAGGATGGCAGGAGACAAATCGCTTGATCATTGTCTTCGGTCCACCCTCTCTGGGGCACCTGGTGCTCGCCACTGTCGGTAGACAGGATACTGGGCTAGATGGACCTTTGGTCTGACCCAGTACGGCCGTTCTTATGTTCTTATGTTGTTTTGTGCTCCTCCAGAGTTTGTTTGTGCTTTTTTTCCTGGTCATCTGACACTGATAATTTGTTTGAGGCAGCTGATGTGTAAACCTTGGAGTCTTAGTGAGTCTCTAAATTTCAGCACCATGTAGTAAAACTAACTTTACAAGACTTAAATATTCAAAGTTTAGTTTGGAGGGTAAGGTTTCTTTTTCTCCAGATGAGTTTTAGAGGTATAAAGCTATGTCTGCCTTTTGCTATTATGGCTCTAATATTTTCATTTAGTGCATCTGTTGTACTTATAGTGCTGTCAAGGTATGTGAATTATCAGGCTTCTGCTATGTCAGTCCCAAAAATGTTATTGGTGTTTCTTTATTGTCTGTTGAGACTCGTGATTTTAATCTTCTCTGTGTTGATTTTCAAGCCTACTAATGATTCATAGGCCTGGAGATCATTTGTTTTGGCTTGCATCTCTGTGTGGGAATCAGCTAGCAAGTTGCTGTCATCTGAAAGGTCATGGTGTTCTTACACCTATGTGACACTCTGAGCCAGAGAACCCCTTCAGTGCCAAGTGGCGAGGGCACACCATAGTGTAACTCGTATCAGGCCTGAAATACGCATTGCTGCAATTGACTGTTATATTCTGTATCAAAAAGGTGTCAGATAAGGTACCGTATAAACTGATGATATGCTTACCATTTACTGTTACTGTACTAGAAGACTTGCCCAGCATTGCCCAGGTCCGCTAGGGTATAGGGCTGGCGGCGTGGGGGGTGCAGGAGTTAGGGCAGGGCCTTGGTGATGGGGGTTCAGGGCAGAAGGCCAGAGGGTGTGGGGGATTCTGGAAAGGGCCAGTGAGGGCTCCCTCCCCCTAGTCCCTCCCATGGCAGGGGGCGTGGCAGGGGCTCCTTCCACACTGGCGCCTCCTGGGGAAGGACAGTGGGGTTCTCTCTCCATCTGCCCTGGTCCCTTCCAGGGTGGGTGGTCTGCCAGGGCTTTCTCCCTCCTCCATCCCCCCTCCTGGGGTTGAGGAGGGCCATCAATGGCTCTTCCCCAGGCGGGGGGGCTACTTACCCAGTCTGGTGGCAGGCAGGATGGCGAGTCCCATCCCCAGCTGGCCACTCTTGATGGTTTGGCTGACCTCCGTGGTGACTCTGCAGTACAGCTGTCCCTGTGTTTGCTTCCCCCAGTGGTGACTGAGTATCACATCCTTCCTTTCCATGTTCTGGAAAACAGTCCCATTTCGGCACGTCCCATTCTCCTGCACAACCACACCCTGACCTTGCTTTAAGTTAGAGAAGAGGAAGCTGCCTACCACATTTGGTGGTGTTAGCTCTCACCATTTGGGAGGTGTTCTTGAATAGACAGACAGGTACGCATTTCTGATACAGATAGATGATGTATGTATGAGCAATAGATGCTTGAATGCATCTCCAATGCGAATTGGAAAAGGACATTATATTTACATGAAGGGCTGTCCAAAGTACTAGGCAAACCAGTGTGGAAGATGGCCACTTAACACTCTTGACGGGATGGAAGCTGTAGTCCAGGAAAACTTCCTGCTTCCTGAAGCAAGGTCACTGAACTTTGGAAGAGATAAGCAAGGAGAAAGAGCCATTTTGGCATCCATTACTGTGCAGATACAAGAAGCCAGCGCTCTTGTATAATGAGGAAAATGAACCTTTTAACAAGAGGGTTTGAAAATCTCTTGAAACCGACTAAGGTGAGAAGCCTACTTAGACCAAGACTGTAAGGGTATGTCTAGACTACATGCTTCTGCCAACAGAGGCATGTAAAATAGGCTACCCGACATAGTCAGTAAACCTAGTTCCATGAGGCATAAGGGAGCGGTCGACAAAGGCTTCCCCTGTCGACCGATCCGCGTCTTGACTCACGCGTTGTGCCAATGATCAGCTGAGCCGGCACAGCGCGGCGGCCATTTTTATTTAAATGAAACCGGAGATATTTAAATCCCCGCTTCATTGACTATGTTGGGTAGTCTAATTTGGCTTCTGTTCAATAGCTTTGGTTTAGCCAATCAGGACAAATCTAGACTGGTGAAGGTGTGACTAGAAGGTAAACCAGGCCCTTAACAGGTTGCAACCTAATTTTGGTAAAAGTTTGCAGATCAAAACCTGCATCTGACTTAGCTATTCCCCCTTCCCGCACTGTGCACTACTGTTGTCTTAAAAAGAACTGGCACTGGACTTCAGCAATAGCAAGTCCAGCCCAACTGCCATGACTGGCTCTTTTTTCCGTCCAAGAAGGTGTTTAAACAATCTTTTATACCTTCTGGAAGAAGTCTGAGCAGTTACTTTTTCATTGAAGAGAGTTTCTAACATCAGAAGGCCCCGCGCATTTCTTCCACAAAAGTTCTGGAACATTTGCTGGATTGTCTTCTCCCGCAGAGGAGCGTCTAGGTTTAGAGATGCTATTGGGGCTCATGGCCTCTTCCATAGACATATGACACCTCTTGCACATCAGTGCCAAAGGCCACTACAGCATCAAGTCACACTGGTTGTGGACAGCATGGGAGTGCTGACTAGCTTTCCTCCAGGAGAGGGCGGCAATCGCCAGCCATAAGAGTGTAGAAATTGCTAGACTCACTCAGATCAGGGCCTATCTACTTCAAGATCACAGAACCCCAGGGCTGGAAGAGGCCTCAGGAGTCATTGAGTCCAACCCTTTCCCCAAAGCAGGACCAACCCAACTCAATCATCCCAGCCAGGGCTTTGTCAAGCTGACACTTAGAAACCTCTTGGGATGGAGACTCCACCCCCTCCCCAGGGAACCCAGCCCAGAGCTTCACCACCCTCCTAGGAAAAGAGTTTTTCCTAATATCCAACCTAGATGTCCTCCACCGCAACCTGAGCCCATTGTTCCTCATTCTGTCATCTGTCACACCTGGGAACAGCCTCTCTCCATCCTCTTTGGAACCTCCCTTCAAGGAGTTGAAAGCTGCTAGCAAATTCCCCCTCGCTCTGCTCTTCTGCAAACTAAACAAGACCAAATCCCTCAGTCTCTCCTCATAGGTCATGTACTTCTGCCCCTTCATCATTTCTGTTGCCCTCCTCTGGACTCTTTCCAATGCATACTCATCTTTTCTGTAGTCTGGGGCCCAGAACTGGATGCAATACTCCAGATGTGGCCTCACCAGAGCTGAAAAAAGGGGAATAATCACTTCTCTAGATCTGCTGGCACTTATAAGTCAATGGACTGTTGACTCATATCCATCTTCTCGTTCACTGTCATCCCCAAGTCCTTTTCTGCAGAGCTATTGCTTGGGCAGTCAGTCCCAGCCTGTAACAATGCTTGGGATTCTTCCATCCCAAGTGCAGGGCTCTGCACTTGTCCGTCTTGAACCTCATCTAATTTCTTTTGGCCCAAATCGCCAATGTGTCTAGGTCACTCTGGACCCAATCCCTGCCCTCCAACATAACTGCTTCTCCCCCCTCCCCCCCAGCTTAGTGCTGAGGGTGTAATCCATCCCTTCATCCAGGTCATTAAAAAAGAGGTTGAACAAAACCGGCCCTAGAACTGACCCTTAGGACACGTCACTTGATACAGACTGCCAACCAGACATCGATCCGTTGATCACTATCGGTTGACCTTGGCAATCTAGCCAGATTTCTATCCACCTTGCAGTCCATTTATCCAGTCGATAACTTCTTTAACTTGTGGGCAAGTATACTGCAGGAGAACGTAAGGTGATGAGTATCAGCTGTGTTAGAAGAAAATGCAAGAAATTCCTCTCTAATATCCAATGGACTTGAAGCTTTATGGGGTGGGTTAGTCTTATATTTGAAACAGTTGATTGTTTCCCTCCTCTTTTCAAATTGGTTCAAATTCTATATTACTCTGCCTAATCTGAGCTTTGATATGCTGCTGAGCCACACAATTTATTGTGGCCTCACTGAATTTGTTTATGCTTTCAAGATTGCCTTTTTGACCAATGTTGACAGTGCTATTAGAATGTTGATAGTCACTTCATGAATTTTAACTTAATTCCGAGAATACACAGAAGTTAAACTTACTGGTCTGTAGGCTCCTGGGTTGTTCTTATTTCCCTTTTTATAGATGGGCACTAGATTTGCCCTTTTCCAGTCTTCTGGAATCTCTCCCGGCTTCCATGAGTTTTTAAAGATGATAGCTAAAGGCTCACATATGTCCTCTATCTGCTCCTTGAGTATTCTCGGATGCATGTCATCAGGCCCTGGTGACTTGCGACATCTAACTTTTCTAAGTAATTTTTAACTTGTTATTTTTTTATTTTATCTTCTAAACCTACCCCCTTCCCACTTGCATTCATTATGTTAGGCATTCCTTCATCAGACGTCTCAGTGAAGACCGAACCAAAGAAGTCATTAAGCACCTCGGCGATTTCCAAGTTTCCTGTTACTGTTTCTCCCTTCTCACTGAGCAGAGCCTACCCTGTCCTTAGTCTTCGTCTTGCTTCTAATATATTTATGGAATGTCGTCTTGTTTCCCTTTATGTCTGTAGCTAGTTTGAGCTCGTTTTGT
Source organism: Pelodiscus sinensis (assembly GCF_049634645.1). NCBI lineage: Eukaryota > Metazoa > Chordata > Testudines > Trionychidae > Pelodiscus > Pelodiscus sinensis. The sequence goes on along the minus strand of NC_134722.1, from coordinate 124,861 downwards.
GCCTTTGCCTTTCTAGTCTTGCCCCTGCATACCTGTGGGCTGTGTCTACACTGCACCCCTTTTCCGGAAAAGGGATGCAGATGAGACAAGTCGGAATTGCAAATGAAGCGGGGGATTTAAATATCCCCCGCTTCATTTGTATAAACATGGCTGCCGCTTTTTTCCGGCTCGGGGCTTTGCCGGAGAAAAGCGCCAGTCTAGACGGGATCTTTCGGAAAATAAAGCCTTTTCCGAAAGATCCCTTATTCCTCTTAAAATCAGGAATAAGGGATCTTTCAGAAAAGGCTTTATTTTCCGAAAGATCCCATCTAGACTGGCTCTTTTCTCCGGCAAAGCCCCGAGCCAGAAAAAAGCGGCAGCCATGTTTATACAAATGAAGCGAGGGATATTTAAATCCCCCGCTTCATTTGCAATTCCGACTTGTCTCATCTGCATCCCTTTTCCGGAAAAGGGGTGCAGTGTAGACACAGCCGTATTATTTGCTTATATTCATCCTTTGTAATTTGTCCTAGTTTCCACTTTTTCTATGACTCCTTTTTGATTTTGAGATCATGCAAGTTCCCCTGGTTAAGCCAAGGTGATGTTTTGCCAGACTTTCTATCTTTCCTTCGCAGCGGAATAGCTTGCTTTTGGGTTTAATAATATCCCTTTGAAAAGCTGCCAACTCTCTTCAGTTGTTTTTCCCCTTAGTCTTGTTTCACATGTGACCTTACCTACCAGCTCTCTGAGCTTACCATAATCTGCCTTCCTGAAATCCATTGTCTCTTATTTTGTTGTTCTCCCTTCTACCATTCCTTAGAATCATGAACTCTGATTTCATGATCCCTTTCACCCAAGCTGCCATCCACTTTCAAATTCTCAACCAGTTCCTCCCTATTTGTTAAAATCAAATCCAGAACAGCTTCCCCCCAGTAGCTTTTTCAACCTTCTGAAATAAAAAGTTGTCTTCAGTGCAGTCTGAGAACTTATTGGATAGTCTGTGCCCCACTGTGTTAGTTTCCCAACATATGTCAGGATAGTTGAAGTCCCCCATCACCACCAAACCCTGCGCTTTGGTTGATTTTGTTAGTTGTTTAGAAAAAGCCTCATCCTTCTCTTCTACCTGAGTAGGTGGTCTGTAGTAGACCCCTACCATGAAATCACTTTTGCTTTTTACCCCTTTTAACCTAACCCAGAGACTTTCAAAAAGTCTATCTCCACCTCAGTCCAAGTGTATACATGTTTAATTTAGAAATCAACACCTCCTCCCTTTTTTCCTTCCCTGTCCTTCCTGAGTATGCTATACGCTTCTATACCAATATTCCAGTCGTGTATATTATCCCTCCAAGCCTCTGTGATACCAAAGATGTTATAGTTGTGTTTGTTTATTAGCACTTCAAGTTCTTCCTACTTATTACCCATACTTCTTGCATCGAAGTATATAGGCATCTAAGATACTGACTTGATCTTGCCTCCCAGTTCTGCCTTTTCCCTCTTTTTTCTCTGATATTATAGTCCACTATCCCTCCAATTTCCGACCCATCTCCCAGGTCTCCATGTTCTCCACTTACCTGGGGGCTTTGCTCACCTGTCCCCGTCGAACCTAGTTTAAAGCCCTCCTCACTAGGTTAGCCAGTCTGTGTCCAAAAAGGGTCTTCCCCCTCCTTGAAAGGTGAATGCCATCTCTGCCTAGCAGTCCTTCCTGGAATAGCATCCTGTGGTCAAGGAAGCCAAAGCCCTCCTGGTGACACCATCCTCGCAGCCAGGCATTCACCTCCAGGATGCACCTGTCTCTGCCTGGGCCCCTGCCTTTGACGGGAAGGATGGAAGAGAATACCACCTGCGCTCCAAACTCCTTTACCTGTACTCGCAAAGCCATGTAGTCACTTTTGATCTGCTCAACATTACACCTTGCAGCATCGTTAGTGCCCACATGGATGAGTAGCATGGGCTAGTAGTCAGAAGGCCGGATAATCCTCAACGATACCTCCGTAATGTCTCAGATACGGACCTCTGGCAGGCAGCACCTCTCGAGATGACATGACAGATGGGTGCCTCCGTCCGCCTCAGAGGAGAGTCACCCTGCAGCTAAGTCTGACCTGATATGCTCTGTGGAAGCACAGGAGATTCTGGGTAAATTCCTGACTGTCACTTACACCAAATTTTAAAGGTAATTAGCTTTGCTGCACTTAAGAGCCAAAATCCTATTGATAGTCAATGAGATTTTTAGTGCCTAAGAGCCTAAATTCCTTTTGCAAATGAGACCTAGGCTTCAGTATCATCTGGGCCTTGCAATGCTGAGCACAGCTATGCTAATCCCCTTTAGAAATCTGGGACTTACATTGCCATTTTCTCTGTGGGCAGTAGATAATTGTCTCTCTTCTGTGTTCATTGAATCTGTTTTGAGCTACATATCGAATGGGAAGGGACTATCTAGGAAGGAGTCCTGCAGAAAGCGATCTAGAGGTCAAAGTGGACCACAAGCTAAATAAGAGTCAGCAGTGTGACACTGTTGCAAAAAAAGCAAACATGATTCTGGGCTGCATTAACAGGAGTGTGGTACAGAAGACACAAGAAGTCATTCTTCTGCTCTACTCTGTGCTGATTAGACCTCAACGGGAGTACTGTGTCCAGTTCTGGGTGCCACGTTTTCAGGAAGGATGTGAACAAATTGGAGAAGGTTCAGAGAGGAGCAACAAAACGAGTAAAGGTCTAGACAACATGAGCTATGAGAGAAGATTGAAAATTTGCTTGTTTGGTCTGGAAAAGAGAAGACTGAGAGGGGACATAACAGCTTTCAAGTACCTAAAGTTGTTCTTCGAGTGATTGCTCATGTGCCACAGGTGCTGGAGGAGGATCCAGGGAGACCCCCATGAGGATATTTCGGAGGCGAACCTCTCTGTCCCTTCGGGTCTTGAAGTAAAGGCTCTGCAGCTCTTGCGCTTATCTACTGCATGGCCCACTCCCAGGCACTTAAGGCAGGAGTTGTGTGGATCTTCCAAGGACATAAACTTTGTGCACTCTTTGCACTGCTTGACACCAGAGAGCCGAGGCATGTCCTGTCCCCTGGGTGGGAAGAAACACAAGGAATCCCCACAGTGAACTTATCGACAACTTAAAACTTGAGAAACTATCTATCTACAGCACAAAAGCTAGGGAAGGCACACTTGCTCGAGACAAGAGACGCTAGCTCCGACAACCATCACTGGCCGTAAGAAGGAACGGGGACAGAAGGCAGGGTGCTATATACCTAACCATACTGGCGCCACTCTAGGGGTCTCTCCTGCCAATCTATGGTATCTTGCTAGGAAAAGCTTCCCAGCAACTGTGCATGCAGGACGCACGCACCTAAATGCAGGGCCAGATTAAGGCATGGGCTAGCCGGGCAGCTGCCCGAGGCACCAACCTATGGGGGGTGCCTGATGGCAGCTGAAAGGGGCGCATTGTGCCCCTTACAGCTGCCATCAGGCTCCGTGCACCCAGCTCCTGGGCTGCAGCAGCTCCCAGCAGTCACCCTGCAGCGGCTGCCCGGGGCGGGGGCCGCATTAACCCCCCCAGCGCCGGCCAGCAGCGCCCTTCCCCACGCGGCCACGGGGCCCTGTGTGGCCAGTAGCCGGGTTGGGCCGGGCACGTGTGTCCTGCCGCCACCAGCTCCACATGGTGGCGCGGGGGCGGGGCTGTGCATGCGCCCTCCCCCAACTCGGGGCGCAATTAAATTGTCTGCCCAGGGTGTCGGAATGGCTCGGTCCGTTCTTGCCTAAATGGAATGGACATGAGCAACACATCTCAAAGAACACCAGTTACGGAAGGGAACCATCTTTTTTGTTACAAGGAAGAGGGAAAAAATTCATTCTCCTTAACCTCTGGTGATAGGACAAGCAGCAATGGGCTCACATTGCAGCAAGGGAGGTTTAGTTTGGACACCAGGAAAAACTTCCTATCAGGGTGGTTAAACACTGGAATAAGTTGCCTAGGGAGGCTGTGGAATCTCCATCCCTGGAGACATTGAAGAGCAGTTAGACAGACACCTGTGAGGGTTGTTCTAGAGCAGGGTTTCCCAACCTATGGGCTGGGACCCAAATATGGGTCGCCATTACATTTCAAAAGGGTCACCAGGTGTCTCCCCAGGTGGCTCTTAAGGAGCCATTCACACATTTTTTTTAATTGCCCTGGGTCACCAAGTCCTCCTGAATTGTCAAAATGGGTCCCTACCTGGAAAAGGTTGGACACCACTGGTCTAGATGGTGCTTGGTCCTGCCGTGAGGCCAGGGGACTGGACTTGATGACCTCTCAAGATTCCTTCCAGTTCTGTGATTCTAACATTTATTAATGTAGCTGGGTTTTCCCTTTCAGCTTCTTCCTGTCCTCTGTCAAGGTATGCTGTTTGTGTTTTTAGTGAATTGTTAGCAACTGACAGTTCTTCAGCAACCCACTGTAATCAGATTCGTGTCTTCTCGTCGGTCATGGAACCCTGACTTGGTCCTTTTCATCTTCACAGCCTGGGGAAGCTCTTCATGCCACTTGTTGCTAACAGCAATTTAATTATATATGAAAAAGTGAGCAAGTTGTAGCCATTAGTACTGGGCCCTCAGTTCCTATCAGCATGTTCTCCCCCGAAGCGTGCTTTACGGCAATGAAGTCCATGCCAGTAGCAGCAAGAGGGCCCTGTGTTCTTATGCAGACAGAACTATGTCATTTAGGAAGTGTCTGGGCTTTTCCAGCCTTTGGAATGTAATTAGCACTCAGTGCCTGTCTGTGTGGATCAGGCTGAGCCCTCGGACGCGTTTGTGCGTGAGCCAGGCCGTCCGTATGTTGGGGTCTTAGAGCTTACTCTGCCAGATGGAAAGTGAAACTGACGGTCCACCTCCCCACTACTGACCATGTAGAGCTCTGCTGCTCTTTGCCTTGGTGTGCAGGCCTGATGCATGTTGTGGGCGGGACTTCTTCAGCTTTCGCTAGCTGGAGTTCCTTGTCCACCTGCTGCACATGGCATATGGAGAAGTCACTCCAATGAGAAAAGTCCATCCTCAGTAACCGACTCTCTAAGAGAGTGTTCTCTGCGTTTTTCCACGGCTGGCTTGCCTGCCTCTCTTCCTGGGAGCCCGGCGCTCTGAGGAGCACTGTGTTGGAAGATGTAGCGGCTCCATGGCGTCTGAGTGTTCCTTGCCACGGGGAAGTGTTCCTGCATTCCCTGTGGGCACTGTTTCCACAGGGCTCCTGAGGCGCGAGGGTCTGTAGCCCAAGAGTGTGCCCTGAGGGGAAGGGCTCTGTGTGGTACAGCTGTTGCAGTCCCAGTCTCTCCTGGCTGCAACCTGCCTCCAGAGCCATCCCATCCACCGGGCAGCTGGGGACAGCCACCTGGGGCCTGTGCTTTGGGGGCCCCATGGCAGAGGCCCCAGCTGTCCTACGAATGGGACAGTGCCCAATAGTGAGGTTTGCTCCAAGGTGGCCTGGGGGATTTCCTGGAGGGCCTGAGGCCAGCAGTGGGGGAGGGGCCCCCATGCTCACTGCAGTGGTGGGAAGTGGAGTGACCCTGCCCCAGCCTGCTCTGTGCCCCCCAGCCCGGGCAAGGTGGGCTTGGGGGAGTGAAGTGCCCTGGCTGGGAGGTGGCGGGCGGAGCAGTCTGCTGCACTTGGCATGGCTCCCACTGCCAAGGAGAGTACGGTGGCCGGACTTCTGCTGCTGCCCTGCACCAGCCCCTCCGTAAGCATCGCTCGGGGGTGGCTGCTAGGGGCTGCCGGGCAGAGCAGGGCCCTGGCTTGGGGTGGGGCAGAGCAGAGGTGGGAAGAGGTAGGGTGGGGGCAAGTCCTGGGACAGAGGGGCAGCTGCCCCCTCTCCTCAGGGGCGGAAGAGATTGGCTAGGTGGGACGTCTGCCTGAAACTCAGCCACAGCATGAAGCACTGCAGACGGAGTGGCGGGCTGGGCTGTGATCGCCTCCTGGTGCTCCTGCCGGGGCTGTTAGTGCATTTAAATGAGTTCCGTTGCCGTAGCCCCCGCGGCGAGCCCGGACCTGTCCGAACGCTGATGGCCAAGGGCTGTGCTCTGAGGGGCATCCTGAGGGCGAAGCAGGCAGAGAGTGTGGTAAGTCAGTGGGGTCCATTCGAGGCAGCTCAGCGGGATTGGGCTTCAAGAGGGGAAGGCCTTGGGGGCAGGAGGGGGAAGGCCTTGTGGATGAAGACAGAGGCTGCCCCAGCGATGAGTGAGAATCTGACAAGCAGGCATACAAGGTGGGTGCAATGGCCGGCAGAGGGGCCCCAAGGCCACAGAAAGCTGGATGAAGGGGACGGGCAGAGGGGTTTACATTGCTAAGATAGCAGCAGGGAGGCCGGGCGGATTAAGGGTGAGCAGTGACGTGAGCAGGGTTGGGCGGGTGGCGGTGCATTTGCCAGTGCTGGCTGGTGCGGGTGCTGGAGAGAGAGGACCGCTGGCCACGCGGAAGAAGCAGCAGCATGTCGAAATGGCGCAGGTAGGCAGGGCCGGTAAAGGATAGTGTCACAAGTCAGGGCGGGCCGGTGATCTGAACTGGAGGCGAGACGTGTGCTGCTGGTCTGGCGCGTTCGGTGGGGTGCCAGCGGGTGTTGCAGAAACAAGCTCAGCTGCATAGCTGGGTGGAAGGTGCCTGGTGCACAGGGAGGTGCCTAGCATCAGGGCGCAGGGAGGAGAGAAGGGAAAGCAGGAAGGAGCCTGGCAGAGAAGCAGGGGAGGCTGAGGGAAGCCAGCGAGGGTATCTGGAAAGCCCGGTGAGGATGAGCTGTGGAGGGGAGGGGACAGCAGAGGGTGAGAGCCCAACACGTCATTCGAGCCCTGGAAACAAGGAATCGGAGCCAGAGCTGGAGGAGGGAGGCTGCTCAGCGACTTGGCGCTGAAGAGAGGGGCAGGATGTGGGGCGATTTCCTTGGGGTGAGAGCGGGGCCAGAAGTGCAGGGTAGGGAGGGAGCAGGAAGAGGAACAGTCCAGCTGATCCCGTGGGCTGCTCCAGGCCTCGTGCTTTTCCTTTGCTGACGTCTGCTGCGCTGCTGGGGTGGCTTGTGGCGCTGCTGGGTGAGAGTCTGTCAGTGCTGCAGGCGGCTCGCTCCAGGGGCCCAGCTGGCCAGCAGCAGCCACGTCCTGGCTGTCCAGCGTTCTCAAGCAGCGACTCCTGAGTCTCCCTGATGGCTCCTCCCTCAGGGTGGGCATCAGAATGTGCCCCGCCCCCGTGGGCAAGACATCGCCATGCGGGCCAAGCGACCGGACTGTGACAAGGCTGCACGTTCTTCCTCCCCTCTCTCCCATTCCGAGCCTAGTGACTGATGGTTCCTGACCCCTGGGAGAAATCACCTGGACTAATGGCAAACCGAAGCATAGGCTGCGCTGGGCGCCCGCCCCCATGGCCTGTGACGGGCAGGCTGCTGCTTTCCGTTTGCCAGAGAGGGCGCGGTTTTCGTCATATCCGAGTGACGTGTTCGTGGGTCGCATTGGGAGCATGCCAGTAGTCACTGCTGTGGCCTGTCTGCCTACTGGGCAAACAACTGACCGCTTCGGCAGTGTTGTCGCTGTGCAGCCGCAGCGTCCTTTGGGACTGGCTAGAGCAGACGCTCTGACCCCTTCACCTCTGCTGGGGAAAAGAGCAAGCGTCAGAAGATTGCATGGGTATAGCAATGGAGCAGCAGTGTCTGCAGTGCCCACAGTCTCTGCCCCTCCGCCCGATGCTCAGCAGTACAAGCTTGGGCCTCGCTTCTCAGGAGGACAGCTCCTAAGGAAGCAGCATTCAGAGGGGCGGAAGATTCTCAAGGGCCTATGTGGCTCAGCAGTACAGCTCCATGGAAGGGCAATGGGACATGGGATTTCCAAAAGCTCCCACCGGAACTGAGCTCTGGAGACACGCGTGCAGCAGCCCTTGGGACAGTTCAGCGCTCTCGGCTGTCAGCACCACAGATCAGGAAGGTGGCTTGGCTTGGTCTGGCTTCAGAGCCAGTCGGAGCGTCTTTCCTTCTTTACGGCAGAAGGGTGTGCTGCCAGCGTCATGCAGGCACTGCTGGCTCAGCTTACTGCTCCCACCTAGACAAAGGGCGCACTGCCACCACCACCTCCTGGTTCCTCCTCCGGGCCAGCAGGAGGCAGTGTGTTCCAGCCTGCGTCCTCTGGAGACGTGAAGGTCTCCGGGTGACATCTCAGTGACTTTGAAAGGGCCTTTCTCCAGTATAAAAAGGGAGAAAATCCTGTTATGTTTAAAGGAGCAAACAACAGCAGTGATATTGTGGTTGGTGTTTGCTACAGCTACCGAATCAGGTGGATGAGGTAGATGAGGCTTTCTTCGGACAACTGAGAGAAGCTTCCAGATCGCAGGCCTGGTTCTCGTGGGGGACTTTAATCATAAGAACATAAGAACGGCCGTACTGGGTCAGACCAAAGGTCCTTCTAGCCCAGTATCCTGTCTGCCGACAGTGGCCAACACCAGGTGCCCCAGAGAGGGTGGACCGAAGACAATGATCAAGCGATTTGTCTCCTGCCATCTCTCTCCAGCCTCTGACAAACAGAGCCCAAGGACACCATTTTATCCCCTGGCTAATAGCCTTTTATGGACCTAACCTCCATGAAATTATCTAGCTTCTCTTTAAACTCTATTATAGTCCTAGCCTTCACCGCCTCCTCTGGCAAGGAGTTCCACAGGTTGACTACACGCTGTGTGAAGAAGAACTTTCTTTTATTCGTTTTAAACCTGCTACCCATTAATCACCCTGACATCTGTTGGGAAACCAATGACAGTACACAGTCAATCCAGGAAGTTTTTGGAGAATGTTGGGGATAACTTCTTGACACAAGTGCTGAAGGATCCGACTAGGGGCCGTGCGCAGCTTGATGTTCTGCTCACAAACAGGGAGGAACTAATAGGGGAAGTGGAGGTGGGTGACAACCTGGGAAGCAGTGATCATGAGATGGTAGATTTCAGGATCCTGACCAAAGGAAGAAAAGAGAGTAGTAAAATACACACCGTGGACTTCAGAAAAGCAGATTTTGACTCCCTCAGAGATCTGATGGGCAGAATCCCCTGGGATGCTAACATGAAGGGGAAAGGAGTCCAGGACAGCTGGCAGTATTTTAAAGAAGCCTTATTGAAGGCACAGAAAGAAACCATCCCGACACGTAGCAAGAGAGGCAAACATGGTAGGAGACCAGATTGGCTTACAGGGGAAACCCTTGGTGAACTTAAGCACAAAAAGGAAGCTTAGAAAAAGTGGAAACTTGGACAAATGACCAGGGAGGAGTTTAAAGGTCTAGCTCAAGAATGCCGGGGGGTTATCAGGAAGGCGAAAGCGCAGCTGGAATTGCGACTGGATGTGAAGGATAACAAGAAAGGTTTCTACAGGCATGTTAACAAGAAGAAGGTGATCAGAGAGGGTGTGCGGCCCCTAATGGATGAAGGAGGTAACCTAGTGACAGATGATGTGGGGAAAGCTGAAGTACTCAATGCTTTCTTTGCCTCTGTATTCACGGATAAGGTCGGCTCCTAGACTTCTGCGCTAAGTGACGCAAGATGGGATGAAGATGAACAGCCCATGGTGGGTAAAGAACAGGTTAGGAACTATTTAGAAAAGCTAAACGTACACAAATCCATGGGTCCGGACTTAATGCATCCAAGGGTATGGAGGGAGTTGGCAAATGTCATTGAGGACCCTTTGGCTATTATCTTTGAAAAGTCGTGGAGATCGGGAGAAATCCCGGATGATTGGAAAAAGGCAAATGTAGTGCCCATCTTCAAAAAAGGGAAGAAGGACGATCCAGGGAACTATAGGCCGGTCAGTCTTACCTCGGTTCCTGGAAAAATCATGGAAGGGATCCTTAAGGAATCCATTTTGAGGGACTTGGATGAGAGGAAAGTGATTAGGAATAGTCAGCATGGATTCACAAAGGGCAAGTCATGCCTGACCAATCTGATTAGCTTCTATGATGAGGTAACTGGCTCTGTGGACGTGGGGAAGGCAGTGGATGTGATATACCTTGACTTTAGCAAGGCTTTTGATACCGTCTCCCACAATATTCTTGCCAGCAAGTTAAGGGATTGTGGATTGGATAAATGGACGGTAAGATGGATAGAAAGATGGCTAGAAGGCCGGGCCCAGCGGGTAGTGATCAATGGCTCGATGTCAGGATGGCGGTCGGTTTCTAGTGGAGTGCCCCAAGGTTCGGTTCTAGGACCGGTTTTGTTCAATATCTTTATTAATGACCTGGATGAGGGGATAGATTGCACCCTCAGCAAGTTTGCGGATGACACTAAGCTGGGGGGAGAGGTAGATACGCTTAAGGACAGAGATAGGGTCCAGAGTGATTTAGACAAACTGAAGGATTGGGCCATAAGAAATCTGATGAGGTTCAACAAGGACAAGTGCAGAGTCCTGCACTTGGGACGGAAGAATCCCAAGCATTGTTACAGGCTGGGGACCAACCAATTAAGTAGTAGTTCTACAGAAAAGGACCTGGGGGTTCTAGTGGATGAGAAGCTGGATATGAGTCAACAGTGTGCCCTTGTAGCTAAGAAGGCTAATGGCATATTAGGTTGCATTAAGAGGAGCATTGCCAGCAGATCCAGAGATGTCATTGTTCCCCTTTATTCAGAACTGGTGAGGCCACATCTGGAGTATTGTGTCCAGTTCTGGGCCCCCCACTACAAAAAGGATGTGGACGCATTGGAGAGGGTCCAGCGGAGGGCAACCAAAATGATGAGGGGGCTGGAGCATATGACTGATGAGGAGAGGCTGAGGGACTTGGGTCTGTTTAGTCTGCAGAAGCAAAGAGTGGGGGGATTTGATAGCAGTTCCAAAGAAGATGGAGGGAGGTTGTTCTCAGTAGTGACAGATGCAGAACAAGGAGCAATGGTCTCAAGTTGTGGTGGGAGAGGTCCAGGTTGGATATTAGGAAAAACTATTTCACTAGGAGGGTGGTGAAGCACTGGGATGGGTTACCTAGGGAAGTAGTGGAGTCTCCATCCCTAGAGGTGTTTAAGTCTTGGCTTGACAAAGCCCTGGCTGGGTTGATTTAGTTGGGATTGGTCCTGCTTTGGGCAGGGGGCTGGACTTGATGACCTCCTGAGGTCTCTTCCAGCTCTATGGTTCTATGATTGTGTCCCAGTTTGGACTGGGGATGTGAAATGTCGGTTAACTGAATAGTCCAGTAACCTCATGAATTCTTTTCAGTTACTCGACTATTCTACAGTCCTGGGGGCGGGGCCAGCAGCCAGTGCGCTCTGGCCCCATCCCAAGGAGCCCCCTGCCACTCTGTGCTGCCGCCTCTGGATCTGCCTGCCTACCTGGTCCCTAATACGCTTTAAATGCAGAACCACAGCGGGGGTAGGTCCCGGACCCTGTGTGAGGCGGGACTGAGCCTGGCTGCTGGCCAGCCCGCTAAAAAATTAACTGGCGCGGGGGAAGGAAACGCCTGTAGTCTATAGCATTAACCTATAAGCTTTTGTTTATCGATTAATCGGTTAATCGACTACACTGTTACATCCCTCGTTTGGACCTTGAGTCCCAGTCGGTAAATGGGTTTGACACAGGGAAGCTGCTCTTCAGAGTCTTTCCCCCTCTGTGCAGGGTCCCCATGGAGAAGGCATTTCGGTCTGAACCATAACTACTCTGCTATTTACAAAGGGAAAGGAAAATTGTGGGAGCAACTAGGAGTGAAATGACCTCGGCCTGTTTGAGCCACAGGTCTCTGGTTAAAAGCGAGGTAACGGCGAGCCCTCGCCAGGCACTGATTCATAGGCAAGCCCGTGGGCGCTCTGCCCGGGTCTCTGGGACAAGTCAGGAAGCGAGATCTCTATTCGGGTCTCTTGTTGTCCATATGAGCCACGCTCACGCGTTGCAGTGCGAGCCTCGACTCCTATTACGGCCTCTCATTTGGAGGCTTTGCAGATTCACAGGAAGCTTCCTGCTTTTTAAACCATTGGTGTTCTCCGAGCGCTATCCGTCATCAGCAGCCTCATTGTTTTATAATGTACCTCTCAGCAAGCTGCTTGCGACTCATCACCCGGATTGCTGTATAGTCTATAAATATTTAATTATTTAATAAACTGCATATCTGTCCTCTCAAATGACTGATGCATTTCTCTCCCCCCGTTCAGTAGTGCTCTTTGCAAAACGCTTGGTTTTGTTCAGAACAGCGATGGGTTTCAAAAATGTTTGAATTTCCTTTTTCTAAGTAGCAATTCTTTCAGGGCATTCGGTAAACTGACAGGCAGCGCAGTGGCACCTGCAGCATTAGATAAGCCCTGCCGAGGGGGCTGCTTAGAACGTCGCCGTCGCCCCGCGCTAGCCCTGCCGAGGGGGCTGCTTAGAACGTCGCCGTCGCCCCGCGCTAGCCCTGCCGTGGGGCCTGCTTAGAACGTCGCCGTCGCCCCGCGCTAGCCCTGCCGAGGGGGCTGCTTAGAACGTCGCCATCGCCCCGCGCTAGCCCTGCCGAGGGGGCTGCTTAGAACGTCGCCGTCGCCCCGCGCTAGCCCTGCCGTGGGGCCTGCTTAGAACGTCGCCGTCGCCCCGCGCTAGCCCTGCCGAGGGGGCTGCTTAGAACGTCGCCGTCGCCCCGCGCTAGCCCTGCCGTGGGGCCTGCTTAGAACGTCGCCGTCGCCCCGCGCTAGCCCTGCCGAGGGGGCTGCTTAGAACGTCGCCGTCGCCCCGCGCTAGCCCTGCCGAGGGGGCTGCTTAGAACGTCGCCGTCGCCCCGCGCTAGCCCTGCCGTGGGGCCTGCTTAGAACGTCGCCGTCGCCCCGCGCTAGCCCTGCCGAGGGGGCTGCTTAGAACGTCGCCGTCGCCCCGCGCTAGCCCTGCCGAGGGGGCTGCTTAGAACGTCGCCATCGCCCCGCGCTAGCCCTGCCGAGGGGGCTGCTTAGAATGTCGCCGTCGCCCCGCGCTAGCCCTGCCGAGGGGGCTGCTTAGAATGTCGCCGTCGCCCCGCGCTAGCCCTGCCGAGGGGGCTGCTTAGAACGTCGCCGTCGCCCCGCGCTAGCCCTGCCGAGGGGGCTGCTTAGAATGTCGCCGTCGCCCCGCGCTAGCCCTGCCGAGGGGGCTGCTTAGAACGTCGCCGTCGCCCCGCGCTAGCCCTGCCGAGGGGGCTGCTTAGAACGTCGCCGTCGCCCCGCGCTAGCCCTGCCGAGGGGGCTGCTTAGAATGTCGCCGTCGCCCCGCGCTAGCCCTGCCGAGGGGGCTGCTTAGAACGTCACCCGCTGGTGCTTAAAAACACGGGGCCCTGAGCCCACTGTGACTCGGCGCTGACACTTCCCTGCCAGTGTCCACGAGTCCCCAAGTTGGGGAGAGCCTGTAGCTTTCCCGAATTCGTGCACATGAGCAGATGGGCAAAGTGGGCACTGGAAGGTGCTGAGCCTTTCTAATGCATGATCGTGGTTTAGGTTTACATAGAAAAAATAAACACAGCAGCTCCGATTTCACACGCAGTGCGACTTCTCTGCAGCAGGCTCCCAAGGCCATCTGGGGAAGAGGTTTGAAGTGCGTGGAATGCCTTGAGAGGTTCAGCTAGGACAGCACTCCAAACGTGCGCTCAACTCCTCGCCTCTGCAACCTCCTCAAGCAACCCATTGGATTTAGCAGCTACTCCCTTGGGACCGAACTACCGCTCTCATTGCAGGAGGAATAACAGGTATTTCGAACTAGGGCTTTATTTCAAACGCCCGTTTCACTGCCACGTGTAGATGCGGGCAGTTATTCCAGGCTTGTCAATTTCAAAAATGGCGCCAAGCCAGGAACATGCAAATCAAGCACGGGATATTTAGATCCCGGGCTTGATTTGCAATTTTGAATGCCTACATTTGCAGCCCTATTTTGAATTAGGCTGCAAGTGTAGACATACCCTCACAGGCCAATCAAGACCTGGGGACGAGGGAGCACTCAAAATCTCCCCTCGCCAAGGCCATGTGGTGGATAGAAAGAAACTCTGGCTGTTTTAAAACAGTTGGTGATTCTCTGGGGGTGGGGAAGATTTCATCCCCAGGCGGGAGGGAAGAGAGTGGGAGGGGCTGTGGCTCCGATATACTGTGAATGGAAGCGAGTTACACGCTGGAGGCCGTTGCTGGAGGAGTGAGAGGGGCTCTGAATGGAATTGAGTTACTCCCTGAAGACCGTGGCTGGGGTGTGGGAGAGGCTGTGGCACCGAGGTACTGTGAATGGAAGCGAGTCACTGGCTGGAGGCCGTGGCTGGGGACACGTCAGAGGGGCTGTGGCACAGGCGTACTGTGAATAGAAGTGAGTCACTGGCTGGAGGCCGTGCCTGGGGACACGTCAGAGAGGCTGTGGCACCAGCATACCTCCCCTCCAATGCTACGACTACACTACCAACTTCTTCCAGAAGAGGAAATGCCAGTGAAGCGCTCATTTGCGTATCTCACGCTCTCCTTTGAGGAAGACGGGATCTTGCGCAAAAGGGGGGGGTTTGGCTAAACGGTGCCGTCTACACAGGGAAAACTTTGTCCGCAAAAAGGATTGGAGGAGAATATGCAAATGAGAGCATGGGATATGCAAATGAGCAGTCCATTGGCATTTCCTCTTCCGGAAAGAGGTGGTAGTGTAGCCGTAGCTTAAGATTCCCTTCACGTGACTTCTGAGATTCTGTCTTGTGGCTCATTTCATAGTGACTCACCATGGTCCCATTTAGGTCCCAGGAACTGTCCTCACTGGTTAGTCAGATGAGTCGCCTCCCACTCCATCCCAACGCCACCTTTCCCGCCGTGCTCAGTTCGTCGGCCACCACCTGCCCTGCCTGCTACCAGCCAGCCATCTTGTGCCGGGTTTCCTTGATGCTACCCTTCCTCCCACCACCATGTGGGGAGCCACTTTCTGTTCCATTTCACCAGGAAGCGGCTACGGATTTGCCCATCAATCCTTCTGGGATGTATGTGCGTCCTGATCATGGCCCACCTTCCCAATCGCTGTTGAAACATGGCTCCTTGATTCACCCAGCGAGGTTCCCAGGCGAAGTGGACAGACATGGCTGCTGTCGGGAACTCCAGCAGGCTGTTTTCTTCTGAGAGCGTGCCGGGAAGGTGAGTCCGAGGGCGCAGGGCTTGTGGGGATGTTAGAGAGCGAGCAGAGGCTAGGAAATGTGTCTGGCAGTTGTCCTCCAGCCGCACGGGAGGCAATGCCATAGGGCATAGACATGGGCTTGTGGGGACAAATGGTCAGAGAGCTCGGCCCCGGCAGCTGCCACTGTGACACTTACGGGCGGCTTTTCAGCCCCTGCATGGCCCTGATGAAGGAGCCTTTTCGTAAGGCTGGCCCCAGACATGGCTGCTGGGCGCTTTGGAGACGCCTGCAAGTGTCGTTATGAAGAGCACTTCCATGGAAACAGCTCAGCAGCCTGGGTCAACGCTGAGACGGCCCAGCGAGGCATCCCCTCAGGCCCCCGCCTGCCTCTGCTTTCCCTGCCATTTCTTTGGGGCTGGGGGGGGGAGTTTAACACCCGCGAAGCATCTTTGTGTTCAGCCACCTGCTGTCTTAGCCGCTCACGTACCCAGGATAGTGGCTCTGCTCCGGGGCGGCTCAGGGCAGGAAGCTGATATCTACATCGACACAGGCTGACCGGTGTGCTGACTTCCCAGGAGTGGGCAGGCTAAGAAGAAAAGCCAGAGGGAAGGCAGATCCCCGTGCAGCCTGGGCACCCCTGTGAACACCACCTCTCTCCGTGGGGCTGGACGAACTTTCTTTGCGTCACTCCAGGTTTTCCTGGCCCCAGTGGGTGTTTCAGAGGTGGTGTGTGCTTTGGCATGTCTTGTGTGCCAGCTCTGCTCAGGCTCTTGCCTATACCCAGGGGCATTCTGGATGGTTTGCTGACCCTGGCCTACCAGACGGGACTCTTGGATCCATTCTACTCAGACGTGGGTAGTGATCCAGTCCAGGGCATGTCTGGAGAGCCCATCACTAGAGGTATGTCTCCTCTACGCTGATGAATTGGAAAAAGGGCCGCAAACTGTGTGCCGCGATTTGGGCACCTTTTTCCAATAGCTTTGTCAGAAGAGACTTTTCCGAAATTGGACCCGTCTACACTGGGCCAAATTTCGGAAAAGCCTCCTCTTTTGGAAGAGCCCTGCTTTCTCGTGGGAGGAGGAAGACAGGACTTCTGGAAGAGCCTATCTGCTCTTGGCAAAAAAGAGTGGAAGAGCAGACATGTTCCCTGGACATGGCAGTTTTTCTGGGATACCTCTGGTGTTGCAGGAAAAACCCCGTAGTGGAGATGTAGCCTAAGTCTGGTATATAGTGCTAGCCCTCAGAGCACAGTACAGCCCTTAGCTGGCCCTTAAGCAGTCCTGCGTGGTTGGCTGGTAAATATCCTCCCTATTCTACAGCTGAAAAGCTGAGGCACGGAGAGGTAAAGTGGCTTGTGCTAGGCACAGAGTGGACTGAGCCAGGGTTCTAATTTACCACGGCCTGGCCTCCATCCCGTTCTACTCCGTTCTCCAGACACATCGCCACCCCCAGTGCAGCCCGGGGCTCTGCCGTTCGACTCCGGCTTCCAGTGCCACCGGGCAGAATTCTCCCAAGGCTACGGTAGGGCCTGAGCAGAGACCAGCTCAGTTCACATACCTCAGAGAGCTCCAGGGGCTTCGAGGGAGCGCGACCAGGAACAGGTAACAGGAGAGTTTGGAGAGGGAGTTCTCCAGGTAAAAGAGGAGTAAAAACGGGACCCTTGTGGTAAGTGGCTGTCTGGAGTGTGTGTTTGTGTGTGGGGGAGTTATTTACAGTGTGCTGAGCTTGTGTTTGTCTGGTTGGTTTGTTTGTTTGGTTGGTTTGTTTGTTTGAAGGAGCTTCTAAAAGGTTTGAAATCTAGAAGCCTCTGTTAATTGGCTGAGCCTCAGTCAGGGGGAGGGGCTACCAGAGCTATATAAGCCTGTGACTCAGCGACCAGGGAGAGCACGACCAGGAACAGGTAACAGGAGAGTTTGGAGAGGGAGTTTAGAGGGGGAGTTTAGAGGGCACGAGTGACTTGCGTCCTTCTTTAAAACCTAACTCTTAGAATAATCTATACTCCAGAAGTTTAAAAAGAATCCCAGTTTGTACTTAAACTTATTCATTACACACATGGAGACAGAAGCCCAGCAGCAGAGTGGGGGCTATCCTGTTTATTGCATCGAGTGTAACATGTATGATTACCTGCCCTGTGGGCGGGTGGCGTATGTGTACACCTGTTGCAAGGAGCTCCTGACCCTCAGAGACCGAGTTCGGGCTTTGGAGGACAAGGTGGCTGAACTGGAGGAGCTAAGGGAGGTAGAGAGCTATGTTGATGAGACTTTCCGGGACACTGTAGTACTGTCCCACCTCCAGTCTGAGAGCCCCAGTGTTCTTAAGGAGGATGAAAATCTCAAGGGAACAGAGCATTTAACGGGAGCAGAGGGAAACCATCCCGTAGTTGGGACCCTCCTCCCAGAGGATGTTGCGGTATCCTCTTGCACTGAGGATACCTCTGATAGGGAGGGAATGCCAGCTAGGAAGAGGCAGGTGTTAGTAGTGGGTGATTCGATCATTAGAAACATAGATGGTTGGGTTTGTGATGACCGGGAGAACCGTATGGTCACTTGCCTGCCTGGTGCGAAGGTTGCGGATCTCTCGAGGCATCTAGATAGACTTATGTGTAGTGCTGGGGAGGAGCCGGTGGTCATGGTACATGTAGGTACCAATGACATAGGGAAGGGTAGGAGAGATGTCCTGGAGGCCAAATTTAGGCTGCTAGGAAAGAGACTGAAATCCAGGACCTCTATGGTGGCGTTCTCAGAAATGCTTCCAGTTCCACGCGCAGGGCCAGATAGGCAGGCAGAGCTTCAGAGTCTCAATGCGTGGATGAGACAATGGTGTAGGGAAGAGGGGTTTAGATTTATTAGGAACTGGGGACACTTTTGGGAGAGGGAGAGCCTATACAGGAAGGATGGGCTCCACCTAAACCAGGGTGGAACCAGACTGCTGGCACTAAACATTAATAAGGCCGTAGAGCAGTTTTTAAACTAAGAGATGGGGGAAAGCCGATTGGTGCGGAGATGCACGTAAATCGGAGAGAGACTTCTCTTAGAGGAGAATCCGTTGATAGAGATTCTCTAAGCTGTAGTCAGAAAGAGAGGAGGGGAGAGGGCAAACCATTGGCCAGAGCTGACAAACAACCGCATAGAAAGGAATCTAATGCATCAGGGAAGGGCAGACAAATAACCAGTGGTAAATTTTTAAAGTGCTTGTACATAAATGCTAGGAGTCTGACTAATAAGATGGGTGAACTAGAGTACCTCGTATTAAATGAGGAGATAGACATAATAGGCATCACTGAAACCTGGTGGAATGAGCAAAATCTGTGGGACACAATCATACCGGGATATAAAATATATAGAAAGGATAGAGCAGGCCGGGTGGGTGGCGGAGTGGCACTGTATGTGAAAGATAATGTAGAATCAAATGAAATACAAATATTAAGTGAATCAACATGTTCCATAGAATTGCTATGGATAGTAATTCCATGCTCCAATAATAAGAAATTAGCAGTAGGGATATATTACCGACCACCTGACCAGGACAGCGATACTGACATAGAAATGCTGAGGGAGATTAGCGAGGCTACCAAAATAGAGAACTCTACAATAATGGGGGATTTTAATTACCCCCATATTGACTGGATACATGTCACCTCAGGAAGAGAAGCGGAGATAAAATTTCTCAATGGCTTAAATGACTGCTTCTTGGAGCAGCTAGTGCAGGAACCCACAAGGGGAGAGGCAATTCTCGATTTAGTCCTGAGTGGAGTGCAGGATCAGGTCCAGGATATAACCATTACAGGACCGCTTGGGAATAGTGACCATAATATAATAACATTCAACATTCCTGTGGTGGGAAGAACACCTCAGCAGAGCAGCACCCTGGCATTTAATTTCAAAAAGGGGAATTACACAAAAATGAGGAGGTTTGTTAAACAGAAATTAAAAGGCACAGTGACTAGAGCCAAATCCCTGAAAGCTGCATGGAAACTTTTTAAAGACACCATAATAGAGGCCCAACTTAAATGTATACCCCAAATTAAAAAACATAGCAAGAGACCTAAAAAAGAGTCACCGTGGCTTAACCACCATGTAAAAGAAGCAGTGAGGGACAAAAAGGTATCTTTTAAGAAGTGGAAGTCCAATCCTAGTGAGATAAATAGAAAGGAACATAAACACTGTCAAATCAAGTGTAAACATGTAATAAGAAAAGCAAAAAAAGATTTTGAGCAACAGCTAGCCAAAAACTCAAAAAGAAATAACAAAATGTTTTTTAAGTACATTAGAAGCAGGAAGACTGCTAAAAAGCCTGTGGGTCCCCTAGATGATCGAGCTATAAAAGGAGCAATCCAGGATGATAAAGCCATTGCGGAGAAACTAAATGATTTCTTTGCTTCAGTCTTCACGGCTGAGGATGTTGGGGAGATTCCTGAATCTGCACCGTCCTTTGTGGGTGATGAATCTGAGGAACTGTCCCGGATTGAAGTGTCATTAGAGGAGGTTTTGGAACAAATAGAAAAACTTAATGTTAACAAATCTCCGGGACCGGATGGCATTCATCCAAGGGTTCTAAAAGAACTTAAATGGGAAATTGCTGAGCTATTATCTGTGGTTTGTAACCTATCCTTTAAATCGGCTTCCGTACCTAATGAAGCGACGAAGAGTCCTGTGGCACCTTATAGACTAACTGAAGTGTAGGAGCATAAGCTTTCGTGGGCAAAGACCCACTTCATCAGATGCATGATGACTGGAAGGTAGCCAACGTGACACCAATATTTAAAAAGGGCTCTAGAGGCGATCCTGGCAATTACAGACCGGTAAGTCTAACTTCAGTACCGGGCAAATTAGTCGAAACAATAGTAAAGAATAAAATTGTGAAGCATGTAGAAGAACATAATTTGTTGGACAA
This sequence comes from Pelodiscus sinensis, assembly GCF_049634645.1. Taxonomy (NCBI): domain Eukaryota; kingdom Metazoa; phylum Chordata; order Testudines; family Trionychidae; genus Pelodiscus; species Pelodiscus sinensis. Next base: position 104,983 of record NC_134722.1, on the reverse strand, counting down.
AAGTCAACATGGTTTCTGTAAAGGGAAATCCTGTCTTACTAATCTATTAGAGTTCTTTGAAGGGGTTAACAAACAGGCAGACAAGGGGGATCCAGTAGATATAGTATACATGGATTTTCAGAAAGCCTTTGACAAGGTCCCTCACCAAAGGATCTTGTGTAAATTACATGGCCATGGGATAAGAGGGAAGGTCCTTTCTTGGATTGAGAACTGGCTAAAAGACAGGAAACAAAGGGTAGGAATAAATGGTAAATTTTCAGATTGGAGAGGGGTAACTAGTGGTGTACCTCAAGGGTCAATCCTGGGACCAATCCTTTTCAACTTATTCATAAATGATCTGGAGAAAGGGGTAAGCAGTGAAGTAGTAAAGTTTGCAGATGATACCAAACTGTTTAGGATAGTCAAGACAGAAGCAGAGTGTGAGGGACTCCCAAGAAGATCTCACCAAACTGAGTGATTGGGCAAGAAAATGGCAAATGAAATTTAATGTGGATAAGTGTAAAGTAATGCACATCGGGAAAAATAACCCCAACTATACGTACAGTATGATGAGGGCTAATTTGGCTACGACAAATCAGGAAAGAGATCTTGGAGTTATCGTGGACAGTTCTCTGAAAACTTCCACACAGTGTGCAGCGGCGGTCAAAAAGGCAAATAGGATGCTAGGAATTATTAGGAAAGGGATAGAAAATAAGACCCAGAACATCTTACTGCCCCTGTATAAAACTATGGTACGCCCACATCTTGAATACTGTGTACAGATGTGGTCTCCTCACCTCAAAAAAGATATTTTGGCCTTGGAAAGGGTTCAGAAAAGGGCAACTAAAATGATTAGGGGTTTGGAACGGGTCCCATATGAGGAGAGGCTAAAGAGACTGGGACTTTTCAGTTTAGAAAAGAGGAGACTGAGGAGGGATATGATAGAGGTCTATAAAATCATGAGTGGTGTGGAGAGGGCTGATAAAGAAAAGTTATTTATTAGTTCCCATAATAGAAGAACTAGAGGACACCAAATGAAATTAATGGGTAGCAGGTTTAAAACTAATAAAAAGAAGTTCTTCTTCACACAGCGTGTTGTCAACTTGTGGAACTCCTTGCCAGAGGAGGCGGTGAAGGCTAGGACTATAATAGAGTTGAAAGAGAAGCTGGATAAATTCATGGAGGTTAGGTCCATAAAAGGCTATTAGCCAGGGGATAAAATGGTGTCCTTGGCCTCTGTTTGTCAGAGGCTGGAGAGGGATGGCAGGAGACAAATCGCTTGATCATTGTCTTCGGTCCACCCTCTCTGGGGCACCTGGTGCTGATCCCTGTCGGCAGACAGGATACTGGGCTAGATGGACCTTTGGTCTGACCCAGTACGGCCGTTCTTATGTTCTTATGTGCTTTTCATCCTTCTCATCTTCTAGAAAGAGTGTGTGTGTGTGTGTGTGTGTGTGTGTGTGACTGTGAGTGTTTCTCTGTGTATGGGTTTCTGTGTGCGTGTGTTTGTGTGTGTCTCTCTCTCTGTGTATGGATGTCTGTGGGTCTCTCTCGGTGTCTGTGTGTGTGTCTCTGGGTCTTTGCGAGCCAGAGCACGAGGGGCTGTTCCACCCACCCTGCCCTTGTCCCTTGAGCCACTTGTAGCAGGGAAGGGAGTCCCCCTGGAGAGGCGCTCTGGCAGCAGCTCGAGCCGTGCCGGGCACCCACCTTGGCTGGAGCTCTTGGTCTTGCCATGTGGCCAGACATGTCGGGACGCAGGTTTGCTCAGGTATGGTCAAGCAGAGCTGCAGGGACCGCCGGCCTGCTCGCCATGACTTGCTGATGCCCGGCTAGTCCTCACTGGCCCCCTGTTCTCACGTGGAGGGCAGCGCCAAGGGGACTCCTAGTGGAGCAGCCAGCAATCCCCGCCTGGCTAGGCATCAAGCAGCGACTGAAATTGTTACGGGACCCAGTGCCCTGAAGGCAGGCGCTGGGCTGGGCTGAGCCATGACAGGCCCTCGGCTCGTCAGCTGCACCTGTGCTGGTGACTGCGCTGAAGCTGGAGAGCTGCGCCAGCCCTGCCTTCGTGTCAGTGGGACTGGGACAGAGCCAGGCTCCTGTCCCTGCAGAGCAGCCGAGCCTGGTCCTGGCCAGCCCGGGCAGAGCCCTGCACCGGCTCACGCTGCTGGGTTTTCACTCCCCCCTGGGGCTGTTGCACTGGAGAGCTGTGACGTGAAACAGCCCCTCCCTCTGCTTCCTTGCTCCCCCTCCTGTCTGAACGAAACCTTGCCCCTTTCTGGCAGCCACCTCCCAGGCCGGCGAGGCTCAGGGGGCCGTGTGCCCCATGCGGCGGCTGCAGTGTGGGTCCAGGGGACCCTGCCATAGGCTGTGCCCTTCCCAGTGAGCATCCTGCCTGAGCTGGGCACGCTCGTCCCTAGCGCTGTGTGGAGGAGCCGCCTTGCCGCGAAGATCACCGCGCTCTCTGCATAGTAACAACCGGCTTGCATCCACGTGACTTCTTCGGCTTGCCGCCGCCTCCTGCCTGCTCATTTACATACAAATAATTGATGTGGACATTCCTTCAGTCAGGATTTTCTCTCCCCCCCTTAATATCTCGCTGATGCTTTGCGCACAAATGGGGTCGTTATGCTTTCGCATATCATTAGGGCTTTATAAAGAACAACAGCGACATCTGCATGTGCTGCAGTGCCACAGAGATGGGGAAAATACAGAAAATAAGCCCCGAACGAGCCCTGAGCATATCGTCTCTCTTGCTCAGCTTCCTTCGCCATCGCCATGTACACGAGTAATTGTACAGTGTAATCACATCTCGGCTCATCTGAATATTCATAGCCGAGACAAAGCCTTGGAGCAGAAGTAATGTGGGGGAAGGAGAAGAGACGACTGTCAATATCAAGCAGCAGTGCTTTTCCTAATGAAGGTGTGCATCTGCAGAAGGAATAGGTTTGAAATCCAAATTGTCTGGCTATAGTGTTCAGAATATTGGGGCAGTAGGGTAGTGTTGCTCACACACCCTCTCCATGCCGAGGAAAAATAAAACAAGCTCACAGTTAGAGAAAAGCCCCAGTAGAAGGGATATTTGAAGAGTCGCCAACAGCAGCTAACCAGCTGCTGTTTTACCAGGAATGAAATAGTCCATTGAGGGAGCTTTATAAAGACCCCAATTAATATGTTGTGCATGTATAAGATCTACAAAGAGCCCACTGTATTCCTCTCCGCCCCCCCAACCATCACCTTCATTCGCTGGCCGGTGCCAGTGGAGACTGATCTTAGCTACCAAATAATTGATTAATCACTTCAACAGGGACCGCACTCCTCTCCACCAAGCAAGAAAGAAAAAAAGCAAAGAGAAAAAAAGCAAACAAAAAGAGGCAACTGTTCGCTAATTAGGGGGTAAATTACCGCTGGCTCATCCCTTGCTTTACCTTCATAAAAAAGAGAGACCTGTAATCCCCATGTTAATATGTAAGTTGTCTTCATTGTTTTGCTTTTACTGTGTTGATCCTTTATTACTAGTAGCCAGATGAGGTGGTGATGTTTGTCAACGCTGTGGCAGTTCTGCCAGTGCATTCCCTCAAGAGCTCCTATTTCCATACCACTGGAGTTTATATTCCTTGAAATGCCTAGTGCAGCACCATTTCCCTCCTTTTAACACCCCACTCCGCTGGAATGAGAGGAATCCAAGGTTATATCCAACATCAAAGGGTTCCCCGTCATCGTGATTGTAGAGAAAGTGAAGACAGCTCATGGATCGAGTCCCTGGCTTTTGAAGATAGGCATCAGAGGGACCCTCCTCTCTCTCCCCACAACTTTGTACCTCTCCTGGCTCTGACTGTCCCAGCTAATGCGGTTTAATGATATGCAAATGAAATATGCATAAAACCATTCTACTGTACGATGATTAAACACTGGAGACATTAGCAGCCGACGCTTCACTGTGTGACCGTAATAATCTTTCCTGAACATCCACTTTGATTGCGGAGTTATGGAAACCCAGAGCAGTTGGCAGAGAGCGCGAAGGAAGGAGAGCTGCAGGGACGCAGCGCCCATCTCTGCGTTTATCCCAGTCCAGGCGACGTCCCCCTTTGTACTGCATTCCTGGGGCTGTCTTTTGTAATCCACCCATGCGGTCGCACCAGGGCGATTAACGGGAAAAACCCTCTTTTCTCTTAATGTTTCAAAGCTCATTAGCCAAACGATTATTCCTCATTAACAGCGAAAGCTCATTCATTAAAAGGAAAAATATGCCCAAAAGATGCCAGCGCTGTTAATCCTGAGCCCTGTAGCTGGGCTGTAAATCCCATGCTAGTATTTTCCATTCAAAAGGGACGCGCGCCAATCCACGGTTCAAAAAAAAGGCAAAGGAAAGAAAACAGTTTGTATGTTTTGTAAAATCCGCAAGAGAGGCAATCAATATTCCCATTGCATGTCTTTATTTTGGTCTCTCCCTTTTGATTCCAGCGCCCGTCCCTGGCTCAGCGCCCGGTGCCCACAGAACACGTTCAGGATCCGCAGCAGCGCAGATAACGTAAGTAGCCAGCTGTCCCTGCAACCCGCTTCCAAAAGCCCCCAGCCCCACAAAGTATGTGTGTGGATCTTCTCCTCTTCACCCCTCCAGTGTGCCACCCCGGCATCACAAGTAGCACCTTCCAAATCTCGCCGTCTTCAAGTTTGTGCATGTCTGTGTGGCATCCCTCCTCCTCCTTCACTCCCATAGTGGATCTTGTAAAGGGCTTCAGATCGGCCCCATTCATCTCCCTGGTGATAGCAGTGAATGTAGATAAATCTCTGCCTGCCTGCTTGCTGCTAGAGTATGATTTTTATTTTGTCTTCAGTGTATACCTGGGTCAAAAAATGGGATGTACATACACACGCACACTTGTGTGTGTCATACACACATGCACATGTGTGCGTAGAGAGAGATACACGCGCACGCACACGTATGTCTATATAAACATACCCCCCCCCACATACATACATATCTATTATATCTTTGAAAATGTCGGAGGCATTGTGTGCATGGGTGTGTGCGCGTGTGTGTCTCTGTGTGCACAGATAAGCATCTCTAGCTCTATCTGTATAAACATCCCCCTCCTCCGTGCAGAGGCTGTGTGCATCTAGGAATCTGCCCTAGGAGACTTGTATTCCAGGCTTCCTTCCAAATTCAGCTGGAGACCTTTCTGCTCCCTTCCGAGCTGCAGAGCTGGCACCGCTCCCTGAGGCTCCGACTGGCAAGTGGCATCGGCTGTAGCCTGCGTTCTTGCAGCTCCCTGTGGCATGTCTCTCTCCATGTCGGCGACTCCCTTTTGTTTGTTGCTGACTGGGCTGGGTCTAGGGTTTGGTTTGGTTGGTTTTTCATTAGTTCATTTATAAATGAGCCCGAATCTCAAACAAGCCAACAGCTTGCAAACCCCCCAACCCACCCACAAGCACCGTCTGCCGCGACAGATGCCCAGATTGCCCCTGGCACGGAGCACGGGCACAAGGGGTTTGTTGTTGTGATTTCTCGTTTGCTGGTTTTGTCGTTCCCTCATTTTCAAGACTCCAAGATGCCGGCCTTGGAACGCAGCGGTGTCATGGCGGAGACGACGGCCTTTGTTTGCCAGGGTGTGAAAGCATCCGCTGTGCTGGCTCCGCTGCGGCAGCATGACGTGCGCGGGGGAAAGTGCTGAAAGTCAGCTTTGCGCCTCGGCGGTGGGGGAGCGCCCAGGTCCCCGGCAGCCGACTCTGTGTCCGAGGAAGAGCCTCGTCTGTAATCCTGCCACTTGCGCCTTCGCCTGCTGCTTGCTGCTTGCTCCGGGGGGTCTGGATAATCTCCCTTGGCTCTAGCGCAGTGTCTGGCCCGCACGCAGGGCCCCTGTAACATATACCCGCTGCTGCTATCACACGAAACTGTGGCGCTGCCACTGAATGGATGGCACTGTGCCAGCTCCTCTGCCATCCGCCCTTGCAGCTTCTTCCCTCCCTCCCTCCCTCCCTCCCTCCTCCTCCTCCTCCTCCTCCCCCATCGACTTGACGTTAATTAACACTCGGGTTAATTGATTTCAAAAGCTGAAGAATTACAGTTAACTTTTCCCAGAGGGTACAGCCGCCACCGGCTTGGCACAGTTCTGCCTTTCACCCGGTGCAGGGGGCAGGAGGAGCCCTCGGCACAACTCGCCCAGCCTCTGCGGAGGGAGCGGCAGCGGCTCGCTGGAGGACGCGGATGGGAGCCGGCGTGTTACGGGCTCGTCCTTTGCAATATGTTGCCATTCTATTTTCTTATGAGTAATCAAAGCAGCAACTCCTCCTCTTGCCGCCCTCCCGCCCGCCTGTGAAACTGAAAGCGCAAGTTTGAGTGGGGGGAGGCTTCTTACAACAGCCAGACCCATCTCCGCGTTCCTTAATGAGGAGCTAGAAGGAGAGGGCCCCCACCCCAAGCACACGGAGCCATGGGGCAGGCAGCTTGGATATTGCTGCTTTTCTACAGGGCTCCTGGTGCCCCATATTTTTTGTCGTCTTAATTGGCTCCGATGTGCTGCTTGTGGTGAAGGATCTCGGCCGGGAAAGTTGGCTCGTTGTAATTAAGAGCAAAATGTGCCATGCGAGAGCTTTGTTTTCTGCTTTCTCTCGCCTGCGCCCCAGTCCGTGCTGCAAAGGAGGCGAATTAGAGTGCGACTGGGAGGAGCCTGGCGATCCTGGGAACTTGCTGCTCTCACTTTATTTCGTTTTGTTTTTTAAAAGCATGAAGCAAGTGAAGCGACAAGAGGAATCCATTATGCAAATCATGTCACATTTGCATAATGTCTCATGACTGGAATATGCAAATAGGCTGTATAATTTATGAGTGCCAGGGTCTGTCTAAAAGTGTTTCCCATCATTTAAAGAAGTGAGCCTGTGAAACATGGGGATGGTGGCTGGGGACGGCGGCTTGGCTCAGTGCCCTCCAAGGAAAGCACGGCGCCTTCTCCTCAGAGTGCTCCCTGAGCACAGCAGCAGCAATTACACTTCCACATGCTCATTAGCCAATCCGAGGCAAGGCCCCCCTTCGCTCTCTGCCCCTCCCCCCTTCGCTCTCTGCCCCTCCCCCCTTCCGCTCTCTGCCCCTCCCCCCTTTCATTCTCTGCCCCCTTATCTTCTGCCCTCCCCCTTCTTTTGCCCCTCCCTCCTTTTGTTCTCTGCCCCTCCCCCCTTTCGTTCTCTGCCCTCCCCCCTTATCTTCTGCCCCTCCCCCTTCTTATGCCCCTCCCCCCTTTCGTTCTCTGCCCCTCCCCCCTTTCACTCTCTGCCCTCCCCCCTTATCTTCTGCCCTCCCCCTTCTTATGCCCCTCCCTCCTTTCATTCTCTGCCCTCCCCCCTTATCTTCTGCCCCTCCCCCTTCTTATGCCCCTCCCCCCTTTCGTTCTCTGCCCCTCCCCCCTTTCACTCTCTGCCCTCCCCCCTTATCTTCTGCCCTCCCCCTTCTTATGCCCCTCCCTCCTTTCATTCTCTGCCCTCCCCCCTTATCTTCTGCCCCTCCCCCTTCTTATGCCCCTCCCCCCTTTCGTTCTCTGCCCTTCCCCCTTATCTTCTGCCCTCCCCCTTCTTATGCCCCACCCTCCTTTCGTTCTCTACCCTCCCCCCTTATCTTCTGCCCTTCCCCCTTCTTATGCCCCTCCCCCCTTTCGTTCTCTGCCCCTCCCCCTTTCCTTCTCTGCCCCTCCCCCTTATCTTCTGCCCCTCCCCCTTCTTATGCCCCTCCCCCTTATCTTCTGCCCCTCCCCCTTCTTATGCCCCTCCCCCCTTTCGTTCTCTGCCCTCCCCCCTTATCTTCTGCCCCTCCCCCTTCTTATGCCCCTCCCCCCTTTCGTTCTCTGCCCTTCCCCCTTATCTTCTGCCCTCCCCCTTCTTATGCCCCACCCTCCTTTCGTTCTCTACCCTCCCCCCTTATCTTCTGCCCTTCCCCCTTCTTATGCCCCTCCCTCCTTTCATTCTCTGCCCTCCCCCCTTATCTTCTGCCCCTCCCCCTTCTTCTGCCCCTCCCCCTTATCTTCTGCCCCTCCCCCTTCTTATGCCCCTCCCTCCTTTCGTTCTCTGCCCTCCCCCCTTATCTTCTGCCCCTCCCTCCTTTCGTTCTCTGCCCTCCCCTTATCTTCTGCCCCTCCCTTTCTTATGTCTCTCCCCACTTCCGCTCTCTGCCCCTCCCCCTTTCGCTCTCTGCCCCCCCCATTTATTTTCTGTTCCTCTCTGCTTTATCTTCTGTCCCTCGCCCTTTCTCCCGCCCAGTTTACCCCCATCCCCACTTCTGACTTCTCCACTACTCACATGGCTAGTCCATGGGATTTCACAGGCCATTGAGAAGAGAGAGCTTCTGGGCACGGGTGCCTCTGAGACAGTGGCCGTGGAGAAGAGCCTGCTCCTTCCAGCTGTGGCTGAGGCACACTGCCTGTGTAGAGGCGCGTGTTCGGCGTTCCCGGGCAGGGTGGACGCTGTGGCAGTGCCGGCGGGACTGCTCAGGGGAAGGTCAGTGGAGAGGCGGCTCTCGCCAGCGCACCAGAGGTCCTAGCTCTTCTCGTCCGTGGGAGTGCACCTCCATCACCAACCCTAAGGAAGTCTTTGAAAACACAGGGCTGGGATGAAGGCTCTTTGTGCCCTCTGTCCTGCGTTGGATGCTACATGGATGTCTGACTGAGCCATGGGGCCTAGAACAGCAGGAAGGGATTACTGGCAGTGGTGGGTGGGGCATCTGACAGGCCTGGGCAAGAGAACTCAGTGGTTGGGAGCTGTCTCTGGACCGTTCCAGTGAACACAGGGCGCTGGCCTTTGGGGGGTAGGTGCAGAGCTTGGGGTGAGGGTGGCCATGATTTTCAGGTTTCAGCTAAAAAGGCCCCATTTGCGTCTGAAGCTGTTTTCTGAGTGGGAGATGTGGGTCAAAACTTTTCATGGGAGTCTCAATTTTCATGTAAAAACAAAGCAAGTTTCTAGTCCTTCTGGTTTTAAAGAAAAATTTCTGAATGGGACTGAAGCTGTCTTAATTAATATGTAATTAATGGCAGCTTTCAAATGAAAGCGTAAATTCATACTTTAATATCATTGTGTATGTAAAGTTCTGTATGCCCTGGAAGTGCTGATGTTGGCCATACGTGGCATGATGGGCTTTTAAAATATTACCTAACGATTATGGATTGCCCAATTTTGGGGTCTGGCTAAACAGCACAATGGATTTCAGGACAGGGGCACAACATAACTTTGAGTGGTGAGATCCCAAGAAGAAAAAGCAGGTATGTGCCGAATCGTGGCTGGAAGGTGAGCATTGCAGAGGAAGCGGTGAGGAAACAGTGATCGCCTCTCACGCCTCGCCCTCCGGCGGCTGGGGTTCATTTTCATGTACCTGGAAGTTTGCTGCTTCCTTCCTGCTGGGAGAAGAGAGGCAGCGGGGTCCCAGCCCATGCATGGTCCCGGAGCACACAGCTCCTTACAGGGCTGAGCTCCCGCTAGCTCAGAATGGGCTTGCAGGAAAGGCTGGAGCCTGTGTAGCACGAGGGCATGTGGGCTACAGCAGGGGTACTGGGGCGAGAACAGGGGCACCCTTGCAAGCAGCAGTCAGGAGTGGAGACGCAGCCCCTGGCCGGAGAGGATGGGAAGGAAATGGAGATGAGCGAGGTTGTCGCCCGAATGAGCGAGCGAGGGTCCCCAGGAGCGATGAGAGAGGCATGGTGGGAGGAGCGCACCGGCAGGGTTTTAGGGGTCAGTGAGGAGAATCCCTTCGGGGTGCGGCTGAGTTGAGCTGACGGGAGGGAGGCAGGGAGCTATCATGTGAGTAAAATGGCGGCCAGCTCCCAGGACCACCATTCCGGCCCTATTTGGGGGAGTTGGCCTTTTGGTCTGGGCAGGGAACCGGCTGCGCATTGCCACTCTCTGGTGGTCGGTGCCAGCGGTCGCAGCCCAGGCATTGCTTACATGCAGGAGCACCAACGAAATAGCCAGGAGTTTGGAACTAACAAGCACTATGGTTGTTCTTGCCTGGAATGCTGCTGCACAGCCTTCTGGGAACCCACTCGTCCCGCTTGGCTCTCTTCTGCATACTCTCCAGACACCTTCACGGCCGCCGGAGGCTCCCTCCTGCCCTCTGCAGCCCCTGGCGTGGGGCTACAGGTTCCATTCTTTACTTTTAGCCTCTCTGGCATTTTGTTGCTTTGGGGTTTTACAGATGCCAGCGATACTCTGCATCAGCGCACGGCAGCATTCTGAGAACCATCTAATGCGAGAGGGGGAAGGTTATAGAGCAGAACTGACCCTTCACAGAGCCCCAGGTCAGGCAGAGGCCTCAGGAGGTCGAGTCCAGCCCCCTGCCCAAAGCAGGACCAACCCCAACTCAGTCATCCCAGCCAGGGCTTTGTCAAGCCGGGACTTAAAAACCTCTAGGGATGGAAATTCAACCCCCTCCCTAGGGACCCATCCCAGTGCTTCCCCACCCTCCTAGGGAAAGAGTTTGTTCTAATATCCAACCTAGACCTCCCCCATTGTAACTTGAGACTATTGCTCCTTGTTCTGCCATCTGTCACCACTGAGACCAGCCTCTCTCCAGCCTCTTTGGAACCCTGTAGGTAGTTGAAGGCTGCTCTCAAATCCCCCCTCACTCTTCTCTTCTGCAGACTAAATAGACCCAATTCCCTCAGCCTATCCTTGTAGGTCATGTGCTCCAGCCCCTTAATCATTGTGGTTGCCCTCCACTGGACTTTCTCCAGTGAGTCCACATCCTTTCTGTAATGGGGGGCCCAGAACTGGATACAATACTCCAGATGTGGCCTTACCAGTGCTGAGTAAAGAGGAATAATCACTTCTCTGGATCTGCTGGCAATGATCCTCCTAATGCAACCTAATATGCCATTGGCCTTCTTGGTACCAAGGCACACTGTTGACTCATGTCCAGCTTCTCCTAATTGTGCTGTAATTCCCAGGCACTTTTCTGCAGAACTGCTACTTAGCCAGTCAGTCCCCAGCCTGTAACAATGCTTGGGATTCTTCCATCCCAAGTGCAGGACTCTGCATTTGTCCTTGTTGAATCTCATCAGATTTCTTGTGGCCCAATCCTCCAATGTGCCTAGGTCACTCTGGACCCTATCCCTGCCCTCCAACATATCTATCTCTCCCCCTAGCTTAGTGTCATCAGGGAACTTGCTGAGGGTGCAATCCATCTCCTCATACAGATCATTAATAATGATGTTGAACAAAACTGGTCCTAGAACCGATCCTTGGGACACTCTGCTTGAAACCAACCGCCAACCAGACATCGAGCCATTGATCACTACCTGATGGGCCAGACAATCTAGCCAGCTTTCTATCCACCTTACAGTCCATTTATCCTATTCATACTTCTTTCACTTGCTGGCAAGAACACTGTGGGAGATTGTATCAAAAGCCTTGCTAAAGTCAAGGTATATCGCATCCACCACCTTCCCCGTGTCCACAGAGCCAGTTACTTCATCCTAGAAGGCAATCCGGTTGGTGAGGCAGGACTTGCCTTTGGAGAATGCATGTTGACTAATCCTGATCACTTTCCCCTCTTCCAAGTGCTTTAAAATGGATTCCTTGAGGATCCCCTCCATGATTTTTCCAGGCACTGAGGTGAGGCTGACTGGTCTGTAGTTCCCTGGATTGTCCTCCTTCCCCTTTTCAACGATGGGCACTGCATTTGCCTTTTTCCAATCACCTGGGACCTCCCCAATTAGTACAAGCTTTCAGAGGTAATGGCCAGTGGCTCTGCAGTCACCTCAGCCAACCCTCTCAGCACCCTCGGATGCATTAGATCAGGCCCCATGGATTTCTGTACGTCCAGCGTTGCTAAATAGTTCTTAATCTGTTCTTTCTTCACCACGGGCTGCCCACCTCCGTCATACTGTGCTGCCCAGTGCAGCAGTCTGGGAGTTGATCGTGTCCATGAAGACAGAGGCATTGAGGGATCTTTCTCTTACCAACGGGTTCCCAGAATGAACAAAGCTTTGGCAGAGCCACTGGTTCAAATCATGAGACATTGTAGCTCTGACTATGGAAATGTTCCTGCTTCCTGGAAGAACCCTGCTGTGTGTTAGAAGGTAACGAGCAAGCTTCTTGCACAAAGCTCTGCTGATTCTCCTCAGTCCTGTTTTGCAGCAAGCCCCTGTATTCTGTTACTGGAGCCTCTCTCCCCAGATTTCTGCCAAGCCACCCCATCCCAACCTGGAGCTGCTACGGCAATTCCTGTCCAAGCTTCAGATACCTGCCCCAGTTCTGCTGGTGCCGCCAGTTTCCAGAGCTGCAGTGCCCCGTGCTTGAGTGGCGGACGTCTGCGGAGCCAGAGGTGGCCTGTGTGATGGCGCCTGGAGTAGTTAGGTATTATGAAGACATCTGTGCATGTGAACTGTTGCGGTGGCTCTGGTGTTTCTTGACTGAGGCAGGTTCTCCTGTGTGTGCTCCCAGTCAGGCTAGTGGCAGAAGCGGAGGGCTAATCTGTGGAGAGCTGCCCATTTGAATTCTGGGAGTGCTTCTTCAGCCTGGGTGGGAAAGTAACAACTTCTACCGAACACGTCTCCATCTTCCATACACCTGGCTAGGAGTCAGAGGGACTCTGTTCCCACCAAGCGTGACGTACTGCATTCTTGTCACCTTTTGGTCCCCAGCTACCATCCGAAGGGTCCGGAGCCCCATGCCAAAGATTTTCAGGCCTTCCAAGTTGTAGACTAAAGCCCTTAAAATGGGGGCATCACCCTGCATAACAGCTAGCGGAGCGGGCATTGTGCTGTTGCTGTAGCAAGGCACTTTGCCGTCGGAGCAGGCCAGGTACACAGGCCTGGCCAAAGAGTGTGTGGGGCCCAAGGCAGCACGTTGAGCCGCACGGCCGTGTGACTCCTGGCCGGGTGGGTGAGGCCGGGAGCTGGGCAGCGCGTGGCTGAAGGCGACCGCCTCACTCACTTTGCCCCAAGGCCGGGCCTGCAGGTACATTGCACAAACCAGGGGCTTCATTCCCAGCCACATGCTCCGTGTGTCCTGGACTCCTGTTCGGAGACTTGCTGAGTCCCTCCATCCCCCCCTCGCATGAGGATCTGCATGCTCCCCTGTTCTTCCCAGTGCCCCCAACTTTCCCTCTCTTCCCTCCAGCCAGGGGCTGTGTCCCAACCTTTTAAGCTGTGTGGGAGGCTGGGCGGAGCAGGGGTGAGGTATTGTGCTGTTAATGGCTGCCATTGGGCAGCAAGCAGAAGTGTCGTGAAGCTGAGCGTAAGATCTTGCTTCACCCTGCCAGTTATTTACCGTTGTTATGCCTGGGCTCTGCCTTTCTGGATGTGTAGCTACGTTGCACACTGGGGGTGGGTCGGGGAAGGGCTGAAGGACAGGTTAGAGCAGTGAGTTCATGCAGTTACTCGGGTCAGCCAGGAGTGGTCCTGTGGCACCGTAGAGAGTAACTAAACTAGACAGAATCCTGACCTTTGGTGGTCAAAGCCCACGTCCTCAGATGAACTGGAGTGGAAATAACAGAAACCAAGAGAGAGATGTAACCGCAGGAGTACCTGCCAATTGTAGGACCTGTGTTAATGAGGCTAATTCATGTGTCCCATACATAGCTTGTGATGGTGAGTATTTGCTTCAGGTTGGGGGGTTGTCTGTAGGTGAGGACTGGTCTGTCTCCCCAGGCCTGGGAGAAGGAGAGCTCGTTTCCCAGGATAGGTTGTAGATTGTCAGTGATAGGCTGAAGGGATTTGAGCTGGGTGTTGGAGGTGACAAGCAGGTGTGTTGTGATATTTTCCTTTTGGGTCTGTCTTGATGTAGAGGACTTCTGGGTCCCTGTCTGGCTCTGTCAATCTGTTTCCTCACTTCCGGGATGGGTATGTGAGATTTAAGACCGCCTGATAGAGATCTTGTAGGTGTTTGTCTCTGTCTGTGGGATCGGAGCAGATCCAGTTGTATCTTAGGGTGTGTCTAGACTACAGGGTTTTGTCGACAAAAGTGGCCTTTTGTTGACAAAACTATACCTGCGTCTACACTACCGCCGAGTTCTGTCGACATAACGTCGAAAGAACTCAGTAGGTTTGTCGACGGCAGTAAATCTCATTCTACGAGGAATAACACCTTTTGTTGACAGAGTTCTGTCAACAGAAGGCGTTACTGCATCTACACTGTCCTTTTCATCTAAACTCTCATGTCGACAAAGCGGCTTGCTTTGGCAACAGAACTGGATGTAGTCTAGACACTCTTTGTCGACAGAAGCTTTGTCAACAGTATCTGTCGACAAAGACTCTGTCAACAAAAGCCTGTAGTCTAGACGTACCCTTAGGGCCTGGCTGTAGACAAAGGATTGTGTGATGTGTTAAGCTAGAGCCAAATAAGAGCAGATACAAACGTATATGTCTAGGAACAAAGCAGGCCATACTTATGCAACAGAAGCTTCTCTCGCGGGAAGCAGTGGGCTGGAGAGAGAGTTGGGATGTGACAGCCCATGGCGGGGGTTGCTGAGATATGCTTGGTGTAGCAGGCCTGCTGAAGAGTCGTCAGTTCAGCCCATTGTGGGGGATCATAGATGTGCCCACTCACTCTGTCATGGCAGCATGGTGACCCAAGCACCTCAGGGCGATAGGGCTTCTGTGTGTGCTGTGTTTGGATGGGTGAGTTCAGAACCTGGTTGCTACAGAATGGGCTGGGCTCTTAGGCCCGTAGTTATGTCCAGGGTCTCAGGGTAAGCAGCGAGTCTCGCTGGGGAATGGCTAGTCGTAGCTCTGAGGCATGGCAGGGGAGGCGTCGTGGTCGTCACATTTCCGATGGGGTGGGATCTGCTGGAGCAAGAGGATCAAGGACTAGGAGGTGCTTTCAGCCTGTTCCAGCGCTTTCGGGTCCCACTGACTGGTCAGCCCCTCTGGTCCTGCTCCTTGGCCTGCTCTCAGACCTGTGGCAGCTGCTCCAGCCCGTCCGAGTATTGCTGCCTCTGCTGAATCCTCATTCCTAGGCAGCTGCTCCACCTCTCCAGGCGCTGTCTATGGCCCTGGGGCAGGCACTCTGCCCTGCTAGAGCACGCTCCCTGGTGCCTCTCAGCGAGCGAACATCTCCAGGGGGTCCCTCAGTATTGTTGCTGCAGGAGCTCAGCAAGGAGGCAGTGCCCAAACCGCTGGTGTGAGGACACTTCTCCTGCACAGGCCAGGTGACTGCAGGTAGTGGCAAGAGCCGGCTCACAAGTAGCCTCCTGCTTGTCTCATCAGTCCACCTGCCGAATGCTGCTGGCACTGACAACTTGTGGGCCAACCCTTTCTACTGACCTTGCTCCCCTGCAGCTGCCTGTGCCGCTCCCTGACATCAGCCGTGGATGGACAAGGTGGAGGCCGAAGCTAGGAGTGGCGCAGACGGCCTCCTGTTCCCCCAAGCTGTTCGATGAGGGCCCTGATCTCCCCAGCCCACAGCCCTCCTCCACCAGAAGCTCTTGGGTTTACAGCACTGAGGTCTCCATGGGGCCCTCACCTGATAAAGGTGCTTATTGGCATGACACTGATTGCTTACAGCTGTTGTCCTCTACAGCGAGCAGGCAAAGCGTGTGCAGTCTTGACGTTTTTAACAAATCTCTCACTAATCCCAGCTAAGTAGATTAACACCTGCGGCAGGCTTTGAAAGGAAGCGAGCTGCTCAGTTGTGGGGCACTGGAAATAGACATGGGGGAATAACCACAACACCGGATCAGCTTGCAAATACCGGGAATAAGCCGCTCTCCTACAGGTGGGACCTAAGAAGGAGCAGAGCAGGATGTCGCCAGTGCTGGAAGCAAGCGTGCAAAAGAACGTGCAAGCTGCTCAGGGATTCCATCAGTAATATGGTCAGGGTTTGTGGCAGGGTTCATCTTGCCATTACTAAAGCCCTGAATTTCCGATGAGCCTAACAGCCCCCAGGACTGTACCTATGGGGTGGGGGCGCAGTGCATGGAACATTAGCCATCTGACTTGAGTGTTAAATTTCTAAGGAGTGCAACATGCACCCACTGCTAGGAGTTGCTTCTGTAATTGAATATCAGCGCCTGTGGGGTTTGTTTCCATTATAACTGAGGCGGTGGATTTATTCATGAAAACCTTCTGGTCCTGTTAAGTGTAGCTTTCGAAGAGTGAATTCTGAATGCCATTTCTCCAGACATGCTTATTGTCATCTTCAGTACATCCAAGAAAGCCCCAGCCACGAGTCAAGCATTAGAACCCAGCTGTGCAGCATTGGGCATGTCCTCCAGTAACTGCTTTTGACTTTTCATCCTCGCCCTCTTGGTTCACCTGCCCCTGCCCTTCTCAGACTGGATGCGGGTTCTCCATCGTGGAAGAACTAAAGCAGTGCATTTGGAAGGTGTATGTCTGAGACCTGCCCAGGGTCCTTTGCCCTGGCATTTCTGAGACGTGCCGTGCCAGCTGGCAAGGAGAGTTCTGAGGTGAGATCTGGCCCAAGAGGAGTCGTGGCACTGAACTGAACAGTGCAGGAAGGGTAAAAGCTACAAGCAGGTTTGCAGAGCTAAGTGAGAAGAAAGGGAGATCAGGATGTGGGATGCCGCTGGAATCAATCCTTGACAGAAGCGATGGCCGACCAGGCTGACAGCACCTGACTCGGTTCTGTGGGACTGCGCCTGCACCTGAGCCCAGCTTGGAAGAATTCTCTCTTCTGCCACTCACCTTCTGGGTTCCCAGCGCTGCAGTCTTTGGTGTATGCTGCCCTAGTTCACAATCTCATGCGTCGGCACCACTCTGGTGGGCTGTGTTCAATCAGCGGGGCCGGGGTCATGCTCCTGTTCCACACAAGTTCTGAGATGGGCGGAACAGTGATGGGAATGTGGCTGATACAACGAAGCTCTTGATTTTGCTGCACATCGATCTCCCACGTTAGATGACGAGAAACTCACTGAAGGGTCTAGCCCTGCCATAGCGACTGTGCTGTTAAAACCACCAGGGGTGGGCACTTCTAGTGAAGCAAAATGGCCTGCCCTCCGGCCACATCAAAGAACCGGTTGAAAAATACAGGAAATGGTTCTTGTAATTTTCCTTGGATGATCACAAGATAGTGCAGTTCAGTGCTGGCCTGCTCCCCAAGTGCGTGGCTTCTTGGCCTTGCAGGTTGCCTGCGGGTGCAGTAAGTAGGATAACCCTTGCTTTCGGGTTAGCCTGAGGGGTGGCATTCCCAGGAGGCAGAGCCACCTTCTGTCGGCGTGTGTGTGTGTGTGTGTGTGTGTGTGTGTGTGTGTGTGTGTGTGTGTGTGTGCACGTGAGCCTGTGAGGAGATTTACTTTAGCTCCCCTTGTATTGTTGCATGTTGTTCCTTTGTGGGGTGGGGACAGCTGGGTTGTTACAGACATGCTCCTTTGCGTGCGCACGCGCGTGTGCACACACACACACACACACACAGAGGCTGATGGCTGAGTAGTAAATGATTGCTTTTTTCACAGAATCATAGGACTGGAAAGGACCTCAAGAGGTTATCAGGCCATGTCACCTGCACTGCACCTGCAGCCGTCACCTGGCAGGACCAAGCACCATCTAGACAGAGGTGGGCAATAATTTTAGATGGGGAGGGCCCTGAGACAGAAGTGCTGCTCCCTTCCTGGTGGGAATTTGCTGTTTGCTGGAGTTCAGGCTGTTCAGCTGCAGGAAGAGGCCGTGGCCAGAGAGCTGAGATGTTTTGTCAGCTGAGGCCTGTCAGATGGCTTATCCTGGCCACCTGTGCACTTTCTGCCTGCCTGCTACACCTCACGCCACAGCGACGTGCTTCTGATTTCCACCTTTCCTCTGGCCAGGGTCCGTCTTCACTGGCATCTCCATTTGTTTGTGTCACTCACCATGGAAAATGAGAGAAGAAGAGCGGAGGGTTCAGCTGGCATTTAAAGAGCGGCTTATTCATCAGTTAAATGCCCATGTGGGGGAGGCAAATCACACCCAGGAAACATCAAAAGCAGAGGCAGGTTCTGCCTTGCTTGCAGGTGCCATGTCTCTGCTCTGGCTGACCAGGAACCATGCAGGAAGGTGTCTGAGCAGCTGTTCCTGACCACTCAGCTGCTGGCAGCACTGTTGGGAAGCCTAAGAGTCCTGTCCAGCACAGATGGGAACCGCTTACAATTGACATTGGGAGAGGCAAAAGATTCAGCTCTTTGAGATGTGTCCCCATGGGTACTCCACTCTTGGTGTCAGGCTTGTCCCAGTGCCGGAGATCGGAGACTTTTCTAGCAGTGTCTGGCCGGACCTCGCATGCGTGGCGGGAGGTGCGTGCCGTTTGCACCTTGGCAGTTCACGCGCACGGCCGCCTGCCCTTGATTCCTTCGTCACTGCCCTCAGTCACAGACGGAGCTTGATCCCTCTCCTCCTTTCCGATTCCTACAGAGAAGGATTTAGTTAGTTAGCCTTTTAAACTAACGTTGCCTTAACGTTCCTGAGGGAAGTGTGCCATTAGCCTGCGCCCGGCAGCCCTTCAGGCCTTTGTTTAAAAAAAGCCAGATGAGGAACATAAGAAGTAGAGAAGAGTCCATAGGACACCAAAAACAAACCCTTCTTCTCTGTGAGGACTTCGCTTCACATCGTCAAGAAAGAAAAAAACACCTCATGCTGAGGGGAGAGAAAAAACCGACACAAGAACGGGAGACAAAGACTCGCAGATCAGCATGCTGGATCCCCGGGCTTCAAGAAATGTGAGAAATGCTGCAACCCAATGCCTGTCTCAGATGGCCATGGGTCTTGAGGCTTATGTTCCCCAGAAATGCGTACAGTGCCACAGCCTCACCGCCAGAACCCGTAAAGACAGGGAGCTGAGGCTGCTTTTTGACAAGGCTCGAGCAGGGGTTCTAAACTGGGGGACCATGGATCCCCAAGGGGTATGTGAAGCTTTGTCAGGGTTACGTGAGTTTCACAAGTATAGGTAATTTATTGAATTTAGTTATAAAAAAATGTTATTATTGAGAGGGGTATGTGATGTATTTAGCTGAGACCAAGGGGTAAGTGGACCGAAAAAGATTCAGAACCGCTGCTCTAGAGCCTGAGACTAACGCAGACAAACTCAACCTGCGTCTACACTACCGCTGCGTTCTGTCAACAGTAAGTCAACAGAACGTGGCAGTTTTGTCGACAGCGGTAAACCTCATTATACAAGGAATAAAGCCTTTTTTCGAAAGTATTCGATTGAAAAAAGGCGCTACTGCATGGAAACTGTGCTTTTTCGAAAGAGAGCATCTAGACGCTCTGTCAAAAAGCGGCTTGCTTTTTCGACAATACTGATTGTAGTCTAGATGCTCTTTTTCGACAGAGGCTTTGTTGACAGTATCTGTTGACAAAGCCTCTGTCGAAAAAGGCGTGCAGTCTAGAAATAGCCTCTGAAACCTCTGGCATTGTCCCCTGTCAGCAGACAGGCTACTCGGCTGGATGACCATTGGTCTGACTAGACTGTCTGTTCTTATGTTCCTTGTGCAGCCTTCAACATGCCTATAGCCATCTACCAAGTGGCTATGGCCAGGTGTCAGTTTGAGTTGTGGGAGAAGATGGCTCTTTTCACAAGCATCTAGCCAAGGACTAAAGGAAGTTGACCTCAGCCATTACTAAGTAAGGCCAGAATAGAACCAGGCACGTTCTTAGGGCGGGGTGGGTGTGACAGGGCGCTCCCGTCCTGCACTTGGAAGGATCGGGGCGAAGGGCATGTGGGATCCTGGGGGGAGGGGGAGAGCAGGCCCATCGGAGGGACATGGGACCAGACAATGCCCCCCGGATCGGCCCTGAGGGACGCGGGGAGCACGAAGCTTCGGAAGGGAACGCTCCGGGAGGCGTGGCTAGAGTGGCCAACGGTGACGCCGTGAGGGGCGGCTCAGAGGCGCGGGCAGATGACATCACCATGGAGCAACTCCAGGTCGCAGGGGCAATGACACCAGGAGCCCCGCTGGAGGGAGATTTAAAAGACATCTCACCAGCCAGGAAGGAGGGGGAAAGACTGAGAGATGCTCGGACAGACAAATGGTGAGTGGCGGGGAGCCAGAATGGACCTACCTCTAGATACGGAGTAGGAAGTGGCCCAGGGCGGGGTCATGGAACCCGTGAGCGGGTGGGTTTAGGGGTAATACCCAACCGCTGAGCAGGGATATGTTATCCCTGCCTTAGGGCCCTGGGCCGGGGTTTGGAGAGAGGGAGGGTCCGAACCCCCCTACTCTGTCACCCGGAGCGAAGCAAGGCCCACAGCTGGGTATATGAGACTTAAAAAACGTATCTCCTGGGAAAGCGCAGGGAGGCTGGGATTTTCTTTCCGATGCGTAAGACTGTGCCGGGACTATAGACACAAGGAGTGTGGTAATAAATAGGGCAGTGGGAGTAAACAACCTCTTGGGGAAGCGTGGTCTTTTACAGTGGGTAATAAGGGGCCTGCGGGATGGACACAATTCGCCAGGGTTAGCCCCTGGCAGACCGCCAGATGCTTTATTTACCTGAACATTGGCATGTACGGCCGCTCGCAGCTCCCGTTGGCCACCATTCACCATTCCTGGCCAATGGGAGCTATGGGAAGCACCACCTCCTGCAGCTCCCATTGGCCACCATTCACCATTCCTGGCCAATGGGAACTATGGGAAGCATCATAGCCCGGGCCACCACCTCGTGCAGCTCCCATTGGCTGGGAACAATGAACCATTGTCTTAGGGCGTCATTTGCCAGTTGTGATGCTGCCCCTGCAACACTGTCAGCAGCAGTGAGTCTAGGCAGGCACGTTGGGCTGCACTCCTCTCCTCTCTCACTGGCAACCAGCGCCAAAACAAAAGATCCGCCGCTGCAAGGAGACGGCTTGCCTGGGCTGAGGCAGTGGTAGACTCTCTCACAGCTAGGCCCCGGGCCACCTTGCAGAAGAACTTCTGCCACAGTGTTCAGATATCGCAGACAGTACAGACATCGTCTTCGTTCACTTCTTTTCAGCACCTGGGGAGGCTGCCTGCTCCTGGTGTGTGGGGACTTGAACCCAGAGCTCTAGGCTGCCAATGCTGATGCCGTATTCATTAGGTCACTGGGAGCCACGCCACTGCCCTCCCTTCAGCTGCTGCCAGCTCCAGTCCTGGGGAAGCTGGTGGGGGCTGCCCAGCCATCAGCAGCACCATCAGTAATAAAATGCAGGACAATGTAGCACTTTAAAGACTAACAAGATGGTTTATTAGATGATGAGCTTTCGTGGGCCAGACCCACTTTGATCTGAGGAAGTGGGTCTGGCCCACGAAAGCTCATCATCTAATAAACCATCTTGTTAGTCTTTAAAGTGCTACATTGTCCTGCATTTTGCTTCAGCTACCCCAGACTAACACAGCTACATTTCTATCACCATCAGTAACAAACATTCTCAGATACATGACAGAAAGAAACTCTTCAAACCTCAGCCAAGGACAACAGTCCCGCAGCCACATCTGCTTTACCATACGGCTGGCCTCAGGTTCGACCTGTGCGTTGAGAGGTTGAAACCGATTTTGGTAAATCAGTTTTGGGACCATCGGTCCGAATGTTACAGTGCGTGGGCTATCGTCACCTCGGCTCAATGGATTTCAGATATGGTAAAAGAAGGTTCTAATATTCAGGCCCGATCACTCCCTCTACCAATCCCTCCCTCCTTCAAGGAGCCCTCCC
The DNA here is from genome assembly GCF_049634645.1 of Pelodiscus sinensis. NCBI lineage: Eukaryota > Metazoa > Chordata > Testudines > Trionychidae > Pelodiscus > Pelodiscus sinensis. The sequence continues at coordinate 83,435 of NC_134722.1, read as the reverse complement.
ACCGGGGTGTGTTGGGTAGAAGTACGAGCCACTCTGAGCATGGTGGCTATAAAACCAGGTCCCTTGGCTTCCAGAAGCAAAAGATTCCACTCCCATTCCTTTCTAATCCCTCAAAAGAACAGAGACGGATTCGAAATCTCTGGGCTCTAAATAAATGTATCAGTACAGTTCAGTTCAGGATGCTTTCCCAGGATCTAATTGTTCCTCCATCTGCTGTGGATTGCTTTGCGGCTCTTGAACTCACGGAGGCATACTACCGCATTCCCATAAGACCATCCACCAGAAGTACGTACGTTTTGTCCTTCATGTATGCCATTTTCAAGGCAGCTCTACCTCTCTGTCTCTCCACCTTGCCCAGGGTATTTGCAAGTATGTCGCTCCAGCACCGGCACACCTAAGCAAGCCAGGCCTTTCTGCAGGCCTGTCTGTAGACAGCTTCTGGAGAAGAGATGCAACAAAGCAACCTCTGCATCAGAGCAAGAGCCCTATGGGATTGGCGCATACAGTACAGCATTTACTTGATTGCCTTGCAGTACAGCAGTTGTTAAACTAAGTCCTGCATTTTGCTTCAGCTACACCAGACTAACACGGCTACATTTCTTTTGCTCTTCTGCACCTGACGGCTTACCCCCAGCTCTTAGAATAGTATGTGGATCAGACAGACATCCCTTGGCGGAATGTGGTAATCAATGGGACGCAGAAACACCAGGGCACAAAATATAAGGGCAGAACAGGTCAAGCTGAAGGAAAATGGCACTGTATGTGAAAGGGAGTAGAATCAAATAACGTAGAAATCTGAAATGAACCAAACTGTACCATAGAATCTCAACAGAGAGTAATGCCATGCTCTGATAATAAGAATATACCACAGTAATAGAGATGTAGCCATGTTAGTCTAGTCTAGCTGAAACAAAAAACAGGACTATATAGCACTTATACCAGTAGGGCTCTATTACCGACCACCATACTAGGGTGCTGATAGTGTCTATGAAATGCTCAGGGAAATTACGGAGGCTATCAAAATAAAAAACTCAATAAATAAGTGGGGAATTTCAGCTATCCCCATGTTGACTGCGTACACCTCACCTCAGGCGGGATTCAGAGAGAAAGTTTTTTGGTATCTTAAATAACCTCTTATTGGAGCAACTGGTTCTGGAACCTACAAGAGGAGAGGCAATTCTTGCTTTAGTCCTCAGTGGAGCACAGGATCTGGTCCAAGAGGTGACTATAACTGGACTTCTTGGAAATAGTGGCCGTAACATAATTCAATTTAACATCCTTGTGGCAGGAAAGACACCACAACAGCTCAACAGAAATTAAACAGAAGTTAAAGAGAAATTAAAAGGTACAGTGCCAAAATAAAATTGCTACAAGCTACTTGGAAACTTTTTAAAGACACCATAACAGAGGCTCAATTTAAACATTTACCCCAAATTAAAAAACACAGTAAGAGAACCAAATAAATATCACTGTGGCTTAACAATCAAGTAAAAGATTCAGAGAGAGATGAACAGGCATTGTTTCACTTAAAAAGTGGATGTTAAATCCTAGTGAGGATAATGCAAAGGAGCATAAACTCTGGCAAATGAAGAGTAAAAATATCATTAGAAAGGCCAAAAAGAATCTGAAGAACAGTTAGCCAGGAATTCAAAAAGTAATACAAAAAAGTTTTAAATACATTAGAAGCAGGAAACCTGCTAAACAACCAGTGGGGCCACTGAACAATCGACGTGCTTAAAGGAGCCCTTCTTTTAGGTGACAGATTTGAGGAACTGATCCAGATGGAGGTGTCATTAGAGGAGATTTTGGAACAAATTGATACACTTAACAGTAACAAGTCACTGGGACCAGATGGCATTCACCCAAGAGTTCTGAAAGAACTCAAATAGGAAATTGCAGAGGTCCATAAATAGTGACTGGTGCGGAGAAAGTGAATAAAGAAGAGTTATTTACTTATTCCCATAACACATGAACTTGGAGTCACCAAATGAAATTTATAGCCAGTGGATTTAAAGCAAACAAAAGGAAGTTTTCCTTCACACAATTCATAGTTGATTTGTGGAACTCCTTGCCAGAGGATTTTGTGAAGACCAGGACTTTAACAGGGTTAAAAAAAGAGCTAGATAAATTAATGGAGGATAGGTCCATCAATGGCTTAACCAGGAGATCTTGCATGATCTAAACATAAAAAAGGAGTCATATAAAAAGTGGAAACTAGGACAAATTACAAAGGATGGCTATAAGCAAACAATACAGGTATGCAGGGACAAGACTATAAAGGCAAAGGCACAAAACGAGCTCAAACTAGCTACAGGCATAAAGGAAAACAAGAAGACATTTTATAAATGTATTAGAAGGAAGATGAAGGCCAAGGACAGGGTAGGCCCGCTGCTCAGTGAGGAGGGAGAAACAGGAACAGGAAACTTGGAAATGGCAGAAGTGCTCTATGAGATCTTTGTTTCGGTCTTCACCGAGAAGTCTGATGAAGGAATGCCTAACATAGTGAATGCTAGTGGGAAGGGGGTAGGTTTAGAAGATAAAATAAAAAAATAAAAGGTTAAAATCACTTAGAAAAGTTAGATGACTGCAAGTCACCAGGGCCTGATGAAATGCATCCTAGAATACTCAAGGCGCTGTCAGAGGAGGTATCTGAGCCTCTAGCTATCATCTCTGAAAAATCATGGAATCATCAACGATTTAAATATTGGCATAGAGAGTACACTTATTAAGTTTGCAGATAATACGAAGCTGGGAGGGGCTGCAACTGCTTTGGAGGAAGGGTCATAATTCAAAATGATCTGGACAAACTAAAGAAATGGTCTGAGGTAAACAGGATGAAGTTTAATAAGGACAAATGGAAAGTGCTCCACTTAGGAAGGAACAATCAGTCTCATGCATACAGAATGGGAAGTGACTGTCTAGGAAGGAGGCAGAAAGAGATCTAGGGGTCATAGTGGACCATAAGTTAAATATGAGTCAACAGTGTGATGCTCTTGCAAAAAAAGCAAACATGATTCGGCTGCATTAACAGGAATGTTGTTAGCAAAACACGAGAAATCATTCTTCCGCTCTACTCTGCGCTGATTAGGCCTCAACTGTCCAGTTCTAGGCATCACATTTCAAGAAAGATGTGGAGAAATTGGAGGAGGTCTAGAGAAGAGCAACAAGAATGATTAGAAAACATTAGCAACAAGGTCTAGAAAACATGAGCTATGAAGGAAGACTGAAAGAATTGGGCTTGTTTAGTTTAGAAAGGAAAAGACTGAGAGGGGATATAATAGCAGTTTTCAGGTACCTAAAAGGGAGTCACAAGGAGGAGGGAGAAAAATTGTTGTCTGTGGCCTCTGATGTCAGGACAAGCAGCAATGGGTTTAAACTGCAGCAAGGGAGGTTTAGGTTGGACATTAGGACAAAGTTCCTAATTGTCAGGGTGGTCAAACACTGGAATAAGTTGCCCAGGGAGGTTGTAGAATCCCCACCTCTGGAGATATTTAAGAGCAGGTTAGATAAATGTCTATCAGGGATGGTCTAGACGGTATTTGGTCCTGCCATGAGGGCAGGGGACTGGACTCGATGATCTTGAGGTCCCTTCCAGTCCTAGTGTTCTGTGATTCTATGGCTACTAGCCAAGATGGGCAGGGAGGGTGTCCCTAGCCTCTGTTTGTCAGACGCTGAGAACGGGCGACGGGAAGGATCACTTGATTCCTTGTTCTGTTCACTCCCTCTGGGCATCTGGCACTGGCCACGGTCGGCAGACAGGACACGGAGCCAGATGGACCTTTGGCCCAGCCCAGTGTGGCCGCTCTTCTGTTCTGCCAGACAGTCTTTGTAATGTATTTTCTTTAGCTGGTTGTTATTGAATGTGCAGGCTCTGATACAGACTTTCTCTGCAGCAGTGTAGTAGGATAATTAGAGCCATCACCCTGACCGTCCGTTATTTACTGTGCCTCACACCTCTCCTTACTCTTGCTTGCCTCAGCCCCACTCACTCGTGCACGCTGTGGCCAGGCAGCTGCTGCATTTTCAACAGTAGCACTTCCGCTGGGAACTGGGAACACTGCAGCATCTTTAGCTGGACACAGAGACATTTATCATAAGCTACCCTGGAGTATTTCTTCTAATGCAAACCTTTAGACTCGTGTAAAATCCCAGGCAGTTTATATTATTTTTCTGGCAACCAGCATATCCATAAAAAAACCTGACCTGGCCAGTCAAACCCCAGCCGAGTAGTAAACCTAGCTGAGCTGGGTCCTCTGAAGCTCCCTGCTGGATGCCTCAAGGTCCTACCCTACCCTGCCCCAGAAGAGGAGCAGTGAAGGTGGGTCCTCCAGTGCTGCTTAGAAAGGCTGCAGGGAAGTAGCCAGAGCACAGAAGTCTCAGTTAAAAGGTACTGCAGGGCCTGAGCAGGCCAGTTGCTGGGTGGGACCAGAAGGGTGAGGGAGGAGTGAGAGGCTATGAAATTCCACCATAGAGAGAGTGGGGAGAAACCCTGCTCAGCCAGGGACAGGACTAGAATGCTCTCCAGGCACAGAGACTCCAGAGTTTAAAAGGGGGACAGAGACTGTTGCAAACTCTCCAGGCAAAGAGTCCTAGAAAACCCTGAGGAGTCAGGACAGAGACGGAGCAGCTCTTCAGGCAGGGAGCCGGGAGAAACCCTGCACAACCAGGGAACAAGCGGAGTCGTCAAGCAAGAGATGGGACAGAGTGGGAAGCAGCCCTGGTAGAGCGATCAGATAGCAACTGTGAAAACTAGGGGCAGAGTAGGGGGCATTAGCTGCCTGTCTCAGACATAGCCCCCAATACTGGGACTGTCCCCATAAAATGGGAACATCTGGTCACCTTAAGTCCAAGCAATAGAGTAGTAGCAGCTCTTAACGAAAGCAGCGCAAGGCCGCAATCTGCAGTCCCAAGGTTGTGCTAAGAGCCAAGAACAGGATAAGACTCCTCATTAAAAGGGCAGGAAAAGAGTTCCAGCAGGCCTGCAGACAGAGCGCCGCCTGTCGGACTGCGCGAGCCAGCCGGGGACCTCTCGCAGGGACTGAACAGAGTGGAGCGTCTGGCGGGAAGGAGCCAAGTGGGGATGAGGGGAGCACACCCCATCGCAGCACCGCAGGAAATCCCGAGATGAGGCATGACCGTGTGTTCGGGGCAGGGCGTGGGCGGTGTGCGACACACAGTGGGGAGAACAATAGGAAGCAATGAAGAGCTGCTCATTCACTGAGCACTGTGTGTCCATGCACCCAGGTGTCCTGTGGGAAAACAGCAGAGCTTCGTGCCATTGAAGGCTGTATCGGAACGTATCTGCACCAGGAGACCAAGTTAAGGTTGCCTGGGCGACCTGAATGCGGGACTTCGCTAACTTTGGAGGGCCGGGCTCGGCAACCCGAGTGCTCTTTTCGGCTAGGTCTGCTGGGTGTGCTGTTTGTAAATGAAGGGATTCCGTCTGTCCTCATGCCGGCTTCCCTTCTCACGCCCGCCAATGACGACTGCACTGCCCAGGCGTTCGCTGAAAGCCTCTCTCTGGAGTTCCGGTTAGCAGACACTGGCCATTCGCACTGCGCTCCCTGGAGCCGGTACCTGGGCGATTTCTCAAGTGCCCGCAGAGGGAGCAGAGGAAATAGTGGCTGTGACAGAGGATGAACTGTGTCCTCCGTGCCCAGTAACCTAAAAGTGTTGGATCTCGGTCCACGCCTGGTGCCCGATGGACAGGAGAGTGATTCACTTGCACGACTGAGCTCCACACTAACGGCCAGCTGTTGCCTGTGGCTTCTGCTCCAGGTCATTCATTGTGCTGTTCACTGGCTCCCTGCCAGGCTGTCTGGTGCTCGTGCTGCCATTGCTGATCCCGCTCCCGCTGAGCCCCAGGGAATAGCTCCCAAGGTTTCCTCACGGCTGATGGTGGAAAACGGGGATCCGGTGCAACAAAGCCTTTCTTCTCCACCAGCAGCGCTGAAGCCTCTGGTGGGGGATGGGAATATACCTGCCACTGGCTCTTTCCGGGGTGTGTTTGTGCTCCCTACCTGCTGGGTGCATCCGCCACATTTCCTATTCCAGGAGAGCGGCGCTCCAGCCAACAGCGCCAGTCTGAAGGAGAGAGATTGTGCTGGGTGTCTGGATATAGCTTCTGAGAGCAGAACTACCCCCGCTCCCGGCTTACCAACTAAGGATGTGCTCCAGGGCAGTCTGGGTAACGTGCCTGAACACAGGCACCAGCACGTGTAGCCCAGCCTGACTGACACAGCCGGCCTCTGCTTGGTTGGCTCAAGCAGGTGTTACGTGTTTGACCCTTGGACGTTCTGAATGAGTAACCCCTAGACGGTGCCTTCTTGGGACTGATCCCTGCCTGCCTTTCATTTTCTGTAATGCAGGGAAACTCCCGAGCAGCAGCATGGGAGATGAGGCCTCTGCCCCTCCACCAAGGAGGTATATATGGAGATACACCTGTGTTCTAGAGCTGGAAGGGATCTCGAGAGGTCATCAAGTCCAGTCCCCTGCCCTCACAGCAGGACCAGGCACCATCCCCGACAGACTTGCCCCAGCTCCTTACACGGCCCCCGCAAGGGCTGACCTCGCACCCCTGGGTTCAGCAGGCCAATGTGCAAACCACTGAGGTACGAGCGTCTCGGTGCCTGTCAGCACGGCAGTGCCATGTGTTTCCATAGCGCTCTACGTCTTCGGCGTTTTAGGGCACAACCCATACCGGCGACCTGCCACAGAGGTGGGTAGTGGGATTCGGGCCAGCCCTCTAAAACCAGCCTTTTAGGCAGCATTGGAAGCTGCACCTTGGCCTCTGCTGCAGGGAGAGATCACATAAGAGCGGCCAGACTGAGTCAGACCAACGGTCCATCCAGCCCCGTGCTCTGTCTGCCCACAGTGGCCAATGCCAGGTGCCCAGAGAGAGTGAACAAAACAGGGAATCATCAGGTGATCCCTCTCCTGACATCTGTTCCCAGCTTCCGCCAAACAGAGGAGACACCACTCCTACCCATCCTGGCTCATAGCCGTTGATGGACCTAACCTTCATGAATCTATCTAGTTCTTTTTTGAATCCTGTTAAAGTCTGGTCTTCACAACATCCTCAGGCAAGGAGTTCCACAGGTTGACTGTGCGCTGCATAAAGAAAAACTTCCTTTTGTTTGTTTTAAACCTGCTGCCTATTAATTTCATTTGGTGCCCTCTAGTTCTTATGTGATGGGAACAAGTAAATAAGTTTTCCTTATTCCTTATTTTCCTTAGGCTCAGAAGAGGTAGCTTCTGAGTCAAAGCTGCCATTTCCAAGTGTGCAGCACTCATGGCTGGTTTTAGAGTGCTAACGGGAGCCCCCTTAGCACTGTCCGCCTGGGCTGGGCGGTTCGCGGCTGCAGGCTGTGTGGACAGGCCCTAGCACAGCAGCAAGCATGCCAGTCAGTACTGCTGTTGGGGTTGAGAGTCCAGCTGGACTGAGACCCCTCCCAACTCATTTCAGGTTGGCCACTGAATGACGTTTGAGGGTAGCAGCTTTTAGTACCAGTTTGAACTGGAGACCTGGAGGAGAAAATCTCAGGGCCTGTCGCCAGAGCCATCCACTGCCCCGTTGGCCTCAGGAGCAGGCCTTGCTGAACCACGGACTTTGCCCTGTGCTCTCAGGCTGTGTAAGCGCACAGTGCGCTGCTCTGAGGTAAACTTCTGCACTTCCATTTCGCCCTGCCCAGCCTGTGGAGGAGCAAAGCCTACTCCTACGCAATTCCTCCTGGTGCTTGTCTACTGTGAAAACAGCCGGAGGAAAACAAAATGGTGCAAACAACATAAATGCAGAAAAGTCCCAGAATACGTAACAAGGCCGAGGACCAGAGACTTCCCTGGCTGATCAAGAAACATTAAATCTTCCCGTTCATTCCACCCCTGGAAATATTTGACTGTTCCAGGGGGCAATGCTAATGACCTTAGCGGTTTGGGCTCCTAAGTATAATTCAGTGGGAAGGGAAGATTTTCTTTAGGACTGTTTTCTTCATTGTCTTCTACAGATCTCCTCAGTATAGCCGCGTATTGCCCAGAGCAGAGAGCAGACCCTGGTTGTTTGGAACCTTCACATGAATTGTGCAACCAATAGGCTCGTGGCGCGTTGCACATGGAAGCCAGGGGAGGAATGTGGCAAGTCAGACAAAAAGAAACATCCCATTGAAATGAAAATTCCTAGGGAGCATTGTCAGTCAGATCATTTGCATGCTCTTTTGGAAAATGTTTCCGGTACTAAAAAGTCATCAGTCTCGTCTTGCTCTGCCCTGCTCGCTCTATCTTTCTGGTTTCCTACACCAACTCCTATGCTGGTTGCTATTTAACGGTGAATATTCTTTTCTTGCTTCCCTGCCTGCTTGCTTGAGTTTTCTTTCTTTAACAAGCACAAGAGCACGCTGCTGTATCTTCAAAAAGGAAATTAATTCCGTCGGCAAAAGGGTCAAGCGCTAGAAAGTGCATAGCAATGCAGTCTGCATGGCAGGAGACAGAAGATATGATGCTAATAAGATTCTAAGATGAAAACAGCAGACTGGCTCTAGGGATTCAGATGAAGGGTTCTGTAAATTTTAAAAGAAATGGTCTCCAAAAACTAATGATGTCTGCTTTCCAATTCATTAGCAGTGTGGAGCGGGGAGCTGGGAGTGAGAGGCAGGCCATGCTTTGAAATATCAAACTGTAACGAGGAGGAAACCAGTCAGAGCTCATCTCATTGGGGTCAGGAAGCTGGGAGAAGGAGGCAGTGTCGCGGGGGAAGGGAATTGCACCGTTGTATGCTGCGTGTATATTTACGCACAGGCCCGGACCGAGGGGGATCCAGAGTTCTCGTGTGGCCGCAGCGTTGCAGCGTTTGGAAGATGTATTGTGCAGCGTGTCTGAAGGATTCTAAAAACACAGCTGAATTGTCTCGGCAGATTTACAAACGGCTCCTGGCAACCCTCGGCCTGCGCTTTTTGCATTGCGTGCACGCAGCTGAGTAACAAAAACCTGAACCTGGGTTGTAGTTAATAGTGGGAGAAACCCTCAGGCAAAGCCTAATGAACCAAGAGCAATTCTGAGCTCTCCTCTGTAATAGCTGCAGAGGCTGGGCCTTTCCGAGAGTGCCTGCACTCGGCGTGTGACCTTGCAGCTTTACATCATTAGCATTCCCCATTCCTGGGCGAGTGTTTGCGCGGAGGGGCTGCTGTGCAGATATTCTGCCGGAGTCTCTCTCCTGCATGCAGAGATTGTAGCTGACAGACAAAATGTCTCTCTGCTGGAACAGTTTCCAGTGCAGCAGATGAGTTGAGCTGTGGCTTTTATTTTGACAGTTGCTGCACTGTGCACAGGGCCGTTAAGGGTTTCCTCCTCTCTTATTTTACCTGTGTGGTATTTCTGATGCACCCTCTAACCCTGTCCCAATGGGCCAGATGCTGTGCACACCCTGGCTCGGGGCCTTGCCGTCATCACTAGCTCTGTCGAGCCAATGAATGGACCGGGGCTGCATCTACACAGCAGCGTTACTTCGGAATAACGGGCGTTATGCCGAATTAGCACAGGCCACGTCTACACTGCAAACTGCTATTTCAACATCATGTCAAGTGGGAGGACTTCTTGCCCCTACGTTTCACGAGGCGTAAGGGCAATCGGAGGACGCGTGCTCTCCCGGGCATCCTGCTGCGCAGACAGCGCCAAAGCCGAGAGGAGCTATTTCGACTTGCCCTACACAGCTGAAGTTGTGGCTCTAGCCCTGCTGTGAGACTCACCCTGAGAGGCTCGGCAGAGCGCAGCCGCATAGGACCCCTCCTGGGGGCAGTGGCTCAGGAGGGCAGGCCCTGGTGGGTCAGCCCCAAGGCCTGCACAGTCAGCTCCTGTTCTGAGACTGCCCGCCTTGGGAAGGGGCGTGCCCCTGGCTCTGGGGGCAGAGGTGTGCCCGCCACGTCCAGCGGGCTGGCCTCACTGCTCCCAGACACTCGACTCAAGCTCAGGGTTTGACTCCGGAGGCTGCTTCTTGGACTGTGCCCAGCCCCGGGAAACAGGATTAGCTGTTTGCTCTGCTGGCAGTTGCTGGCGCGTCTGCTCCTGCTGTTTATTCGTAAAGTGGCCACATCCCGTCTCTCGGCTGCGTGCCCGGCTTTGTGTCAATTTGGTCATGTCATCTCGGCACCCAATGAATGAATCTGTCATCTCGGCAAATGTTGGGTTTCAAACCCATGGCCCTCAAGCCGGCGGAGGCCTGACACGCCTCCCGCTCCGGGGCTGCTGTTTTCTGGGCGGCAGGGGTTCCGTGGGTTCTGATGACAGACAGGTGGGTGAGGCACCTCAGGCCATGGGACTGGTCGTCTGCAAAGAGGGCCTGGGGTTAGCGGACAAAGCTGGAATGAATTTCTGCTGCCTTCTTACAGCCAGAGCCCAGGCAGAGGGGAGCTTAGCCAGGGTTTGCGGCGTAGCGGGAAAAGGCTCCTGCTCAGATGGTGGCTATAGTGCTGCAGTTCTCTGCCCAGACAAGAAGTGGGGCTTTCTGTGCTGGAAGAAGATACTCCAGAGAACCATAAAGCAAGCCCTGGTGTCTGACTGCAGTCATGGCACACAGCTTTTGTCGTTTACTCCCTCAGTTTCCCTGTTTCCCATGAATATACTCAGTCCTCCTTCATGAGCGTTTTATGAATGGTGAGGATGACCCAGCCGTGTGTGTTAAATAGGGATGTAACCTAGTTACCCGCATGCTTATTGGGGTGACCAGTTCACTTGGCTCGCTGCTTCCCTGCCCGTGGCGCAGTGTGGAGGCTTGGACTGGCATGGCCGGAGCAGTCCATGGTGTATGTCACAGACGGGAGGGTGCTCCAGAGCGGCTGGGGCAACCGCACTGTGCCAGCCAGCCTGGAGCAGCCCCCTGCCCGCGGGATCATGGGTAACTGGTTAAACATTACATTTAGTGCCAAAGCCTCCATTTGTTCATCGTCCTTCCTAAACGAAATGCTTCCTTGGAGAGAGGAGATGAGGAATTTATTTCCCAAGGAAATTTCAAGACAGATGCAGCAACCATTTGCTTTGAGGCTCAGTGAAGTTCCTGCAGTTCCCCCATTTTTCAGCTGGATGGCTGAGGCCCGAAGGTATTAGACTGACTTCCCTGAGGTCAGTGGAGCAGGCAGGAGCATGGCCGTTCAGTAAGGTACGACCTGTGTGCATCCTGCATTTCTGTGAAAAACCAGCCACAATGTGGATGCCCTTCTCCCCAGAGAGCTTGACCAAGACTGAATTTGCAAGTGTAGTTTGATGTATCAAGCCCCCCTCCCCAATCTCCTGAGGAGACAACTGGGTTGTGTATTACTTTGTGATTGGCTGCTGGACAGCTGGTTCCAAACTTCCCACGCTGCTTGAGTAGAAAAGGTGGCAAAGCAGCGTCTTAGCTGGAGGAGCCAGACAGTGGTTTCTGGAGACCAGCTGATGTTTGCAGTGAATGGGACTAAAACTGGATGAAAGGGTTGCAGTCTCACAGCAGAAGACTTTGTCTGTCCTTGGCTTGCGAGAAGAACGAATGTCCTAGCCCCGTAAAGCACAGCTGTCGCTTGCTGCAGACTATATTGTGTGCTCTCGTGTGTGATTGGTGCAGGGTTTCATGCCACGGAGGGGGGCTGGCTCCACTCTGATACACGAGCAGAATTTCGTTGACCCTGGTGGGTTACCCCAGTATGACACTGGGCTAATGGAGTGGTGACCAGGCTGCAGTGCTCGTCCGTGAGGCTGAGTTTGGAACAGATGCAGCTTTCCAGTGGGAGTGGGAGAAAAGACAGAAAGCGGAGGGTGCCGTGTTGACGCACAAAGACCTCTGAAACGGCGAGTGTGACATTTTGAGTTAATACACCGGGGATGTGGAGAGGGAACTGAGGGCTGTGGGTCACATGCGGGGTACTTTAAACACCAGGGTCTAGCTTAGGCACTTTGCTGCCAGCTCCCTGGGCTTCAAGAGATGTGCTGCCTTCAGCAAAGCCAGGCCCACCTCAGAGGGCACAGCCAGTGTGCCCACGCCCTGGGAGAATCCCACATCGCCCAGAAACAGGCCCGCTGTTCCAAACTGAAGTCCAGGGCGTAGAGACAGGGACCTGATGCTGAAACGCCTCCTAATGGAGAAGCCACTTAGACCAGCCTCTGCCCGGGCAAGAGGGATTCTCAGAAGATGGCCTACCCGCCAGGTCACTCACATCCCTGAAGTCCGTGAAAGCAGTGGAAAAGCGACTGACAGCGTCACCGCAGAGGGCATGGAAGAGGGAAAATGTTCTCCCATGAGGCCCTTGCTGCTGGTGCAAACCGCTCCCAGGATGCATGCTTCCAGTGCTCATGCCCAGCACAGCCTCCTCCTGCACATGGTGCTGACGCGCCCACCCTCCCTGTCAGTCTCCCAGCACCCATGGCACCAGAACCAGTCTGCTCCCAGCAGAGCAGCACGGCATGCAACAGGAGCAAGGCACACCTGCCCTAGGGACACTGCTAATAAGTCACCTGGAGTGAAGCACCCGCAGGAAGGGCTGGGTTCTATCGTTTGGAGTGCCACAGTTTAGGAAGAAATCACTGGAAACACAGAGAGCTTGAGCAGTTGCAAGTGTCCATTTATTCCATAACACAGAACTAACTAGAACCAGCTGGGCTGACCCCAGTGACCTAACTCAGTTACAATAACAATGCCAGGATCTATATCTACAACAGCCCAATACACAACAGGCTGTAAGTGAGGTTCTTTTAGATGCCCTGCTACCCTTATGCAGCTCTGCAATGGGAAGGGACCGGAGGGCTCTGGGTGATGCATGTGGGGCACTGTAAGCAAAGGCGAAGGTTGTGAGATGGACCCTGGGGACGGGCGTGACCCAGAGGGACTCTGCTGCAGAAATCTCTGCGCAGGGACGCTCCAGTGCCTGGAGTGTTGCACCCAAGGGGACACTCGTCTCGAAGCGCCTCGGTCACTGCACAGGGAGCACTTCCCTTCGATGGAGCTGTAGGTTCCCAACGTGGCAAAGGAGCAGAGGTGCAGGCCTGTGAGGCACTGCACCCCCTGAAGCAGCTGGCTGGCAGGGAAGGGTGGCCCAGGACAGTGCTGGAGCCTTTGTGGAGAGGCGCAGGCCGCTGGTGAGCTCTGAGGCGTGTGGCAATACGGGCGCGTTAGCTGCCACCGTAGGTTGCAGGAAGATTTTTCTAGGACGTTTGCCTGGCAAAAGACTGGATCCCCTGTGACATGAGCGGTGATGCCAGGAGCTCCTACAGCTGCCCACAGCCCTAGTGAGCAGTGAGTGGGGAGAACAGGAGGAGCCACTACTGCTGAGCAGGGCCAGGCTGAAGTCCTGGCACGACAGGTGCAGGTGGCTTAGTTCCTGCGGGGTTTCCCAGGGCTTTCCGAACCCACAGCAGGGGCAGCTGCTTAACTATTTCACTCCAGGCAGGGTCAGGAATAAATCAATAGAAACAGCCATTTTGCTTGATCAAGGATTTAATGCAAGTAAGCTGCAGTTTATTACATTTAAGTGCACAGACCGAACCCTGAGCTTTAGAACACCCCCGATATTTACCGCGCCTCTGGAACGTTACTGGGTAATTCACTGCAGCTTCACAGTTGCTCCCCCGCTGGGGAAAGGGGGTGTCAGGAATAACATCTCCAGGATGGCGTCAGAGGACTGCTCCAAAGTGCACTCTATTAGCGAACCTTCTTCAAGGGGTGTCCCTGGGGGTACTCCCCCTTTGGTGTCTGGGGCTCCTCTGCACACGCAGCCAGGCCCTTCAGTTCCTTCTCAGCCGCCGCTGGCTTCACCAGAAACCGAGAGCTGTCCTCCCCGTAATTTGACAGCCCTGTTCAGCGGAGTAGCCGGCGCTCTTAGTTTGTTTGTTCAATAGTTGTAGTTAGTTAAACAAAAGTTCTCTTGTTGAGGCCATTTTTTCCAGTTGGCCGTTTTTCTCCCTGCGATGCCCTCCCCGGTTCCGCAGGCTTCAAGCGTTGCCTGTCCTGCAGGCTTTCAGTGCCTGTCAGATGGCCACTCACAGTGTGTCTGGTGTCTGGGACAAGCTCACGTTCCTTCCCCATGTGAACACGGCAAGCAACTCGTGGCACACGCAAGGAAGGCTCGGGGACATCGGCCAAGTCGCTCTTGCTAGAAAACACCCATATTGGACCCCGAGCACTCGACACCGCCGAGGCAACCGACCCCAATGGCGATGTCGGACAAAGCCTCCCATTCAGGCTCCTGCACCAAGGACTCTGCCTCAGGCCAGCAGGCCAGGAAGCAAGCCCATTCAGCAGCAAGAGGTGACTCCCCTTCAGAGAAACACGCACCACCTCATAAAATGCCTCTGGTACTGGCTGCAGCTAAGGCACCAGAAAGAGGGTCTAACGGCCTTGCTAAGGCCAGATCCAAGGCTCTGAGCAAATCCAAATCTAAGCTGGCACCGCCGGCACCCTCTGACTTCCCATCGGCACCAAAGAAGCTGCGATCCACCTCAGCACCAACTGCATCTGTGCTGCCCCCGCACCGAAGAAGCATAAACACTTGGCACCAACGGCAGTACAGGTCCCGCTGGCACCAGCCGTAGTACTGGCCTCAGCACCACGGCTACAGCAGCGCAGCTCTTCACCGCTAGCGAGGAACCTCGAGCCGCCTCGGGACCGACAGCGGCCTGCCCTCGGCTAGATTCAGCCTCTCCTCTCCTGCAGTGACGAAGATGAGGAGCCTGGAGTGGGTACACACACACACACGCCCAGGCACTCCTCTCCCAAGAAATCCCAACCACCTCCTCTGCCACCCCCGGTACCGGTGCCCACCAGTTGGCCCTGTTGGGACCCCAGGGCACAGCAGTAACAACAACAGCCTCAGCCTCAGCCGCTGCCCCCGTACACAGCACAACTCCCTGTGTGCACCCTGTGGACAGGTCAGCGGTGCAGGAAAAGGAGTCAGCTTCAGGCAATGAAGAGATCATAGAATCCTAGAACCACAGAGCTGGAAGAGACCTCAGACGGTCACCAAGTCCAGCCCCCTGCTCTAGGCAGGACCAATCCCAACTAAATCAACCCGGCCAGGGCTTTATCAAGCCGAGACTTAAACACCTCTAGGGATGGAGACTCCACTACTTCCCTAGGGAACCCATTCCAGTGCTTCACCACCCGCCTAGGGAAATAGTTTTTCCTAATATCCAACCTGGACCTCTCCCACCACAACTTGAGACCTTTGCTCCTTGTTCTGCCATCTGTCACTACTGAGAACAGCCTCTCTCCATCCTCTTTGGAACCTCCCTTCAGGAAGTTGAAGGCTGCTATCAAATTCCCCCTCACTCTTTGCTTCTGCAGACTAAACAATCCCAAATCCCTCAGCCTCTTCTCATAGGTCATATGCTCCAGCCCCCTAATCATTTTGGTCGCCCTCCGCTGGACCCTCTCCAATGCGTCCACATCCTTTTTGTAGTGGGGGGCCCAGAACTGGACACAATCCTCCAATTTGTCTAAGTCACTCTGGACCCTATCTCTGCCCTTAAGTGTATCTACCTCCCCCCAACTTAGTGTCATCCAAAAACTTGCTGAGGGTGCAACCCATCCCCTCGGCCAGGTCATTAATAAAGATGTTGAACAAAACCGGTCCTAGAACCGAAACTTGGGGCACTCCACTAGAAACCGACCGCCATCCTGACATCGAGCCATTGATCACTACCCGCTGGGCCTGGCCTTCTAGCCAGCTTTCTATTCATCTTACCGTCCATTTATCCAATCCACATTCCCTTAACTTGCTGGCAAGAATATTGTGGGAGACCGTATCAAAAGCCTTGCTAAAGTCAAGGTCTATCACATCCACTGACTTTCCCACGTCCACAGAGCCAGTTACCTCATCATAGAAGCTAATCAGATTGGTCAGGCATGACTTGCCCTTTGTGAATCCATGCTGACTATTCCTAATCACTTTCCTCTCATCCAAGTGCCTCAAAATGGATTCCTTAAGGATCCCTTCCATGATTTTTCCAGGAACCGAGGTGAGACTGACCGGACTATAGTTCCCTGGATCTCCGCTTCCTCACCCTCTCCCACCCGTATACCCAGCACCAGCTACCCAGCGTTCTGTGTGCCTCCCTTTGTGGAATTGACATTGCCAATGGAGCCAGCTCTGATGGACCCTGCCAAATCCATCTGGCAGATACCTGCTCCTGTCCAGCCAAGCTGTAAAGATCAGACAGGAAATATCATGTGGTGCCTCAAGGGGCCAATTTTGTGTTCTGCTGCCCCTCCCCGAACTCCCTGGCAATGGAATCTGGGAACCGGGGGGAAAGCAAAGTGCTGCCCAGACCACTCCATCTGACAGTGGAAACGCTTAGCCTCAATGGGCAGGAAGGCCTAGTCTTCTTCACGTGATTGCTCATGTCCATGCCACTTAGGTGTGTGCGCTGTGTACATGGATTGTCGGTTTTCCGCTTCACGGTACCCATTCCCGGTCATCCCCAGCACTGCCACCCGGCACTGCTCCCCGTCCCCAGTGCCTCAGAAGCAGAGGAGACCTGGCAGAGGCAGGTCTCTGTCGAGGCCGCGCTGAAAGTGCATCCCCAGGCAGGGCACTCGGCCTCTGCTGCTCAGCACACTGGGCACCAGCTCCTGGTCAGCTCCCATTGGGCCCGCCTTGGGACCCATGGCTGGACAATGACCTGGCTGAGGCACAGGGGACTGGCCCTCCACGTCGGACACGTTTGAGGCTGCGAGGGAACTCATCGAGCTTACCTTGCCAGCCTCTCCCTCCGGCTGGTGCGGAGAGATCCGTGGGCATGCCAGTTTCCAGACAGAGGCTGTCCAGATGCATGGTGGGCTGTAGTAGAGTCACTTACTGTTATCTTCAGGCAGGACCAGCCGCTGCAGCTACATGCTCATTCCACAAGAGCAATGGTGGCTTCGACAGCGTCCCTGAATAACGCATCGCTCACAGACGTTTGCAGATCTGCCACGTGGTCCCCTGCCCCTACCTGTGCCAAGCACTATGCACTTGACACTTACTTGTCTCAGGGCGCTGGCTTTGGCCAGACAATATTAGCTGCCGTGCATGCCTCATTCCACGAGGAGTAACGGTAGTTCGAACTAGGAAGCCTAGTCCGAACTACCTAGTTCGTGCCACGTGTAGCCACGCAGCACGGGGTTCGAATGAGCAGGGATTTAAAAATGGCGGCGCCCAGTTTATGCAAATGAAGCCCGGGAAATTCAAATCCCGGGTTTCATTTGCAAGTGCGGTATGCCTACATTACCCCGCTAGTTCGAACTAGCGGAGTAGTGTAGACATACCCTTTTACAGCACACGTAGGTCAGGGTGACCCCTGCTGGATCACCACGTTCCCTAACTCTCAGGAAACGCTCCAGCTTCAGAGTCTAGACTCAAGGTTTTCCAGCCACCGAGATTTCCAGGCTCAGTTGTTTACTTGTTTGTCCCCTCCTCCCTTTTGGATTAACAGAAACTGCCTGCTCAGTGCGACCTTGCTTCTAAAAGCTTGTCTCCAAATTAACCTTTAGCTCTGTGGCATTCTGTTTCTTGATGGTAGCTAAATGCACATAATAGGGTTGAACTCGGCTTGACCACATTCTGGGGTCTAAACATGCCTCAAAGCCAAGGCAATGGCAGGAGCTGGACGAGACACTCTTGTGTGAAAGGATCTTAGCACAAGTCATAAAGTGGGAGCAGGAGCCGATCTGTCTCAGAGCTGAGGAAACCCACTTTATCAGAAATCAGTCCCGGAATGGGACAGCCAAAGTGTTTCTTCACCCTGTTCCCCTGTCCCCAGCCTGGCAGAGTTGGCCACCTCTCAGGGCCAGGGGAGCGGAGTTCTGCCGCAGTCATGTTGCTCTGCAGCACCTCAGTCTTGCAGGCAGAGGGGCTCTGCGTTTTCTTGCTGGGCTGGGTCCTTTCTCTGCACACTTGTTTGAAACTATGGGCAGGAGAACAGCACCACCCCTGAGCTCCAGCCAGGAGAGGGGGAATTGCCGTTTCCCAACACACTTACCGTCCTCTCTCAAGGCACGTCTGCACTGCAGGGCTATTTCGGGATAAAATAGCTACCCCGTGTCTACGCAAGCCACCCATTATTTCAAAGTATTTTTCGAAATCATGGTCATGCCACCCTGGTAACCCTTGGTGCGCGAGGGTTAAGGGATGGCTCGAAATAGCGCGCTGTTTCAAAATCTGGCCTGTGTAGACACACCAGGTCTCAGAATAAGCTATTTCGAAACAGATTTGAAGTAAGAGGCACAATCTGCGTAGCGCGAATTGCATCTCTTGTTTTGAGTTCCGGGTGCTGTGAGGCGCCCCTCCAAGAGGGGTGGGGAAGGACGAGGTCCAGCCAGGCTCTAGAAGCCAAAGTTCTCCGTCCTTCCCGAGGCCGCCGCAGCAGGGACTGGCCTGGCCAGAGGCATTGCAGCGCCTGTGAGGGGAAGCTGTCCAGGTAGGCCCATGGAGACCTCTCTTGTCAGCTGCCCTGGGACTCCGTGTTTCTCTAGGGCCAAGGTGTGGCTGCACTGGCCAAGGGAACCACCGTCCTTGACTCCCGAACGATTGACGTCAGCACTAGGGACCAGAGCCTCGCCACCGCGGTCAGTGGACAACCTGAGGGACTCACTGAGGCTGGCAGCAAGAGCCAGGACAGTGCACTCTGGCCAGGCGCAGAACTCTGGCTGACGCGCTTGACCCAGAGACTTCAAGGTCAGAAGGGACCATCATGCTCATCTGATTTGACCTCCAGCACATTGCAGGCCGCAGAGCCTCAGCCGCCCTCCTGTGAGAGAGCTCTCATGGGGTTCCTGAGCTGCAAATCTTGGCAGAGAATCCATCATCCTTCAGACCGGCTGCCGGGCCCTGAGCTGCGGAGGAGGCACAGGTCTCTGCCAGTCTGACCTGGGGGGAGGTTCCTGATCCCACCCAGCCATCAGTTAAACCAGAGCACGGCCCACCCCAGGAGGGATTTCACAGCAGGAAGTCAGAGCCCTCCCCTCTGTCTCCGGCCACTGGAGGTCTTTGCTGTTAGTGGCACATGTGCTGCTGGAGGCAGTCTCCTTCTGCCAGCCCCTCCATGACCTGCCAGGCTCAGGCTTAGAGCAAGTTTGGGATTTGTCCTTGTAGCTCCCCTTGGAAGGTGGGTCCAGAAATTCACTCCTCTGATAGAGACCTTCTGTCGGATTTCTAGCTTGGACTCACTGGCAGCTAGTTTGTATCCACTTGTTCTTGTGCCAGTTTCAGCCTTCTCTTCCTCCGTGTTCATCCTCTGGCGTATTTATAGAGCAACCCTATGTCCCCTCAGCGCTGCTTGGCTAGCCTCAGCAAGCCAGCTCGGGGCGGCTCCTCTCCAAGGCAAGTGCTCTGCTCCTCCGTTCCTCCGGGCTGCCCTGCTTGAATCCATCTTTCTAACCCGGGGCATGAGCATGGCACCCTCATTCCAGAGGAGGTCTCCCCAGTGCCTTGTGTGTGGGCAAAACGCTTCGCCCGTCTCCTGGAAATCCCTTGCCGGGTGCACCCTCGCACTGCGTTAGGCTGTTTCACAGCCACATTCGCATCTCCTCAGCATCCGGGGAGTGGCCAGTACACCCGCGTGCTCCCCCACCCCCGCCCCTCTCCAGCAATACCCCCCAGGTCAGAGCAACAATTCTTGCGAGTCCCTCCGTGCCAGCTGGGCCGGGCCGGGTCTGGGCACCGCTGAGGGCGTCTGCTCAGGGCAGATTGCTCAAACTCAGGGCTCCTTACAGTCCCTGACTGGAGACCTTCCCGAATAGGCCACAAACCAGTCGCACCGAGCGCTTCAGCAGCCTGCCTGGCCAGCCAGAAGCCTCACGAGCAAAACTCCTCCGACACCACAGCAATATCCGTGCCCCAAAAAACCCCAGGCCTAGCACACAGGTGAGGGGTTATAGAACCCATCTCACCCACCCGAACGGGTTCTTGCAGTCCCAAGAAACCAGCCATGGGTCCCAGGTCAATTTACCCCCTGGATCTTACCCACAAATCACACTGAGCCAAACATTTAGAATCTCACATCTAAAGGTTTGTTACTAAAAGAAAGAAAAGCCTGAGAGTGAGGTTGTTAAAGTACCATACATTACATGCACCGAATCTCCCAGTTCTCAATGCAGGCTCTAGCAGAGATGTTACAGCTGCTGGCTTAAAAGTCCTTGGTGCAGATCTTATGCCAGGATGGGGCCACAGTTCTTGATCCCTGCAATCCTGCCTCTGGGATGAAGAGCTGAGCTGAGCACCAAGATGGAGTCGGCCACATGGCCTATTTATATCTCTTCCTGGTCTCTTCCAAGCTGGAGACAGTCACATGGTCAGTGGCCAAGCACCTGGATTCCTTCCCAGGTGGGTCTCGGGTACTTAAGAGACCTATTGTCCCTGGAGCCTTGCTAATTAGCATGTGCATAGGGCGAGCCCATCACTCAGCTACAGACAAAGACGCTTCCAATATTAACACAGAGGACATTTTCCTAACATCACACACAGACATTATACGGGTATATGAAGAGCATACACAGAATCAGTAGACAGTAAGCTTTCATTTGACACCTCACATGGCCCCCTTTGTACCCACTTTTGAGGCAAACACCCCCCCAGGGGCGCAGCAGTGACCTGACTGCTTCCCTTAAGCTCTGGTAACGTGACACCGGTGTCTGCACTGTTACATTTCAATCCTTTTCTATTATGGCAGCTTTCAGGTTTCTCCAAATGTTCTTGTAGGATATTCCTGTCTTCCTCCACGCCAGCAGTTCCCCCGACTTTGTGTCTTCCGCCGTTTGAGTAGCACCCTCCCACCTTTTCTTCTAAGGCCATGAATGAAAACGAAAAGCAGCCCCTGAGGAACTCCACAAGTAACTTCCCTCCAGCCCAATGGATCCCTTTCCATAAGAACATAAGAACGGCCGTACTGGGTCAGACCAAAAGTCCATCTAGCCCAGTATCCTGTCTGCCGACAGTGGCCAGCACCAGGTGCCCCAGAGAGGGTGGACCGAAGACAATGATCAAGTGATTTGTCTCCTGCCATCCCTCTCCAGCCTCTGACAAACAGGCCAAGGACACCATTTTATCCCCTGGCTAATAGCCTTTTATGGACCTAACCTCCATGAATTTATCCAGCTTCTCTTTAAACTCTATTATAGTCCTAGACTTCACAGCCTCCTCTGGCAAGGAGTTCCACAGGTTGACTACACGCTGTGTGAAGAAGAACTTCCTTTTATTAGTTTTAAACCTGCTACCCATTCATTTCATTTGGTGTCCTCTAGTTCTTCTATTATGGGAACTAATA
Organism: Pelodiscus sinensis; assembly: GCF_049634645.1. Classification (NCBI taxonomy): domain Eukaryota; kingdom Metazoa; phylum Chordata; order Testudines; family Trionychidae; genus Pelodiscus; species Pelodiscus sinensis. Next base: position 62,183 of record NC_134722.1, on the reverse strand, counting down.
AATAACTTTTCTTTATCCGCCCTCTCCACACCACTCATGATTTTATAGATTTTCCACATGGCCGCCGCTAGTCGATGGAAAGTCGTTCAAACCAACTCTTCCTCTGTCTCCTTCATCTCCTCCCAGCCTGTAACCAGAGCACCCTCCATCTTTGCGGCAGGGCTGGCTGCTGCCCCCTGCCCTTGGCGTGCCCATCAGGTGGCTGCAGCATGTTCTGCACAGACCAGCACACAATGAAGTCCAGGCAGTGTTTGCAGAGTTCCAGACCAGGGCCACGCTGTACCAGTGCTCTGGCTGCAGGCTGGCTGCCGTGCATTTCTGGCTGGAGCTGAGGTATGGCTGCACCTGTACATGGCTGGGGACACCGGCCTGGCTAACGATCTCATGCTATACTGGGGGAGGGGCTGCTAGCAGGGCATTCTCCCTTTGGACCTTTCTTCTTCCTTGGCTGCCAGTGCCCAGATGCATTGCCCTGCCAAGTGCCTCTTTTCCCCAGGATCCTGAGATGGAGCGGGGGTGCAGGTTCAATTAATTTTGTTATCCTGGCTTTGTGGTGCTGTAGCGGGGTTTCCGCTCCACCACAGCGCCCCTGCCGTCTGCTCGGGGAATTATATCTGCCGGCAGGTGGCGCGGTCTCTTCGGGACACTGCCCTCCGGCAATGTCCACAATAGCCTGAGCTTTTCCCCCTTCCGGGGGATGGTTCGTTATAGGCCAGCCGGCCTTTAGGAGGCGGATCCTCCGCCTGGGTACACTGGATGGCTAGTCCGTCCTATGGCCCTACTGTGCCTTAGAGTAGTCCGAGTCCTGGCCCTTTAAAAGGTCCGATCCGGGTGCTGGCCGGGTGCCAACCCTTATACGGATGCCCAGGCCCTCGAGCAGGGCAGGGCAGCAACTGCTGGCCAGACCCCAACGCAAGGCGGGGCCGCAAACAAACCCACAGGTCTGTAGGAGCTCCTAGTTCACGAGCGGGGCCGGCCGTGCAGCTGTCGCAGTGGCAAGGGGGGTGGGAGACTGCCACCCGGTTAGTGGGTGGCAGGGGGGGTGCAGGCCCACCCACTCCACTGCGCCCCGGCCCAGGGGCCCTGGATGCAGCCGTTCCACTGCTACGGGCTCAGCAGGGGCTCCAGCCCGCAACGTGCTGGCCTAGGGCTGTCTTCAGCCCATGCTACCCCCTGGGCCTCTCCTCGTCTCCCCCCCTTCCCCAGTACCTGCAGCCCCAGCGGCCTGTCGGGGAGTTGAGGCCCACGTCGTCTCCGCAGGGGCTGGCGGCCCAATCCAGGGGGCAAGAGGTCGGAGCTTTGTCGTGTCCCGTGGGGCTTGTCCAGCCCGGCGTTCCCGTACCCACCGGGGGTCCAGCTGGTCCAGCGGTGCGGTCCCGTCCTCTGGGTCCGCGAGTGGTTCAGCTGGCGGGCCAGGCCAGGCCTTAGTAGCCCGGGCAGGGAGTCTCTGGCCCGCCTCTGGGAAGGTGGCTGAGGGCGGCCTACCCCGGGTCTTAGCCTCCCCAGGCAGGAGCTCCAGCCAGGCCTCTGGCTCCCTCGGAGGCTGGGCTCTGACTGAGCTCCCAGGCAGCCTTCTTATAGTCCTAGCCCCGCCCTTTGACTTCCGGTCAGGTGAGGGGGCGGAGCTAGGCTGGCCCCAAAATGGCTCCCAGAGGGTTTCTTCTGCTTCCGGCTCAGAGGGCGGCCATTCCACCCCTCTACAGGTGCATATTCAGTACGAAGGGGATGAGCTTCTTAGGCTGTAAATTACCATCTTAGCAGGGGGGTGCCCGTTTCTGGGAGCTGTCAGTGGGGAATGGTTTTAGGAGGTTGTGAGAGATTTTTAAGACCCTGCTTAACGAAGCCCTGGCTGGAATGCAATAGTTAGGGCTAACCCTGCTTCGACCACATGACCTCCGGAGGTCTCTGCTCACCCGAATCGTCTCTGATTCTGTGGCTGCTGGAAGTTTTGGCTGCTGTGTAGGGGCATTTTGGTTCTTTTGGAACCCGAGAGCATTTGGGCCCTCTGGACCTACCGCATCAGCTGGAATCGCGCTAAACGATCGGCAGGGCAGTAACTAATTCTGTTGACTTTTAAATTGGCATCTTTAGGTTAGAGAATTAACAGCCATTGCGCTGAATGGACTGGTTGATGCTTTGCAGTGCGGCATTTCGGGTTCTCTGTAGAACCAAGGCACAATTCCCTTGGGTTATGCTTGGGGGGCATTCCTGACATCTCCGCACGGCGATGGGGCGAGAAGCACGGTGTGAAGGTGAGATTCTGGAGCGCAGTGCTGCAGCCAGCGATGAATCTCATGGCAAATCCCAGAGCCAGGGACGTGCAGAGCACAGGCCTGTCCTGACCACGCCCTCTCTGTCCCAGTGCACTGAGCTTGCGTGTCGTACTGCCTAGGCCTGGAGAAGGAAGCTGAGACTCGGGAGCCGTGGGAGATCATCACCGCCCTGTGCCAGGGACTTTCCCAGAAGGACTCCATGTCCCTCCGTCAACAGCAGAGAAGCCCTGCCGGGGACCGTGCCTCAGGCCCTCGGGCAGAGGGTGGGGCTTGCTTCCTTGCAGCGTGGCCACTTTGTCACTTCCTCGTTTCCCCGGAGAAGCGGGGCGAGAAAGTGCCCGGGCAGTGGTTTGCAGCCTGGGGCTTCCCACGCTGGGAGAGGTGATGAGCCTCCCGGTGGAATCAGACCACGCGCTGCTCAGCTTGGGCATGTCTACACTACCCTCCTAGTTCGAACTAGGGTGGTAGTGTAGACATACCCTTGGAGCGATGGTCTCAGGCGGTCTGCAAAGCCCGGCTCAGGTTATTTTCAGCCCACAGTGTTGCAGGTTTCCTCACAACCAGTGAGCTGGAGCCATTTCTCTGGGCCTGGCATCCCCTTGGCAGCAGATCTCTGCCTGGCTGCTGAATGGCAAAGCTGTGCAGCCCGAAGTGCCAGACAGTGGTCGAGGGCGACTGGACAGGGCCCTGCCGAGCTGGGGAGTATCAGACAATCGAAGGCGGCTGGGTCCTCGAGCTGTCAGCTGCTCCGTGCCTGGGGCTGTGCGTGTCAGAGCCATCCGTGTACAGATGAGGTGGGCGAGGTCGACACTGCTGGCCTGCTGCTGGTGGGGAGGTGGTCACGCTTTCCAGCTGCATGGAGTTCTGCAGCCTAGTGCTAAAGAAGGGCTCTGTGAAGCTCTGAGCTTTTGTCTCTCACCTGTAGAAACTGGCCCAGCAAAAACTACTCCCCCCGCACCGTGCACCTCTAAGATCCTGGCACCAGCCACGCTGCAGCAGCACTGCTCACGAGCCCGGTGTCAGCAGCCCCAGCGCAGGTCTGCCTGCCCTCCCCCCCAGGCTGGCACGGAATGGCTCCATGCCAGTCGGAGGCCACGTGGCCAGTTACTGCTGCGAGCGTGGTCACTGGAGATCTGCCTTGACGCAAAGGGGCATGGGGCCGGGCTGGCGGAGTACGGAGCCCACGGGTGTGACCCTGCTGTTGAAAAGGCAAAAGCTTTGACTCTGGAGCATCATTCGCTGATCACAGAGGTCGGGAAAATTCCACTGTCCCAGCTTTGTTAAGAAAATGTCACTTTTTTGGTTTAGAGCCCCCCGTTTCATGGGGGCCATGTTCAGCTTCCAGGGAAAGTCCAGCCTGGCCCAGCCCAGCCAGGTGTATTCTGTGGGGTGCTGCGGCATTCAAATGTAGGAGTGTGAGGGGATTCTGGCTTTGGCTCGCGGGACTGTCTCGGCCGCGGCGACCACCTCCCTGCCCCTCGCGGGACTGTCTCCGCCACGGCGACCGCCTCGCTGCCCCTCGCGGGACTGTCTCCGCCACGGCGACCACCTCGCTGCCCCTCGCGGGACTGTCTCAGCCGTGGCGACCGCCTTGCTGCCCCTCGCAGGACTGTCTCCGCCGTGGCGACCGCCTCCCCTCGCGGGACTGTCTCAGCCGCGGCAACCGCCTCGCTGCCCCTCGCGGGACTGTCTCCGCCACGGCGACCGCCTTGCTGCCCCTCACGGGACTGTCTCCGCCACGGCGACCGCCTCGCTGCCCCTCGCAGGACTGTCTCCGCCGTGGCGACCGCCTCCCCTCGCGGGACTGTCTCGGCCGCGGTGACCGCCTCGCTGCCGCTCGCGGGACTGTCTCGGCCGCGGCGACCACCTCGCTGCCACTCGCGGGACTGTCTCGGCCACGGCGACCGCCTCGCTGCCGCTCGCGGGACTGTCTCGGCCGCGACGACCGCCTCGCTGCCCCTCGCGGGACTGTCTCGGCCACGGCGACCGCCTCGCTGCCCCTCGCGGGACTGTCTCGGCCGCGGCGACCGCCTCGCTGCCCCTCGCGGGACTGTCTCGGCCGCGACGACCGCCTCGCTGCCCCTCGCGGGACTGTCTCGGCCGCGGCGACCGCCTCGCTGCCCCTCGCGGGACTGTCTCGGCCGCGACGACCGCCTCGCTGCCCCTCGCGGGACTGTCTCGGCCGCGACGACCGCCTCGCTGCCGCTCGCGGGACTGTCTCGGCCGCGACGACCGCCTCGCTGCCCCTCGCGGGACTGTCTCGGCCACGGCGACCGCCTCGCTGCCCCTCGCGGGACTGTCTCGGCCGCGACGACCGCCTCGCTGCCCCTCGCGGGACTGTCTCGGCCGCGGCAACCGCCTCGCTGCCCCTCGCGGGACTGTCTCGGCCGCGGCGACCACCTCGCTGCCCCTCGCGGGACTGTCTCGGCCGCGGTGACCGCCTCCCCTCGCGGGACTGTCTCCGCCACGGCGACCGCCTCGCTGCCCCTCGCGGGACTGTCTCCGCCGCGGCGACCGCCTCCCCTCGCGGGACTGTCTCCGCCGCGGCGACCGCCTCCCCTCGCGGGACTGTCTCCGCCACGGCGACCGCCTCCCCTCGCGGGACTGTCTCCGTCACGGCGACCGCCTCGCTGCCCCTCGCGGGACTGTCTCAGCCGCGGCAACCGCCTCGCTGCCGCTCGCATGACTGTCTCAGCCGCGGCGACCGCCTCGCTGCCCCTCGCGGCACTGTCTCAGCCGCGGCGACCGCCTCGCTGCCCCTCGCGGGACTGTCTCCGCCGCGGCGACCACCTCGCTGCCGCTCGCGGGACTGTCTCAGCCGCGGCGACCGCCTCGCTGCCCATCGCGGGACTGTCTCCGCCGCGGCAACCGCCTCGCTGCCCCTCGCGGGACTGTCTCCGCCACGGCGACCGCCTCGCTGCCCCTCGCGGGACTGTCTCCGCCACGGCGACCGCCTCCCCTCGCGGGACTGTCTCCGCCACGGCAACCGCTTCCCCTCGCGGGACTGTCTCAGCCGCGGCGACCGCCTCGCTGCCCCTCGCGGGACTGTCTCAGCCGCGGCGACCGCCTCGCTGCCCCTCGCGGGACTGTCTCAGCCGCGGCGACCACCTCGCTGCCACTCGCGGGACTGTCTCGGCCGCGACGACCGCCTCGCTGCCCCTCGCGGGACTGTCTCGGCCACGGCGACCGCCTCGCTGCCCCTCGCGGGACTGTCTCCGCCACGGCGACCGCCTCGCTGCCCCTCGCGGGACTGTCTCCGCCGTGGCGACCGCCTCCCCTCGCGGGACTGTCTCGGCCGCGGCGACCGCCTCGCTGCCCCTCGCGGGACTGTCTCGGCCGCGGCGACCGCCTCGCTGCCGCTCGCGGGACTGTCTCCGCCGCGGCGACCGCCTCGCTGCCCCTCGCGGGACTGTCTCCGCCACGGCGACCGCTTCCCCTCGCGGGACTGTCTCAGCCGCGGCGACCGCCTCGCTGCCCCTCGCGGGACTGTCTTCGCCACGGCGACCGCCTCGCTGCCCCTCGCGGGACTGTCTCCGCCACGGCGACCGCCTCGCTGCCCCTTGCAGGACTGTCTCCGCCGTGGCGACCGCCTCCCCTCGCGGGACTGTCTCGGCCGCGGCGACCGCCTCGCTGCCCCTCGCGGGACTGTCTCCGCCACGGCGACCGCTTCCCCTCGCGGGACTGTCTCAGCCGCGGCGACCGCCTCGCTGCCCCTCGCGGGACTGTCTCGGCCACGGCGACCGCCTCGCTGCCGCTCGCGGGACTGTCTCGGCCGCGGCGACCGCCTCGCTGCCCCTCGCGGGACTGTCTCGGCCGCGGCAACCGCCTCGCTGCCCCTCGCGGGACTGTCTCAGCCGTGGCAACCGCCTCGCTGCCCCTCGCGGGACTGTCTCGGCCGCGGCAACCGCCTCGCTGCCCCTCGCGGGACTGTCTCGGCCGCGGCGACCGCCTCGCTGCCCCTCGCGGGACTGTCTCCGCCACGGCGACCGCCTCGCTGCCCCTCGCGGGACTGTCTCCGCCACGGCGACCGCCTCGCTGCCCCTCGCGGGACTGTCTCCGCCACGGCGACCGCCTCGCTGCCCCTCGCGGGACTGTCTCAGCCGCGGCGACCGCCTCGCTGCCCCTCGCGGGACTGTCTCCACAATGGGCTTGCTGGCTTTGGAGCAGAGTCTGGTTTGTGATTTCCAGCGTCTTATTCTTTAGTGCAAACCTCATCAGTTGTCACCTCTGCATTGCTCACAGTAGACAGCCTGGTGTGTGGAGACCAGCGGTTCCAGGAAGAGCTGTTTGAGTGCTGGTCCCTGTGAGTGGCATTTGTTCCCGGGGCCGAAGACTGCCGAATGCCTGCAATTGGTTAATCTTGCCCATTGCCCCATGCAACTCCCCCCATGCTCCTCACCAGGGATACCCGCTCCTTCTTAGCATCCCGCGGCCTTGTCAGAACTGCCAGCATCTGGAGCCCCCCCTTCTCTTCCTCCAGCAACTAGCCCGTTGTATTTCATTCTCCTTAGTCGTTACTTAGCGTTTGAGTTAGAATCTCCACTCCTGGAAACCCTGTCCTGGATTACGCCCTGGATACTGGGCTGAAACCTGTGCCCCATAGCCCTATTCTTCCTCAGTCACTGACGAGCACCAGTTCTGCCTCTGCTGCCTTGGAGAAGCCCCTGTCAGCCCACCTAGTGCAATCGGCTGCTCTTCTCCCACCCTAATCTGGAGTCCTGCCTTAGAACTCCTTGTGGATCACCAGGGAGACCTCTCTTCCCCCTCAGCCAGACAGGCAAGCTGCATGCCACTCGTGCTGTGCTGTGCTGGACCTCGGTGTGAAACGGAGCGGGGGGGAGAATCCTTCATCGGGGCCCCTTGAGAGAGTGAAGGGCACGCCTGCAGATCCCCTCTAGACCCGTGAGAGGAGAGATCCCTCGTCCAGATCGGATGAGCCACGAGGACTTAGACCTAAGCCGTATGGGTGGGAGCAGGAAGCAAGGCTCCTTCTGCACTAGCCTCTGGATCAGCTTTGTTGACTGGTGCTAAATACAATGAAGCTCTGGGACCTGAAGGACCAGAACCACTGGGACCCTCGAAACCTGCCAGGTCAGAGACGCCTGCCTGGGTAGCACAGTCACGGCCCATAGAGAGCCGCCTCTGGAGGGGCAGGTGACTTGTGCCAAGCCAGAGACTGGTTTGATCTCCTGGAACCAGTCTCCCTTGTTAGCAGAACTGATGCTCACTGGGGGGGTTCTGAGAAGTGAAAGGTCCAGGAGAAGCCTTTTCCCAGTCTGCCCACCCTCCACCAGGCCAGCAGTCATGCCAATGGAGCCAAGGCTGAACCTTTCCTCCCGGGAGAGACAGACACTTCGCGCCCATGCAGAGAGATCAGCCCAGGCAGGGGAGCGAGGCTCCTGGAACCAGCCTCAGCCAGGCAAACAGGGGACCCCTGCTTGGCACTGGTGGTACCCCCAGTCTTCGGGGACCCTCATAACCAGATTTGGAACTCTCAGGCTGGCCTTACTGGGTGCTAAGCTGGGGGGAGAGGTAGATACGTTGGAGGGCAGGGATAGGGTCCAGCGTGACCTGGGCAGATTGGAGGATTGGGCCACAAGAAATCTGATGAGGTTCAACAAGGACTAGTAGAGAGTCCTGCATGTGGGATGGAAGAATCCCAAGCATTGTGACAGGCTGGGGACCAACTGGCTAAGTAGTAGTTCTGCAGAAAAGGACCTGGGGGTTACAGTGGATGAGAAGCTGGAGATGAGTCAACAGGGGGCCCTTGTAGCCAAGAAGGCTAATGGCGTATTAGGGTGCATTAGGAGGAGTGTTGCCAGCAGATCCAGAGATGTCATTATTCCCCTTTATTTGGCACTGGGGAGGCCACATCTGGAATATTGTGTCTAGTTGTGGGCCCCCCACTATAGAAAGGATGTGGACGCATTGGAGAAGGTCCAGCGGAGGGCAACCAAAATGATTAAGGGGCTGGAGCACATGACCTACAAGGAGAGGCTGAGGGAGTTGAGTTTGTTCAGTCTGCAGACGAGAAGAGCGAGGGGGGATTTGGTAGCAGCCTCCAACTCCCTGCAGGGGGATTCCAAAGAGGCTGGAGAGAGGCTGTTCTCAGGGGTGGCAGGTGGCAGACGAGGAGCGATGGTTGCAGGTGGAGGCAGGGGAAAGGGACTTACATGTTGATGACCACCCAGAAGACGTAGTCCATGACACAGCTGCTCAAGCGAATGAGGCCCCTTGCCCCCCACTGTGGATGACTATGCCCATTTCCAAAACCTCTTGAAACAGGCGGCAGCGGGACTCCGCATAGATCTGGAGGAGGCGTCAGAAACTCAGCCCGAGCTGATGGACGTACTGCACCCACCCTGCGCTGCTCAGGCCACTTTGCCGAGCCATGGGGTGATTCTAGACCCAGCAGACTCCAGCCACAGCAATGCCACTGAGGACAGAGCCGAGTGCAAGTCCTGTGTCCACTCTACGGGCTCAAACGTCCTGTTACCACATGCTGTGGAGACGGCGAGCCAGACGAGCCCAGACAGAGAAGCGACTGGTCCCCTGTCTCGTTACTGGATTTTAAGGGGATCAGACATGTCACTGCTGCACCCAAGGGGGGAATTGCCCCAAAGTCTGTACGAAGGGGGCCATGTGAGGTGTCAGATGAAAGCTTGTGTTCTACTGAGTCTGTGTGTGCTCCTCATGTACTTGTGTAATAGCTGCATGTGGAGGTATGATTATGGGCTCGGTGCTGACACTGGGAATGTTCTCTGCCTGAGATCGAGCAATGGGCTCTGGATGGCCTGTTGTAAGGAAGGAATGTCCAGTCAGTGACTATGCTGATTAGCATGGCCCCAAGGACAGTGGCTCTCCAGGTGCCCAATGCACACCTGAGGAATGTGTCTGGGACCTGCAAACCAGCCAATATCATGACTGCTGACTTGGGACACAGGGATAGGTCACTGGGCCATGTAACCCAGCTTGGAAGAGACCAGGGATGGATATAAAATGCCATGAGGCAGACTCCATCTTGCCTGCAATTCTGCTACTGATTCCAGATGCAGCCTTGCGAGGGACAGAGCCGGGTAGAATCGTTGGCCCATCCTGACATAGGATGTGCACCAGAGACTTATAAGGTAGCTGTTTGTAACATCTCTGCTGAGACCCTGCTTTGAGAACTGGGAGACTGGTGCATGTGACGTATTCTCCTTAACAACCTCACTCTCAGGCTTTTCTTTCTTAGTAATAAACCTCTAGATTGTAGATTCTAAAGGATTGGCCCAGCAAGCTCTGTGGGTAAGATCTGAAGTGTAAATTGGCCAGGAATTTGTGGCTGGTTCTTTGGGACCAGGTGGATGTTTGTGGTAGGTGAGATGGGGTTCTATACCCCTCACCTGTGTGCAGGCCCGGGGCTGACTGTGTCACAGGGAGAGCTGAGGGGTTTTGCTCATGAGGCTTCCTGCTGTCTAGATTGACAGCTGAAGCGTTCAGAGTGACTGGTGTGTGGCCTATTTGGGAAGGTCTCCAGTCTGGGGCTGTAAGGAGCCCTGAGTTTGAGCAACTCACCTGAGTGGACGCCCTCAGCGGTGCCCAGACCCGGCCTGGTCCGTCACAGTGGCATAGTCGGCAGGATCCACAGATCTTGGATTAGGACCCCACGCTGTTCTAAGTTTGATTTAGGTATTGAGAGTTTGGTTGGTTAAAGAGTGGCTGCAATGAGTCAGCAACTATATGAGAGTCTGGACCAAAAAGCTCTAGACATTTTGGGTATGTCTACACTACCACCCTAGTTCGAACTAGGGTGGTTAATGTAGCCAACCGGAGTTGCAAATGAAGCCCGGGATTTGAATTTCCCGGGCTTCATTTGCATCTTGCCGGGCGCCACCATTTTTAAAGCCCCGCTAGTTCGGACTCCGTGCCTGCAGCTACACGCAGCACGGACTAGGTAGTTTGGATTAGGCTTCCTATTCTGAACTACCGGTACACCTCGTTCCACCTCAAACTAGGGTGGTAGAGTAGACATACCCTTTGTGTGGGAGAGAGGCATTGACTTTAGAAAGAGAGCTTCTGAGTCAGAACTGAGATCTTTGTCCCACTCGTGCCCTGTCGGCTGCTGGCCCTCCAACTCGCACCCCGTCGGCTCCCCAATGTCCCACTCCTGCCCCATTGGCTCCCCGCCCTCCCGCTCACGCCCCATTGGCTCTCCAATGTCCCACTCCCACCCCGTTGGCTCCCTGACATCCCGCTCGTACCCCATTGGCTCCGGGAGGAGAGGCCTGAGGAGTGGCAGAGGGAGAGTGGGCGGGGTGCACTGGGAGGGTCCCTGCTGGTCCAAGAGGCCTGCACTTGTGGCTGCATTCGCGAGTCCTGGGCTGATCACACACAAGCCCCCATTTATTTAAACATGTTCTTGTGACAGGGCAGCTGGCAGGGCCCGGAACCGCTGCCTGGCTCGGCAGGCGTATGACTCGGGGCGCGACCCTGCCTGGCAGGGATCTGGCACGGTGTGATCAGGCTCTGGCGGCCAATCCAGCCCCATGCTGATGTCATTCGGAGCTGTTCACCTCAGCTAGCCGCTTTCCTCTGTGCCCAGGGGAGGTCACCGGCCGGCATCCCACGGCTGGCAAAGGGACGGCAGGGGGAGCCTGTCAGCTCCTAGGGATGTGTGAGGAGAGGGGCATGGGGGTACGTTCTCTCTGGCCCCTGTGGTTCATGGCCTGCAGGCCCAAGAGGCCAAGGAAGCAGCAGGGACGTGGTCAGCAAGAGGCGCAAAGGCAGCCTGGCACGGGAAGCAAACCAGCCCGGGCGCCCGGTGGGCCCCGCACATGGAGCAGGGACTCCTGGGCAGGGCTTGCTCCTCACAGCCAGGCGAAGGGGGGGCAGGACGAGATCTCAGGGACGCCCCGTGAGCTCGGCCCAGGCGCGGGACCATCCTCTGGGCTGTGGCTCAGCTCCGATGCCTGGCGTTTGGGCAGCAAGAACGTGCTCATTGCCCCCTGCAGTGACTGCGCCCCTTTGTGTCCGAGAGCATCGCTCCCACAGCATTGATGGGAAAGGGGCACAGGCCGGCGCCCTGGGGTCGGGGTCACTGTGGGGGGGGGCAGAATGCCCAGCACCCTGGGGTCAGAGGTCACGGTGTGGGGGGGGGCAGGCAGCGTACCCTGTGTCCCAGGGGTTGGCTGGCTCACAGTGAGGAGCGTGAAATGCAGTCACATGACCAGGGAGGCGGGCCCTTGACTATTGATGCCGTTCTCAGTTCTTCCTTTTTCTTTTCTTTCTGCTGGGTTGTTCTCTCCTGGTTCTCGGGGGGGGGGGGAGGGACCGCCGAGCCCCCGGCAGGCACAGAGGGACCTTTACCTTGTGCGGGGTGCAGGCCAGACCCGGCTCTTGTTTGTTGTTTCCCCCCCAGGCCTGTTGGGACAGCTCTGCAGCCGCCCGGCGCACTGTGGGCTCTCGCCTGCACCCCGTGATTGGGACAAAGAGCATGAGAACCGCAGGGAAATAGCCTTGAGGGCTCATTCCAGCTGGGAACTCTCCCTGCCCCCCTTTGCTGTGGGCCGAGCTGGGCCAGGCCCCTCCCCTCTGCTCCGCTCGCCGGGGTCTGGGCATTCGGCAGGTGGCATTTGTGCATTTTCCTGCCCCCCGCCCCGTGCCTGCTCCCGGCTCGCTGGGCGGAGGTGACGTTGCTGCCCCTGGGGCGGATCAGGGACCGAGGGGGCGGGAGCTGGTTTCCTGCCTCTGCCCACTGTGGGGCCGCAGAGAAAAGGGGGCGAGGCAGGATGCACATGAGCACGCTGCCCCACTGAGCGTAGCCTTGTCCCTCCCCGTTCATGGGGCCTGCAGCAGGTTCCCTTGCCCCTCACCTTCAGCCCCGAGCCCAGGCGGGAACTGCCCCGCCAGGAGGTGTCGCCCGTGCAGGCTGGGCTGAGGGCAGCCCTTGTCCCCCAGAGGATGTTAATGGGTCCAGTGCGACGACACAGAACCCATATCCCTGGGCCGACGGGAAAGTGCTGTTCGTGGGTTTGGGTGAGAGGCCTGTTACTGCAGCTCTTCGGCAGGGACGCCCACGGGCGCACAGGCACTAGGCTGCCTTTGGGGTGTTTCCCGTGCCTGATAACGGCTCTGCTCAGCCTGGACAGGTTCCCTGGCACCAGCCCAAACCAGAACCAAACCTCCCTGCTGGGCTTTGTGCGTCTGCTCTCCCTCCCAGTCAGTGCACGGGCCCTGCTACTAGCCCTGCTCCCGAAGGCTTATCGGCGGTGGTGTCCCACGCTCACGTGCTGCAGCCAGACCCCACAGGCCAATTCCAGGTGCCGGCTCCACTTGGTGGCTGTGAAATCACCCCAAGTCCCTGCTTTGGCTTCAGGTGTGAGCGCAGCCGTCAGTGTTCGGCGTGGCCATCGGTCTGCTCGTGGGGTTCCCGGGAGCAGACCGGGGAGGTGTCTGGTGGCTCCCCAGAGCAAAGAGGCCTTGTCTCCTCCGGGCTGCGGATCAGGGTTAGAAAACACGTCCCGCCTTGTAAGGAGAGCGGGGCGGGTTCCAATCCCGCTGCAGTTTGATGATGATTCTTTCTCGTCAGAAGGGCCCAACTAGGAAGCGATTGGCTCTTTGGCAGAACAAAGGTATTTGTGACGGGCTCTATGGGATAGTGTGTTAATGCCTCCAGCCCCTCGCTGTCTGCCTGGCCCCGCCTGCCTGCCAGACAGGCACTGCGGGGTGAGACGCGCTCCATGTCTGAGAATCAGGGTGAATTTTCACCACGCTACCATTTTGGAAGGCTGCTCTGTGTCCGGCGCCCGGCGGGCCAAGGGAAGGCCGAGAGAGACACCCGCTGCCCTGCGGTGGTACTGCACAACCGAACAGCCTGGCCAGCACCACACACCGAATGGGAAGTAGACTGTTAATTACAAATAACTTCAGCACTGCTGGCAATTGTAGGCACAGGAGGAAACGCCTCCGTTACAGTAGGCAAGAGGCTGGAACTAGCGCTCAGCCCCCGGGTGGCGTCTGTACCTACAGACTGGGCTCTGGCCCCTGCAAGGACACGGTACTAAGATGCACCTGGCAAAGGGGTTTCTGCCCCCAGAGCCAGGCAGCAGTCCCGCCTGCGGAAACGGATTCTAGCGAAGGCACCACTGTGTGGGTTGGGGGCACGAAGCAGGAAGGGTTTGGGATCCCTTGTGATCTAGACTCTGCTGGTCCCGCGCTGAAACCCCCATAAACAAAGGCTGATGAAAGGCAAGTGGAGCTGCTCTGTCCGAGGTGGCATCTCCCCCATCCCTCCCCCGCCTCGTGTGGGGAGAAATGTGTAGCCAGGCACCTGCCGTCCCTAACTGCTTTCCACAGTGAAGTCACTCTGCTGAGTAATGGCCCAGATGAGCATGGGAGCCCAGAGTCAGGTCAGAGCTGGGCACCTATCAACTGGAACCAGATGTTCTGAGTAGAGAGGTGCCATCCTGGTCACCACTGCGCTACGCTGGGGGATTTCAAGCTGAAACTTCCATCGGTGTTTCATGGGGCTGAGCTCCTCCCCAGGAGGAGGCATTCCCGGCACTGGGTCTAACACCCAGGCGTTCCCATGGTGCTGGGTCTAACACCCAGGCATTCCCGTGGCGCTGGGTCTAACACCCAGGCGTTCCCGTGGTGCTGGGTCTAACACCCAGGTGTTCCCAGCTCTGGGTCTAACACACAGGCGTTCCCATGGTGCTGGGTCTAACACCCAGGCGTTCCCATGGCTCTGGGTCTAACACCCAGGCGTTCCCAGCACTGGGTCTAACACACAAGCGTTCCTGTGGCACTGGGTCTAACGCGCAGGCATTCCCGTGGTGCAGTGTGTAACGACCAGGTGTTCCTAGTGCTGGGTCTAATGCACAGGTGTTCCCGTGGCACTAGGTGTATTGCACAGGTGTTCCTGTGGCGCTGGGTGTATTGCACAGGCGTTCCCGTGGCGCTGGGTGTAATGCACAGGCGTTCCCGTGGCGCTGGGTGTATTGCACAGGCGTTCCCGTGGCGCTGGGTGTAATGCACAGGCGTTCCCGTGGCGCTGGGTGTAATGCACAGGCGTTCCCGTGGCGCTGGGTGTATTGCACAGGCGTTCCCGTGGCACTAGGTGTATGTTTTGCTGCAGTTGCTGCCTCTGGACATCAGCACCAGGCCTAGAAAGTGCAAGTCAAGGAAATAATCCCCCTGTTCGAGGCACGTCCTTGGGGGCGCTCCACTTTCGGGGGAGGGGCACCCAGCACCGCCAACGGGAGATGGGTCACACCTGCGCAGTAGGCATCTCGCAGTGCCACATGTAGCAGTCCTGCAACCTGGGCCCTCCAGTTCCTTCTCCACCATCCTCAGCTGAAGACGGAGCCAAGGGGCAGTGTCAGCAGCTCTCCCTAAGACCGTTAGGAAATAGCTCGCAGGGAAATATTTAGATAAGATGCTAAGGAGCTAGCGCTAGTTAAAAATCTGTGTTAGTTCATTAGGCAGCCTGCCTTAAGGGATGGTTACTAATTACAAAGCTGGGGTCTTCAGGCATCAAACAATGCGGCTCCTGCCGCGATGCCGGGCCCATTTCAAACGGACTCTTCTGGACGGGGGCGTATTCCTCAGACATGCTCGCTCTGCAGCAGCCTGCAAGTCAGAGTCTGGCATGGCCAGAGCCCCAGCTTTCGAGGCTTGCAATGGATAAGCTGCCCCAGCCCGAGGCAGGCAAGCAGACAGCCTCTCTGGGCACTCGCTCAAGTGGGAAAGGAGACCTGCCCACTGAAACGCGTAAAAAGAGGCTCCCATGTCTCTGCAGAGAGGCCCATGAAAACAGAGGCTGTGTCCTGGGAGGTCCCTCCCCCGATGCCATCGTACTCTCGGGAGCGCCTGTGACACTCCAGTGACTTGCGCTGCCACGGTCAGAGCGAAGGAAACAGCTGAGTTACCAACAAAAACAATGTAATGATTCTAAGGACGGTGAGATGGGAGAACAGCACAATAGAGACAATGGATTTCAGGAAGGCAGACTTTGGCAAGCTCAGAGAGCTGGTAGTAAGGTCCCACGGGAAGCAAGACTGAAGGGAAAAACAGCTGAAGAGAGTTGTCAGCTTTTCAAAGGGCCATTATTAAGGGCCCAAAAGCAAGCTATTCCGCTGCAAAGGAAAGATAGAAAATCTGGCAGGAGATTGTCTCAGATCAACCGGGAGATCTTATGTGATCTAAAAATCAAAAAGGAGTCGTATAAAAAGTGGAAACTAGGACAATTTACAAAGGATGAATATAAGCAAGTAACAAGGTATGCAGGGGCAAGATTAGAAAGGCAAAGGCACAAAACGAGCTCAATCTAGCTACAGGCATAAAGGGAAACAAGAAGACATTCTACAAATATATTAGAAACAAGAGGAAGACCAAGGTCAGGGTAGGCCCATTGCTCAGTGAAGAGGGAGAAACAGTAACAGGAAACTTGGAAATTACAGAGGTGCTTAGTGGCTACTTTGTTTCGGTTTTCACCGAGAAGATTGATGGTGACAGGAAGCCTAACATAGGGTACATCTACACTGCAACACTATTTTGAAATAACTAGCGCTATTCCAAAATTCCATGTCTACACAGCAGGCGGCTATTTTGAAACAGTGTCAAAATACTGTCAAGCTGGAGGACTTCTTCCTCCTATGTAGAATAGTGATAGAGATGTAGCCGTGTTAGTCTGGTGTAGCTGAAACAAAAAACAGGACTATGTAGCACTTTAAAGACTAACAAGATGGTTTATTAGGTGATGAGCTTTCGTAGGCCAGACCCACTTCCTCAGATCAAACAGTGGAAGTGGGTCTGGCCCACGAAAGCTCATCATCTAATAACCCATCTTGTTAGTCTTTAAAGTGCTACATACTCCTCGTACAATGAGGGTTACAGGAGGAAGAAACAAAATACAGGACTAAGGGAAGTCAGAGGAAGAGTGCTCTATTTCGAAATAAGTGCTGTGTAGACGCTCCCTATTTTAAAATAACATATTTCAAAATAAGATACACAATTGATGTAGCTCAATTTGCGTAGCTTATTTCAAGTTAAGCCCTGCACACGTTAAATATTTAGCAAATGCTATGGAGAAATGGGGTAGGTTTAGAAGTTAAAATAAAAAAAGAACAAGTAGAGGTATCTGAGCCTTTAGCTATCATCTTTGAAAAATCATGGAAGTCGGGAGAGATTCCAGAAGACTGGAAACGGGCAAATCTAGTGCTCATCTATGAAAAGGGAAATAAGAACAACCCAGGAAACTGATAAGGAACAGCCAGCATGGATTTGTAAAGAACAAACCAATCTGATAGCTTTCTTTGCTAGGATAACAAGTCTTGTGTATAAGGAAGAAGTGGTGGATGTGGTATTACTTGACTTTAATAAGGCATTTAACATGATCTCGCATGATATTCTTATCAATCAACTTAGGGAAATGAAACCTAGATGGAACTATTGTAAAGTGGGTGAATAACTGGCTGGATAATAACTACCCTCTGATAATGGTTAATGGTTCACAACCCTGCTGGAAGGGCATAACAAGTGGGGCTCCACAGGGGTCAGTTTTGGGACCGGTTCTGTTCAGTATCTTCATCAGTGATTTAGATATTGGCATAGAGGACGATTATTAAGTTTGGAGATGATGCCAAGCTGGGAGGGGTTGCAAGTGCTTTGGAGGATAGGGACATAATTCAAAATTATCTGGACAAATTGGAGAAATGGTCTGAGGTAAACAGGATGAAATTTAATCAGGACAAATGCAAAGTGCTCCACTTAAGAAGGAACAATCCATTTCACATATACAGAATGGGAAGCGACTGTCTAAGAAGGAGTACGGCAGAAAGGGATCTAGGGGTCATAGTGGACCACAAGCTAAATAGGAGTCAGCAGTGTGATGCTGTTGCAAATAAAGCCAACACGATTCTGAGATGCATTAACAGGTGTGTGGTGAGCAAGACACGAGAAGTCATTCTTCTGCTCTACTCTGTGCTGATCAGGCCTCAGTTGGAGTATTGTGTCCAGTTCTGGGCACCACATTTCAAGAAAGATGTGGAGAAATTGGAGAAGGTCGAGAGAAGAGCAAGAAAAATGATGAAAGTTCTAGAAAACACGAGCTATGAGGGAAGACTAAAAGAATTTTGCTTATTTAGTTTGGAAAGGAGAAGATGAAAAGGGGACATAAGAGCGGTTTTCAAGTATCTAAAAGGGTCTCACAAGGAAGAGGGAGAAAAATTGTTCTCCTTGGCCTCTGAGGATAGAACAAGAAGCAATGGGCTTAAACTGCAGCAAGGGAGGTTTAAGTTGGACATTAGGAAAATCGTCCTGCCTGTCAGGGTGGTTAAACACTGGAATAAATTGCCTGGGGAGGTTGTGGAATCCCCATCCCTGGAGATATTTAAGTTTGGACAGACACCTGCAAGGGATGATCTCGACAGTGCTGTAATCAATGACCTCTTGAGGTCCTTTCCCTGGACAGTTGCTTTATGAAAGACCCAACTCTATGAGACACAATGGATGCAGTCGGGACGCACCTCGACAACACAGAAGCCAAGGTGTCATTACCCCTTACCAGATTCTCAGTCCGCCAGATCAGGCTCACACTGTCCTATAATTACTAGGACACATGGTGGCCCCGATGTTCATGGTACAATGTGCAAGACTACACACGTGATGCCCACAGGGCTGACTGTTCTGCCTCAGCAGGCAAGGCGGGGTTTGCTCAGATTCACTAGGCACAGAAGCCTTTGGAATTGGTGCACACAAGACAACGTGAACACGTCAGTGTGTTTCCCACCAGGCGGATTCAATGTGACAGCAGACACGCTCGGCGGGTACATCTCCCATGATCACGAGTGGGCGATGAATGGAGAGGTCCTGAGTTCAATCTTCAAACGGTTCCACACACCCACCCCGCTCTCTTTGCATGCCCGATGAATTGCAAAGCCATAATGTGGTGGGAGGGTGGGGAAGCCCTGGGATGGGTTACCTAGGGAAGTAGTGGAGTCTCCATCCCTAGAGGTGTTTAAGTCTTGGCTTGACAAAGCCCTGGCCGGGTTTATTTAGTTGGGATTGGTCCTGCCTAGAGCAGGGGGCTGGACTTGATGGCCTTCTGAGGTCTCTTCCAGCTCTATGGTTCTATGAATGTGCTGCTGAAATGTGTGACTGGGACGACGGTCCTGTGGGCACCTTGTCAAATGGGAGACACAACATGTGTGTATGTTTCTGCCAATACCAGGGAGAGCAGACAAGGCTAAAGTTATCCTTATCGGCCCGACGTGGCCCACACAGGCATAGCATCCTTACCTGTTACTCATGGCTGGACATGCTGTCTTGGCACAGTGATCACACTTGGCCCCCAAGCCGGCAGATACTCCTCCACCGGCCTGGCTCCTGAATGGTTCCACCATGACGCAATATCCTGCTCAAAACCCGTTACATGCGTGGCAGCAGGCAATATCTCCCTTCAGAAATGGAAGAGTCTATGTCTGGTGTCAGGAAAGATGCTAGACAAGCGACTCGGCACCACTCTGGGATGCCCGTGGGAGCTGAAAAGCCCTGGCTGAACGAGGAGCTTGACCCGAGTCCACCTTGCAGCCATTTCAGCCTTCCACCGAGAGAGCGATGGAACTCCCAGCTACAGAACACCTGCTCAGGGGTCTCCGAGCCCAGACGTGCGCCAACCTCCCCCAATGCGGGACCGCAACCAGACACTGAAACGCCTCACCAGACCACCAGCTCAGCCCTCGGCCACCTGCTAATTCCTCCATGTGGCAATGAAAGAAGCCTTCCTGCTCGCCATTTCCTCGGCAGACGGGCGAAGGAGACCGCGTCACTCATGGCAGATCCTCCCTGCCCAATGTTCTTCAAGGACAAGCTCGCGCTACATCCACCCCCTAACTTCTTAATGAAAGTAACCTCCTAATTTCCCTCATCACCTACTGACGTTCTACCCTCAGCCTCCTTGTCCTCCGACTGGAGCCGCCCTCCACACTCAGGACATTAGAAGGACGCTAGCATTCTGTCTTGGAAGCCAAACTCTTCAGCAAATCCGCAGACTTTTCATCTCTGCTGCTGTGTGTGACAGGCGATGCCCTACCCTCGCAGACTACCCAAAGGGAGCGCCGCAGGCATCCGGACAGAACCCCCGAAGTCTGTGGCACGTCACTGGCTCCGTTTCAGCGTCCGCAGCATTCCTCCATAACACTCCAGCACTGGAGCTCTGCCAGGCGGCCCCTTGGGCCCCACGTTCGCCGAGCTCCATGCATTGCACAGTGCCTTAGGGCTCCTAGCTCTTACCTCAGTGACTCGGAGAAAGCCCAGGTCCCCCAGCCTGCAGAGGGGCCCTCTCAACAGTCACCTGGAGTGGAGCACCCAGCGGGGTGGCGCTCAAGGAAGAAGGGAAGGGTACTCGCCCGGGCAGTAGCGTGTGTCCCTGCGGGTGCTCCACTACCCCTGCCCCCGGCGTGCACAGTGAGCACTCTGCGGTGCACAGACACCGCCCTGGAAGCCACACTGCCCCACCGGCACACGCGTCTGGAAGAGCTCCAGCTGTGCACAAGGTGAGTGGCCTGGTCCAGGAGACTGCTGTGCTGGAAGAAAGGCAAACTCGCTTTCACTCCCTCTCCCAGAGCCTCTGCTGCTTGCCTGGGCGTTCCCCTTGGGGCCGGTGGTCAGGGCCCGCTCCCCGCAGCCTGGCCCCCGTCTCTCCACACCCGGCAGCTCAGACGGCTCGGCCCGCCCTTTGGGCCACTCAAGAGCCTCTGCTGCTTCCCAAGGGAGGGGTCACCTCCACTAGCCACAGCAGCTGCGGGGGCGCCCAGGTCCGAGACGGCACCTCCTGGTGCTGAGCCCGGCGGCTGGGGCCGCCTGCCCGAGAGCAGCCGGTGTGTGCAGGTAGAGCCAAGTGGGGTATTTACCAAGCAAGCTCCCTATAGGCATGAGCCTCAGCCACAGCAGCTGGGAGCTTCTGCCTTCCGGCACTCTCCAGCCTCAGCCGCCGTGCCTAGCCTGACCCGCAGCTGCGTCCGCTCGCTTCTCCGCTCCCCCGCCCAGATGAGACCACCCGAGGTTGCTTGGCAGCCAGGAACCCTCCAGTCTGGCTCGTGGCCTCCTGGACAGGCACGATGCCTTGCTCCCAGCCCAGGCTTTTCCCAGCTCTTTCTGCAGTCCGAAGATGAAGCAACTGACTCGCGATCCGCACTCCCAGCCTGCAGCCCTTTCCGGAGGAACCCAGGCTCCCCGCACAAGCTGGGGCCTAGGGGGAACCTGGCTTTCAGCAGAGCCAGAGGGTCTTTCGCCACCGTTTTACTCCAGCCTCTGGCCGCACAGCCATCTGCTCCCCGCGCCGCCCTGCGCTGCACAGGGTTGGGCGAGCCAACAGCTCGACTCCTCCATGGCGAGGCCCAATAGCTGCTGCTTCGAGCCCAGCCCACGGCGGGAGCACCACTTTGACTAACGGCTGCTCCATTGCAGGCATGCGGACGGCGCTGTGCACAGAGCTCTGCAGACCGCCCCATGGCTCGTCGAGCCAGGTCTTCACTAACGCTGCAGAATTACTGGCCAGTCTCCAGCCGGGCCACAGACCTCTTCAGGGTGCTCCTGACACCCCCAAACAGCAACAGTTGGGACCCTGGGGTTTTTGCCTTTTCGTGTTGCGTGGCGTCCCATCGTTACGCCAGGTCCTGCTCTGCTCCGGCACAACGGAGCCCGCGGATGGGCCAGGGAGAAGACAGCGGAGAACTGTTTTTCCTGATGTTTCATTTTAACTTCTCCTCTTGGTCCGTCCCCTGCAGGGTAAGGCCTGCTCCCAGCGCCCGGAGGTTTCTGTCAGCCCAGGCAGAGCAGCGCAGCAGGGAACTTGCCCTAAGGCCTGCCGAGTGCTGTGTGTTGTGGAGGTTCAGCTTCGGGGCCTCTCCCAGGGCCTGCCTGAGAGCGGCTCTCGATCTGCCAGCAGACCTCTGCTGAACGGGACAGGGAATGGCCCGCAGCAGCCGGCGCCGTGGCTGGGAGTGGTCCGGTCTAGCGGCGAGGGGCGCGCTCGGGACTGTGGGGTTTCTGCGAGGGGAGGGAGGACTCAGACCTGAGGGGAAGGAGATGGGGAAGGCAGTGCTCCAGCCCGGGCTGCTGCTGCCAGGCCTGTTGGCTCGTCTCCTGGCAGTGGGGTGAGGTTTGTGCGGTTGCTGGCAGGGATGGGGCAGCGTTTGCCGGCGGAGCGCCGCATTTGACACAGGCACAGATGGAGAGAGGTGCGTGAATGCAGCAAGCGGCAGAGACGGCGACTGAGCTGGTCTGGGACTATCCCTTGTGCTGGGCAGCAGCCAGCGGCCTGCGGCACTTGGATCGCAGAAAACGGACGCCGTGCCAGTGGCGCGGGGCTGCCTGTCCGTGGGGCCGTTCCTCCTCAGAGCTAGTGCCGGTGGCTGCCCGTCCTCCCGCGGGCTCTCCCAGCGACGCTCTGGGGCTCCGCCAGGCTGACGTCCTCTCACCATGCTGGGACCTGTCGGCTTCACACGGTAACCTTGGCTGGGCTGGCTGGGGCAGCGCTCGCAGCGGGGGCTGATGGATTCCCAGCGGAAGCAACAGGGACCAGCACTGGGGTTTATCTTCTGCAGCCGGCCAGATGAGACACGTGGCTGCTTCTCTCAGCTGGGCTCCCGCCTGACACTCCACCTGGGCTAGAAGCTGGAGCTGAGGGAGTGTGAGCAGCCTGCTCCTTCCAGGGCCAGCTGCCAAGGTTGCTGTTAGTGCTGCCGGCTGCTGAGCCGCTGCACCTGAGGGGCTCCGTTTTCGCCTGTCACTCGTCAGCGGTTGGTACCTGCTGCGGCCCATGCCTGGCTTGCCCCAGGCGTCTGGAGCCAGGGCCCTCGGGCTGCAGCGGGGAGGGAACTACTGGCAGCGCATCTCTGAGGGCGGCTTGTTCTCTAGCGGGTGCCACCTGGCCTGTCCTCCGCCGCCAGGGCCAGGCGGTTTTCCTGGCGCTGTGCATTGTTCTGGATAATGGCATCGACTGGTGCAGGCCCTTCCCGTGGGACACGTGTCTCTCCCGTTGCTTTAAAGTCGACCTGCTTACGCACGCGCGGAGTTCCACAGCTGTGGCAAATGGCAGATGGCAGCAAAAGCCCAGGCGCTACCGCCCGGCATCCAGGCTCAGCGTTCTCTGCTCTTCGCCATGTCAGAGCAGGGGCTTGGCTTTGTGCTCTGGGGCGCGCAGATTTTCCTTTGAGTTTTTCAGTGAGACACTTAAACTCTCCGATGCACGTCCCCAGCAGCAGCTGCTTCGGGTCCGCACATGGAAGGGGAAAGGGCGGGGCTCTGTCAAAGGGGCGTTGCCTCTGTTATGCACTTTAAAGGCCTTAGCAGGTGCCCCTGAGCGCAGCCAAAGTGATCATTTGAATTTGCTTTGGAAGGTGCCCGGGGCAGACAGTCCACGCTAAGCTTTAAGCTAGTTTCCTATGGCCCTGCTCAGAGACGTGTGCTCGGACACCTGAGGCGCTGGCAGACGTAGCGTTTTCATCCTCTCCGTAACGCCGAAGCAGCAGGGGGAATTTAACTCAAACATTTGACGAAATTAATCTTCAGGCAGAGACTCAATGTGAAAAATTCCCGCCCCAAGATTTGAATGTTTGAGAGAGTTTTGAGCGGGGGTGGGGAAACTTGCCTGGATCTGGCCCCTGAGGTTTGGGGCTCCTCCCAGCATTGGGGGGCCCGTGTTGGTGCTCCAGCCCTGCCTCACGCCATAACAGGGCTGGAGCACGCACAGTCTACTAGCCTGGGCCCCCAAGGCTCTGGAGGGGGAGGGGAATGTGGGGAGAGTCTTTCTCCTTCTCAGTCGGGCGCCACGTCAGTGGGGGGTTTGGTTGGTTTTTGCGTTTGTTTCCCACGTGTGCGTGGCCCCCGACTGATTTTTGTGGGTCAGCGGCCCCAGCCCGACAAGCTGCTTTCGAGCGTGTGATCATGGGTCCTTGTGCCGGCCATTTCCTCCGTCTTGCAGACACGTGGGGCTCCAGCCTGTGTAAGGAGAGCCAACGGCTGGAATGAGTCATTCAGGCCAAGCGCTCCTGCAGGAGTCCCCAGACAATCCCCCGGGCGCCTGGCCCCGTGAAGGACGAGCCTGACGGGTGAGTGAGGTGCCAGGGAAGGGCCATCGCGCAGGGTGTCCAGTAAGGGACCCAGAGACCAGGTTAGTATCTTCAAGCCAGAAGGTAACATGGTCGTTATCTAATCTGACCTCTTGCACAGCACAGGCCTCAGCTGCTGCTGGATTCATTCCTGCTTCAAGTCCAACATCTGGGATTGAACTAGGCCAAAAAATGAAACATTTCCAGGGATGAAGAACCCTCCACAGCCCTTGGCTAATTGCTCCAGTGGTTAATTATTTTCACTGTGAACAATGTGCGATTTATTGCTAGTCCAAATGTGTCTACCTGCCTTTTCCATCCGATCTTGTTATTCTTTTGTTTGCGAGGCTCAAATCCCAGTCCCCACATAGATAAGTGTCACTCACGTATGTTTAGCTCTCCCTCCTTTAAGCTAAATAGACGGAGTCCCTTGAATCTAGCCTACAAGGAAGGAGGTTTTTAATCCTTTCATCATTTCCATGGCTCCTCTCTGGACCCTCTCTGTCACCCTGCATCCTCCTTGAGCTGCGCACCCCAGAACAGGACGCAGCAGTCCTGTTAGCTGTTGCATCGGTGCCAAATATGGAAGTAATATAACCTCCCTTCTCTTACTCAGTAGTGCCAGGTAAACATCCTAGGGCTGAATCCACAGCCACACACGGAGAGCTCGTGCTCATCTGATTCAGGGCACCCCAGGGTAGAGCCCCCTCCAGTAAACACTGGCTGCATTCCTTGTTCCAGGGTATGAACGCTCCTTTGGCTGCACTCCAGGAGGGAAAGGGCTCTGGCAGGGTGGACGAGCTCACTAGCCTGGCTCACTGGTCAGCAGGCTGCCCCAACGCAAAGCTGCAGGCAGCAAGTCCTTTCCTTGCTCAGTCCACCTGCTGCTGGTACTGGCCCAGCCAAGAGAGTGCGCGAGCTGGCAGCCGCTCTTCATCCACCGCAAACAAATGATCTTGCGACTCCCCAGACTGGTAAGTCCTGCGGGGCCAGGGGCCAGCAATGTGACAGATGAGAGACGGGTGGGCCGAGCCCTCGGTTACTCTGCACTGAGCTGGGCTGGCCAGAGCGCCAACAGGGTCTTGATCGACCAATGGCGCTGTCCAGGCACCCCACAGCCGATGGCACTCTGATGAGGGGCTAGGAGAGGTGCCTAGAAATTGCCCGTCCCAAGCAGCCCTGGCCAGCTCATTGCGCGCACTGGCGGGTCCGTCACGGGGTCGACGCTCAGACGAGCATCGACGTTTCCGTATGCCCAGTGCTCCCCTGGACGGTCTGCATGCTCCTTGGCCATCCAAAGCCCACGCTGGAAACGTCAGTGTCATGAAGTTCCTCCCACAGGGCTCAGTGTTTCCCGGGGCCCAGGGCCTCAGCCCAAGTGGTGTGCTGCTCCAGCGAGTTGGCGGGAGGGCTGTCCCGGAGCAGCGGGTATTGCACGGCTCCAGCCCGCCAGGGACCTGGGAGGGAATCGCACGGAGCAGCTGGAAGCAGTGCGCCAAGCACGGAAAGCGTGTGCCACGTGTCTCTGGCAGCGCAGTAAATGTCCTTCCTGGATTGCGCCGTGGGGGCGTGCAGTGACCGCTGGGTTCTCAGCCTCCTCCTCGCCATGCAGGGCCTGGCGTTGTCACTGCAACATCTGCTGCGCTGCCTGTGCCCAGCTCACTGGCCTCTTCCTCCAGCCTCCCTGGTTTGGTCGCTGACGCTGCTGTTTCCTGCAGGCCAGCGAGAGCGGTGCTAGATAGCGAGGGAGCACTGCAGAGACTCGCCACGGCCCACGCCCATCTCAGGGCCTCGCTCGTCCCAAAGGCATGTCTCTGCTTTGCTGCGGTTGAAGCCACTGCAGCGTCTGGGGAAGGGGAGCAGGGGCAGGAGGCTGTGGCCAAGGAGCTGGGGGAGTGCTCTGCATGGGCAGCCAGCGACTCTGGTCGATGGGGCCTGATGCTGCAGGCTGAGTGAGTTCTTGTCCATCTCAGGGAACCACCATTCCTTGGTCCAGTGGGCCTGAGCCCGGGGCGACTGCAGGCCACGCACAGGGCGTGGTCGGGGCGCTAAGCAGCGTTGCAGATGTAAAACGATAGGCAAGCGTGAGGTGAAACCCGCACGACGTAGCTAGGTCGGCCACTCGTGGCGTGACAAGTATTGGAAAGCATGGGCAGGAGCCACACGGCGGCTGAGCCACAGAGGGAGCAGCCGCAGGTGGGCAGCAGGCAGAGGGACTGACAGCAGCCGGATTGAAAAGAAGGTGGGAGCACTGAGGGTTAAGTATGTCTGATGCCTTTCCACGCCTTTTAAGCCTCCAGGCTCTGTGGAGGAGGCTCTCACTTGCCACAGGGCCTCGGGTGTGTCGCCACAAACATGGATAAGAACTAAAGGAAGGAATCTGCCTGCAGAAGCTTTTCCTTCCGGCCTGAAGCAGCATGCGTCTTGTTTCCTAAAAGCAGGGCAGTTGCAATGCCTGCCCCCGAAATAGGGCACCTGCCTCCGGCCTTAGGATAGGCCGAAGGTCGATGGATTTGTTGGACGGTAGGTCACCGGGTCACTCACACACTCAGGGTAGCCACTCAGCACTTCTGCTCCCCACTGACGAGAGTGTCTAGCATGAGACCGTCCGGAGATCCATCCTCAGTCCTGGCTCTGCCGCAGACTCGTGTCTTGGAAAAGGCGCTTCTGGCTCTGGGTTTCCTAAGCCGCAAATGCCAGCGCAGGGCAAGCTAAGCCAGTGAGCGGCCCTCCCTCGTCTCAGTGGGCTGCGAGATTGTCAGCCCCAAGATGGTCTCCAGGGATGGGTTAGTTTTGCTCACGGCTCTGGTGTGCCTGGAATTTGCGGGGGTGCCGACGGGGCCGTGCCTGTGGCTGGATGCAGAGGGAGGCCCGGCTCTTGCAGTCAGCACTGGGTCTCTCAGCACGCCCCTGTCCCTTTAGTATCACCAGTAGGAAAAAAGCTACGCGGCCGGAAACCTGCGGGATCTGGCAAGCACGCGGTAAACAGCACGTTTCATGGGAACCCCCGTGTCACTGCAAAATGGCCATCCTGATTTGTGTGCAGTGACCATACCCGGAGTGCACACACAGCTGGGGCTTTGTGCGCACAGAGAGCCGTGCTGTGCATACCTGGCCGTTGGGGTGCACAAACACCAGAGCTGTGTGTTCAGCCATAACAAAAGGATGTGCGGTTTAGGCATGTGAGTAGCCTAGAAAGTCAAGCGCTTGCTTTGACCATGTCTGCATTGTCCTCGGACCAAGTGCACACAATGAAAGCTGCTTCCCTCACAGCACAGATGTCAGAGCGGTCTGAGAGACGCACACGGAGGATGCTAGAACTGAGCAAGAGCATTCTGGTAGCACAAAGCTTACTGAGTCCCCAGCCCTGGCCCCGCCCTGGCGAGGGCTTGCTCATCAGGGTGTGGATGAGAGCCGGGTCAGAATACAGAACTTCAGAGCGCTGTGTGGACATGAAAAAACTGCCCCTTCCTGGACAGGCCGTATCTTGGCCCAGGCTGGGGGCAGCGTTCCCGTGCAAAGGGAAAGGGCCTCTGGTAGCAGAAGCGAGGGGAGGGTGTCTCAGGACAGACATGCTGCCGCTCCTCAAAACCGAAAACCTCTCTGTGGCCTCCTCCCTCCCCCGGCCTATGTCTACACTCCACCAATCTAGCGGGAAGAGGAACACACATTGCACTCCGCAATTTGGGCACCTTTAGCCAATAGTTTTTTTTGGAAGAGGCTTTTCCGAAACTGGGCCTGTCTACACTAGGCCAAATTTCAGAAAAGCCTCCTCTTTCAGAAGAGCCCTTCTTCCTCATGGGAGGAGGAAGACAGGGCTTCTGGAAGAGCCCATCTGCTCTTGCGCAAAAAAGAGCAGAAGAGCGGACGTGTTCTCTGGACACAGCAGAGTTTTTCCGGGATTCCAGAGTTATCCCAGAAAACCCCATAGTGTAGACAAAGCCCCAGTGCTGTAAAACTGAAAACATCTCTGTGGCCTCCTCCCTCCCCCAGCGCTGTCTGCCAGCCCTTCCTTTGCTTTCCTGATTTCCATTTTGTACCCTAAAATATTCACTCCCAGTTCCGCTTGACAGACGTGCCTAATCGAATCTCCGCATCTGCTTGCTAATTTCCACAGTCAGGCTAAAACAAATCGGCTGGCATTAATTGCCTGCGCAGCGGCCTGAAGCTTTGAGCTGTGATTTACGAGCTCGGAGCAGGCACTCTGCAACACATTTTTCTTAATTTATTTTTAATGAGTCTCTCAATTAATTTTCTTGGAAACATCTTAATGATGTTGGAGGCGGGTGTTAATGAGGTCTACACCAGCTCCTCATTTTGCATATTTTAAAGTGCTGAATGGCATCCCAAGTGTGCGCTCTTAGTTTTAAGAGGGGAAATTGCTAATGGTTGGATGCAGATTTTTTCTCATTTAGTGCATCTGACGGGCTAAGCAACGACAGACTCTGGGTCTTTTGGTGGCCTTAGAGCAAAGGCCAGTCTCCCAGACACACCCCAGCTGGGCCTTCTGACGCCGCTAGGTGCCTTTTGGGTCCGGGCCCCACAGTTACAGTGCTGTGACGTGTCAGGTTTAAAAGCTGAACTCATGAGATGTCCGATTTTGTAACTCCCATGACCATGAGGAGGCCCACAGTGGACTGTGAATTTGGTAGAGTCTAGGCCGGCCTGTGTGAGCGCCTGGGTCTGGCAAGAAGGAGCTGAGCCTGGGGAGCAGCACCTGGTCTAGCCCTGCAGCCAGTGGGGAACACAGGGCTCCTGGGGACCTGGGCACTGCAGAGATCAGCTACTTCATTCAGGTGGTTTCATGTTCTTTTCAGCTCTTGCCACTCTTGTGTCAGGGGCACCATCTATTGGGGGGGTAGGTGGGCAGTAGCCCCTCTCCGCCATCCCCCAAGTTCGATCCCTTGGATTTCATGCCTGTAGCCCATGCCCTGACTCCAGAGCCAGCTCTTAAATGCAACAGTTTGGGCTGCTGGCAGCTTTGCCTTTGGGGCAGGGAGTTTGCTACAAAAAGGCAGTGGGGCAGGGTGATTAAGAATAGCAAAAGGCTGGTTATTCAGGTAAGGGAAGGGTCGTTAGAGCATCATGAAAACATTGCCGGGTATTCCATTTAAAAGATGGGGGAGGGAGTGTAGGAGTGAGTGTTGTGCTGCAGGGATCTGCATTTAGATCGCTCCTGTAAAACTTCTCATAAATGTTCTTGAAAGGGGCTGACGGCAAAGAGTTCCAAAGGGACGTCACAAAACTGGGTGACTGGGCAACACAAGGGCAGGTGGTTGATAAGGGTGAAGTTTTGTGGCCCTGGATAAAGATGATGCAGGGGGAAGGAAGGAATCGGTCCCCACACGTTTGGTGCTTGGCTTGTACCGAGCATGCTCAGGAACGCTGCTGAAGCTTCTGTCCTCAGTCTCTCCATGCCCCCCATCACGGCATGCGCAGTTTGCCCCCCCCCCATCCACCATGGCACCCCTGCCTCATGTCCTGAGACGTGGGCACTTCCCTCCCGCACTGGGCTGGCTGTGTCCCCGCAGCCCCGCGTTCTCAGGCCAGGGAAGGCCCCAGCTGTCCCTGAGGGGCAGGCCTGCACCGTGCGAGGTGGAGCTGGGTTGTGGGCAGGGATCCCCAGACTCGTGTGCATGGCCAGTGTCGCACTTTGGTTTGCATCGCAGCCGAATGTAACTCGCCCCTCTGCCCAGAGCACCCACCGTGGCTTCCAGAACCACATCCCCAGCTGCCGCCTCACTCCTGCATGGACCAGCTGCCCCAGGAAGGGCAGGCTTTCTTCCTCGCGCCTCCACCGGCTCTCCGGGCCACCCGGCTAATGGGCAGCAGGCGGTGTTCTGCGAGCAGCGGCCCTGCTGCTCCGGGAGCTTGGTGGGGACGAGGGGGCTGCTCTCAGCCACCCTGGCTCTCCTGTGCAGGCTGGGGTGGGGCTTTGTCCTCCGACCTGCTGAGGCTGCAGGGAGAGGCCGCAGCCCATGGCGCAAGCTGGCACTTCCTGGGTCAGGGACAGTTCCCGGGCCTGGGCTGGACAGTGGCTGCAGGGTCCGTGGATTCTGCGTCTGTCTGGCAGACCCCCCCGCCTCTCCTGGTGACTGTGCCCCTGGACTATGGCAGCTGGGGCGCCCGTCTGCGCTCACCACTGGCTCACAGAGGAGTGAGCAGGGGTTTGCTCTTGTCCCTGCCAGATGCGGCAGCTGTTTAGTGTCAATCAACGTGGCACTGAAAAGACTCCCGTGGAGGCAGGACTCAGGGCGAGACCAGGCTTCTCGCTCCCCGGCAGCCCTGGCCTGGTTGCGGGGAGCCGAGCCCTAGCAGGAGTTGGGTTGGGGGCTCCCTGCTGCTTTGTCCTGCCATGTGAGGGGCGGGCCCCTGGGGGGCAGCTTTCCCTAGAGGTGCCACTCTGTGCAGCACCCGAGCTCGCTGGAATGCCCCTGCATGCCCAGACGCTGGCGCGGCGCCCTCGTTCCAACCCCCCACTTCCTTCCCGGGGCCCCCCCACACAGCTGGCACCTCCGCTCTCTCCCCTCGGGGAGACATTCTGATTGCCCAGCTATCGCGCATCGCAGCTTCCACTGGAAACGCTCCCTGATTGGCTCCTTCTTCCCCTCCCAAAGCGCCTGGCCCCCCGCAGCCCCCACATCCTCTGGCGCCTCAAGAGGCGGCTCAGTGAAAGCCACTTACGGGTGTTCGTCCGTAATGCCATCCCTGTGGGGCGGGGTCCCCCTCGTGGCTCTCGGGTCGCTCTTCACCACAGCATGGAGCCACGGTGGTACCTGGCTGCCCCTGCTGTGGCCAGGCGGGCACGTTTGTCTTGCTGTGCACACGGACCCTCTGGCGGGCTGCCCCTCTCTGCGCTGGGCAGTAGGACACCCCACGTGCCCGGCGCTCGGTGCTGGGGGGAGTGCACGGCTCCTGCAGACAGCGGGGCTGCCGGTCGGGGTGGGGGCACAAGCGTGACTGACACGTGGCTGGGCTGTGGACAGACAGGCCTGTGGCCCCCATATGGAGCTGATGCAGAGGAGCTTCCTGCTTGCCGGGGCCGGGGCCATTCTTCAAACTCCCAGGCGCTTCTCATCACAGTAGCCCAGAAGCCTGGGGCGGGCAGAGACCTCAGGAGGCGTCGTGGGCCAAGGCAAGGCTGGCGCTTCGGATAGGAAGCCGTCAGACTAGGTGCTGGCTTCCGTCGGACACGCTGTGCAGCTGGCATGGAGCTCTTCTCCGGTCCGGGAAAGGTCTTGGGGTGTCCCAGCCCCACACCAGGCGCAGCAGCGAGCTCAGTGGCCGTGGTCCCTGCAGTGTTAGTGCTAGCCCAGCCGTTGTCCTTGTCAGGAGCTGTGACGCACTGAGGCCTTTCCCGGGCCTGCCCTGTCACATTATTGGATTGTGAGGGGAGCAGCCGGGTCACTGCTGCACCCATGGGGGGTGATCGCCCCAGAAGTGGTACAAAGGGGCCATGTGAGGTGTCAAACAAAAGCTTACTTGCTACTGATTCTGTATCTGCTCCTTATATATCTGTATAATGCCTGTGTGTGGAGTTAGGGATCTGGACTCTGTATGGAGACTGGAAGTTTCTCTGTATGTGGGTGAGTAATGGGCCAGGAATGTTTGCCTATGGCCATGCTAATGAGCAAGTCTCCAGGGAACAATGGATCTCTGGAGGCCAAAGAAACCCCTGGCCACTGGCCATGTGACTCTAGCTGGCTTGGAAGGACCCAGGAAGGAGGTACAAATAGGCCATGCGGCCGACTCCAGGGGGTCTCCAGATCTGTTCCTGACCCCAGATGCGGCCTCGCAGGGAATCAGGAGCCAGGAAGAACTGTGGACCCATCCTGCTATACGATGTGCACCAAGGACTTTTAAGCCAGCAGCTGTAACATCTCTGCTAGAGCCTGCATCGAGAACTGGGAGATTCGATGCATGTAATGTACTATCCTTGAACAACCTCACTCTCCTGCTTTTCTTTATTGTGATACTAAACCTTTAGGTGTTAGATGCTAAAGGTTTGGCTCAGCGTGATTTGTGGGTAAGATCCGGAGGGTAAATTGACCAGGGATCTGTGGCTGGTTTCTTGGAACCGGACAGGACTTGTTCGGGGTAGGTGGGATTGGGTGCTAGGACCCCCCCCCGTGTATGAGGCCCGGGGCCATCTGGGGCATGGATATTGCTGGGGTGTCGGAGGGGTTTTGCTCGTGAGGCTTCAGGCAGGCAGCTGAAGCGTCTGTGGGACTGGTTTGTGGCCTGTTTGGGAAGGTCTCCAGTCTGGGGGCTGTAAGGAGCCCCGAGTTTGAGCAACTCACCCTGAGCGGATGCCCTCAGCTGTGCCCAGACCCAGTCCGGTCCATCACCATCCTACCAGTGGGAGTATCCCCCCATGTCTCTACTGTCTTGGGACCGGCATGGCTGCAGGCCCCGCTGCTAGAGAAGAAACAGGCTCCCCAGCAGCGCATGGGGTAAACAGAACCGCTTGATTGCCCTCAGCCAGTCCACACAATGCCCGAGCGGCAGCAAGTCGGCAGGAGTTCGAATCTCATCTCCGGTTTAGTATGATAGCTCACACGTCGATCACGACTTTTCCTAAACCCTAACTCCCATGCAATGAATATTAATCAGCAAGTAATAAATATACTTATACCCACCCTAATTACTATTTATATCACTGCTACTTGAATCACTTTTCTATACAGAGAACTAGCAGGCTACGGGGATGACGAGGAACTTGGCCCTGAGGCTGTTTCTTACAGCGCCCACGAGCGGAAGCAAGCGACAGCGCAGTAGAGCAGCCAGATGCTCATCTGGTTTCCTAGGCTACAAGAACGAAGGGCAAGCCCGTGCCCAAGGGCAATGCCGGCTGTGGCTGAATCCGCCCCCCCGACCCGTTCGTTTCACGTGGCCGAACACCCACATTCCTGTGGGCCCACAGGGCGGCCCTAGACGAGCTGCCAGCAACTGGCGCCCCTGCAATTGGCACCCCCCAGCCTCTCCATGATATTGCGCTACCATTTGGCGCCCCATTTAACTTGGCGCCTTCGGCGACCGCCTAGTTCGCCTCCATGGACGGGCCGCCCCTGCCAGACGGGCCCAGTCCCCGTGGGCGCAGCTCCGGACTCCGCTTGACCCCTGCAGCAGCTGACCTGGGTGTGAAGGGGGGAGAGGACGGGGTGACACCACCCCAGGAGAGGGGGCAGCGGGCTGCCTGGGGATGCTACCCAGCATGGCACAGTGGCTTGGGACACCAGTGCCTGGCTGCAGCCGCAGTAGCTGCCCCGGCTCAGCTTCTGGGCACAGTGACTGAGCGAGGGAGGCCGCTCCTGCTCCTCAGACTTGGCTCCCAGAAGCTGAGCCTGAGCAGAGAGCAGGCTGCTGCCCCTTCAATTCAGGCTTTCCCGCAGGCAGCTGCTCCTGAGCTGGGGGCTCTGACTCCCTCCGCTCCTGGGCCGAGGGCTCTGACTCCCTCCGCGGCTGGGCCGGGGGCTCTGACTCCCTCCGCTCCTGGGCCGAGGGCTCTGACTCCCTCCGCGGCTGGGCCGGGGGCTCTGACTCCCTCCGCGGCTGGGCCGGAAGCCAAGCTCCGGCAGGGGGAACCCGCAGTCCCAAGCAGCAGTGTCTGGGTGAGACTCTGGGCCTGGAGAGCAGCAGAACGTGCTGGGGGGATCCCCTCAGGTGATGTGGCTCGGGGAGGGGCCGGGGGCCCAAGCTGGGGGCGAGGCGTCCTGTAGTGAGGTCACGGGCTCCCGTGTCCCCTGCCTTAGCTGCTGCCCTCCCAATACAAGGGGCTCCCGCCGGCTCCCCCCACTGTGGGACGCACTCAGTGCTGCGCAGCTAACGGGCTCCCCTTTGCCAGGGCCCAGGCGTGGCACATTCCGCCGGAGAGGGGCCCCTTCGACGCTCCCTTTCCCACAGGCCCCCGAGCAGGGCTCTGTCTGACCCTCCCCACCCCTCAGCAGGCGCCCTGGCAGCGCGAGCGCAGAGCTCTGGGGGGACGGGGCCCTGGCCTCAGTCGGCGCCTCACAGAGCACCAGTGCCCATGTGGGCGAGGCCGGGCACCTGGTGTGCCACGTGGCACGTGCGCAGGGCTGGACTAAGCCCTTTAGAGGCCTAAGCACAGAACAGAGGACGGTGCCCCCGTGTGTAGTTCACAATACAAGCAATACTGTACCGTCAAATCCCAGTCGTTTGAGCACGTGCGCCGTCTGCCTAGGGGGTAAGCCAGCCCTGCACGCGCATGCCCCACAGCACAGAGGCCGCCTGACGACGGGTGCGTGGCTGCCGAAACAGGCAGGGCCGAGGGTTACCTGCCGTGCTCTGGCCCCGTGCCCTGCTGTGCGGGAGTCCAGGCACTAATGGGTGCGCACGCCCCAGGGCAGGGCGACGCAGGCGGGGCGGGTAGCGAGGCACCTCCCTGGTCAGCAGCCATGAGAGTCTGGCTGAACGAGGCTCCATCCAGGTCACTGTTGCTGGGGGGAAGGGCCGAGAGCGGGTCGATTAGGATCCGCCAGAACCGGGGCTGCTCTGCGAGGCGGCCTCCCTAGCCACCGACTGGAGAACGGCGCCTGGTTCTCCCTGGACTGCGCCACCAAGCCGGCAGGCAGCAGTGCTGCTGGCACCAGGGCTGGCTTACCCCCTAGGCAGACGGAGCAGGAGCTCAGGGCCCCGCAACACAAGGGCACCCAAAGGAACGGGATTTGACGGTACAGTATTGCTTGTATTGTTAACTACATATGGGGGCACCGTCCTCTGTTCCATGCTTAGGCCTCTAAAGGGCTTCGTCCAGCCCCACCTGGCTGGCGAGTCGGGGGCCACACAGAGCAGGCTGCCCCCCACAGCGAGCGCCCCACGGGGCCAGTCGGTTTACACTACGCAGAGGCCAGGAACGGAAGGTCTAGACTTTGCTAATTGTTCCCTTAGCGTCCCACAGGCAGCTGGGCTGAGGAGCTCAGGGACGTCTCCCTGCAGGCAGCTTTGGGTCTCGGCGCGTCAGTGCAGCCGCTGGCCGGTATTTGCACTGCAAGGCAGAAAGGGGCCGCGGCCGGTGCCAGGGGAGGCGGAGGCCGGGCCCGGGAGCTGATCACAAAGGGGGCTATGGCGTGGCGGGTAAAATGGGCCCGAAGGGAAGCTCAGCTCGACCTTGCAAAGAAAAAACGAAGAGCGAAACGTTCTGTGGTCGCGCGTCGAGAGATGGAAGTGGGGCTGCGTAAATAACAACGCCAGCCCAGGGCCGGGCCTGCCGACACCAGCCAATGCCCGGTGCGCCCAAGGGAACGACCAGCCAAGGGCAATTATGGAGTGATGTATCCCGTCATCCAGCCCCACCTTCCCGCAGTGCAAGGCTCGCCCCGCCAGCCTGGCTAATAGCCCTCGATGGGGCTGTCCTCCATGAATTGCTCTAATTGCTCTTTGCACTCACTCACCCGTTAGCCGCCGTGCTATCCCCTGGCAGTGAGTTCCACGGGCCGACTGCGCTGGGTGAAGAAATGGCGCTTCTTGGCCCACCTGCCGCCTAGTGATTTCAGGAGCAGAGATTCCAGGCAGCAGGGGAGGCACAAACACTAGAGGAACGTGGCCGCTGCCTTCAGTGCGGATGCTGCTGCCAGGGTACTGGGTGCAAATGAGTGCACAGAAACGGACCTCCAGGCATGAGATGGAAACAAAATTGAGCACAGCCGACCATGCCTACAGCCAGAGAGAGGGGCCAGGCTTCGGTGTATCTCCCTGTCTGTCCGACCACGGCCGGCTGTGCCTACAGCCACAGAGTGTGGCTGAACTTCGGTGTGTCTGCCTGTCTGTCCGACCACGGCCAGCTGTGCCTACAGCCACAGAGTGCGGCTGAGCTTCAACGTGTCTCCCTGTCTGTCCGACCACGGCCGACTGTGCCTACAGCCACAGAGCGCGGCTGAACTTTGGCGTGTCTGCCTGTCTGTCCGACCACGGACGACTGTGCCTACAGCCACAGAGCGTGGCTGAACTTCGGTGTGTCTGCCTGTCTGTCCGACCATGGCCGGCTGTGCCTACAGCCACAGAGCGCGGCTGAACTTCGGTGTGTCTGCCTGTCTGTCCGACCATGTCCGGCTGTGCCTACAGCCACAGAGCGCGGCTGAGCTTCAACGTGTCTCCCTGTCTGTCCGACCACGGCCGGCTGTGCCTACAGCCACAGAGCGCGGCTGAGCTTCAACGTGTCTCCCTGTCTGTCCGACCACGGCCGGCTGTGCCTACAGCCACAGAGCGCGGCTGAACTTTGGCATGTCTGCCTGTCTGTCCGACCACGGCTGGCTGTGCCTACAGCCACAGAGCGCGGCTGAACTTTGGCGTGTCTGCCTGTCTGTCCGACCACGGCCGGCTGTGCCTACAGCCACAGAGCGCGGCTGAACTTTGGCGTGTCTGCCTGTCTGGCCGACCAC
This sequence comes from Pelodiscus sinensis, assembly GCF_049634645.1. Lineage (NCBI taxonomy): Eukaryota > Metazoa > Chordata > Testudines > Trionychidae > Pelodiscus > Pelodiscus sinensis. The sequence goes on along the minus strand of NC_134722.1, from coordinate 26,417 downwards.
GGCCGACTGTGCCTACAGCCACAGAGTGTGGCTGAGCTTCAACGTGTCTGCCTGTCTGTCCGACCATGTCCGGCTGTGCCTACAGCCACAGAGCGTGGCTGAGCTTCAACGTGTCTCCCTGTCTGTCCGACCACGGCTGGCTGTGCCTACAGCCACAGAGCATGGCTGAGCTTCAATGTGTCTGCCTGTCTGTCTGACCACGGCCGACTGTGCCTACAGCCACAGAGCGCGGCTGAACTTTGGCGTGTCTGCCTGTCTGTCCGACCACAGCCGGCTGTGCCTACAGCCACAGAGCGTGGCTGAACTTTGGCGTGTCTGCCTGTCTGACCACGGCCGGCTGTGCTTATGGCCAGTGCGTCTGGGCTTCAGGCAACTGTCCCATTCTGTGCTCTCGTTGTTTGTTCCAAGGCCGCTGAAGGCCATTGGGAGGCTGCAGGAGCACCCTGCCAGGCGGCCGAGCCAGCGTCCCTGCTGCTGGTGCCGAGGGACATGCTGAATGCTGCCCGCCTGGGGAGCAGGGGACTAGGGCCTGCCTACACTGTGGGCGCTGGCTGCCGGCAGCCGCCCAGCAGCACGAGGGGACAGAGGAGGTCGCTAGTGGCAGCTCTCACTGCTGCGTTCCCAGAGACCCGCGGGTGGCCCCCAGAAGACGCTCCCCTCAGGCGTGTGGCCGCCCCAGGGTGCCTGTCAGCCGGCTGACGAACTCCAGCAGCATCCATGAGCAGCGGGACTTCCTGGCTCTTGACTGAGGTAAGCCTGCTTGCGTGAGGATAGGGGATTTGGGTGCAGCATGGCTAGGGGATTCAGGTGCACCATGGATAGGGGATTTGGGTGCAGCATGGCTAGGGGATTCAGGTGCACCATGGTTAGGGGATTTGGGTGCAGCATGGCTAGGGGATTCAGGTGCACCATGGATAGGGGATTTGGGTGCAGCATGGCTAGGGGATTCAGGTGCACCATGGATAGGGGATTTGGGTGCAGCATGGATGGGGGATTTGGGTGCAGGGGCATCAAGGCTCAGCTTCAGCCCAGCAGCCCCTGGCTATAGCTGAGTGTGGGGCACCGGGGCTCAGTGCTCCAGCTGCAGGGTCCCGTGGCCCTCCTGAAATGGGGGGTCCCTCCCCTCTGGGTCTCGACACAGCGATGTGCTGCCAGTGGCCCAGGACACGTGGGCTGCCCGCCCGCCCACGCTCTCCCGCTCTCCCTGCCAGCTGGGCAGGGGCCTGTTGGGCAGCTCCCTTCCGTGCTCAGCCTGGCTCTTGCTTCCCCCGTGCCGCCTGCTGCCGCCGCCGGTCAATCCGTTTCGCCGGAGGCCGTCGATGTTCGCACGGGGCCGGGCCGCCTGCGTCTCTACTGGTCTGGCGCCGAGGGGAAGGCCCAGCGCCACGGCTGTCTAAACACGCTTGATCCGTGTGGGGAGCCGCCGCCAGGCAGCGCGTGACGGGATGGACTGTGCGGTGCCGACAGCGGGTCGGGCATTTCCACCCTTTGCCAAGGAGCCACAGGGCGCGAGGGTGAGGCCGCTAGCTCTGCCAGGCGCTCGCCCGCTCCTGCTAGGCCCCTCCCTGGCGGGGGCTGGGGGAAAGAGCCAGGCTCCCAGCTCTGCAGGGACCCTGGAGCAGGCTGGCAGGTCCCCGCCCCGGACTTTCTGCCCTGCCACCCGTGCTCCTGTGGCCGTGCGGGCTGCAGCGAGGCGGGAGCCAAGCACAGCGGAGCAGGATGGGACCGTCTGGGTGCCGCAGAGCCCCTGGAGACAAGGCAGCGCGCCGAGGGGCAGGCCCAGCGGCGTCGGGCTGGCGGAGGCCAGGCCACTGTTCCCAGGGAGGACTGGCTGGAGAAGGCTCCTCCGGCTCCATGGAGATGCGCCAAGGGAGCAAGGGAAATCTGGCGGCAGCACCTGGCCCCTGCTGCTCCCTGTCCTGCTGTTGGCCCTCTGCGCAGGGCTCCTCCCCGGGACCTGGCCTGCTGGGCTGCTTGTCGCTCTGGGCCCAGGGAGCCCCGGGGGTGGCCTCAGCCGGGCCGCGCTGTGTAATGCCCACGGGCACGGGGCCAGGGCGCAAGATCCCGTCAGCCTCTCCTGAAGGCAGCTGGGTCAGTGGCACCGGCACGCCCCGAACCCCACGCACTGCTCTGGCTCCTGCCACTTCCTGGGCGTGTCCCAGCACGGCTGGGCCCTGCCTTGCGACCCCGGGCTGAACACCAAGGCCCTGTACCTGCTGCACCGGGCCTGCAGCCCCTTCTGCCCGCAGAGGCTCCCAGCTGCCCCCACCCCGCTCGCCTGCCTCTGCTGCGGGGCCAGGGACCCGCCAAGCCCGTCAGGAATCACCAGCCACACACCGGACTGACTGCCATGGCATGGACATTGGGGGAGCAGGGTCAGCCCCGTGCGTGCTCCCTGCACCCGCCCCCGCCCCCGCGCCGGGCATGAGAGCTGAGAGGCTGCCGGCACGGCACAGCCACAGACAGGAGGGCAGTGGGTGAGCGCCAGCCCGGTCGCTGGGCTGACAGCCCCTCCGCCACCATCCCCAGTGGATCAACTAGGCAGCAGCCCCACAACCGCACACCCCGCCTGCGCCTCGACTCCCGCCCCCCCACCCACACCTGGGGCTGCTCGCCAGCTCTGCACCAAACGTCTCCGGCCATTTAATTCCTGCACTGCTGGAGGCCACGCAGCCGGGCTGGGTGTAAATCTCTCTGCCGGGGGGGCCCTTGGAGGACGCCCCAGAAAGCTGCTGGCTCTGCCACTGACTTAGAGATCGGCCCTTTGTACCCAGCACAGGCCTCTGGCCGCGGCGCCTGTCCGAGCTGTACGGGCCGTACGGGTCCCTGGGGGCTGCCGCGAGCCGGGCCCAGGCCTTTGAGCGGATTGCTCGCAACAGGACAAGTTCACAATAGCAAAAGCAATTGCTTGTAGTTACCAGTCAGCGCTCTCAGACCAGGGCCGGGCGGCGGGACGGAGGCCGGGGGCGGAGGCCGGGGCTGGGAGGCAAGATGGAGGCCGGGGCCGGGGCGGTGCGACAGAGGCCGGGGCTGGGTGGTGGGCGGTGGGGCTGGGCGGTGGGGCTGGGCAGTGGGACAGAGGCCGGGGGCGGAGGCCGGGGCCGGGAGGCAGGATGGAGGCCGGGGCCTGGGCGGTGCGACCGAGGCCGGGCAGCTTTAGCCCTGCTGCGTGGTCTGGTTTCCTGGGGTCTCGCTGAGGGTGACGCAGCAGGAGAGCTGATCAGTGACACGGACTCGCTCTGCTTCCTTGTTGCACGGGGGATTCTGCAGCCTTAGCCCTGGGGGCTGCACCTGTGGGGACCAGAGTTACAGTCCCCGAGCCCCAGCCCCCCTCCCCCCCCGCTTTCTGCAGGATGCTGCCAGCTGAACTCAGCATTCTGTGCAGCTCCCGTCAGTACCCAGCAGGTGGCGGCAGCGCACGGGAATCGTTCTCAGTGTCGCTTGGAGCCGGGTGGATTTACTGGTCTCCGGCCTGCGCCGCCCTCCGCCACCCTGGGTGGACAGAGGCAGCCCAGCCTCGCGGGGCGCTGGCCGCACACCCAGAAAACAGCAGGCTCCAGCTTGGCGGCCTGCAAGTGCCCCAAGGCAACCACCTCCAGGTCCCCGCTCACTGTCTGCGTCCACCAGCAGAGAAATGTTTGCTGGGTGCACTGAGGCATGTGCGGCTGTGCACCACCACTAGAAACACCCACTGCGGGCTGTGCACCACCACTAGACACACGCGCTGCCGGCTGTGCACCACCACTCGAAACACCCACTGCCAGCTGTGCACGGCCATGCGAAACACCTGCTGCACGACCACTAGACACACCCGCTGCTGGCTGTGTACCACTAGAAGCACCCTCTGCTGGCTGTGCACCGCCACTTGAAACACCCGCTGCCGGCTGTGCACCACCACGCGAAACACCACCTGCCGGCTGTGCACCGCCACTCGAAACACCCACTGCTGGCTGTGCACCACCACGCGAAACACCCACTGCTGGCTGTGCACCACCACGCGAAACACCCACTGCCAGCTGTGCATGGCCATGCAAAACACCCACTGCCGGCTATGCACGACCACTAGACACACCCGCTGTTGGCTGTGTACCACTAGAAACACCCGCTGCCAGCTGTGCACCACCACGCGAAACACCCACTGCCAGCTGTGCACGGCCACGCGAAACACCCGCTGCCGGCTGTGCATGACCACTAGACACATCCGCTGCTGGCAGTGTACCACTAGAAACACCCGCTGCTGGTTGTGCACCACCACTAGACACACCCGCTGCCGGTTGTGTACCGCCACTCAAAACACCCGCTGCCGGCTGTGCACCACCACTAGACACACCCGCTGCTGGTTGTGCACCGCCACTCGAAACACTCGCTGCCGGCTGTGCACCACCACTAGACACACCCGCTGCTGGCTATGTACCACTAGAAACACCTGCTGCCGGCTGTGCACCACCACTCGAAACACTCGCTGCAGGTTGTGTACTGCCACTTGAAACACCCGCTGCCAGCTGTGCAGGCTGTGACCTCTGCTACTCCGCGGGGCAGCTTCCGACTCACCCCTGGCCAGGTGACCCCTGGTGACGGCGCGTCGGGGACCCCCACCCCTGCACCCCTTGTGCAGCAAGATGAGACCCCACCGGCCATTGGAATGGGAGTTACTGCTGCTCCAGGGCACAGCCCAGCCTAGACGTGCTCTGGATACAGGAGTCAGGGCCCTTGGGGCAGGGGGGGGCGCAGACCCCTGAACCCCCAGCACTCGGCTCCGTCTCCCTCTTCATGTTTTCCAAGCCTAGACAGCCCGTCTCCAAGCCACCCCCTCCCTGTGTTCAGACCCTGCCCTGGCTGGGCGAGAGCTGTCTGGGCAGTGCTACAGACGCAGGCCAGTAGGTCGCCCACAGCCCACACAGCGCCCAGGGATGCCCCCCAGCATGTACCCCAAACCCCCACATCTCACCCCTTTTGCCCAAGGAAGGGGACACAGGAGGGAGCAGGGCTGGTTGTGTGTGTGGGGGGGGGGTCTGGGTGCGCTTGGGTGTAGGGAAGGGGGCCAGGCCTTGGCTCTGGGCCCCTCCCTCCAAGCCAGGCTGCCCTGTGCCGACCCGTCTGTGCCGCGCTGGGTCCCTGTGATCCAAGAACCCCCCTTTGCCCCCGCCAGCTGGGAGCCCCTCTGGCTGGGGGGGCAGGGCCCGGTGGCTCCCCACCTCTGCGGGCTGCCTGGGCCTGAGCCCCCCTTGCCGTGGCTGCCACGTGGGGCGGCTGGTGCCAGGCGTGGGCGGAACGGAGCCGGGCGTTCCGAGTTCTAAGCATTATCCCCAGAACGGCCCCAGCGCGGCCGGTCAGCAGCCACGGGCCTTGCAGCTGGGAGCCGCGACCGGGCCCTCGGGACGCTGCGGGCGCGTGGGGTGGGCGAGCAGGAGCATGAGGTGAGCGGGGGGGCTCTGGCTGGCTGATGGGGCGTGGCGGGGCCGGCGCAGTCGGCAGCAGCTGCACGGGGGCGGGGGCCCCGGCCACGACTAATCACTGAATCGGTTAAATGTAGCGGTTCCCGGGTAGCTGACGAGGGGGGATTTCCCGGGACGCTGCCGGGGGGGGCAGAGGGCATGGAGCTGCCCTGGAGCAGCAGTGACCGCACCAGGCACCCAGCCGCAGCCCCTCGCTGAACAAAGCGCTGGCGCCCACCGGGCCTTTCCCGCGACCCAGCGCGCAGGGCGGCTCGAAGCAACGGCGCTCGGCTGGGCACGTGACAGCCAGCGGCCCCTCGGGCCTGGGCACCGCACTCGCCACGGTCCGCTACGCTGGACACTGCTCTGCCCCTAGTGGAGCTGTGCGGCCATGGAGCACTGGTGCGAAGCGAGACCCGCTGGTGCAAAGCAACACCCGCTGGTGCGAGGCGGCCTAGGCTGGCACTAGTGGGAGCCCCTGGTGGAGCTGTGCGGCCACGGAGCACTGGTGCGAAGCGAGACCCGCTGGTGCGAGGCGGCCTAGGCTGGCACTAGCGGGAGCCCCTGGTGGAGCTGTGCGGCCACGGAGCACTGGTGCGAAGCGACACCCACTGGTGCGAGGCGGCTGAGGCTGGCACTAGTGGGAGCCCCTGGTGGAGCTGTGTGGCCACGGAGCGCTGGTGCGAAGCGACACCCACTGGTGCGAAGCGGCACCCGCTGGTGCGAGGCGGCCTAGGCTGGCACTAGTGGGAGCCCCTGGTGGAGCTGTGCGGCCACGGAGCGCTGGTGCGAAGCGACACCCGTTGGTGCGAGGCGGCCTAGGCTGGCACTAGTGGGAGCCCAGCAGAGTGGCTGAAGCAGGGGTGTGCACACGGGGCCCTCGTGCCAGCGCTCATGCCCTGCACCCCCCTGGCACCGGCCCATTGCCTCGCCCGGGCCTGTGACACGTGCGTGGTGCTGCCAGGGGGAGGAGGGTGCTGTGGAGAGCAGCGGCCTGGAGGGAAGGCACCACCGGCCGCAGGACGACGTGAGGAGCCCGCAGGACACCAGGGAGCAGCAGGGAAGCCATGGCGGAGCCGGCCAGCCCCACGCAGGAGCAGGAGACCTGCACCGCCCAGGTGAGAGCTTAGCTGGCCCCGGCAGCGTCCACCAAGCTACTGCCTGTGGGGTGGCCGTGGGCTGGGGCCGTGCCCAGCGGGCAGGGCTCCCGTGCTCCCCGCTGCTGGCCGGCCTGCGCCACTGCTGAGCCAAGGGGGGTTCAAGCCCCGCCCAGCCCGTCTGCCAAACTCCTGCCCCCACCCGCCCCCTTCTCCCTCCCACCTACCTGGCCCCTTCCACCCCTTGTCCCTCCCACCCTGCCTCTTCCTGCCCCCGGCTCATCGGCGCCCTCCCCCGGCTAAGACAAGAGGGATTCTGGGGACACCGCTGAGAGTTCAATCAGGGAGAATTACTGAGAACCAGGGCGACTTCCAGCCCGGCCTGGGGCCTTCCTCTGTAAAGCACCGAACCAGCCCCCCAAGCCCTCTGGTCCCCACACAAGCCATCCCCTCGGACACCCCAGTGCTCCCTGTGCCCCCCAGCCTCCCCCACACAGGGGAGAGGTTATAACCCATCCCCCACCTCCCCTCACACACCCCAGTGCTCCCTGTGTCCCCCAGCCTCCCCCACACAGGGGAGAGGTTATAACCCATCCCCCTCCCCTCAGACACCCCAGTGCTCCCTGTGCCCCCCAGCCTCCCCCACACAGGGGAGAGGTTATAACCCATCCCCCCCCTCCCCTCAGACACCCCAGTGCTCCCTGTGCCCCCCAGCCCCCCTCACACAGGGGAGAGGTTCTAACCCATCCCCCCCCTCCCCTCGGACACCCCAGCGCTCCCTGTGCCCCCCAGCCCCCCTTACACAGGGGAGAGGTTCTAACCCATCCCCCACCTCCCCTCACACACCCCAGTGCTCCCTGTGCCCCCCAGCCTCCCCACACAGGGGAGAGGTTATAACCCATCCCCCACCTCCCCTCAGACACCCCAGTGCTCCCTGTGCCCCCCAGCCCCCCTTACACAGGGGAGAGGTTATAACCCATCCCCCGCCTCCCCTCAGACACCCCAGTGCTCCCTGTGCCCCCCAGCCCCCCCTTACACAGGGGAGAGGTTATAACCCATCCCCCACCTCCCCTCAGACACCCCAGTGCTCCCTGTGCCCCCCAGCCCCCCTTACACAGGGGAGAGGTTATAACCCATCCCCCACCTCCCCTCAGACACCCCAGTGCTCCCTGTGCCCCCCAGCCCCCCCTCACACAGGGGAGAGGTTATAACCCATCCCCCACCTCCCCTCACACACCCCAGTGCTCCCTGTGCCCCCCAGCCCCCCTTACACAGGGGAGAGGTTATAACCCATCCCCCACCTCCCCTCACACACCCCAGTGCTCCCTGTGCCCCCCAGCCCCCCTCACACAGGGGAGAGGTTATAACCCATCCCCCACCTCCCCTCAGACACCCCAGTGCTCCCTGTGCCCCCCAGCCCCCCTTACACAGGGGAGAGGTTATAACCCATCCCCCACCTCCCCTCAGACACCCCAGTGCTCCCTGTGCCCCACCCAGCCCCCCTTACACAGGGGAGAGGTTATAACCCATCCCCCACCTCCCCTCAGACACCCCAGTGCTCCCTGTGCCCCCAGCCCCCCTCACACAGGGGAGAGGTTATAACCCATCCCCCACCTCCCCTCAGACACCCCAGTGCTCCCTGTGCCCCCAGCCCCCCTCACACAGGGGAGAGGTTATAACCCATCCCCCCCCTCCCCTCACACACCCCAGTGCTCCCTGTGCCCCCCCAGCCCGCCTTACACAGGGGAGAGGTTATAACCCATCCCCCACCTCCCCTCACACACCCCAGTGCTCCCTGTGCCCCCCAGCCCCCCCTCACACAGGGGAGAGGTTATAACCCATCCCCCACCTCCCTTCACACACCCCAGTGCTCCCTGTGCCCCCCAGCCCCCCTTACACAGGGGAGAGGTTATAACCCATCCCCCCCCTCCCCTCACACACCCCAGTGCTCCCTGTGCCCCCCCAGCCCGCCTTACACAGGGGAGAGGTTATAACCCATCCCCCACCTCCCCTCACACACCCCAGTGCTCCCTGTGCCCCCCAGCCCCCCCTCACACAGGGGAGAGGTTATAACCCATCCCCCACCTCCCTTCACACACCCCAGTGCTCCCTGTGCCCCCCAGTCCCCCTTACACAGGGGAGAGGTTATAACCCATCCCCCACCTCCCCTCAGACACCCCAGTGCTCCCCGGGCCCCCCAACCCCCCTTACACAGGGGAGAGGTTATAACCCATCCCCCACCCCCCTCACACACCCCAGTGCTCCCTGTGCCCCCAGCCCCCCTCACACAGGGGAGAGGTTATAACCCATCCCCCACCCCCCTCAGACACCCCAGTGCTCCCTGTGCCCCCCAGCCCCCCTTACACAGGGGAGAGGTTATAACCCATCCCCCACCTCCCCTCAGACACCCCAGTGCTCCCTGTGCCCCCAGCCCCCCTCACACAGGGGAGAGGTTCTAACCCATCCCCCACCTCCCTCACACACCCCAATGCTCCCTGGGCCCCCCAGCCCCCCTTACACAGGGGAGAGGTTATAACCCATCCCCCACCTCCCCTCAGACACCCCAGTGCTCCCTGGGCCCCCCAGCCCCCCTCACACGGGGGAGGTTATAACCCATCCCCCCACCTCCCCTCACACACCCCAGTGCTCCCTGTGCCCCCCAGCCCCCCCTCACACAGGGGAGAGGTTATAACCCATCCCCCACCTCCCTTCACACACCCCAGTGCTCCCTGTGCCCCCCAGCCCCCCTTACACAGGGGAGAGGTTATAACCCATCCCCCCCCTCCCCTCACACACCCCAGTGCTCCCTGTGCCCCCCCAGCCCGCCTTACACAGGGGAGAGGTTATAACCCATCCCCCACCTCCCCTCACACACCCCAGTGCTCCCTGTGCCCCCCAGCCCCCCCTCACACAGGGGAGAGGTTATAACCCATCCCCCACCTCCCTTCACACACCCCAGTGCTCCCTGTGCCCCCCAGTCCCCCTTACACAGGGGAGAGGTTATAACCCATCCCCCACCTCCCCTCAGACACCCCAGTGCTCCCCGGGCCCCCCAACCCCCCTTACACAGGGGAGAGGTTATAACCCATCCCCCACCCCCCTCACACACCCCAGTGCTCCCTGTGCCCCCAGCCCCCCTCACACAGGGGAGAGGTTATAACCCATCCCCCACCCCCCTCAGACACCCCAGTGCTCCCTGTGCCCCCCAGCCCCCCTTACACAGGGGAGAGGTTCTAACCCATCCCCCACCTCCCTCACACACCCCAATGCTCCCTGGGCCCCCCAGCCCCCCTTACACAGGGGAGAGGTTATAACCCATCCCCCACCTCCCCTCAGACACCCCAGTGCTCCCTGGGCCCCCCAGCCCCCCTCACACAGGGGAGAGGTTATAACCCATCCCCCACCTCCCCTCAGACACCCCAGTGCTCCCTGTGCCCCCAGCCCCCCTCACACAGGGGAGAGGTTCTAACCCATCCCCCACCTCCCCTCAGACACCCCAGTGCTCCCTGTGCCCCCAGCCCCCCTCACACAGGGGAGAGGTTCTAACCCATCCCCCACCTCCCCTCAGACACCCCAGTGCTCCCTGTGCCCCCCAGCCCCCCTCACACGGGGGAGGTTATAACCCATCCCCCCACCTCCCCTCAGACACCCCAGTGCTCCCTGTGCCCCCCAACCCACCTTACACAGGGGAGAGGTTATAACCCATCCCCCCCCCTCACACACCCCAGTGCTCCCTGTGCCCCCCAGCCCTCCTTACACAGGGGAGAGGTTATAACCCATCCCCCACCTCCCCTCAGACACCCCAGTGCTCCCTGTGCCCCCAGCCCCCCTTACACAGGGGAGAGGTTATAACCCATCCCCCACCTCCCCTCACAGACCCCCGTGCTCCCTGTGCCCCCCAACCCACCTTACACAGGGGAGAGGTTATAACCCATCCCCCACCTCCCCTCACACACCCCAGTGCTCCCTGTGCCCCCAGCCCCCCTTACACAGGGGAGAGGTTATAACCCATCCCCCACCTCCCCTCACACACCCCAGTGCTCCCTGTGCCCCCCAGCCCCCCTTACACAGGGGAGAGGTTATAACCCATCCCCCACCTCCCCTCAGACACCCCAGTGCTCCCTGTGCCCCCCAGCCCCCCTTACACAGGGGAGAGGTTATAACCCATCCCCCACCTCCCCTCAGACACCCCAGTGCTCCCTGGGCCCCCCCAGCCCCCGGCAGGGCTCAGACCGGCTCCCCGGGGCTGGGGACAGGCGCCCGGCGGGGCTCGCCTGGCCCGGCTCGTGCAGACCGCCGGGGCGGCTCTGTGTCCTAGGGCCAGGCGCAGGCGCTGCCGGTGGAGCCGCAGCCAGGAGAGCTCAGGGCCTGCGAGCCAGGCCGCCAGCCAGAGCTGGAGCAGCTGAGGGCCAAGCTGCAGCACCTTCAGCAGGAGCTGGACGCCTGCAAAGGGCAGAACCAGGAGACGCGGAGCCACCTGCAGCAGCGGGCGAGCGCCATGGAGCAGCAGCGCGGGGACCTGGAGTTCCTGCTGCGGCAGTGCCAGGCGCGGGAGGAGGAGGTGCGGCGCCGGGGGAGCCAGTGGGCAGCCAGAGCTGGGCGCAGGGATCTCGCGGCAGCGGGCGAGTGCCGAGTCCGGCAGGCCAGGGGCTGCACAGCAGGAGGGCCTGGCGCCGGCTCGGCTGGCTCTGGTTAGCACCTGCCCCGGCTAGTAACTACCTTGTGCCAGGAGCACCCTGCTGCCCCAGCCGTGTCCTGCTGCCGCGGAGCCTGGGCCAGTGCTGAGAGCTGGGGGCCGACAGGCGCGCCAGCCCCTGGCAAGGTGGGGGTGGCTCTGTGCCCCCCAGAAGGGGAAGGGGAAGGGCTGGGACCAGCGCCCCCCCGGCAGCCTCCGTGCCGCTCGGAGCGAGGTGCACAAGCTCCTGCGGTGTCAAAGGGCCCTCGCGCCCAGGAGCCCCGGGGCGACTGCCCTGGCCCACTGGCAGCCTGCTGAGCAGAGCGGGGCGGGAGGGAGCCAGAAGTCCCCTGCCAGGAGCTGTGCCCAGCCGGGGCGCTCTGGGGGAGACCTGAGCCCTGAGGCTGGGCCCTGCCGGTCTGTGCTGCTGCGCCAGGTGCTGTACTACGAGGAGGTGGTGCAGAAGCAGGAGCGGGAGCTGAGCCAGCAGCAGCAGCAGCTCCGGGAGGCGCGGGAGCATCTGGCCGCAGCCGAGGGCAAGAGCAGCTCCGCCGAGAGCAGCCTGGGTCTGTGCAAGCAGCAGCACCGGGCCGCCCTGGCCAGGGCTGGCGAGCTGCAGGGCACGGTGCAGCGCCTGGAGGAGCAGCTCCGGGCCATGAGCAGCCAGGTGGGCCCTGCGCCAGCGGTGCGCTCCCTTCCTGCCTTCGCCCCGTGGCACTCCGAGAGCCTCCCCCAGCCCGGCTGTGCCAGCCCTTCCCCCCGCGCAGCGGGGCCAGGGCTCCCCCCAGGGATCTGTGGCTTGTGGCAGGGCGGGTGGGGCGACGCGTAGGACCTCCAGCTGCCACGGCTGGCTGGTGCTGCCCCAGGTCAGTGGCCGCAGGCTGCCCCCCGGCCCTCCCGTCGCTCAGCAGGAGCCAGGCCGCAGCACGGCCGGGCGGGGTCTGCGCTGGAGCCCTGGGCCGGCCCTGCCGCGAGCTGCTCCTCCTCCGGGCTGCAGGTGAGGGAGCTGGGCTCGCGGCGGGAGGTGCAGGACAGGTGTAACCAGCTGGCCGTTGAGCAGCTGAGCCAGGAACTGGAGGCGACGCGCGAGGAGCTGGCCAGGAGCCTGCAGCACACGCAGCAGAGCAAGCAGAGCGCCCGGGAGCTACGCGCGCAGCTGGCTGCCAGTCACACCAAGGTGAGCCCGGGGGGCGCTGGCCTGGCTCTCCCTCTCCCGGCAGGGCTGGCACGTGGCCAGCGCTTGAGAGAGCCACGTACCCGCCTCCCTGCACGCAGCACCCACACTGAGCTGCCCGCCCCGGGCCAGCCCACAGACTGCTCCGACCACTGAGCCTGCCTGCCTGCCCTCGGGGGCGCCCCCACCCTGTCCCGCTGGGCCGGAAGCTCTGGCCTGCGTGCCCCCAGCCAAGGTAGCAGCCCCCGGAGTGTAACAGACACTGAGCTCAGCCCCACACGGACCAGCCCGCATCAGCCTGTCTCCTCCTGCACCAACTGGTTACCCAGCGAAAGCCCCCCCAGTGACGGACACGCACAGCTGCCCCCCCCCGCCAGTGACGGACACACACAGCTGCCCCCCCCCCCAGTGACGGACACGCACAGCTGCCCCCCCCCGCCAGTGACGGACACACACAGCTGTGTCCCCCCCCGCCAGTGACGGACACACACAGCTGTCCCCCCCCCCGCCAGTGACGGACACGCACAGCTGCCCCCCCCCCCGCCAGTGACGGACATGCACAGCTGCCCCCCCCCGCCAGTGACGGACACGCACAGCTGCCCCCCCCCCCCAGTGACGGACACGCACAGCTGCCCCCCCCCGCCAGTGACGGACACACACAGCTGTGTCCCCCCCGCCAGTGACGGACACGCACAGCTGTCCCCCCCCCGCCAGTGACGGACACGCACAGCTGCCCCCCCCGCCAGTGACGGACACGCACAGCTGTCCCCCCCCCCGCCAGTGACGGACACGCACAGCTGCCCCCCCCCGCCAGTGACGGACACGCACAGCTGCCCCCCCCCGCCAGTGACGGACACGCACAGCTGCCCCCCCCCCCGCCAGTGACGGACACGCACACAGCTGTCCCCCCCCCGCCAGTGACGGACACGCACAGCTGTCCCCCCCCCCGCCAGTGACGGACACGCACAGCTGTCCCCCCCCGCCAGTGACGGACACGCACAGCTGTCCCCCCCCCCGCCAGTGACGGACACGCACAGCTGCCCCCCCCCGCCAGTGACGGACACGCACAGCTGCCCCCCCCGCCAGTGACGGACACGCACAGCTGCCCCCCCCCGCCAGTGACGGACACGCACAGCTGCCCCCCCCCCGCCAGTGACGGACACGCACAGCTGCCCCCCCCCGCCAGTGACGGACACACACAGCTGCCCCCCCCCGCCAGTGACGGACACACACAGCTGTTCTGAAGTACAGCAAGTGGCTGGCGGGATGTGGCGCGGCGGCCACCAGCGCTCGGCCAGGCCCTACACTCACGCGAGCCTCATACCCGCAGGCGGCGTGTTACTCGCCATGTTCCCACCCGCGACCCGGCCGAGCGCGCCGCCCGCCAGCGCTGCCCTTTCCCCTGGCCTGCCCCCCGCCCAAGTGGCCGCGTGTTCTCCTCGGGCGGCGAGGCCCAGACCCCGGCCCGCAGGCCAGCCCTGGTTCACGGGGATTGCCCCGGCGGCTTCCACCTCTCTACCTGCCCCTCTGCTGGGCCGGGCAACGGCAGCTCCCGCCGGCTGCGGGTCACCATGGGGGCAGCGGGAAGCAGAGCCCTGATCCGCGCAGCTCCCTGCAGCCCCCATTGGCCGGGAAAGGCGATCCGCAGCCAACGGGTGCTGCGAGGTGCCGCGGGAATAAGCTGCAGGAGCCCACCAGGGGCTACCCCGGCAAACTGCCGCCGCCTTATGGCCCACCCCCGCCTTAGCTAGAATGGCCTCAGGGCGGGACGTCTTGGTCCTGTGGAGAGCTTCCCAATTCAAGATGGATTCCAGCCCCAGGTGGCCTGGTCACATGTCTGTGAAGGACCAAGAGTTTGAGTCCACAGGAAAGACAAACCCAGTCACTGATCATTGCCTTGAGCACCAGGCCATTAAGCTCCTTAAGGCCCACCAAGGGCTTGCTCCAGATGACGTCGAATTATTCAACCAGGTTTCCACTCCCTGACTTCCCGCCCGTGAGAGACGGACCTGCACCAGGTGATGGCCCCGTTTTGCATATTCCTAGCCAAACCCCGTTTGCATCACAGTGACGGCTGCGGGGTGGCACCTCATCGCCCCAGAGGCCAGCTCGTTCCTGCTGGGGCTGCCTGAGCTCTGCTGACTGTGGGCTCAGCATGGCCCCCATGCAAGGAGCCACCAGCCCCTGGTCAGCCAGGCTGTGCCAAGCGTCCCCTCCCCCTGCCTGGACAGAGCCCGCTTGGCGCTCGGGGCGGAGCCAGGCTGCACACAAGGGGCTGAGTCCAGCCGCACCTCCTCCCCCGCACAGCTCAAGGACGGCCGGCACCGCTGCCTGGTCTCCCACTGGTCTCTGCCCCACCTGGGCAGCCAGGGACACAGGCGCCCACCGCTGTCCTGCTGCGGCGCTTGCAGGGCCTGGAAGCAGAGGAGATGCTGGTGAAAGTGCAGACGGAGTTGGCCTCCTACATAGCCACCCACAGTCACTCCAACGCCAGCTACGAGAGCCAAGCAGCCAGAGTGGAGACCCTCCAGCAGGTAGGAAGCCCCCGCCCATACCGCCGGCAGCAGGCAGGCCAGGCTGATCCAGAGCCCCCAGGGCCTGCCTGCCCAGGGCTTGGGACCAGCCCACCCCGGGACCCGCCCGCCCTGCCCGGGGCTCGCAACCAGCCCACCTTGCCCAGGGCTCGGGACCCACCCGCCCCGGGACCCGCCCGCCTTGCCCGCCTTGCCCAGGGCTCGGGACCCACCCGCCCCGGGACCCGCCCGCCTTGCCCAGGGCTCAGGACCCGCCCGCCCCGGGACCCGCCCGCCTTGCCCAGGGCTCGGGACCCACCCGCCCCGGGACCCGCCCGCCTTGCCCGCCTTGCCCAGGGCTCAGGACCCGCCCGCCCCGGGACCCGCCCGCCTTGCCCAGGGCTCGGGACCCGCCCGCCCCAGGACCTGGGCTGAGCTGGGCTGCGACGTTGCCTGTCTAGCAGCTGCTGCAGGCCGAGGAGGAGAGCACTGCGCGCAGCCAGCGGGCTGAGGAGTACCAGTGCCTGGCGCAGGACTTGAAGCTGGAGCTGGCCCGGGTGGCTGAGCAGAACAGCAGCTCCATGGAAGGTAGAGCAAGGGGCGGCTGCTCCTGCCTGCTGGGGCCCTGCAGACGCCCCCGCTGGCTTCATGCCCCTTCAGCCCCAACGCTCCTCCCCAGGGGCTGCTCAGCCTGCGGGCTAAGCCCGGCGGGAGGCTGGGCCACAGTGCCTGGCCATGACACAGGCAGGGCAAGGACAGCACCGCTAGGGCGCCACTGCCCTGCGAGGTGCTGCAGCCCGGCACCGCCCCCTCGGAGCCCAGGTGCACAGCGAGTGGGCACGCCCCTGGGGCGCTGGGGTGCAGCCCAGTGGCACTAGCCTGGCCCCACTTCGCAGCCCTCGGGGCGCTGGAGCTGGAGGCGCAGAGTCTGAGGCAGGACATGGCAGCCGAGCGGGAGCGGCAGCAGCTGGAGGCGGCCAGGCTGGAGGCCAAGCTGCGGGAGAGCAGCAGGCTGTGCGCGCGGAAGGAGCAGGTGAGCAGGGGCCATGGGGCAGGGGGACGGGGGGAGCGTCCGGGCCCCGTGTCTAACAGGCTCTTGGCACAGCTCACGCGGAGGATGGAGGAGCAGCTCCACCAGGCACAAGCCTCCATGCAGCAGGCTCGCTGCGCCCTGCAGGAGAAGGGGCTGGAGGTGGAGCAGCAGCGCGCCGAGGCCCGGAGCCTGGACGCCCGCCTGCGGCAGGCCCAGCAGGAGCGGGAGCAGAGCCAGGCGGCCAGCAGCGCCCTGCAGGAGGAAATCCAAGCGGCTGCGCCAGAGCCTGCAGGACAGCCAGCAGCAGCAGCAGGCGGCTGGTGAGCGGGGCGGCTGCTGGCCCGGGAAGGGGGGCGGGACGCTGCCCTGCTGGGAATCCACCGGGCCCAGCGCGGCCCAGCTCCCCTGCTGTGGCACACGCCTGCGCCCCCGCCCTCCGCAGAGCTCCCCAGAAGCCCCGGGGCTGGGCAGCCTTGGCTCCAGGCTGGACACGGGCACCTCCGGGCCAAGCCCCTCTGTGCTGGCCAGCAGGGCCTGGGCCCTTGGGCTCTGCGCTGCCAGCCAAGGAACGTCGAGCCACCCCCGCGCCCACCTGCGGCCCCTTCCAGGCAGCGCTGCCCGCGCAGGGCTCGGCCCCAGCCACCTCCCCCGGGCACAGCCTGGTGGGACTCCGGAGCTGCACTCGGTGCGGGGGGCCCAGGGAGCCTCGCTGGGGGCAGCGCCGGGCCACGCGCAGGTCTCCCTGTCCCGGCAGCGCGGGAGCTGGCGCAGCAGGAGGAGCAGGCGCTGCTGGCCCCAGAGCAGCCTGCAGAGCACGCGAGAGCGACTGAGCGAGCGCACGGCCCAGCTGGTGCAGCTGGAGGCGGAGCAGCGGGCGCTGCAGGAGCAGGTGGCCAGCAGCGAGGCTGAGGTGGAGCAGAGCAGGTAGGGAGCAGCCCCATGGCCCCAGGGAAGCCATAGCCCTGCCTGGGGCGCCCTCAGCCTCGTGCGGCAGGAGGGGAAGAGGCTGCAGCCGCGTCTCGGCCCTTGCAGGACGCTGGTGGGGCAGCTGAAGGCAGAGCTGAGCCAGTGGAGGCAGCGGCACCAGGAGGCCGTGCAGCAGGGGCTGCAGCATCGGCAGGTGGCAGCTACGCTGGAGCTGAAGCTGGGGAGCAGCCAGGAGCAGGCGAGAGCCCTGCAGCAGCAGGTACCGGCCCAGCTGGGCTGCATCTGACCCCTGCCCCAGCCCTGCCCAACACCTCGACCGTGCCCCTGCTGCTGAGGGGAGCCCCGGCCTCGCCCCTCAGGCCCCTCTCGCTTAGCTCCAGGAGCAGGACTCCAGCCAGCGGGCCCTGCGGGAGGAACTGAGCCGGCTGCAGGGCCAGGAGGATGAGCTCCAGCAGCAGCTGCAGAGAGCCCAGCAGCGGGAGAGCGCGCTGGCCGGCGAACGCGAGGAGCTGCAGCAAACGCTGCACAGCAGCGAGCGAGCGGTGAGAGGAGACACGGCTGCGCTGGGGCGTGTGGGGAGGTGGGGCAGAGCTGGAGGGGCAGGTGGAAGTGGGGCAGGGCCAGGGGGCCTGGGCCCGGCGGGCGCGTGCCTTGCTGACGGGCCGGCCTGGCGCCAGGCGCGGGAGCAGGAGCAGAGGAGCCGGGGGCTGCAGGGCAGCGTGACGCAGCTGGAGGAGGGGGCCCAGCGCCTACAGGAGCAGCTGCAGCAGTGCAGGGCCCAGCTGGAGAGCACCAGCAGCAGCCTGAGCCGAGCCCAGCAGCGACTGCAGCAGCAGGCCAGTGAGGTGAGCGCCCAGCCCCCAGGCCCCAGGCGCCCAGCCCCAGGGCCCGGCTGACGGCGCTGCCCCTGCAGGCCACGCGGCAGGAGACGGCCCTGGCCCAGCTGCAGGCGGCGCTGGGAGCGGCCGAGGCCAGAGCGCGGCAGAGCATCCGCCAGCGGGCTGCCACGGAGGAGACGGTCCGGGAGCTGACGCGCACAGCGGCAGCCGCTCAAGAGAAGCAGAGGGAGGCGCTGGAGCAGGTAGGGCACCGGCAGGGCAGCGCGAGGGGCTGGGAACAGGCAGGTTGCAGCCCCGTGGGATCTTGCAGCCCCCGGCAGGCCCAGCCAGCCACACTGCCCAGGCTGGGTGAAGGGGTCCTGCATCGGGCCGGAGCCCGGCCAGGGGGCGTTCGCCCCAGTGGCCCCCCAGCACCTGCTGTACCCAGGAGCCCCCGCCCAGCCAGCTTGCCTGCCTCGGCCCCCAGCTGCCCTCCTGAGCACGGGGGGGCGGTGCCTGGCCCAGGCCCTCACTGCTCCGTGCCGCGTGGCAGCTCGGCGCGAGGGCGCAGGAGGGCGCGGCCCTGCGGGCGGAGCTGGCGCGGATGCAGCGCAGGGTGGCCCAGCTGGAGCAGGAGGCGGCCGCCCAGGAGGAGCGGCTGAGGCAGCTCGAGGGGGAGCGGAGGAAGCTGCAGGATTTCCAGCAGCAGGTGAGTGACCCCAGGGCAGCTGCTGCCCGGAGCACCCAGGCCCCCGCTCCTGCCCCTGAGCCTGCCCCCGCTCGCCCAGCAGGCCCGGGCCCTGGAGGAGCAGCTGGGGGAGCGGAGCAGCCAAGCGCAGCACTGGCAGCGGCGGTGGGCGCAGAGCCGGCAGGCCCGGGCGCAGTGCGACGAGGAGCTGGTGGTGGCCAAGGTGGAACTGGCCTCGCTGCGGGAGAAGCTCCACGGGGCCACTGCCCAGGTGTGTGGTGGGGCGGGGGAGCGAGGGGCCGGGGCGGACACGGAGCAAGGCCCTGGCTGCTGCTCTGCGTCCCTCGGCACCCGGGGCTGGGCGGGGAGCTCCGGGGCCCAGCCCCCCGGCAGGGAGCACTGACCCGCCCCCCTTGGCAGAGAGACGACCTGCAACAGGAGCTCAACGTCTTAAGGCAGAAATTCGCGGCCTGCAGCAGCGAGGTGAGTGCCTGCAGGGGGGCTGCTGGGCGGGGGAGTCGCTCGCTGCCCCATGGGGCTCCCGGCCACCCCACTGCAGCCCAGGGCTGGTCTGTGTCCCTGCCCTTGCAGGCGGAGGCGCTGCGCTCCTCGCTGGGGGCGGCCCGCACAGACAGCCGCCGGCTGCACCAGGAGAGCGAGCTGCTGCTGGCTCACGTCAGCCAGTGGGCGAAGGAGCAGAAGTAAGTGGGGGGGGGAGCCAGGCCTGGCCCTGCACTGCCGCCCAGCCCCACTCCCACCCCTCCCCCAGCCAGCACAGGCACCGGGCGCTGGGCCTGGCCACAGCGAGAGGATGGCAGGAGCTGGCTCAGCTGCACAGCGGCCCCGCCGCACCGCCAGCTCCCCGCCCCGCGGAACCGGCCCCGCTGCACCGCCAGCTCCCCGCCCCGGGGAACCGGCCCCGCTGCACCGCCAGCTCCCCGCCCCGAGGAACCGGCCCCGCTGCACCGCCAGCTCCCCGCCCCCGGGAACCGGCCCCGCTGCACCGCCAGCTCCCCGCCCCCGGGAACCGGCCCCGCTGCACCGCCAGCTCCCCGCCCCGAGGAACCGGCCCCGCTGCACCGCCAGCTCCCCGCCCCCGGGAACCGGCCCCGCTGCACCGCCAGCTCCCCGCCCCCGGGAACCGGCCCCGCTGCACCGCCAGCTCCCCGCCCCGAGGAACCGGCCCCGCTGCACCGCCAGCTCCCCGCCCCCCGGGAACCGGCCCCGCTGCACCGCCAGCTCCCCGCCCCCGGGAACCGGCCCCGCTGCACCGCCAGCTCCCCGCCCCCGGGAACCGGCCCCGCTGCACCGCCAGCTCCCCGCCCCGAGGAACCGGCCCCGCTGCACCGCCAGCTCCCCGCCCCGAGGAACCGGCCCCGCTGCACCGCCAGCTCCCCGCCCCGAGGAACCGGCCCCGCTGCACCGCCAGCTCCCCGCCCCGAGGAACCGGCCCCGCTGCACCGCCAGCTCCCCGCCCCCGGGAACCGGCCACGCCGCACCGCCAGCTCCCCGCCCCAGGGAACCGGCCACGCCGCACCGCCAGCTCCCCGCCCCGGGGAACCAGCCACGCTGCACCGCCAGCTCCCCGCCCCACGGAACCCGGCCCCGCCGCACCGCCAGCTCCCCGCCCCGGGGAACCAGCCCCGCCGCGCCGCCAGCTCCCCGCCCCACGGAACCCGGCCCCGCTGCACCGCCAGCTCCCCGCCCCGGGGAACCGGCCCCGCTGCACCGCCAGCTCCCCGCCCCGGGGAACCAGCCACGCTGCACCGCCAGCTCCCCGCCCCGGGGAACCGGCCCCGCTGCACCGCCAGCTCCCCGCCCCACGGAACCCGGCCCCGCCGCACCGCCGGCTCCCCGCCCCGAGGAACCGGCCCCGCTGCGCCGCCAGCTCCCCGCCCCGGGGAACCAGCCCCGCCGCACCGCCAGCTCCCCGCCCCAAGGAACCCGCCACGCTGCGCCGCCAGCTGACCTGCGGCTCCGGCCTGTTCCAGGCAAGCCAACGAGAAGCTGGGCCACAAGATGCGGGAGCAGCTCAAGCAGGCGGCGCAGCTCAGCGGCGAGAAGCAGTAAGTGGGCTGAGCCGGGCTGGGCCTCAGGCTGACGGGCTCTGCGCTGCCTCCAGGAGCAGGCTTCTCCCACCAGGCAAGGGCGCAGGGTCCTGCTGGCGCGGAGCCCCCCCCTCCAAGGGGGTGGCCGTGGATGGGGGCCCACCCCCAGCTCAGCCCCTTGTCCCCCTGCCCTTCCCCACAGGCACCTGCAGGAGGCGCTGGCAAGGCTGCAGCAGGAGAACAGGCGGCTGGAAGGCGAGGTGGGGAGCTGAGTGCGAGCGGCTGAGGGGGGCCCGTGGGGCTCCAGGGGCGGCTGCTGATCTTCTGCCTTGTCCCAGGTGCTGCAGGGCTGCGGCTGGGACACAGCGACTGGGCTGGGGCAGTGGCGCCGTGGCGAGGAGTGAGGGGCCCGCGCGACGGAGCAGGACGTACCTGGGCAGGCCTGGCCCCTGCCCCACCACAGCTGCCCGGTGTGGGCCTGGCCAGGGCCAGGGGCACAGGCCGTCTCCAGCCCGTGTGAGCTGGCCACGCAGCAGGGCGGGGCTGCCGGCCTGTGGGGCCAGCCCCCTTGCGTGTCAGCCATTAAAGGCCTTTCCCACACGTCGTCCTGGGCCCCGGCGCTCTGTGCTGCCCATTCCCCGAGGGGGCGAGGCTCCGGGCGCACCTGGCTCCACCGGCCTGGCGCAGGGACGCGCAGCTGGGCCCCACCAGCCCCAGGCTGAGCACCGACTCCCATGGGCAAGGCCGTTCCAGGGGCGCCAGGCCCGGCCACAGCAAGCCCCACGCGCCTGGGGGCAGCAGCCACCCAACCAGGGGGACACCCTGCCCCTCCGGCCAAGGGCACCTGCAGCGGGCCCTGCTGGGCCGCAGCCACACGGCATGGGCGGGGCTCTCGCCTGCGCACTGCCAATTCGCCGGCTCCGCCCCAGGGCGCGGGCCCCTCCGCCCCGCCGGCTCCGCCCCAGGGCGCGGGCCCCTCCGCCCCGCCGGCTCCGCCCCAGGGCGCGGGCCCCTCCGCCTCGCCGGCTCCGCCCCAGGGCGCGGGCCCCTCCGCCTCGCTGGCTCCGCCCCAGGGCGCGGGCCCCTCCGCCCCGCCGCCTCCGCCCCAGGGCGCGGGCCCCTCCGCCCCGCCTCCGCCCCGCCGGCTCCGCCCCAGGGCAAGGGCCCCTCCGCCCCGCCGGCTCCGCCCCAGGGCACGGGCCCCTCCGCCCCGCCGGCTCCGCCCCAGGGCACGGGCCCCTCCGCCCTGCCAGCTCCGCCCCAGGGCACGGGCCCCTCCGCCCCGCCGGCTCCGCCCCAGGGCACGGGCCCCTCCGCCCCAGGGCACGCCCCGCCTCTGCCCCGCCTCCGCCCCAGGGCACGGGCCCCTCAGCCCCGCCTCCACCCCGTTGGCTCCACCTCAGGGCACGGGCCCCACAGCCCCGCCTCCACCCCGTTGGCTCCGCCCCAGGGCACGGGCCCCTCCGCCCCAGGACATGCCCCGCCTCTGCCCCGCCTCCACCCCGTTGGCTCCGCCCCAGGGCACGGGCCCCTCAGCCCCGCCTCCACCCCGTTGGCTCCGCCCCAGGGCACGGGCCCCTCAGCCCCAGCAGAGCCGCCCGTTGCCAGGGGCGGGCGCCTCGCGCACACGTGGGTAGCCAGCAGCCTGGGCCGCAGGGACGCACAAACCACCATTTGTACAAATAAAAGTATTTCTCCTCTGTAGCAAACAGTGCCCAGGGCGCCCCCCACAGTCGCATTCGCCCCCGGGCCGGGCGCCCTGCCGGGACTGCGGTAGCCTCAGGCCTGCCCGGGGAAGCCGCTGCTCACAGGCCGAAGCGGGCAGGGGTGCGGCGCGGGGTCATGGGCTCCCCCTGCTCCTTGCGCCCCGGCGTGTAGATCTTCGCAGACCTGGGAGGGAGAGCCAGGGCCATCAGCTAGAGCCCCGCCCGGAGGCCCCGGCCCGGAGCCCCCGCCTGGAGCCCCCGCCCGGAGCCCCCGGCCCGGAGCCCCCGCCCTGGGCTACACACGGCAATCCCAGCCTCCTGCAAGACACCCCCACAGGCAGGCCTGGGCCAGGCCCCCAGCACCCACCTCGTGCTGCCCAGGGGGTTGCGGCGCTCCTGCTCTTCCCGGCGCGCTCGCAGCTGCTCCTCAGCCAGAGCCATCTCCTCCTCCATGGCCGACACCTCCTCCTTGGCCCGGCGCCGGCTCTCCTGCGGGGCAGCAAGGGGGCGGCTCACGCCCGGCCCATCTCCCGGGCACGCAGCGGGCCCAGCCTGGTCGGAGCTACTGGCCTGCCCCCGGCAGCCGGGGCCTTACCTGGCGCGACTTCCCTGCGTGCTTGATGCTGTAGAACATGGGGCCCAGCTCCGCCAGCCACTCTCCGTCCACGGCCGTCACGCACTGCATGTACTCCTGGGGGCGGGGCAAGGGCACGGTCAGGCCACGCCCCGCGGCACCACGGCCCCGAGCAGAACCCAGGGCCCGGGGCCGCCCGCGAGGCGCCGCCGCTCACCTTGGTGGTCATGACCAGCTCGTGGTAGACGATGTAGTCGGGCGTGTAGCCCATGCCGAAGAGCGAGCTGGTGGGGTGCAGGTGGCAGGGGCATGCCGGTGCGGATGTTCACGTACTCCCCGATGCCCTGCCGCAAGAGCTGGGTTAGCACGGCCCTGCGCCCGGCCCTCACGCCCGCCCGCCCCCCCTCCTACCCGCCAGCTGTCCGCCCGCTTCCTGCCCGCCCGCCCCTCCCTCCTGCCCGCCAGCTGTCCGCCCACTTCCTGCCCTCCTGCCCCCACACCCTCCTGCCTGCACGCCCTGCACCTGCCCGCCCGCCCTGCGCCCACCCCTCACACTTGCCCGCCCCTCCCTCCTGCCCGCCCGCCCTGCGCCCGCCCCTCACGCCCGCCCGCCCTGCGCCCGCCCCTCACGCCCAACCGCCCTGCGCCCGCCCCTCACGCCCGCCCGCCCTGCGCCCGCCCCTCACGCCCGCCCGCCTGCGCCCGCCCCTCACGCCCAACCGCCCTGCGCCCGCCCCTCACGCCCAACCGCCCTGCGCCCGCCCCTCACGCCCGCCCGCCCTGCGCCCGCCCCTCACGCCAACCGCCCTGCGCCCGCCCTCACGACGCCCGACCGCCCTGCGCCCGCCCCTCACGCCCGCCCGCCCTGCGCCCGCCCCTCACGCCCAACCGCCCTGCGCCCGCCCCTCACGCCCGACCGCCCTGCGCCCGCCCCTCACGCCCAACCGCCCTGCGCCCGCCCCTCACGCCCGACCGCCCTGCGCCCGCCCCTCACGCCCGCCCGCCCCCCCTCCTACCCGCCAGCTGTCCGCCCACTTCCTGCCCTCCTGCCCGCCCACCCCTCCTGCCTGCACGCCCTGCACCTGCCCGCCCGCCCTGCGCCCACCCCTCACACTTGCCCGCCCCTCCCTCCTGCCCGCCCGCCTGCGCCCGCCCCTCACGCCCGCCCGCCCTGCGCCCGCCCCTCACGCCCAACCGCCCTGCGCCCGCCCCTCACGCCCGACCGCCCTGCGCCCGCCCCTCACGCCCGACCGCCCCCCCTCCTGCCCGCCAGCTGTCCGCCCGCTTCCTGCCCGCCCGCCCCTCCCTCCTGCCCGCCAGCTGTCCGCCCACTTCCTGCCCTCCTGCCCGCCCACCCCTCCTGCCTGCACGCCCTGCACCTGCCCGCCCGCCCTGCGCCCACCCCTCACACTGCCCGCCCCTCCCTCCTGCCCGCCCGCCCTGCGCCCGCCCCTCACGCCCGCCCGCCCTGCGCCCGCCCCTCACGCCCAACCGCCCTGCGCCCGCCCCTCACGCCCGCCCGCCCTGCGCCCGCCCCTCACGCCCGCCCGCCCTGCGCCCGCCCCTCACGCCCAACCGCCCTGCGCCCGCCCCTCACGCCCGACCGCCCTGCGCCCGCCCCTCACGCCCACCGCCCTGCGCCCGCCCTCACGCCCGACCGCCCTGCGCCCGCCCCTCACGCCCAACCGCCCTGCGCCCGCCCCTCACGCCCGACCGCCCTGCGCCCGCCCCTCACGCCCGCCCGCCCCCCCTCCTACCCGCCAGCTGTCCGCCCACTTCCTGCCCTCCTGCCCGCCCACCCCTCCTGCCTGCACGCCCTGCACCTGCCGCCCGCCCTGCGCCCACCCCTCACACTTGCCCGCCCCTCCCTCCTGCCCGCCCGCCCTGCGCCCGCCCCTCACGCCCGCCCGCCCTGCGCCCGCCCCTCACGCCCAACCGCCCTGCGCCCGCCCCTCACGCCCGACCGCCCTGCGCCCGCCCCTCACGCCCGACCGCCCCCCCTCCTGCCCGCCAGCTGTCCGCCCGCTTCCTGCCCGCCTGCCCGCCCCCCCTCACGCCCGCCCGCCCCTCCCTCCTGCCCGCCAGCTGTCCGCCCACTTCCTGCCCGCCCACCCCTCCCTCCTGCCCGCCAGCTGTCCGCCCACTTCCTGCTCTCCTGCCCGCCCGCCCCTCGCGCCCGCCCCTCCTGCCCGCCCAGCCCTGCACCTGCCCGCCCGCCCCTCGCGCCCGCCCCTCCTGCCCGCCCAGCCCTGCGCCCGCCCCTCGCGCCCACCTCTCCTGACCGCCCACCCTGGCACCTGCCCGCCCACCCCTCGCGCCCGCCCCTCCTGCCCGCCCCTCCTGCCCACTCGCCCCTCACGCCCGCCCTGCCGCCCGCCCCTCCTGCCCGCCCGCCCGCCCTGCCCGCCGTCTGCCCACTTCCTGCCCGCCGGCCCGGCGCCCGCCCCTCCCGCCCACCCACTGCGCCCACCCGCCCTGCGCACGCCCCTCCTGCCCGCTCTCCCCTCGCGCCCGCCGGCCGTCTGCCCGCTTCCTGCCCGCCCCTCCTCCGCCTGCTTCCTGCCTGCCCCTCCTCCGCCTGCCCAACCCTCCTCGTCTCCTGCCCCTCCTCCGCCTGCTCGCCCCTCCTCATCCTCGTGCCCCTCCTCTGCCCACCTACCCCCAGCCTGCCCCTCCTCCACCCACCCTCTGCCCGCCCCTCTTCATCCCACCAACCCTCTGCCTGCCCGCCCCCAGCGCGCCCCTCCTCCACCCACCCCCCACCTTCAGCTTGGCGGCCTGGTGGAAGTAGGCGGCGCAGATGCACTTCCGGACCACGTCCCAGTCGGAGCCGCAGGAGGCCAGGCTCATGCGCTGCTGCACCATGATGTCCTTCAGCTGGGCACGCACCTCCCGCACCTGCAAGAGCACACGCCTGTCAGGCCCCGCCCCCCAGGCCAGGCCCCGCCCCCCCAGGCCCGGCCCCACCTTCCGCATGGCCTTGGCGTGGATGAAGTGCTGGTTGCACCACAGCATGGAGTAGCTGTTGTTCTTCCACTGCAGGTAAACGTTCAGGTAGGTCAGGTGATCGCTCTCTCGGCACAGCAAACTTCTCCCGCACCTGGTCGCTCTCCTCCTCCCGGCCCTAGGGCGAGGGCAGGGTTACAGCGGGCGGGCGGGGGGAGGGCCCGGCCCCAGAGCGAGGGGAGCTGGTGGGAGGGAGGGTCCAGCCCCAGGGAGAGGGGGAGGCGGGGGGAAGAGAGGGCGAGCAGGCGGGAAGGAGGGCCCGGCCCCAGGGCGGGGGGAGCCGGCAGGGGGCGCGGGCGGGGGGGAGCCGGCGGGGGGGAGCAGGCGGGGGGAAGGGCCCGGCCCCAGGGCGGGGGGGCGCGGGCGGGAGGAAGGGCCCGGCCCAGGGCGGGGGGTAGCCGGCGGGAGGGAGGGCCCGGCCCCAGGGCGGGGGGAGCCGGCGGGAGGGAGGGCCCGGCCCCAGGGGGAGGGGGAGCCGGCGGAGGGAGGGCCCGGCCCCAGGGCGGGGGGGAGCCGGCGGGAGGGAGGGCCCGGCCCCAGGGCGGGGGGAGCCGGCGGGAGGGAGGGCCCGGCCCCAGGGGGAGGGGGAGCCGGCGGGAGGGAGGGCCCGGCCCCAGGGCGGGGGGAGCCGGCGGGAGGGAGGGCCCGGCCCCAGGGCGGGGGGTAGCCGGCGGGAGGGAGGGCCCGGCCCCAGGGGGAGGGGGAGCCGGCGGAGGGAGGGCC